>NC_073639.1:53425000-54675000 GCF_029407905.1 Bubalus kerabau
TTAGCCTTGTATACCAAGAAGAGCATCATTCCTTCCAAGAGCTGGAAATTTGGTGGGTGGTCAGGCCACTACTCGGGGCTCCACACCAAGGGACTGGGCTGCCAGTACATGTCACAGTGAAAAGGAGAAGGCTCTTGCATCTCTATGTCCTCAGCCTACCTTTTCTCCAAGGAAAAAATTTTAGCCAAAGAATAAGTTTAATCAGAGAAGTGAGTAAATGCAAAAACAAACAAACAAACAAAAACCCCCAAAACCGACAGGACAGTACAATAATAGTTTAGTCATTAGGCAAAGTCGAGGACCTTTAGTTCCTCCTCAAGGGCTAAGGATAATATTTTGAGCTCTCTTGTAGATACTGAAACCCCCACCAGGTGGAAGAAGTTAACTACATGAGGACCAGACTGTGGCCATGACATGAGCTGCCACAATTCTGAAAACTGGCCTCAAGGAAAAGGAAACAAACTGACTCTGGTACTGAAGATTAACTGTACTTAAAACAATCAAGATGACAAGGATCAGACCACCGATGATCAATTTCCAGATGACTGTCAGAGCCGACTGTTTCTGCATGTAGCCCCCTCCCTCAGTCTCTAAAAACTCTTGCCCCCTGATTATCTGTTTCTGCATGTAGCCCCCTCCCTCAGTCTCTAAAAACTCTTGCCCCCTGATTATCAGTGGGGGCAGTCAGCCTTTGGACAGGAGTCCACCACCCTCCCACCCAGTTGCCAGCATCTGAAATTAAGCAAACTTTCCTTTCCACCAACCTGGCCTCTTTAATGGATTTTGAATGGAGAGCAGCCGGACTTCACTTTCAGTTACAACAGAGTGATACGGATGTGTCAAGCCAGCTCCACATCTAATCTCTTGAACCAGAATTGACCTCCCATTGGACATGCAAAACGAATCTGTCTATCTGATCTTGAAAGTGAAAGTGAAGTCTCTCAGTCATGTCTGACTCTTTGCAACCCCATGGACTGTAGCCTATCAGGCTCCTGCATACGTGGGGTTTTCCAGGCAAGAATACTGGAATGGATTGCCATTTCCTTCTCCACTATCTGGTCTTCCTGGTGGTTAAAAGTCTGGATGACCGTAAAGAAGTGATGTTATAACTTCCGTCTCTACATGTCATCTAAAACATATATGGCTGACTACTAAAGATAAACTTCATTTCAGTTTCATTTGGGACCTAAGACTGGCTGAGCAGATTTCTTCTCCTCAGGAATCCCCTGGACTTCCCTGGTGGTCGAGTGGTTAAGACTATGCATTTCCACTGCATGGGGCATGGGTTCAAGCCCTGATCGAGGAAGATCCCATATGCCGTGTGGTGCAGCCAAATAAAAGGAGTCCCCAAATTGGTCAGCTGTATGGAGTTGAGGTCCAAAATCAGATATAGACAGGAGGTCTGAGATGATATGTGAGACCTCAAAGCCATGGCAAGGGGAGAAGCCAGAGCAGGTGGAGGAAAAGGCCAACAGAGATGGAAGCTAGACATAAATCATAAAGATAACAGCCAAGACTTAGATACTTCATTATAAACTAAACTCTAAGCATGAGGGATTAGGATATTTAATAGTTACGGTAATGGTGGCTCAGATGGTAAAGAATCTGCTTGAAATTCAGGAGTTCAGGTTCAGTTCTAGGGTTGGGAAGATGTCTGGAGAAGGGAATGGCTTCCTACTTCAGTATTCTTGCCTGGGAAATCCCATGAACAGAAGAGCCTTTTTGGTTTCAGTCCATGATGTTGCAAAGAGTTGGACATGACTGAAATGACTTAGCACACAGCACAATAATAAGAGATGCTGTTATTGTCCCTATTTTTCAAATTAAGAAACTGAGACTCTTTAAAAATGGAGCAGAAACAGAGATGGGGCAAGTTGCACTCAGTAGCAAGGACAGGATTTGAGAGACTAGCTACTGATAAATCCAAGGTTCGGTGAGATAAATTCTTGTGCAGAATAAGACACACAGGAGCACTCACAGCTGGTACCCATGGGATTCCCCATTAGGAAGAGTAGTCATGTTCCTTTCCTCCACCCCTGATATCCAGGCTTGTGGCAGCACCGATCGACTGGTGCACAGACCTCCACACTCCCCACCCAGGCAGCAGATATGGTTCACATGTATCAGCCATGGCTGAGCTGTCACTCTCATCATAGTTGTGAAATTTCCTCACTTGAGTCTTTAGCGGGCACACCGTTTATTACTCTAGGATATTCGAATTGCCCACTGGCTGTCCAGAAATTGAAGCAATGTCACCCCAGGCACATATTGCACAAGTTACCGTTTGCACTAACCGTGATCTTGGAGTATCTAATGCAGAGGAATCCTGCTGCGGATGGGAATGTGGGTGAAATTTAAGACCAGTGGCCTCAAATGCCAACACCATGATGAACTGGAGGTGATAAAATGGTCATTTTGCAGGTGGCTGGATGTAATAAAAGATATACAATGGTTGACCAGGGAGCCTTTTCTAGGAGGGTGGATGGATTTCTTAGGAGGAATAAGGCTCCATCAAAACCCACCTTCCCTCGCCTCACTGCAGGATTGTTTGGCCTGGAGTTGACAGCTACATTAATTAAGAAGACAATAACTCTTCATTGAGCAGCTGCTGTGTGTCAGGGAGTGCCTGAGGCTTGGGTATAAAATATGAAGGAAAAAAAAAAAAAGGCAGATGAAAATCCCCTCTCTCATGGGACTTGAATTCTAGTGGGGAAGACAGAAAATAAACAGATATATTAGTGAGATGTACAGTACCTCTGAGGCTGTTGGTACAGCAAGGAAGAGGAAGAAAGAGTGTGATTGGTGGGAGGGGATACAATTTTAGGAAATTGGTTAGGAATATCATGCTGAAGGGACTTCCCTGGTGGTTCAGTGGCTAAGACTCCATACTCCCAGTGCAGGGGGCCCAGGGTTCAATCCCTGGTCAGGGAATTTGATCCCACAGGCTGCAACTCAGAGCTCACAGTAGTAGCAGGTAGTAGCTTAGTTGCTAAGTTGTGTCCAACTCTCACGACCCCACGGAGTGTAGTCCACCAGGCTCCTCTGTCCATGGGATTCTCCAGGCAAGAAAACTGAAGTGGGTTGCCATTCCCTTCTCCAGGGGATCTTCTGAACCCAGGGATCAAACCCGGGTCTTCTGCATTGCAGGCAGTTTCTTTATCCGCTGAGCTCGAGAGAAGCCCAAGAGCTCTCATGCCACAACTAAAGATCTGGCGTGCTGCAAAAGACCCTGCCTGCTGCAACAAAGATGGAAGATCCTGCCTGCCGCAGCTAAGACCCAACACAGCCAAATAAATAAATATTTTTTAAAATGTAAAGTGTACAACAGTCTCCATTCTCCAGTTTACATATGGGATGATTTGGTGCATGTGAGAAAGAAGCAGCCAATCTAAAAGGAGGAAGAAAGCCAGAAATCTGTTACCTTTCTTTTCATCAATAAAAGATCACAAGAACATTTACTATGTGACTCAGGAAAGTATTCTTTCACTTTCTGATGTACTCTGAATACACTCTTAAAAGCAACTACTAGATAAACAAACAACAAACCCCAAACCCATCTGGGCACCTTAGAGAATGTCAGGAGTGCCTGACAGAGTTGGGGAAGGGAGTGTGGCTGCCCTGATGCTGGGCAGGAAGGAGATCCCCTCTCTGTTGTAAGAATGCAGTCAGTGTGGCCTATTTTCCATTTTTCTTCAAGTTACAGGTCCCCAGCTCGCCTTGTTGGGATCCAGAATATGTTACTCCAGTCAATGACCTGAATGCAGTTTCTTCTTCATCTGTCTCTTAGGCATATTGATTGAAATTCAACCTGGAGTTATGTAATCGTGTTTGAAGGACGTGGGCCCATCGCACTGGTGTGAATGTTGTTTGACAGATGCATGACGCTTTCATCCCAGATGCCTCCTAATGGTGCTATTTGAGATGCGGCAAGAAAACATTAGTGGAAGTATTTGTAATGCTCAGCAAATGTCGTCAAAACGCCCCCCAGAAACACATATGGACTCATGAACAGGCTTTTCAACCATACAGAGGAAGTGACGGAAATTCTATCTTCAGTTATAGATTAACTTGGGGAATTTGGAAACATCCCACAATAGCTCTGTGCTAGAGATACCTATGAATTTCAATCTGTCAATATCCACAAATAATTCTGAGATGTTTCAAACACACAGACAGGGAGCTCGGGACATCTGGTTTACCAGCCTCTCTCCAGCTAGCTGAGTGGGTCCATGAGCTCCTATTGGCTGCCAGGAACCATGATGATTTCACGCAGGTGGCTGTCTCTCTCTCTGAGTCAATACATTTAACTCGATCAATGGAGTTATTGTTCTGAGGCCAAAATGTCTCTCCACTTCATATCTTACTTTTGTTCCTTACACGCTTAGCGTGTAAGCGTGGTATTAATTTTTGAGTGGCAGATTCCTCCTAGCTCTATGAAAACGATGAAGGAAATAAGAGAGAGACTGCTGAGCACTCCCTTGACACACCTTTTCATTTCCGCAGTTACATCATAGCAGAGAGACAACTATTACAGTCTTGTGTAAAGTTTTATAATGAATCCAGTAAATGATAGAAGTGTCTGAGCCTCAACAGTTCTCATTTGAGAGGTGTTTCTCCTCCAATACGTTTATTATTCCCAATAATTGGTGTTCCCCAATGATCGGTGTCATGAAGCCACTAGGGTAAAAAGCCTTAAGAGAAATTCCTTAGGATGTGTCTTTTGTTACAGCACAGGAATGGTGGGCTGTAGTCATCTCCCCTCTATGGATTTAATCTGAACCCAAATGTAGGCATTTGCTGTAGGGATCACTAATGTGAAAATGCTAAAATTGTCAAGGCAAGCTCAGAAATATCGTTTGAGAATTGTGTTTGATTTCCTTCTCCTGTAGCACTGGAGGGAATGCCTGAGTCTCGTTACTACCTTTCTGATTGAAAAGACTGTGTACTTCTTGGCTAATAACCACTTAAGCCTCCATCCTGAGTTATCTCAACATGGCAAGCGCACTGCCAATGGAAATCTATCTACCCATAAAGAAGAAAAATTCAAGTTAGGTGATACCATCAAAGTCCATCATTTAATCCATAAAGATGAAAGTTTTCGCTCACCAACATGCACCTCTTACCATCTCAATGAAGCTTTCTTGAATTCATGGAGAAACTGATGCTACAGAAATTTTATTTCTAGAATAAAAATAAGGAATAAAAAAAGAATATACATGGATTTGGTTCTTTTACTTTCTGCTCCTTTTTAAAAAATTATCTAACCCCTGCCAAGCCCCACCTAGCTTGGGATCAGAGTTCTCCATTTGCATGGTCCAGAATAGGCTTTCTGAACAGGGAACACCTGCGAAAAGATAATGCAACTTATTCCCCAGGGAAATAAAAAAAAAGTGGCTATAGGCTTCCCTAATAGCTCAGTTGGTAAAGAGTCTGCCTGTATTGCGGGAGACCCGGGTACAATCCCTGGGTTGGGAAGATACCCTAGAGAAGGGAAAGGCTATCCACTCCAGTATTCTGGCCTAGAGAATTTCATGGACTGTATAGTCCATGGGGTTGCAAAGAGTCAGACATGACTGAACGACTTCCATGCACTTCACAGAAGTCTTTACCAGGTACAATGACAGCAAGGAGACATCATCATCATTATCACCATCACCTAATTGTAAAAGCAATCATGAACAAGTACTGTGTCTTCTTTATTCACTGTTGGCTTACTAGGCTCAGACTGCCATCAAAAATACCATAGACTGAGTGGCTTAAACAACAGAAATGTATTTCTCACAGTTCTGTAGGCTAACTGTTCAAGATCAAGGTTGTAGCCAATTCAGTTTTTGGTGGGACTTCTCTTCTTGACTTGAAGACAGCTGACTTCTTTCGGTGTGTTCACATCACGGGGAGACAGAGACAGAGGTAGAAGGCAGGACAGAGAGAGACAGCATGTTCTGGCATCTCTTCTTCAATTCAGTTCAGTTGTTCACTTATTTCCGACTGTTTGTGATCCTACAGACTGCAGCATGCCAGGCTTCCCTGTCCATCACCAATTCCCTGACCTTGCTCAAACTCATGTCCATCGAGTCAGTGATGCCATCCAACCATCTCACCCTCTGTCAGCCCCTTCTCCTCTTAGCTTCAATCTTTCCCAGCATCAGGGTCTTTTCCAATGAGTCAGTTCTTCATATCAGGTGGCCAAAGTATTGTAGTTTCCAATGAATTTTGTATTTCCAATGAATATTCAGGACTGATTTCCTTTGGGATTGACTGGTTTGATCTCCTTGCAGTCCAAAGGACTCTCAAGAGTCCCTTGTGGCTCAGCTGGTAAAAAATCTGCCTGCAATGCGGGAGACCTAGGTTTGATCCCTGGGTTGGGAAGATCCCCTGGAGAAGGGAAAGGCTACCCACTCCAGTATTCTGGCCTGGAGAATTCCATGGACTGTATAGTCCCTATGGTCACAAAGAGTTGGACACAACTGAGTGACTTTCACTTTCACTTTCTTCTACAACACCACAGTTCAAAAGCATCAATTCTTCAGCACTCACCTTTCTTTATAGTCCAACTCTCACATCCATACATGACTACTGGAAAAACCATAGCTTTGACTAGATGGATCTTTGTTGGAAAAATAATATCTCTGCTTTTTAATATGCTGTCTAGTTTGGTCATAGCTTTTCCTCCAAGGAGCAAGCGTCTTTTGATTTTATGTCTGCAGTCACCATCTGCAGTGATTTTGGAGCCCAAGGAAAAATATGCCACTGTTTGTATTGTTTCCCCATCTATTTGCCATGAAGTGATGGAACCAGACACCATGATCTTAGTTTTTTGAATGTTGAGTTTTATGCCAGCTTTTTCACTCTCCTCTTTCACTTTCATCAAGAGGCTCTTCAGTTGCTCTTCACTTTCTGCCATAAGGGTGGTGTCATCTATGTATCTGAGGTTATTGATATTTCTCCCGGCAATTCTGATTCCAGCTTGTACTTCATCTAGCCCAGCATTTCTCATGATGTACTCTGCATATAAGTTAAATAAGGAGGGTGACAATATACAGCCTTGATGTACTCCTTTCCCAATTTGGAACCAGTCCATTGTTTCATGTCCGGTTCTAACTGTTGCTTCTTGACCTGCATACAGATTTCTCAAGAGGCAGGTCAGGTGGTCTGGTATTCCCACCTCTTTAAGAATTTTGCACAGTTTGTTGTGATCCACACTGTCAAAGGCTTTGGCATAGTCAATAAAGCAGAAGTAGATGTTTTTCTGGAACTCTCTTGCTTCTTCTATGATCCAATGGATGTTGGCAATTTGATCTCTGGTTCCTCTGCCTTTTCTAAATCCAGCTTGAACATCTGGAAGTTCATGGTTCACATACTGTTGAAGCCTGGCTTGGAGAATTTTGAGCATTACTTTGCTGGCATGTGAGATGAGTGCAATTGCGTGGTAGTTTGAACATTCTTTAGCATTGCCTTTTTTGGGGGCAATTGGAAAACTGGCATATCTCCTTATAAGAGCACTAAATCTATAACCTCATTAAACCTAATTACTTCCCAAAGCTCCCATCTCTAAATATTTGGCATTTAGGGTTTTGAGGTATGAATTTTAAGGAATATTCAGTCCCTGGCAACTGTCTTCCCAAATATAGGATAGTACTGGTATGTAGCAGATGATTAGCCAATATTTTATGAAAGAAAGAAAGGTTTCAAATTTGCTTTTATTTTTTTCTCAATCCTTGGTACATACAGATCTGTATTGGATTTTTTTTTTTTTTTTTTTTTTTTTTTTGCCAATTTAACTCCATCACTAAGCCCTTCTAATCCTGGGGACTACTTTCCAGAAATCTCCAATGAGAAGAAATTAAATGAGATTGGGAAAGCAAAAATGAAGCAAAGCCAATGCCATCCTGAGTCCATGGCAGACAGATGTGATGGCTTCACAGAGCTCTGGACAAGCTCATAGCAGCTTATCAGACTTTCTATGAGCTCCATTGGTTGAGGCTGGTCACGGTCACTGAGACTTTCCCTCTGATCCTCCTGGTGCAGTCTCCAGACCTTTCCTCTCTCAGGTCCATCCGAAGTCTAATTCTACTATTAAACCTATTAACCCTCCAATGTGTGATACAGACAGATACACTATCCAAACTGATACAATATACAAAAGGATTTTTTGGGGGAGGGGTGGAGCTTTTTGTCTTGGGTAATCTTTTTGTCTTATGGGCATCTCCTCCCAAAATATTTTATCTCATAGAAGTCTTCCTGGCACCTGCTTTTTTGAAAATAAAAAAATAACTGAGATTTGTATAGGTTAATGAGAGGAAGATTATATTAGCAGAGAGCACAGGAGGAACAAGGTCAGACTCTGGGAATAACCACGGCATAAACAGGTATGAACAAAGGACAAGTGTATTCATTGTAAATATGTCCAGGTGAGAGGTATACAAAACTCAGCCAAAGAACAGGGACCAACCTCTTGCCTTCTGAGACGGCCCACACTCTGTCTATGGAATACCTTTTTCTCTAATAAATCTATTTCTTATCTTAAACAAAAAGAACAGGGGTCAATAAGAACTTTCTCCTATTACAATTATTATCAATGAGGAAAATACTTCCCAGAAACTCCAAGAAGACATTTTCTAATGTCTGATGGAGGTCACATTCTCCATCTCTGGCCCAATCACTGACTGGAGATTAGGATTACTTGGATTGGATTAGGCCAATCACAGATCTCCCAGGATAAGGGTGGGGCTAATGTTGCTCACCACGGGGGGCTCCCAATCTGGTCAGCCACAAAGGGTGGGGGGAATCTCTACTCCAAGGGGTCAGGCATGATTATGGGTGATATCCAGGTGGAACTGAAAATACATTACATCTTAAGGTGATTCCATTTCCATAACCCCTTGGATTCTTCTGCCTATATGTCTCTGCATCTTTCCTTATACTTTGAAAACTTCCTTTCTGACATAAAGAAAGCCAAAGTCAGGCTCAAAGCCTAAGGTACGTAGCAGCGTCTAGGTCATGGTGTTCTCTATTTTATTTCTATACTTACCTACTATTTCTGACACATGATAGTTATTTTTCATTCATAGAATTTATGCAGTTTGCTGTTTTTATAATTTCCTTCTAAAATACATTCAAGTAAAATAAGACTTTTAAAGTAAATATTACACAGAAAATACTACAAATATTATTGTAATGATGGGAACATTTGTGAGAACATGTTAACAAAAATCTGAAATTGGAAAATGCTGATTAAAGAATAGTAGAAGACCCTGCTGGTCCAGTGGTTAGGAATCAGCCTTGCAAAGTAGGGGACATGGGTTCAACCCTTGGTCAGGGAACTAAGATCCCATATGCCTCAGAGCTACTGAGCCCACGTGCCACAACTACTGAGCCCATGTGCTCTGGAGCCCATGCACCACAACAAAGATCTTTTAGGTCACAACTAAGACCCAAAGTGCATGCATGCTCAGTTGCTCAGTTGTGCCCAACTCTTTGTGACCCCACGAACTACATACAGCCTGCCAGACTCCTCTATCCATGGAATCTCCTAGGCAAGAATACTGGAGTGGGTTGCTATTTCCTTCTCCAGGGGATCTTCCTGACCTAGGTTAAGACCCAGCACAGCCAAATAAATAAATACGAATAGTAGAAGAGAAGATTTGAGAGAGAAATGGGTGTCTAAGGAAAAAAATGAACTCTGCTGCTAGATTAAGTTCTAAGGCTGCATGTGTGTGTGTGTGTGTACATATATATATATGTTTCTCCCTTCTGACAGCATCTCACCACATCACAATAAGGGCTTCCCAGGTGGTTCAGTGGTAAAGAACCTGCATGCCAATGCAGGAGACTTGGGAGACATGGGTTCAATCCCTGGGTTGGGAAGATCCCCTGGAGGAGGGCATGGCGACCCACTCCAGTATTCTTGCCTGGAGAATCCCCATGGACAGAGGAGCCTGGTGGGCTACAGTCCGTGGGGTCACAAAGAGTCAGACATGACTGAACAACTGAGCAAGAACACGAGCACACCACAATAAACCCCCAAACACACAAGTTGTTTTAGATTTAAATATCAAAATATCAGGTTGTTTCAAAATTCATTTGAGCCAACAATGGTATTTTGTCACTAACAACTACCATAATTCCTATTATTCCTGAAAACAGCTCAATGTGTTCCAGGTCATTACTAAGCATCTATGGACTAGTTATGAAATTTGTAATTAAAATGACAGAGGAATTCATGAACGGAAGTATGTCTGTGTATACCACACACACGTACACACAGCGTTTCAATCATGTTTTCTTCATCTCTGGTGCATATAAACAAAAGCTATTTTAAAAATCATGATGGGTCATATCAGTATTTCTCAGTTAGAAGAAAGGGATCTGTTTCTTGTAATATGTTTAAAACGGAAGCATAATATATTGATTCTGGATAGTACATATTTTAACAATGTTTTCCAGCAGGTAGACTGTTCCACCGGTGATGTATTAAATAATTCTAGGTGATCCCAGAGAACATTTAACAACATAGGGGCACATCATGGGACAATTGGACTTTCAATTTTTACTTCAACTCTCTTTTAAAACTTTCCCATGGCATTGAGGAAAAAGTTTCATTTTGAAGATGGATGTCTTTGACATCTCCACCTCTTCTTGATTTTGTTGGGGGAACCACTGACTGATACCACCCACCCTGACCAGGCCCAGTAGTAGCCATTTGGTTGAGTTTTCTTACAACAGGAGGTCCTGGTAAGGAATGCGGGACTAACAAACCACCAACCAGAATTCAGGAAAGGTCAAAGAGAGAGGAGACGCCTATCCACATGTCCCACCAACCTCCCAGAATCCTCCTCTCTGGAATCCGTCTTGGCTGAGCAATGCCAAGTAAGGACCACCAGTAAGGACTCTGAGTCAGAGTGATTGCCCAGAGACAACCTGGAAACTAACCTCATCACCTCAAAACCTGAGACTGTGAGCCATGCGGCAGAGTTCTCCTGGGTTCCCTGTCCCTCCTGTTCTCTGCCCAGGTGCCCCCTCCCAATAAAGTCTTTTGCTTTGTCAGCACATGTCTCAGAAAATTCATTTCCAAGTGTTAGACAAAAGCCCGCTCTTGAGCCCTGGAAGGGATCCACCTTCTCGCAACAGCTTTCCTTTTCACTGGGGACAGCAGTGAACATACCAGCCAGTAGCTTTGGCGAGGATCTGGTGGCATTTCTTTGGACCAGTTAGAATGTTCAGCTACAACTAACATCTGATGATGAATCAGCTTGCACAACCAGCTGTCTGGAGGAATGCAGTTCCAGAGATCTAAGTCTGTGCTTGTACACGGCTTTGCTTTTCTTACCTGGAAACATATGGTTACCTGGGCTTCAAACATGAAATGCTTGCACATTATTGGCCTTTCAAGCACGAAAATGATTAACAACAAAAGTCTTTGAAAGGCTCTTTTTCTTCTTGAAGTTTCCACCCACCTCCCCTATATTTTTATTTGTCTCTTTGTTTTTCCACAAGCTCAACTTCTGACTGCCCTTTTTACGTCTCTGGTCACTACTGGGTCACGTGCTCATCTTTAGGCCAGTCCCAGCAGGGGAGTGTGGTCTCACATGTCCAGCTCAGACTAATGAAGCCTCATTCCTCAGACTAATGAACCCCTCATACTTGGGGAGGGGTTATGGGACCACTCTGTACAAAGTTAGGGTCAGTTGGCAGGGAGAGAGAAGTGGCTTTTGGTTGGGCAATGAAGACAGTGGGTCACATTTTTATTTGCATAACATTTTTCTTCTAAATGCTGTTTATAACAATGATATGAAACATAAAAATTGTCAGATAATCAGAACAAACACTGCAGTAACTCTATCTTATTAGGTAGTTATTAATGTGGGCTTGATTGTCTAGCCTTTAGAAGAGGTTGCAGTATTTCCATACATTTGTTATTTATTTTAAACTATTATTTTATATACACTTTATTTTCTTATCAGATGTTTTCTTAGTTTATAACTCCTTGTTCAAGTTACCTTCAATCTTAAGTGAAGAACATTTAAATTAGTGAGGTTTATGGATCAGAAATGTTTTTTCTTTTCTGAGCAAAGGATGACTTAATTATGTCTACAGATATATACGGAAGCCTGTCTATTGCCTATTCCCAACTATTCTACTTCTCCTCACTTTTGCTGATATAATTCACTACCTTGAGGGTTTTTCTGATCTCCTTTGTCAACAACATGTGACTAAATTCTTGGCAAAGTTACCTGTTGGAAAACTTGATTGAGGGCTTCTATAAAGGCATTTTCTCATTAATTAAAGAAAACACCTGACTTTGTCCTGCTTTAAATATGCTCAGATGAAGACATGATGCTAGGAGCACTGGCTGCTATTTTGGGGTCACGAGGTGATGAACATAAGGACTGAGCTAATAGACTGAAGAAACTGAAGCAGAAACATGGAAAAATCCTGGGTATTTAAAGATCTCTACAAGCTTGGAACCAATTACATGTTCACTCTGCTTTAGACCCCTGTTGTATAAAATAACAAAATCCTATTTTGTAAATCCATCTACTTGAGTGTTTGTTAGTGGGCACTGATGCAAAGTTGCATTGGAGGATTCCCAATGAAACCAAGTTTCTAATGGTCAAATCCCCAAAACTATAATGCGTAGGTGACAAATATATTCTGGCTCCTGTACAGTTCTCCCGGAGGTTCTTTAAAAATGCAGAATGTTTCCTCTTGTTTTAGCATGAAACTGACCTCAGCACAAATATCCTTTCTTTGACAGTGCAAATTTCAAACACTTTGTCATGTGTATGTTAATATTGGCTTAGTTCATGGCACACATCAGCAAAGTATACAGACCCTTCTATTCCTCTATTCAACATTTCAGGGATCTGACCTGGATATGTGAGTTTCAATAAAGAAAGACTGCTAAATGCAGTAAAAACCATAGGGATGTGGAATTGAGTTATGAGGGTCAGGGAGTCTGGCTTATTTCTTTTTATTTCAGCAAAAAGCACTACTTCCTGATACCACAGTCTTTGGAAATATCTCATAAGAAAAATACAAAAGTATATTTCCTTTTGTCAGCTTGATAAGTGACCCAGTAAAAATTCCAAACTCTTTTAGCAGACAGAAAATATGAAAATTATTTTCCAGTTCAGATATATTTATTCTTCCTTAAAAACAAACAAACAAACAAAAAAAAACACCTCAAGCTGAAGCTGAGCTCCCTCCAATAGTTTCCAGGATTTTTACCAGGTTTATAAAAAGTAATGATTTTATTAAACTATAAAACCATGACAGATGGAGAAACTATAATTTAGAGAGATTAAATGAGCTGAATTTTATATGCCTCTAGCATTTAAGGCATTGAGAAATATCAAAATAATTGGAAAACGATGCATTGTAGACACCAGGCTATTTCTCAGCTGAACAGCTAATAATCACTCCTTACAAGGCTCCAGATGTGTGTGTTTCCTCTAATAATGGGGAGTTAAAAATACCACTCCTGATTCTTCCTCCAAATGATGATCAGCTGTCCCGCTGCTACCAAGCTTTCCACAGGAGGGGATGTCATTGAATATCTCGGAGCCGCTCAACAATAAACAAATAAGCATGTTCATCCCATTATTCAAATACTCTCTTAATTACTTTAGAACTTGCTCCAACTTTTCTAAGTCGACTCATGGTAATGAGCTCTTGGGTTTTCATCTTCCAGCTCACAACTTCATGCTAAATGGACCGCAACTGGACATACTGCTGGATGAATATTTATCAGTGCTGGATTGTTGTTGGATTTTTGAATCTTGGGATCTGCTAGCATAATTCAACTCCCTACTCACCTTCCCAACTAATCCATCTTTGTGAGGACAAAAAGCATGATGCTAGCGTAAGCTTCCCGTGCTGCATTGAAAGTTTCACAACTCAGGGGACTGACTGTACAATTAGCTAGATTTTATATGTGGGTGTTGCTGAATCCAAGCTCAGTCTGCTTGCAGCACAGCAGGCCAAAAATTGGGAGACAAGGTGCTGAAGCAAGGAATACAACTTTATTTGGAAAGCTAGGCGTCCTAGAAGATGGCAGGCTAGTGCTCCAGCGTATTATCTTATCTGGGTCTGAATGCCAGTTTCTTTTATAGACAGAGAAGAGTAGGAGGTGAGGAAAGTGAAAGTGAAAGTGACGTCGCTCAGTCGTGTCCGACTCTTTGCCACCCCATGGACTGTAGCCTACCAGGCTCCTCTGTCCATGGGATTTTCCAGGCAAGGGTACTGGAGTGGGCTGCCATTTCCTTCTCCAGGGGATCTTCCCGACCCAGGGATCGAACCCGGGTCTCCTGTACTGCAGACAGACGCTTTACCATCTGAGCCACCAGGGAAGCCCTAGGAGGTGAGGAAGTGACGTAAAAAGTGCAGGAAAATATCTCCTGACTTGGCCAGCATCGGGGAGGGGATGTGTTAATTTCTTCTTTCCTGTAACCATTCATACGTGGGCAGGGTCAGAATGTCTCCCTGTGAACTGAACAAAGACACTTTAGCTTAACATTAAGGCAGAGAGACAGGTTCCTCGGGCAGGCCATTATGTATGCTCACAGCTATAGACAGCATCCTTTTAGGGATTATAGTAACAAAGGCAACGGAGAGCAAGCGTTAAAGTAAGAGAAACAGATCCAACACGGAGTCAGACTCTGTTCTTCCCTGTGACATGAGGAAGTGACTCCAGCCCTTCCTCCAGCCAGAGAATAGGGTGGATGGTGCAATGAGAAATGCTGATGGTCTCCTAGGCTTGAAGAAGAGTTGTGGCAGCCTCCTCAATGTTCCAAGCAGCGTGGTAGACTTTCGGCTCAGGGTTATTAGAATAAGCCATGGATGGGGAGGAAAGCTTGGATCTCAGTTTCAGTTGGCACGACAACTCACTGGGCTGGTGGGCAAGTTCTAACTGCTAGGCCCAGTGCATCCATAAAATGAAACTTGTATTCTGACTGTTAATTACAAATTGGCACTTGCCATCCACCTCTACAAGGATTAAATCATGTGCTGCTGCAGCTGCTGATTTTCAACACCCCCTGAAATGAGGCCGAGGTGGCCAGCAGAAACGAGGCCCTCTGTGGGTGGGAGAAAAACTGGCAGCACAGCTCTTCAGAGAGTTGGATAGTTTTAGGAGCTGATTTTTATGAGCCCAATTCTTGTACCTCCCCATATCTAGAAAAACTCTAAAATCCTTCATTGTGATGACTGTGTCTCATGACTAGCAGAAAGCTTCACCAGACTAGTAAAAACCTTCTAGAAAAAAAAATCTGCTTCATTGCATGTATATTCCCCTTTCACCAAAAACACATATATACTGACCTTCCCCACCCCGCCTGCCTCTTTGGAGCAGGTCCTCAGAGTTATCTGAGGTGCTGTCTCCCAGGCTGCAGTCCTCATTTTGCCCCAAATAAAATTTAACTTGCAACTCTCACATTGTACAAGTTTTTTTCAGTCTACATGGATGTGGTTCAATCACTCATACTTATGTGATGAAGCTCCAATAAAGAAGCTCAGATGAGCTTCCAGATGGCAATACTTTGCGCATGATGTCACACGTCATAGCTGGGAGGAAGCAATGCTGTCCAGGGCTCTGCAGGGAGAGGTCAGTTGGATCACTCCCAGGCATCCTTTCTTTTGACTGGTCCTAATTATACCCCTTTGCTATAATAAAATTGCAGTTCTACGTGTCACACTTTCCTGAGTTCTGTGAATCATTCTAGTGGATTATTACAACTGGGAGTGGCTTTCAGAAACACGCCAGTGAAACTGGTAATAGAAATGTCTCATGGAGACTTTTCCCCTCTTTCCTTCATCCTGTACAATTCTCCATAGGCAGCTGAGGTAATGAACACAATCTCATTTCCCTTATTAAAATATCCTGTCCACTGTACAGATCAAAACTATGCTCTTGATTTAACTGCCCAGACTTCTCCCCTCCCCTCACTTGGTCTCCTTCTGCAGGAGGTTTTAGGGTGAGACTTCTTGCTTTGTTTCTCCTCCTTTGATCAACTCTCAGCCTTTGAGTGATGTTGTGACCCCCTAAGGTCTGAGCAGTGGATCCTGAGAAGCAATCAGGGGTTAGGAAAAGTCTTCCTCAAACTGTTCAATGAGTAAAATAACTTCACACTTTCTGGATCCAGTGCACATGAATGCCACGTCTTTGGTCCTTTCGGAAGTTCTCTGTAAGGTTCACCCTTCCTGCAACTTCCGTGACCAGGAAACACATGTCACCCATTCAGCAGGCCACTGCTCTTTACAGAGATAAAATAGTAACAAAACAAATGGAAAAATGCAGATAATACTGCCCTATTCTTTTACATAATTTCAAGCCAAAGAAAGAAAGGGAAGAGTGACATGTCAAGAATGACTTCATTCTTGTTTACACTTTAACAAAGTCAAATATGTTTAAATGGGTAGAAAAGTCAGTCATACCAACTCAGGGAGCTCAAACCAGGGCTCTGTGGCAACCTAGAGGGGTGGGACGGGGTGGGATGTGGAAGGGAGGGAGCATATGTATACCTGTGGCTGATTCATGTTGGTGTATGGCAGAAACCAACACAATATTTTAAAGCAATTATCCTCCAATTAAAAATAAATCTAAAAAAAAAGTCAGCCATGTAGACCTCAGATACCAAAACAACCCCATCTCACTGTAAAGTTTTCCAGGGAATAAAAAATGTAGCTTTTACTTTCTCAGACTCTGTAGTGTCTTAAGAGACCACCCTCAACTTCAAAGCCAAAATAAACACATTGCATCTAAGCAAGAGACCCAGACCAACAATGAAAGCCAGATTTATTTTCATAATTCTCTTGGCTGGTTTTATCTATCGATAATATTCCAACCTTCTTAGAGTAAGAGGAGCATTTCTCTAGGAGATTTTAATGCCCTTGGATGATTACTTTCTGTCTACAAAGTCACAGTACTCCACTGGTCTCCAGCTAGGGAAGAGATTATATTCAATTCTTCTCTGCACTCTCTGATATATTTAAGTTTTCTAAAAGCAAACAACACCCCCTACCATAACCCATACAAGCTATAAATTCAGGGAGATATCTTCAGTAGGTACTAAAGAACTTCAAGGCTTAAAAAAAAAATGCTTAAGTGCAGTATTTTCACTTTGCACATAAACTTCTAAATAAAAAGTGTTCTTTTATGAATCTCGTTTTAAACTTTCCCTGTTCCTTCTATTTTTGAATCCAATTATGCTAACAACAGTTATACAGACACACTGGGCTCTGGGAGGAGCCCTCAGTAGCCAGTGGCTCCATCCTCCTGTTTTCCATTAGAAAAAGAACTAGCTGAAGCTATTAGTGAAAAAAATGTCTTTTTTTTTTCATATTTCCAAAATAATGCTGATGGGGAAAAAATGGACTTGGAAATTTGGGAAAGCATTTTGATTCATATTCTGCCAACTCTTTTGAAGCAGGAATCACGCTGCTTCTTCGCACATTCAACTTCACAAAGACCTTCTACATCTCTGTCCACTTATTCACAGGCTCCTGTGGGGCTTAGAGAAAGACTAGGCTTGGTTTGGGCAGGGGGAATTATTAAGATGTAGCAAGCTATTCAAACCCTGGATCTCCAAGGAGATTTTGTGTTTCATCCTGAGAGCAATATGTGGCATTTGCTAAAGTGGCCAAGGAGATACTGGCGGTTTCTGTGTGCACAGAAGGAGATGCTGGCAGAGTGTGTGCACAGTAAGTAGAGAGACTTTTGGGCACTTGGCAAAAGCATCCACCTGTCTTGCCGCTGGAACATCTGCACAAGTCTTCAGAGATCCAATTAGAATCCCTCGCAGTTTTATGTTTTTCTTGTCTCTAAAGTTTTGCCTTGTCTGCATCAATCCCTGGTGATCTTGTCCCTATCCCCACATATATATGAACACAGAGAGATACCTACATCTCCCAGATACATACAAATTAAAAAGCTTTGTGGGGACTTCCCTGGTGGTCCAGTTGTTAAGAATCTGCCTGCCAATCAAGGGGGCATGGGTTCAATCCCAGCTCTGGGAAGATCCCACATGCCTTGGGGCAACTAAGCCTGCATGCCACAATTACTGAAGCCCATGTGCCTAGAGCCTGTGCTCCACAACAAGAGAAGCTGCTGCAACAAGAAGCCCGCAGAACACTAGAGTAGCCCCCGCTGTCTGCAACTAGAGAAAGACCGAGAGCAGCAATGAAGACCCAGCGCAGCCAAAAATGAATGAATAAACGAAAATCAAAAGTTTTTGCATAGCGAAGCTTGCAACATCAACAAAACAAAAAGGGAGTGAAAGACAATATTTGCAAATAAGGTATCCAATAAGGGGTTAATATCCAAATTAGTAGAAGGAAAATCCAAATAATTACAGAAATCACATAATTCAATGTGAAACAAACATACAATTCACTTGAAAATATGGGCAGAGGACCCACAGAGACATTTCTCTAAGGAAGGCATTCAGATGGCCTACATGCTTGAGAAAATATTCTCTGCATCACTAACTGGGACTTCCCTGGTGGTCCAGTGGCTAAGACTCCAATCTCCCAATGCAGGGGGCCCAGGTACAATCCCTGGTCAGGGAACTAGATCCCACACGACCCCACTAAGGGTTCACAACTAAATATCTCACATGCTGCCACTAAGACCCAGCACAGGCAAATAAATAAATACATAAGTGAAAAAAAGAATTTTTAAAAAATCACAAGGAAAATGAAAATCAAAACCACAATGTAACTGCACAGGAGTGACCGTATCTTGCTTATTGACTCTGTCCTTTCTCCTTACAAAGCCCTCTTTAGGGAGGTGGTATACTTTTCCGTTTGATGGGACGCTCTGCCGTGTTTTCATTCTTCATAAAAAAAATGTATTTATTTATTGGCTGTGCTGGATCTTAGTCGCTGCATGGGCTTTTCTCTAGTTGTGGTGCTCAGGCTTCTCGTTGTGGCGTCCTCTCTTGTTGCTGAGCACTGGCTCTAGGCGTGTGGGCTGGCTGCAGTTCTTGCAGCACATGGGCTCAGGAGTTGTGATTCCTGGGCTCTAGAGCACAGGCTCAGTAGTTGTGGTGAATAGCCTTAAGTTGCTCCAAGCATGTGGGATCTTTTCAGCCAAGACCAGAGACTGAACCTGTATCCCCTGCACTGGCAGGCAGATTCTTTACCACTGAGAGACCATGGATGCCCCCATGTTTTCATTGTTGGTTTGCTTCTTCCACCAAGCCACGCCCTGTTGCCATGGGAACTGCTGTCATCTGCAGGCTACTTTCAATAGGTTCCTCATCACTAAGGTGATACCCCTTGCTTCCCCATCCCCAGTGTAAGTCTCCTTGATCTCCACCCCCCAAAGTCTCCCTGTCCAAAGGGGGATGCCTAGCTGGCTATGACTCATCCTGTAATTGAATTTAGACGTTTCTATTTTAGAAATGAGTTCCCATTATGCCTGGGCCAAATGTCAAGTATCCAAATGGAGAGAACACTGAAAGTAACTTGGAGAAGCAGCAGGCTTCATTTGAATAATTATGTTGAAATAGCAAGCACTTCTCTCTACAAAGTGGGGCCACCTCTCCTCTGGTCACTGTGGAGGTTCATGGAATTATCCCCTGGCTAATACAGGAGCTTTTCCTACAAGCACTAGCCACCTCTTCAAATAATCTTTGTTGTTATTCTTAGTGGTGATTTCTGACCATTTTCACTTTTATACGTGCATGCACTTTCTAGATATTTTATGGTAAATACCCTTCTCTATAACTGTGAGAATGATTGGTTAAGACAGATACTGCAAAGTGCCGGGGTCCAGCCCCGGCTGATCCAGGGTCTTCGAAGGAGAGACGGCTAGGCGGCCTATTCAAATGTTAATTAGATATAATAAAGAGGAATAGAATGAGGATAGCTCAGTAGGAAAATTCAGTGGAGAAAAGAAGCTGAGTGGCTTGGTTTACGCGGAAAATCAATATAACCCGTGACACCAGGTTAGCTCTGACCACGGAGGCCGCAGGCGCCCTCTCGAATAGCGGAAGGTGCCCCACCTTAGACACCTTCTCGAGTGGGTCTTAGAAGCCCAGGCAAATAAATGGTCGCAGAGGACATCCACGCTCCAGATGGACACTCAGCTAGAAGTTAAAGGGAAGAATGACATGGGGAGACCAAGCGTTGGTGAGCAAGGCCCATAGCTTTATTTTCAACAGGGGCTTTTATACCCTAAGTTACACATAGAGGACAATAGGGGATGCAAAATCAGCAGTCTTTGATGCTTATCAAAAACCAGGGTTTCTTTCCTGCAGATTTATCGTATACAAATGGTTTAGGTGATTTACATCATCTTCTGGCCAGAGGCCTATTAACATTTTATGACTCTTGACAAGGACTTATCAACAAAGACTTATTTTCTCTAAGAGTAATTATTTTAAGGTTTGGCGCCATCCTCCGAAGATAAGATTACGTTCCTATAGGGTGGATGTGTAATGGGTTTACAAAGGAAAGAATTTACTACCTTAAGGGTCTAAAGTTACTAACACCAGGCCACTACTTATTTTTTCTACATACCAACTATATTAATTAATGCACATTCAAGGATACAATTCAGGGGATGTGAAAACTTGGCAACAAACATTGGCTCATCAATGAAATCTTTTACTAGTTTTATTCTGACAGTTTCTAATTCTCTGAGAGGCTCTAAGCTATTTGAATATCTTAAGCTTCCCGTGCCTCTGGAGGCTGGGAGACTGTAAACAATCGTATGCATAGCTGTAGGTGTCCGGGTAAACTTGTCAGGCGAGTTAGAGAGCCATCTAAGGGGTTTGGATTTAAACACTCCTAATTGCCCAGGAACTTTATTAATTGGAGCTGTAAGTTAACTCTTTGACAGAGAGAGTGAGATGGTGGTGGGGGACAGCCCCCAGTAAAGTCAGAGGTGAGAGCACAAAGCAATAAAGTAGGCAGACTCTGGTTTTTTGGGGGGTAGATGCTCGAGAATATCCGGGGGCACTCCCGAGGCTCGATCCCGCCTTTGCGTATGCCGAGCCCCCTTCCTCATGACCTTTGTCACGAGTGGAATGTCTCTCGCCGGCTCCCGGCAGCAAAGGATCTAAGACTTTGGAATGAGCTATAATTTGGGTACAGGTATGGATGGTTGAGGCACCGCATGAAACACCCACATTTGGACTAGCTCATGATGCATGTATATTACAGCTGTCATTTCCAGAGTGAATGTGGACAGTCACTAGTGAGTTCTCCAATAACATAAAATGCTCCTTACTTTCTCATGGGAACCCATTAGGCCAAGTGCACTAGAGGCGAAAGGTAGTGGCTTTTAAAGATAACATAAATTTCCTTCTCTTTCCTAGCAGAAAAAAAAATCAAGGGTAAATGAGGGTTTTTTTTCCCCTCTAGGTCAACATGCTCACATATTCAGGGTAATGTCTTAGAGGTTCTTACAGAAAGAGTTGAGTTTGATGTTCTCATTGCTGCAGTATCTTTTATTTTTACATCAAATGATTTGGATCACTTGGCTTCATTTTTTTTTTAAATCAAGCTTTACCAGCCTCACTTTTCCAACCTAATTATAACACCCTCAGGATGTGATTTTCACCCTGTTCTCTCTCTCTCTGTCTCTCTCTCTTTCATATACACATGCCCACACACACATGCACGGACAGAAAAGAAGAACGCAGGAAAAGCGTAGGGGAAGCTGGTTTGGATGTTTTCACCCTTGGTCAATGATTAGAAGAGGATGGTTGTGCCCTGTTGTGAATCCCTGGGTCATCAGCCACTTGGAGTCATGGAGTTGCCTCTGATGACTATTGCAGGACCTTCCTTCCAATCGCTGCACCTTTAAATTCCATTTCTTAGATTTGATTGTCAGATATGCAAGTTCTATTCTTGAGGTTATGTGAGCTGGTTATGAGCACAGGCAGGACAAAAGGTTCCATAAACTGACTCACACAGGATAAGCCATACCCCTAATAAGAGAGCAAAGGCAGAAGGCAGAACCATTGTTGAGATAAGAAGGTTGTCTCCTACACTGTTGGTGGGAATGTAAATTGGTGCAGCCACCGTGGGAAACAGTATGGAGGCTCCTTAAAAACTAAAAATAAAACTGTCATATGACTCAAGAATCCCACTCACAGGCAAATATCCAGAGAAAACTCTAATTCAAAAAGTTATGTGCACCCCAGTGCTCATAGCAGCACTATTCACAATAGCCAAGACATGGAAGCAAGCAACCCAGGTGTCCATCAACAGAAGAATGGATAAGGAAGATATGATACATATATACAGTGAAGTATTACTCAGCCATTAAAAGACTGAAATGATGCCATTTGCTGCAAGATGGATGGAGCTAGAGATTATTATACATAAGCGAAGTAAGTCAATAGAGGACAAATATCATATGATATCACTTGTGTATGAAATCTAAAATATGACACAAATGAACCTGTATACAAAACAGAAATAGACTCATGGACATTGAAAGACATCTTACGGTTACCAAATAGCAAAGTGGGGGAAAGATAAATTAGGAGGCTAGGATTAACAGATTCAGACTATTATATATAAAGTAGGCTTCCCTAGTGATTTAGTCGGTAAAGAATCCGCCTACAATACAGAAGACCACCTGCAAGGTAGGAAACATGGGTTGATCCCTGGATCAAGGATATCCCCTGGAGAAGGAAATGGCAACCCACACCAGTATTCTTGCCTGGGAAATTCCATGGGCAGAAGAGCTTGGCAGGCTACAGTCCATGGGGTCACAAAGAGTTGGACACAACTTAGCAACTAAACACCACCATCTCCATACATAGAGTAGATAATCAGCATGGACCTATGCATAGCATAGGGAACTGGATTCAACATTTTGTAATAACCTATAAGAGAAAAGAATCTGAAAAAGAATGTATTTATAACTGAATCACTTTGCTATATGCCTGAAACTAACACAAATTATAAATCAACTATACTTCAATAAAAAGAGAGTGGCAACTGAAAGACAGCGTCAGAATAATAATAGTTAACCTTTCTGGAGTCATCATGGTATATACTATGTGCTGTCCTAAACTCTATCTTTCATATTAAAATTTGTACCATAAAATAGTTTGAAATTGTAGAACAATAATGAGGCCAATGTACAGACCATAGAAATATAAGATGTTTTGCATTTTTGCTTAAGTTGTACCTTTTTTTCAATAAATAAGACATTACTGATGCAGCTTAAAAATTAAAAAGCTTAAAAATCTTAATTCCTATCTCCTGTGCCATGATTATGACTGTCATTCAGTTTACTTATATTTAAGCAAATATAATCGAATTCATTGTTGCTACTTATTTTGAACAGATTATCTGTTAGATCAAGAATAAGAAAAATAAAAATTTTTACTATGACCTTAAAACAATGTTTCTTTTTAAAAAGAATTATTCATTTTTGGCTGTGTTGGCTCTCCGTTGCTGGGAGAGGGCTTTCCCTAGCTGTGAGGAGCAGGGGCTGCTCTCTAGCTGCGGCGCACGGGCTTCTCATTGTGGTGGCTTCCCTTGTTGTGGAGCACAGGCTCTAGTCACGTGGGCCCCGTAGTTACGACGCACAGGTTCAGTAGTTGCAGCTCCAGGGCTCTAGGCTCAATAGGTGTGGCACACCGGCTTAGTGGCTCTGCAGTATGTGGGACCTTCCTGGATCAGAGATCAAACCCATTTCTCCTGCACTGGCAGGAGGATTCTTTACCACTGATCCATCAGGGAAGCCCCCAGATCTTTATTTCTTAGTGATGAAAGGGCTCCACAGAGACTGTGGTGAACCATTCTAACTCAATATCCATTTCAGCAGATCCTTTTTTCTTGGCTGCTCTGGGTCTTATTTGCAGCATGCAGGATCTAGTTCCCTGACTAGGGATCGAACCCAGGCCCCCTGCATTGGGAGTGTGGAGTCTTAGCCACTGAACCACCAGTGAAGTCTGCTCAGCAGATTCCATCTTAATAAATAAAAATTGTGTTAAAATCTGCCTACTCTCAAATCTTGCTTTGCTTCACAGCATTCCTGTGGTTCATCTGGTAGCATTTTATAGGTTATCTAAGAATAGTGCCATATGCAGTTACTTTCTTCTTTGCCACTGGTCTCCAGTCTCCTGTTTTTCCTCACAACAGTGTCTTGGATTAGTCATCTCCTTGCATGATGTGTGTGTCTGTGTGTGTGTATTTGTGTATGCTTGTGTGTGTGTACCTCACTCTTTGTGCATCTTGTGAATGTTTTGTCTCACAGGAAAACAATTGTGAATATTTTACTGGTCATCATCAAGCTAAATGTTGTACATACCCTTAGATTAGAAATATCATTCTATTTCTTTCTTTCTTCCTTTTGCTCAGGCAAATGGCAAGCCTCCTCTGAGGCTGTTTCCTAGGCAATTTCCTTTCTGTGCACATCAATACTATTTTTAGATTTCAGATTGGATATAAAAAAAATGATGCCTGCACAATGCTTGCATAAATAGAGCTAAAAGTAGTTTGAGAAATTTGACCCTCAGAAATGAACTTCATTTGTTTCCCATGAAATTTGTGCTGCCGGAGGGAAAAAAAGACAATTGTGTTTATGGTTCTCAACATTTCCTCAAAAATTCAAGCAGTAAAAAAAGGCTGCATGTAAAACTTATTTGCTAAATAGCACTGTTTTAGTGATACCCATTTATTTAATAAAACCTTTTGTCCAATTCAGATATAAAATATTCCATTAAGGAAAACTAGGAAATATAAGGGCTTCCCAGGTGGTGCTAGTGGTAAAGAACCTGCTTGCCAGTGCAGGAGATGCAGGAGATGTGGGTTCAATTTCTGGGTCAGGAAGACCCCCTGGAGAAGAAAATGGCAACCCATACCAGTGTTCTTGCCTGGAAAATCCTGTGGACAGAGGAGCCTGGAGGGCTACAGTCCATAGGGTCCCAAAGAGTTGGACGTGACTAAAGTGCCTTAGCCCACATAGGAAATATAAAGTAGGAGGAAAGTTCAGGTACCACCCCTGAAAAATAAAGTGATGAAAGTGGAGAAAACCAGCATCCAACATGGATTTCCAGTAAATGACGTGACAAATCCCAAATCCCAGGGAATCAAACTTACATGCCAATCAAACAGACTGTGAGGAAAAGGCTGACTTACTCCCTCCATTCATGTTTCTAAAAGAATCCAGAAACCAAAGAAAGTAGTTTCGATGCACATGCAGCACAGAGACTAGTAGGGCTGAATGAGGAGCCAGGGGCACAAAATTTAATGAGGACTCCACTCTCAGTAGGGCTTCCCAGATGGCACAGTGAGTGGAAAGAATGCACCTGCCAATGTAGGACATGCAAGACACTTGGGTGCGATCCCTGGGTTGGGAAGATCCCCTGGAGGAGGAAATGGCAACCCACTCCAGTATTCTTGCCTGAAAAATTCCACGGACAGAGGTGCCTGGTGGGCTACAGTTCAAGGAGTCTCAAAGAGTTGCACATGACTGAGCGACCAAGCACACACACACATACACACACACACACACCACTCTCAGGGTTGTACAGTGTACATTCCTGGCATCCCGGCCCTCAGTCCCTGCCCTTTGCATATGTGAATCAAAGCAAGAGCAGAGCTTACTACAATGAAGTATCACCTCACACTGGTCAGAATGGCCATCAATCAAAAGGTCTACAAACAATGAATGCTGGAGAGGGTGTGGAGAAAAAAGAGAACCCTCCTACACTGTTGGTGGGAATGTAAATTGGTGCAGCCATCATGGAAAACAGTACGCAGTTTCCTTTAAAAACTAAAAATAGAGCTACCATAAGGTCCAGCAATCCCACTCTTGGGCATATATCCTGAGAAAACCATAATTCAGCAAAGTACATGCACCCCAATGTTCACTGCAGCACTATTTACAACAGCCAGGACACGCAAGCAATGTAAATGTTCATCAACAGATGAATGGATGAAGCTGTGCTTCATATACACAATGGAATACTTCTCAGCTATAAAAAATAATGAAGTAACGCCACTTGAAGCAAGGTGGATGGACCTAGAGCTTATCATATTAAGTGACATAAGTTAGACAAAGACAAACATCATATGATTATCACTTATATTTGGAATCTAAAAAAGAAATTATGAGTGGACTTATTTACAAAACAAAAACAGACTCACAGACATATAAAACAAGCATGGTTACCAAAGGGGAAAGGAGAGGGGAATAAATTAAAAATTGGGGATTAACACACTACTATATATAAAATTGGAGAAGGCAATGGCACCCCACTCCAGTATTCTTGCCTGGAAAATCCCATGAACGGAGGAGCCTGGTGGGCTGCAGTCCATGGGGTTGCTAGGAGTTGGACACGACAGCGACTTCACTTTCACTTTTCACTTTCATGCATTGGAGAAGGAAATGGCAACCCACTCCAGTGTTCTTGCCTGGAGAATCCCAGGGACGGGGGAGCCTGGTGGGCTGCCGTCTACGGGGTCGCACAGAGTCGGACATGACTGAAGCGACTTAGCAGCAGCAGCAGCATATATAAAATTGATAAACAACAAAGACTTTCTGTATAGCACAGAGAACTATATCCAATATCTTATAATAACCTACAATGGAAAAGAATCTGAAAAAGAATATATATAATATGTACAACTGAACCATTTTGCTGTACATGTGAAACTAACATGATGCTATAAATCAACTATACTTCAGTAAAAAAATTTTTTTTTTAAAAGATCAGAGGTTATTGTTAATAGAGCAGTGGCTACATTCTGGTATCTTTTTAAAAAATCATTTATTTGTTTGTTTGTTTTTGGCTGGGTCTTCATTGCTACGAAGGCTTTTCCCTAGTTGCTGCAAGTGGGGTTACTCTCTAGTTGCGGTGCGAGGGTTTCTCATTACAGTGACGTCTCTTGCCACAGAGCACAGGCTCTAGGGCACGAGCTTTAGCAGTTGCTGCACGTGGGCTCACTAGTTGCTGTTCCTAGGCTCTAGAGCACAGACTCAATAGTTGTGATGCACAAGCTTAGTTGCTCTAAGGCCTGAGGGATCTTCCCAGACCAAGGATCAAACCCATGTCCCCTGCATTGGCAGGTGGATTCTTTACCACAGCACCACCAGTGGTAAAGTCCCTGTTATCTTTTACATATGCCTACTCTTAGGCCACAAACAAGTGATGATCACTGAACTTTACCAAGGACTAACAAAAGAAATACTCTCAAATCCTTTCTAAACCAAGAGGCTATTTCCCCAGAGATAATGAGTAACATCCATGAATTCTAGGTGTATTGGGTTAGCACTGAGCTGGTCCCAAGAAGTGTGCAAAAACATCCTATGAGCTTCCCAGGATCCCTTGGAGTTGATCTAGGGGCACACTTTGGCTTCCAAACCCAGCTGCTTTGCTCTCTATCTCTTAGAAGGGATACCTTCTAAGCTGATACCTGCTTAGAAAGGGATCCCGCCAGACCGCCACAAATGAAGCTCTGTTAAATCATCCCCTGTTGGCTGATCAGACTCACGGCTCCACCATTTAAAAAACAGAAGGCATAAAAGTGAATACAAACATGAGAAAGGAGTTCACATCTGGTCCTGCAGCCTCTCCATGTAGTCTCTGAAGCCCTGGGACTCCCCCAGCCCCATATCTGGGCAGACCCACTGGATGTTGTCATCACTGTCAACCAGGATGGAGTTGGTGTAGGGGCCGCCGTCCTCTGGGAGGATGGTGGTGTAGGAAGTAAACTTGACCCTCTTCCTCTTGGGGCCTGTGGAACTCAGAGGGTCGTTTTTCATGTCCTTCTCATACACATAGTCAGAAGGTCTGAGCAGCTGACTATGGAAAGTCTTCTGGGAACTGCCGTTCGGAAGGAAGTTCCTCTCCTCGAACTGCAGCCCCCTGTCAATCATGGTGGTGCACTCCTCCAACGGGAGGGTCACGTCCACCGCATTCTCTAGAAGCTCCATGTCGTTCCCCAGCCAGACCCAGTCATGGGAATGGGGGATGTTGCTTTGCTCGCTCACAGTGAATCCTCTGTGTCTGTATATCCATTTTATACAACTCCATTAATTATCCTGGTATAAAAGATGTGTGTAACCCCATGAGTGGGAGGAACAAATATATATACTCTGATGGATGCAGTTGGATGTACATGAACTAACTGAAGGTCACAGAGCAGAATTTGACTTTGAATCTTCCAAAAATGGTTTAAAAGATCACAGGATACCTCTGAATCACTTCTGGGTGCAGCCCATCAGGCTACTCCTAGAGATAATATCACCTCAAGCATCCTTTATTAGGAAGACAAGCTCCTCTGAAGCAGCTGAGAAAAGATGTATTATGTGGATAGGTATGCTTGAAAGACTCAATGACCTTGGTATAACTGAAATGGATTTGCTACAAGATTAACGATGGAGCAGAGGTTTCAAGTTGTCCATAATTAATACAAGCCAACAGATACTTGGTGCCTGTTAGCCACACTGGCTTAAGCAGAGGAAATAGAATTTTCAAGTATCAATTATTACTTATTTTAGAAAAGGGAAGACATATGATCTTTAGTTGTGGTCTGAGGCAGTCATCTTCCCACAGATGCGTGCATGCATCCTAATTTGCTTCAGTCATGTCTGAATCTTTGTGACCCTATGAACCGTAGCCTGCCAGGCTTCTGTATCCATGGGATTCTCCAGGCAGGAATACTGGAGTGGGTCATCATGCTCTCCTTCAGGGGATCTTCCTGACCCAAGGATTGAACCCCTGTCTCTTATGTCTCCTGCATTGGCAGGCAGGTCCTTTACCACGAGAGCCATCTGGGAAGCCCCTTTCCCACAGAAAATCTGCCACAATCTGATATTTGGACACGCGGTCAGTGTGTAAAAGCTTATAAGAGGGAAATTTATCCAACTTACCAAGTACTTCTCTCAGAGACAGGATAAGAAGCAGGAAGAAGTTTCAAGAATCACTACTCCCAGCTATGAGCCCCAGCTCTACTGATCTCCTTTGAGAAGCGGTCACAATTGTTCAAGGACAAAAGAACTCTGGAATCTTACCTGCTGTGGGGCTTGAAGAATGTCCTATGCAGCTGCTGTTGAGATGATGGCTCTTTCTTCCGATCTGTGAGACTGCAGGGAAAGAGACAAGCTGGCCACCAGCTGCACACCCAGGTCCATGATAGTGATGTGGTCATCTAGGACGGTCACTGTCTTCTCAGCCAGGATGGAGTCAGAGAGAGGCGATAGGATCTGTAGAAACCCTAGTTTCTGCTCCTCACAACACTAATGAGAAAAATGGAATGAAAAAGGTAAAATACCTACAGAAGTAAATACCTTCAGTTTTGCTCATAGCCCTTTAAAATCAAGGGCTATGAGCTCATGGTCATCAAGTAGTTAACTTCTTCCATTTGATGGGGTTTTAGCATCTGTAAAACAACCAGGAAATGTGCATCTGTTATCTAGGTACTTCAGGGAGGAACTAGAGATTCTATGATTGTCATATGGCTGATTTAATGTTTGCGTTCTTACCAGTTCTCCTAGCCCAAATCCAATTTTTGTCACTACATGGCCACATTCTTTCAATCACTAATTCTTGAGCCTGGCTTTTGTAAGTCAGTGGAGACTTGGGAGACTGCAGCTTTTCCACAAATAAGAGGCAGACTGAGACATGGGGGAAGGGTCTGTCCCAGGAAGGCCCCATAGGGTCCTGGCCAGTTACAGACTTGCACAAGGGCTCTCACTGTTACAGGAACCCCTCCCTTTCTCCTCCTCCTCCATGTCTTCACCCTCTTGGTGGTCTTGGGAATCAAACAAAACCAAAACAAGCATAATAAATATCTTCAATTTTCTAGTGATGGTGGGACTCTACAGAGTAAAATGGCAGGGCAGGGTTCCTCTCCTGATCAGGGCAGGGCTCCTCTTCTGATCAGACAGGCCCATCACTGATTTCTTTACCACTCTCTTCAGTCATCAGGCACTGCTGCTGCTAAGTCACTTCAGTCGTGTCTGACTCTGTGCGACCCCATAGATGGCAGCCCACCAAGCTCCCCCATCCCTGGGATTCTCCAGGCAAGAACACTGGAGTGGGTTGCCATTTCCTTCTCCAATGCATGAAAGTGAAAAGTGAAAGGGAAGTCGCTCAGTCGTGTCCGACTCTTAGCGACCCCATGGACTAGGATGGTGCTATTTTGTGCCAGAATAACCGCTTCCTGTCCAGAATCTAGAAGACAAAGACACTATCTCTGGCCTTCAGTTTGGTTTTGCTCAAGTGAAAGATACAGCCCCAGACAGGCCATTACAGGATGAAAAGGATGAGTCCATGGTCCCCAGATTTTGTTACATACTAGAATCCCTTGGTGGGAGGCTCAACATCCCACTGCCGTTTCATCCCGTGGCACTTCAATTAGGATGTCTCGGGGTTGGAGCCAAGAATCCATACATCTTAAAGTGACTTTATTTTATTTATTGGCTGCACCACGTGGCATGTGGAATCTAGTCCCATGACCAGGGATCAAACCCGTGCCCCTTGCATTGGAAGCACAGCGTTTTAACCACAGGATAACCAGGGAAGTCCTGGGAATCCATTGATTGTAGAGTCCCTGTTGATTCCAGTGTGAAATAAACCTTGGGAACCACTAGTTTGAGTCCAGAATGAAACAAACCCAGTTCCTTGACCAGGTCCACTCTGACTCAGGCAAAGGACTTGAGCACCTGATCCTTATGTAAAATCCTTACGTACCTCCACGTGGATTTTGTATTGAATAGCATTAGGGATATAACACATGCCATGTGTTTGGTCTGATGACGGCATGTGGCACTCAACAGAATTTCAGAGTGATGGTCATTAAGGATGCTAGGAGGGAATTTCACAGCGTTCAGCATAGGCTCTGTAGGACACATAGAAAGAATGACTCTCTCAACCTTAGGGAACCACTTGCAGGGGAGGAAAGGGGCTTGTTAGTAATGATAAACCCCTCATGTCACCTCCATGGCTCTGAACTGGTGACAAAACACAAAAGATTACAACAAAAGATGCTCCTACGCCTTTTATAGCTTAAATTCTAAGGGTTTAGGGAGATGGGAGACAGAACAATAGATGACTAAAATATCTATTTATGAACTTCCCTGGTGGTCCAGTGGTTAGGAATCTGCCTGCCAATGCAGGGCACACAGATTTGATCCCTGGTCCAAGAAAATCCCATATGCTGTGGAGCAACTAAGCCTGCATGCCACAACTACTGAGCCCAGGTACCTAGAGCCTGTGCTTTGCAAAAAAAGAGTAGCCCACACTCACCACAATTAGAGAAAGTCTGCATGTGACAACAAAGGCCCAGTACAGCCAAAAATAAATAGATAAATTTTAAAAATTAAATTAAAAAAATTTAAAAATATATCTATTTATTATAAATCATGATGTCACAGACAGCCTGTAACATGTCATCATCTCTTGGGGGGGAATATTCCTGGCTACATCATTGTTATTATTTACTATATAGACCATATTTCTTACCCAGAGGGCAAAAGGGCATCCCAGAGGGCATCGGGACCCCCACTAGCACCCACAGCCTGGACAAGTCTCCCTCACCTAGCAGAACTCTGTTCTCATCTATCTTTTTCAATCCGTACATCTGCGCAGCAGCGAGATGAGCAGAGCGGCCATTCGCAGGAAGCTCTGTCTTCTCCAATAACAGCGTCCACTTAAGAGGCTGTTAGATTCCATGAACATAAATGCTCTTCTCTCTAATTCACTTTTTGTTTATGCAACAGGACGGGTGCTTTATCTTCTCCTTTCAGCCTGTCTTCTGCCTCAAAAATCAGATACTCAGCCGCAGGCAGTTATCAGCTCTCTCATGATGCTCCCATGCTGGGGAATTCATTGCCTCCGAAATGCTTGATTCTCAGAGCTGATAACTATTTCAAAAGTCAAGGCAAAGCAATAACAACAAAAAGCACTTATTTGTGGTGGTATTTGGGAAAGTTTCCTTCTTCTTTTTCTCCCCCTCAGGGTGTTAATACTACATGTCTCTTTATGGACTATGCAACACCCATAACAGAAAAGAGAGATGATAAAAGCAAATTTATGTCACCGTAATTTGTTCTGTGACAATGTTACGGAAGGGGCTCATGGCAGGCTATCCAAAATGCGCCAAGGTGGCATATTGATTATTCTGAATTAAAGTTACTTGAGAAACAGCTGGTGCAAGAAGGGTGTTCTTACCCTTTCTTCTGTCTCCTTGAAAGCAGAAAATAAATCTCCCATGTGAAAGGTACCCTCCCTTTACCAGGAGGTAGAAACACATCCCTACCACTGAAGAGGAGGAATTCAGGATCCAGAAGGCTGTATAAACAAAACGTAACATTTTCACTAATTTACCAGCCCAAGCTCAAATTTGTGTTGTCCATTTTTCACAAATGTATTGTTTCTCTGCCTAAAAGGGAGAGAAATGAATGCTGCCTGCTTTGGTTACCTCTTTGGGCTTCCTTGATAGCTCAGTTGGCAAAGAATCTTGCCTGCAATGCAGACGACCCCAGTTTGTTTCCTGGGTCGGGAAGATCCCCTGGAGAAGGGATAGGCTACCCACTCCAGTATTCTGGTTTGGAGAAATCCATGGGGTGTATAGTCCATTGGGTTGCAAATAGTCAGACACGACTGAGCAACTTTCACTTTTTACTTTGAGCCTCATAGTTCTATGAACTCCCATCCACATGAAATTCAAATTTTATTTTCTCCGTCTCATGTCCATTTAATTCTTAGGGCAGCCAGAAGAACCCAGAAGGGAAGGTGAAAATGTTTGCCTTCCCGCCACAATCAAGCAGCTGCCAGCGCACTGCTCTAATCTGGGCTACCCTGTTTCTGTTTTAGCTTGGCTGCGCCAGGTCTTCATCACTGCACTCTGGCTTTCTCTAGTTGCAGCCAGCGGAGGCTACTCTCTAGTTGTGGTGTGTGTCGCTTCTCATTGAGGTGGCTTCTCTGGTTATGGTTAAGAGACTTAGCTGCTCTGCGTCACACAGAATTGTCTGGGAGCAGGGGTCAAACCCATGTCTCCTGCATTGGCAAGCGGATTCTTAACCACTGGACCACCAGGGAAGTCCTGGGCTACCTTGTTTCTTGATAGTTTTTGGATAAAATAAACCCATGAGAACACTTTCCAAAGGAAGTACCTGGATAACAAGCCTAAACAGTATTGACCACTCGCTCCCCCCTATTTTCGGCAGCAATGACACATTATCCTAGAATTTGTGTTAGACATTATTCTTCCCCCAACCTGGGAAATTCTTTCCCACTGGTCCACCCTGATACTCAGCTGCAAGGGAAACTGCTGTGTTTCCTTGTGTTTGTGCAAGTATGCTTCTGGCTTCTGTTCATGGAATAAATAAGGATTGATTTAAAAGACCATAGTCTGGACAGAAACCAAACGACAGTGCTCTGAGGTGTTTGGGGAGTTCCTGGCTCCACATACCCTTAGGGGACATTTTTCCCCTCTACTGATTCGATGCAAGCCAGCAGGTTGGGGAAACAAAGCCCATAGAACTTTACAATTTGCAATGCGTGCCTGCTCAGCTGCTCAGTCACATCTGACTCTTTGGGACTCCATGGACTGTAGCCTGCCAGGCTCCTCTGTCCATGGGATTTCCCAGGCAGGCATACTGCAGTGGGTTGTCATTTTCTACTCCAGGGGATCTTCCTGATCCAGGGATCGAACCCTCATCTCCTACATTGCAGGCGGGCTCTTTACCACTGACCCACCAGGGAAGCCCCCTTAGAATTTGAAATCTATTATTAATAGAAAAAAGGCAGCAGAGAATGTAGGTTTCCCAACAATCCACAGACTCTGGTTACTGCAGACAAGCTTTCTAATTGGGAGTCACCTTTCGCAGACACCCTTCCATCCAGGCATGGCCACGTGACTATTCTCACCAATAGAATTTAAGGAGAAAAGAAAAGCCATTCCCAGGACAAGGTTTCAAAAAAGTACACGTTTCTCTCCATACTCAATTTTCCCATCCAGTAGCCAACAGATAGATTTTGGGTCCCTGAACCACTAAATGAACAAGAGTCAACTGTTAAGCACAGGTACCCACCAGGAATGGATATGACAGTGAGAAATATACTTACTCTATTTGAGCCCTTATGCATTTATATCATCAGACTGCACTGACCACTGTATTATGTACTATACGTACATACGCACTTGAAACTTAACAACCAGGGCGTTAGGGGCACTGACCCCTGTACAATCAAAACTCCGAGTTTAACTTTTGACTCCTTGAAAACGTAACTACCAAACATCCTACTCTAGACAAAATGTCTTACTGATAGTAGTTGATGAACATGTATTTTGTATGTATATTATATACCATATTCTTCCAATTAAGTAAGATAGAGGGAAAAAATTTAGAGACAATTTTATTAAGAAAATCATAGTGGGGATTTGCCTGGCAGTCCAGGGATTAAGACTCTGGGCTTCCACTGCAGGGAGTGTAGGTTCAATCCCTGGTTTGGGAACAAAGATCCCACATTCTATGCAACACAGCTGAAAGAAAAAAAAAAAAGATCAGAAGCAAGAGAAAATGTATTTACAGTGTGTGCACGCATGCTCAGTTATGTCTGACTCTTTGTAACTCCACAGACTGTAGCCCACCAGGCTCCTCTGTCCATGGGACTCTCCAGGCCAGAACACTGGAGTGGGTTGCCATGCCCTTCTCCAGGGGATCTTCTCAACCCAGGGACCGAACTCGTGTCGCTTACATCTCCTGCATTACAGGCTTTTACAGTACTGTTGGCGTTAGTGGTAAAGAATTCACCTTGATCCCTGAGTCAGGAAGATCCCCTGGAGAAGGGAATGGCAACCCACTCCAGTGTTCTGGCCTGGAGAATTCCATGGACAGAGGAGCCTGGCGGGCTACAGTCCATGGAGTCACACAGAGTTGGATACAACTGAGCAACTTTCTCTTTCACTTCACTTTCAAGAATAGACTAGTATCCATATAAATTTTATCCATTCATGACATATCTTTTTCTTAATTTTCTCAGTATTTCTAGACTACATGGTTTGTCTGCAAGTTTTTTCAAATTGTCACAAATCTCAAAAAAAACCCTTCAAACATATTTTAAAAAATCCACATACTAGTGGAACTGCATAGTCCAAACCTGAGATGTTCAAGGGGCAGATGTATATGTAGTAGGCATGTGTAGTATATATGTACAGTAATGATATATATTGATATAATAGATAATGTATATTGTAGATAGGTGACTTCCTTCGTGGCTCAGACGGTTAAGCGTCTGTCTACAATGTGGGAGACCCAGGTTCGATCCTGGGTCAGGAAGTTCCCTGGAGAAGGAAATGGCAATCCACTCCAGTACTACTGCCTGGAAAATCCCATGGACAGAGGAGCCTGGTAGGCTACAGTCCATGGGGTCGCAAAGAGTCAGACATGACTGAGCGATCTTCACTGTAATATGTATAACAATTATATACAACTTTTATGTATGTTTAATGGATTATTGTGAATTTCATGTGCATTTTCTATTTATGTAATACACATGCAATTGATATTTATATGTATTATATATGTATCTTATATATATGTGATACATAATTTGTATGTATATTTTATAGATTGTCTATGTCATTCATTATATATATCAGATCAGATCAGTCGCTCAGTTGTGTCCGACTCTTTGTGACCCCATGAATCGCAGCACACCAGGCCTCCCTGTCCATCACCAACTCCCGGAGTTCACTCAGACTCATGTCCATCGAGTCAGTGATGCCATCCAGCCATCTCATCCTCTGTCGTCCCCTTTATCTCTTGCCCCCAATCCCTCCCAGCATCAGAGTCTTTTCCAATGAGTCAACTCTTTGTATGAGGTGGCCAAAGTACTGGAGTTTCAGCTTTAGCATCACTCCTTCCAAAGAAATCCCAGGGCTGATCTCCTTTAGAATGGACTGGTTGGATCTCCTTGCAGTCCAAGGGACTCTCAACAGTCTTCTCCAACATCATAGTTCAAAAGCATCAATTCTTCAGCGCTCAGCCTTCTTCATAGTCCAACTCTCACATCCATACATGACCACAGGAAAAACCATAGCCTTAGACTAGACGAACCTTTGTTGGCAAAGTAATGTCTCTGCTTTTGAATATGCTATCTAGGTTGGTCATAACTTTCCTTCCAAGGAGTAAGCATCTTTTAATTTCATGGCTGCAGTAACCATCTGCAGTGATTTTGGAGCCCAGACAAAAAAAGTCTGACACTGTTTCCACTGTTTCCCCATCTTTTTCCCATGAAGTGATGGGACCGGATGCCATGATCTTCATTTTCTGAATGTTGAGCTGTAAGCCAACTTTTTCACTCCCCACTTTCACCTTCATCAAGAGGCTTTTTAGTTCCTCTTCACTTTCTGCCATAAGGGTGGTGTCATCTGCATATCTGAGGTTATTGATATTTCTCCCGGCAATCTTGATTCCAGCTTGTGCTTCTTCCAGCCCAGCGTTTCTCATGATGTACTCTGCATATAAGTTAAATAAACAGGGTGACAATATACAGCCTTGACGTACTCCTTTTCCTATTTGGAACCAGTCTGTTGTTCCATGTCCAGTTCTAACTGTTGCTTCCTGACCTGCATACAAATTTCTCAAGAGGCAGATCAGATGGTCTGGTATTCCCATCTCTTTCAGAATTTTCCACAATTTATTGTGATCCACACACTCAAAGGTTTTGGCATAGTCAATAAAGCAGAAATACATGTTCTTCTGGAACTCTCTTGCTTTTTCCATGATCCAATGGATGTTGGCAATATGATCTCTGGTTCCTCTGCCTTTTCTAAAACCAGCTTGAACATCAGGAAGTTCATGGTTCACATATTGCTGAAGCCTGGCTTGGAGAATTTTGAGCATTACTTTACTAACATGTGAGATGAGTGCAATTGTGCAGTAGTTTGAGCATTCTTTGGCATTGCCTTTCTTTGGGATTGGAATGAAAACTGACATTTTCCAGTCCTGTGGCCACTGCTGAGTTTTCCAAATTTGCTGGCATATTGAGTGCATCACTTTCACAGCATCATCTTTCAGGATTTGGAATAGCTCAACTGGAATTCTATCATCTCCACTAGCTTTGTTCGTAATGATGCTTTCTAAGGCCCACTTGACTTCACATTCCAGGATGTTTGGCTCTAGGTCAGTGATCACACCATCGTGATTATCTGGGTCATGAAGATCTTTTTTGTACAGTTTCATGGGAAATAGATGGGGAAACAGTGTCAGACTTTATTTTTCTGGGCTCCAAAATCACTGCAGATGGTGACTGCAACCATGAAATTAAAAGATGCTTACTCCTTGGAAGGAAAGTTATGACCAACATAGACAGCATATTCAAAAGCAGAGACATTACTTTGCCAACAAAGGTTCATCTAGTCAAAGCTATGGTTTTTCCTGTGGTCATGTATGGATGTGAGAGTTGGACTATGAAGAAGGCTGAGTGCCGAAGAATTGATGCTTTTGAACTGTGGTGTTGGAGAAGACTGTTGAGAGTCCCCTGGACTGCAAGGAGATCCAACCAGTCCATTCTGAAGGAGATCAGCCCTGGGATTTCTTTGGAAGGAATGATGCTAAAACTGAAACTCCAGTACTTTGGCCACCTCATGCAAAGAGTTGACTCATTGGAAAAGACTCTGATGCTGGGAGGGATTGGGAGCAAGGGAAGGGGACGACAGAGGATGAGATGGCTGGATGGCATCACTGACTCGATGGACATGAGTCTGAGTGAACTCCGGGAGTTGGTGATGGACAGGGAGGCCTGGTGTGCTGTGATTCATGGGGTCGCAAAGAGTCAGACATGACTGAGCGACTGATCTGTTCTGATCTGATATGTATCACGTGCATGCGGGCATGCTAAGTTGCTTCAGTCCTGTCTGACTCTGTGAGACCCCATGGACTGTAGCCCGCCAGGCTCCTCTGTCCGTGGGATTCTCTAGGCAGGATTACTGGAGTGGGTTGCCATGCCCTCCTCCAGATGTAACACAGATATGCATTATATATATATATATACACCATGTATATATATACATTTACTAATAGAATCATTGGAACAACAATATGGAGCAGTACTATGATTCCCAATAGCATATGAGAAAATGAAGAATAGAAGGGTTAAGTACTTGCCTCGGGCCACTGAGCTCTAAGTGGCAGAATCAGGATGACCACTCTGCAGGTCATTTCCAGCACCTCCCTCTTCATGGTTACACCACCTCCAGCAAACGTGTGTTGACTTTAATAAGTAGTAAAAGCAAAATGATAGAAGAAAGTGCCAGTGGGTCAACAGAGCATGAGTGAATGGACCTAAGAAGCTGTCCCTAATGCTTGCACTAATTCTGTATGACTCTGTGCGAACCTATAGCCCGTAGTCCTCCAGGCTCTCCTGTCCATGGGATTCTCCAGGCAAGAATACTGGAGTGAGTGGCCATGTCCTCCTCCAGGGGATCTTCCTGACCCAGGGATTAAACCCATGTCTCATGTCTCCTGCATTGGTAGGAGGGTTCTTTACCACTAGCGCCACCTGGGAATCCAAGAAATGAACCCAGAGGAGTTAAATAATATTCTCAAGTCAAGCTGCTAGTGGTTAACAAAGCCTGACTTTTGAGTACCTGCCCTCATCACTATCTTCTGGCTTCTCTCACCACAGATGAGTGGCACATCAGAGCCATCAGAACCCCAAGCTCAGGCTGTCACGCCCTATGGATACTGCTTCCCTGAGGCCTGGGTCCACCTTTACCAAAAGTCCTGGGGCACAGAGAACGGGCCCACCATCCTCTCTCTGGTTCCTCTCCTTTTGTCCAAGGACCCTGGATCCCTCCATCCTCTGATCTGGCTCAGCTCCGTGTCCAAGATCTCAACCTGTAGGAGGAGCCTGGGCTCTCAGACGGTGACCTCTAACTGCTGGGTGAAGGTCACAGTTGTGTCCACTCTGCTCTTCATCTCCCTCCTGTTCACAAAAATGGAATCACAGCCTTTGGAGGGGGGTGGGGGATGTCTTGAGATGTGTCAGTAGAGAAAAAAACAAAAACAGGAGCAGAAATCCACAACAAGGAAGGTTCATGAAACTACAAGGGCTCTGATTTATAAGACGTCAAGACAGTTGGTGAAGACATATCTAACATGTTTTCACGCACTAGTTAGTGACAAATGATGATAAATACATTAGAGAAAAAGCATGTTATCCTAATCAATCATAACTCACAAAACTGTAAGCCCCACTTAATGGAAGTACATAATCTCTTCAGCCTCTTTGTGTGTGTATATATGCGCATATAAGTGTGTGTGTGTATGTATTTGCGTGTATGTATATGCATGTGTGTATGCATGTGTATATGTATGTAGGTATATATTTGTGTGTATTTTGGGTGTGTAGGTGTATATTGTGTGTATACCTATATGTATATAGGTATATATTTGTGTGTATTTGTGTGTATGTGTATATGTATGTGTATATTTTTATTTGTGTGTATGCGTTTGTGTTTATCAGAGAAGGCAATGTCACCCCACTCCAGTAATCTTGCCTGGAAAATCCCATGGATGGAGGAGCCTGGTGAGCTGCAGTCCATGGGGTCGCTAAGAGTCGGACATGACTGAGCGATTTCACTTTCACTTTTCACTTTCATGCATTGGAGAAGGAAATGGCAACCCACTCTAGTGTTCTTGCCTGGAGAATCCCAGGGATGAGGGAGCCTGGTGGGCTGCCGTCTATGGGGTCGCACAGAGTCAGACATGACTGAAGCGACTTAGCAGCAGCAGCACTTTGTGTTTATATGTATATGTATATGCATGTGTGTATGTATGTGTATATTTCTGTGTTTATCTGTGTATGTGTACGGATGTGTGTGTATATTTGTGTGCATGTGTGTGTATGTATGTGTATATTTCTGTGTGCATGTGTATTCCTTACCAGATGTACTCAGTCCTTCATAAATCAAATCTCAGATTCATTCAAATTTTATGCTTGGGCCATTTCTGACAATTCCTAAGTGTTGACCATATGGAACTAAAATAGTTTTATGCCAACCATTAACAGGATGCTTTAACAAACTGAAACAGTAGAATTTTTTGACAGACTGAAATTCTACTAGGCTAAGTGCTCAACAAAGGCTTTGAAAAAAGGATTGTAGGTATTTTTAACTCCTCGAAACTGTAATTTTGCAGAATGAAAGTGATGGATAACATTTTCACTACAGCCTTTGTCTTCTGCCTTCTGAAAGCTGTCTAATCAGCAGTTAAGGATGAAATAAGTAAGGCCTTGTTTTACTTCACATCTTCCTGTTGAACAGACACCCCATTTTATGACTTTTCAGGCCCTCAGGAAATAGCACAAAGGTACATGGATGGAGCAGACGCATGATCAATTATACTTCCCATGAAAAAGATGCCAGATGCAAGAAAAGTTCTCCCCAGAATCACAAGCAAAAATGGGTCCCTCAGCAATGGCACCCCACTCAGTACTCTTGCCTGGAAAATCCCATGGATGGAGAAGCCTGGTAGGCTGCAGTCCATGGGGTCGCTAAGAGTCTGATACAAGTGAGCGACTTCACTTTCACTTTTCACTTTCATGCATTGGAGAAGGAAATGGCAACCCACTCCAGTGTTCTTGCCTGGAGAATCCCAGGGACAGGAGAGGCTGGTCGGCTGCCGTCTATGGGGTCGCACAGAGTTGGACACGACTGAAGTGACTTAGCAGCAGCAACCTCATTTTTCAAAAACAGAAATGGAGGCCCAACATCATGACAAGGCTAGACCCAGATAGCCAAATACTTTCAGAAAAAATGTCAGATTTGGGCTGTTCACAGAGCTCCCCACTGTCATGAACCATTATTCCAAATCTCTCTAAAGCTCTCAAAACTTTTAACAGACTTATGAGGTCCAGAATATTCACTAGACTAGATATTTTGTCTCTTTTGGTCACTGGTGTATCCAAGGTACATCAAGCATTGCCTAGCACCTAGGAGGCACTTCACAAATGTTTACTGAATCACAAGTTTCAACAAAAGATACAGAAGAAAATAATCATCAGAAGATGGAATAGTGCAGATGCAAGAACACCCATGAGAAAATACAAAGAACAGGTGGTCTATTCAAATGTTTTCTTCATGTATCTTCCTCTCCTATTTCAGCACTACTCCTAGGTATTCAATGTGACTGTTTGACCAAGACCTGGCTATGGTCTAATGAAGGCATCTAACCAAGGAAATGGCAACCCACTCCAGCGTTCTTGCCTGGAGAATCCCAGGGACGGGGGAGCCTGGTGGGCTGCCGTCTATGGGGTCACACAGAGTCGGAAACGACTGAAGTGACTTAGCAGCAGTCCCAAAGAACCCATCTGTGAGTCCTACATTTTTGTTTGCTCTCCTAAGACCAGACACTGGGATGCCCCATTCCCTTTATTTTCCATTTACTCCAATATATCCTTTGAGACTCGGATTCACTAAAGTAATATGAAGATTACAGTATTTTTTTAGATAAAAACAGCAAAGAAACATCTAGTTAAGAGAAAACATAAAACATTTGCAATCATACTAAAAGATACGTAGTAACACTACTATTCAAAAACATGTAATCAAGGACTTCCCTAGTGGTCCAGTGGTTAAGACTCTGCCCATCCAATGCAAGGGGTGCAGGTTGGATTCCTGGTCAGGGAACTAAGAACCCACATGCTATGCAGAAAGGCCAAGAAAATTTCCTAAAAATGCAATCAAACACTCTGAACACAGAATTTCCTAGATTTATAAAATGTGTTAAGTAATCCAGGTTGGTTTCTAAGCTGCTGCTGCTGCTGCTAAGTTGCTTCAGTCGTGTCCGACTCCGTGCAACCCCATAGACGGCAGCCCACCAGGCTCTCCTGTCCCTGGGATTCTCCAGGCAAGAACACTGGAGTGGGTTGCCATTTCCTTCTCCAAGGCATGAAAGTGAAAAGTGAAAGTGAAGTTGTTCAGTCGTGTCCGACTCTTAGCGACTCCATGGACTGCAGCCCACCAGGCTCCTCCGTCCATGGGATTTTCCAGGCAAGAGCACTGGAGTGGCCGTAGTGTGCTAATCCTGGCTCATTTTGGTTCACAAGAGGTGATAGTTAAATTGTCAAAAATAATTTGCAGGATTCCCCTAAAGCAAAAGAATTCATGTCAACTTCTGAAGTGTTAAACTGTTTATTTTCCAATGGAATATTCCACAGACCGTAAGTAAATCCTTTAATGTATTTGGTATTTAGATAGTAATCTCCAGACCTTTAAAAGAAAAAGAAAAAATATATATATATACTTGTTTGTTTTAATGTTATACATATTATGCAAGTGAAAGTGAAAGTCGCTCAGTCCTGTTTGACTCTTTGCGACCCCATGGACTATATGGAATTCTCCAGGCCAGAATATTGGAGTGGGTAGCCTTTCCCTTCTCTAGGGGATTTCCCGACCCAGGGATAGAACCCAGGTCTCCTGCATTGCAGGCAGATTCTTTACCAGCTGAGTCACAAGGGAAGCCCTATGTGTATTATATACAGATACAATTATACACATACAGATAATATATAGATGCAATATGTTATAATTAGAAAATTATATTAAGAACATTAATAGCTGATATAGAATATATTTATTTACTGTTTGTTTTAATTACATATATTATAATACAGATAAAATACATGATATATGATATATATATTATCAGTTCAGCTCAGTTGCTCAGCTGTGTCCAACTCTTTGCAACCCCATGGACTACAGCACGCCAGGTCTTCCTGTCCATCACCAACTCCCAGAGTTCACTCAAACTCATGTCCATCGAGTCAGTGATGCCATCCAACCATCTCATCCTCTGTCGTCCCCTTCTCCTCCTGCCTTCAATCTTTCCCAGCATTAGGGTCTTTTCCAATGAGTCAGTATATATAATATAAATTCTTAAGAAAGGCTACTGAAAAGTGTCCCTCTTGGAGACTTGGGGTTTCCATCTCCCTCTTAGTAAAAGCACATCAATAAAGACAAAATGTTTGGGGAAGCATGGGCTGTGTGTCGTCCTGCTTTTGTGGATGTCACCACCCAGGAGCATCCAGCAGACAAAGCGTCCTGGGCCATCCATTTAGCATCACAAGACTGTTAGAAGGGAGAGAGAGAGGCATTCTGATAACTGTTCCTACCTCCCTTGAGCTAGCCCACCTCATCCATGCCCTTGGCTACTTCCAAAATAACCAGCCATGTGAATTATGCCAAAGGTCACACTGACAGAGCCATTAATTGTTTTTAGAGCAGATCTGAGGGCTTTAAAACCTCATTATTATGTCCAGGTTTGTAAAAAGGATAATCTTAGCAGGATTTTCAGTAAGAGCTAAAAATGGAATGAATGACCATCTTTTGTTTTCTTAAAAGCCTATGATGTGGACAAAGCTGAGCCTAACAGCCATTCCTTCAGGCTCCTTATTGAAAACCCTTCATTCCTTCCTTTTCATGTCAACTTGATCCTTGTGCTGCAGCAGTTCCAGGAATCATACATGCTATAATACATCTAAACAGAGAAAGGGGTGCCTTTGTGTCTCTTCCTAATCCAATTAGTCTTTTCCAGGAGCACTGTCTCTCATTGTACTGATTCCTGTATTTCCATTCTTGTACCCATCACTGGCAAGAAGGGTGAGAATAAAATGATTGGAAGCATATGATTTTTCTGAGAAATGTGATTGGGATAAGTGGGTTTTTTTAAGAAAATAAGAAAGTGTGTGTGTATGTTGGAGCATATAAACATAGTCATGCAGCAAGTCTCCAATAATATCTGTGTCTGATATGAATGATGACACAGTCCCAGTCAAGGGCAGTTCTGGAGAAAAAGTATCCAAGTAAACAGAGAAGCAGTTGTAAAGCAGTCCTTTCATATCTGCATAGTCAAAGCTATGGTTTTTCCAGTAGTCATGTATCGATGTGAGTGAGTGAAAAGTGCAAGTCACTCAGTCGTGTTCGACTCTTTGTGACCCCATGGACTATAAGTGCATAGAATTCTCCAGGCCAGAATACTGGAGTGGGTAGCCTTTCCCTTCTCTGGGGGATCTCCCCAACCCATGGATAGAACCCATGTTCTATCCATAACTCAGTTCTTTACCAACTGAGCTATCAGGGAAGCCCTGATAAGATGTAAGAGTTTGACCATAAAGAAGTCCGAACGCTTTCCAACTGTGGTGCTGGAGAAGACTCTTGAGAGTCTCTTGGATGGCAAAGAGATTAAACCAGTCAATCCCAAAGGAAATCAACCCTGAATATTCATTGGAGGGACTGATGTTGAAGTCAAAACTCCAATACTTTGGCCAACTGGTGCAAAGAGCTGACTCATTGGAAAAGAGCTGATACTGGGAAGGATTGAGGGCAGGAGAATGGGGTGACAGAGGATGAGATGGTTCGATGGCATCATCAACTTGATGAACATGAGTTTGATCAAACTCTGGGAGATAGTAAAGGACAGGAAACCCTGGCACGCTGCAGTCCATGAGGTCGCTAAAAGTAGGACATGACTTAGTGACTGAAAAACAACAACAATCTGTATTTTATTCACAAACACAGCTCCCAGAGGAAACCAGATAGACCTTGCATCCAAAGGGGCAAATATGACCTTTTGACATAGAAATGAATCCTATTTGTATCACATCAACCATTGCCTGTTTCATTGGAGGGACTGATGTTGAAGCTGAAACTCCAATACTTTGGCCACCTCGTGTGAAGAGCTGACTCATTGGAAAAGACCCTGATGCTGGGAAAGATTGAGGGCAGGAGGAGAAGGGGATGACAGAGGATGAGATGGTTGGATGGCATCACCAACTCGATGGACATGGGTTTGGGTGGACTCTGGGAGTTGGTGATGGACAGGGAGGCTGGGCGTGCTGCAGTTCATGGGATCGCAAAGAGTCAGATACGACTGAGCGACTGAACTGACTGAACCACTGCCTGTGTGGGGTGGGGATAGGGGAGAATGGAAGAGGGGGCAATAGACCCATAGAACAAATGTCATAGTCAGCAGTCTGTCTCTGAGCTAAATGACACCTGCAGGGTTCTCTGAGTCCCGAGGACAAGGAGAAACAAACGCAGGGCATCTAATGTTGAGAGAACTGAAGGCCATGTGAAATTCAACAGGGAAAGTTAATGGTTTATGTCATCGGACTTTGTGAAAACATGTGAGATGATCTGCAAATATTATCTAGCAAAAGCTGTCTTTGAATAACGCTTTCCTCCAAGATCTTGCCACTGTATTACTCTAGAGCAGTAGCAGCAGCAAGAGACGCTTCAGAGGAAAGCCTCTTTCATCTGGGGGTCTCATGAGAAATATCCATTGCTTTCTTTTCCATTTAGAAGAGAAGCAAGAATTTAATAGGTGTGATTCCTTTTGCAGTCTTCCACTGTATTGACCTTCCTCAACTAAGAGACACCTGGTCTTACATTATAATCCCTCCTTATGAGCCTGCTCTCAGCATGAGAAATGTAGAGCTATGCAGAAAAGCTCGTGAATCAGATGTTGTTTCTCACACATATGCCAAAAATGCATAGATCTATATGAAGCTATGCAAACTACATAAAAACCCTTTACTAATCAATTTTCTTGAGAATGAGATATTTCACATCTTTACAGAGTTTTTCAAAGTGAATGCTTAGAGTTTGACACTTAGGGAGAATCTACATCTTTTTTTTTTTGTTTTGCCTTGTATTCAAGTAAACCCTGTAGTAAGAGTAGGGGTAATAATCGCTACCCTATATGGAGTGCTTATTATGAATTGGGCATGATTCCTAGAACTTAATATATACTGTGAAGGAAAAATGTTGCCAGTCACATCAGTAAACAGAGGCCACTTCAGCCATCAAGCCACTATTGTAAACCCAGATGGTGCACCCTTAGGGAATTTAGGATGGAGACAAACGAGTGGCCAGCTGCTAAGCCCTCAGCCACTGCAGCCACCCCCAAAAGTGACTCTGAGGGGATTCAGGATGGAGAGAAGCAGGATACTGGTCCTAGATGGTTAAGGTTCATAACAAGGGAACGATCTCAATAGCCCAGTCTTATATCTTCCCATCGATAGAAAAGTGCTGTATATATTAACTTGAGATATCTGCTTTTCTTTAATAAACAGTAATCTTTCCACGGGCTTCCCCAGTGAATAACAGGTTTTTCTAATAGCTGATTAATAAGTTTTTCTAATGGCTATCTTATGAGGTTTGCTTCATACACAGAAGCTCAACAGTACTAGACAAGAAAGCAAACATGAATACTTTTAACTAAAGGTATCTCTTCCTCAGTCTTATCAAAGTACCAGAGAATGTTTTGGCAGTAGATGCCTCAAAACTTTCTTAGACCAGCCTCTGCACACTACCTGTAAGCACCAAACCAACACTTCGTGACCAGTTTTAAAACTCGTGGAAGAGACTCTTTTGCCCTGAGAGGGGGTCTGAAAGTTATTAAAGGACTTACTATGTAAAAGTACAGAATGGAGGAATTGAGATATTTTTGCAGCATTTGGACAAGTCTAGAATTGCTTCCCTGGAGAAGGCAATGGCACCCCACTCTAGTACTCTTGCCTGGAAAATCCCATGGACGGAGGAGCCTGGTAGGCTGCAGTCCATGGGGTCGCTAGGTGTCAGACACGACTGAGTGACTTCACTTTCACTTTTCACTTTCATGCATTGGAGAAGGAAATGGCAACCCACTCCAGTGTTCTTGCCTGGAGAATCCCAGGGACAGGGGAGCCTGGTGGGCTGCCGTCTCTGGGGTTGCACAGAGTCGGACACGACTGAAGCGACTTAGCAGCAGCAGCAGCAGAATTGCTTCCTAGGTGGCTCAATGGTAAAGAATCCATCTGCAAATGCAGGAGATGTAGGTTTAATCTCTGGTTCAGGAAGATCACCTGAAGAAGGAAATTGCAACCCACTCCAGTATTCTTGCCTGGAAATCCCTTGGACAGAAGAGCCTGGAGGCCTATAGTACATGGGGTCACAAAAGAGTCACACATGATTGAGTGGCTAAATAACAACAAGAACAATCTTTTGACATTCCAACTACCTGATCTTTGCTACAAAAACTATGGGGTTTTTTTTAGTTTTTTTTTAAAGGAATCTCCATACTGTTTTCCATAGTGGCTATTATCTATTTACATTCCCAGCAACAGTGCAAGAGGGTTCCCTTTTCTCCACATCCTATGTAGCATTCACTGTTTGTAGATTTTTTGGTGACGGGAAGCTGCTGCATAGCACAGGGTGCTCCGCTGGGTGCTCTGTGATAACCTACAAGGGTGGGATGAGGGAAGAGTCAAGAGGGAGGGAATATATGTATACCTATAACTGATTCATTTCATTGCACAGTAGAAACTAATACAACATTGTAAAGCAATTATACTCCAATTTAGAAATAAATAAATTTAGTTAAATTAAAAAACAAAAACTCCTATATATGATGGCTCCTCCATTACCTCTTCAGAGCAGCCCCTCAGACCTATCTTAGAGGCTGTGTCTCAGGTTTAAGTCCTCAGTCTGGCAAGTAAAACATAATTCTCAAGTTTTAGGTTATGCTTTTTTTTTCAATCAGCAATAGCCACATTATCCTCACAGTAATTTTGCAAAGTATTCTAATTCTTATAATGCAACAAATGAGGTGCAGAGAAAAAAATTCCAATTGGTCCAGAGTACAGAACTATAGAGACAGAAATATAATTTGAACACATAGTATCTGAATGCAAAACCATTGTTCTTAAAAAATTTAGGTTAATCAGATCAGATCAGTCACTCAGTCATATCTGACTCTTTGCGACCCCATGAATCGCAGCACGCCAGGCCTCCCTGTCCATCACCAACTCCCAGAGTTCACTGAGACTCACGTCCATCGAGTCAGTGATGCTATCCAGCCATCTCATCCTCTGTCGTCCCCTTCTCCTCTTGCCCCCAATCCCTCCCAGCATCAGAGTCTTTTCCAATGAGTCAACTCTTCGCATGAGGTGGCCAAAGTACTGGAGTTTCAGCTTTAGCATCATTCCTTCCAAAGAAATCCCAGGGCTGATCTCCTTCAGAATGGACTGGTTGGATCTCCTTGCAGTCCAAGGGACTCTCAAGAGTCTTCTCCAACACCACAATTCAAAAGCATCAATTCTTCGGCACTCAGCCTTCTTCACAGTCCAACTCTCACATCCATACATGACCACAGGAAAAACCATAGCCTTGACTAGACGAACCTCTGTTGGCAGAGTAATGTCTCTGCTTTTGAATATGCTATCTAGGTTGGTCATAACTTTTCTTCCAAGGAGTAAGTGTCTTTTAATTTCATGGCTGCAGTCACCATCTGCAGTGATTTTGGAGCCCAGAAAAATAAAGTCTGACACTGTTTCCACCGTTTCCCCATCTATTTCCCATGAAGTGGTGGGACCAGATGCCATGATCTTCGTTTTCTGAATGTTGAGCTGTAAGCCAACTTTTTCACTCTCCACTTTCACTTTCATCAAGAGGCTTTTTAGTTCCTCTTCACTTTCTGCCATAAGGGTGGTGTCACCTACATATCTGAGGTTATTGATATTTCTCCCGGCAATCTTGATTCCAGCTTGTGTTTCTTCCAGTCCAGCGTTTCTCATTATGTACTCTGCATATAAGTTAAATAAGCAGGGTGACAATGAACCGTTCAACTTCAGCTTCTTCAGCGTTACTGGTTGGGGCATAGACTTGGATTACTGTGATACTGAATGGTTTGCCTTGGAAACGAACAGAGATCATTCTGTCATTTTTGAGTTTGCATCCAAGTACTGCATTTCAGACTCTTTTGTTGACCATGATGGCCACTCCATTTCTTCTGAGGGATTCCTGCCCACAGTAGTAGATATAATGGTCATTTGAGTTAAATTCACCCATTCCAGTCCATTTCAGTTTGCTGATTCCTAGAATGTCGACATTCACTCTTGCCATCTCTTGCTTGACCACTTCCAATTTGCCTTGATTCATGGACCTGACATTCCAGGTTCCTATGCAATATTGCTCTTTACAGCATCAGACCTTGCTTCTATCACCAGTCACATCCACAGCTGGGTATTGTTTTTGCTTTGGCTCCATTCCCTCATTCTTTCTGGAGTTATTTCTCCACTGATCTCCAGTAGCATATTGGGCACCTACTGACCTGGGGAGTTCCTCTTTCAGTATCCTATCATTTTGCCTTTTCATACTGTTCATGGGGTTCTCAAGGCAAGAATACTGAAGTGGTTTGCCATTCCCTTCTCCAGTGGACCACATTCTGTCAGATCTCTCCACCATGACCCGCCCATCTTGGGTTGCCCCACGGGCATGGCTTAGTTTCATTGAGTTAGACAAAGCTGTGGTCCTAGTGTGATTATATTGACTAGTTTTCTGTGAGTATGGTTTCAGTGTGTCTGCCCTCTGATGCCCTCTTGCAACACCTACCGTCTTACTTGGGTTTTTCTTACCTTGAGCGTCTGGTATTTCTTCACGGCTGCTCCAGCAAAGCGCAGCCACTGCTCCTTACCTTGGACGAGGGGTATCTCCTCACCGCCACCCTTCCTGACCTTCAACGTGGGATAGCTCCTCTAGGCCCTCCTGCGCCCGCACAGCCACGGCTCCTTGGACTTGGGGTTGGTCCTCCCGGCCACCGCCCCTGGCCTCCGGCATGGGGGCATGGGGTAGCTCCTCCCACTCGCCGCCCCTGGCCTCAGACGCGGGGTAACTCCTCTCGTCGCCTCCCCTGAAATGCATGCTCTTGGAGAAGACAGAACTGTCAGCTTTGGCAATGACTTGAACCAAGGAAGCTTGAGCCCTCTAGGCTCCCCTGCTGCCTGGCTATGTCCCAGGTCTCACACTCATTCTCCTAAAACTACACGTATACAAAATAAATAGTAATTAATTAAACTAATTGGGGTTCCGTATGAGAAAACACATTTCTAGTAAGAAAAATTAACTTTGATTTTTTTTTTTTCCTGGTACAAAAAGAGTCTCTTTTTCTTACAGAATTGACTCCAGAAAACTTGTAATTGCTTTCTCTGCCTCCATTGAAGTGTATGTGAATCTTTTCAAAACTAAATAAGCATTTGTCTACAACTCAGGAATGTCTTCTTTTTTTCAATGTTAATAGCAGGATAACACCTCTATCTCCCAATTTCTGTGGGAGGGGGATTGTAACTTCCACTGATACCTGCCTCCAGGTTGTAAACCCACCTTCCATTTTAAAAATATGAAAAATTTATTTTTCTTAAAAAATTTTTTTGTTGGAGTATAATTGTTTACAATGTTGTGTTACTATCTGCTGTGCAACAATGTGAATTAACTATAAGTATACATCTATCTCCTCCCTCTTGAATTTCCATCCCACTTCCCCTCCTACTTCTCTAGGTCATCACAGAGCACCAAGCTGAGCTCCCTGTGCTGTGAAAAATTTCTCTCTCCTTAGAAAAAAGAAACTTGCTAGTACAAGCGAGGACCCTAATTAACAGGAGAGTTTAGGACGAAGTCCTTCTGATAAACAGTGCTGTTGAATCCTTTTACTTATTGAACTGGTTATTGTTTATCTTGAGAACATATACAAGAGGGGTGGTATCTGCTTAGCTCTATATAATGGTGAAATGGCTTTCTGTCTTTGCAAGATATTAGCAATGCGCCTGTGATGTGCAGGCATTCTGGGTTAATACTTCATAAAAATTTTTCCCTTCTTCTGTTTTTGGGAGAGGTTTTTTGAGTTGGCAGAGATACTATTTTTCATTATATTTCCCCAAATCTCCCATGGGGGCCTGGGAGATGTACACAGACACTGGCTTTCATCTCAGATCTCTAACAAGGGTCAGCTGCTCACCTTAATTTGGGGCAGACAGAACGTCTTCACAGCAGGGCTCCCTGACACCCTTCTCCAACCTCCAAAACCTCCATTAGACAGCAGGGAATGTTTTTTGATTCTGTTTGATGGGCTACTCCCAGGGGAAAACCAAGACTTTTTTAGTTGTTTTCCCCTAAAGAAAAAAGTCTATCCAAAACACTTTCAATAAGGCTTTACTCTTTCTAAAACAGGCATCTTCCAAAAATTATCTCTTATCCAAATTTCAGAGCATCCTAGGTCCCAGACGATGACTCCATACAAAGTTTAGCACTTACTTTATTTGTAGAATGTTTTCATTTTAGCATTTCACCCCTAGACCTGGAGAACTTTTTAAGGGCCACCCATGCAAATTAGCAGATTCCTCCCCAACTCCCTCAGTACAAAGCCCACCGCACCCCCACCCCCCACCAAGTCCCCAGCCTCTTGTTTATAGAAAAGCAACTGAGCAACCTCCTTGGTGGTCCAGTGGTTTAGACTCCGAGTTTCTAATTCAAGGGGTGCAGGTTCAATCCCTGCTCAGAGAACTAAGATACACCATGCTCTGTGGTGTAGACAATAATTAAAAAATAAAACAGAATCACAGCTTTAAAAAAAACTTCTTTTAAAAAGCACTGAATCTGCTGCTGCTGCTAAGTCGCTTCAGTCGTGTCCAACTCTGTGCGACCCCATAGACGGCAGCCCACCAGGCTCCCCTGTCCCTGGGATTCTCCAGGCAAGAACACTGGAGTGGGTTGCCATTTCCTTCTCCAATGCATGAAAATGAAAAGTCAAAGTGAAGTTGCTCAGCCGTGTCCGACTCTTAGCGACCTAATGGACTGCAGCACATTCAGGTAAAATGCTTTGCAATGGTCTTTGTTATGGACACAAATACACAGAAGCCCCCAAGAAATATGTAACTTAAAGTGAGGAGTAGTGGGAAGGCAGGGCACGAGCACATGCATCACGCGTATGACCGCGCATGAGACACTTTAGGAGAGGAAGTTCTGCAGGAGTTGAGACAGAGTGCAGGTAGATAGGCGAAAGCAAGGGTACCAGGCATGTCCGTGAAGTGAGTGACAGCCAGCTTGTTTTGAAATGATACACACACAAAATAGATGATGTGAAAGGACGATGCGTGGGGATGAGAAAGTCCCACGTGTCTGCTGGGAAATGGGCGTTGGGGATGAGGTGGATCCTAGAGGTCGTGAAGGAATCAGAATAGGGAGGGTGGCAATGGGGCAGCCTGGTTCAGCTGCAAGCACAGCTGGAAAGAAAATCAACCGGGGTCCTGTCCACATTCTGAAGGGAGAAACTGATGTTGAAAGATCTGGGGCAACACAGCGTTGGCACTTGCGCTGGGCCGGCACCTGTGCTGCCCCACTGAATCTAATGGACCATAAAGAAAGCTGAGCGCCAAAGAATTGATGCTTTTGAGCTGTGGTGCTGGAGAAGAATGTTGAGAGTCCCTTGGACAGCAAGGAGATCCAACCTGTCCATCCTAAAGGAACTCGGTCCTGAATATTCATTGGAAGGACTGATGCTGAAGCTGAAACTCCAATACTTTGGCCACCTGATGTGCAGAACTGACTCATTGGAAAAGACCCTGATGCTGGGAAAGATTGGAGGTGGGAGGAGAAGGGGACGACAGAGGGTGAGATGGTTGGGTGGCATCAACAACTTGATGGACATGAGTTTGAGCAAGCTCTGGGAGTTGGTGATGGACAGGGAAGCCTGGCGTGCTGCAGTCTATGGGGTCGCAAAGAGTTGGACACAACTGAGCAACTGAACTGACTGAGACCTTGAGCCTCATTACATACTCACTGCAACACATTGGTAGGTATGCAACACATATCTACCAGAGCCATGACAGTTCTGAGGCCAGCCATATAACGCCACAAAGTGGACTGAGGCCCAATTCCTGGAAATCCCCACTCCTTCCCCAAAATAGTTGGAATAACCCTCCCACTCATCAGCCTATGAAATTACCCAGTCTGTAAAAACTAACCACACCAGAAACTTCCCTGGTGGCCTGGTGGCTAAGACTGCGCTCCTAATGCTGATGACCAGGGCTCAATTCCTGGTTGGGGAACTAGATCCCACATTCTACAACCAAGAGTTCACATGCCACAACTAAAGGTTCCCACACGCTGCAACTAAGACTTGGCACAACCAAATAAATAGATAAATATAAAAGACAAAAACAAAGGCACCATCTTCAAGAAAACAACAACAAAAAAAACTAACTGTGCCGAATTTTGGGGCCTCGACCCTTCTGAAATGGCCCATATTTGGTCTGTGTTTCTGTCTAAATAAATCCACTTCTTACCCAGCCCCCCACAAAAACAAGAATAAGTAATTAACAGATCTGTTCCTCAGCTTTCCCTCCAGTAATCTCACAAACTAGCTACATGAACAAGAGAGCATTGGGGAAAAAAATCATAAAAAGTCAACAAACCTGCATGGAGTGCGGGATGACTCTGGCCCCCCAATTTCAGTAATTAACTGAGATTACTTCCATATTTCCCTTTAAAAACTTTCAGAGCAGAATCTTTGAAGATGGTTTTTGGGGGATAGAGTCCACTCTCTCCCTAGATGGCCAGCACTCTAAAACCAATTAAAACCAATTTTCCTTTCTGCTAACTTTCGCCTCTCTCGAGTATTGATTTTTGAGTAGCAAGCAGCTGGACCTGAGTTCAGCAGCACCAACACTTGTTAGCATAGGAAAAGATCCAAGCGCTTCATAGATTCAAACAGCAGCCCAGGAGGGATGAAGAGCTGTTTATCTGGTGAGGGCCCAGCATATGGTGCTGCTCAGCCTCCTGTACCAGCTCTGCAGACACTGAACCTGGTGGAGAGAAGCACTCTGAATGAGGTTCCATTGGCACGGAGGCTGGAATCACAAGCTTAGGGGTTCAGGGTTTGCACATGAATTAGTCACATTTTTTTCTTTCTTTTTTTTTTTTAAGGTATTTTGGCAGGATCAACAGATTTTCAAGGTGGGAAATAAGAAAGGAATGTCTACAGAATTTTTCTAACTCCTATTAAAGCTACTTAGTAAAGTTCCTATTAGGAAAAAAGAAAACACAGTAAATATAAGAAAATCGTGTATCATGCATTGTGAGCCTAAGGTATGTAGGCAAAGAATGTCAGCTGCCGTATAGTAAACAAAGATGTAGCAGCCATTAAGCCAGCAGCCACTGAAGTCACCCTGACCTGTGTATCCTGAGGGGATTCAGGGTGGAGAAAACAGGACACTGGCCCCAGATAGCTACGGTGCATATCCAAGGAATGATTTCAATGAGACCAGTCTCTCCTATCTCTCATTCAAAGAAAAGCACTACATTCATTAACTTAAGATATATGTTTTTTCCTTTAATTAACAGTAATCTTTTAATAATCTATCTACCTGATTTTTGTTGCAAAAACTCCTATCCTGTAAGTCCCATACATGCGAACAAGTTAGCCTATGTACCCAACTAACACGATCAGACATATAGTACTGCACTGTAATAGGTTTATAATATTTTTTGCACAAAACATGAAAAACAAGCAAACAGAAAAAATAAAGAAAGCATTTTAATCCTGTAAACAGTACAGGATCTTGAAAATACAGTACCAGCTACAACACTGTTGGTTTTTTTAATGTATTTACTTTAATTGGAGGATAATTGCTTTGCAATACTGTGATGGTTTTTGCCATCAACACGAATCAGCTGCATTTATGCTTGCTTCTGGACATGTTGGGCTTGAAGTAAAGATACTGTACAATGTATCTTATACAGTGCTGCTCAGTAAAGTACACAAAAGCACAAGCACGTGTAGAGGATGCACGCACAGGACGATGTACGCCAGACACATGAGCTAACTTACGTGATTGGGCGTGTAGAAGCCCGTCCTTGCCTTTGAAAGTTCACAACTTGAACTTTGCATGTAGCGGATCTTACTAACATCCTGGCTTCTCTCTTACTTCTTAACAGCTGTCCCTCAGAGCTACTTCAGAAGCAGCCACAAAGCCTTGAAGTCCCCAGAAAGTCCACCGAATAAAACAGTATTCTCAATTATTAGGGTGCTTATTTTTTTTATCAATAACGGACAGTTTGCTTCTGATTCCAGGGAAAGGGAAATAAGTGAATACAAATGTAAATAAATTAATTTTTTAAAAAAATGTGACCTCTCAACCACCTATTCCACAAACGGAGAGTCGAAAAGAGGGACTAGGAAAGACCCAAGCTGGCAGGACCCGGCAGACACAGATGGGGTGCCCGCTGACAAACTCCGAATCTTGGGGGTATTTCTCAGAAGACTCAGAAATTCAGAATCCAGCCAAGCCCTAGTATTTTCAAAGGGAAGTTCTTGGTGTACAAGCAATGCCTTCAGCATTATCATCTTACCATGGATGGAGTTTGTGTTCTTCCCACCATATATATAGAGAAATCAAATCCTTGCCTCTAAGGGACCTTTTCTGAGCTGTCCGAGAAATTCTATGTGCAAGCAGTGAGCTCACCAGTAGAAATAACTCTTAATCCCTACCCCGCCCTTCACCCCTACGGCCATGGTGAAATGATACCAATTTATTGCTTCATGGAAAACCTTGGCTTACAGTAGTAAAACAGAACACACTTATAATCATCTCATCTTGTACGGCCATAATATTATTCAAATTACAAAAAGTTAATTTACCCATAGATTCTCAGTGCTCCTGGACAAGAATGGTATTTCATGACGTGTCTGAACTTAAAAAATATTCTCAACCTAAAAGGGGAGAGTTATGTTTTATTCGGTAGGAATTTTTTTAGGACCTCAAGCCTGGGAAGCATCTCAAATAACCCTGAGAGAACTATTCCGAGGTAGCAAGGGGAGGAGCCAAGTTATATAGAACTTTTGCCACAAAGGGCAGGTAGTCAGAACATCAAAAGATTGTTGCTAATTAAAGGAAAATCAGATATCCCAAGTTAAGGAAGTTAGCACTGGGAAGATGCAAGAGTCTGGGCTCACTGAATTCACTCCTTTGATATTCTCCTCAGCTGTCTGGGGCTATCCTGCTGGTCTCCATTCTGAATTCCCTGAGGCTCCTCAGTCCTGGTGAGCCGGGTCTACTCTCCAGATGTGGTGAGCAGGCTCCTCCTTGAGGTGGCTTCTCCTGTTGCAGAGGCGGGCTCTAGAACACACAGGGCTTCAGTTGTGGCACGTGGGTTCAGTAGTTACAGCTCCCAGGGTCTAGCACATAGGCTCAATAGTTGTGGCACACAGGCTTTGCTGCTCCGAGGCATGTGAGATCTTCCTGGATCAGGGATGGAACCCATGTTCCCTGCATTGGCAGGCAGATCCTTTACCACTGAGCCACCAGGGAAGCCCTAAAATTTTTTTTAAAGATAAAAATCCAGAGATCGTATCATAAAATTCAGCTTGCAAAGTGTACAAATTAGTGTTTTATTTAGATACACAGGTATGTGATATTAACTATTAACAATAGTAACCCTACTATTAATTTTAGGATTTTTTTCATCATCCCCAAAGGAAACCTCCTTCTCATTAGCAGTCACTCCTCATCCCTTACTCCCTGCCTAACAGCTTCTGGGAACCACAAGTCTAGTTTCTGTTTCCATGGACTTTTCTGCTCCAGACCTTCCACGTGAACATAGTTACACCATGCATGGCTCTTCATGACTGACTTCTTGCGCTCAGCATGCTTTCCAGTCTCATCCATGTGGTAACATCTACCAGTGTGCCATTCCTTTTTAATGGCTAAATACTGTTCCATTGTAAGGATAGACCACAAGTGTTTATCCAATTACCAGAGAATGGATGTTTGAGGGTGTTTTGATATTACAGGTAATGCTGCTATGAAGATTCATGTACAAGTTTTCACATGGACATATATTTTTATTTCTCTTGGGCATATACCTAGGAGTGAGAATTCTGGATCCATGAGAACTCCATGTTTAGTATTTTGAGAAACTGCCAAGCTGTTTTTTAAAGCAGTTGCTTCATTATACATTCCCACCAGTATGGGTATTCCAATACCTCTGTCCTCGACAGTCATGATTTTGAGAACAAACTCTCCATACAAGCTATGAACTGTTACATTCCAGGCTTCTCTACCCATCCACCAGCATACACCTGAGAAAGATCTTGCTTTGGGTTGTTCATCAAAAAGAAAAAGTCTCCATTAGGGAGGATGCCCTATGTATAAAGTACCACTTGCACAATCTAAACGGAGACACAGAAGCACCAATGCATCTATCAGTTTTTGTTTATCAAACTGGACATTATTTTCTTCCAAATACCTACATATCAACCAAGAACGCTCTTTTTTGATAAATCAGCTGGAGTAGGTATTCATTAAGTGCTGTGCTGAACAGATGACTGGGTATATGCATGACTGAATAATGATTGAATAAATGAATAATGGATGGATGAATGGACAAACTCAGGGAATATTTACTGAACACCCTGTAGATACCAGATGCTGTGCTGGATGTAGATACAGAAGTGAACTCCAGAGACTTGTGAGAACCCACGGGGATCATGTTCTATTGTGGACAAAAGACAGAACCAAGCAAATAACAAGTGAAAGAAAAATTCCAGCCCATGGTTAATGCTATAAAGGAAACAAGGATTTCAGTATATTGTTTGGATCTTTGGACGAGGACTTTAGAAATAACCTTTCCTCTATCCTATGGACCACTTGTATTGTTATCAATTTCATTATGTTCAAAGATAATTCAAAAGAATTCTCACCCAGTGGCCATTGTCCAATGAGCCTTCTCTGACTAGAATAAACCCGAAACTCATTTGCTCAGCTTACACGATCTTCATAATTCTGTTACTGAATAGCTTGACCAGACTTGTGCCAGGGTCCTAGCCTGAGCCGAGACCCTGACTCAGCCAGGGAGGTTCTTTTTCCAATCAGATTCGAAATAATGAAACCAATGCTGAGACTGGAACAGCACAAGATTTATTCAATGGCTAAAGAATGGAGAAGCAGGAAACTAGCTTGCAAATAACTTCTCAACCCAATTTGGGTGAAGACACCACATATACAGGAAGGCTGAGGTAAAAAGGAGGCATTTGCAAGAATGAGAGGAATATTCATGAGTTATCCAAGAACAAGGGCATGGTTTGGACCCAGAATGGATGAAACTGTCCTTTTCAGCCCTTGTTTGGGCTTTTCCAGTTGTTGTCATGGTAACTGTCAACTGTCATGGTGCCGGCTGGTTATGTCATTCAGCTAATGTACTGAGGAAGTGAAAGTGTTAGTTGCTCAGTCCTGTCCAGCTCTTTGCAACCCCATGGATTATAGCCTTCCGGGCTCTTCTGTCCTGGGAATTCTCCAGGCAAGAATATTGGAGTAGGTTGCCATACCCTTTTCCAGGGGATCTTCCTGACCCAGGGATCAAACCCAGGTCTCCCACATTGCAGGCAGATCCTTTACCATCTGAGCCACCAGGGAAGCCCTGGTGTACCATACCAAGACTATAATGAGGCTCAAGGTTCACTGGATGTCAAATCCTCTGCCATCTTGGATCTCGGTGGTTCTAACGAGTTTTTGTTTTCTCCTCTTTGCAGCTTCCTCCTGACACTGAGATAACAGTTATCAGTATTTATCTGAGGGCGGGGCATTGGTAGGATTCTGGGGTGACTCTTATCCACCAGTATCATCACTGACACTTGCCCTACAAGGTGAGCTTTGAGACAGTTGCTATCTCTTCTATTTTCCCAAGCATTTGGGGAATTTTATTTAAAAACTGGCCAAAGCAATAACCAAAAAGGACCTACTGTAGAGCACAGGGAACTCTGCTGAATGTTATGTGGTAGACTGGAGGGAAGAGGGGTTTGAGGGAGAATGGATCCATGCATCCAAATGGCTTTGTTGTTCACCTGAAATTATCACAACATTGTTAATCAGCTATACCCCAATATAAAATAAAGTTTAAAATTGTGGGGAAGAAAATGGCCAAGGTTTTTTCAACTGTGAGAATGCCTTATTTCTCATTGTCTTCTTAATCAAATTCTGTCTGCTCCCTCATAAGTCCCATATCTACTTCCAGACCCTTTTCAATCATTTTCCAAATCACTAAAATAGAGTTTCTTATCACCATCTGCTGAAATGACGTAGGATATTATCCCAGTTTAGCTGCAAATCTAATAAACTGCACTGAAAACCTTTCTGAGGCAGGACACAGGTGAGCTATTTATCTTTATATCTTCAACACTCAAGACAGTGAATAGTACAAAGTACATGATTGATGGATGGGTGGATGGATGAATGGATAAGTTTCTTTTCTTCTCCTTAGCAGGAAACCCCTGCCCAACAGGAGAAGATATGAGCCAACTGGAGTCTGTCAACTCCCCCTGAACGCAGACAGCTCCAGAGAGACTTGCAGATTTGTTACTTAAGCTGGAATAGACTCCTTCCTGGTGCTTTTGGATTGAACTTGGTTGGAAAATATTCTTTTCCTTGCTTATTACAGAGTTGCACAGGTACGAGCTTCAGTCTACTCATGGTCATGGTCTCTATTTTGTGAAGAAGCTTATCTGGAGAAATAAAACTGGTACATAGAAACAACAAACAAAATAAAGTATCCAGGGACTTTCCTGGTGGCCCAGTGTCTAAGACTCCACATTCTCAGTACAGAAGGCCTGGGTTCAATCCCTGGTCAGGAAACTAGATCCCACATGCCGCAACTAAATAAAGATCCTGCATGCTGCAATGAAGTCTGAAGATCCTGAGTGCTGCAGCTAAGACCTGGCACAGCCAAATAAATAATTATTTTTAAAAAGGAAGTGTCTAATCATAGTTTTATCTCTGGTTCCTATCATCCCAAAAGCCCTAACCTCCTAAATATTAGTTTATAAGGTTCAAGATATTCTTTTTTTTTCCACAATTTTTTTTCTGCAAGTAAAATTCAATTCTTACCCAGGAACAATTTCACCTGAGGGTAAAAGACTTTCCAGGGGACATTTAGCAAGGTCTGGAGGCATGTTTGCTTGTTACAACTCAGGCAAGGGGTTGCCATTGTTATCTAGTGGGGAAGAGGCTAAAGATGCTGAGAAACACTGCACAGGGACTTCCCTGGTGGTTCAGTGGCTGAGACTCTGTGCTCCCAATGCAGGGGACTCAGGTTCGATCCCTGGTCAGGAAACTAGATGCCAAATGCTGCAACTAAAGATTGTGTGTGCCACAACTAATACCCAGTGCAGCCAAATGAATAAAAATAAAAATAAAAAACCCACTGTACAATGGATAGGATAAACCCTTACAATAAAGGATTATCAGACTGCAAATGGCAGGGTTGAGAAATCCTAAATTAAGATCTCAAGGCTTAGAGGGCTTCCCAGGTGGCACCAGTGGTAAACAACCTGCCTGCCAATGCAGGAGACATAAGAGATGTGGTTCAATCCCTGGGTTGGGAAGATCCCCAAGAGGAGGGCATGGCAACCCCCTCCTGTATTGTCTGGAGAATCCCCACGGACAAAGAAGCCTGGTGGGCTATGGTCCATAGGGTTGCGAAGCAACTTAGTAGCAGCAGCAGCAGCAAGACTTATAACAAGGATTCTAGCTGCTGCATTTATACCTAGGATTTAGGAAGACCATGTCTGGAGGCTGCAGGCTACACTCCACCCTGAGGCAAAGCTTTCAGTTTACATCTGCAAGTCGATCCCTGAAACATGCATTCTACAAAGGTGGTGTGTGCACGTGAAAATCATTGATTTCTGTTGGTACATGGCCTTCCCGGGGATGCAGGTGAAAAACGCTTTTCTTCCCTACTTGATTTTGCTCTCCTCAGGTAAGGTTACACCAGGATCTTTGAAGTTAAATCGAATAACAGCAGAGCTTATTAGCCTTGGTTTTTTGAAACAACTCCATTAATGTTCCCCAGCTTATGCAGCCTGGAGATGTGGGTCTATTGATTTGACTTGAGAAAATTCCTTCTTCCTGGAGAGTAGCCATCTACTTTTGTGCAATTTGCACCCTCTGGGTTGTCAGACAGGCCTGGGTCCCCGAAGCTTTATTGATTGGTGAGGCCACTGATTTTTTAATGAACCCATGTACAATGCAGGAGATGAGTAGCCTGTATTGATTCACCCTCAAGGGATGTCTTCTTTACAGAGAAATCCCCCCTCTAAATGGTTCCCATTTCATTTTGTCTTTGTATTTTTTGTTTTGCTGTTCACTTTATCTTCAGCACGCGGTGAAATGAGATGTTTAACATCCATCTGGCTTCATGCAGAAGTGTTTGCGTCCCGACACTTCCCCAGAGAGTCAAAGCCTCTGACTGATCTTAGTATGCTCACTTTAACCCTTCAGCATCCTTTAAGAAAATGAGGTTCAGTCATGATTCAGGGGGCTCTCCCACCAATGCAGCAGCCAATTAAAACATCCATGAAGTTCATTAGGTGTTTCCTTAATGTTCATCATCATGGGTTGGTGGGCTTGCCTGGTGGTCCAGTGCTAAAGAATCCACCTGCCAATGCAGGGGACACAGGTCTGATCCCTGGTCCAGAAAGATCTTGCATGCCTCGGACCAACTAAGCCCATGGGCCACAACTACTGAGCCTATGCACCAAAACTACTGAAGCCCTACACGCCTAGAGCCCTTGCTCCACAACAAGAGGCGCCACTGCAATGAGAAGCCCTTGTGCAGCAACTAAGACCCAGAATGGTAAAAATAAATGAATAAATGAATTAAAAAACTAAGAATTTCATTATCATCACAGGTGACAAGGCACAGACACTGGAGTGGGCGAATGGGACTCAAACCTCACTTTACTTGTTTATTACATGGATGATCTTGGCACAGAAACTTTCAGAGCTTCAGTCTTACTGTGAAATGGAGACTTTTGTTTACTCACTCAGTCATGTCCAACTCTTTGTGACCCCATGGACTGCAGCACACCTGGCTTCCCGTCCTTGACCATCTCCTGGAGCTTGCTCAAACTCATATCCATTGAGCTGGTGATGCTGTCTAACTATCTCATTCTCTGCTGCCCCCTTCTCCTTTTGCTTTCAATCTCTTTCCCAGCATCAGAGTCTTTTCCAGTGAGTCGGCTCTTTGTATCAAGTGGCCAAAATATTGGAGCTTTGGCATCAGTCCTTCTAATGCATATTCACAACTGATTTCCTTTAGGATTGACTGCTTTAATCTTCTTGCTGTTCAAGGAACTCTCAAGAGTCTTCTCCGACACCACAGCTTGAAAGCATCAATACTTCGGTGCTTAGCCTTCTTTACTGTCCAATCCTCATATCCATACATAACTACTGGAAAAACCATAGCTTTGACTATACAGACCTTTAAGTAATGTCTCTGCTTTTTAACACTTTCTAGGTTTGTCATAGCTTTTCTTCCAACTGAAATAGAGATAAAATCACTTATATCCTAGACGATTGCTGTATCCATCACTTTAAAGAACTGGGTGCCTGGGAATCATTCAGTAAATTCAGTTGTCCACTCTCACCTTTCTGGTTAAAAGATGATCTGAAAAAACTTGGGAACGTTGGAAAATCTCATATTGGCCCTAGAACAAACCAAACGGCACTTTCATTGCATAGAATGAGTATTTTGGAAAGATTAAGAAACCAAGGCAAGGACAAATTGTACAGTAAGTCCCCTCTACATTTGAATAAGTTATGCTATGAGAGCATGTTCATAAGTCCAATTTGTCCATAAGTCCAACAAAGTTAGACCAGGTACCCAACTAACACAGTTGGCTATATAGTACTGTACTATAATAGGTTTATAATACTTTTCACACAAATAATACATAAAAAGCAAACATAAAAAATAAAGAAAGCATTTCTAATCTTACAGTAGAGTCCCAGAGTGTTGTTCTGTACAATAGTACAGTACAATAGCTGGTGAACAGGGGCTGGCATTCTGTGAACAGGCAAGAAGAGTGAGTGACTGGAGGAGGGAGAGGAGGTGAGAGATGCTAGAGCTGAAGGACTGTCAGCAGTAGGAGATGGAGGGCAACTGCAATGTCACTTATGCCTGATGTTGATGGCACAGGTTCTGGTTCCTTGCTGGATTCCATTCTATCCACCCTCTTGGCTCAGATGGTAAAGAATCCGCCTGCAATGCAAGAGGCCTGGGTTCGATCCCTGAGTTGGGAAGATTCCCTGGAGGAGGGCATGGCAACTCACTACAGGATTTTTCTTGGAGAATCCTCATGGACAGAGGAGTCTGGTGGGCCACAGTCCACGGGGTCATAAAGAGTCAGACACGACTGAGCACAGTACCCTCTTGAAGAAACAATCTAGTGATGTCTGGGTGGTGGCTCTTTTTTTTTCTTATCATAGATGACATTCTGGGCTTGAGATGAAGATACTGTAGACTGTCCTCTATACAGTATTACTATAGTAAAGTACACAACAGCACAGCCACTTGTAGAGGACACACACGTGACAATACACATCAGACACATGAACTAACTTACATGACTGAGTATGTGAATGCACATTCACATCTTTGAAAGCTTGCAACTTGAAGGTTAGCAGGTAAGGAACTTACCGTGTAGCACAGGAAACTCTACTCAATGTTCTGTAATAACCTATATGGGAAAAGAACCTGAAAAAGAATGGATAGATGTGCATGTGTTTCTGAATTACTTAGCTGAACACCTGAAACTAACACAATGTTGTAAATCAACTATACTCCAATATAAAATACAAATTAAATATAAGAAAGAAACCAAGCCTTGAACAGATGAGACAACTAGCCCAAGGCCACAGAAAGTATAGTAGAACCTGGATTTGAATCTATGTCATGAGACTTCAGATGCTGTACTCTGCTGTATGGCTGCCTGTGCAGGGTATCTACTGACATATAACCACAGTTCCAAGACTGCTTGAAATGCATCACTACCAACATAAAATAGAAAGGAATGGAGTATTTGATGGTGAGATTAAAATAGGGGCACAGGACTAAAGAAGAAGCAAAAAGCCCAGGGGGTCGCGTAGTGGATGGATGATGGGGGATAGATTTTGAATGTTCACATAACCTGATTTTAAAAACAAAAACAGGTTCCAGGTCTTCCTTGGTGTCTCAGTGATAAAGAAACTACCTGCCAATGTAGGAGACACGGGTTCGACCCCTGACCGGGAAGATGCCACACGCTGTGGAGCATCTAAGCCCACGCACCACAGCTACAGAGCCTGTGTTCTAGATCCTGGGAACCGCAACTACTTAAGCCTGCACACCCCTGAGCCCGTGCTCTGCAACAAGAGAAATCACTTCAGTGAGAAGCCTGTGCACCGCAACTAGAGAGTAGCTCCCACTTGCCACAACTAGAGAAAAGCCCAAGCAGCAATGAAGACTCAGCATGGCCAAAAATAAAATAAATAACTAAAAATTATTTTTAAAATACTAATATTTAAAAAAAGAGGATCCAAGGGCAGAAAGGAGTAAACATAAAAACCTTCTGGACTCCTGGAGGCAAGCAGAGAGAAGGAAGGATCAGGTCCCTCCTGGAACTGGAAAAGTGCACAAATGCCCTCCTTGGTCCTCAGGCCACCTGCCCAGGAGCTGCTTACCCATCTTGGCCTCACCAGGCAAAGGGCCAGGCCACTGCTTTGTTTACTGTCCACTAGGGGGGATCCCTGCATTGGGAAAACTCGAGTTTCCTGCACACATCTTCAGATGTACTTCACTCTCTCTTCTGCAAAAGCAGGCAGTCCACTGGTGAGTTCTTTTATGGAAAGATCAGCTTTCTGAGACAGAGCCAAGAGGTAAAGCCAAGCTCCACGCAGAAGGGGCCCCCAAGGGCTGACCAGCTTTATGTGCCATGGTTAAGATGAGGCTGAGAGGTTGGGACTAAGCGACTGCAGGACAGTCTGGCCACAGAATTCCAAGTGTCACTTTGTGTTAGAACAATGGTGACAAATGGAGATTTTGACAGCCTTAATGCTGTGACTATTAGCATCTTTTCAAGTTAAAAGGAGCCTATTAAGGGCTAAACGTAGCTAAGGTATGGCCCCTTTGGTCCTCAACACATCTGGACAATGCTCTCTAGTTTAGGTGTTTGTTTATTTGTTTGTTTTTGGCTGCACTACATGACTTGAGGGCTTCCCAGGTGGCACTAGTGGTAAGGAACCCGCCTGCCACTGCAGGAGACATGAGAGACACGGGTTCAATCCCTGGGTCGGGAAGATCCCCTGGAGGAGGGCATGGCAACCCACCCCAGTATACTTTCCTAGAGAATCCTATGGACAGAGAAGTCTGACGGGCTACAGTCCATGGGGTCACAAAGAGCTGCACATGACAGAAATGACTCAACATGCACACATGCACACGGCTGGTAGGATCTTAGTTCCCTGCCCCCAGAGCAAATCCAGGCCATAGCAGTGAGAGTGCCGAGTCCTCTGGATCACCATGGAATTCCCTCTGGTTTAACTTGTTAGCATCCCAGAGACAGAAGCAGAAGATATTAAGAAGAGGTGGCAACAATACACAGAAGAACTGTACAAAAAAGATCTTCATGGCTCAGATAACCATGATGGTGTGATCACTCACCCACAGCCAGATATCCTGGAATGAGAAGTCAAGTGGGCCTTAGGAAGCACCACCATGAACAAAACTAGTGGAGGTGATGGAATTTCAGTTGAGCTATTTCAAATCCTAAAATATGCTGCTGTTAAAGTGCTGCATTCGATTTGCCAGCAAAATTGGAAAATTCAGCAGTGGCCACAAGACTGGAAAAGGTCAGTTTTCATTCCAATCCCAAAGAAGGGCAATTTCAAAGAATGTTCAAACTACTGCACAATTGCACTAATCTCACACGCTAGCAAAGTCATGTTCAAAATTCTCCAAGCCAGGCTTCAACAGTATGTGAACCGTGAACTTCCAGATGTTCAAGCTGGATTTAGAAAAGGCAGAGGAACCAGAGATCAAATTGCCAACATTCACTGGATCATTGAAAAAGCAAGAGAGTTCCAGAAAAACATCTACTTTTGCTTTATTGATTACGCCAAAGCCTTTGACTGTGTAGATCACAACAAACTGTGCAAAATTCTTCAAGAGATGGGAATACCAGACAACCTGACCTGCCTCCTGAGAAATCTGTATGCAGGTCAAGAAGCAACAGTTGGAACCAGATATGGAACAATAGACTGGTTCCAAATTGGGAAAGAAGTACGTCAAGGCTATATATTATCACCCTATTCATTTAACTTATATGCCAAGTACATCATGCGAAATGCTGGGCTGGATAAAGCACAAGCTGGAATCAAGATTTCCAGGAGAAATATCAATAAGCTCATATACACATATGACACCACCCTTATGGCAAAAACTGAAGAGGAACTGAACAGCCTCTTGATGAAAGTGAAAGAGGAGGGTGAAAAAGCTAGCATAAAACTCAACATTCAAAAAACGAAGATCATGGCATCTGGTCCCATCACTTCATGGCAAATAGCTGAGGAAACAATGGAAACAGTGACAGACTTTATTTCGGGGGGCTCCAAAATCACTGCAGATGGTGACTGCAGCCATGAAATTAAAAGACACTTGCTTCTTGGAAGAAAAGCTATGACCAATCTAGATAGTATATTAAAAAACAGAGACATAACTTTGCCGACAAAGATCCATCTAGTCAAAGCTATGGTTTTTCCAGTAGTCATGTATGGATGTGAGAGTTGGACTATAAAGAGAGCTGAGCGCTGAAGAATTGATGCTTTTGAACTGTGGTATTAGAGAAGACTTGAGAGTCCCTTAGACTGCAAGGATATCAAACCAGTCAATCCTAAAGGAAATCAGTCATGAATATTCATTGAAAGGACTGACGCTGAAGCTGAAACTCCAATACTTTGGCCATCTGATGCAAAGAACTGACTCATTTGAAAAGACCCTGATGCTGGGGAAGATTGAAGGCAGAAGAAGGGGACGACAGAGGATGAGACAGCTGGATGGCATCACCAACTCAATGGACATGAGTTTGAACAAGTTCCAGGAGTTGGTGATGGACAGTGAAGCCTGGCATGCTGCAGTCCACGGTGTCACAAAGAGTCAGACACAACTGAGCGACTGAACTGAACTGATAGACATGACCACTGAACCCTCTGAATTAATTCCAGGAGCAGCAATGATAGTAATAATAGTGTTTACATCTGCTTCACGATTTGCGCTTGACAAAGTGTCAATTGTACAAAATGCCTTACTGACTGCTGTTGCCCATTTTACCTCAAGGAGCACGTGAAAGCATGGACTCTTGTTGATTGACCGTGTGATAAATAATGATACTGTATCATATTCATAGAACAATAGAGCATGCGAGGTAGTGTGAGCTTACCTTTTCTGTTAAGAGGAAAAGCTAAGATTCTTTAGAGTTGAATTGACTTGCTGACGGTCCTGGAGTCAGTGGCCAAGAGAGGAATCTACTTTTCTGTATTAGAGGCAAAATGACCTGATGTCAAGAGTTGACTCATTGGGAAAGACCCTGATGCAGGGAAAGATTGAGGGCAGGAGGAGAAGGGGCAACAGAGGATGAGATGGTTGGATGGCATCACTGACTCAATGGACATGAGTTTGAGCAAGCTCTGGGAGATGAAGGACAGGGACGCCTGGCATGCTGCAGTCCATGGGATCCCAAAGAATCGGATACGACTGAGCGACTGAACAGCAACAAGAGAGTAGTTATGAGCACAAAGAGTAGGATACCCTGTGCTTGAGTTCCAGTTCCAGCCCCACCACTTACCTCTTGTGTAGTCACTGCATCCAGGAGTTGCAGCTACTGGATGGATGCTGCTGACACTCCCTAGAGGTGATGTCAAGTCCTACTTATTGATTAATTTCCTTTCCATTTCTGAGCAAGCAGCTGGTCACATTAGATTTCCTCTGACAGCCCATCCATCAGAAGATACTCTGCCTTACTTTACCCATCAGAGACCATATTTGAAAACAAGATGCTTCCCTAGGGCAAGGAAAGCTTTAAAATGTTAATGAAACTTCTTTGAACACTTTAGCATCTCATTAGTGTCTGGTCAGGTTGATAGTGAAGCCTGAAAACTTAATTATTGCAGAGGAAGTTGGCAGGCACTCTCTTGCAGGGCAAGTAATCGTGTTTTATTTATTTCTCTCCAAGAATGAAAAAATCCGGTCCCAGGCTGACAATGCCTGACTGGTTTCTGGTGTTAACGGAAGCCAAGGTTCATTGGCAAAGTATACACTTCCTAATAACACAAAGACATGAGACCATTCTTTAGCCTGAAAGACAGATTCTCAAAGTTTATAATATAATCACACCCTGGAAATCACATTTTTCTTTCTCCTCCAAAAGACTTCAAAGAAACTTAGTAAATAGAAGAAAAGAAGCCATGGGAGTATGGTTGGAAATGCATATGTTTTGAGAATTCAAAAAAGCTTTCTCCCAATAAACCAATCCCTTTACTAGAAAAACAGTAGCCAGGGGTACTTTTTCTAATAGTTTTAAGAATGTCCTGTCCACTACAAATTGGTATTTGCTATGTTCTTGCCTGGAGAATCCCAGGGACGGCGGAGCCTGGTGGGCTGCCGTCTATGGGGTCGCACAGAGTCGGACACAACTAAGGCAACTTAGCAGCAGCAGCATGGGCACTTGTCATCTACTTCTACAAGGATTAAATCACGTGCTACTGCACCTGCTGACCCTTCAATACCCCCTGAAAGGAGTTTAGGGTGGAGATCAGGAATGAGGGACACTGTGCTGGGGATGAGGGGGAACTGGCAGGAAAGATCTTCAGATAGTTAGATATTTTCAGAAACTGATTTTATGAACCCAATCTTTTCATCTCCTCGTATCTAGAAGGGGCTTCCCTGGTGGCTCAGTGGTAAAGAATCCACCTGCAATGTAGGTGACACAGGAGACACAGGTTTGATCCCTGGGTGGAGAAGATCCCATGGAGGAGGGCATGACAACCCACTCCCGTATTCCTGCCTGGAGTATCTCATGGATAGGGAAGCCTGGTGGGCTACTGTCCATGGGATCGCAAAGAGTCGGACATGACTGAAGTGACTGAGCACATATCTAAAAAAGCACTTAATCCCTTCATGGTGACATCAGCTCCTCATGACTAGCAGAAATCTTTGGCAAAGATAAATGCTTGATTGCATGAATTCCCTCTTCATCAAAATCACATATATATTGACCTTCACCCTCCTCCTCTCCTCTTTGGAGAGGGTTCTCAGAGCTATTTGAGGTACTGTTTCCTGGACTACAGGCTTCATTTTGCCCCAAATGAAACTTAACTCCCAACTGTAACATTTGCATTTCTTTAAAAGTCGACAGCCCTGTATCTACACAACACACTAAAGATTCAGTTATGCATTCACAGAGCTGGCAATGGGTGGCTCTGGTGCCAGCAAGCACCTATGGGTAACTGCAGATCTACCACCTATGAGCTGGGTGACTTGAGGTGAATTACCTAATGTCTCCACATCTGTAAAGTCACACAATAAATAGCATTTGTGTGTGTGAGTGTGTAATATCCATCTCAAAAAGTTGTGTGGCTTAAATGAGTCAATACATCAAACATGTTTATATGCATGCCTAACCTGGAGAATCCCAGGGACAGAGGAGCCTAGTGGGCTGCCGTCTATGGGGTCGCACAGAGTTGGACACGACTGAAGCAACTTAGCAGCAACAGTAGCACCTAGCATGCCCAAGTTCAAGGAGCTAGCAAGTTGTGAGGCCAGGATCAGATCAACACATTGGTGCTTGAAAGTTTGATCCCTGCTCTATGCACTGGGCCATACTTTTTGGTTCTTTATCCTGAGCTAAGGGGCTTTCCAAGTGGTTCAGTGGTAAAGATTCAGCCTGCAATGCAAGCGACCTGGGTATTATCCCTGGTAGTCAGGAAGATTCCCCTAACAGAGGAAGTAGCAATCTACTTCAGTATTCCTGTCTGGGAAATTCCATGGACAGAGGAGCTTGGTGGGCTACTGTCCATGGGGTCACAGAAGAGTTAAATACGACTTAGTGACTAAGCAACAACAACAATAACAAACCTGAGCTAAAGCTGATAGCCTTTTAACTTCTACTTTGGAATTTATTTAAAAAAAAAGAGAGAGAGAGAGAAGACTCCATTGACATGGTGACCCTTCCAATCCTTAAGAAAGAGTTCCCATCCCTTCTCCTTCCTCCCAGCCATGAGTCTTATTCTTTTCTCGCCAGATAAACGCTGATAATTTCTTTGATTGTTTCTCCTGTGGTTTTATCTCTGGGGCACTTGACACCACCACCCTGCTGGTATTTGGTCACTAAGTCATGTCAGACTCTTCTGCAACCCCAAGGACTGTATAAACACCTCTTAAAGAACACAGTGCAATGCACCAGAGTTCATCATGTGACTAAAATGACAGAGTAGGAAAAAAGGGACAAGGGACATGAAGCCCGACTCCCAGAATGGCCGAAGTGCAAGTACTGAGGGTTCACACAGTCAAATCCAATGAGTCTTAGAGTGTGTGTGTGTATATATAAATATACAATTTTTTTACTTAAAAACTTTTTTGACTCTGAGTCTTTTCAGTTATAGCATGTGAACCCTCAGTTGTGGCACGTGGGATCTTAGTTCTCCAAGCAGCAGTCAAATTCATGCCTTCTGCATTGGAAACATGGAGTCTTAACCACCGGACCACCAGGGAAGTCACTAAAATATATATTTTTTGATACAGCAAATATTTATTTTCCAAATGAGTTATTCAGGGATACTCCAAATTTTCCTATCAACTCAGATCTTTCTTGAAATTCTGTTCCTACCCATTTTATCTTTTCACGGTTCACTTTTGACAGAGACCAGGATGCAGAGTTCACATTCCTCTGAGCTATAGTTTTAAGAAACAAGCAGAATAAGAGTAACGAGAGATGACACGTGTAATTATAGTGCCACCTTAACCTTCTCAACAATCTATGTGATAAGTACTATTTTTCTTCCCTTTTAAATACAGATGATTTGCTTTACATTGATATTAAATTGGGAACTAATAGCTACTTGTCAACAGAACAGAACATTTAGAATGAGAGTCTGAAAACATGATAACTGAGCTAGAGAAGCTGAAGCACTGTCATGCTGTACATGTCTTTTTCCCCCTCTAGATAAACTGCAGTCACTCATTCATTTTGTACCAAGTATTACCTGAACATATCTTACGCGTGTGTGCTTAGTCATTCAGTCGTGTTCAACTCTCTGCAGCCCTCTAGGTTCCTCTGTCCATGGGATTCTCTAGGCTAGAATACTACAGTGGGTTGCCAAGCCTTCCTCCAGGGGATCTTCCCAACCCAGGGACTGAACCCACGTTTCTTGTTAGCCAAAAAGTCCATTCGGGTTTTTGTACCATCTACAGAAAAATCTGTATGAGCTTTTTGGCCAACCCAAAACTCTTGTCAAATTTCTATTCTGGGAGTGAAGATAATAAGTAAACAATCAAATGGCACCGAGATCAAGCTTCACAGAAACCATTCCCACCAGGGAGATTAAACAAACACAAATAGATATTTCAGATATCCATTAAGGAAGGGAGGGACTGGGGATGAAAAAAACCAAAAACTCATTAAAGCAGAGACAAAAGTATAGGTATGGAGATAAGATCATAGGAGCTGAACTGAGGTTTCCATGAAAAAAAAAAAAGAACTTCAGCCTGTGAATTGCAAGGTCATCTCTTATCTGAATTTTCAGTTTCCTGTCATCCTGGTGGCCTGCCCTGTGGATTTCCAGCTTGTCCTACTAGCTCCTACCATCACACAGACTAATTCCTGGCAAGTCTCTTCTTAAGACATGCACATACTACTGCTGCTTCTGTTCTTACCACTGAGTGAGCAGAGTTGAAACACTGACTGCCCAGGAGCACAGCCAAGATGACTGTCAACTTGCAAGTCAACACCCACTGCTGTAGCTGCCAGGGTTTTGCTGCAGCCAGCCAGCCCTTCCTATGTCGTTGTTGAGTCTAATTCAGTCGTTTCTGACTCATTTGCGACCCTATGGACTGTAGCCCACCAGTCTTCTCTGTCCATGGGATTTTCCAGGCAAGAATACTGGAGTGGGTTGCCAGTTCCTTCTCCAACCTCTTGCTATAAATGAAGTTAAAACTTTACCCTAACTAACACCAAAGGAACTTTTGTATATAAAAAATCATATTCCTAAAACTTCAAACTCAAACATACAAGGAAAGCAAGCAAAAATGCCCAACAAAACTGATTATTTGGGGACTTCCCTTGTGGTCCAGTGGTTAAGAATTGCCTTCCAATGGAGGGGATGCAGGTTTGGCCCCTGGTCTGGGAACTAAGATCCCACATGCTGCTGCTGCTGCTGCTAAGTTGCTTCAGTCATGTCTGACTCTGTGTGACCCCAAAGACAACAGCCCATCAGGCTACTCTGTCCCTGGGATTCTCCAGGCAAGAATACTGGAGTGGGCTGCCATTTCTTTCTCCAATGCATGCAAGCATGCTAAGTCACTTCAGTCGTGTCCAACTCTGTGCAACCCTATGGACAGCAGCCCACCAGGCTCCTCCATCCACAGGATTCTCCAGGCAAGAATACTGGAGTAGGTTGCCATTTCCAAGATCCCACATAATTCAGGGCAATTAAACCCACACTGCTATTAGAGAGACTGTGCTCCAGAGCCCTGGTGCCTCAACAAGAGAAGCCCTTATACTGCACACACTGCAACAAAGCCTCGGTGCAGCCAAAATAAAAAAAAATAGGCATTTTTAAATTAAAAAAAAAAAAAAAAAGCCTGATTAAGTGTGTTTTGCACAATGTGAAGCTCTGTTGGTAGGAGAAATGCACAAAGAGATCCAACGCTTATAAACACTGACCACAGGCTTGTGGTGGTTTATACACTGGATTCTCTTTCTTGTAGAAACCCCAGGAGTAGTAACTAACTCTGAGATCCAAGTTTGCTCATCTTCTGTCTACTGGTTTTCCCATGCCAGCCTCTGAAGGGGACTCTCGTGATAACTTTATTTCATTTTTCTCCCTTTACCTCAGATGTTATAATCGATTTATGATTGATAAAATTTCAAGACAACTGTAAACTTCAGCCAGAGAGAAGCTAGGGTTTTGGTTATAACCTAAATCATGATTTTTAATTTTAGTGCCGAGTCTCAGATATCTCTGAAGTCTGCCTAGCCCACCATTTATATAGTACTTTTGTGGCCTGTGATAACATGCTATTCTGACAGTAGATACTTTCAAAATCCAGCTACCTGCTGGTCCCTGAAGAAAATGAAGAGAGAAGTTTCAAAAAAGACAGTACTTAAAGGAAAATTCAATAAAAATTCAGCTGGGCTCAAAGCAGAGTGTTTGTGTCAAGGAGGTAATAGCTAATAGGGGGAAGGGAAAAAACAGGAAGAAACTTCCATTATCACTCTACCTGTGGACAGAGAATATCCATTAGTTGCAAAGATTAACTAGACTGCAAGGAAATCTAACCAGTCCATCCTGAAGAAAATCAGTCCTGAATGTTCATTGGAAGGACTGATGCTGAAGCTGAAACTTCAATACTTTGGCCACCTGATGCAAAGAACTGACTTATTTGAAAAGACCCTAATGCTGGGAAAGATTGAAGGTGGAAGAAGGGGACGACAGAGGATGAGCTGGTTGGATGGCAACACAGACTCTATGGATATGAGTTTGAGTAAACTCCGGCAGTTGGTGATGGACAGGAAGGCCTGGCCTGCTGCAGTTCATGGGGTCGCAAACAGCCCAACACAACTGAGTGACTGAATTGAACTGAAGCATCTACCTATCGACCCCTCAAAGGGGTCACTGCAAAAAAGATCAGGGTGGGGGGACTGACTAGTGGGCTTTAAGTGCTGTTCAGAAAGTTTTTTGATCCATTCTTTTTTCATAATTTGTACAAATATAAAACAGATGTGTCTGTAACCCCTGCATGGAAAACTTTAAGCTGGGGAAACAACACTAAACACAAGTGTTCCTCCTAGAAAGTGAAAGGAACTAAACCAAGAAAAATCTAAGCGATTGGAAAGTCCACGAAGGTAGAGACCAACTTTCATGTCTGGCGTGTGGTAAGAGGTAATGTCATGAATGTTCAATGGATGTGAAGCCATCAGTGTTTTTCTAGACACTCATCAGGAATTTGTCATTTCTTGATATCCATACCCCCTGGTACCAGCAAGATGGACATTGGCCGCCATGTTTGGAAGTATGAACCACCCCACCCCTACCCCCGACTCTGGCCACCTTCAATTGGATAATTGGTGAACGTGTGACTCTGGCCACCTTCGATTGGATAATTGGTGAACATGTGACCCAAACTGAGCCAATGAGACAACAGGAGTGGAATTAGGGGATGAAGTCTGTCTTAGCTCTTTTTCTGAAAGGTAGAGACATCAACTTAGGAGCAGTTGGTGGCCCCGTGGACTGAAAAGCAGGGAACATCATTCTGTAGGAAGACTAGTAATGAAATAAGTGTTCCAACGCTACTTCCAGGTTACTCTTGAGTAAGGGGTGCTTAATTTCCTGCCCTTGATGTCCATAAGTCTTCCATCATAATAACGAAGATCAGTGCTCTTTCATCTTGAGTCCACAGGGATGATAGTTTAAGGCTAGGCAGAGCAGACTTTAGAGGTGCCTGAAGTTCTGCACTAAAATTAAAAATCAAGATTTAAGTTAGAGTCAAAACCCTAGTTTCTCTCTGGCTGAAGTTAACAATCTCTCTGGTTGAATTTTATAACCTTTAAGTATTTAAGACATTGTTCACTTATCAGTCAAAGACAAGCACCAGATCCTACACACCCAACTCACATCCTTGACCTTGCTACTAGGAAGGTCAGCAGAGTCTTTATAAGAGGCACTGAAATAAGAGTCACAGAATGTGGGTTCATCTCCCACTTATGAAGCAAGGTTTCTGGGTTATCCCAAGAAAGGAAGTATTTTGCTGGTCTCCAGTCCCTCATCTGTAAAACTGGGCATCATACTGGAGCTGGCTGGACTTGCAAAGGATGGAGAATGATTTGACCATGATGAGAGGTGGCGGTGGTTACAAGATGGAGGGAGAAGGGTTGAAAGAGGAGGAGGCGGGAAGAGAGTGGAGAGGGTGAAGGAGAGAAGAGAGAATCAATATATTGACTGGCAGAGAAAAAGATGGTTTCAAGCTCTGAAAGGAGTGTGCCCACATTCTTAGTCATTCAGTTGCGTCCCACTCTTTGCAACCCCATGGACTATAGGCCGCCAGGCTCCTCTGTCCATGTAATCTTCCAGGCAAAAATACTGGCATAGGTTGCCATTTCCTACTCCAGGGGTCTACCCGACCTGGGGATAGAATCTGTGTCTCTTGCGTCTCCTACATTAACAGGTGGATTCCACTGTGCCACCTGGGAAGCCCCTGAAGCAGCAACAGTCACCAACAAAAGCGAATGAAAGTCACTCAGTCGTATCCAACTCTTTGTGACCCCGTGGAGTATACAGTCCATGGAATTCTCCAGGCCAGAATACTGGGGTGGGTAGCCTTTCCTTTCTCCAGGTGATCTTCCCAACCAGGGATCAAATCCGGGTATCCCACATTGCAGCCAGATTCTTTACCAGCTGAGCAACAGGGGAAAATGTCCCCACGAAGATCAAGCAGGTGATAAATGAGCAGAACAGCTCAGGCGAACACAGAAAAAACAAGAGCATCCTTAAAGGGAGGTACGATTATTACGCCAATTTTACAAAAGAGGAAACCAAGGCTGAGACGGAAGTGACTCAACTAAGGTGACACCCTGCAGGTGCTGAGCCGGGATTTTCCAAACTCCAAAGCACACGCTCTTAACTGATGCCCCCTGAGCCACAGTAATCAACACTGAAGGCCAAGTGTGACTTATCTTTGCTGTGTTGGTTCCTGAGTTGGACAATACCCACATCCCAGTGAATAAAAAATACAAGAGGCTTGGGTCAATTCCATGTATGGCTGAGTCTCTCACACTCTACTGGATAAATAATAAAGAAAAGAAAAAGTGAAGTCTGCTATTAGTCAGTGCAAACCTCCATTTGCAGGCCAGGAACTGGAAGACAGGCATCTTTCAGGCTTCTGTGGGTGGGTAAAGGGATTGGGCTTCCCTAGCGGCTCAGTGGTAAGGAACCTACCTGCCAAAGCAAGAGACTCAGGTTCAATCCCTGGGGCAGGAAGATTCCCTGGAGAAGGAAATGGCAACAGACTCTAGTGTTCTGGCCTGGGAAACCTCATGGACAGAGGAGCCTGGCAAGCTACAATCCATAGTCACAAAAGAGTCAGACATGACTTAACAACTAAAACAACAAAGGGATGAGGACTCTCCTATTTCTGTACTGTGGAGGACCAGCAGAGGGCCCTGTGAGCAGAACCCCCATCGGGGTGAGTGAGAGAGAGAAAGGCAGACAGAGAGGGATGACACAACTAAGACAGAGAGAGAATCCATCTCCTCAAATAAAGGAATAAAGTGACAGCAGGCAGGGGAAGTAGAGGACTTAACTAGAGGACTTTAAACGTAACTAGAGGACTTCCCTGGTGGTCAGTGGTTAAGAATCCACCTGTCAATGCAGCAGACATGGTTTGGTTCCTACTCCAGGAAAATCCCACATGCCCCAGAGCAACTAAACCTGTGTGCCACAACTACTGAGCCCACATGCCATAGAGTCCATGCTTTTCAATAAGAGAAGCTGCCACAGTGAGACCACACACGGCAACCAGAGAACGCCCGTGCACAGCAACAAAGACCCAGTGCAGCAAAAATAAACAAATAAAATTAATAAAGATTGTACCAAAAAACCTATTAAAAATAAACACAGCTAGAGACACAGCTAGAGACAGTGAAACACAGGTTGCAAAGCAGAGAACAGGGAAGCTGAGAGACAAGAAAAGATAAAGACAGAGTCACAGAAACAAGGCAGAGAAAGAGAGGGAGAGGAAGATACAGAGAGCCTAGAAATGCACAGCAACTCCCCAAAGAGGTGCCATTATCATGCCCATTTTACCGGACAGAAAACTGAGGCTCAGAGGTGGTTCCTGGTGTGCCCAAGGCCAACATCTGTTAAGCAGTAGAGATGGTCAAGTGCCCAACTTCAAAGAACCAGCTCTTGGCTAATGCCCCAAACAGTTTGATGGCAATTATCTTCTGAAAGGAAGTGGTTTCTACCTTTCCAGAGGTGGCAGGGCAGGTCAAAAGTGATCACTTTGTTCACGTTGGCAAAAGCCTTGCTCGTAGTCAAGGTTAAGAGAAGTGATGGGTTCTCTTGTGCACACCTGTTCTGGTCTCCATCCACATGGCTCCAAATAGGAGATGCAGCTCAAGACAGATGTTCCTGTCTGGTCTGTTGAAAAAGCCAGCTAATTTCTGGTTCTGAGTCAAAATGGAACAGTTGAGGAGTCCTTAGAAAAGCCACTACTCGGACTTCCCTGGTGGTGCTGTGGTTAAGAATCTGCCTGCCAATGCAGGGAACATGGGTTTGATACCTGGTCCAGGAAGATTCCACATGCCTCAGAGCAACTAAGCCTGTGTGCCACAACTATTAATACTGAGCCCATGCTCTAGAGCCTGTGCTCTGCAACAGGAGAATCCACAGCAATCAGAAGGCTGCACACCCCAACTAGAGAGCACTCCCTGCTCACCACAACCAGAGAAAGCCCGAGCACAGGCACAACAGCAAAGACCTGGTGCAACCAAGAATAAAGAAAAAGAGAGGCCCCTTCTCTGAGTGGTGAGGAGAAGAAACAGGAGAGAGACAGAACAGCATTCAGACTGATGGACTAAATATCGGCATCCACACCGTACTCCCTGGAATCTGCAAATGTCGCCTTAATGACAAAAAGAGGGGCGGGGGAGACTTACAGATGTGATTCAGTTTAGCATCTTGTTATAGGGATAAGATTATCCTGGAATATTCAGGTGAATCCTGAATACAAGTGGAGATCCTTATTGGAGGGAGGCAGAGGACAATGTGACACAGAGAGAAGAAGCCAATTAGTTTCCAGGGGCTGCTGAAACAAACCACCAGACGATGCTAACAGAAGCATACCCTCTCACGATGCTGGAGGGTGAAGGTCCAAAATCAGTGTGACTTGGCCAAAGTCAAGGTCAGCAGGGCACTGCTCCCTCCAGAGGCGCCAGGGGAGAATCTGGGCCTCTGGTCCCCTTGGCTTGTGGCCACATTATCCCCATCTCCACTTCAGTGTTCACCTGAGTGGTTCTGCTTATATCCATCACCTGCTTGGTCTTTGGGGGACATTTTTGTTGGTGATTCCTTCTCCTTTCAGAGTTCAAAATTGTCTTTTTCTCTACTTGTCAACATAGTGATTCTCTTTTCTCTCCCTACTCCACTCCCATCCCTTCCCCTCCTCTTCCTTTCTCTTTCTTTCTCCCTCTTGCACCACCGCCCCAACTTCTCATCATGGTCAAATCACTCTCCGTCCTTCGGAAGTCCAACAGGCTCAATCATAAATCGGCAGGACCCACCTGCATTATAGAGGCACAGGACATGAATATACAAAAGAATCCATCCACGTTGACACTTAGGTGACATTGGGAGTGGAGACTGGTGTGACTGGGGCCTCAAGCCAAGGGGCTGGAAGAGGTGAGGATCAGATTCTCCCCTGGAGCCTCTGGAGGGAGCATCACACTGCTGACCTTGATTGTGCCCAAGTTCAAGCTGACTTTGGACCTTCTACTTCCGTAACTTTGAAAGGATACATTTCTGCAGTTTTGAGTCACCCATTGTATGCATGTGTGCTAAGTCACTTCAGTCGTGTCTGACTCTTTGTGACCCTATGCATGGTAGCCACCAGGCTCCTCTGTCCATGGAATTCTCCAGGCAAGAATACTGGAGTGGGTTACCATGCCCTCCCCCAGGGGATCTTCCCGACCCAGGGATTGAACTATGTCTCCTGTCTCCTGCATTAGCAGGTGGGTTCTTCACCGCTAGCACCACATCAGAAGCCCCATTCATTGTATGATGATTTGTTATTGTGGCTACGCCACCCAGACAGAGATCAAGAAGACAGCAAACACACAAGCTGAGAGAGACTGGTAAGAGGGAAAGATCCACAAATAAAGAAACAAGAGCAAAAAGAGAGACTGGGAGAAAATGTTGACAACATCTAAGTTTAAATGTGGATGGATTCTGCATGTTTATGCTCTCAGCTTCCACAATTCAGGTGGTCCTGCCAACTCACATACCCCAGCACCAACAATGAATAATAAGTGTGTAACTGTTTATTTCTAATTCCTCTCCAGTACCTGAATCTATTAGCAGTTCAGTCAAGCTGTGCCTAATTACATCTGTAACCTGTTAATACAAGCATCTTTGTTGACTGAAGGAATCTTCTTATTGAGCTTAGGCCAAATTAAAATTTAATACGACACCAAGTTGCCACCAAACTAGCATGCAAATATCAGTCATTTAATTAACACCCAAACCTGATTAGACAGAGCTGCTGAGAGAAATATTCCATAGGACAAGCCGACGATGCAAGGTCACAACAATGACCTCATTGAAGGTGAGTGAGCACTGTTGTAAGGGTCTAGCATCTGGTCCCTGGTGGGTTCAGTCATAGAGAGATGTAGCTGGGTCTGTGGCTGGTTCCCATCCCCTGGACAAGTCCTGTTTCCGGGTGTCTGAACAGGAGATAGGAAGAAAGAGGGAGCCGGAGAGGGAAATGGTGCTAGAAACAGACATAGAGGGGGACTTCCCTCGTGGGCCCGTGGTTAAGAATTCACCTTCCAATGCAAGGGATGCAGATTTGATCCCTGGTTGGAGAACTAAGATCCCACATGCAACAGGGCAACGAAGCTCACACGCTGCAACTAGAGAAGGCCACGCACTATAACAAGGACCCAGCACAGCCTCCCTCGAAAAAGAAACAGAGAATGAGAGAGAGAAACGTAGACTGAGAACCAAATGCTTAAATAGAGTCGGAGACAGAAAAGCAGGAAGGCAGACAGGAAGACGTCAAGAAGAAAGACAGAACATACAGCGGAAGATAGAGTCAACAGAGAGAGGAAGACTGAGGAAGCCAGACTGCTTTCTAAAGAGAGTTAATCTAGGAGAGAAGAGAGTTAAGGACACAGAGAGAAATAAAAACCAACAGAACAAGGTGATGGCAAGACAGATCATGAGATGCAGAGAGGGATTTCCTGGGTGGTCCGGTGGTTAAAAATTTGTTTTCCAATGCATAAGGATGCAGGTTTCATTCCTGGTCTAATTCCTGAACTAAGATTCCACATGTCTCAGCAATTAAGCCTGTGTGCTGCAACTAGAGAAAAGCCTTCATGTCTCAACTAAGACCCAGTGCAGCCAAAAATAAACCAAAAGGGATACAGAAAAAGTAGAGTCAAAGAGATATACACAAGGAGAGGCACATGGACCTCTGACCCAGGAATGCTGTGCTCAGTGCCCTGCAGTGCCCTGGGCTCCTCAGAGGACCACTGGTCCATCCATGCCTGGAGCTTAGTGCCCTGCGACCACTGGCCAAGGCTGAGTCACTTGGCTCCAGCACTGAGAACCCCTCTTCACCCGCCCCCATTTAAGCTGCAGTTCCAGGGCTTATCAGATATCTGGCAGGTAATAGATACTCAGCAGACACCTGTTGGGAAGAAAGGAGGAGGAGAAGGAAAGAGAGGAACACAAAGGATAGGGATTCTCATAAACCCCTGGGAGAGACGACACTTGCCCATCTCGCTTTGTGAAAAAGCTGAGGTTCAGAAGGACTTGATTATCTGCCCCAAAGTCACAGGGCTGGTGAGTCACACACATCCCAATCCTTGGGCAGGTGAGATACACACACTTTCTTCAACCATTCATGTGTCATCAGATTTCTCTCTCTTCCCAGATGCTTCTTCCCAGAACAGCAGTGTGATATGATAACTCAGAATCCAGGTTTTAGGAACAGTCTGCCTGTTTCAAAAGCTACCCATACCAGGAAGAGTCAATTTTCCTAGTCTGTAAAATGGGTATAAGGCTTTCTATAACTCATACTGTTGCCTTGATTAATAGTAATAAGACATTTTGAACATGTCAAGGTATGTGTGGCACATAGTTGGTGCTCAATTAAGAGTAACTATTATTTTACTACTCACAGGTCTTTGTTCTCCCTAGCAAACTCCCTCCCATCCTTCAAAACCCCATTTCAATGTTATCTTTACTTGAAAGCCTTCCCTGATGAAACATTTTCCTCTTGGGAGAATTAGCTCTTTATCTAAATATGTAACCATATCACTTGTAAAATACTTCCTCTTAGCATACAGGAACATGGTCAGCTAATATCTCTCAGCTTCACTGTAAAAATCTTGAAGCTAAGTGATGGGTACCTTTTGTATGCCTTATACCTAAAATCAAGGAGAGGGCCCAAAGCACAGATGGTACTTGAGTAACTGTATACAATGCTTTTTCCAGTAGCCACGTACAGATGTGAGAGTTGGACCATAAAAAAAGGTTGAGTGCCAAAGACAGTTCCTTGGACTGCAAGGAGATCAAACCAGTCAATTCTAAAGGAAACCAATTCCGAATATTCATGGGAAGGACCGATGTCAAAGCTGAAGCTCCCATATTTGGCCACCTGATGTGAAGAGCAGACTCATTGGAAAAGACCCTGATACTAGGGAAGATTGAGGGCAAGAGGAGAAGGGGATGACAGAGGATGAGATAGTTGGATGGCGTCACTGACTCAATGGACATGAGTCTGAGCAAGCTCCGAGAGATGGTGAAGGATGGGGAAGCCTGGCGTGCTGCAGTCCATGGGGTCGTAAGGAGTCAGACACGACTAGGTGACTGAACAAAAACACAATGATAAAAGAGAATTTTATAACAAGGACCTACCATACAGTACAGGGAACTCCACTCAGTCTTCTGTAATAACCTATATGGGAAAAGAATCTGAGAAAGAATGGGTAGATATAGATGGATAACTGAACCACTTTGCTGTACACCTGAGACTAAAACAACACTGTAAATCAAATATATCCTAATATAAAATAAAAAATAAATTAAGAAAAAATGAACTCTGGGAGGGTGAGGTGGATGGGGCTGATCATATGCAGGTGACATGGGTAGTTGGAGGAAGATGGTAGCAATTTCTTGGCTAGAGAAGGTCTGAATGTTTACCCCCCTCCCGTTTAACCCTGAGCCTGCCAAAGCCCCCTTCCCCTTCCCCATGTCCCACCTAGAAGCAGACACATCTCAGGAGAGTTGGTCTGGCTAAGATATTTTAAAAAATATCTCTGCATAATGGAAATAAGGTTGTGTTATTATGGGCAAATCTTATGGAAAGTTATTTTTATCCCCCAAAGCCCTTAGAATTATTATCTTTCAGATAAGGCTAAAAGAAGTCAGCAATAAGTCAAATTCTATGAAAATTCTATCTCCTGTTTTACTGATGGCCACCCACTGGAAGCAGATGCTCTCAGAAGGGTGCCTGGTCCAGTCAACCTTCTATTGTATGCTCTGGACATTTAGACACTGGACTGTGTGACTCTGTCCCTATGTGACAATCATTCAACCCTTTATTTTCTTTAGATGAAAGGGCAAGGAGATATGCTGACTGAGCCAGCTTAATCTATAAATTAGATGATTTGCTACATTATGATTATCTAAAGCAATTCTGGAATGCCTCTCCAGCTCTTCCGAGTCATACTTCAGGGCACAAATACATATGGATGGACCCGCCAGCGACAACGCTATTTCTGATTTCTAGTGTTAAGAGCAAAGCCAGCTCCATCATTTCTTTGCCAACATCTCAGAGCGTGCAAGTGGGCTCATTTCTCAAGGCTGCGTGAAATGAGACAGAAACGAATCGTCCCTGGCATTTACCTTGTTAGAAAAACACAAAATCAGACTGCCTTCACCTTCACGCAGGGAAAATCTTTTTTGTCCTCTGACAAATACCTCAGGAGTTTGGGGAAGCTATCTGGCATCCCATTTGTCTCAACATCTCTTAAACTGAAAAACAATCCCAAACTCTAAATTTAAATTAGGAATTTGGGATTAACAAATGCACACTAGCGCATATAAGATAGATAATCAACAAGGACCTACTATATATCACAGGGAACTATACTCAGTATCTTGTAAAAACCTCTAATGGGAAAGAATCTGAAAGTATATATACACGTATGCATGTTTAGTCAGTTGTGTCTGACTCTTTTTCAACCCCATGGACTGTAGCCCTCCAGGCTCCTCTGTCCATGGGATTCTCCAGGCAAGAATACTGGAGCAAGTTGCTATTTCCTCCTCCAGGGAATATTCCTGACCCAGGGATTGAACCTGGGTCTCCTGTGTCTTCCGCATTAGAGATGGATTCATTACCCACTGAGCCATTGGGGAAGCCATATTCCTCTCTCCTCTCCAATGCTATCAACATACTGTTCTCAAAAATGAGCCCCTGGGTCTAAAGGGGTCGCAGATATGAGACTGGGCTTTTATGACGTTCTGCCCAGGCTACTCAGGGATCGTCTATTACCAGAGTTGATGGGGGGATGCTGCCCCTGCCCGCCTCCTCCCGAGATGGAAAGTGAGAATATTTACGATTGCATGGGAGCAAGAAACCACAAGCAGATTAGCCATTTCCTTCAGTTTCTGATCCTGGAAATGAACTCCTCTAAATCCAATTTGGAAGACAGGCCTCTGGGGTACCAGTTTTGGATGTTTGATTTGAGCTGATCCTATTATGAGATAGGAAAAAAAATCCATGCTTCTACTTAATAGATCAATTTAAGGAGCAGTTTTCTTTATCAGGAAAGCAGATAGGGAATGGTGGGGGATAGAGACAGTTCCTGAACCAGGGAATTTATATTGTTCAGTGTTCAAGGGGCTTGCTAATGCCAGAGTTGATCTACTTTCTTTTTTTTTTTTTTTTTTGACCCCACCTCCTAAGTGGTGCAGTGGTTAAGAATCTGCCTGCCAATGCAGGAAATGCAAAAGACACCGTTCAATCCCTGGGTTGAGAAGATCCCCTGGAAGAGGAAATAGCAACCCACTCCAGTATTCTTGCCTGGAGAATCCCATGAACAGAGGGACCTGGTGGGCTGTGGTCCATGGGGTCTCAAAGAGTTGGACACAACTGCGCATGCATGCATGCATAGGCTACTTACAAGATCTTAGTTCCCAGACCAGGGATCGAACCTGGGCCCCCTGCAGCAGAAATGTGGAATCCTAACCACTGGACTGCCAGAGAATTCCTCTAATTTCCACACTGACATGCTGTGATGGAATTTGGAAATGACTTTCATCAGTGATGCTGTAAATGCTGAAACTCCCATGCCCATCCCAGAAAGCAGAAGGCTTGTAATGTCAGGAGACGAGATGCTGGCTATACCTCGAAACTATTGACTTGGATGACTGTCTTCACTTGACAGACAGAAGCTCCAAGAAGCTGAGTGTGTCCCTCAAGGATCCCCAGCTAGAAGAGGGGAGAACTTGGACTCACCACCTGGCCCTGAATTTCCTTCAACGGTTCCTCACTAACTCAGCCACTGAATATCTGATTTTTGTGCAATTTCCCAAGAGACCTGGGAAATGGTATTCAGAATCCCTGATCAGTTGCTGCTTCATTTTTAATAAATGAAAGCTTTTTATTGGATACTGGGAAAGATTGAGGGTGAGAGGAAAAGGGGGCGACAGAGGATGAGATGGTTGGATGGCATCACCAACTCAATGGTCATGAGTTTGGGTAAGCTCTGGGAGTTGGTGATGGACAGGGAGGCCTGGCGTGCTGCAGTTCATGGGGTCGCAAAGAGTCGGACACGACTGAGCGACTGAACTGAAACTGACACTGAATAGTTGCTTTACAGTGTTGTGCTAGCTTCTATTGTATAGCAAAGTGAATCAGCTATGTGTGTGTGTGTGTGTGTGTGTGTGTGTGTGTGTTCAATTGCTTGTTGTGTCCAGCTCTTTGCAGTCTCATGGACTGTAGCCCACCAGACTCTTCTGTCCATGGAATTTTCCAGGCAAGAATACTGGAATGGGTTGCCATTTCCTCCTCTAGAGGATATTCCTGACCCAAGCATGGAAGGGATATATCCCTTCTTTTTTGGATTTCCTTCCCCTTTAGGTCACCACAGGGCATTGAGTAGAATTCCCTGAGCTATATACGGTAAGTTCTCATTAGTTATCTATTTTATATATAGTAGTATATATGGCAGTTCCAGTCTTCCAATTCATCCCACCCCTCCTTCCTCCCTTGCTGCTTCATTTTGAAATGGAATCTTTACTTAGAGAAATAACCTAATAGCATATGCAGGATGGTAGACCCAGTCCATCACACACAACAGCTGTGATTAATTAATTATTTATATATATTTGGCTGCCCTGGGTCTTCACTGCTGCATGCCGACTTTCTCTAGTTGGGGCTTCTCTTGTTGAGCACAGGCTCAACTGTTGTGGCCCAGGGGCTTAGTTGCCCCAAGGCACTGTGGGATCTTCCCAGAGAGAGATCAAAGCTATGTTTCCTGCCTTGGCAGGTGGATTCTTAACCACTGGACCACCAGGGAAATCCCACGATTAGTTTTTTGACCCAAGGAAGTCTGGCATGTGTCTGTGACAGGCACTGTACCTTCCTTTCCACACTGTGTCCTGACTCTGAGACCCCCTTTGCACCTGCAATTCTCACAACCACCCTGGGAAGTGAGAAGGGGAGAGATTACTGCACATAAAGAGACCTGGAACTGAGACAGGGAGGTCAGCTGGCTCGGCCAAGGTCATGCCTGAAGTTTAACATAGTCCTGCCAGAAGGAGAATCTGAGTCCCTATCTCTTCTTTCCTCCGGAAGTTTCTCTCTCTCTTTCTATAAACAGGAAATTATATGAGCCTCACCAGCACACCTCCACCTGCAGTTCAGTACTCAGCAGGGAACAGATTTTGAGATCCACACCCTTGGCCTCGATCTTTCACTAAGTGATTTCCTTAAAGTTGTTATTGATCTTACTATGGGGACTAATTCCAGCTCTTCTGTTATGTTACTGTGATGATTAAATATAAAAATCTATAGAAATCATTTAAACACACAAAACACAGCCCTCCTCTGAACTGTTGCGTTTGCTGTTCCCCTGCCTGGAACTGCTCCCCTCTGGCCCCCCATCCAATCTTTGCCAACTTGGCCCCTTCTTCGCTGTGGGATTTGGATACCCCTCCAGGCAGGGTCTCCCTGAGCAGCCTTTTTCTCTAAAGTAGCCCCACCCACTCCAGCCTCTGATCCCATTACCTGGTATTGTTTTCTTTATGACATGTGTCACTGACTGTGGGTTCAGGAGCTTTCCAGGTGGAATCCATCCATACCCAGAGGGCAGGGAGAGACTGATGGAAGAGGTAGGCACTCCAGATGGACAGGTCATGGTTTAACTAGCAGGTAACTTCCTCCAGGGCTGGTCTTCAGTGCCCAGGGACCAGGTCTTCACCTCCCCTCTGCCAGCCTGTGGCATCTGAGAGTTTATAGAGAGGCCTTCGTGGGGTTCAGTCACCCTCAGCATCCCAGGTCATTACTCCTGCTCTCTTGAGGTGCATCCTTGAAATGGCTCTCAGGGAAGGGCCAACAGTCCTTCTAACTACTAATCTCTGGAAAAAAAAACCCACAAAGCCTAAACATGCCAATCAGTTCCCTAGAGATTGTATTACATCAATGGCCACCATCTGAATTATGGGAGAATGAGCAGGCTTTCCTGTTTCTTAGGTATAATGTATATATCCCAGTCTTTCTGTCTACATAAGCAAATTCAATATAATGGATTACCTTCTCCGCCAATGAAATCCGGTCACAGAGGGCCACCCCACGCCAGTCTTCACGCAGCTGATTTCATGCCTCTGGAGAAGCATAAACCATGTTCTTTGTCTGAATGTCAGTTTCACCTCAGCATAGTTTCTGGTTCTGTCTGTCAGCTTCACAGATTTCAGACATATGTTTCACCTCTCCATTCACTTATCACCTCTCATGAGTGGAGGAAGGTACAGGGCCGACTCCTATTAGAGACGGCAGAGCAGACTAAAAGGAGTAATCAGAGCTGACCCCCAAGGTCACCTAGTGTGTCCCCACATCCTGTATCAGCGCTTGATGCTATGTCTAGAGAGGAGACAGACACTGGAAGATGGGTTAGTAAGACATACCCTGAAGAGGAAGGGGGATGGTTGGACCGACCAGGTCACAGCTGGAACCAGTCACCTGCAGACTCAGGGCATCCTAGGACCCAGTACCCACAGGTCCCCCGTGCCCTGCAGGCTACTCTGATGAGGGCCTTTTATTAATATTAGTGGCCTCATCCTTTCCACACTCTCTCATCCCCAGCTTTTACCTTGCCTGGATCTTATAAAAACACTGATGCTTGTACAGAGGGGTGAGGTCAACCAAGTGGAGACTGGTATGGGGTGACCTTCTGTGATGGTAACCCATCATTTCGATCCACTTTTGTAGACAGAGAAACTGAGATACATACATTATACCTAATAAATAGGAAAACCTGCTCATTCTCTCATAATTCAAAGGTGGTCATTGATTTAATACAATCTCTAGTCATCACTGTGGTCTCTGTTCAAATACATCATATCCTTTCCGCGCCTCTCCGCCCCGACTTCCCCACTCAGTGGGAACCAGACACTTTGCCTCCACAACTGTGAGTCTCTCCCCTTCCACCTTGGCTGCTTCCAGCAGCCCTTCCCAGTCTCTGAGGTCACCCGTTCACTGGCTTGTCAGGGTGGGTCTCCCATTCTACACTGGGAACTCCACGAGCATGAGTCCTGGCCCTCCTGGCTTAGTACTGTGTCCAGAGGGCCCAGTACAGAGCCTTGACTCAATAGGTGCTCGGTTAATGCTAATTGAAGAAGTAAGCAAGTCTGAGTTAATACAAAGCAAACTGTCATTCCCACCTCTGCAGATGCCTCCTGAGGCGGATCAACTGATTGGTGTCTTTAAAATAGTGACTCTTTCAACACTTAATGGCATAAATAGTATAGGGCTGACCCTGTCTTCTGCCTTCCTTGTACCCTATCTACCCACCTTCTTGGCAACAGAGCTCCATTTGATCCAATAGCATGTGAATGTCCTTGATCTCAGAAAAATTACTCCCTTCTATAGCTCAAAACATCAATCATAATCAGTGTCAGCCAACAAGGGTAACCTAGGTTCTCCAGGGCAATGATCTGCTGGAAGTCAGGCTCAGCTCTGGCCAATGAGATAGGATCAGAAGTCTTATGGAATGCCTTTGGCTTCCTGAAGAAAAAAAAAAAATAATAATAATAATAATAGTAATAACAATAGTGATCACTGGGTACTGAAAGTGAAAAGTGTTATTCGCTCAGTCCTGTCTGACTCTTGCAACCCCATGGACTGTAGCCCACCAGGGTCCTCTGTCCATGGAATTCTCCAGGCAAGAATACTGGAGTAGGTTGCCATTTCCTTCTGCGGGGGATCTTCCCAACACAGGGATAGAACACAGGTCTCCTGCATTGCAGGCAGATTCTCTATGGTTTGAGTCACTATCTAAATCACTACCTATGTAACTTAGTTAAGAAAAAACTTACTCTTTTAAAATGTATTTTACTGAAGTATAGTTTATTTACAACATTGTGTTAATTTCTCTTGTACACCAAAATGATTCAGTTATACATACATATATATTCTGACAAAACTTTACTCATGACTTTCAGCTTTTTTCCCCCTCTGCTGGCACATGCATGAGATGGCCTGAGGTACAGCAGCCATTCTGGCACCATGAGGCAACAAGAATAAGGAAAAGACCAAAAGAACCTCAAAGATTTCAGTCCTGAAATCATAGAACCACTAAAACAAAGCAAAAATGGCCTGCTTCTGGACCTCTTGCACTGGAGACAAATCAACTTCTGCTTGTTTTAGCTACTATGATTCTGTTACCTCTTTGTGCTCAGTCTCTTCCATCACATCCAACTCCTTGTGACCCTATGGACTGTAGCCACCCAGGCTCCTCTGTCCATGGAATTCTCCAGGCCAGAATACTGGAGAGGGCTGCCATTTCCTCCTCCAGGGGATCTTCCCGACCCAGGGATTGAACCCATGTCTCCTGTATTACAGGAGAATTCTTTACTCACTGAGCCACCTGGGAACTTACAGACAAAAGCATTCCTAATGAGCACAGGCTGGCTAAAGACACGAATAAAAAATACTATGAGCCATCCCTCCCAGTGACTTGGTAAAGCCCAGGTCAGGAAAAATAAACAAGAAGGACCTATGGGATATTAGCACTCTGGAAAAGGGGGTTAGAGGAGAGATAGGGAAGAGAGAAGGTGGAAGAAACATAAGTTGACCTGAAAAGCTCATTCTGCAATTCTGTTAGGAAGGACAGGGCTAGAATAAATTTATTGTGAGATACAGGGAATATCTGATGTAATACCACACTGGGTGGTACAGCCTCTTCATTGGAAGTTAAAAATGGACTTTCATGTATGTAAATTAAGCTTCTAAACCTTTCTCCACAAATCCAGGTACACTCTTGAGAGCCGAGAATCACAGCCGCTGGGTGCCTTTGTTTGATGCATCCCTCTAAATCTTCCTAATGTTTTGAATTGCATGGCACTTTATCTCATGTCTGAGTCCTCATCTCTTTCATCCCTCCCCTCTGAACTTCTCCAGGCATCCCTAAGTTGAAAGAAATAGGCAAAGAGAATCATCTTTCTGCTTTAAAAGTTACCACTTTATTCACCCTTGATCGATTTCTCAGCATGAATTATAATTCATAAAATGATTCCTCACTCTTTATCTCAGCTGCTATCACCCCTGCTGCATAATTCTTCAAAGGACTGTGCTAATTGCTTTTTTCCTCTCCTTTTCTCTAAAATTGAAAAGAAACAGTCTCCACAATACAGGAGCACTTTCTTCCTAATTTCTAACAGCAAGAGTCTCAAGAACCTGCAGGTAGATGGGACTTGGGTCAGATTTTGATGGTCTTCTCATCTTCAATGGCAGCGCTGCTGCTCTGGCTTTTTAAAGTCACAAGTGCAGATGTCCAGGACAGTTGAAGGTCAATGACATCAATAACAACAACAAAAAGGATGTGTGTCTGGTGGCTCAGATGGTAAAAAATTTGCCTGCAATGCAGAAGACCCAGGTTCAATCCCTGGGTTGGACAGATGCCCCGGAGAAGGGAATGGCAACCACTCCAGTATTCTTGCCTGGAGAATTCCATGGACAGAGCCTGGAGGGCTACAGTCTATGGGGTCACAGAGTTGGAATCAACTAAGCAACTAACACTTTCACTTCTAAGTGATGACGCAGAGCAGTTCAGCTCCCTGATCAGAACTAGAAATCCTGGGGAAGAAAGAACAGTGACTTTATCTCATCCAGTCTCCTTCCTTTACAAAGAGTGTGCACTTCCCTGAGGCTTTGGGTATCCCTGCACAGGGTCACCCAGGGATCTGTCTCTGAGCCTTTGAGGACGGTTGATGGACACTCACTCACGATGGACAGATACCATGGTAGCAGGTAAGCCTGAGCTCAGACCTGAAGACACAGAGTCCTCACCACTGTTGTCCAGATGCTGTCATCCTTGGGCACACAGTTTACTATAGACACGTTGTCTTTAAAGCATGACTTGCCTGGGCTTCCCTGGTGGCTCAGTGGTAAAGAATCTGCCTACCAATCCAGGAGACACGGGTTCAATCCCTGGTCCAGGAAGATGCCACATGCTAAGCCCAGGAGCCTGTGCTCTTGAGTCTGGGAACCACGACCACTAAAGCCTACACTCTATAGAGCCCATGTTCCATCACAAGAGAAGCCACAGCAATGGGAAGCCTGTGCACCTCAACTAGAGAGTAGTCCCCGCTCACAGCAACTAGAAAAGCCCTGCAGCAATGAAGACCCAGCAAACCAATAAATAAATAAAGTTATTTTTAAAAAATGACTTCCTTGATACTTTTCTTTAAGCCAACTCAAGCCTAACTTCCCAGACGAACTAAACCTGTTGTAAGTTTCTAAGAATTAAAAGTCTAAGTCAGAATTCTAAGTCTGATGGGTTAGCTTCATTTTGTTTTTTTTTTTTTCTAATGCATTTACATGATACGAATATACACATATGTGGTATACACACACGTATCGATACACTTTCACACACAAACACATATACACCCTCCCTGTGCACTACTTAGCTTATTTTTTTACTTTGTGTGTGTGTGTTTATTATTTTTATTTTTTGGCCACGTGGCACGGGTTGCGGGATCTTAGTTCCCTGACTATGCATTGAACCCGAGCCACAGCCATGAAAGCGTGGAATCCTAACCATGGATCACCAGGGAAATCCCAAACCACTGCTTCAAGTTGAAAAGTCACCATTACTTAACTCCAGCTGAATCTAAATTTTCAACATATGTAAGTAAAATAAAACTAAAAGCTTAGTAGGGTACTAGCCACAATACAGCAAGTGAGCAAGGGAAAGACACACAAAATCTGTCTCTCAAATCAGCACATAAGACCTCCCATCCTGTCCGTGTTTCCTCTGGGTTTTTTAGGTTAAGATTACTGAATGATCCAGCATGTCTGGAAGATTCTAAAAGGCTGTATCCCCTGTGGTAGAGAGAGCTGAAATCCAGTTCCAAGGAAAGGATGGCTTGCATTTTCCCCAGCTTCTCTTCACAGCTTCTGGTCTGTTGCTCAGTGGTGTCTGACTCTTTGCAACCCCCATGAACTGCAACATGCCAGGCTTTCCTGTCCTTCACTGTCTCCTGGAGTTTGTTCAAACTTCTGTCCATTGAGTCAATGACACCAACCATCTCATCCTCTGCCCCCCCTCCTCTTCTTGCCCTCAATCTTTCCCAGCGTCAGGGTCTTTTCCAATGAGTCGGCTCTTCGCATCAGGTGGCGAAAGTATTGGAGCTTCAGCTTCAGTTTCAGCATCAGTCCTTCCAATGAATGTTGAGGGTTGATCTCCTTTAGGACTGACTGGTTTGATCTCCTTGCTCTTCACAATAGAAAAGGAATAAACACGAGTTCTACCTGTTAGTGATGCAGGGGAAAAAAACATCACCATGCCACCCTTACCTTACACTGCAGACTGTGAGAGGGACAATAAGGGGTGGGTGGGACTCTGGGGTCCCTCAACTGGAGAGGCACAGAGCCTCTTAGGCAATAATTAAAGAGGTCGACCTCAAAACAACCGGGCAGCCAAACCAACCTGCTGCTTGCCATCCCAGCTCACATTGTTTTATCTCCACTTTGATAGCAACATGTCACAACAGGCTGCCAAGTATAACTTCTGCAATGGCACTGCTATTTATAGTTCCTAGAAAATGATTTATTCTTGGAAACTTCCTAGGAGTAACTTTTCTGTCTGCCAAAAGCAACTTAAAGAAAAAATTTTTTATTGGTGTAGAGTTGATTTACAATGTTGTGTTAGTTTCAGGTGTAGAGCAAAATGAATCACTTATACATACACATATATTCACTTTTTTAAGATTCTTTTCCCATATAGGTCATGACTGAGTGTTCCAAAAGCAACTTTAAAAGGGATCACCAGTCACAATGAACGTAACTGACATAGAATCTCTGGTCTAGTCCAGAATCCTCCAGATGCTTTGCTCAGATCAACTCAGCCTACATGGAGAAACTATCTTACGGCTGCCCCTCTCCTTTAAAAAAATTTGACTGTACTGCATGTGGGATCTTCGTTCCCTGATCAGGAATCGAACTGGAGCCCCCTGCACTGGAAGGCAGAGTCTCAACTGCTGGGCCACCAGGGAAGTCCCCAGGGCTGCCCTTCAAGAGGTTTCAGCCTTTTCTCTGCCAGCATCACCTCCCACCTGGATGAAAACAGCATCTTCCACAGTAGAACCCCACTTTGCACTCTTCCGGTCCTCGAATCTCCTCCCCACACAGCAACCTGACTTCCAGACTGGACTGTTTCAAGTAAACAGAAGATAAAGTCACTCTTCTGCTCAAAAACCTCCAGTCACTTCCTACTGTTGTTGGGGGGGGGAAAAGCAAACTTTTCTATGGTCCTAGGAAGTCCCACACCATTGGGTATCTGCTTGCATCCCTAATCTCATTCTGTTCATTTCACCGCCTACAAGACCCACTGTCTTGTCCTACTTCCTGAAATAACAGGCTCCCTCCTGTCTCCGAGCCCTGGCCCATCAGTTCCCACAGCAGTGAGCTCTTCTCCCACACTGCCTTGTAATCAACTTGTAGAATGCAGCTTAAAGCCATGTTCCCATTAAAGTGTATTGTTTCAAACTGTCGATTGAAATACATGAACGTCAGCATTTCCTTTTCATCCGTGCAGGGATCTCAAGAAGCAAGAATTTTGCAGAGCAGAACTGCAGGAATGGCCCCAGAACCTCACTCCCTTCTTAGGGCAAGGCACCCAGAGCCCACGGCCACCCCGTAACTAGGTCCCCGGGGGCCACATCCTCCTCCATGTATTTAGTTCTTTGGAAGCAAAAGCAGAAGAAAAGACAGGCAACAAAGGAAAGGGAATAAAATTGTTCTCCCTGCCACAAATGCAGTGCCATGCCTTCACCAAATGTGCTCATCAAATACTTACCATGTGTCAAATGGTATTATCAGCTTCCCAGGTGGCTCAGTGGGAAAGAATGCGCCTGCCAATGCAGGAGATGCAGGTTGGATTCCCTGGGTCAGGAAGGTCCCCTGGAGAAGGAAATGGCAACCAATTCCTGTATTTTTGCCTGCGAAATCCCATGGACAGAGGAGCCTGGCACACTACAGTTCATGGGGTCGCAAAGAGTCAGACACAACTTAGCCTCTAAACTACAACAACAGCAAAAATGCTATTTTAAAAACTTTTAGGGAAGTATGCATGATATAAGATAGAATGCGTGTATTTAAAATATATTCTGTTTCATAAGTTTTGACCTATATATATGCCTGGGAATTTAGGACTGAAATTGAGATAAGGATAAAGAAGCTTACTTACTTGTGCCACTCTGTCATCCCTCCATCCCATCCCTCTCTGGTACCCTCAGCCCAATCGGTACACAACTGCTGATCTGAGTTCTGAAGTTACGGATTTGTCTGCATCGTCTATAATTTCATAAAAATGGAATCATACCTCTTCTGCATGACTTCTTTAAAAAAATGTTGACTGTGCTGGGTCTTCATTGGGGCTCAAGGGCTTCTCTAGTTGTGGCCCTCAGGCTGAGTTGCCCTGCAGCATGTGGGATCTCAGCTCCCGGACCAGAGATGGAACTCAGGTGCCCTGCAGTGGACGGTGGATTCTTAGCCACTGGACTGCCAGGGAAGTCCCTGCATGACTTGTTTCATTCAGCGTAATTATTTTCAAACCCATCCATGTTACAGCATGTATCAGCAAACGTCCTCTCATGGTTTGGTTGCACTTCCCTGTAGGAACACACCACTGCTTGTTTATCTGTTCACCTGCTGATGGGCATTTGTGCTTTTTCCAGGTTTTGGCAAGTGCAAACAGGCTGCTATCAATATTCATGAACAAGTTTTTGTATGGATAGCCGATTTCACTTCTCTTAGGTAAATATCTAGAAATAGAAAGACTAGATCATAGGGTAGGTGTATATTTAACTTAAAAAAAAGCAAAAAACAGCCAGGATGTTTTCCAAAGTGGTGCACTATTTACGATAACCAAGACATAGAAACAACCAAAATGTCCCACAACAGATGAATGGATAAAGAACATATGGTACATATATACAATGGAATATTATTCAGCCAAAAAAATGAAATAATGCCATTTGCAGCCACATGATGGACCTAGAGATAATTATACTAAGTATAGAAAAATACAAATACCATACATCATTGATATGTGTATTCCAAAATATGACACAAATAAACATATCTATGAAACAAAACCAGACTCACAGACGTAGAGAACAGACTCATTGCCTAGGTAGGGGTGGGGGTGGGGGTAGGGAAGGGAATAACTGGGAGGTTGGTGTTAGCAGATGAAGCCAGTATATATAAGATGGATAAACAACAAGGTCTTACTGTGTAGCACAGGGAACTATATTCAATATCCTATGATAAACCATAATGGAAAAGAATATGAAAAAAAAAAATATATATGCATAACTGAATCATCTATTGTACAGCAGAAATTAAACACAACACTGTAACTCAACTAGACTTCAATAACATTTAAAAACACACAATTGGCTGTACCGTTCTACCCTTACCCCAGCAGAAAGTTCCCATCCCTCCCCATCCTCACCAACTTGGAATGGTCAATCTTTTCTTAAATTGTAGTCATTCTGAAGGCTGTGGAGTAGTGTCTCACTGTGGCTTTAACATGCATTTTCTTAACGGCTAATGATGTCCAGCATCTTTTTTTCGTTCACGCATCCACTGGCTGACCACCCATTCCACTATATTAGATGTTTGTTATTAGCTTCACAAATGCAGCCCTTTGAAGTGGATATCATGTGGCAATGACTGAGGGATCAGACCAGCCACTGCCTGTGGGAGAAAGCTGAGGAGACAGGCAGTGAATTGAGAGTTAAGTGAGAAATGCAAGTGGCTTCTGCCAAATGACTCGTAATTGTGGGTCATCTGAAATGAATGGGCCCCCCTGATGACAGGGTGCATGCCCTGTCCGAGATGATGACATTGTGATGGCCCATGAGACTATAAATAGTAAAGCTCTCATCCTAGAGGTCTTTCTTTTCCACACGGGAAGGCAAATGTTAGCCAGGAAAGAGCTAGGTCTCTGGAGATGCAAGTTACCTGGTTGTTCAGTTCTTGACTGGGTGAGTGAGGACTAATACATTCTCTACAAAACTTGGGAAAAGCAGGATAAGGACCTGGAAATCAGAGGTTAAAATTAAGGGACTTCCCTTGGTGTTCCAGTGGTTAAGAATCCACCTGCAAGGGACACAGATTTGATCTCCGGTCCAGGAACTAAGATCCCACATGCCACAGGGTGACTAAGCAACTACGCACTTGCATCACAACTACTGAACCTGCAAGCTGCAATTACTGAAGCCTGTGTGTGCTAGAGCCCATGCTCTACAAGGAAAAGCCAGGGCAACGAGAAGCCAGCACATCGCGACTACAGAGCGGCCCCCACTCTCTGCAACTAGAGGAAGCCCGCATGCAGCAACAAACACCCAGCAAATACATAAAAAAATAGATCACTTTTAAAAATAAAATTGATTAAGGACCTCCACAGTCTTCATCTAAATAAGATACAGTCTGTGAACTCTCTGCCTTTGAATGCCCAGTGCTGGAGGCAGAAATAAACACTCCGCCTTCAAGATAAAGCAGGTGAGTAAAGCTGGTCTGGGTAGGGTGTGTTGATATGGTGTGATGATGGAAATGTAGTCGCTGATGCAGATTCTGCTCACCCTATGTCCCTCGTGGCTCAGACAGTAAAGCGTCTGTCTACAATGCGGGAGACATGGGTTCGATCCCTGGGTTGGGAAGATCCCCTGGAGAAGGAAATGGCAATCCACTCCAGGACTATTGCCTGGAAAATCCCATGGACAGAAGATCCTGGTAGGCTATAGCCCATGGGGTCGCAAACAGTCGGACACGACTGAGTGACTTCACTTATGTCTGGCCTTGGCGAGTTCCTTAAACTCTGCCTCAGTGGCAGCACCTGTAAAATGAGCAACCACAGCACGGTGCTTATGAGGTGTCATTATCCCCATGACCGCTGGAGGGCACAGTCCTGTCTGCAGGGAGCTGCAGCTCCCAGGCTTCAGTTGCTTAGTCCCAGGGTGTGTGTATGTGTGCTAAGCCCCTTCAGTCCTGCCCAACTCTTTGTGATGTTATGGACTGCAGTCCTCTGCAGAGCCTGCAGTCCAGACTCTTTGTCCATGGGATTCTCCAGTGGGTAGACATCCCCTTCTCCAAGGGATCTTCCCGACCCAGGGACTGAACCTAGTTCTCGGCATTGGCAGGCAGATTCTTTACTGTCTGAACCACCAGGGAAGACTTGTAGTAGAAATATATACAAATCTGTGGGAATCTGTTTCAGGGCTCCTGGCGCCTTCATTCCTTGGCAGGTCAGAGAGGGAGCAGAATCAGGCAAATGGACATCTAATAGGCAGATCACAGGGGCAGTCTTACACACCCAGAGGCAGCTCCCTGCCGAAGCAAGCTTGGTTTTACAAAGCTGCCTCTTCAATGGGAATTTTGAACGGCCCACCAGGGAGCCCCAAATGGGAACTCTGATTGGATGTCAAATCACAGGGTGGCTGCCTGGCTCTCCTGGAAAATTAGACCATGTTCTGTCCCATTAGGTTTCTTACGGCTTGGGCGGCTCATTGCACTGCATAAGTGGCTCCATCTGCAAGCTGCCCGCCCCTGGAGAGAGATCGGGCCTCGCAGTCACCATCCGTGAATGAGCTGCCTCATCAGCCAAAGGTAAATATTTTCCAGAAGCAAGATGATTCTAGAGAGATCAGGAAAGGCAGCCAAGTCTGCCCGGAGGTCCTCCATAGCCTTTTTCTGAGTCTTTTCCAAGCTTTCCTCTCCCTTTTCTCTGCTCTCAATTAAAAACAGCAAAGGAGACACAGACGTTAAAAGAACAGACTTTCGGGCTTAGTGGGGGAAGGAGAGGGTGGGATGATTTGTGAGAACAGCACTGAAACATATACATTACCATATGTAAAATAGATAACCAGTGTGAGTTTGATGCATGATGCAGGGCACCCAAAGCTGGAGCTCTGTGACAACTTGGAGGGATGGGGTGGGGAGGGAGATGGGAGGGGGTTCGGGGACACGCATCTATGGCTGATTCATGTTGATGTATAGGAAAAGCAATCACAATATTGTAAAGTAATTATTCTCCAATTTAAAAAAATAAATAAGTAAAAAAGAAACTTAAAAAAAAAAAGTCATTAGAATGATAAAGGAAGATAAAAGCCTACAGGGACTTCCCTGGTGGTCCAGGGAGGACTGACTAGACTCCCGGTGCAGGGATATGGGTTTGATCCCTGGTTGGGAAACTAAGATCCCATATGCCTGCACAGCATGGCCAATAAATAAATAAAATTTAAAAAGCAGAGATTTTCAGAATGGATTTTTTTTAAAGTCTAGTGCTTCCTTCATCTAATCTTGACTAGGGCACTTCCCTCAAGGGTATCAGAGTTTTTACACATGATCGTTACCTGAAGGGTAAAACCTACAGCAGACTGACTGACCAAAAGTGTCTGCAAAGATACATTCATATTATCTGCTTTGTGTGTTTTTTTTAATTTTATTGAAGTGTAGTTGATTTACAATGTTGCACTAATTTCTGCTGTACAGCAAAGTGACTCAGCTATACATATATATATATTTGTATTTTTCCATTATTATTTGTCACAGGATATTGAATATAGTTCTCTGTGCTCTACAGTAGGACCTTGTTGTTTATACACTTTATATGATAGTCTGCATCTGTTAACCCCCAAATCCCAATACATCCCTTCCTCCCCTCCCCTCCCTCTTAGCAATCACTACTGCGATTCCCTGGTGGCTCAGCGATAAAGAATCTGCCTGCAACACAGGAGACATAAGAGATACGGGTACGACCCCTGGGTCAGGAAGATCCCCGGGAGAAGGGCATGGCAACCCACTCCAGTATTCTTGCCTGGGAAATCCCAGGGACCGAGGAGCCTGGTGCACAACAGTCCGTGGGGTCACAGAGTCACACGCAGTCTAGTGTCTGTGTCTCATTCACGTTACCTTAACGTGACACTAACAGTCTTACTCTCCCAAGGGGAGGTCCACAGTCCCTCCCCTTGACCTTGGACCACAATTGCAGCCTCAATAGAAGCTATACTGAGTGACTGTTGAGGCTTCATCGTAGAAGACCCACTTCATGTTTCAAAGGAGCAAAAGTTCAACAGTGTTATCTGGATTCTTGATCTCCTAATAAATTTGAATAAAAATTAATTCCCCAAATGGACTCACAGACATAGAGAACAGATTTGTGGCTGCCCTCGCAGGGACGGGGGAGGGGGAGGGTCGGAAAGGATTAGGAGTTTGGGGTCAGCAGATACAAACTATTATCTACCGAATGGGATAAACAACAAGATCATTCTGTATAGCACAGGGGACAATATTCAATATCCTGTGATAAAATATCATGAAAAAGGATAAAAAATATTAGAGGTATTGGCAGAACCTTCAAACATTTGTCATACCCCATTCTTGCCACAGAAACAGCCAGGATTCTATTACTGGCTGACGAACAGCAGTTTCTCTCTGGATTTGCTGAGCCAGGTCTATTTTTCCAATCCACCTTAAGAAACCACACATCCTCAAGGGGGTTCCCAAAACCCTCTGAATCAAATATTTTAGAGTTGGTCTTCCCCTTCTTTTACATTTAGCTGTCTTCCATCTGCTCTCTGGGATGACTTCTTTTGTATTTCTGTGTTTTTGAGTGTGTGCTAGGAAATGACGTAGCATGTAAGTCCTGTTATGTGGCCATCACAGTAGCAAGTTGACTGAAGATGCTTGCCAGTGGTCCCGTGCTGCGGTAACACATGGATGTGGTTGTCTTGTTTTGAGCTTCTTAGAAGTGGGGCTGATTAGTCTGCAGTAGCCAGACAGTGTAAACCAAAGTGTGCTGCTCATTTTAATTTATGCAAAAGCTTAAAGGATCAAATTTCCCCAAGTTTATACTGGAAACCAACAGCCACAGAGCAGCGGACTCTCATGGGGTGACAGTCTCAAACAAAAATGGCCAAAGGGACGTTGGGAAACAGACCTGCAAGGTCTTGTGTACTGAGAATTCATCAAAGGCAAGTTTCAAAGTAAGAACCTATTTGTCGTCCTGAAGTGAAGTGACGTGAAGTGAAGTCGCTCAGTCGTGTTCGACTCTTTGCGATCCCGTGGACTGTAGCCTACCAGGCTCCTCTGTCCATGGGATTCTCCAGGCAAGAATACTGGAGTGGGTTGCCATTTCCTTCTCCAATTGTTGTCCTAATAAATAGAAATTGGCCACATTACCTAATGTGATGCTTTATTGTTCTTGATCACTGTGAAGATCTATATCTGCAGGCTCAGTGGGAATTTGGAAGGTGAAGGTGTCTATCCCTATCAAGAAAGCCAGGATATGATACATCTGGTATCCACTCCACTCCTCTACTCAAAGCAGACACTGCAAATCAATCATAGCACCCAGTATCCACTCCCCACCTGCACTCAAGGCAGACATTGCTAATCAACCCTAGCACAGGACCACACTCTTTCCATCAGGGGCCAGATTTGTCTTCAGAATTCTTTTCACCACAATGCTCCTGAGTGCAACCAATTAGCCTAATGAAACAAAAACCTGTTTTTCATCCTCAAATCAGATCAGACTTTAATGACTGCAATGGGGAGGAAAAGTTGGAAATGTGGCTAAATATCCAATCTGAAGTATTATTCAACAGTTTTAAACATATGAGGAAGAACTACTCCACTGACTCGGAAAGTTAGCCAGGATATCCTGGAGTACACAAACCGATACAGACAGCACACACAAGGAGACTCATCCAAGTCTAAAGACAAACAAGCAGGTGCCAATCTCTCTCCTTTCGTTGCAAGCCCTGGCCTGTGTCACAACGTGGGAGGCAGGTCGGGGAAGAATTCACACACATGCAGCCAGACATCAGATGTGTCTAATTAGCTGCCTAAGAGCTAGAATGTGATACTTGGAGGATGCTGCAGGGAGCAAGCCAATACACATTTAAACAGAAGCCTTTGGAGGGGATGTCTGGAGACAGATAAAAGACTGAGCTGTCATCACTGGTCTTAATTGGCAGATCACAACTGACAAATGTGCTGAAGATAACCATTCAGTGCACTGGTCCTGTCGGGGGGTGGGGAGGGTGACTTCATTAACTATGGATCCCAAGATTCTCTCGACAATGGACCACTTTCAATCAGAAAGATGATTGCTCCTCCTTGGTTACTGGCCTCCTTCTCTTGTAACTTTCTGCCACTCTATTTAAAAAAACAAACAAACAAACAACTTGGATTGATTTCCATCTTGACAGCTGTCTTTGGAGTTCTCTTTTTAGGCTGACCCTTTTTCACAGAAAAAGAGGTTTCTCTTTTCATTTCTATCCCTTCAGTGTGATCTGCTTAAAGTACTGTGTTGCTTCATCCAAGGTGAGCTCAGAAACAAAACCATCCCTCCACTTTTGGGCCATGTGGTATTTTCAAATTTTCAAGGATCCAGCCCCCGTCTACACTGGGGTAAAGAGTTATTTATCCAAACCTTCCAGTCCCCATCAATCAATGAGGGCAAATTACTGCTATATTCACTTTAAAAGGAATCAAATTAAAAGTCCAGAATGCCCATGTTATTATGTCTGAATTTCCACTCAGTGTTTATTACCTGATCAATATTAACTCAAACTAAGGAAATTTAAGACACTCCCCCCAATAAATCTTGCCCCAAAAAGGAAAAAATAAATTCAGGTCCTAGTAGAAAAAAATATATATGGATTTTACAGAGAAAGATAAATCAAGTGGAGTTAAGAGTTACTTATTTTAGCTAAATACTTTTCCAGAATTCTCTCTCAGAAGGCAAGAGAACAGATTAAATAAGAAAGAATATGTACCATAAATCAGAATAATTACATTATTTCACTACCTTGTTGGCTTAGTTTTCTCCTGACAAGATGTTTAAATTAAGAGGAGATGCTTTTTCACATTTAAAACATTTTATAATACACTCAGCCACTTCTAAATCATAGTAAAATATATATCATTCTATAAAGAATGATAGCAACTCAGGTTGAATTCTAAGCTCAATGGGCAGTCAGCAGTTCAGACCATTAGGACATAAATTATTGTTTGTGTGTGGATAAAGAGAAATCAGTTCTGGTGGAGAAGATAGTAAATCTGAATTAGAATAATGGCTTCTTGAGTCTGATTATAAGCAGGAGTCTCTTCTGAAATATACTCATCTTTCCACATATGGTAAGTTCCCCTCCACCAACAAGTATAAATTTGGGTGAAGAGGAAGATTAAACTTTATTACGTTCCAGATGAATCATTTCCAAGTCCTAAAACAGTGCATGTAATTAGAATGAATTCTCAGATATTTTCTAATCAACTTGGGGATATTTGTGAGAAAAATCAAGCTTTAAACAGCAGGGGATGCTAAGAAGTAGGTTTCAACTGGCATCCAGACCTGTCCATTAAGCTCTCAATTTTTATAACTATTTTCAAACATTATTCCTTTTGTTTTCTTTTGCTTGTTGTTAGAAAGCTAAATAGGCTCATATTATCATATTTTAAAATTCCATTTTTATTACCACTCTCTCCAAATCTTAACTCAAATGGATTGCCGTTGACATATAAGACAGGCAGATAAATGACATTTTTACATTATCAGTCTAAAAACCATAGTTCCATCCATTTTTTTATACTCAATTTTATACTCAAGATTTATGAAAGCAGTATTGGATAAAGTTTAATTAATGATTAATTATTAAAATAATTAATGCAAATGACATCACAATGCTTTGTAGACCTTTAACTCCAACCATCTGCTTGGCACCAAAAAAAAAAAAAAAAGAATTTCTTTTCTTTTCATTATCACAAAGGAAGATACTGAGAGAATTAAGATAATTTCTTCAGTCCTTCTTCTTGGTCCAACATCTATTTTAAAAATATGGACTTTTGGCAGTTGGAACTAATTAAAAGAACTAATGTTTAACAGACATAGAAAACAAACTTACAGTTAACAAAGGGGGAAGGGGGGAAAGGGATAAATTGGGAGTTTGGGATTAACAGATACACACTACTACATATAAAATAGATTTTTAAAAAAAGACCTGCTGTATAGCACATGGAGCTATACTCAATAGCTTGTAATAACCTATAATGGAAAAGAATCTGGAAAACAATAGATATATACATGTGTATGACAGAATTACTTTGTTGTACATCTGAAACTAACATTGTAAGTCAACTATACTTAAAAACAAAGAATTCACATTTAGTAATTGTAAGCTATGGATCAAATACTGTGCTGGGTATTCTATATACTTATTTAATGAACCTTTCCTCCATACATATTAGATAGGTATGGAAGACATCTCTAAGCTTCCTTATGCACCTCTATCCTTTGGCTTACAACATGGTGATGGACTGCATCTTTATCCTCAGTCTCCATACCTGGGACTTCCCTGGTGATCCAGCAGCTAAGACTCCACACACCCAATGCAGGGGGCCCAGGTTTGATCCCTGGTCGGGGAAACAAGATCCCATGTGCAGCAACTAAAATGAACCTGCAAGATTCAATGACTGAAGATACCATATTATGCGACGTAAGATCCCGCATGCTGCAATGGAGATCCAAGATACCATGTGCTGCAACTAAGACCTAGGGCAGCCAAATAAATAAATGAATATTTAAAAATTAAATAAAAAAAAGATCGAATAAGGTATTTCTGAAAGAAAAGGCTAAATCTGAACTTTAATTATCTAGAAAGACAGTCTGCTGTGACTTATTCATTCCATGTTGCTAGAGGGAGTTGTTTTATGATTAACTCTCTTTTCTATTAAAACAAAAGTATTAGTTTGTGGAGGGATCATTAAGCTAGTCGTTTAATATGTTTGATGCACATAACAAATAAATGTGTTAGGTTCTATTCCCTTCAGTTAATCCATGAAAATATTACATTTGCTTAAGTTAATTAAGCTTGTTTAATTTTTGCTGCATTTTAATGAGTTCATTTATAAGAAAATAAACTTAAGAGGACAGTGTATATTTCCTGGATCAAAATAAGAAAAACAAAAGGGTTCCAAATTAGAATCCACAGACAACATTCAGAAAATTCTGTTTAAATTCAGCATCTTTTTATTTTTAAAGTGCCTGGTATTTCAACTGATTCCAAGGACTGTTGTTCAGTTGTTGTGTCCAACTCTTTGAGACCCCATGGACTGCAGCACAGAAGGCTTCCCTGTCCTTCACTGTCTCCCACAGTTCACTCAAACTCATGTCCATTGAGTCAGTGAAGCTATCTAACCATCTTATCCTCTGCTGCCTGCTTCTCCTTTTGCCCTCAATCTTTCCCAGCATCAGGGTCTTTTCCAGAGTTGGCTGTTCACATCAGGTAGCCAAAGTAGGGTCCAGATTAGTGATTCACATGTCATATCTTCCAAAGCCATGAAATGCTGCTTCAAGTCACCACGGCCTATTCCTCCTTTTCCACTTTCAATAATGATTTATCAGCCTTTGGGTAGGAAAAACTATTCTGGGTGTTTCTTAATGCCCTTCTTCTCATGAAAGAGAGAAGGATCATAATCCCATGAAACCTAGATGCCTCCTGCCAGTGTCTACTAGGCTGTTGTTTAATCTCAGCTCAGCAGAGATCAAGACGATAGTAAAACTCCCTGATGGCATGTAATAATGCAATAAGGTCTACCTATGCTGCTAAGTCTGCTAAGTCACTTCAGTCACGTCCGACTCTGTGCAACCCCATAGATGGCAGCCCACCAGGCTCCACCATCCCTGGGATTCTCCAGGCAAGAACACTGGAGTGGGTTGCCATTTCCTCCTCCAATGCATGAAAGTGAAAAGTGAAAGGGAAGTCTCTCAGTCATGTCCGACTCTTAGCAACCCCATGGACTGCAGCCCACCAGGCTCCTCTGTCCATGGGATTTTCCAGGCAAGAGTACTGGAGTGGGGTGCCATTGCCTTCTCCGAAGGTCTACCTATAATGCTTAGCATATCAGAAGGACTTTATTTTTACAAAGCTCAAGCAGATCTTTGTCCATGAGTGTGTGTGTGCTCAGTCATGTCAGACTCTTTGTGACCCCATGGACTGTAGCCCACAAAACTCCTCTGTCCATGGAATTTTCCAGGAAAAGATACTGGAGTGGGTTGCCATTTCCTCTTCCAGGGGATTCTCCCAATCCAGGGATTGAACCCGCATCTCCTGCATCTCCTTCATTGGCAGATGGATTGTATACCACTGTGCTACCTGAGATGGAAGCCTAAAACAGTGATCCAAATTGTTTTCCAGCTCATTCTCCAACTGTGAATACAGCAAGAAGAGATAAAAATTGCCTCTGCATTATCCGCCTGACTCAGCCACGAGGCATGGTTGACTGTGATACTGTTGATTTGTTTAATCCGCAAGTATGTATTGAGCACCAACTATATGCAACACACTTATCTAGACATGGATGATCCTTCAGGGAGGATGACTTCAATGATCAGGAAGTTTTTTTGTTTGTTTTTTTAGAGTGAAACAGATAACAATCAAATAAATATACAGCAGGTCAAATGGTAATTAATGCCAAAAGAAAAAGAAGAAGCAAATTAAAGCAGGATAAGGGAATAGAGAGTAAAAACAAGTTGTTTTTTCTTAAATTTATTTTATTGAAGTGTAATTGATTTACAATATTGTGTTAATTTCTGCTACCAGGTTATACATTCTTTTTCATATTCTTTTCCATTATGGTTTATCACAAGATATTGAATATAGTTCACTGTGCTATACAGTAGGACCTTGCTGTTAATCCATTCTCTATATAACTGTTTGCATCTGCTAACCCTAAAATCCCAGTCCATCTCTCCCTCAAGCCTCCCACAACCTCAGCAACCATAAGTCTGTTCTCTATGTCTGTGAGTTTGTTTCTGTTTCATAGACAAGGTCATTTGTGTTGCATTTTAGATTCTACATGTAAGTTTATTATACAGTATTTGTCTTTCTCTATCTGACTTACTTCACTTAGTATGATAATCTCAAGGTCCATCCATGTTGCTGCAAATGGCATGATTCCATTGTTTTTTATGACTAAGAGTTGTTATTTTCAATTGGGTATTCAAGGAGAGCTTTAACTGAAAAGGTGACAACCAAGGATGAGTATGATGAGAATTGATAATAACCGTAGGGGTCCTTTGTTGGTGTTATATTCACCACGTGGCATGCATCAACAAACTTACAACCCTGCAAAGTAGATTCTGTTATTACCTCCTGTTTTAAGGCAAATGCAAAAGTTACATTGTCTTTTGCACAAGATCACCCCCATCAGTAACTGGTTGTCGTGTTGCCAAAGCATTTTATTTTTGAATCATGGATTAAAAGGAGCAGCACATTTACTGGGCTCCAGGATATGAAGTGATGGCAACCTGACTCTGACTTTCTTGTTGATTGTTCTGGAGTGGGCTGAGTTGAACTGGCCATCATCACTGATTGATATATTTCTAGATAGCAGGTGGACCCATCATAGCATCATGCATTCCTTCATAGAGGAAATGACTTATCTGATCAACGTGTGAAATATGTATTAGCTGCCTTACTCTAAGCATCTTTATCAATGTCGATTTTATCAATACTGCCTAGAAGTTCTGGGACATTATACCATCATACTGTTACTGACCAGGGTTCTTGGCCTTCCCCAATCAATAGGAATTGGCTAGAGGCCAGACAAGAAATTCAGCCAAAGCTTTACTGGGGGTCCCTGCTACACAGGGGGAGCCAGAACAAGTAACAGGTTCCCTTGCTTGCTCACTCCCTGAGGGTGGACTAGCTTGTTCCTTACACTGGGTGAGGGTAGGGGTGTGTCCAGAGGAGAGCATGGCAACCCATTCCAGTATTCTTGTCTGGAAAATCCCCATGGACAGAGGAGCCTGGCAGGCTGCAGTCCGTGGGGTCACAAAGAGTCGGCCACGACTGAGCGACTAAGCACAGAACAGCACAGGGGTGTGTTCATGGGTATGGCCAGAGGGATGGCTTAGGTGGTTTGCCCTCCCCTTAGGTGGTGTTGAGTGCAGGGGACATGCTCTGTACCAGGCTTTTGCTCCAGGCTCTTCAAAATGGCAGTTGTGTTTTTGATTTGGGTTTTTTTTTGGGGGGGGGGGTTTGGTCTCTTTGTATATTTCATCCATAATTTCCCCCAATTGCACATCCACACAGTTATTTTTAGTCCCATACCGTTTCTTTGTATTTTGTTGCTGGAGGAAAGGAGTGTCCAGCAACAAGCAAAAGGTCCCAGGTCCCAGCCTATCACAACCCCTTGCTATAAATACTAGACGAATGACCATTTTAAATTTGACATATTTCCTGGGCAATTGCTGGTAACTGGGAAGGAATCAGGATACATGGATGTGTAAGGTTTGAGCAGCAGCGTTTTCTTCTTCCTCTATGCTTTAGAGAGTGCTTGCTTAGTCACTCAGTCCTATCCTACTCTTTGCGACCCTTTGGATTGTAGCCTACCAGGCTCCTCTGTCCATGGAATTTGGGGGGCACAAATACTGGAGTATTTCCTCCTCCAGGGGATCTTCCCAACTAGGGATGGAACACCTGTCTCCCGTGTCTCCTGCATTGTAGGCAGATTCTTTAGCTCTATGCTTTAGTGTCTGCTGGCTAATCACATTAGAAAACTGGCCGGGAAAGAGGTATATGCTAGATTGGGAATGGTGAAAACAAATTGCAGAAATCTAGGAAGGAGTCATAAGCAAGTTAATTAATTAGACACATTCAATTCATTAGGAAATTGTCTGAATGAAAGCTTAGTCTAGATAAGGACAATTAAATCTAACCCATGACAATGGAGAAAACAGGATGCTAAAGGTGGAATACAGGTTTGAAATTTCTGCAAGAGGAGAAATGGCTGAAATATATAATTGAAGATATTTTAAGACATCAATAAGTTTCTATCTCAAGGCTCCCTGTGCCATTCTGTCTGCCTGGAATGTTCCCACTCCAAATTTTCCATTTCTCACTTCCCTGGTGGCTCAGTGGTAAAGAATCCATGTGCAATGCAGGAGACTTGGATTCGATTCCTGGGTTGGAAAGATGCCCTGGAGAAGGAAATGGCAACCCACTCCAGTATTCTTGCCTGGGAAATCCCATAGACAGAGAAAGGGGGTCCATGGGGTCACAAAAGAGTCAGACACAACTTGAGCGACTAAACAACGACGACCTATAATTCAAATTGCCACTCAAACGTTACCACTCTCAGAGGTACTTTCCTGATCCTCCTCCCAAAGTCACAACCCCCACACCTCAATTATATCTTCTGATTGTATTTGCATCAAATTAACCTTTGCTTAATTATTCATTTATTCATTCATCTATGTGCTTTTTGTCTTTGCTGCTAGAATGTAGGCGCCAAGAAATTAAGAATTTAGTCTACCCATATGGGCTGCTCTTCTCCTAATGCCTAGAAAAGCACTTGTACATAGGAGTTACCCAATAAATGAATGTCTCACTTACTTTAAAAGTGAGCAAGTTGGAGAAAAGAAATGTTTAATATCTGTCTAAGGTCATGTTGTAATTGTGTTGTTTAGCTGTTTGTTTAGTTAAGTCATGTCTGACTCTTTGTGACCCCATGGACTATAGGCCCCCAGGCGCCCCTGTCCATGGGATTTTTCAGGCAAGAATACTAGAGTGCTTTGCCATTTCCTTCTCCAGGGGATCTTCCCAACCCAGGGATCAAACCTGCATCTCCTGCATTGCAGGCAGATTTTTTTACCACTGCACCACTTGGGAAACTCCATATTATAATAGGGAAGAACAAATTTGACTCCGTAGTAGATCTATTTCTTTTACATTAACCTTTGTATTTTATTGCTTTTGCTATAAGTTAAGAATGTTGCCTAGAGCCTGAAATACACAGGATCCTCAAGGCTCTGACCTTAAAGGTATAGCACTTTTCTATTCATACAGAGATAAAAAGTTGCAGAATGGAGAATAATATTGCTTTTGGAGGCTTACAGGAACATCATCACATGACCTACATAGACAACTGCAAGAACAAAGGATTCCTACACCAAGAAGTTGCAGCAACCAACCATGCCCCTCCTTTATCCTGCCTTTAAAATGCTTTGCTAAAACCCTTCAGGGAATTTGGGGTTTGGGGGGGCATAGAACTACCACTTGTCTCTTTGCATGGCCCTACAATAACATTTCTCTGCTCCAAACTCCAATGTTTTGGTAGTATTTGGTAACACTGTTGATACCCAGAGGCAGAGTTCGGTCTCAAATGTTAAGACCCTTAACTATTGGTGGATTCAGCTTTCCAGACTCCTGGTGAAAAAATTCCTAATACATGGATGTTTCATGGTGGATATTAAACTGAACACTGATGCTTTGGAGATATGTGATTTTTTGTTGTTGTTGCTGCTTTCTTTTGTTTGCACAATCAAGTCTTGTCACCCAGGAAAGTTGAGCATGGAAACTTTTCTGAAACACACACATTTCACTTCCAGAAGGAAATCAGATGTTTTTCTTCCACAGATGACATGAGCAATTTAGAAAATAATTTGCAGCATGAAGGCATTTCACAGTAATGCCAATAAGATTGAACAAATCTCATTAATATAAGATATACTTACTTGGAAATTACCCCAATTCTATTTCACAATGAAACTATTGTAATTAAGTCACAGTGTGTCTCTGTTATTTAGGAAAATAAGCAATTACACTCTGCATCCTTGAGACCTACTGCTAATTGGGTTTCATTGAGTTTATACTTCTGCAGTGCTGTCTGGAACTAAATCTGATCATCTGATGTCCAGGACCCAGCTCAGGGCAATGGACTGCCTCATACAAAAGCTTTGTTAGTGCCTCAGCAACCCTGCCTGATCAACTGCAGGTCACACAGCAAGCTGACTGCTGGCCTACACTCACGGTGTCTTTGATTATGAAACACACAAAGATATTCATTCAGCAGACAGTGACTGAGGACATTCCAGGCCTGTGAGAAACATGGGCCATACTGTGGAGCTTGCTACATAACGGAATTATAAAGAACTGAAAAACATCTATTTCTGCTTTATTGATTTTGCCAAAGCCTTTGGCTGTGTGGATCACAATAAACTGTGGAAAATTCTGAAAGAGATGGGAACAACAGACCACCTGACCTGCCTCTTGAGAAATTTGCATGCAGGTCAGGAAGCAACAGTTAGAACTGGACATGGAACAACAGGCTGGTTCCAAATAGGAAAAGGAGTACGTCAAGGCTGTATATTGTCACCCTGCTTATTTAACTTATATGCAGAGTACATCATGAGAAATGCTGGTCTGGAAGAAGCACAAGCTGGAATCAAAATTTCAGGGAGAAATATCAATCACCTCAGATATGCAGATGACACCACCCTTATGGCAGAAAGTGAAGAGGAACTAAAAAGCCTCTTGATGAAGGTGAAAGAGGAGAGTGAAAAAGTTGGCTTAAAACTCAACATTCAGAAAACGAAGATCATGGCATCTGGTCCCATCACTTCATGGGAAATAGATGGGGAAACTGTGGAGACAGTGTCAGACTGTTTTTTGGGGCTCCAAAATCATGGCAGATGGTGACTGCAGCCATGAAATTAAAAGACACTTACTCCTTGGAAGAAAAGTTATGACCAACCTAGATAGCATATTCAAAAGCAGAGACATTACTCTGCCAACAAAGGTCCGTCTAGTCAAGGCTATAGTTTTTCCAGTGGTCATGTATGGATGTGAGAGTTGGACTGTGAAGAAAGCTGAGCACCGAAGAATTGATGCCTTTGAACTGTGGTGCTGGAGAAGACTCTTGAGAGTCCCTTGGACTGCAAGGAGATCCAACCAGTCCATTCTAAAGGAGATCAGCCCTGGGATTTCTTTGGAAGGAATGATGCTAAAGCTGAAACTCCAGTACTTTGGCCACCTCATGCGAAGAGTTGACTCATTGGAAAAGACTCTGATGCTGGGAGGGATTGGGGGCAGGAGAAGAGGACGACACAGAATGAGATGGCTGGATGGCATCACTGACTCGATGGATGTGAGTCTGAGTGAACTCCGGGAGTTGGTGATGGACAGGGAGGCCTGGCGTGCTGCGATTCATGGGATCGCAAAGAGTCAGACTTGACTGAGCGACTGACCTGAACTGAACTGAGAGAGTTAACTTAGGCAGGGGGTCTAGGGCACTTTAAGGAGGAGGTGAACATTCTAGCTCAGGCTTTCCTTAAGCCTTGTGCAACAATGTATCTTACCTGAAAACTGGCTTTTCTTTAGGTCCAGAGCTGATAATTACACAGCCAGTGTCTTGCTCATGGAAATGCTTTTCTTGGGCTATATGTTACTGATTAAAATTGTAACAAATCTTGTCTGGGAACCTGTTTCTCAAGACTTGTACCCCTGATTACACAGCAACAGTATATCTTGCCCAGAGACATTGCCCAGACATTGCCTGGAACCCATTCTCCCTGGCTAATCTTGTGCTGAAGTTATCTCAGGAAGTATGCCTTGGGAAATGGTCAGGTGAAACTCTTACAACCTTGAGGTATTGTTTTTACCTATTCTCAGCAGCCAGTTCAGAAGCATATAATGCCCTGCTTAAGCTAGTGAGGGTGGGTAATCTTTCTGCCCCTTTGTGATGTCTATGTCAGAAGCTTTCTCTGTCCCTTTACACTTTAAGAACACTTTGCTACACGATCTGAGTAACAGATCCATCTTTGGTCCTAGAGTTAAATTTTCTCCTTCAGAGACCATGAAGACCAGCACTGTTCACTCTATGCGTAAGCTATCAGAACCTTCAAATCAACTTAAAGATGCACCAGTATCACAAAATAGGCTATTTGAGGGCTGAAAAGAAGAATTTCACTCCAATATTCAAGGCATGCTTGCCCTTTGTGTGCCCTATCTGTAATTACTGAAAAAGAAAAGTTTTGATTTATTCTGAGTATGTACTAATCCAGTTGAATGAAAACTTAGAGCTTCTGGGGTCTCACCTTTCCCCTCCAAGGAAATACAAGAAAACACTCAGAACGCTGAACAAAAGAAGATCCTAATATTATCTCAATGCTTTGATCCGTGTGAATTTATTATGTGAGTTAACGAATTGCCCCTGTGCATTAAGCCAGTTTCAACTGAGTTTCTCTCATTTGCAGTCTTAAATAATATATTAATAAATCTAGAGAATAATGTGAGGTATGCATAAATTGTTTCTAAAATATGTTGTATGTGGAGTAAAGGATAAAGTATTGAAGAGAAGGTAGAGATCAGTGTGGGTGTATCAGTTAGCTGTGGCTAAATAACAAATAACTCTAACAATTTGACATAAATAAGCATCTATGATCATGCTCCCTGGTCTTCATATTAGCTATAGCAGCTCTTCAGACTACAGATCTGTGCATCTGTGGGTCAGCTAAAGAAGCACATATACGTTGACCTGGTTTTTTCACTCTTAGAAATACTTAGGTGTATCCAAGGAAACAGGGACAACAATATTCATGTAAAGAACAACCCCACTGCCAAGCTCTCTGTATGTATCTAGTCCCCAAACAAGGAGCCCGTTAGTGTGACTCTCATTTCCTTTGGCTTGACATTAGCTGTTAGAACACTTTCAAATGTGCTCCTTTTTCTAATCTCTTCTGTCCTCCTTTATAATCACGTGATTTTCAAATTCATTTATTCACAGGGCCTCACAATGAGCATTCATTACAATACTATTTAAAAATCAAGACTTTTTCTGCTTTTCTAACCCAATGCACTGGGTTTTTGCACTGAAAAGCTTTTAAAATTCTTATCACAGTATTGCAGGCAGTTTGTAAGTTATATTCTATTAAAATGATTCCACCTAAGGTTGTCACAATTCAGAGATTACAGCTTCTGCAGGATGTTTTTTTAGGAATATATTCATATACTTTGTCAGACACATCCCATGAGTCTGAATTTAACATCTCATCTGATAGCATAATTCAACAGAAAGGATAAAATAAGCAATATTTATTAATATTATGGAATAGATATTATGGGAATATTAGATAGGCACACATTGGCATCCCAAAGCAAACATTTCTGTGTTTCTAGCAGCACAAGCAAGGCCAACGAGGTAAAGGGGAGGAAGAGTGTTGAGGGGAAGAGGCATAAAATGTGAAAACCTGGACTTGCCAGGTGGTCCAGTGGTTAAGAATCCATCTGCCAGTGCAGAAGATGCAGGTTTGATTCCCTGGTCCGGGAAGATCTCACATACCACGGTAGAACTAAGCCAGTGCTCCCCAACAACTGGGCCCGCACTCTGGAGCCTGGGAGCCACAACTACTGAGCCCACACAGCACAACTACCAAAGCCTGCACACGCTAGGGCTTGTACTCTGCAACAAGAGAAGCCATGGCAATGAAAAGCCAGGCCTAGAAAGTAGCCCTCACTCGCCGCAACTAGAGAAAGCCCTCTTGCAGCAACAAAGACCCAGGGCAATCAAAAATAGATAAGTAAATAAAAATTTTAAATATATATAGTTTAAAAAAATGTGAGCCCGTCTCCTAATTATATAATTCCAGTTATATATTTACTTTTTCTCATGCAATCTTTTTTATCTCTTCTAAAAGGAATGCAAAATTCATTCTCACAGAAGTAATAAACACCATCTGAGTTGTTCTCTGAGTTTGAAAACATTACTACTTGATAAAATAGTGTAAGAAATATATGCCCTATGATACAGATATCCACAGATATTACCGTTTTTATCCAGACAGAATTTTTGAGGGTGTAGAGTTGGAAAATCACATTTGGACTTCTCAGGCCCAATATCTGGATCGGTAAGACCACAGTGGCCACCTGGCCACCTCTTGCAAGTATTTTGGTTGGTCCCCAGTACCTTCCCAACTAGAACCCCTCTGCTAATTTCTAGTGATTCCCTGGTGACTCGTCAGTAAAGAATCCACCCGTCAATGCAGAAACAAGGATTTGATCCCTGGGTTGGGAAGATCCCCTGGAGAAGGAAATGGCAACCCATTCCGGCATTCTTGCCTGGGAAATCCCATGGACAGAGGATCCTGGAGGGCTATATGGTGTCGCAAATAGTTGGACAGGACTTAGTGACTGAACTTAGCAACTGAACAACAACAACGATCTTACTCCTTGAAAAAAGATCTTCTAAAGCAAACAGACAAGACAGGAGAAGACAAGATTTGGTGGGGTCAGCAAAGATACAGCCCTACGGAATAATTACAGCAGAAAAGGAAGCTCCAGCCAATCTCACACGCCACCATTCACTTGCCACTCACAAATCCGTTCATTAGACAAGTATTCGCCCGCACTTCTTTGTGCTTTACATCATACAGCTCAAATATTTTAAGGACTGAAGAAGAGAAAGAAAATTTCAAGACTTGCACAACTACACAGCTTGGTTGTTGGAGCAGGAAAGCAGCCAGAGATGATGAATCAATGAAAATGTGCCACTGTATTCTAACACTTGATCTACAAAACAGATGATGGACTGGATTTGGCCCCTGGCTGCAGTTTTCTGATTCCTGATCTAAGAAAAAGGAGAGTTTTGCACTTCTTACATAAAGACTCCTGAACAGAAAAGGTGGAGATGAATAAAATTTGTATACAGATGGTGAACCGTGTCCTTTGTCCCCAAAGTGGAAAGGAGGAAGTAAAACACAGAATTACAAATGAGAGTCCTGGAAACTGAGTCAGATCAACAAAAGTTTTCAAATGAGCACTATAGATTCTGAACTCCATTTGGTTTGAAATGCAATCTTCCTTACGGGAAAAGACAACAAAAATTCTACAAGATCCACGGGGCTTATCAGAGTCTTGAAGGTGAGGCCCCTCCCACCCCGAGTCTCTCTACCCGCACCCCCCAAACTGCTTTTATCTCAATCTCAGGTGCCTCCGGGTGGGTCCCATATTCCTGGCAAGGAACTAACGCTGTAACCTTGCCTTCCTCCGTAGGCCAACATCGGCTCTTGGGACCCCAGAGTTGTGGAGAAACTGGATTATCTAGGAGCGGTGGAGTGAGACACCACAGTTGTAGGGATGGAGGTGATGAGATTTCTCTTCAACTTCCGTGATGACAGGTTGACTGAACTAGGAGCAGGGCAGGGATCCCTCGTGTGAGGTGAAGTAAAGCAAGAAGTCAGGACACGCCTACCCCAGGACCGCAGTTTGACTGACCCGGGGGCAGGGAGTTGAGAGACCATCCACAGAACCCTCCCCTTGACCACGTCCCCTCATCGACCCTGGGGCACCACCTTGAGATGCAGGAGCACGCAAACTGGCCCCAAAGCCCAGGGCTCCAGAGAGGAGCCATCCATTCAGGGAGAAGGACACGCCCCTGCACCGCGCCCCAGGGCGAACAGCCAGCTCGCCAGATCCCCCGCACAAACTCCAGGTTCAGGTTCCCTCCTCCCAGAAGCACCTGGAGGCCGGATGCTTCCCGAGCCGCCAGTATCAGCGCCACAGCCGCCCGCCCTCGCCTTACCTCTGCTCCTGCTTCTCCCGCCGCCTCCCCGAACCCCAGGCGTCATTAGCAGTAGAGTCACCGGCCGTGCTGCTTCTGCGATGTCCGCGCCCTGCCCAGTCCGCCTCCCGTCGGAAGACCAATTCCCGTACACCCGGACCCCTAGAGCGGTTGCGGGTGACCCCCAGCTCCCAGGAGCCGCTAGACTTCGCGCGCTCTGGACCAGACCGCCCCAGACACACCCAGACACGCCCAGGTCACGCTCCACCCTGCCCACCCAGGCTCCGCCCCCACCCGGCCCACCCAGGCTCCGCCCCCACCCGGCCCGCCCAGGCTCCGCCCCCACCCGGCCCGCCCAGGCTCCGCCCCCACCCGGCCCGCCCAGGCTCCGCCCCCACCCGGCCCGCCCAGGCTCCGCCTCCACCCGGCCCGCCCAGGCTCCGCCCCCACCCGGCCCACCCAGGCTCCGGCCCCACCCGGCCCACCCAGGCTCCGCCTCCACCCGGCCCACCCAGGCTCCGCCTCCACCCGGCCCACCCAGGCTCCGCCCCCACCCGGCCCACCCAGGCTCCGGCCCCACCCTGCCCTCCCAGGCTCCGCCCCCATTTCGCTTAGGTCCTGTCTCCAGTTCCATTCCACCAGCGACTCCCCATCCTCACCACTTTCGGACCCTACCCAACTACCGACCTCCCACCCACACTCCCCACCTCCCGTCCCCGTTCCATCTCCGGAAATGCCTGTTCGCCACCCCTGTCCCTGTCCTTTACCTCCGCCCGGCCCCGCTGCCCAGGCCCTCCGTACCCACCTGGTAGGGAGGTGAGTACCAAAGCGCAATGTGACTTAACACCCAGATCCTTCCAGGAGAAGATAACCATGCCCTGGAGGACGCCTGGGTGGATGCACTCCTCCGACTGAGAAATTTCATGTGGCCACGCCCTTTTTTCAAGCTCTGAGTCGCAGCCCTAGAGAGCTATGCCCACATGGTAAGGTGCAGAGCCCTGTGGGGCTCCTGGGTACTGGAGCCTTTCTGTGTCGCCAATTTCTTTGATTATAGGAAATAGCCTTCATTTAGCCTCCATGACCTTGCCTGAGTGCCAATGGACAGATTTAAGCAGTTGTTAATCAGGGAAGGGAGGGGATGCAAGACCAGGAGAAAGAGTCAAGAGCAGCCTTAGGGCAAACAAAGTCCTGTTTCCCTGTGAATGTATACACACAGCAATATCTTCGAGTTTATTTTGCAGACACTGAAACCCCTTCCTGGAGAAAGAAATGCCAACCCACTCCAGTATTCTTGCCTAGAGAATCCTGTGGACAGAGGAGCCTGGTGGGCTGCCATCTGTGGGGTCGCACAGAATCGAACATGACTGAAGCGACTTAGCAGCAGCAGCAGCAGCCGAAACCCGTTTCAGATGGGAGAATCTAAGCGTTAATGATGTGCTACCCACAAGCATGTAGACCCCAGACAATTGGTCCTGAAGGTTGATGATGCTGACTCTCACTTCATCACCAACTCATCAAAAGAGGGTCCATGAGCTGATCACACCCTCTTTGAATAATTACTATAAAACTTGTCACTATCTTCCCCAAGTTGGGAGGCATGGATTTAAGGGCATTATCCCTCTGTGTCCCCCTTCACCTGGCAAAACAATAAAACTATCCTTTTCTACTTCATCCAAAACTCTGTCTCCAAGATTTAATCCCATACCTATGTACAGAGAAGCTGAGCTTTCTGCATCACAGATATACAGGGACTCAGACCTGGAACTGACCCTTCCACCTTCCCCTGGCCCTGAATGGTGGGTGGTCAGCACTCCCTAGCCCCCAACTTTTGGGTGACACCCTGGGAGCAGGAAAAGTGGTAAGATTAAAAGCCCTATGTGGTTTAATATAGAAAAATTTATAGTTGCAGGTTTTTTTCTGATTTTGCTTTATTATTACTATTATCATTATTGAGGCAAAACTTATAGAGCATTATTATTAGTTGCAAGTGTACAACACAATAATTTGGTGTTTTGTATGTAATGCGTAATGATCACTGCTGTGTCTAGTTGACATATGTCTCCATGCAGAGTTTCAATTGTGTGTGTGATAAGAACTTTCAAGATTTACTCTCTTAGAGTTGCATTTTTATTTTATATTTTATTTTATTTTTTGGCCTTGCCCCATGACTTGCAGTATTTTAGCTCTCCATCCAGGCATTGAACCCAGGCCCTGAGCAGTGATAACTTGGAGTCCTAACCACCAGACTGCCAGGGAATTCCCTTATAGTTGCATTTTTAAAAAGGAAAGATCAAATCAGATCAGATCAGTCGCTCAGTCGTGTCCAACTCTTTGCGACCCCATGAATTGCAGCACGCCAGGCCTCCCTGTCCATCACCAGCTCCCGGAGTTCACTCAGACTCACGTCCATTGAGTCAGTGATGCTATCCAGCCATCTCATTCTCTGTCGTCCCCTTCTCCTCTTGTCCCCAATCCCTCCCAGCATCAGAGTCTTTTCCAATGAGTCAACTCTTCGCATGAGGTGGCCAAAGTACTGGAGTTTCAGCTTTAGCATCATTCCTTCCAAAGAAATCCCAGGGCTGATCTCCTTTAGAATGGACTGGTTGGATCTCCTTGCAGTCCAAGGGACTCTCAAGAGTCTTCTCCAACACCACAGTTCAAAAGCATCAATTCTTCGGCGCTCAGCCTTCTTCACAGTCCAACTCTCACATCCATACATGACCACAGGAAAAACCATAGCCTTGACTAGATGAATCTCTGTTGGCAAAGTAATGTCTCTGCTTTTGAATATGCTATCTAGGTTGGTCATAACTTTCCTTCCAAGGAGTAAGCGTCTTTTAATTTCATGGCTGCAGTCACCATCTGCAGTGAAAAACAAGGTGCAAAAAATAGGGACTCCATGTCACATCCATATAGATATGTCACAGCAAAAACCTTGAATAGTGGTTCCTCAGGAAGAGAACAGGGATGTAGGGACAGGAGAAAACTTGGTTGGTTAATTCATGCTCTTTCTGTACTGTTTGATTTATTTTCTTAATATGCTGGTATTGTCTATTAAAAAAAAATGGTAAAAAGCAAACAAAAAGCATAAGTCGATGCTGCCCTGACCTTGTAGTAGTGATGTCTGTGCAGTTAGGCTCCCCTCCCTACCCGACCCCCACACCCCACCTCCATGTCTTTTCTCTCTGGTTTTCCCTGTGCTGCTCTATCTTAGGACAATGTTTCAGGTGGAATTCCCTTGCTCAACATCATGGTGAGTACAGAATACTGAGTAGAGTTCCCTGTGCTATGCAGAGAGCTGCCTCTTCAAAAGTATACAGTATGGGAGACTTCCCTGGTGGTCCAGTGGTTAAGAATTTGCCTTCCAGTGCAAGGGACACAGATTCAATCCCTGGTCTGGGAGGATCCCACATGAGGCAGAGCAACAGAGCCCACATGCTGTAGCTACTAAAGCCTGTACGTCTAGAGCTTACGTTCCACAACAAGGGAAGCCACCGAAATGAGAAGCCCTGCAGCCATTAAATAAATAAAGTGAAAGTGTTAGTCACTCAGTCATGTCCGACTCATTGAGACCCTATGGACTGTAGCCCGCCAGGCTCCTCTGTCCATGGGATTCTCCAGGCAAAAATACTGGAGTAGGTTGCCATTCCCTTCTCCAGTGAATCTTCCCAACCCAGGGATCGAATCCTAGTCTCCCACACTGCAAGAAGATTCTTTACCATCTGAGCCACCAGGGAAGCTTATTTTTTAAATAAGATTTTTTTTTAATGTTTTTTAAAAAGAAAAAAATCCACCTTCCAATGCAGGGGACATAGGTTCCATCCCTGTGCATGGAACTAAGATCTCACAGACTGCAGGGCAACTAAGCCCTTGGGCCATAACTAGAGAAAGCCCGCTCACTACAATGAAGACCCATTGCAGCCAAAATTTAAAAAATAAAATGTATACAATATGCTGTTTTGGGTGGCGTGGTCTTGCTTTAGAACCCCAAGAGCCTGTGTTATGATTCTCCCATTGGGAGTTTCATAAGCTTCACACTGCATCTTTCTCCCCATGGGTACCTTGGGCATTGTGGATCCATGTGTCTGACGCTTCACTCCAAACATTAGAACTGATTGCATCAAACCCTGGACTGACTGCAATGCCTCTTCCTGTTATTGGCTCAACTCAAACCTGGCAGCCTTGCACGTCACTAGATAGATGGTGGTGTTTCCTTCGGAACCCAAAGAGACCCACTAGACCTTGTGCTTTTGTCACTGTTTTATTAGACACTGCCCTTTGCCTTTCTCTTCAGAGAGGATGTCTGCCTGCCTGTGACCCCTAGATGTGGTACGGCATCCCTGCAATGTGGATCCCCAAATCTTCCTGTCCTCTGGAGCACATGTGTCTTTCAAGGCCTCCAGTAAAAGGCACTAGCCACGTTTTACTCATTCTGTCCAATCAGCACCATGCTTTTGACATGGACCAACACGATCTTCAGTGGTGATAAAAGAAATGCTCACATATTGAGGTAAAGGAAAGTCACTCTGGCTTATTCATGAGTTAACTTGAAATTGTTAATGTTTGACTGTACTGGGTCTTTGTTTGTAACGATTTTCTGTAGTTTCAGTGAGCGGGGTCTACCTTTCCTTGCAATGCATGGGCTTCTCATTGCGGTGGCTTCTCTGATGGCAGAGCACAGACTCTAGGGTGAGTGGGCTCAGTAGTTGTGGCTCCTGAGCTTAGTTGTCCTGAGCATGTGGGATCTTCCCAAACTAGGGATCAAACCCCTGTCGCCTGCATTGGTAGATGGATTCTTAGCCACTGGACTAGCAGGGAAGTCTCAAGTTAACTTGAATTTGATGCTAACTAAAACAGCCTATTTGTGGTCTATGAAACAGACATTCTTCATCTGCTTTCATTATTAGAGAAAAGGACCCATTGACCAAAAGTGAAAATGTCCATATTAAAAATAAAGATCAAATGCCTCTCTTCCTGGGATGCCAATGCTGGTTATCCTTTGATGATAAGACTCCCTTCCCACGTGCCAAAGCCATGCTGACTTGCTGTGTACACGTTGATCTGTGTGTGTGTGTTTCCTTGAACTGTATCCCTGACTTATTTAATGTTCTTTGTTCTGACAAGATATAAAACTGTGTTGGAAACCATGCTTCTCTAGAGCGGTTTCTCAGAGTCATCTGGGAAGATGGTCCCTAGGCTATAGTCCTCAGTTTGGCTCACATAAAATTATTTTCTATTCTTTTTTGTTTCTTGCCTTTTTAAAATAATTATTGGCTGTGCTGGGTTCACTTGAGGCCGTAGGATCTTCAATCTTTGTTGCAGCATGCAAGATCTTTTAGTTGTGGCATGCAAACTCAGTTTTGGCATGTGGGATCTAGTTCCCTAACCAGGGATCGAACCCAGGCCTCCTGCATTAGGAGCTTGGAGTCTCAGCCACTGGATGATCAGGGAAGTTCTTCTATTCTTATTATAGATTGTTTATGGATTATTTTCATTGATATTGTGATGTCCAAGGGAGTCCAGAATGCTATAGACTGTATTTTGACAGCAAAAAGGAGTGTTAATCTAGTCCTGAGACCACACTGTCATTTCATAGTTTTGTCTATCCATGTGAATATAAAGATATGTATGTGTGTGCATGTGTGCCTTTGTGTGCATTCTGAGTTGTCATGTAAAATCTATTTAATAATTGTGTTGTGATTTTTAAAAAAGGTGATGCCATGCCTTTAGTGCCTGTACATAGCCATAGAGTCCCCTACATCCTTGGGTACACATATCTTTAACTTTCTATGTTGTCAGATTTTTCCCCAAAATGGTTGTGCCAATTAGCATGCTGTACTTGAAGTGAGAAGGTTTCTTCATTCTCTGAAATGAAAGAATTTTCCTGAAGCAAGGGCTTGTGTAGCTTATTTTGGGGTGATGCACATCTGGCTGGGTTTTATAGTTCTGCAGTTGGTTTTTTATTTTCCAGAGTAACACTCATCTTTATGGCTCACCATTTAATTTCCCTGCTGTCAAGAGGCAGAATGAAGTTATTCCTCTTTTAAAAGAATGATCTAAGTGGGGAATAATGAATGCAAAATGCTGTAGTTAAACATCAACAGATAAGCTGATGGATCAGCTGTCACTTAGAGGATGCTATAAACGGAAAGAAAGTAATATTTAATCATTTGCAAAAAAACAAAAACAGTGGTGATGGATTTGCAGTCCTTTGACTCTGAGTGACTCATAAAGGCAAATTGTTATTTTCCAGTTAATAGAGGGAATGCGGGCATGCATGCTCAGTCACTTTCATGTCCGACTCTCTGCCACCCCATAGTCTGTATGTAGCCCACCAGGCTCCTTTGTCCATGGGATTTCCAAAACAAGAATACTAGAGTGGGTTGCCATTTCCTCCTCCAAGGGATCTTTCTGATCTGGAGATTGAACCTGCATCTCCTGCTTGGCAGGCAGATTCCTTACCACTGAACCAGTTCTAAAGAGCACACCGAGTCTCCTGCATTGTTGAAGCACATGAACTTTTGCAAAATTAACTGTTCTGGTTGGACTTGTGTTCTCCCCACTTTTACATGTTGAAATCCTAACTTCCAGGACCTCAGAATAGGTCTATTTTTTGAGATATGGGGCTTCAAAGAGGTAATTAAAGTAAAATGAGGCCATGTGAATGGGCCCTGAACCGATCTGACTGATACCTTTTTAATTTGTTTGGGTGCACCATCTCTAAATTGCAGCACATGGGACCTCTGCTCTTCATTTTGGCATGCTGGATATTTAGTTTCAAACTCTTGATGGCAGCATGTGAGATCTAGTTCCCTGACCAGCCAGAGATGGAATCCAGATCCCCTGCATTGGAAGCGTGAAGCCTTAGTCTCTGGACCACCAGGCAAGTCCCTGATAGCTTTAAAAGGGGAGGAAAATCAGGACACAGATACACACAGAGGGAGGACCACGTGAGGACACAGGGAGAAGCCAACAGGATAAAGGCTTGCCCACAGGAATCTCTCCTTGCCTTTTCCAGTTTCTGGTGGCTCCTGGCATTCCGAGGGTCTGGCAGCATCACTCCAGTCTCTGGCTCCATCTCCATGTGATCCTGCTTTCTTCTCTGTGTTTTCTCCTCTTCCTACAAGGATATGTGGTATTGGATTGAGGACCCACCTGGTTAATTCAGGATGATAGCACCATAAGATCTTAGTCACATCTGCAAAGGATCTTTTTTCCCAATATGGCCACATTCATAGGCACCAAGTTGTCTTATCTTCTACAAAGACCATTCAGTCCACTACAGCAGCAGTGCCTGAACTTTTTGGCACCAGGGACCTGCTTCATGGAAGAAATTTTTTCCAGAGCCTGGGGTGGGGTAGGGGGATGGTTTGGGGATGATTCAAGCATGTTACATTTAGTGTGCATTTTATTTCTATTATTATTACATCAGGCTTCCCTGGTAGCTCAGCTGGTAAAGAATCTGCCTGCAATACCGGAGACCCCAGTTCACTTCCTGGGTCAGGAAGATTCCCCTGAAGAAAAGATAGGCTACCCACTCCAATATTCATGGGTTTCCTTGATGGCTCAGACAGTAAAGAATCCACCTGCAAATCCAGATCAGACCTGGGTTTGATCCCTGGGTTGGGAAGATCCCTTGGAGCAGGGCATGGCAACCCACTCCTGTATTCTTGCCTGGAGAATCCCCATGGAGAGTGGAGCCTGGCAGGCTACAATCCTTGGGGTCGAAAAGAGTCAGACACTGAGCGACTAAACACAGCACATTATTACATCAGCTCCACCTCAGATCATCAGGCGTTAAATCCCAGAGGTTGGGGACCTCTCTTCTACAGGACCCACCTGTTTAATCCACAGTGATCTCATCATTTGAGATCCTTGATTTGATATTGCATCTGCAAAGAACCTATTTCCAAAGGTCACATCTTGGGACTAGGAAATGGAGGTGACATTGGGAGATATTATCAGCCATTGCATCACCCAATAGATGTGCTTTGGGTATTAAACTATTTTATCCATGTAAATTGCTTGCAGTAGTGTCTGGCACTGAGTGGGGGACCTATATGTGTTGACTAAATTAATATCTTTATTTTTTGTGGCCATGCTGTGCAGCAAGGGGGATCTTAGTTCCCCAACTAACGACTGAACTCAAGCACCCTACAGTGGATGCACAGAGCCTAACCATTGGATGGCCATGGAACTTCCCCAAATTAATATTTTTATTATCCACATTGTCTAAAAAGTTGGCGAAGGCTAGACAAGAGAGCAGTGTGCTTCAAGATAAATGAGAAAGCACATTTCTTAATCACACAGAAGAATACTTCTATATGATTAATATGCAAATGGCAGCATAAAATGTTGAAAGAATCCATTTAAAACACCCATTAGAAATAAGCCTTTGTACCACTGTAATAAATACACAGAAAAGATAGATGATGAAAAACATAATGAACCAATAAAAAGGCTGAGGTTTCAACTTGGCTATTTTCTAAATGCAAATAAGCTGAGCATTGCTTTCAAGAACCACACTTGTGTGTTTTACCCACTGAGGCCACCTGCTGACCCTTCTGGGTTTGAGACCACTGCATACCACCCACCATCTAGCTGTGGCAGAAGCAGTTCTCAATGTGATATGGAAGGAATCATTCAGATCCAGGGGGAAAGGGGGCTTTTTAGAGGTAAGTGTGGGGCTTCCCAGCTGGGGCTAGTGGTAAAGAACCTGCTTGCCATTGCAGAAGATACAAGAAACATGAGTTCGATCCTGCATTGGGAAGATCCCCTGGAGAAGAAAATGGCAACCCACTCCAGTATTCTTGCCTGGAGAATCCCATAGACAAGAACCAGGCATCACAACTGGGCACATAAGCAGGTGTAGTGTAGCCTAGATTTTGGAGGTTAAGAATGGGGTTCTTTGGTGGCACCTCTGCCTCTGATCAACTGTCTGCATTGAGTCAGAAGACAAACTTCTCTGTATCCCTTCTATCAAGTGGGAGTTTCCTTGCAGGTTCACTGTGGGGATTAAATGAATTAAAATAAAAAAGAGCAGTCTAGGCTTGGAAACATTGTTCTTAGAGGTTTCTTCTCTCAGTAGAAATCTACCCAAAAGAATTGATTCCAAATGAAGGGTGGTTTTTGTTTTTTTAATTTCTTTTTCAACCATGAAGACAAAACTGATTTTGTAAGGAAAACATACAATTAGGTAAATGAAAATAGATCCTTGAAGATAATTGCATGCTATATTTTGCTTTTCTTCCCAGAAACCCCTTTGGGTTTTCATTTTACCTACTTCAAAGGTAACAACAAATAAAAGAATTGCGTTGTCAGGGCCCGGACCACAGTACAGTCAGACCTCGGTAAAAATGGCTTTGTAAAGGTAAAAGTAGTTTTATTAAGAGCAGGGACAGTATCTGATGAGGGACTTCACTCCTCTTGAGACATGACCCTGGGAGGGTGTTTCTCTGAGGCAGCTTTTGGTCATTATGATAAGATCATAGTCTGTCCTGTAATAAATGAAGCTTCCGACCAATAGAAATGCATATCTTCTTATCTATCATTTCAGTGTTGACAAAATGAAGAAGATCAGGGGGTCAGAGTTGGCCTGTGGTCATCATTTGGCTATTCTGACGCTGGCCAATTCCCATTGATGGCAAAATTTCAGCTTCCCTGTATACCAGTGCCAAATCAAATCTCAGAGACAGAATTTTGGGTGAAGTAGAAAAGAATAACTTTATTGCTTTGCCAGGCAAAGGGAGACATAGTGGACTAATGCCCCTAAAATCATGTGTCCTCACTTGGGAGAGATAGTGAGATGTTTTACAGTAATTATTCAAAGAGGAGGATGTGATCAGCTGGTGGATACTCTTCTGATGGGTTGATGGTGAAGTAAGTGGGAATCAGCATCATCAACCTTCAGGTCCAACTGGCCTGGGGTCTACATGCTTGTGGGCAGCATACAATTGTTAATTGCTAACTGCTCCCACATTGAGAGGGTTTCAATATCTGTAAAGAAAATCAAAGATATTGTTGTGTGTATCCATTTTGGGGGAACCAGGACCCTATCCCAAGGCTGCTGTTGACTGTTTCTCCCTGGTCTGGCATCCCCTCCCTTCCCTAATTAAGAACTGCTTGAATCTGCCCATTGGAACCCATAGTGGGTCAAGGATGCTGAGTGAAGGCTGTTTCCTATCATCAAAGAAATGGAGGACACAGGCTTTGTGGCCCGGAACCCTGCAGGGCCCTGCACAATATCACTATGTGTCCCTGTCAGAAAGGAACAGATTTTCTTCTACCCTTCTGGGTTCTTCTGGCTGGACAAAGAATTAAATCAACATAAGGCAGATTAAGAGGAGGACATCAAAGTTTAAAAACGTATATATAGGAGGCTCAGCAATAAAGAATCTGTCTGCAGTGTGGGAGATGCAGAAGACCAGAGTTCAATCCCTGGGTCAGGAATATCCCCTAGAGGAGGGCATGACAACCCACTCCAGCATTCTCACTTGGAGAATCCCATGGGCAGAGGAGCCTGGCGGTCCACAGTCCATAGAGTCACAAAGTCAGACACAACTAAAGCAACTTAGCACACACACACACACACACACACACACACACAGAAAAGACTCAGGAAAACTGAGGAAATTGCCAAAATGGCTGAAATCCTCACCTCATCCTCAGGTAAAGAACTATGTGGTGATTAGTTTTTATAGGCTGGGTAATTTCATAGGCTAATGAGTGGGAGGATTATTCCAACTATTTTGGGGGAGGGGCAGGGATTTCCGGGAATTGGGCTACTGTGCACCTTTTGGTCTTTTATGGTTGGCTTCAGAACTGTCATGGCGCCTGTGGGAGTGCTATTAACTTGCTGATGTGTTATAATGCACATGTACATGCTCAAGGTCGACTGGTAAAGCACTTGTCTGCCATTTTGAATCTAGTTTGTTCTAACCAATTTATGTAATGTCCTCAACAGCTATGCCATTCTTTTAAAGGTTGTGCCTGGACCCCTTCGTGTCTCACAAGAGACAAAATTTGGTGGGCAAATTTTGCTCCCCCTACAGGGCTGACCTGGTACTTACTCACACCCAGATTTCATCATTACCCAAATTTCAATTCACATTCCTTTGTAATGCACTAATGAGTCTGTTTCCCCAAAATGAGGTTTTCAGTTCTGTTGATGTGAGAGGAACATCAGCTGGTGCAAAAGAACTGGTGCCCAAATCTTCTCTGGACCCAACTTTCCTTTCCTGGAGCCTAGAAAAGTAACTCCTCTAAAAACCATCATGGCCACTTTCTATCCAGAGCCATCTCATTCTGGCTTTCTCTCATTGGACCTGAGCAAGTTTTGCAAGACAAGAGAGAAACACATTTTTCTTTAATACGGTTTACCATTTCCTCCTGTGTGATTCTAGCTGATATTTGACCAGCCAGACAAAATAATACTGTTAATTAACGTGTTCTAGACAAAAGCATGTTTCCATCAAAAGAATATCAGGATTACTCGCATAGCTATAATTAGCAAGGAATAATTTACAGAAATCACATGCACAAAATCCGTTTAAGTATGGTTGACTTAAAGCCTAATTACTTTGGAGTAATTGGCTTGTAAGAAAGCTTTGGAAGCTGTTGCAATGAATACAATGGGCCAAGTAGGTGTTGTGGTGGAATCATTGGGTTTTAATTAATTGGATACTGGGGAACTTATATTTCCTGGAGGAGAGCTCTTCACCAACGAAGATCTATAAAGTTTGGGATCTCAGGAGCCTATAAAAATTTCTTCCATTGAATTTCTGCACAACTGAGAAGTACTGAAACCCAGCAGATGAATTGAAAGTTACAAAAATAACTTCTGATTTCTTAGTGATGACATTTGGCATGTGAATATGCTCCTAAGCTTCTCTCTCTCTCTCTTTCTCTCTCTCTAAATTTTTCTTATTGTGGTAAAAATAAAAACATGGCAAACTCTTAATCATTTTAAGTGTACATTTTAAGTATTTGGTGGTATTAGATACATTTATAATTTTGTGCAACCTTCATCACCATCCATCTTGATAACTCTTTTCATTTTGTAAAACTGAAACTCTTTATATATTAAACGATGTCACCATCTCCACCCAGCCACTCCAGCCTCTGACAATCACCATTCTAAGTATCTCATAAAAGTGGAATCATATAGTATTTGTCTTTTTGTCTGACTTATTTCATTATGCATTATATCTTCAAGGTTCATACATATTGTAGCAGATGCCAGAATTCCTTCTTTCTGGCAGCACAGCATGTGAGATCTTAATTCCCTGACCAGAGATTGAACCCTCACCCCCTGCAGTGCAATCATGAAGTTTCAAGCCCTGGACCATCAGGGAAGTCCTAGAATTCCATTCCTCTTTATAGCTAATAATATTCCATGGTATGGATAGACCACATTTTGCTAATCCATTCATCTATATCAGAGGACACTGGGTTGCATCCACATTTTAGCTCTCGTGAATAATTTTGCAATGAATATGAGTGCACGTGAATCTCTTTGAGATCTTGCTTTCAATTCTTTTGGGTATGTAACCAGAAGTGGAATTGCTGGATCAGATGGTAATTCTAATTTTTTGAGGAATCACTGTAACAGTTTCTATAACAATTGTACCATTTTACATTCTCACCAATAGTGCATAATAGTTCTAGAGGGAAGCAAAAATTGCCACCCCAAAATGTCTCTTTGCATGCAAACTACTTTGAGATAAAAACAAGCAAGGCCCACAAGACTCAGGAAGAGATTCTGATTTTCCGTCTAACTGCCTTAAAAATAGGGTCTGCCTTAAATATAGAGTCTAGTCCAAGAACAGAGCTGTTGATTTAAAAAATTGTCACAACCTAAAAACTGTCACCACCCAGATGTGTTTTATTTGGTGGGAAATTTTAGGACTTCAAGGCCAAGAGACAGCATCTCAAGTAACCCTGAGAGAACTGCTCCAAGGAGGTGAGGGGACACAGAATAATTGTTAATTAAAGAAAACCAGATATCTCAAGTTAAAACAATTAGCACTTTTCTGTATATGGGAAGATGCAAGAGTCTGGGCTCACTGAAATCATTCCTTTCATATGCACTTAAGCTATCCTGGGCTAGTATCCTGTGTTTATTCACATCCTGAGTTCCCATGGGGCTCACCATAGGGAGTGGATGCAGTCCTGATTATTGCCAATTCACAGATATTCTTCTCCTTCCTGAGTGGCCTTAGGACTCACCAGCTCATACTGGAGGGCTGGAATTGATGGTAACTGTGACATCTTGTTTACTGATATAGCAGGAAATACTCCATTTCTCAGAGCTAACACCAGAGATGTCTGTAAGGAATCTGGACTAGGTGTGGTGTTGGGGGAAGCCTTAGAGATTAGAGTCCATGCTATCCCATGATCTCTGCCTGGCCCAGCAAACATTTATTTACCAAACATTTGCGCATCTCCATGTGAGTTGCCTTCCTCCTCTTCAAAGTTCTAACTCCCTACCTGTAATATCTTCTATTATCTTTAGCTGAAGATGGTATTTAAATTTAGTGTTTTATCCATTTTGGCAAATTGCTCAGTCCCTGATAGCTCAGTTGGTAAAGAACCCACCTGCAATGCAGGAGACTCCAGTTCAATTCCTAGGTCAGGAAGATCCGCTGGAGAAGGGACAGGCTTCCCACCCCAATATTCTTGGGCTTCCCTTGTGGCTCAGCTGGTAAAGAATCTGGCTGCAATGCAGGAGACCTGGGTTCAATCCCTGGGCTGGGAAGATACCCAAGAGAAGGAAAAGGCTACCCACTCAAATATTCTGGCCTGGAGAATTCCATGGACTATATAGTACATGGGGTCACAAAGAGTTGGACACAACTGAAAAACTTTCACTTGACTTCACTTCACTCATGTCTACGGGTGATTAGAGTTTTGCTTTCTCCTGTTTGTTTGTCTCATGTCAATTTAATTCTTAGACCAGCTAGAGAACTTACAGTACAGAGGGAAATTTTTCCTCCCCAACAATTCTTGCCTCAGCCAAGGCTGCCTTGCTTCAGAGTCTTAAGGGTGATTCACTCCTTCTCCTTTGGATTCATGGGAGGATGGTCCTTGACAGTACCCATGGTCAGAAGGGGCCTTGGGATTGGTTCTGTCCTCACTTCCCAACCAGAGCACTTCATTGTCAGAGAGAGAGTGACCAGAGCACTCCTCTTCCTGTGGGTCAGAGATCAAGTGTTCGAGAGGCTGAACGGACGCGTCTACTATGAATTGGCACTTACCATCCACCCCTATAGGGATTAAATCATGTGCTGCTGCAGCTGCTGATTTTCAACAACCCCTGAAAGGAGTTCAGGGTGGAAAGCAGAAATGAGGCACTCTGTGCTCAGCGAAGGGTTTCCCACATGGCACTAGTGGTAAAGAACCTGATTGCAATGCAGGAGACATAAGAGACACTGGTTCCATTCCTGGATCGGGAAGATTCCTTGGAGGAGGGCATGGTAACCCACTCCAGTATTCTTGCCTGGGAAATCCCATAGACAGAGGAGCCTGGCAGGCTATAGTCCATGGGGTCACAAAGAGAGTCAGACAATATTGAGGTGATTTAGCATACATGCCGGAGAAGGCAATGGCACCCCACTCCAGTACTCTTGCTTGGAAAATCCCATGGACGTAGGAGCCTGGTAGGCTGCAGTCCATGGGGTCGCTAAGAGTCAGGCATGACTGAGCAACTTCACTTTCATTTTTCACTTTCATGCATTGGAGAAAGAAACGGCAACCCACTCCAGTGTTCTTGCCTGGAGAATCCCAGGGAAGGGGGAGCCTGGTGGGCTGTCATCTATGGGGTCACAGAGAGTCGGACACGACTGAGGTGACTTAGCAGCAGCAGCAGCATACATGCATGTGCTTAGGGAAAACTAGCAGGGCAGGTCTTCAGATAGTTCAGGAGCTGATTTTAAGGGCCCAATTTTTGTATCTCCTCGTATCTATAAAAGCAATAAAATCCTTTATGACTAGCAAAAACTTCATGAGACTAGCAGAAATCTTCTGGAAAACACATACTTGATTGCAGGTATTCCCCCTTCACCCAAATCACATATATATTGTCCTTCCCCCTAGCTCTTAGTAACAGGTTTTCAGAGCTATCTGAGGTGCTGCCTCCCAGGCTGTAGTCCTCATTTTGCCCCAAATAAAACTTAACTCACAACCCTCACATTGTGCATTTTTTTAAAAAAGTCAACAGAGGGCACAGAGTACTCTTTTTGCATGAAAATGAGGCAAAGAGGCACTCATATCCAGGCTCATAGATGCCCAGACTATCTAGAGGGCCAATGAGAAAATGAATAAAATCTTTGTTTGGCTGAAGATTCGGGGGTGGGAGTGGGCAGCAATGGAAAAATTTGTTCAGCTATTTTCCTTAAGATTTTGAATTTTGAATCCTGAGAGTGCATTCTTTTTATCTGAAAACTGCTATTACGTATACAATTAAAAATACAAATTCCCCAGGGCTGCTTTAAGACAAGCCCACAGACCCATGAATATTTACTCCAAAATCCTTAAGGAGAGCGAACAAGAACTGAAAGTTCTTCTCCTGTGTATGTAGCCAGCTTATATTACCTCATGTCTTAGGATTTCTTTCTAACTCAGGGAGATTCATTTAGCTATTGATTCTGTAAGTCTTCTGCATAATATGTATTTTTTTCCCCAATTTTTTGGCCACATCGCACAACTGCAGGAACTTAGTTTCCTGATCAGACCAGGGATTGAACCACTGTCCCCTGCAGTGGAAGCAGTGTCCTAACTGGACTGCCAGGAAAGTCCCTGTAATAAGTATTTTTTATCAAGAGCAATCACAAGATGAAACAAAAGGAAGGACAATTTCTAAAAAATCGTCTTTGAGGAGTTTGTTTTAAATGATTTTGAACCATCATTTTTCTAGGAACGTTTGGGATATTGTCAGCAAGAGAGAGGCAAAGAAAAGAATAATTATAGCCGTTGTCTTAGCTGTGTCTGAACTTGGTCATGACGATGCTGATAAAATCAACTAAGCTGGAAGTGAGTGTGAGCTGTTAACGTGAGAAATAGCTGTGGATCTGGCAGCTGAGAAAGCAGAAGAAAGCAAAGTGTTTGTTCATTATCAAGATTTATTGCTTTCAGCTCTGGGAAGTGTTGGCAAAGCAAAAATAAGGTCACTCATACCCGTCTGCAAGGTAAATTTCACTTTAAAAAAAGAGAGAGAGAAAGGAAAAAAATTATTTTCCTGTGAATGGAAAGTAGGGCAAGGGACCGGATTACCTGCTTATTTTCTGTTTTTGTTTTTTTTTAATATTTATTTATTTGGCTGTGCCAGGTCTTAGTGGTGGCATGTGAACTCTTAGTTGCAGTATGTGGGATCCAGTTCCCTGACCAGTGATCAAATCTGTCCCCTTGCATTGGGAGCATGGAGTCTTAGCCACTGGACCACCAAGGAAATCACTGCATTACCTGTTAGATCGTTAAAGAGCCAGATGGGAAATTTCATAGAGTACACATGCTGGAGAAATATATTTGAGATTAAAATAGTAACAGCAGAATCCACCAACAAGGGATATTTGGTGATGCAAGTTTGGTGATGCCAACTTCATATGGCCGAAGGGGTGAGGGAGCTCTCTGGGTTTTTTTTTTTTTTTTCATAAGGGCGCTAAATGCTATTCACGAGGGCCTCTTTCATTCATCCTATTGGTAATTGCCTTGAGATCCATCCAAGCTGTTTCTTAAATCAACGGTGTTCTTATCTGTTTCCTAGTGCTCCCTGGTATGAATGCACTCACTACAGTTTGTATAACCATTATATTTGAGCAACATTCTAGACTTAAAGTGAAAATGAAATTTCATCAGTCGTGTCTGACTCTTTGCCACCCCATGGACTATATAGTCCATGGAATTCTCCAGGCCAGAATACTGGAGCAGGTAGCCTTTTCCTTCTCCCGGGGATCTTCCCAACTCTGGGATCAAACCCAAGTCTCCCACATTGCAGGCAGATTCTTTACCAACTGAGCTATCAGGGAAGCCCTATTCTAGACTGGGGCTCTTTCAAATAAAGCTGCTATGAACCTTCATATAGAGGTTTTTAATTGATTCATTTTCTTTGAGCCCTTGCTGGCATTTATATATATAATTTGAACCATTCTGTTAAGTGTGTGGTGGTATCTCCTGGTGGTTTTAATTTTCTGTTTAACTTTTGGATACATATTAAACTCCTCTATTTGATTTTGATAACAGTTATTGCTACTTAGGGTTAATTTACTTTATTACTAACACAGAGGCTATCACTTTTGTTTACCTCTGTATTTCCATTTTCTGGCACTTACTGGTGCTAAATAAAAATATACTAGTTACTAAGTTAAACCCTGGAGTTTCTAAGGTGTTAGAGACAAGCTCTGGCTTTTGAAAACCTTAAAGTTCAAGTGTAGATTTTCTTAGCCCTGGTGCCATGAACACTTTGAGCCAGAAAATTATCAAGGAGGGGAGTTGAAGCTGCTGTTCTATGTTTAATAAGACATTTATTTATTTTTGGCTGCACTGGGTCTTCATTGCTTTGCATGGGCTTTCTCTAGTTGCTGCAAGCGAATGCGACTCTCTAGTTGCAGTGTGTGGACTTCTTATTATGGTGACTTCTTTTATTGCAGAGCATGGGCTCTAGGCTCTTGGGCTTTAGTAGTTGTGGCTCAGGGTCTTAGTTGCCCCATGGCTTATGGGATTTTCCCAGACCGGGGATCGAATCCACGTCCCTTGCATTGGCAGGCAGATTCCTAACCACTGGACCAAGTTCTTCATAAGATATCAAGCAGCATCTCCAGTCTCTACCCACTGGGAGTATCACCCAAATTGTGACACCCAAACTCATCTCTACACATTGCCAAAAATTCCAAAAACTGCCCCCAGTTTTGAGAACTAATGCTCTTTTCTGCCTTTATTATAATTTTTGTAGTGCTTTTATTTTTTAACTTTTTTTATGTTAAGTTGATTAACAATGTTGTGATAGTTTCAGGTGTACAGCAAAGGGAGTCAGTTATACATATACATGTAGCCACTCCTTTTCAAGTCCTTTTCCCATTTGGGTTGTCACCATAATATTGAGCAGAGTCTCCTATGCTATACAGGGAACTTATTGGTTATCTGTTCCAAATACAGCAGTGTGTACCTGCCCATCCCTAACTATCCCTTCCCCCAACTTGAGAACTAATGTTTCAATAGGAAAGATAGACGTCTCCACTAGGAAGGAACATGTATCTTAATATGCTCACCAGGCAGGCCCAAGAATTCAGTTCAAGACTCAGTTGACGAGTAGTACCTTGTCTCCCACAACACAAACTACATCCCCAGAATTTTACAGGATGTCCCACCAGACTTTGAGGATATTTAATTATTAAACAAACACTGAATGAATTAGAACAATTGCCAGCATCATGCCAGACGGAGCTGGGAATGACACAGACACACTTTTTGTTCTCATAAAGTTACTCTCTGCAGAGGAAGTCAGAGGTTGGACAAGTTACCTTGAGGATGAGGATCACTTGGGACGTGAAGTCAAGGATGCTTTGGGTTTGTTCAATGTAGTCGTCATTCAGAACTTACCTTGTTTTTTGGTCAGCTCTTAAGTTTAATGCTCAGGGGGAAAACATTAAAAAAAAAAGAAAAAAAAAGTCTTAAATACCAGAAGCAATCTCTCTTGTTCCATTTCTGGGAATGTGAAAAGTAAGAGAAGCTTTGTTATCTCATCCTTGGCACATCCTGAAATCGATCAGAGTAAAATAACCTATGAGAGGACATGATCATTAGAGAACAAGGAAATTTCCTCTCTCTCTCCCTTTTTAAAATGACCTTTACTGTCTCTGTGAGTGATAAGCTGACAAGCAATGTCTGGAAGTGGTCCCTGAAGACAAGCTTCTGGGTTAGGCTGTGTTACCCACATCTTTTTTTTTTTTTTTTTGGTATCTTGATGCTTTGACATCTGGGCCCTTGCTGTCATGGAAGACATTGCTCTTCCCAAGATCAGCAATTGCTAAGACAGCAGGTAGCCTTCAAGTGTGCTTTGCAAACAAAAAAAACAATCCATCTAGAGTCCCCACCCCAGCCACCTCTCTTTCACAGCTCTCACACTCAGGACCACTATCCACCTGCCCCCATCAGCCCAGGGCCAGGTGCCGGACAACCTGGGACAGTCTTTTTGTCCCAAGCCCAGTGAAATCAGTTGAGTTAATGGATCCTGTCTGGCTACTCTTCCTGGACACTTTCTTCCCAGGGAAACCAAAATAAAGACTCTTGCTGTTTTATTCCCTGGATCCAGGTAAAGTTAGAAACAGGGTGATGGACACAGACTTAAACAACAGAAGTCATTCACAAATCCCATGCTGGGTGGCTTTTTATTTGAACTCTCTATTTAATGCAGGAGTCAGCCTACAATTTACAAATTCCTGTCAATGATGAGAAGCTTTCCCTGTACCAAAAGATGCTGAGAATGACTCTTGTCCTTTTCACTTACATGTGCCCCATCAGCTTTCTTCCCCCTCCTCCAAATACATGTACCATGCTGCTACTCCATGAATGAAGGCAGCTGGGGATTTCCTTTTGTTTATTTATTTATTATTGAAGAGTGGTTCATCTACAATGTTGTGCTAATTACTGCTGTAGAGCAGAGTGATTCGGTCATGCACACACACACACACACACACACACACATATTCTTTTTTATTCTTTTCCATTATGGGTTTACTATAGGATATTGAATATAGTTCCCTGGGCTATACCATAGGACCTTGTTGCTTACCCATTTTATATATAATAGTTTGCATTTGCTAATCCCAACCTCCCACTCTATCCCTCCCCCAACTCCCTCACCCTTGGCAATCACAAGTCCATTCTGTACATCCATGACCCTATTTCTGGTTCATAGATAGGTTCATTTGTGCCATATTTTAGAGTCCACATATAAGGGATATCATCACATGTGTCTTTCTCTTTCTGACTTATCTCACTTAGTATGATAATCTCTAATTGCATCCATGTAACTGCAAATGGCATTGTTTTGTTCTTTTCTATGGCTGAGTAGTATTCCATTGCATAAATGCACCACATCTTCTCTATCCATTCATCTGTCGATGGACATTTCCTTGTCTTGGCTACTGTGAATGGTGCTGCTATGAACATAGGGGTGCATGTATCTTTTTGAATTGTAGTTTTTGTGTTTTTTTTTTTTTCAGATATATGCCCAGGAGTGGAACTGATGGATCATATGGTAGTTCTATTTTTAGTTTCCTGAGGAACCTCCATACTGTTTTCCACTATGGATGTACCAACTTACATTTCTGTAACTTACATTCCAGGTGGGGTTTTTCTTACATCTCATCCCATTTCAAGTGAATGCATTGTAGTCCCTTATTATGCATCTCATAGTTGATGTCATGAACCATGCACTTTGTGGGGTCCTTTCCCAAGATTGGTCCCATGATGCTTCCACAAGGCTAGGTAGCCACTGATATCCTTCCCAAATTCTAAAGCTCACAGTTTGAACCACAGATCCACAGACACACTTAAGTAGCAGTAGAAATAGCCAGAATCCAGGCTACACCTCAGGACTGGAGTGACGGCAGCACTCGATGAAGGGTTTGGCCACGTCCTTTGTGTGGTGTTTGGATCATGGTGGAGGCACACGCGGGGCTGGGGAGGTCAGAGCCGTGACAGTGCCCAGAGATGCGGTGCAGTCTGAGCCGCTCACTCGGGGAAGGATGGTCTGCTTTCCACTGAGCCCTGAAGATAGATGGTCCGTCCACTCTGAGTTGTGGGTCATCTATGGCAGCCTGTGAATCAGGCTCTATCGACACTGCCGTGTGACTTGTTGAACTTGGCGATCCTTCTTCTGTTTGACAAAGAGGAATGTGGCAATTCATCTCGTGCTTGACATTCTGCTGAATCGAAGTTTTAAACTGCACTTTGCCGTGTGTGTTTGTTTTCCAGAACAAATGGCTCCTTCTACAAGATCTTGCGAGTGGACTTCGCAGTGGACGACAGCACCCAGCAGCTCACCTGGCAGGTGGAGAACCCCGTGGAGGACGCGCCAAGGGAGCTGTACGTCTCCGAGATCTTTGTCAGCCAGACCTCCTTTGTAGGGCATCGTCCTGCTCCCATTGGTGAGATGCTGGGCTTCAGAATCAATTTCACAAAGATGTTTTCTTTGAGGACTTTCAATATGCAAAGAAACACGAGCATTTTACAATCTGCTGCTTCCTGTGTACCAGATGAAGCTGCTTGAACAAGGGGAATACACTTAAACTGCATTTTATTTACCTACTTTCCATAATGCCTGCTTAAAGACTATTCAGGGTCTGCTGTGTAAATCCCTTTTCTTTTGTGGATGTTACTGAACTATGTCCTGAGAAGTCTGTGTGTGTGTGTGCGAGACTGAAGCAACTGAGCATGGCATGCATGCGCACAATTCAGGATTCAAATCAACTGTTAGAGGGACTTTCCCTCAGCACCTTGGCTGAACTACAATCCCCTACTCCTACCCCTGTCCCCCTCCTCATCTTCTTCCTCCAAGGCCATCCTTTTCACCAGTCTTCCCTTTAACTTCCAACTTCCATTCATTTTTTATCTTAACATGAACATGAGTCATGTGACTTATTTTCAAGGGCTTTCCTTATAAATGTTGCTCATGGTCTAGAACCTCTTTTAAAAACATGTAATTTCACACTGGGGCCCTGGTCAGGGCCCCAAGATTAGCATCCAGTGCCCCTGTGAAGTCCCGAGGGTAATAGAGCCCAATGAATGGGGCACCGTTCTGCACCTCTGCCACAGTCCCACTCTCTATGGCCAGAGGGCCCGTCTTGTGATCTCATTTGAAGGACTAGCACAGAATTCTGGGCTCTTGCTCACAGAGTCCCTGGGCACCGAGGCAGGGGGCTGATCAGGACATTAGGGACAGCAGGACATTATGTGGACGAGAGAAGTCAGGGCTGGAGGGAAAAGGGTCTGGGGAGTGATTAGGAGAACAAAGAGCCCAGGATCCCAGCTGAATAGAAAGCAAGACAAAATCAAGATGCTGGTCATCTCTGCCTGTTTTCTTGCTTAGTGAAAAACTATAGGACTTCCCTATAGCTCAGGTGGTAAAAGAATTCTACCTGCAATGCAAGAGACTGGGGTTCTATCCCTGGGTCAGGAAGATCCCCTGGAGAAGGAAATGGCAACTCACTCCAGTATTCTTGCCTGGGGAACCCCATGGACAAAGGAGCTTGGTGGGCTACAGTCCACGGAGACACAAAGAGTCGGACACCACTAAGCTAGTTGTGTTTGCTTTTCACACACGCTAGTGAAAAACAAATACCAACCTAAGGTTGAGGCTAGGGGGTTCCTGTCTCTCTGTTTCCTTAAGCACCAGCTCCTTCAGCCCAGCAGCTCTGCTGTGGGGGTCTTCTGGAAGAGCAGGTTGCAGACACAGTGCTTTCTGAGGACAGGAGAGTGGTGGGGACAGGAGCCTGAAACTCTCAGAGGTGGTGGGGATGACATCAAAGTCTAAAGAGCATCTCTGGCAACAGCCTGAAGAGGCACTGAGCTGTGAGTTGGTGCAGGTGATGCCCTGGGGAGGCGATAGAGGAGCAGGTGTTTAGGGGAAGGGCTTGTAGGACTAAGTAGCCTGAAGAAGGTCATGTGGGAGAGTTGGGACCCTCCCCAGGCAAGTGAGTCTCATCCAGCCAGGCAGCAAAGGTTCTGCCTCTAGATAGAGTATTCATTAAGCACCAACTGTATACAAGACACTGTGCTAGGTGCTGGAGAAACAGCTGGTGAGCATATAAACAAAGTGCTTGTGATCCAATATGGAAGCAAACAGATAAGCATTAATTATAGACATCGATGTAATCTACAAGAAGCAATTGCAAGTGAATGAGGAAGGAAAGAAATAATTTATCCAGGTGGTCTGGAGAGGCGTCTCTAAAATTTGGCCTGTAAGGTGAAAAGAGACCAAAAAATCAGCCGAGCAGAGCCTTCTGGGTCAGTGGACCCTTCTATATATATAAATAAGTCATAAAACTCAGCGAAAAACAGCCACCAGAACAAATCCTATTAGAGAATGGGTGAAAGGCATAGCTATGTCCCCAAAGAGGAGATACGGCTGAGAAATAAACTCGTGAAAAGATGTTCAATGTCATTTGCCATTAGAAAAATGCAAATTAAAACCCCAGTGAAATACCCCTACATGCCTACTGCTGTTGCTGTTTAGCTACTAAGTTGTGTCTGACTTTTTACAGCCCCATGCACTGTAGCCCTCCAAGCTTCTCCATACATGGGATTTCCCAAGCAAGAATACTGGAGTGGCTTGCCATTTCCTTCCCCATTTCCATCTTCCTAACCTAGGGATCAAACCTGTATATCCTGCTTGGCAGGCAGATTGTTTACCAGCTGAGCTGCAAAGCCCCACACACCTATTAGAATGGGCTAAACTAGAGAATCAGTTCAGTTCAGTTCAGTTCAGTAGCTCAGTCATGTCCGACTCTTTGCGACTCCATGAATCACAGCACTCCAGGCCTCCCTGTCTATCACCATCTCCCGGAGTTCACTCAAACTCATGTCCGTCAAGTCAGTGATGCCATCCAGCCATCTCATCCTCTGTCGTCCCCTTCTCCTTCTGCCCCCAATCCCTCCCAGCATCAGAGTCTTTTCCAATGAGTCAACTCTTCGCATGAGGTGGCCAAAGTACTGGAGTTTCAGCTTTAGCATCATTCCTTCCAAAGAACACCCAGGGCTGATCTCCTTTAGGATGGACCGGTTGGATCTCCTTGCAGTCCAAGGGGCTCTCAAGAGTCTTCTCCAACACCACAGTTCAAAAGCATCAATTCTTCGGCGCTCAGCCTTCTTCACAGTCCAACTCTCACATCCATACATGACCACAGGAAAAACCATAGCCTTGACTAGACGGACCTTTGTTGGCAAAGTAATGTCTCTGCTTTTGAATATGTTATCTAGGTTGGTCATAACTTTCCTTCCAAGGAGTAAGCGTCATTTAATTTCATGGCTGCAGTCACCATCTGCAATGATTTTGGAGCCCAAAAGGATGAAGTCTGATGCTGTTTCCACTGTTTCCCCATCTACTTCCCATGAATACTGACCCACTAAATGCTGGTGAGGATGCAAAGTAAATGAGCAGGGCAGATCAGCTACCCTCAGCTAATTATCCACCATGTGGACACCAGTGAACACATTCAGCAAACCTGTCAGTAGAGTGTTCACTTTACAGGGTATGGGGGTGGGTGAGCTTATGCCATTTACTAGTGGTTCAGACGATAAAGAATCTGCCTGTAATGCAGGAGACGTGGGTTCAATCCCTGGGTTGGGAAGATCCCCTGAAGAAGGAATGGCTACCCACTCCAGTATAGAATCTAAACCTCTATTGTTTTATTTTTTAGAGTTCCCCTGGTGGCTCAATGGTGAAGAATCCACCTGCTAATGCAAGAGACTCGGGTTTGATCCCTGGGTCAGGAAGATTCTGTAGAGTAGGAAATGGCAACCCGCTCCAATATTCTTGCCTGGGAAATCCCATGGACAGTGGAGCCTGGCAGGCTATAGTCAATGGGGTCGCAAAGAGTCGGACATGACTGAGCACACATGCACAGAATAAAAATTGAGGGTAGAAACAGAAGGGGCTGGAGAGCAGAATGCAGGCAAAAGTTAGTTAAGTAGAAAAGAAAAAGGAAGAACCCACTGAAATGCTGGATTCAGTCGACCTGTGTTGGCTCTGGAAAACCTTTGCTGATGGAGAGTTTCTGAAAAGATAGGTCCAGCCACACAAGTTCGGGAAAGAAACTGGTGGCTGTCAATGGGAGGAACAAAGTGACAGGATTCTGGGTGTTTCTGTTGCAGGAATGTGACATGGCAAATTTCTAAGGCTCTGTCAATACCATTAATATTTATGACCTATCTCACCAAAAAAAGTCCATCAGGCGGCACATCCATCAGAGCCTCCTGCTCAGGAATTATTCTGTTCTGTTGGGTGATGAGCCCTGAATGACAAAATTGAGAGCGATTATGTGAAGGGTTTGTGCTTCTGTTTGACTCACCTTTCAAGGTGGTAAAATCATCAGAAGGCTGTATTCTGAGAAAATAATTTTCTTTTTGAAAAAAAAAAATCACCCTGACTGTTGAGGGAGGAACTGAGTTATTTATCACAAGGTGGAGTCATAAATATGCAAATGTTTATGAGCACCTAGAGACATCATCTCTCTCCCAAATTCACCTCAGCCTCCTTTAATTTAGAGCTTCTGCTTAGAAATGCTAAACCTGGGTCCTGCCTACAAAGTGTTTCTCTGCCTCTGTGCTCATCAATAGAGGAACAATACTTCCTCCTCCCCTACAGCTGCGAAAATGAGAATGCCTGCGGTGAAGTGAGGCCATTTCCTTAAGCCATAGGATCTAAGACGCCTCCTCAGCCTTCTGGAGCCGGGGTTTCCTTCTCCGTCAAGGGTGTACTAGAACTACCTCAACAGGTGACTTTGAGGATGGAATAAGACATTATATGCACAGTTCTCCTTACCAAGTAAGAGTATGATAGATGTCATCAACTAGTTTTTTTTATTAGGATGCCAACATGCTTAAACGGGAGACATTTAAGACGAGTGGTGAAATTAAATCAAATAAAAAAATTTTTTTAATTTATGAAATTAAGTAGAATATAATTTTAATATATAAAGTGAAGTGAAAAGTGAAGTCGCTCAGTCGTGTCCGACTCTTAGCGACCCCATGGACTGCAGCCTACTAGGCTCCTCCATCCATGGGATTTTCCAGGCATATAAAATAAATTAAAAAAAAAATATTTCCTAACAGGACGGCATGGTCACTGACCCACGGGACTAGATACAGCTTGTAGGAAATTGTTGCAGCCCTTCCTCTCCTCACCTCCTCCCCCGCTCCCAGGGCACACCAACTGTACTTGGGCCCCGCTTGAGAGAAACTGCAAATAAACGTTGCGATGCACTTTTTTTTTTTTTTTGCATAGCTTACTGCAGAGTCCAGCACATCTTTTCCTAAATCGCTTTAACTTTGCAAACCGCTAAGATGGCGTTTTTGATTGGCTTGAACTTTTTTTCCTAGGAGAGGGGATCACGGGCGGCAGTCCCCGGGGTTCCCACTAGGTGGCGCTCACAGACCGGCCAGCTCGAGACCGCACAGGCCCTGCGCTCCCCTCCCCCAGGCTCTCTGAACTCCTGCCCCGCGGGCCCAGTGTTTCCCCCTGGATATCCAGCCTTTAGCTCACCTGGGAGTGAGAAATGAAGGCCCCTCCAGCAGCCCCATCCGGCCCTTAGCACAGCGCCTGAGACCCACCTGGCCTGCGGCATCCGGGCCCCTTGGAAAGGCGCTTCCTCTCCACCCACACTACTGCCGGCCCTGTGCTGAATGGAACCAGCGTGTGGCTTCTTTTTCTGAAAGCCTTTATCATTTTAATTTTAAATAATATATATTCAATCAAAATGTTAAAAGAAAAAAGCGCAAATCCAAGAACCCCGCTCCGACCCCCCGCCCCGTATTGACATCAGTGATAGAGAGCAATCATTCTGGGCGGGTCACATCCACGAATCCACAGCCAGATGATTGGCTGGTGGACAGACAGAGAGCGGTTGGACACCATAATTTATAACAACGAAATCCTACTTCAGGCTGTATTTTATTTGTGAAAGTGTTAAATTCCTTTTTATTTATAGATACAAGAAGACAAAGAATCCGGAGTAGAGATGTCACATTTCATATTTCAAGGGGGTGGCAGGGGGAGGAAGCCGACACGAAGAGATTTCGATTTTTAAATACCTTGGTAAATTCAAGAACGGAAAGTTTGTAGAAAAAAAATCTTGCCAAGGTTTGGAAGTATTATTATTACTATGGCTGCTACTGTTGCCTCCACCTTCATCACCACACCATGTCTGTTTCTTCCAGGACACAGTTTTAGCCAGTGAGACTGACGCTTTTTTGACGCTTTTATTTGAAAGTAAGAATGACTCTCAGGTTTCTTGCAGCTTTCCCCATCTAGATGTTTATCGGTTTTGGGAGTTTTACATTGTTAAAGTCTGTAACGTTGATAACTTCTGTGGAGCCTGGTTACTATCTGTCTTCATTGTTAACTCCCTGACAATGGGAAGCCTGTCTTGTTTGCTTCATCTGTTACCCCAGCCATCTGTCTCTTTCCATCCTCAGAGACGGTGCATGTCTTTTATCTGCCGATGGCTCTTTTCTGTTGTTGTCGTGGATTACAGTGTTTTTATGCCCTTATTCCCATTTTAATGTGATTTAGAGGATAAATGTGGAGAAGGCAATGGCACCTCACTCCAGAACTCTTGCCTGGAAAATTCCATGGATGGAGGACCCTGGTGGGCCACAGACCATGGGGTCACTAAGAGTCGGACACGACTCAGCAACTTCACTTTCACTTTTAACTTTTATGCATTGGAGAAGGAAATGGCAACCCACTCCAGTGTTCTTGCCTGGAGAATCCCAGGGACGGGGGAGCCCGGTGGGCTGCCGTCTATGGGGTCACACAGAGACGGACACGACTGGAGCGACTTAGCAGTAGCAGAGGATAAATGAGGTTAATCTAGTTGTCTGACCACCATAACCCCAACATTCTTTAGAAACTGTAGAGCATGGTTCACACTGGAGGGTTAAGTTGTTGGTCATTTCTTCATGCACCTGCTGGAGGAGGCCTGTATGCCAGCAAGGGCTTTCTGCCCAGGAACAGAAATGTGTGTGTGAAATTGCTTTAACAAAGCATGAAATATTCTATCCCACGATTAAACACCAAGTTGAAACACTGACATCCTTGGGTGGAGCAATTGTGCCTTTATTGATTTAGACTCAGCAGGAGAAACTGCTGGTTCTTTTCTGAGAAAAGGAGCAGGGCGTTGAGAGAAGACCAGGGGACGGGGCGCCGTGGACCTTGGGCCCACCTGACCCGTCTCCCTTTTTTCCAGAAGCACCCTTGACCTGAGAGAGGCCCACCCTCGGTTGGTGAAGGTTATGAGGCGCTGCTGTCTCCGCAGGAGGGGAGCTCACGGATGGAGGAATAAATCAACGGGCAGGGGCTTTCTTGCCGGGGGAAACTGGCTGGGACTGGACACGGTCTAGTTTGGGTAGGGCTGAGCTCTGCCCAGGATGTGCGTCCACCTCCGAGCTCCACGTGGTCGCCCAGCGCAGCTCAGAGTTCGTCTGGGAAAGCAGCGCGCACAGCCAGGCTCATGGGCAGGGCTGTGTCGGCACAGGGTGAGCGACCCTGCTTCTGTCTCCACAATGGCAGGTTGGCCCTCATCTGCCGTTCTTCTGACCCCCAAAGAGGGGAAGCACGAATCCTCGAGGGTGGGGCTGAGCCTGCCACGTCCTCCTTGGGGTGATGATCGGCTGTCCCTCGGGGGGTTACACGTCAAAGCCAGAGTGAAGTTGCTGGTAATGCAGAGGCATCTTCGTTCCCAGGGAGGAATCCATCACTCTGCATCTCCCAGGAGAAAAAAAAAAAACAAAAAACAAAAAAAAACAGGGAAACAGCAGGAGGCACGGCTGGCAAGCTGCCAGGTTCCCCCCTACCAGGCTCCACAGAGTTCTTGTCTTTGGAATCACAAACCTCCTGAGGACAGGCGCACCCGTTTATAAAAACTCCGCGGGACCTGCCACGGTGCTGCTACCGATACTGTAGATCCTGGGGCTTGACATCAGATCCTGCAGGACCGGGTTCCCATTTGGATGGGTGAGCTGTGGGCCTGAGAACAAACACAGCAGATGGAGATGGGGAACAACGCTCATTCCCGCCGAAGGGGGGTGCCACCACCCAGCTCTCCTCTTCAAGATGGCCCCCCACCTTCCTGATGTCCATGACAGACCAGAAACTTGAAGATGAAAATTGTTTGCAATTTTAAATTGTTATCTAAAATTTTTAAAAGGAAATAAAGTCCAGTATGGCTTACTGGCAACACATTCAGGCGGGCGGCCCAAAGTGGATGATGCCCTCATTGAGGGCAGGGATTGTCCAATCTTTCATTCTGTATCCTTCCTTTTCCTTCATTGGGAATGGAAAGAGAGAGAGAGACAGAGATTGATTGATTTCATCCTTGGCTGTTTCCACGTAACACAGGCAGATGTGGGATGTCTGGTCAAGTTGTTTCTTGGCCAGTTTGAGTAGAGGAGGTGAAAGACGTGGTGGTTTGTCAGAGAGACAGCAGATGGCAAAGCACTAGATTACACTGATTAAGAGTATTGGACAGTATGGAAGTTCCTGCAAAAACTAAAAATAGAGCTACCATTTGTCAGTCGCTTAGTCGCCTCCCACTCTTTGCAACCCCATAGACTGCAGCATGCCAGGCTTCCCTGCCCTTCACCATCTCCCAAAGCTTATTCAAACTCATGTCCATTGAGTCGGTGATGCCATCCAACCATCTCATCCTCTGTCGTCCCCTTCTCCTGCCTTCAGTCTTTCCCAGCAGCAGGTTCTTTTCTCATGAGTCAGCTCTTTGCATCACGTGGCCAAAGTATTGGAGCCTCAGCTTCAGCATCAGTCCCTCCAATGAATATTCAGGACTGATTTCCTTTAGGATTGACTGGTTTGATCTCCTTGCAGTCCAAGGACCTCTCAAGAGTCTTCTCCAACATCACAGTTCAAAAGCATCAGTTCTTTGGCAATCAGCCTTCTTTATGGTTCAACTCTTACATCCAGACATGAGTACTGGAAAAACCATAGCCTTGACTATGTGGACTTTTGTCAGCAAAGTATTGTCTCTGTTTTTAAATATGCTGTCTAGGTTTGTCATAGCTTTTCTTCCAAGGATCAACACCTTAATTTCATGGCTGCAGTCACCATCTGCAGTGATTTTGGAGCCCAAGAAAACAAAGTCTGTCACTGTTTCCATTGTTTCCCCATCTTTTTGCATGAAGTGATGGGACTGGATGCCATGATCTTTGTTTTTTGAATGTTGAGTTTTAAGTCAGCTTTTTCACTCTCCTATTTCACTTTCCGGAGAAGGCAATGGCACCCCACTCCAGTACTCTTGGCTGGAAAATCCCATGGATGGAGGAGCCTGGTGGGCTGCCGTCCATGGGGTCGCTAAGAGTTGGACACGACTGAGCGACTTCACTTTCACTTTTCACTTTTATGCATTGGAGAAGGAAATGGCAACCCACTCCAGTGTTCTTGCCTGAAGAATCCCAGGGACGGGGGAGCCTGGTGGGCTGCTGCTATGGGGTCGCACAGAGTCGGACATGACTGAAGCGACTTAGCAGCAGCAGCAGCAGCAGCAGCATTTCACTTTCATCAAGAGGCTCTTTAATTCCTCTTTGCTTTCTGCCATAAGGGTGGTATCATCTGCATATCTGAGGTTATTGATATTTCTCCTGGCAATCTTGATTCCAGCTTGTGCTTCATCCAGCCCAGCATTTCACATGATGTACTCTGCATATATAAGTTAAATAAGCAGGGTGACAATATACAGCCTTGACATACTCCTTTCCCAATTTGGAACCAGTCTGTTGTTCCATGTCCGGTTCTAACTGTTGCTTCTTGACCTGCATACAGATTTCTCAGGAGGCAGGTAAGATAGTCTGGTATTCACATCTCTTTAAGAATTTTCCACAGTTGGTTGTGATCCACACAGTCAAAGGCTTTAGCATAGTCAGTGAAGCAGAAGTAGATGTTTTTTTTTGGAATTCTCTTCCTTTTTCTATGATCCAACTGATGTTGGCAATTTGATCTCTGGTTCCTTTGCCTTCTGTATATCCAGCTTGAATATCTGGAATTTTTTAGTTCACGTACTGTTGAAGCCTAGCTTGGAGAATTTTGAGCATTACTTTGCTAGTGTGTGAAATGAGTGCAATTGTGTGGTAGTTTGAACTTTCATTCACATCATTTCATTTGGGACTGGAATGAAAACTGATCTTTTCTAGTCCTGTGGCCACTGCTGAGGTTTCCAATTTTGCTGGCATATTGAGTGCAGCACTTTAACAGCATCATCTGTTAGGATTTGAAATAGCTCAGCTGGAATTCAATGACCTCTGCTAGTTTGGTTCTTAGTGATGCTTCCTAAGGCCCACTTGACATTGGGATTTATATCTCTGTCTCAATCAGATGTATTTCAATAGCTGAAGGTTGATAGATGGTATTTGATTTAGATGGCATCATTAGATATCATCCTTTAAAAATTTTATTATTTATTTGGCTATGCTGGGTCTTAGTTGTGGCATGCAGGATCTTTAGTTGTGGCATACGGGTTCTAGTTCCCCAACCAGGGATCCAACCTGTGCCCCCTGCATTGAGAGTATGGTGTCCTAGCAACTGGACCATCAGGGGAGTGCCCTAGAGATCATCTAATCAAGCTCAAACAAGGGAAACTGAGACATAGGGATGACTTTTCCTGGTCATTTATTTGTCCTTTTCCAGATTCAGAGAGAATTTAAGATACTCAGCCAGGCGGAAACGGAACTGACCCCCAAATTCCTATCTCCCAAGTCCCAGATCTTTCCTGGGATGAGCAATAATGATGTGGAGTCGCAGGTGAAGAGAACTATTACCCAGTTGGGCGGTCGTCACTCCTTCCGGTGGTGCAGCTCTAGAATGTCACCATCCCAGCAAGACACACAGATCTTCATCAGCATGAGACCAGCCAGTGTCTCCCAAGACAAGCGCTGTAAGATAGTCATTTGGTCACAGGCGATTTGTGTTTCCCCAAAGCTCATTCTCTTTGCATTGCCAATTGATTATGTGTTTTATTCACGGCCCGTGAATGATTACTCCTTGATGTTGATGTGAGTTCCAGTTCAAAGGGCTTCATTTGTAACTCGGAGAACAAGCCTCTAATAGAGTGAAATTCCTGTTAATCAACTCTTTCTGTAGCATTGGGCTTTGGAAATCTAATTTGTAAAGGGTTTGCTAAGCTTTTAGTCATTCCAGGGTTCATGAGGCTCAAGTCCCATTCTTTGTGCCAACAGGCAGCACTTCCCCACCAGTCTTCCCATCTCAGTAAATGGTACCTCCCCGTTGCTCAGAATAAAAAACTTAGAATAAATGTGAGGCTGGCATTTTGAAAGCCTAAGACATTTTCTAGACAAAATTCACATTCAAACCTTACGTGTTTATATATGATTTTTTTTTTAAGTTATGAGTTTTTAAATAGGTGACCAGAGTCTGGTTTTAACTGTAGGAGGTACATCTTGAGCTGAGAGAATGATTTCAACAAAAGGACAATGGGTCCTTTTTATCTTATCACTACCCCCACCACCCGGTTCCTCTGTGAGAAAAAGAAACTTTCCATTTTCCCTTCAATTCCTTGCAGTAATATTTCCTGTCACTTTGTATTCTACATCAATATCCAAGCTTATTGAAAACTCATCTAATAAAATAATAATTTTCTTCTCAGGTGAAATGAGAAAAAAATAATAATAGCAATATTAGATACTGGCACAATTATATTTGTAGCAGCTCTGAACTCCTGGTGATAATGCAGATTAAAATAATAGCTCAGTTTGTATTTGCCTCCTGAATTAATGCATTTTGCTGGGTTCCTGGAGGTTTACTGGTGTCCTAGGGGGTCACTGGATTGTTCTCTCAGCAGAGATGGAGAAAGGGAACTCTGGTTTGAGGTTCTGGCAAAAATACAGGGGAAGGAGCTCTTAGCCTGGATCTACTTTTTAATCACGTCCCAGTGGCAGCATAATGTGGAGCTATAGTCGAGACAAAACAGAGTTCTCATATGATAAAATCTCCTTAGATGCTAATGAATATGATTCAGGAAGGAATTAAGAGAACAGGTGATCTGTTATTTTGCAATTTGAGTTTGCTGTACAAATGGAAAAACTTAGTTTCTTCAACACAGTGAATTGATAGATGATGAAAAAGTTGGAAGTTTTTAAAAATTGATGGAAGGTTCAAAGAGTTTTCTTTGTCTAGCCAGATAAATGTCAGTCCTGAGAAATAAGCCCATTTAGATGCAAGGAAAGACCCTGATGCTGGGAAAGATTGAAGGCAAAAGGAGAAGGGGGCAACAGAGGATGAGATGGTTGGATGACATCAGTGGACACGAGTTTGAGCAATGGACCTGAGCTTGAGCAGTCTGGGAGACAGTGAAGGACAGGCAAGCCTGGCATGCTGCAGTCCATGGGGTTGCAAAGGGTAGGACACAACTGAGCAACTGGACAACAGCAACAGATGCTTTAAAGATTCAGGCAAAGAAAAGATGAAGTTGGATCTAATATACAGCTGTGAAGACAAAAATAAATTTATATCCAGCAGTTTGCTTCATATGTATTTGATTCTTGGAAATGCTATTCATAAGTGCTGGGGCCGCACTTTAGAATTAGTTTATAGTAATTTCCCAAAGCATTCACTTTATACATTAATCTTAATAGATGTACGTCTGTGAAGGAAAAAAGTGGTGAATAATTTATCAGGCAGAAAATTGTACACATGTTATAATATATCCTGTTACTTATATTTTCTTTAATCATGGAATGTTGGATTGGATCTTAACATCACAATGTTCCTCTGAGCAAGTGAATATGAAAGACACGGAGGATGGGATGAATTTTTGCTGAGTTCTACTTCTCGCTCTTTTTCTTTCAGACTTTTTTCAGTGATAGAAATTTCAAACACTTTGAAAAAAAAGTTGCAGGTCTCTGTCAGATTTGCCCCAAGTGACATGCAACCTTCTTCACTTGATACGTTTTTTAATAAAAATGTGTGAACTCCACAAGTTATTCTAAGAAGAGCTTTAGTTTTGGGGGATGGCAGTGGGGAATAAGGCAGGATCAGGTATACCTTCTGACTTGTCTCTGTAATGACGTGACGTCAGGATTTAACTCACCTGCACTTAGTAGAACCCAGTTTAGTCAATGAGAGTCAATTCATGTATTTATTGTTTCTCAACATTGGATATGAAGTATGAAAGCTTTGTAAACATTCATGTAGAAATATTTTGAGGGAAATGCTTCAAACCCCCTGGGTATATATCAAGGAGCCATTCTATTATTTGTTGAGCAGTCTGCTGACATTTATATCTTTGTTTCTTTATGCCTAATATTTCTTTTTTCTGTGACATCCTTTAACTTTCCTCTGTATCACTGATTTTTAACAGTTTTGTTTTCATGTACCTTACATGGTTGTTTAAAATCTTTAGACTACTTTGGGATTTTTGAGCTTCTTGGAACTGTGGGGCTTTGGGTTTTATTGGATAATTTTTGACAATTATTTCTTTGAAATTTCTTTATTTTATATATATATAATATGACATTACATATAATTATATATATATATGTTTTTCTTGTTGTTTAGTTGCTAAGTCATGTCTGGCTCTTTTGTGACCCTATGAACTGTAGCCCACCAGGCTCCTCTGTCCATGGGGTTTTTCAGACAAGAATATTGGAGTGGGTTGCCATTTCCTACTCTGGGGGATATTCCCAACCCAGGAATTGAACCTGAGTCTCCTGTACTGGAGGGAGAGTTGTTTACCACTGAGCCACCAAGGAAGCCCATAACATGTATATAATCTTATATATGTATATAAGCTTACATATATAATATGTATTATATATATAAAATCTTTTCCTTCTTAGACCCCAGTTATATGTATATTAGATAGCCTGATGTTGACTCTCAGGTCTCTGATTTTTATTGCTTTCTTTTGGTCTCTTTTATCTTTGTTCTTCATTTTGAAGAGTTTTCAATATATTGTGATGTCTTCTTTTTTCTCTTGAAATGTGTGATCTGCTGCTAGTCCCATCTAGTGCATTTTCTAATTCAAACACTGTATTTTTCATTCCTTGAATTTCCGCTTGGGGCTTTTTGACAGCTTCCCTCCGGCTGTCTTCCTGTCACTGTCTCACACTTCTAGGACTTCCTGTTTGCTTCTCATCATCTTCATCCTCATGCCTTTTCTCAGTTTGCCACTCTCTCTCTGCCTGTCTCTGACTCTTCCTGACTTTATTGAAACTTATGTGTTCTCTTGCTTTAAACTGATTCCTTTTTTTCTCTTTTCTCACTGTCTCTTTCCCTCTCTCTCCCCATCGCCTTCCCTCTCCCTGTATTTCTCTTGTCCTTGTCTGCCTCGCATTTCTGCTCTGCCCTCCCCTCATCTCTCCATCCACCCATGGATAAACCTTGATTGAAAGATTGGGAATCAGCCCAAGCCTCCAGCCAAGGTCCTCATGCTCAGTGAAGTCACCAAGGCACCAGCCAGCTCACAGTAAGAAACGCACAGAAGGGTTTATTCATATTCAAATAAAACCCTGACCGTGGACTTGAGTTTCCGTAGTCCTTTGCTTTTCCTCTGGAGTATTTCTCTCCATGGAGCCATCTAATCAGGTTTAGGTTTTCATTGAGCAGCTGTCATTGGCGTGCTGGTTCTGTGGCAACCGGAAGCTTCATTCAGTTTTAATTTAGCTCAAGATGTACAAGGAAAGGGCTTCCCAGATGGCGCTAGTGGTAAAGAACCCACCTGCCAATGCAGGAGAATTAAGAGATGCGGGTTCGGTCCCTGGGTCGGGAAGATACCCTGGAGGAGAACATGTCAACCCACTCCAGTATTCTTGCCTGGAGAATCCCATGGATAGAACTGCCTGGCAGGCTACAGTCCAGAGGGTCGAAAAGAGTCTGTCATGACTGAAGCAACTTAGCACACACACATGTACAAGGAAATGTATTTCAGGCAACAGAGGAGCCATTGCAATGAAGCAGAACTTTGCAGAAGTGGGGATAGTAAAGTACCAGAAAGGAATTCGAGAAAATACTTATGTAATTGTTACTTGTCAGAGCTGAGCTGTGTAAAGGAGCAGACAGCTCACTGGACGGGCAGAAGCAGAGGACACAGAAGTGCAGAGAACACAGGCTAGAATTTCATCACATATATACTCTCTCCCCGACTTTCCTTTCTTTGTCTCTAGGAACTGTCCCTATCTTCCTATGTCTCTATGCTTCATTGTTCTTTCTGTTTGCCTCTCTGACACACTTTAGTGTCTAATTTGTTTAGACACACATATAAAATTACACCTTCATAAAGCTGTTAAAAAATAAAACTTTTTAAAATGCAAAAAAGGGTGTTTTAACATCTTACAATCTTTTTTGTAAAGATTTTTTTGATGTGAACCATTTTTAGTCTTTATTGAATTTGTTGAAATATTGCGTCTGTTGTTTGTGTTCTGTTTTTTTTGGCCACATGCCATGTGGGATCTCAGCTCCCTGACCAGGGATTGAACCTTCACCCTTTGCATTGGAAGACAAAGTCTTAACCACTGGACCGCCAAGGAAGTCCCACATCTTGCTAATAAAGTGATTCATTTAAACACCAACTGCTAAGACAAAGAATCATGGTATGTCATATATGCATAATTCTAAGATAAATTTGGTCAAATAAATGCAAATAGGTTATATCACATTGACTCCCACGGTGCCAAGAAGAACCATTTTGTTGATCCTTAAGTTTTAAATTAAATTTCCCTTGAATCTACTTCAGATGTGTTCATATCTTTTTTTCTAACGCAGAAGGAAAAACCTTCCTTTTCTCCTCCAGCCTGTTTGTGCCCTCAGTGTCCTTAAATCCAACCCTTCCTTCCTCTTCTTTCTCCATCTAGAACCTTACTCTCAAATTTTTAGTAAGCCCATTATTCTTCGTTCTCCTTCCTCAAAACTCACAAAAATCTTTCCTCAATCTCGTTATAGGTTCAAGCCACCACCTTCTGTCTACCTTCCTTTTCTCATGCCCAAATTTCAAATAATTCAGTCATGGGTTCTATCTTGTTATTTTGTTATCTGACCTTCAATTCACTATCAAAATTGCACTCTTACAGTTCACAAATTGCTGATCAGTATAAAATCAGTACATTTTTTTTGAGCCCTCATTTTTCTTGACATTTCTTTTTGATAGTCGATCACCTTTCCTTCTTGAAACTCTGCTCCCTGGTTTTGGGACACTGCAGGACCCTGTTTTTTCTCTTCTAAACACTGTCTTCCTTGCATTCCATTCATAGCTTTTTCTTCCAACACAGCAAAATCAGGTGCTCCCCAGGGCCCTGTCATCTTTTCTTGGCAAGCCCTTCCTTGATAATCTTTTCTATTTACCCTTCCATTTCAAACATCACCTTTATGTAAATAACCGCCAAGACTATATTCAGCCAGTATGTCTTTTCTGTGAACTGTTAACCTATACTTTCTCTTTTTAAGTGTGTATTTTTTACGTTCTCTTGGGCTCTCTCTCCCCGTTTGTCATCTCCTGTCCTAAGTCAGTGTGTTCTGTCTTTCTCTGTCTGTTCCCAATGCGACAGCATCAGCTCCATTCTGACCGCTTTGCTGGCCATCCTGTGACTGCTTCCTCCATCGCAGAAAAGCTGGGTTCTCATGAATCACAATATGTGTATTGATTTGTCCAATCCTATGAGACAGTAAATGATTTTGGAATTGCCACTTCACATTTCTGCGGGGAAAAAAAAAAGTTTGTTCCCAAGTTTTTATTTTGTTTTGTGTCACTAAACTGAGATGACAGAGTCAAAAGTCATGTGTTCAAATGTTACTTATGATCCCAAAGTTTTAATCCATAAAACAGCAGAGGCTGCTTCTTCCTCACACTCCCTGGCTAGCCCGGGCCAGCTGGGTCCTTGTTAAGTGTTATCCTCACTCCAGGACGCAGGCTGATACAGCGGTTACCACCACTGTGGCCGAGAAACAGCCAGTGAGGGACTTCCCTGGTGGTCCAGTGGTTAAGAATCCTCCTGTCAACGCCGAGGAGACACGGGTTTGATCCCTGGTCTGGGAAGATCCCACATGTCAAGGAGGAACTAAGCCCATGCACGGCAACCACTGAGCCTGACAGCCACAACAACAGAAGCCCACCCTAGAGCCCGTGCTCTGCAACAAGAGAAGTCACTGCAATGAGAAGCCTGAGCACCACAACCAGAGAGCAACCACCACTTGCCACAACTAAACAAAGCCCACACAGCAAAGAAGACCCCAGGCAGCCAAAATTAATAAGAAAAATCTTTAAAACCACACAAAGAGCCAGAGAGGGATCCAGTGCTCTCAGAGTATCTGTTTGGAAATGAGCGTGTGGTTCTGCCCTGTTTGTTGGCAAAGCATCACAATTCAAAGGGGGCAGGTAATGCAATCAGACCACATGCTCAGGGGAATAGGTGGACACGCCCACCTCATTTACCAAAAGGATACCCAGAATCCTCTGAAATACATATTTTACAGGTAAGAGGACTGGGGTACAAGAGATGAAGTGAACATCCACCCTAGGGTCACAGAACTGAGAAGCAGATCCTGTTTTTAGATCCCAGGAGCCCAACTTCAACCTGCTGTTCATCAATATATGGATCCAACAGCATCTTCTATCTGCCTAATGTCCTAATACACACACACACGTGCACACCCACACACACACGCACACACACGCACACACACACGCACACACACACACACAGAGTTCATCAGACAGCTCCCTCACCGATGGACGTTTAGAGGCTGTTTTTGACATCTTCCTGTTAGAACTGAGCTCCCATGAACATCCTTGAACAGGTTTCCCCTCTGACCATTTTTTCCCTCCAATTCCCAGAAGCTGAAGTGCAATTCACATTCTTTTCTATTTAAGGCCTCCACATATCCTGAGTTCTGTGTAAAATGAAGATGCAAACAGAACCACTACTGTATCTCTGTTAATAGTGATTATATTGGATGACATATCCTTGTAATAATTCCTGGCCCACAACAGAGGCTCACTTATATCACAGCTATTATTTCTTCCCTCATGAGTGATGGTGATGATTATTTCTTCCTGCTGGTGATGGCGTGCAGCATCATGGCGCTGAAGTCCAGGATCTAGTTTTCCCCGTTGCCTTTGTGTTGGCTAGAGGGTACTTCAATGAACCCACGAAGGCTTCAGTTTCTATACATGGAAGGAGTCACTGTGATCTTCCCTTCTTGAAGGTATCTGTCTGAAGCTAACAAAATCGTCTTTCTAGCCCAAAGATCCTTCTGAGTTTCAGTGGTCTCTGAAAAGTCAACAGAAGTGTTGATAAAATCATTTATACACAGAGAACAGACTGGTGGTTGCCAAAGAGGAGGAGAGGTGGGTGAGGGAAGGATTGGAAGTTTGGGATTAGTAGATACAAACTAGTATATATAGAGTGGATAAAGTATAGTTGATTTACAATGCTGTGTTAATTTCTGCTGTACAGCAAAGTGATGCATATATATATATATGACTTTCCATATTCTTTTCTGTTATGATTTGTCACAGAATATTGAATTAGTTCCCTGTGCTCTATGTAGGACCTTGTTGTCTATCCATCCTATATATACTGCAGTGAACTGGCCGGATTGAGTCACATGTTCACTGGGGCCAAAAGCATCACTATGACTGAGGAACACGAGCAGATGGTCTCTGTCTTATGATTTCTTGACTTACAGGAGTGAACAAATGATATGCACTCAGTAGAAACCCTTGAATGTTGAATTTTGGTCTTTTCACAGGCTATCAATACATGGTACCTTCTTTTATGTGATGATAGGCAGCGAGCCCCAGCCATGCGATTGTGAAGGTTAACACTGATCCATTTACAACCATTCTGGTTTTCACTTACATTACAGTATTCAATACATTACATAAGCTATTCAACAGTCTATTGTAAAATAGGCTTTTTGTTAGATAATTTTGCACTGTCGTAGGCTCATGTAAGTGTTCTGATCATATGTAAGGCCGGATAGGTTAAGCTCTGATGTTTAGCAGGTTAGGTGTATTAAATGCATTTTCAGCATAATGATATTTTCAACTTGTGGTGGGCTTATTGGGACATGAGCCTGATAAAAGAAATTTTCACATATTGAGATATGAGGAAGTCATTCTGGCTTATGCATGAGTTCACTTGGGTTTGATGCTAACTAAAAGAGCCTGGTTGTAGCATATCAAACAGACATTGTACATCTGCTTTAATTATTAAAGAAAAGGACGCACTGGCCAGAAGCAAAGAATGTCCATGTTAAAAATAAAGATTAAATGCCTCTCTTCCTGGAATCTCAATGCTGGCCCTCCTTTGATAACCATACACCCTTCCCAGGTGTCAAGGCCATGCAGGCCTGCTGTATATGTGCTGGATTGTTCTTTTATTTTGAAACTTTGAAAAATGTACCCCTGACTTTTAATGTTCTTTGCTCGGACAAAATATAAGACTGTGCTGAATACCCTGCTTCTCATAATCATCTGGGAAGCAGGCTTCCAGGCTATAGTCCTCAGTTTGGCTCAAATAAAACTTTTCCTGTCTTCTTACTGCTTGTTGATTCATTGTTTTCTGGTAAAAAAATGAATAGCTTTCTGATGTACATGGGAAACATACAGGTAACTGAATGAGCTGTGTTGGAAGAGGTCATGGAGAGGACATGACCTCCAGCTGACCAGTGAGCTTGAGGTGGCTTGATGGTCAAGCTTCCTGGTCTCATGGGTGTGCCAGTGGCTGACATGCACTCTCTTCCCTTCTGCAAGCAGGACTCGGAAGTTCTGAACATGGCCATTCTCACTGGAAAGGCTGTTTCGGTTCCCATCAAGATGGTGGTGGTTCAGGAGGATGGTTTGGTGGTGGACGTGTCAGAGGCTGTGGAATGCAGGTCTGCGGATGAAGACGTCATCAAGGTACAACGCGCTTTACTTCCAGGTGCCCAGGCGTTTGGTCCTTTCCTTCCCGTTCTGTCACGCAGCTGCTCTGAGCATCCCAGGCTCCCAGGGCAGAGGAGGGATGCTGAGGAGAGAGTGATGGTGGTGCTGAGGAGGGAGTGAGCAATGGCAGGGACTCACCTGGGATCAGAAGCAGCTGCATGTGCTGTTTCCTTCCCCCGGGATGGAGGAGGGGGACCTTCTTCCCCTTCTTTTACTCATAAGACAATGTTTCATGAATTTTAGCAGTCTATCTGCCATCTTCTCAATTTTTGCCGACTTCCTGTGCCAAATAATGTAATTTACTCAACATATTTTCTTTAAATGCCTCACTTTTTCAACCTTAAATATCTTTAATGGCTCATTAGAAGACAATAAAGTCCAATAGCTTGATGTACTAATTTTTTTTAATATACACAAAATGAACGACTATTAACTTCTTAAAAAGTCTATCCATGTGCCCCCTAACTTCACTGGGGTACCAGAGGGACACAGCTCACAGTTTGGGGAATCTGGTTATGGCACATTTCTTCTGCATTCTCTATCTTAATGAGCTGGATTTACAACTCCAAATTCAACCAGGAACCAGCCCGTGATTTTTTTCCCCCCATATTCTTCACAGGGGTCTGTTTGAATCACCGAATTTAGAGTTCCTGCCAATTTTTTCTTGGCTCACTGGTTGGCAATTTCCTTTTGTAGCTGAGAACCTCAAGAGAAAGGACTTACATCTTTAGAGCAATCTTTTCTCCTTTAAACTGCTAAAAGAGCTCCCAGGTCCTGTGTCTTCATTCATTTTAGAAAAACATGATAGGGCTGAGGTCTGCCTTTTTTCTATTCTGTTGGCTCCTGTTTAGAGGTTAAATGAAACTTTGTTCCCCTCTCATGAACTTTGTGGTGGACAGAAGATCCTGTGGGGGTTTCCCTGAGGTGGATAAGATCTGGGAGGCATTGATTCCTTCTCACGGTGAACTGCAGGAGGCTGTGTCTTAAGTAGGAGATGATTTTGATAAGGAAGAATTGATGTGAGGTCTAATTAAACTTAGAAAAAAATAATCCTTGGGAAGCCCCAATTTGGCATAGCCCTGTTTCCTGGGTTTGGAAGGCTAATTTTCCCCTTGAGACAGAAAGTGGACTGGCTTCAAAGTACACACAGCCTTGCCCTGGGGCTCCTGGCAGGCCCTGGACTCTGGGAAGGTTTGATTAAACAGATCTAAAGGCTTTGCTATTCAGAGTCTGGAAAGATCCCAGCCAAGTCACAGTTGATTGTCTGCTCAGAAACAAAATATATGTTGGTGACTCATTTCTCATGGTTACCTTAGACAATGCATGTTATTTATCTTTCCACATCGTTACTACGATCACATTATCTAGAGAGAGACAGTGTCTGTGTGACTATGCTGCCATGGGCTTAAATAATGGCTCAGCTCTGCAGTCCCTTCAGCCTTGCTTCCTTCCCAAGGGCCTGGTGGGGAGCGCCCCACGGCAGGACCCCCACTCTCCTGTCCCAGAGAGCTCTACCCTACAGAGGCGCAGCCAAGTTCATGGATCCCATTGTTGCCTTATTATTGGGCTTTCTCCTCTTCCCAGAAATATACTAAAAGTATCCTCCACCCAGCCTGATAGAGGAATTACTCTGGGAGGCAGTAGTTTTTGGTTCAACTATCATTTTCGTGGCCGCATGAAGATGGGGCTTCCTTCTAGCAAACTGTGGCCTGATCTTGGCAAACCAGAGCATGCACATCACCAAGCCCAGAGCTGCTATAAGACATTTCTAGGGCAGCCCGGGCCCTGTTGCAGATTCCGGGGCCTGGGGCAGTGGAGGGGGATGCATTCAGTGGCCGTGATGCGCTGGTCACAGCTCTCGTGTCCACATCTGTCACACATTCTGTCACAGCACTAAGGTTACAGTGTCAGCCTCGGAGCTGTCCTCTGGCCTCAGCACCATCAGGGGCACCCCAAAGATGTGGATGCGCCTTAACACCCTGGGGAGAGACACCCTTGGTCTGTGGAGGTCACCGTGTCACTTCTTCAAGGTCCAGGAGACTCTGTGTGACTCCCCAGGGAGAGTTGTGCAGGTTTCACCAAAGATCGTCATGTGATGGAAATTCTGAACATTGGGATGGTGACTTGGGTAAGGGAGAAAAAATGAATTGAGAAAGGTGTAAATTGTGGTGATGTCCAAATTGGCTTCTTTGACTTGGGACTTTGGGGGACTGAATCTGAGAACATTAAGGATTTTGAAGGGCTGGAACCTTGGCAAGATTGGAAGGGATCAATGTCACATTGTAAGCTGACAACTCCTTCCATGTTAAAAAAAAAAAAAAAGGTATAAGATGCATATTAACGATGTGTGTATATGTGTGTGTGCAAGAAACCTTGGCACTTTTGTTCACAGTGATATCTGATGAACCAGCTGTATTTTTAATGGAAGTATAGGTTTACAATATGATATTAGTTTCAGGTGTACAACATAGTGATTCAGCATTTTTACAGATTATACTCTATTAAAAATTATTAGGTCATGGCTCTAATTCCCTGTGGAACCACCTGTCATCTGTTTGAAGAGGTTGCCACAGATTGATATGATTTTGGTTGGCATTAATGGGTGCATGACTCCAGAACAGAGGTCACAGGTGGGCAGACCGCAGGCTGCATCTGGTTCAAAGAAAAGTGTGTGTGTGTTTAATTTGCTACTATCCTGTAAAAACTGGCAAATCATATTTGTTGTTGCTATTGTTTAGTCGCTAAGTCCTGTCTGACTCTTTCTTGGCCCCATGGACTGTAGCCAGCCAGGCTCCTCTGTCCATGGGATTTCCCAGCAAGAACGCTGCAGTGGGTTGTCATTTCCTTCTCCTGGGGATCTTCCTGACCCAGGGATTGAACCCTCACCTCCTGCAGTGGTAGGTGGGTTCTTTTTCACTGAGGCACCAGGGAAGTCTGGCAAATCATATGAGTGAGTAAGTGAGTGAAGTTGCTCAGTCATGTCAGACTCTCTGCGACCCCATGGACTGTAGCCTACCAGGCTCCTCCGTCCATGGGGTTGTCCAGGCACAGTGCTGGAGTGGGTTGCCATTTCCTTCTCCAAATCACATCAGATCAGATCAGTTCAGTTCAGTCACTCAGTCATGTCCGACGCTTTGCAACCCCATGAATCGCAGCACACCAGGCCTCCCTGTCCATCATCAACTCCCGGAGTTCACTGAGACTCACGTCCATCAAGTCAGTGATGCCATCCAGCCATCTCATCCTCTGTCGTCCCCTTCTCCTCTTGCCCCCAATGAAATCTGAATTTCCAGTTTCTTATGAAATTCACAAGGTCAGGTAGCCCTGTGCCCACACTGCTCCCTGCAACTCTTGACCTGGAAGTGACCAGAGGCCGCCCCTGTGTGTAAGCCCCTGCACCCAGACCACCATAGTCTCCCACCGCCCTCTCTTCTCCCCCATGGAGGCAGAGGGACATCTGTGATTTCTCACCACGCTTGTGCTGTTGGTTTTCTGATAGTAGGTTTCAAATGAAAGGGACCTATTTCTTTGTCCCCTGGTCTCTGTAAGTCATAGATGATAGATGTCCCTTGTCACTCTGATAGAGAATTCCATGTCTTTCTAGGCATAAGAGGAAGGCTGGAAATTGGATTGTGTTCTGTCAAAGAGTGTCTGAGGGGCTGAGAGTCCTTGAGATCAAACCGCAGGAGAAATGATTGAAGGAGCATGAGTGTTGACCCTGGTGATGAGAAGAAATGGTCCCGGGAGAGGTGAAGAGGAGGACGCGACAGCTCTTTTGAAGTCTTTCAAGGACCATCCTCTGGAATATGGAGGAGATTTGTGCTTTTTAAGTTCCAACAGTGGAAGTCAAAAAGGAACCCTTTCTGGCTCAAAAGAAAACAGAATGCAGGGGGAGTGAATTCCTTGGTCAAGTTTTCAGACAAATGACGTTGGCTCAATCCTGGCTCCATCTTATTTTCTATTTGACCTGGGGTAAATGACTGTATCTCCCTGAGCTCAGTTTTCTTATCTGTACAATGCGGGTGATAATAGGATTGTGAAAGATCTGCAGAGATTCGTTCTAACATGAACATGTAAGGCGAAACTACCCGGAGTCAAAGTAACCCTGCAAAATCCTTTGAAGAACACCTGAGCTTGCAGAAGTTCAAGAGAGAGTTGTTTCTTTGTTTTTTGCTTGCTTTTGTTTTCAATTTATTCTATTTAAACCACGGGCAAATTTCCTGTGGCAATATGTGGTGAGATCTACTATTATAGGTGGTGTTGAGTGGAGTCATAGATAAGATTTGGGAGAAATTGAAGATAAATTGAATTTTCCTCTCTTTATTTCAGTCTTCTCTCCTTTATATCTTCTGATGAATGTGTTGTCAGATGGAAATCTACACAAAGATAATTGAATTATCATTAAATGGTTAAAACGGTGTGTGATGCAATCCCTATGGGGAATTGTAAAATATAATACAGTTCAAAATCTTAAAAAAAATTTTATTGAAGTGTGTAGAAGAAAAGTAGAAAGCATTAGTCGCTCAGTCTTATCCGACTCTTTGCGACCCCATGAACTGTAGCCCACCAGGCACCTCTTTCCGTGGAATTCTCCAGGCAAGAATACTGGAGTGGGTTGCCATTTCCTACTCCAGGGGATCTTCTCGACCCAGGGATTGAACCTGGGTCTCCTGCATTGCAGGCAGATTCTTTACCATCTGAGCCACAAATAGTGATTACAACATCATGTTATTTTTTACTGTACAGCAAAGTGACTCAGACATATAGCCTTTTCCATATTCTTATCACAGCATATCGACTATATAGTACATGATACTGAATATAGTTCCCTGGGTTATACAGAAGGACCTTCTTGTTTATCCATCCTACATTTAATAGTTGTGTCTGCTAACCCCAAACTCCCAGTCTTTCCCTTCCCCACCTCCTTCCCCCTCGGCTCCTCTCTAGATTGGTGAGTCTGTTTCTGTCTTGGAGATATGTTCATTTGTGTCATATTTTGGATTCCATATGGTGGAAATACTATTTTAGAGCTTGATTATATTTTAAATACCTGATCATGCTTTAAAATAATTTTAGAGCTTAATTACATATAATTTTAAAAAGTATTCTATTTATTTACTTATTTATATTGAACTATAGCTGATTTGCAATGTTATATTAGCTTCAGACGTATAGTAAAGTGATTCCGTTATACACATATATGTTTTTTCTTTTTCAGATTTTTTCCCCTGTAGGTTACTACAAAATATTGAATATAGTTCCTTGTGCCTCTGTAGTAGGAGCTTGTTGGCTATCTATTTTATATTATATTGCAATTTTGGAGTGCCTTTCTCATTAGCTTCCGCTGGTGGGCTCTTGCTTTTCTGTGACTAATAGCTGTATTGTTTGTCAATGAACTGTAGTTCCCAAGCCCCCAGTAGCCAGTCATGCATCGGTTGATAGGGGATGAACTCTGTACTCTTGGAGAGAAATAAAAATGCAGCCATGTGTGTGTGTGGGTGTGTGTACCATCTCAAGGATGATGCTCTCCATCTTATTCTTGAAACAATTCATTGTCTCTCCTTCCAGTAAGAATCAGCTGTGTGTGCTCAGTCACTGACTTGCGTCTGACTCTTTATGACCTCATGGACTGTAGCCCACCAGGCTCCTCTGTCCATGGGATTTTCCAGGTAAGAATACTGGAGTGGGTAGCTGTTTCCTCTTCCAGGGGACCTTCCTGACCCAGGGACCCAGGGATCCAAGGAACCTGCATCTCCTGTGTCTCCTGCATTGGCAGGCAGATTCTTTACAACTATGCCACCTGGGAAGCCAGCTTAGCAACTAAGAGATGCAAAAAGACTAAGGGCATGCCCATGCTAAAGCCTTCCTATCCCCAAGGAAGCATCATGTGTTCAGGCTTGGCCTGTCACTGCTGAAGGCAGACTCTTCTGATGGATGTGCTGTCAGAGGGAAATCAGAATTTCCCTGCTGCTTACACAAACTGTTTGGTTACTAAACAGAGTAACACATCACCTCTGGAGAAAATATCGGCTTTGACAAATGAGCCGAATTTCCTGGGTTGATTTTTAGCAGCTGCCAAAAGGCTGCCCCCAAAGGGACTCAGTCATCCTCAAGTCTGAATCTTGAGAGTTATGATAGGAAATATGTTTCCTGGACTCAGTACTCTAGAGGGACATGACTGAACTACACTCTTTGAGCTAAAGATCTCATTATCCATTTGGATGGGATTGGACAGTGGTGATAACTCCTGAGGTCTGGCAGGTATAACTGGAATTCCCTCCCTAGTTATGTCTGAGCATTTTGTTTGTTGGTCAGGAACAAAAACCCAAATCTCACTTGCTTGAGCCAACAGAACAAGTATTGGATTGGCCAAAAGGTTCATTTCGGTATTTCCATAACATCTTACAGAAAAACTCAAATGAACTTTCTGGCCAACCCAGGATGTTGGCTCATGTAACTAGAAGTGGATGTAATGAGTTCAAGCAAGATTGCATCAGAAGCTTGTTAGGATTTGGTTTCTCTCTGCCTTTAGTTCTGATATCTTCTAGGTTGTATTTATTCTCAGATGAACTTTTTCTATAAATTAATTTTTTTATTGAAGTGTGGTTGATTTACAATATTGTGGTAATTTCAGCTATACAGCAAAGTGATTCAGCTATACATATATCCTTACATATATGTGTTTGTGTGTGTTTGTGTGTATGCTTATTCATGTCCAACCCTTTGCAACCCTGTGGACTTTAGCCTGCCAGGCTCCTCTGTTCATGGAATTTTCCAGGCAAGAATACTGGAGTGGGTTGCCATTTCCCTTTCCAGGAATATGTATATATGTGTGTGTGTGTGTATATATATATATAAAATATATGTACATTCTTATATATACATATATATGTATATATATTTCATATTCTATAGTCTATCACAAAATATTAAATAGAGTATTATAGTAAGATCTTGCTGTTTATCCATCTCATATACACTAGTTGGCATCTACTAATCCCAAATTCCCAATCTATCCCTCCTCCAACCCCCTGCCCCCATGGCAACCACAGTCTGTTCTCTATGTCTGTGAGTCAGTTTCTGTTTGTAGATAAGTTCATTTGTGTCATATTAGAGGCTCCACCTATAAGTGATACCAGGTACTATTTGTCTTTGTCTGTCTGACTTGCTTCGCTCAGTGAGATCATCTCTGGCTGCATCCACGTTTCTGGGACTCTTTCTATATGTGGCCTCTGACACCCAGAGTTTCATGTTGTTTTATATTCAAGTCAAGAAAAATGAAGCTTCTCTCCTCTAAGGCTTCCTACGAGATCCCAGGTTTGAACGATATTGGGTCTGGTATCCATTCTTGACCCTGCAGTTCTGTGGCCATAGAAGAGAATATACACCTTGGTCTTGCCTGGGTCAGATATCCACAGGCGAGGCTGGAGGTGACATCACTTTAGCCTGAAACACAGAGTCTAGGCATAGAGTGAGAGAGAGTTGATTCATCAGGGAACTTTTCATCTCTCTGTATCCCAAGAACGTTGGACCCTGCCCAGGTCCCCAGACAGCTGGAGACTTTGTGCATCTCTTTCCTGGGCTCATAATACTCCTTCCTGCGCCCAGCATGCCTCCCCCATTCTCTGGAGAAACCTTGGCTGTCCTCCGGACTCGGCTCAGGTGCCCCTGCTGGGTGCTGCCACCCCACCCCTGTTCTGCATCTCCAATCCACTCCCACCCCGGGGTCCTCACCTCTGTGCTTCCACCCCCCGTGTAGACATACATATTAGGGACTCATGTACTGCGTGTCCCTGTGCAGTGGAAGGCAGGTCCATGTCTCGCTTTCTCTTCCTGCCCCAAAGGTCTGTTAGAAGGAGCAGTGAAAACCGTCACAGCCCACAGTGACACCATGCCAGACTCTGTTCCCCTGGTTTTAAACACATTGCCGCCTCCAATGCACCCAGCAGTCCCACAGACTAGGTCCCAATATTATCCCCATTTTACCACCCAGAAAACTGAGGTTGGAGAGGTTTAAATGTCTGGATTCAGTGAGTTGTGCATAAACAGTAGTCTACTGCGTGTCCAAATTCATGGTACTGAAAAGTTGACGGACAGTCCCTTCCTGTTTCTTCTCTCATTTAAAGACAGAAGTTTCTGAAAATCCAGATTTTTGTGCTTGATCTTTGTTCAGTGTTGGCACACCATCCGGTTGAAAGAGATGTGCAAATGCCCGGGGTCTGTCGTTCTCACCTCTGTGTGTCCTGCGCTGTAGGAGCAGTTTCACTAATGAAAGATGGGGCCCGGTCACAGGTGAGAGTGAGAGTGAGGACCTTGTGGGGACCCCACGATGTTGGTGAAATGAGTTCAGAACAGTCTCTGCACTGACTTACCTTGAAAGGGTCCTTGTCTGCCGTGGCCTCCAACAAGCTTCCAGAGAAACCCTCAGATGGATCCTAATTTTATCAGAAGGAGATGGAGAGAAATCCCAGAGCAGTTTAAGCCCATTTCTCACTTTTTCAGTGACGCTTGGCAAACGTTCCTCCAGAAAACACTGTTCTTCTATTTCTGGGCATGAATTTCCTTCACTTTACCCATCACCAGGAGCCAGGCAGCTAAGAATAAGTCGTCAGGCAGCTTGGATGTTATTGCCTAATTTTGTCCTTCTTTATGCTGGTAATTTGGACTTTTATTGTTCTTCCTGATGGGAGATGTGTCATGTATTTCCTGTTGGCCAGAGGATAGCTATTGCTGCATCCCCAACCTTTTGTTCCATCAGCATCACTCTGATTTCAATATTAATTAGATCTTTTGTTCCTTTCTGTCTTTAGCATCTCTAATGAAGAACTGACATTCTGGAATTGTTTTGGCGTCACGCGGAGAAACCCTGGGATGAGCCAGGGTAGGTCTGTGAGCCTACTGGCTTCCCTTCCTCAGTAAACACGCCCGCACACTTCCCTCTCCTCTGCTGGCCACCTCTCACCTCTCCTCTCCATCAGGCCCTGCTCAGGGCAAGGTCCTGGGGGTTCACTGGGGTCTTGGGTCTGTGACTGTATCCCAATATCAGGGTCAAGTACAGCCACTATGCCTGTGTCCCTTGAAGACACATTTATCTTTTTTTTTTTTTAATTGAAGTATAATTAATTTACAATGTTGTGTTAGTTTCAGGGCTGCAGCAAAGTAGTTCAGTTATTACATACATACTCTTTTGCAAATTCTTTTTCGTTATAGATTATTATAAGATATTGCATATAGTTCCCTGTGCAACAGAGTAGGTCCTTGCTATTTATTTTACGTATAGTAGTGCACATCTGTTAATCCCAAACTCCTAATTTATTCACCCCCCCGTTCCCCCTTGGTAACCATATGTTTGTTTTCTGTGTCTGTGAGTCTATTTTTATTTTGTAAATAAGCTCACTTGTATAATTTATTTTAGATTCCACATGATAATCTCTAGGTCCATCCATGTTGCTGCAAATGACATGGTTTTGTTCCTTTTTGTGGCTGAGTAATATTCTGCTTTATTGACTATGCCAAAACCTTTGACTGTGTGGATCACAATAAACTGTGGAAAATTCTGAAAAAGATGGGAATCCAGACCACCTGACCTGCCTCTTGAGAAATTTGTATGCAGGTCAGGAAGCAACAGTTCGAACTGGACACGGAACAACAGACTGGTTCCAAATAGGAAAAGGAGTTCGTCAAGGCTGTATATTGTCACCCTGCTTATTTAACTTATATGTAGAGTACATCATGAGAAATGCTGGACTGTAAGAAACACAAGCTGGAATCAAGATTGCCAGGAGAAATATCAATAACCTCAGATATTCAGATGACACCACCCTTATGGCAGAAAGTGAAGAGGAACTCAAAAGCGTCTTGATGAAAGTGAAAGAGGAGAGTGAAAAAGTTGGCTTAAAGCTCAACATTCAGAAAACGAAGATCATGGCATCCGGTCCCATCACTTCATGGGAAATAGATGGGGAAACAGTGGAAACAGTGTCAGACTTTATTTTTCTGGGCTCCAAAATCACTGCAGATGGTGACTGAAGCCATGAAATTAAAAGACGCTTACTCCTTGGAAGGAAAGTCATGACCAACCTAGATAGCATATTCGAAAGCAGAGACATTACTTTGCCAACAAAGGTTCATCTAGTCAAGGCTATGGTTTTTCCTGTGGTCATGTATGGATGTGAGAGTTGGACTGTGAAGAAGGCTGAGCACCGAAGAATTGATGCTTTTGAACTATGGTGTTGGAGAAGACTGTTGAGAGTCCCTTGGACTGCAAGGAGATCCAACCAGTCCATTCTGAAGGAGATCAGCCCTTGGATTTCTTTGGACAGAATGATGCTGAAGCTGAAACTCCAGTACTTTGGCCACCTCATGCGAAGAGTTGACTCATTGGAAAAGACTCTGATGCTGGGAGGGATTGGGGGCAGGAGGAGAAGGGGACGACAGAGGATGAGATGGCTAGATGGCATCACTGACTCGATGGACGTGAGCCTGAGTGAACTTCAGGAGTTGGTAATGGACAGGGAGGCCTGGCGTGCTGTGATTCATGGGGTCGCAAAGAGTGGGACATGACTGAGCGGCTGAACTGAACTGAATATTCCGTTGTATATGCGTACCTCCTCTTCTTTATCCGTTCCTCTGCTGATGGGCACTTCAGTTGCTTCTGTGTCTTGGCTGTTGTCAGTAGTGCTGCTACGAACATTCGGGTGCAGAGGCACGTTTATCCTTGATGTTTTGGAGCTTGGTTCACAGTTTAACCTCCTGACATGCAGCTTTGATGGTGAACAGAATGTATCCAATGGCAGCCCACTCCAGTACTCTTGCCTGGAAAATCCCATGGACAGAGGACCCTGGTAGCCTGTAGTCAATGGGGTCGCTAAGAGTCGGACACGACTGAGCGACTTCACTTTCACTTTTCACTTTCATGCATTGGAGAAGGAAATGGCAGCCCACTCCAGTGTTATTGCCTGGAGAATCCTAGGGACAGGGGAGCCTGGGAGCCTGTAGTCCATGGGGTTGCACAGAGTCGGACACGACTGAAGTGACTTAGCATAGCATAGAATGTATCCATTCTCCTGATTAGGGAGAAGAAAGCAACATGAGGACTGAAGGCCTGAGTCTGGGCACAGTGAGAAGGCAGGGGTTGGGGGGTGCTCCCTGGGTGATGTTCCTCTCATCAGTTTGGAGAACGGACAACCCCATTTTTCTTTTCTTTTTTCAATATTTATTTGGCTGCCCTGGGCCTTAACTGTGGCAGGTATAATCTTTGCTGCAGCATATGGGATCCTCAGCTGTGACATGTGGGATCTAGTTTCCTGACCAGGGACAGAACCCAGGCCCCCTCACTGGGAGGACAGTGCCCTAGCCACTGGACCGCCAGGGAAGTCCCTGACACCCTCATTTTCCGGTGGAGGAAACTGAGGTTCAGAGGTGAGGCCAGGGATTTAATGTTGCACAGTTAGAGAGGGATGGACTTGGACCCAGTCTTAGGGTATCTAGAGCTCTTGCCGGGGCCTCTGTGAACTTAGTTGGAGAAGAGCCCCCTTAAGGAAAATGGACTTGCCTTTGACCACAGTCTGAGATCAAGCAGTGCTGGGCATGCTCCCCTTTATAAGGTGGCCACTGATGACCTTGAACTCCAGCTGATGGACACCTCTCTCTCTGCAGGACTTTGGGCTGGGACTCTAGCTGAAAGCGAAGGTCAAAAGTCATGTGTCCTACCCTGAATGTCACCACACACTGACCCCCGGGGGAGGAATAAGGAGTGACTTGCCAAGGTCATGTGTGGGCAGTGGCTGAACTAACGGTCCAGCAGAGGACTTTGTGAACCCATGTCCCACCCCCACACCGTCCCCTTGAGGTTGGTAATGGCTGGGTTCTCCTTCCTCAGACCCATGCATTCTAACAGTAGGAGAGCTAGGAGCCACGAAGTCACATCTTGGGGAATCACAGGGATAAAAATATACTGACTGCCTCCTGCGCAGCTGAGCACGCATACAGAGATGGAGCGCCCCCTTGAGGTCACAGGGGAGTTCAGGGCAGAACTGGAATCTGAACCCTGTCCTCCCAGTCTGGAGCCCTTGGGCCACATGGCCTTTTGGGGTGTCCTTGAGGAAGCTGACTTCTCTCTCCTGCTAAAAGCTAGCAGGAATCTTTCAAGCCAGCAATCCTGAATCTTCATCTGATCCCTCTGCCCACAGAGACATTTTAGCAAGATCGATTTAAATGGGGTGAAATTCAACGGCAAGTAAATTGCACAAAACCCGAAAGACTTCAGGCCCTTAAAACTTTCAAGAATGGAAAAGATCAAAAAGGTTTAGTACTGCATGTTCTAACCAAAGAAATAGTTCTTTTGGGACAAGTATCTAGAGTGGCCAAACAGCAGCCCAATGGACAAACACAGTAATATAGTAATACAGTAATCATGTAGTCACAATACTATAGTAACAACGATAGGTGACAAGAGTAATGTTAGTAATAGAAGATGATAGTTGAAGATTTACCACGTGCCACATGCTGTGTACTGTGGGCCCCCTGAAGGTGTCTCGTTTAATTCTATACCATTTGGGCATGGTCATTGTCCCCATTTTAGTGGTGGAAGGAACTGAGGTTCAGACAGGTGGACTCCTTGTCCAAAATCATACAGGGAAGGGAAGAGCTGAGATTCTAATCCAGGGACACCGACCTCTGAGACATCCTGAGAGAGGATTTTGCAAAGGTCACTGGGCTCATTGCAATGCTCCCTCCAGCCTCCCCAAAGCTAAAGTCGCCCTCAGGATTTGGACGAGGTGGGATCTCTTCCACCGGTGCACAAGGAAGCCTCCCTCTGGCCCTGTCCACCAACCCCAGGGCCGTGGAACCTCGCTCCACCAGGAAGGTGATCCGGCTCCGTATCTCCAAGTAGGGCTGTTTAAAAATAGTTTTTCCACCACCCAATCCAGTTTCAATAAATAAATGGAGAAAACACAAAATCACGTTTAAAATTTTTGATATAGTTTAACTGCTCACGATGAACGAGTGAATGCTCTTAAATGCAAATGCTACACTGAAAAGACGTGTTGGAAATACAACTGACCCTTGAACAGCGCAGGTTTAACTGCGCGAATCCACTTATCCATGGATACTTTTCCATAGTGAATACTACATAGTCTTCCCTTGGTGGAATCTAGGGGTGTGGATAAAGAGGAACCGTTTATACCAAGGCTGGCTATAAATTATATGCAGATTTTCAACTGCCTGGAGGAACAATGCCTCTAATCCCCCAATTATTCAAGAGTCAGCTGTCCTAATTTCAAGGGGAAATTGGGTCTTGTCACTGGTTGGGGTTTTAAGTCACATGATGAAGAGATTTTGGAGAAATCCACTCTGTGTAATTCTGTCCTTGGGTTTGCAGACTCCCTTAGAGACAGCTTCAAAAGTGTAATTCTGAGGTCTTTCATGAACATGATGTGAGAACCCAAACTTCTTGATGTCTCCAGCTGATGATGTAGTTGCTGGACGGATGGAAGAGTCAGGGTCTTGCCTCTTGTTGCCAGCGGGGACCCAGCAGGGGTGTATGGGACGTTCCTTAGAAAATATGAGTGATCTCGGCTGACCTTGGGGAGCCTCTGCTGTGAGTCAGGTGAGCTCTTGAGCATGGCCACTGTGTGATGCCCTGTAAACTTCACAACAGGGCATGTTGTTATTGATGAGGAAACCAAGGGGCAAGAGATACAGAAAAGTGCCCCACCTCCCGTTGTAGGGGCCATGGGTGGTGAGGATTCCGACTGCCTGTCTCTTACCCAAGGTTACCCCATGAGTTTTCAGGAGGAGGGGAGAGGGAAACACAGCACCCTACTGAGCTTGAGTCTGAGCTCCAGGAGTTGGGAAGGGGGACAGTTCTGCATCTTAGAGGTGGACAGGTATAAGCCAAAAGAAACCGCTGGCTGTTATACTGTGTTGTTTAGTCCCTAAGTCGTGTCACACTCTCTGTGACCCCATGGACTAGTAGCCCACCAGGCTCCTCTGCCCAGTGGATTTCCCAGGCAGGGGTGGGTTGCCATTTCCCTCTCCAGGTGATCTTCCCAACCCAGAGATCAAATCTGCATCTCCTGCATCGACAGGTGGATTTTTCGCCACTGAGCCACCAGGGAAGCCCCACTGTCTATTACATTGGCTAGAAAAATGTGTCCTTTCCCACAGAACAATTGCCCCAGAATGCAGGGTCCTGGGAATAAACTAAAACTGAGGTGTGGGGTTGGCTGACTCCACGGCAGGCAGAGATCAGCAGCATCAGCCACAGGTTCCCTCACTGGCTGTGTGGTTGATGAGACCATCAGTCTTGTTAGCACTCCCGATGTACTACTGATGACCAGGCGTTTTTAAAGTGTTGTTGTTATTCTAAAATAATCGCCATTGGATTCATCTGTTGTTGAACAAGGCACTGTGTGCATAGCCTTGCTTGATTGGTTTCTATTAATTTACCCATAAATTATGTATTAGAGTGGATATAGAGGAGTGAACCAGACAGTGTAAGTTGCAGGAACTTAGTCCACGCTCCTATTGGCTGATTTCTTTCCCTTTAGCTGCATTTTCCTCTCAGTTCAAGGCTGATAAAAAATCACAGAGAACTGGTGATTCATTAGGAGTCCAGGAGAGGCCAGGTCCCAGAAGGGGACCAGCCTGCCCTGTACTCTGCAAAGATTCCCCGCTAAATGCTGGGTCCTGAGCCCCACCGGGAGGGACTCTCCCTGTTCTGAGCTCTGCACCTCTTCCCTGCTGAGCTCTGAGCTGCTAGCATCAGACTCAGTATCTCAGTTCATCCTCATGATGCTGCTGGGAGGGATCAGTTGGTTCCATAGAATCAGCCACAGATACTTCCTTCCTATTGGTCAGGGTCAAGCACTGGGCTCCCCTACCTGGTCAATGCCAACCTCTGTTGTGTCCTGCAGCCTGCAGACCCAGCCATGACTCAGGACACACCCCCCAGCTCCAGTGTCCCAGTCTTCTTCATTCAGGGAGACTCACCTTCACTTTCCACGTCCTTACCCTGCTCACTCCTCCTCCACCATCTGCCCTGACCCCTCCAGCCTCCGAAGTCAGAGTTATCAACCGCACCACCCCAGGGATTTTGTAGTTTGTTTCTGGAAGACATTCAGCACAGAGCAGAGCTGGGGGCCGCGTACAAAAACAAATATGCTGTTAGACGGCACATGATGGAAAACTAGGTTTATGGCATCATCCTTAACTCTTCGGCTTCCCTGGTGGGTCAGAGGTAAAGAATCTGCCTGCCAGTGCAGGAGACATGGGTTTGATCCCTGGGTAGGGAAGATCCTCGGGAGAAAGAAATGACAACCCACTCCAGTATTCTTACCTGGGAAATCCCTTGGACAGAGGAGCATGGAGGGGTACAGTCCAGGCAGTTGCAAAGAGTTGGGAATGACTGAGTGACTGAGCACACACACACACACACACACACACACACACACTCATCAACTCTATGAAGCTTCTTTCTTTCTTTTTTTGGTACCTGTGTACTGTTGATGGACGTACATTTGCACATCCTAATCACCCCAGCTCTATATGGAGCTTCTTCAGAGTGGATCAGAGTACCAGCCACAGGACAGGAAACCTGCAGCTCCGTGGCTCTGACCCAGTGATGAATGGGGTCTTCGGCTCAGCAGAGTTCTCACGTTTTGCCTTAGCGCTGCCCTTTCTATGGGGCAGAACTCAGCTGCTGCATCTTTATTTTTCTAGTTGTGGGATAACAGCCCAGGAGAGGATGAGGAGACAGACATCCAGCCTGAGAGTTCCATCATGGGAAGGGTTCTGTCTGCAGGAATGAAACAATTAGTTATGTTTCCCTAGTTATTAATGAAAGCATTAACTAGCACTAAATGGAGAATCTGGGGTTGTCTGGGAAACAGTCTTTTTTTTTCTTTCAGCCACGCTGTGTGGCCTGTGGGGAGGTCTTAGTTCCCTGATCAGGGGTGGAACTCACACCCCTTGCAGTGGTAGCATGGAGTCTTAACCACAACCACAGGAAAGTCCCAATTTTGAACATTTTTAAAGGCAAGGCAAGTTATTTGGGGGTAATGAATGAATCACCATCATTGAAAGGACTGACGCTGAAGCTCCAAAACTTTGGCCACCTGACACAAAGAGCCAACTCACTGGAAAAGACTCTGATGCTGGGAAAGATTGAAGGCAAAAGGAGAAGGAGATGGCAGAGGATGAAATGGTTAAATGGTATCACCGCCTCACCGGACATGACTTTGAGCAAACTCTGGGAGATAGTGAAGGACAGGGAAGCCTGATGTGCTGCAGTCCATGAGTTCGCAGAGTTGGACATGATTTAGTGAATGAATGACAACACTCAAAAAATTACAAGAAATATTTTTAGAGTCCTAACCTTTTCTTCTGCCCAGGAAAGGTTTTCGGGATGTCACATGTTGATTTATCTAAAGGTCTCATTCATCGTGTGATGTCACCTGCCTGGTTCTGAGAGCCACCTAGGTTCCTGGGCTGTCCCTGGACATGAGGGGACAACAAGGGTCACTTCTCTCAGAGTCAGGGACTAAAAGCAACAGGGCTATTCATGTGCATTGCATGCATGCATGCTCAGTTGCTTCAGCAGTGTCCAACTCTGCAACCCTACGGACTGTAGCCCGCCAGGCTCCTCTATCCATGAGATTCCCCAGGCAAGAATACTGGAGTGGGTTGCCATGGCCTCCTCCAGGGGAATCTTCTGACCCAGGGGTTGAACCTGCATCTCTTATGTCTCCTGCATTGGCAGGAGGGTTCTTTACCACAAAAGCCACCCAGGAAGCCCATCCAAGTGCATTAGGGTCACAGAATCAGACCTGGGACAGGTCAGATTTCATGACCTTAGCCTTGAGGTCTTTCCAATTTAACTTAATTAATATCTATTTGAATTCACTCAATGAAGTGCAAGTCATAACTGAAACAACCTGTGAATGAGTGCTTGCTCTGTGCCCTGCCCTGTGTCCCCAGCACAGAGATGAAGAAGGCACCGTCTCTGCCTCCAAACTGCTCCCAGTCCAGGCGAAGCAACAGCCACGCAGATGTATAGCCTCTGTGCAAATTCCATCGCATTTGCAAATCACCACAGGCTTTACTACTCTCTGGGATAAATGCATAACCTCTTCCTGAGTAGGGTGACTCAGTATCCTGGCTTTCCCATGGTGGCAGGGTTCCCAAGTCACAGGAATTTCACTACAAAAAACAAACAAACAAACAAAAAAAAAAACAAGGAAATTGCCAGGCAAACAAGAATAAGTTTTACTATATTCCTAGGCTATATTATATTTTTAGTAATCTTTCAATAGGGGCTGATTTGTAAGATGGATGGTCTGATCAGTTAGCTCATGAATCACCCTTGCTATAAACATTGTCCTTGGTCTCAGCAGACTGTCCACTGTGGGCCCAGTGCCACTGGTTTTTCTTTTGATCACTTGTCCTTCTTCATGATTAATTTCTCTTTCAACCAAGGAATCTATTATAGAAACAAATAACAAGAGAGACCTATTATGTTGCTCTCTCTGTCCATTTCATTGTGAATTTTCTTCCTCTCTGTTTCCCCAACACCCCTCCTCAGAGAACCTGCATTGTGGGTACTTCTGAGCAAAAATCCTAATTGTTGTTCCCAAGCTAGCAAGCCTCCTTTTCCTCCTACGTTGCATCACAAGGCTAATTCTCTGAAGATTGTGCATTATTCCAGCACAAAAAGGAGACAGTTAGGTGAACACTGGATGTGGCATGAGCAGCATTTAATTATTACTGGGATAAATTCCAGGAAATTTGAAAACCATCACAGAAATGGTACAAAAGTGGATACATATTAAAGAGAAGAAAGAGAAAACCCCCACTCTTTTTTTAAAAGTTTTTAAAGTTTATTTATTTTTGGCTGTGCTGGGTCTTCTTTGATGTGTAGGCTTTTCTCTAGTTGCAGAGAGTGGGGTCAACTTCTAGTTGTTGTGGACGGATTCTCATTGTGGTGACTTCTCTTGTAGAATATGGGCTCTAGGGCCCCTGGGCTCCAGTAGTTCCAGTGTGTGGCCTCAGCAGGTGTGACTCCCAGGGTCTGGAGCACAGGCTCAGAAGTTGTGGCACACGAGCTTAGTTGCTCCACAGCATGTAGGATCCTCCCGAGTCAGGGACCAAACCAGTGTATCCTGCTTTGGCAGGTGGATTCTTTACCACGGAGCCTCCAGGGAAGCCCAGTCCCCGTTCTTGAATCTTATCTTGAGAACATGACTTCACTGCACTGTTCTATTTAGGTTGGTAAAAGCATGGGTGTAATCTTTCTACAAACACAATGATAGGGTATTATGATAATTTAAATAATTGTCATAATAAGTGAGAACTATGAAGCATCTTCTGTGCTGGGAATTTTTAAAAAATATTTTAAGATGTAGTATTCACACCTAATAAAAGTCATGGCTCATATGCACCATCTGTGGTCCAGCCAAGAGGACTCAGGTGAGAACTGACCATGGCAGAAGAACACTGGGTCTTCAGATGACCTCAGGGGGCAATCACTGACCATATTAGACTCTGATATGAATGAGAAATAAACCTCTATGGTGTTAAGCCATTATCTTGAAGTGTTGTTTGTTATAGCCATTCATCTAGGTTGATTGAGATCATTAATTTTTTTTTCTGGCATTTTTTAAAAATTATTTTTTTATTATTTTTTTACTATACAATATTGTATTGGTTTTGCCATACATCAACATGCATCCACCACGGGTGTTACACATGTTCCCAATTGATTGAGATCATTATTATAGACAACTTCCAGAGGAGAAAATTGAAAATTGAATAGGGTGTAATTTATTGAACCAAGAATATTTTTGTAGTAGGTGGGAGTGTTAGAATTTCAGTTTTAGGCTCACTTCATTCCAGAGTCCACTATTCTACCCAATTTTGAATCTGATTTATATCCCAATGAGTGGCCTGTTTTAATTCATCTTGCATTTTGGGGTTATACAAGGATTGCAGATTTGACCAGCAGAATCTACTAGATGCTAAAGTAAATCTGAAGTTCAGATAAACAATTATGTTTTAGTATAAGTATGTCCCATGCCATGTTTGTGACATACTTATACTGAAAATGTCTTTGCTATTTATCCAAAATTGGAATTTCACTGTGATATCCTATACTGTGGGCTTCCCTGGTGGCTCACATGGTAAAAAATCTGCCTGCAATGCGGGAGACCTGGGTTTGATCCCTGGGTTGGGAAGATCCCCTGGAGGAGAGCATGGCAATCCATGCCAGTATTCTTGCTTGGAGAATCCCCATGGACAGAGGAACCTGGCGGGCTACAGTCCATGGGGTCACAAAGAGCTGGACATGACTGAGCGACCAATCATGACACATTCTATATTGTATCTGATGATCCTGGTAGCATGTCCCATCTGTATATCCCAGAAACTTGCTGAATCCAATATCTGCCGCCATTTCTTCCCTGTGGGTGGGATTAAGTTGTCGGTGACTGTAGCAAATGTGAACAATAGCTCTGGAATTTTATTTTATTTTATTTTTAATCTTGTGTCCATGCTGGATCCAACTTGCACACCCTTCATTGGCAGTGTGAAGTCTTAACCAGTGGACACCCAAGGAAGTCCTTGTGTTTATTATTTTAGATAATGACCATTCTTAACTCTGTCAATGAGTTCTCCATTACAAGTAGCCTAGTAAAGGCACTTTATTTGGTATCTCTTATGAAAGTGAAAGTTGCTTAGTTGTGTCCAACACTTTGCGGCTATACAGTCCATGGGATTCTCCAGGCCAGAATACTGGAGTGGATAGCCTATCCCTTCTCCAGCAGATCTTCCCAACTCAGGAATCAAACAGGGTCTCCTGCACTGCAGGTAGATGCTTTACCAGCTGAGCAACCAGGGAAGCCCAGTATCTCTTATAGAAAACATCTGATGCTAATGCTTGCTGTTTGGTACTTAATTCTTGATGTCCCTGATAGAACTTGGGGACACTGTGGAATTTTCATGCAGTATTGTCCAGCCTAGGATTGCAGCCTCTCTGGATATTAACAGACAACAGCTACAGAGAACAAATCTAGGGCACCTATTCGATCAGGAAGTGTGTATGAGCACTAATTTGAAATTGGTCTTGTCTGTATAACATCTACACAAATCCCACTAATGACAACAAGCATTTGAACTTGGATTTCAAGAAGTAAAAGATGAGCCACAGATGGTGTTCGGTAGCATCCTGGAGGGAGCTGGAGAGTCTGTTTCCTCTTTACCTACTATCTTTTTCTCAACAACCCCCAACCCCTTGCTGAGTGGGTTTCCCATTCAAAGACAGCTTCAGAGGGTTTGAGTGTGGGAGAGGGTGTGTCTGGGCAGAAATGTGGCAGGGGGTTGGGGAAGACATGTAGAGAAGCTGCTCAAAGGTGAGGCAGTATTTCCTTGTTGGGTTACTGTGATGCACCACCCAGCCTCCCCACCCCTGGTAAAGATGGAAGGAATTATTGCCCATATGCTGAGTGGGCATCTCTTCCTGGAGAGGCCTGCCTCAGTGCTCCCTGTGGGATTAGTTGAGGCCAGGATTGAGCTACAAAGCAGGACATCTTCTGCCTCTTCCAAACACTGCCACCTTCCTTCTGCAGGTGTTCATCCTGCGGTTACTCCCAGGTAAACTTCCTCTGTGCTAATCTCCACTTGAAAGTTAACTTCTCATGAAACCCAGCCTTAATAGCTTATGACCATTCTTCAAGCAAAGCTTTTGTTGTTTCCTTATTTTTCACTTTTAGTCATTTTATTCTTCTTGATATGATTGTAATTGGGATTGTTTTATTAATTTTTCTTTCAGATAGTTTGTGATTTGTGCTTTTTGTTGTTTGGCCACTCAGTAATATCTGACTCTTTTGCAACCTCATGGACTAAAGCCCACGAGGCTCCTCTGTCCATGGGATTTTCTGGGCAAGATCACTGGAGTGATTTGTGTATGAAAATGCAATACAATCTGCACACTGATTTTGTATCCTGCAAATAAAGAATTCATTGATGAGTTCTGAAGGCTTTTGAGGGTGTCTTTAAGATTTCCTATATAGTCTTATGTCATCCCAAGCAATGACAGTTTTACGTCATTCCAATTTGGATTTTTTAAATTTCTTTTTCTAGCCTTATTGATATGACCAGGACTTCCAATACTATGCTGAACAAAAGTGGTGAGAGTGGTTGTCATTGTCTTCTTCCTGATTTTAAAGAAAATGCTTTTAGGGTCTTTTTTCCGCTCATTGAGTATGATGTTGGCTAGAGTCTCCCCTGGTGGCTCAGCGGTAAAGAATCTGCCTGCAATGCAGGAGGCCTGGGTTCAATCCCTGGGTCAGGAAGATCCCCTGGAGAAGGTAATGGCAACCCACTCTAGTATTCTTGCTTGAAGTATTCCATGGACAGAGGAGCCTGGAGGGCTACAGTCCATAGAGTAGCAAAGAGTTGGACACGACTGAGCAACCAACACTTCACTTCATGATGTTGGCTGTGGGTTTGTCATATATATTATTATTATGTTGAAGTCTATTCCTCTATACTCACTTTGATGAGAGTTTTCATCACAACTGGATGATGCTGAATTTTGTCAAAGGCTGTTTCTCCACCTATTGGGATGATCATATGATTTCTATCTTTCATTTTGGAAAAAATCTGCTTCTAAGGATGAACATAGTAGATGAAAAAAGTGAGATGTGCAAATTTGTTGGGGCCATTAGCTTGACAGCACAGTCACTTAAGAAGGATAGTAATTAAATCACAATGTTTACATTGAGCATCTCACACTTTCAAATCATTTTATATGAATTATCTCATTTGCAGGCACATCAAGGGCAGCCTCTTTATTTCTAATGTTGACTCATTTCAGGGCTATCCAAGCTGCAGTCACTACAGTAATAAAATTGAATAATTTTGTATTAGTAAAAAAATGCAAACATTTTGTTGGAAGTGCAAATTTTAGGACAGAGTTGTGATAGTCTGTGTGCTTATAAGTGAGCATGGCTTTCAACCAAGTAATTTTGTTTCTTTGGAGTTATGCTAAGAAAATAGAGATATGTGTAAAGACATGGGAGGAAAGGTTACTTACATGACAATAAAATTTTTAAGCAACATAAATGTCTCAAAATAGAGATTTATTTAAATATATATATCAATCAAGAAAAATAAAGATCTCTAAATGTATTTAGATCAATAGATGGATAGATTGATAAGTAGCTAGATGACAGATATTATAAGTAGATAAACAGATAACAAGTGGATATATAGATAGTAAAGGGATGATAGATACATAGATAATAGATAAAGATGGTGGATGAATTAGTAGATGGCTAGATAGATATGATGGATCAATAGATAGATATATAGATAGATGGTAGATAATAGACAGATGGATGATAGATGATAGATAAAGATGATGGATGACTTGGTGGGTAGATATGATGGGTGGATAGATAGATGGATGATAGATGGATAGACAGATATAGAAAACAGATCCTAGCACCAGAAACAGCAGCATGGACTGTCAAGTAGTCTTCTAACCTCCCTGTCCCCCTCATGGCATGACTGTCCCCCAGTGTGCCCTCTTGCTGAGTTACTCAGTCAAAGACCCTTCCTAGAAGCTACACCACATAAGTCTACTTATATTTTGGTGGCCAGCTGTCAGCCACCTGTCCAAACCTAGCTATAACAGAGACTGGAAAACAAAATCTATTAGAGCACACCTCCCTCCTCGCCAAATAACTTCAGTCTCAGTTACAGAGGTGGAAAAGGAGAAGGAAAATTGTGGCAACAGCCAGCAGACTACGGCCACGTGTCTTTTCTCTGTTCTCCTGGACAACCAATGCCTTCTCTGCTACAGAGGCCACCCTTTGTTTTAGGTTTCTGAGGTGTTGGGTTTAAATCAATCATTTTGTTAATCAAATTAAGCTTTCCAGGTACTCCAAAAGCTTTTATGCAAAAGATATTTGGCCAAATATCTTTTTTTTTAATGATTTTATTTGTTTTTGGCTGTGCTGGGCCTTTTTTTGCTGCACGGGTTTTTCTCTAGCTGTGGCCAGTGGGGGCTAGTCTAGTTTCGCCCTGCATGGGCTTCTCATTGCAGTGCCTTCTCCTGTGGTGTGTGGGCTTCTCATTGAGGTGGCCTCTCTTGATGTAAAGAGCGCAGGCTCTAGGTGCTCGGGCTTCAGTAGTTGCGGCACATGACTCAGTGGTTGTGGCTCCCAGGATCTGCAGCACAGGCTCAATAGTTGCGGTACGTGGGCTTAGTTACTCAGAGACATGTGGGATCTTCCTGGATCAGGGATCACACCAGTGTCTCCTGCATTGGCAGGTGGATTCTTAACCACTGACCCAACAGGGAAGCCCCAGCCAAATATCTTTTAATTCAAAGTTTCTCAGATGGAAAGCCATAAATGCATTTCCCATATCCCATTGTTTCTATGATAATTTTTAGTCACATTGACATAACTTACTTTTTCCAGTAATAAAAGCACATTTTAGATCTCTTTGTTAATCTTTTTTGCAGATTCTTCAAGTGTCCACAAATATCTGCACTTTCCTCTTCTGAGTAAACAGAGGATCTGTTTCTTCACTTTCCCTACACTCATCAGAGTCCTGTCACTAGTTCTCACCAATGGAATGTGAGCAGAAGAAAGTGTGACACCTTTGGACTTAAGCAATTAAGAGCAGGTCTGACCTCTCCATTCTCTCTCTGTCCCATCCATTGGCTGATTGTAAAGGAAAATGAGTACTAAGGACACAGTAGATGCTCAAGATAAAAGATGCTTAGGTCCCTCAATGATCCTTTTTGGAGCAGGAAATCCCACTGCCCCTCCCTGGCCAGTGATGTGCTAAGAAGCAGAACAATACTGTGCCCTGAGGCGTACAACCCCACATAACTGAGTACCAATGTGTGATTTCAGCACCTAAATTGGTATTTGTTTTTGTTTTGCTTTTCGGTTGTACCTTGCAGCATGTGAGATCTTAGTTCCCTGACCAGGAATTGAACCCATGCCCCCTGCATTGGAAACACAGAATCTTAGCTACTGGAACACCAGTGTGTATGTGCTAAGTTGCTTCAGTTGTGTCTGATTCCCTGTGACCCTATGGACTATAGCCCTCCAGGCTCCTCTGTCCGTGGAATTATCCAGGCAAAAATACTGGAGTGGGTTGACATGTTCTCCTCCAGGGGATCTTCCTGACCCAGGGATTGAACCTGTTTTTCTTACATCTCCTGCATTGGCAGCAGGGTTCTTTACCACTAGTGCCTCCTGGGAAGCCCCAAGTGAAGTCCTCAAATAGTTTTTTTTTATTCTGGGTTCTACTAAGCATGTAGCTAGACCCAAGCAGTGGACTCTTGGGCTAACAAGATGTTATTTAAAAAAAAACTTTAAATAGTTGTCAATAATTAAAAATTCAGGGACTTCCCTGGTGGTCCAGTGGTTAAGAACCTTCCTCCCAATGCCAGGAATGTGGGTTCAATTCCTGGTTGGGGAACTAAGATCCCACATGCCATAGGGCAACTGAGCCTGTGAGCTGCAACTAAAGAAACCTGAGTGCTGCAATGAAGAGTTCGCGTGCCACAACTAAGATCTGATGCAGCCAAAAAACAACTAAATAATTAAAAAATTAAAAATTCAGAATTTCACATAAAATGTCATTGGGGTCAGCAGAATTTCAGTCCTTATGACCTTTTCCCCTGATGTCTCACCTGGGAATCTCAAGAAAGACTTTGCAGCTGTAATTCAGGTTACTAATCAGTCGCTTTGAAAATAGGGCGAGCAGCCTGGAGGCGCCAGGTAAGTTCCATGCAATCACTGGGCCCTTAAAAAGCAGAGCTTTCTCTAACCTGAAAGAGAGAGAAGTCAGAGGGACTGGAAACATGAGAAGGATTTGATGTGTGTGTGTGTGTGTGTGTGTGTGGTTGCTGGCTTGGAGACACGGGGGTCACATGCAAAATGTAAGACTACTAATTGTGCCAACATTCAGAATGAGCTGCAAAGCAGATTCTCCAGTAAGGAAAGTCCCCTCGCCGACACCTTGACTTTTGTCACGTAAGATGTACAGTCGTCAGAAGAAAATAAATGGAAACAATAGGGAGAAATAACAGCCTATACATCTGCAAATTGGCCAGATACCAACATCCAGACTTGAACAGCACTGGAAAGTCCCACGTAACAGCATTCTGGAGTCCTAACTAGGAAAGGGTTCCAGGCGGTGTATTCACCCCACAGGCCAAACTTCAGACTGCAGCTTTAGGGGCTCCTGCGTATAATCCCAGGTTAGATACATCAGGTTGTATTCAGGTATACATTGAATACATCAGGTTAGAAACACTGATGTTTCCAAGCTGTGCCTCTGAAAAGTGATCTTGGGTTCCATGCTTTTTCTCAGATCATAAAAGAGGGTAAAAAAATTAACTCTCAAGTTTGTGAAACTGGTTATTTTGTTCTTTTTCCATGTCTGCATTTCCTCACCTTGCCTCTTTCAAAAGAAAGGGATACCCAGACATCTCTAATTTTCTAAAAGAAGTTTTGCTTTAATACAGAACCAGAATCCTTCATTTCATTTTGCTCTGTGTGGTGAGACAGAACTGAAATTTTGGGATCAGTGAGTTAGCAGTGGGTCATCTGTGCCGAGATTATAAATATCTCCCACCTGGGTCCCCTGTGAGACCTCCACCGAGGGTTCTCTTGGTTTTTTGAAAAAAGCAATTCGTTTTTAATTGTCCTTAGAAATGGTTTTTCTGGTGTATCAGTTTAGAACAAGCTTGTTTATCAAAACCCACTGATCCAAATAATTCACAATGCAACTAAAATTACTTTCTGAAATAACAATGAGATTTTAAAGAAGGAGGTTTAGTTACAAAGCACCCATGGGACTGTGATACTAAGCTTATAAACAGTGCATCTTATTTCATGGGCAGCAACCTTTGGGGTAGAACAGGTGTTCTGGGGGATTATCAGGCTGCCAGCTTACAGCTTCTCTATTTCTTAGTTTGCCTGTTCAATTAAAATCTGAATATCACTCTTGCTACCCCTTCTTTCCTTTTTCCCCTTTTTCTTCATCCTTCCGCTCTTTCATCTGACATTTTGTTGTCACTCTTTTCTCATGTTTTAAAAATGAGAGAGACCAAGATAAATATATGGTCTTGACCTTACGGGATCAAACAGCTGTTTCTTTTCCAGTGACACACAAATATGGATCTGGCTTTTAAAAAGAGCATTTTGGGGACTTCCTTGGTGGTCCAGTGATTAAAACTCTGCCTTCCAATGCAAGGGGTGTGGGTTTGATATGTGGTCAGGGGGCTAAGATTTCACATGTCTTGCAGCCAAAACACCAAAACATAAAACAGAAACAACACTAACAAATTCAATAAAGACTTTTAAAAAGGAGCATTTTTCAGCTCAGGTACTAGAACATCTGTTGACAATTTGGATTGCAGGCACAGCTGTATCCAGGAGCTAAGGAGACATGGTTTCTCTTGTTCCACTTCCCAGCTCTTACTTCTGCTGTGTTGGTTCTATTATCATTCAGACTCCTCCAATATATGGTAACCTGTGATGTCTACAGATCCAAAATGACCTCTCTCCAGGCTTATTTCCAGTGGAAAAGAAGCTATCTTTCTTTCTTTCCAGTAGCATCCAGTGGCTCTGGGTTTCACTCTGTAGTATGGATCAGATCTTCCTGGGATCAGCCCTTCTTAGGTCTTGAGATGGTGGTGCCTGACCATAGACTGAGTATTGGAATTATTTGCAAATCATCTGGGAAGAGGTGATGTCGATTAATTAGTGTTTATAATATGTGGGCCATTTAGAAAGACGGTGCAAGCAGGGTATTAAGAAACAGAATCTGACCTTAAGTGTTAGATTCTGACAGAGTGAATGACCAAGGTCAACTTTTGTAGATTTGTAACTAATCAGGTCAGAGTTTTAGGGGGATGTGTTTGGGGTAACAAGAAGCTTGATGAACCTCACTAGGACTTCCTAAAAGCTACAAAAACCTCAGCTTGAATAGACCTCATCACTTCCAATTCTAGATGGAAGAGTCAAGAATTCACTTATCAGGACTTCCCTGGTGGTCCAGTGGTTAAGACTTTGCCTTCCAATGCAGGGGGTGCGAGTTCAATCCCTGGTCAGGGAGATAAGATCCCACATGCCTTGTGGCCAAAAAACCAAAACATAAAACAAAAGCAATATTTAAGAAGTTCAATAAAGACTTTTAAAAATAGTCTACATTAAAAAAAAATCTTTAAAATTAAAAAAAGAAGCCCCTTATCAAATAACTTACAGTCTGCTGTCTCCTGGGATATACATGCTTGTGTTCACTGCAGTAAATTGTAAATGCTTTCAGGTTCATTCACCAGAGGACTCATTATCATGCTGTCTTCTGTGGGGTTTCTACATCATGTCTTGATCTCTGACCCACTTATGGTGGCCACTAGGAACCAAGAAGATCCTGAGCAATCATTGGTTCCCATGGTTCCCCCTAAAGCCTGAGTAGTACCATATTGAAGCATGAATGGGCAGGAGGGCTGTTTTCTCTAAACTTACTCCCAAGATACAATCTGTAGAAGAGGTTGTGGATTCCCAGTGTTCAAAACAAGAAGATGTCCAATGACTATAATAAAAAACATTGTAGATGTTATCATGCAGGCATGTTTAGGATAAGGATGAGAAGAAGCCAAATGGCTTTGCCACAAAGTGTCAGAGGGTCTTCCCAGATGGGTGAGTTAAGATGGGCCTGGATGGATGACTCAGGATGACCAAGTAGAGAGGAGTGAAGACCATTTGAGAGAAAGGAACTTTTCACCCCCGCCCCTCTTTCTCACTCTTTTTTTTTAATGCTTATTTTCCCCCTCCCTTCCTGCCTTCTTTGGAGTTATGTGTTCAGTCCCCCCGCCCCCCATTTTCCCCCATTCACTAATAGGAAGTTTAACATTTTATTTCTAGCTTTCAAATGGCAGTGATTTTATTTTGTTGTATCTCCTTTGTTAAAACAGCTCATGAGTGTAACTTAGCATCCTTCCAATAGAAGTCATTTACTCCTCATTGAGGATCTTTTGGTGTTGTCTTCTGTTTTGTTCACTGCTGAAGCTGTGTAGTTCCAAGAACTTTTCTCAGTTTGTTCATTCATTCAGGTCTATTCTACTTCTTGATTATCCCAGCTGTGCCACCCAGAGCTCTGCCACATGGCAGCACTTTTGCCCGAGAAAGATTTCAGGGGCTTCCCTGGTGGTCCAGTGGTTAAAAATCCACCTGCCAATGCAGGGGACATGGGTTCGATCCCTGGTGTGCATTGTGCCACAACTACTGAGCCCACGCTCTAGAGCCCATGCTCTGCAACAAGAGAAGCCACCACAATGAGAAGCCCATGCGTTGCAACTAGAGAGCAGCCCCCACTGGCTGCAACTAGAGAAAGCCCAACCACAGTAACAAAAATCCAGTGCTACTAAAAATACAAATAAATATTTAAAAAAAGAAAGCTTTCATTGACACTACCAGAAACTACTATCTTCAGAGATACTTTTGAAAAGTCTTCTGTGTAGAAACTTCCTTTGAAATAAACAATTCAGTTTATAACTTTAAACCAACTGTGGAAAATACCAAGTAGGCTATAGAAATGTTCCCTTTAACAGCTACATTTTCTTGCAGTGCAGCAGAAAATAATTTCACTACTTTGCCTGTCTTTACACCTCATCATTCCTAGTAAAGAGATTTCTTTGAAGATTTTGCTGCATTCGTATTCCGAATCAAGAATAATTTTCTCATTCCTCATGTGGAATGATTCTTCATCCCTGTATCATCAACTCTTTTGAGATCCAGCATGAATATTGGGTTTTTGTGCAATTAATTTGATGTCTTGATATGAAACTATATTTTTTTAAAGATAGTTTTGAAGTTGATTTTGTTGACTAGAATCCAGGATATGAGCTCACACCCATGGGATTGATGATTCAGTCTGATGATTCACTTTCTCATCTTTGAGCCAACTGTCTTCTGACAGACCTTTAATTACCTTAGTGGAGATTCTGCTTGAGAAGGGAAAGATATTATGAGAGACAGATGAGTTCATCTGACCCATGGATGGCTTTCCTGGGAGACTATTCACATTATAGCCTAATCAACACTAGGGAACATTGTTTATATGATCATGTATGTGACTAGAGCTTAATTAGTTGAGCAGTACACAACCTGTACAACTGTCTGAGTACAGTTATAACACATCAATTTCAGGCCCTTCCTCATCATGTTCTTATTATTTCCTCAATGATAAGACCCTTGGGCATCAAATTCACAAGCAGGTCCTGGGACTCTGCCTTGCAGTTGTCTTTGTGCTGGGGCCTACTGACACAGCCATGAGTACAATATCATCTGTGATTTAAGAGTTCCCAATCTGTTGGGAGAGGTAGACTAGGAAACAGAAGTTTTCTATGACTTCTTGTAATAGAAGGCTTTATTGGGAGCTTAGACAAAGGTACCAAGAAGAGGTAAGTAGCAGAACCCCAGGTGAATTTTGAGATAGGTCACCATGTGGATATCTCAAAGTCGCTTACTAATGACCAATGAGATGAATCTTCCTTGTTGGATATCATAATGGGTGAAGACGGAAAGATGGCAGAGAAGTGGGGAAAGTTCATTTGGACCAAGTTGGACTGTTTCCCTAACCCTATGCGTGTGCCACTAAGTCCTCAGTCATGACTGAATCTTTGTAACTCCATGGACTATAGCCCACCAGGATCCTCTGTCCATGGGATTGTCCAGACAAGAATACTGGAGTAGGTCACCATACCTTCCTGCAAGGGATATTCCAGACCCAGGAATCAAACTCAGGTCTCTTGGGTCTCCTGAATTGGCAGATGGGTTCTTTATCACTAGAGCCACCTGGGTAGCCCTAACCCTAACCCTAACCCTAACCCCAACCCTAACTCTAACCAAAATTTTAACACCAGCTCTAACCCTAAACCCAACCAAACCCTAACCCTAACCTGGTCTGCTGAGAACATCTTGACCAGGACACTTGCAGAACTGGAACTGTGTCCATGTGGGGAGGCAGACACAGTGGACAGGTGTTCTAATACACACTGAGAAAGCTAAAGCAGCCTTTGGTAGCAGCACAGACAGCTATCCCTGGGGGGTCAGGGGAGAGAGTGTTCCCCTCTGCTGGGGCTAAAGTTGTGCAAATCCTGGGACCCATTGTATTGGCAAGATGGTGGAGAAGAAGAACATGAGCTCATCTTCTCCTGTGAGAACTCCACAATTACAACTTGCTTCTGAATAACCATCGACAGGAGAATGTTGTATCCCACCAAAAAAGATACCCCACATCCAAGGGCAAAAGAGAAGCCCCAGTAAGATGTTGGAGGGGAAAAAATCCCTTTTAGTATCAAATCCCATACCCGCCAGTGATGCACGGAGGGCTCAAACAAAACCTTGTGCGCACCAGGACCCAGAGACCTTACAGAGACGGAGCCAGACCTGTGTTTGAGTCTTCTGAGGAGGTGCAAGTCAGCAGTGGCCTGCTGCAGGGGCAGGGGCTCTGGGTGCAGCTACCTGGTCACACAGCCCGTGGCAAAAGCCCTCTTGGAGGTTGCCATTAACCTCACCGTAGAGCTGCTGAGCAGACAACCATAAACTGCAGAACAATTGTACCAAAGACATTCTCATGCTGTTAAGAAAGTTCTAGGACCCACACTGTTGTGGGTCCAACCTGGGGTTCTGGCAAAGGGACTGAGAACTCCCAGAGAATTTGACTTTGGAGGCCAGTGGGATTTGATTATAGAACTTACACAGGACTGGGGAAAGAGTCTCTTGGAGGACACAAACAAAACCTTATGTGCACCAGGACCCAGAAGAAAGGAGTAATGACGCCACAAGAGACTGACCCAGATTTTCCTGTGAGTGTCCAGGAGTCTCGGGCGGAGCCATGGGTTGGTGGTAACCTGCTGCAGGGTTGGGGCACTCAGTGCTACCTTTAGAAGGAGGTCACCATTATCTTCATTACCTCCACCATAGTTTGGTCTCAGGTCAAGCAACATGGTGGGAACAGGACCCCGCCCATCAATGCAAACTTGGATTAGAGATTTACTGAGCATGGCCCCACCTACCAGAACAAGATCCAGTTTCCCCACAGTCAGTCTCTCCCATCAGGAAGCTTCCATAAGCCTCTTATCCTTTTTTTTTTTCTTTTCTTTTTTTTTTAAATTTTATTTTATTTTTAAATTTTACATAATTGTATTAGTTTTGCCAAACATCAAAATGAATCTGCCACAGGTATACATGTGTTCCTTATCTTATCCTTATCCATCAGAGGGCTGACAGAATGAAAACCACAATCACAGAAAACTAATCAAACTGATCACATGGACCACAGCCTTGTCTAACCCATAGAAACTATGAGCCATGCCGTGTAGGGCCACCCATGACTGAGGGGTCATGGTGGAGAGTTGTGACAAAATATGGTTCACTGGAGAAGGGAATGGCAAACCACTTCAGTATTCTTGCCTTGAGAACTCCTTGAACAGTACAAAAAGGCAAAAAGATATGACACTGAAAGATGAACTCCCCAGGTCAGTAGGTGCCCAATATGCTAACTGGAGATCAGTGGAAAAATAACTCCAGAAAGAATGAAAAGACCGAACCAAAGTGAAAACAGTGCTCAGTTGTGGATGTGACTTGTGATGGAAGTAAAGTCTGAGGCTGTAAAGAGCAATATTGCATAGGAACCTGGAATATTAGATCCATGAATCAAGAAAGTAGAAGTGGTCAAACAGGAGATGGCAAGAGTGAGCATCGACATTTTAGGAATCAGTGAACTAAAATGGACTGGAATGGGTGAATTTAATTCAGATGACCATTATATCTACTACTGTGGGCAAGAATCCCTTAGAAGAAATGGAGTAGCCCTCGTAGTCAACAAAAGAGTCCAAAATGCAGTATTGAGGTGTAATCTCAAAAATGACAGAATGAACTCTGTTCATTTCTAAGGCAAACCATTCAATCACAGTAATCCAAATCTATGCCCCAATCAGTAATGCTGAAAAAAATGAAAATGAATGGGTCTATGAAGACTTACAAGACCTTCTAGAACTAACACCCCCAAAAGATGTCCTTTTCATCATAGGGGACTGAAATGGAAAAGTAGGAATTCAAGAGATACCTGAAGTAGCAAGCAAGTTCGGTCTTGGAGTACAAAATGAAGCAGGGCAAAGGCTAACAAGAGAACGCACTGGTCATAACTCTTCCAACAACACAAGAGAAGACTCTATACATGGACATCACCAGATGGTCAACACCAAAATCAGATTGATTATATTCTTTGCAGCCAAAGACGGAGAAACTGTGTTCAGTCAGGAAAAACAAGACTGGGAGCTGACTGTGGCTCAGATCATGAACTCCTTATTGCCAAATTCAGACTGAAATTGAAGAAAGTAGGGAAAACCACTAGCCCATTCAGGTATGACCTAAATCAAATCCCTTACAATTATACAGTGAAAGTGACAAATAGATTTAAGGGATTAGATCTGTTAGAGAGAGTGCCTGAAGAACTATGGGCAGAAGTTTGTGACTTTGTACAGGAGGAAGTGATCAAGACTATCCACAAGAAAAAGAAATACAAAAAGGCAAAATGGTTGAGGAGGCCTTACAAATAGCTGAGAAAACAAGAGAAGCAAAAGGCAAAGGAGAAAAGGAAAGATATACATATCTGAATGCAGAGTTCCAAAGAATAGCAAGGAGAGATAAGAAAGCCTTCCTCAGTGATCAATGCAAAGAAATAGAAGAAAACAATAGAATGGGAAAGACTAGAGATCTCTTCAAGAAAATTAGAGATACCAAGGGAACATTTCATGCAAAGATGGGCTCAATAATGGACAGAAATGGTATGGACCTAACAGAAGCAGAAGATATTAAGAAGAGGTGGCAAAAATACACAGAAGAATTGTACAAAAAAACATCTTCATGACCCAGATAACCACAAAGGTGTGATCACTCACCTAGAGCCAGACATCCTGGAATGCTCAGTCAAGTGGGCTTTAGGAAGCATCATTACAAACAAAGCTAGTGGAGGTGGTGGAATTCCAGTTGAGCTACTTCAAATCCTAAAAGAGGATGCTGTGAAAGTGTTGCACTCACTATGCCAGCAAATTTGGAAAACTCAGCAGTGGTCACAGGACTGGAAAAGGTCAGTTTTCATTCCAATCCCAAAGAAAGGCAATGCCAAAGAATGTTCAAACTACGGCACAATTGCACTCATCTCACACACTAGCAAAGTAATGCTCAAAATTCTCCAAGCCAGGCTTCAATAGTACATGACCCATGAACTTCCAGATGTTCAAGCTGGATTTAGAAAAGGCAGAGGAACCAGAGATCCAATTGCCAACATCTGCTGGATCATTGAAAAAGCAAGGAAGTTCCAGAAAAACATCTACTTCTGCTTTACTGATTATGCCAAAGCCTTTGACTGTGTAGATCACAATAAACTGTGGAAAATTCTTCAAGAGATGGAAATACCAGACAACCTTACCTATGTCGTGAGAAATCTGTATGCAGATCAGGAAGCAACAGTTAGAACTGGACATGGAACGACAGACTGATTCCAAATTGGGAAAAGAGTACATCAAGGCTGTATATTGTCACTCTGCTTATTTAACTTATATGCAGAGTACATCATGAGAAACGCTGGGCTGGAAGAAGCACAAGCTGGAATCAAGATTGCCGGGAGAAATATCAATAACCTCAGATATACAGATGACACCACCCTTATGGCAGAAAGTAAAGAAGAACTAAAGAGCCTCTTGATGAAAGTGAAAGAGGAGAGTGAAAGAGTTGGCTTAAAACTCAACATTCAGAAAACTAAGATCATGGCATCTGGTCCCATTACTCCATGGCAAATAAATGGAGAAACAATGGAAACAGTGTCAGACTTTATTTTCTTGGGCTCCAAAACCACTCCAGGTGGAGCCTGGAATCACTGCAACCACAAAATTAAAAGACGCTTACTCCTTGGAAGAAAAGCTATGACCAACCTAGAAAGCATATTAAAAAGCAGAGACATTACTTTGGCAACAAATGTTTATCTAGTCAAAGCTATGGTTTTTCCAGTAGTCACATATGGATGTGAGAATTGGACTTTAAAGAAAGCTGAGCGCCAAAGAATCGATGCTTTTGAACTGTGGTGTTGGAGAAGACTCTTGAGAGTCCCTTGGACTGCAAGGAGATCAATCAGTCAATCCTAAAGGAAATCAGTCCTGAATATTCATTGGAAGGACTGATGATGAAGCCAAAGCTCCAATACTCTGACCACCCAATGCAACGAACCGACTCATTGGAAAAGACCTTGATGCTGGGAAAGACTGAAGGCAAAATTGAGAAGGGGGTGGCAGAGGATGAGATGGTTGGATAGCATCACTGACTCAATGAACATGAATTTGATCAAACTCTGGAAGATAGTGGAGGACAGAGGAGCCTGATGTGCTGCAGCCCATGAGGTTGCAAAGAATTGAACAGAACTTAACAACTGAACAAACACCACAGCAGAGGTACTCGGTTTGTTGTTTATTTATTAAGTCTGTATGGAAACTTGATTTCTTCTTGGATCGTCTCACACTGGGCACTTGCTTTGGTTTCCAAATGGTCTTGTCTCCCCTTCTGTCCCCTCTGTCCTGACATATGTGGCCCGAAAAGAAAAAAAATAAAATGAATGCAGTGAAAGAAAGTGTCAGTCGCTCAGTCATGTCCAACTCTTTGCAACCCCATGGACTGTAGCCCACCAGACTCCTCTGTCCATGGAATTCTCCAGGCAATACTATTGGAATGGGTTGCCTTTCCTTCTCTAGAGGATCTTCCTGACCCAGGCATTTCTCCCTTAATTTCCTTTTAATTTGTGGAGGAAGTAAAAATTCAGATTCCTTGAAGTCTTCACATTTTTGTTTGAACGATTTCAATTATGTAGATGGTATGAGAACAGCACCAAAAATGTAAATGTCCACATGACAATTCAAGTCATGGATAGTTTCAAGTCTCTTCTTTCAGCATGTCAGATTCTCTAGCTCTTAGTGCTTACTAATCAATAAAATGTAAAAAGAAAGAGAGAGAAAGAAAAAGAAAAAAATTAAGAAAAATTCCAGTCATGGCAGAAAACAAAGGGAAAAGAAGACAGAGCAAAGAGGGAAATAAACTCTAATGTACTTATTAGTTTTCTGCCTAGGCTTGCTAGAGTGTATTCCGTCTACACTCTGACATGCCAGATGGCCATACAAATCCGTGTCCGGCAAGCTACTCGTGTGACTTTGCTGTCTGGAGGCTGCAGAACAGAGGTTAGGGGTCACTGCATATACAGACTGCATTTTCTGCCTAAAGCTCAGTTGACTGGATGAATTACAATTAATCCCAAGGACTTCAATTGTTAACACAGTGCAATGTTAATTGACCCCATGTTAAATAGCAAATATTTGCATTGTCTCTAGAGATTCATCTTAACAGGAAATAAGATCACATTTGAATATGGAAACTGTCCAGGGAATAAACTGTTCTTTTTACCTGGACAACTCAAATGATGAATTCTCTTGGCATCTTTTAAAAATTTCATTTCATTGTTATTGCCATGAGTGTACTCAATCCATAAAAAATTATACATTACATGTAAGATGGTGGTTTTTGGTATATTTTACAAGCTTAATACTAAGTTATTTCAATTTATAGGATTATTGGTTTTTTATTGACAAGATTAAAGGCAAAATATTAAAAGCGATGTATATATTTCTCTCTTTCCTCGTCCACCTTCTTTCCCCTTCTTGCCAAACACTTATGCATTTGGTCTTTTTCCAAGCAAAAGTAGATGAGGAGAGTCTAAAGAACCATGATGACTGTTTTTTATGGCTAGTTGACATTGCATATTATAAACTGGCCATCACCTTTAATTTCTATTTTGGTATTTGAATTTCGAAAAGTCACACATTTTCTTGAGCCCTCTACTTTACCCTTTGAAGACAGCCATGATCTGAAATTTACTTTCGTAAGTCACCTTTTTTCCTCTACTGGCAAATCAAAACTTTGACTTATTTTTGCAGCAATTGCTTTTTGCTTCCCTGGATAAGAGAGTTGCTAATGCAGCCTCACGCAATGAGGGATAATTGGTACCAATCTGGAGGATGCAGGTGAATGGGAGATGAGGCATCCCCCAGAATGCAGTTATCCATGGGTCTGTGATGTCCAACATCTGGGGTTTTGAACATCCTCATTCTGTGACTGGTAGTATGTCGACCAACCATCTGAATACTGGGCTGACATCTGTACATGTCATATGGATGTTTGGAGTGTTACAGAGACAGATTTCAGTCCTGTTCACATTTTTGGGTTTGGGTAGTAGCAGTGAATGTTTCAGAAAATCCAATGATATTTTGAATATTGTAACAGTGGACTTCTGCCTATCCTATGTGTAGTTTATCATTTCAGAACTCTTTTCTGGATAACAGTGTTGTCGTTTCGTTTACCCCAGGCTGAAGGTCTGTCCCCAAGTTGCAATGTAAAAATGATTATGCACTTAGAAATAACCGGAGTGGTTTTAACCTCCTATATGGTACATGCCTGCCACTGCCAGCTCCTCTTCAGTTATAAACCTGTTCCCGGAAATGAGCCCTCAGTTCCTAGGGTTCGTTTTTCATTCACACACTTGCTCTGAAATGCCATTATATCCTTGCTGTCATCTGCAACACTGGGGAGGGAGCACCTTCACATGCATATTCCTCTGATCTCAGAATGGGTGGTCCTGCATTTGCCTCCTCCAGGCAGACCTGCAGGTGTGCAGCTAGAAACATGGGGCTGTTGGCAGAGTCTTCCAACCTTCATCTCAATCTTCTCACCCTCAGTGTGGTGAGTCAGTGGATACAGTGGCATGTCAGTCACTGGCCACGTAGAACGGGGAATAAAAAGTGCTCTAGGTAAGATAGCCATTGACCTGGCATGTCGTGGTGACAAAAAGAACAAGACTGTTGTCAGATCATGATGAGAAATCTTTTGTTCTCAACAGTGTTAAACTGAGTGAGTCTACCAATGAGCTTATTTATGAAACAGATTCAGATATAGAGAATATATAGAGATATAGAGATATCTCATGGATATAGAGAACAAACTTAAGGTTACCAAAGGGGAAAGGGACTGGAGGAGGAATAAAAATAGGAGTTTGGGATTAGCAGATACAAACTACTGTATATGTATAAAATAGAGAAACAATGAAGACCTACTGTACAGGACAGGGAACTATACCCAATGTCCTGTGATAAACCAAAATGAAAAAGAATATGTGTATGTATGTGCAACTGAGTCACTTTGCTGTACACCAGAAACTAACACAATGTTGTAAAGCAACTATAATTTAATAAAAATTATATATGATCATTTCTATACATATTATAACAAAGTGAATGCCTTGAAATATTAATCATACGTCATGGAGGGTCAGCTGACTTAAAAGCATCCCACTTTCTTGCCATCTTAATGGAAGGAGGATTTAAGCAAAATTCAAGTGCAGGAGTGGGGGTCACCTGGTGGCACTGGCTCTTGCTGTGACCTGTGCAGAATTCACTGACTGTCCCTGGAGCCACGGGTCTAAGCCAGCGCGTTCTTTTGTAAACGACCCGAAGGGCAAGCTCTTTGAAATCGCACCTTTGACTTTTACGGTGTTAGCGTCATCCGCTGTCTGCTGTCACTTCTCCCTCTGGCCTTATTTCTTTTTTCCTCCCATATCAGACCCTAGACTTTCTAATTTGTTTCTTATAAACCACTTTTGCCTATGAGACCACACACCCTCTAGACTGTAAGCTGCCCAAGCAAGAATCTATGTCCACCTTGTTCATCCAGAAACCAGTTAGTACAGCATCAGGGCCTTTAACATTAATCAATAAGTGTTTGTTGAATGAATAATTGAATGTATCACAATTGTGTGTGAATTAACAGTACATGGGTCTCAAGAATTCAATGGAACGCCCTTTGTTCAAAGTTCAAGTGTTTAAGACACAAACTACTTTTAAGAGTTGGTGATGGACAGGGAGGTCCGGAGTGCTGCGATTCATGGGGTCACAAAGAGTCGGACACGACTGAGCTACTGAACTGACTGAACTGAAACATGCCGCTTGATCTTTGGCTCTTTGCAGGGGCAGGGGGTACAATACTTCACACCATGGGTACCACAGCTTTTCTGCATGCTTCTCCTTTCCCTAGTCTCCTGGGAAATTATTATTCCCACCTCATCTAAGCAATTCCATACACATCTTCAGTGTCAATATTCAAGTGATCCCCAGACAAATAATTACACATTTCTATGTGTATTGTTTTGTATTCAGATTAGGGAGAAGTCTTTACAGATATATAATCACCTGTGGGACTTCCCTGGTGGACCAGTGGTTAAGGATCTGCCTTGGTAGCTCAGCTGGTAAAGAATCTGCCTGCAATGCAGGAGACCTGAGTTTGATCCCTGGGTTGGGAAGATCCCCTGGAGAAGGGAAAGGCTACCCATTCCAGTATTCTTGCCTAGAGAATTCCATGGCCAGAGGAGCCTGGCAGGCTACAGTCCATGGGGTTGCAAAGAGTTGGACACAACTGAGCGACTAAGCACATTCCAGCGCAGAAGACTCGGGTTTGATCCCTGATTGGGGAAGTAGAGTCCCACATGCCCTGGGGCAACAAATACCACGTGCCAGAACTAGAGAAGGCAATGGCACCCCACTCCAGTACTCTTGCCTGGAAAATCCCATGGACGGAGGAGCCTAGTGGGCTGCCATGTATGGGGTCGCACAGAGTCGGACACGACTAAGTGACTTCACTTTCACTTTTCAGTTTCATGCATTGGAGAAGGAAATGGCAACCCACTCCAGTGTTCTTGCCTGGAGAATCCCAGGGATGGGGGAGCCTGGTGGGCTGCCATCTATGGGGTCACACAGAGTCGAACATGACTGAAGCGACGCAGCAGCAGCAGCAGCAGCAGAACTAGAGAAGCCTATACACTGCAACAAAGAAACCTCATGCTGCAAGGAAGATTCATCATGGTCAAAATTTTTAAAAAACTAATAATAAAAAAGACTCCACACTTCCAATGCAAGGGGTGAGGATTTGATCCTTGATTGGAGGGGGGTTGCAGGGACTAAGATCCCATGTGCCGTGTGGTCCAGTAAAGAAAAAGAAAAAAGTAATATGATCACCCATGCTTCATTCTTTCCCCCACAAAACTTTCCCCTTAGTAACCATTCTCATATTTTAAAGTTTCAAGTATTTTAGTGTCTTCTTTGCTTGCTAGTTACATCAATTCAAATTTCTCTGAATTAACAGAACCCTCTTGCTTTCTTGCCTATAATTGTCTGAAAGATTTGAAACCACTAACAACATCAGAACCTAGTTAAGACTTCCTTGTGGTCTCTTGCAGAAAGTCTGTTTTCAGCGCAAATATTTTCTGCTAAAAACAAGGCCTGAGAGATACAGGGAAAGTTGCAGATTTGAAAACTGGCATGAAATTCAGCCAATGTTGTTTTAACACACTGGGCTAGGAGTCTGAGCTGAAAAAAAAAAAAAAAAAAGGATGTTCAAGTTTTGTAATAAAAGATACAGACCTGGAAAACATTTATTTTTTCCAGAGCTGTTAACCACAAATGGAGACATTTTTCAGCAAGTCCTTTCTTGGGGTGGGGCTGAGTAGCAAGTACCAGAAGGGAAGAGCTTTATATGGACACAAAGTTTGAGAAAGCCATAGATTAAGCCACTTAACATTATGGCAAGCAGTTGATACCAAGCAAATAAAATCACATTAAAGGTGAAAGACAATTACCAGTTAGGATATCCAACTCTCCTAAAACCATGTGCTGTCATCAAACTACCATGTGTACATACACAGATACATACATACCACGTGTTCTTTTTAAAATTTTTATTTATTTTTAATTTTGGCTGTCCTGGGTCTTCATTGACGTGCTCAGGCTGTCTCTAGTTTCGACGAGCGAGCTTCTCATTGTGGTCGCTTCTCTTGTTGCTGAGCACGTGCCCTGGGGAGCATGGGCTTCAGTAGCTGCAGCACGTGAGTATTCGTGGCACATGAGCACAGTAGTTGAGGTTCTCAGGCTCTGGAGTGTGGGCTTGGTACTTGTGATGCACGGGCTTAGTTGCCTCACAGCAAGTGGAACCTTCTCAGACCAGGGATCGAACTCACGTCCCCTGCACTGGCAGGTGGATTCCTAGCCTCTACCATGGGTTCCTAATTCACATTTTCAAATGTCCTGGTTATCTCGTGAACAGCATATTTGGAATAAAAATATCTCTCTGTGTTGAAGGAATTAACTTGGAAACTGTATGGATATATAGATAATAATTTCTTAAACCCTACATTGCCATTATTTCATTGAAACGTTAAAATATTTTATATCTTTAAATTACTGAAAACATTACTGCATGTGTTGACATCTTCAACATGGGATTGTTCGGACCTCTCTAGATCCTGATGTATGAGACAGCGATAGACACCCTGCTCACTGTGATAGAACCTGTGTGTGTAGATGATGCAGACGTCATGCTAGGAGAAGGTCCCCGTGAGGATGAGTGAATCTAGATGCCAAGAACGACTTGGCCAATCAACGAGCAGGGTGGGCCCATGTTCACAGCAGCAGTGTTCACTACAACCAAGACATGCAAACAACCTAAATGGCTATCAACAGATGAATGGATAAAGAAGATGTGGTACATATATACGATGGAATACTTGTCTTGTTTTTTTCAGTTGCTCAGTTGTGTCTGACTCTTTGCGACCCCGTGGCCTGCAGCACACCAGGCTTCCCTGTCCTTCACCATCTCCCAGAGCTTGCTCAAATTCATGTCCATTGAGTCAGTGAGGCCATCCAACCATCTCGTCCTCTTTCATCCCCTTCTCCTCCTGCCTGCAATCTTTCCCAGCATCAGGGTCTTTCTTTTCTACTGAGTAGGTTCTTCGAATCAGGTGGCCAAAGTGATGGAATATTACTCAGCCATAAAAAGAATGAAATAATGCCATTTGCAACAACATGGGTGGACCTAGAGATGATCATACTAAGTAAAGTCAATCAGAAACAAAAAGATAAATACTATATGATATCACTTATATGTGGAATCTAAAACACGACACCATAGAACTTACCTACAAAACAGACTCGCAGCCATAAAGACGTGTGGTTGCCAAGGGGGAAGGGGGTTTGGAGGAAGGATAGATTGGAAGTTTGGGATTAGTAGATGCAAACAATTATATACAGGATGGATACACAACAAGGTCCCCTGTATAGCACAGCAGACTACATTAAATATCCTGTGATTAAATCATAAAGAAAAATAATATGAAAAAGAACATATATGTATAACTGAGTCACTTTGCTTTATAGAAGACGTGAGCATAACATTGTAAATCAATTATATTTCAATAACATTTCAAAAAAGAGAAGCAGCACAGTGGGCAGAGTTCTATTTGTCCCGCTCCACAGAAGCAAAAATAGCTCAAAGGCAAGGGACACCATGAAGCTCAGTTGATCAGCCCCGGGGTCCATTAGTCTCAGAGATGCCCACTAGACATTAGTCCCTACACATAGGCAACCCTTGTCAGAGACCACTGATCCCTGTACCACACTTACTTACCATGTGCTATGCTGTGCTTAATCACTGAGTCGAGTCCAACTCTTTGTGACCCCATGGACTATAGCCCACCAGGCTCATCTGTCCATGGGGATTCTCCAGGCAACAATACTGGAATGGGTTGCCATGCCCTCCTGCAGGGGATCTTCCCAACCCAGGGATCAAATCCAGGTCTCCCTCATTGCAGGTGGATTCTTTACTGTCTCAGCTACCAGAGCCCTTACTTACCATATTTACCCTGAAATACCTCTCATGCAGAAATCAATTTATGTTGTGAATCCCATTTTCATTAGAAAGAAGGCTGTGCCTCTCTTGGAAATGCTGACCATTTCCAATGAATAGAATATCGACCACAGAAGCTATTGTGATTAACTTTTAGTCCAGCTGAGGATGAACAGGTTGGAAATTGACTACTAAGTACTGGTAACACTCTTGTATTATTGTTCAAGATAATATTCTTTCCAACCTCTGAAGAATTAATTGGAAATTTGCCCCATGGCTTCTGAACATGGAAAGTCTGAAAGTGTACTGATTGATTCAGATCTTGCCACTTTAAACCACTTTTTTGGGGGGTCTGTTTTCATATAGCTCTCAAGTACTGAATAACAATATTTCTGGAGAGAAAATATTCTAACCATCACATCCCATCCTCAGAAGAGAAATAGATTGTTTTATGGTCCCATTTTTTAACAAGGAAGAACTTGTTGTGGTCTCTCAGGCTCAAATAAGTTGTTTCCTTTGAGTTCACAAGATAGTCAAATATTTTTAAAGGTATTTTTCATGTATTTTCAAGGAGGTTAAAGACTCCAAGGGGGATAACGTACATATACGATCTCTCTCAATGTCAAACACGTCCCAGGATTGCTACTTCCCATGCCTCCATTCAATAAATCACTTCTTGGGTTAGCAAGAAAGGATCAAGTCAATATAACCGCATTTATTCCAAAGCCACAGCAGAAATTCATGGCGCTAAAAATTCCCAGAGCTTTCAATTTACCTATCTGAACATCTGAAATAAATTGCAATTTTTGACAAAAGAAGTTATTCACGTACCACCAACAACCATAAAACTGAAACCAACATCTTTTTGCTGAACTAAGCAATGGGAAGGGACTTCTTTCAGCTTCCTGTTACTCAGACATGTTTTTATTTTTATTTTTCTCTGAAAACGTATTTTTATTTCCCCTAGAGTATCTTTAAAGAGTGGTTGGCAATGTCCTGCCACTGGAGAATGCAGCTGTCTTTATTTTTGAGGGACATGTGCGTGTGTGTGTGTGGCCAGCCAATTTTGCCATTTTTACAGAATCAAATACCTGTCACATGTAAAGGAAACAGTAATTATGAATTATGGATCATTTGCAAGAAGCGATACCAAATTAGTTTCTGGGCCTGTTTCCAACGTTGGAGTGAATTTATGACAAACTGGATATTGATGAATGGTTTCTAAAGTCTGTTGAATTTGTCAGCCTCGCCTATGAATGAGGATTTGTTAGGTCAAATAAATGAAACAGTAATGAAATAGATTGTTTCTTTATGAAAAATGAAAATGCATGAGATCTGGTAATTGTTAAGTCTAGATTTGAAATCTCTCCTTTATGGATATGTCCCCCCCACCCCAAATTGTGAGTGATGTGTTTAAGCCCTCTTGCCAAGAAACACACCAAACTCTGAAGTTAAAGAGACTACGAAAAATGACTAACATCAAATTCAGGATGGTGATGGAGACACGAAGCATAGCTAAGTGGCTGTATTTGCATCATTTGATTTCTGAGTCACTGTGGGAAGGTCGCTATAACATTCTGACACTTCTAATGGAATGTTATAAAGGGCTGTTTCAGGGCTCAACGAAGAAATGCGGAGGTAAGAACCCCAACGCCCCTACACATCTTGAGGATGCACAGAGAAGGACGGTCCAGGTAGCCAAACATTAGAAGAGATTTCTTTGGAGACCACAGGGTTGTAATCCCTGCTCCTCCCCAATCTACCAGCAGGGGGCACGTGACTTTCACCTTAAACTGGGAGTCAGGTGGGTTTTTGCCTCAATTTGCCCTGGTGGCTCAGCCGGATAAGACTCTGCCTGCAATGTGGGAAACCTGGGTTCAGTCCCTGGGTTGGGAAGATGCCCTGATGAAGGGAACAGCTACCCACTCCAGTATTCTTGCTTGGAGAATTCCATGGACAGAGGAGGCTAGTGGGATGGCAAAGAGTCTGGCATGACTGAGTGACTCTGCCTCTCTTCAAAATCAAACCTTGAGGACTTCCCTGGTGGTCCAGTGGTTAAGACTCCAGGCTTCAAATACAGGAGGTGCAGGTTGGATCCCTGGGGGGGGAATTAGGATCCTACATGCCACCTGGTGTGGCCAAAAATAAATCAAACCATAAAAACAAGTATTCAAATACAAGTGATTCATGTGGGAAGTGTTGCCAGTTGCGTGTACAGAGTAGTGACCCAGGAAAGGGAAAAAATACAAGTAGGGTTACTTTAATAATTTCTTTTTAAAAAACTGAGATAAAAATCAATATAAGATCCACCTTTTCAAGTATGCCTTCCCATGTGTTTAGTATATACCCAAGATTGCAACTATCACCAGTAATCCCAGGACATCTTCATCAGTCCTGAAGGGAACACCACACCCATTAGCAGTCACTTTCCTCTTTCCCACCACTTCTCAAAACCACTTATACATTTTCTCTCCCTATGGATTTGTCAATTGTGGTCATTTCATATGTATGGAATATATAACGTGTGGCCTTTTGCAACTAGCATCTTTCACTTAGCATATGTTTTCAAGGTTCATTCATATTATAATATGTATCACATTTATTCCTTTCTATGAATGTATGTGATTTCTCTATGCAGATACACAACCTATATTTATTAGCTAATGGACATTTGGATTGTTTCCACATTCTGATGATTATAGATAATTCTGCCGTGAACATTTATGTACAAGTTTTAGAGGACATACATTTTCAAATATCTTAAGTAAATACTTAGGAGTGGAATTTCTGATACTATGATAAGTATGTTAAACTTTTTAAAAATGTAAGTATAGTTTAAAAAACAGAAAAATAGTTGATTTACAATCTTGTGTGAGTTTCAGATGTACAGCAAAGAGATTCAGTTATATATATATATATATATATATATATTTTAGATTATTTTCCATTATAGGTTATTACAAGATATTGAATACAGTTCCCTGTACTGTATGCTATGGAGAAGGAAATGGCAATCTACTCCAGCATTCTTGCCTGGAAAACTCCATGGACAGAGAAGACTGGCGGGCTACCATCCATGGGGTCACAAAGAGTCAGACATGACTGAGCATGCCACATGCCATACACTGAGCATGCAAGCACACTATACATTAGGACCTTGTTGCTTATCTAGTTTATGTAGAATAGTTTATATGTAAATCAGATCTGTGCTCTGTCTACCACCAAATATTCCAATAGATCTCTGTACCCCCTGAGGTTTTAATCATGAAGGGCTTATGACAAAGACCCTAATGAGTGCAGCAGCTTAAAACAGGACTCAAATGTCAACAAAAATTACTCCTTCCTCTGTAGATACAAGTACATAACGCATCACCTGGGATCAAATGTGTACCTTTCCCTTCCACGTGGTACAGGTGAGGTACAAATTCCCAAACAGCTCACTGTTTGGGTGTCACTGTGAACACAAGTTTTCAGCTTAGAGAAGGCTCAGCTTAGAGTAAACCAACCTTTACTGGAAATAGAGAGACATCGATAAAATCCCAAAAGGCATTTCTTCATTTTCTATATAGGCCAACATTTCTCTACAGTCCTTTATAAAAATGTGTTGGAGGAAGGGTTACTGGTGATGTCCATGTGTAGAGTCTTCTCTTGTGTTGTTGGAAGAGGGTGTTTTCTATGACCAGTGAGTTCTCTTAGCAAAACTCTGTTAGCCTTTGCCCTGCTTCATTCTGTATTCCAAGGCCAAATTTGCCTGTTACTCCAGGTATTTCTTGACTTCCTACTTTTGCATTCCAGTCCCCTATGATGAAAAGGACATCTTTTTGGGGTGTTAATTCTAGAAGGTCTTGTAGGTCTTCATAGAATCGTTCAATTCCAGCTTCTTCAACATTACTTGTCAGGGCGTAGACTTGGATTACCGTGTTACTGAATGGTTTACCTTGGAAACTAACAGAGATCATTCTATTGTTTTTGAGATTGTATCTAAATACTGCATTTCAGACTCTTTTGTTGACTATGAGGGCTACTCCATTTCTTCTAAGGGATTCCTGCCTGCAATAGTAGATATAATGGTCATCTGAGTTAAATTCACCCTTTTCAGTCCATGATTCCTAGAATGTTGATGTTCACGCTTGCCATTTCCTGTTTGACCACTTCCAATTTGTCTTGATTCATGGACCTAATATTCCAGGTTCCTATGCAATATTGCTCTTTACAGCATCAGACTTTACTTCCATTACCAGTTGCGTTCACAACTGGGTATTGTTTTTGCTTTGGTTCTCTCTCTTCATTCTTTCTGGAGTTATTTCTCCACTGATCTCCAGTAGCATGTTGGGCACCTACCAACCTGGGGAGTTCATCTTTCAGTGCCCTATCTTTTTGCCTTTTTGTTCTGTTCATGGAGTTCTCACGGCAAGAATACTGAAGTGGTTTGCCATCCCCTTCTCCAGTGAACCATGTTTTCTCAGAACTCTCCACTGCAGATGATGACTGCAGCCATGAAATTAAAAGATGCTTGCTCCTTGGAAGAAGTTATGACCAACCTAGACAGCATATTGAAAAGCAGAGACATTACTTTGCCAACAAAGGTCCATCTAGTCAAGGCTATGGTTTTTCCAGTGGTCATGTATGGATGTGAGAGTTGGACTATAAAGAAAGCTGAGTGCCGAAGAATTGATGCTTTTGAACTGTGGTGTTGGAGAAGACTCTTGGACTGTCCCTTGGACTGCAAGGAGATCCAACCAGTCCATCCTAAAGGAAATCAGTCCTGAATATTCATTGGAAGGACTGATGCTGAAGCTGAAACTCCAATATTTTGGCCACCTGATGTGAAGAACTGACTCCTTGGGAAAGACCCTGAGGCTGCGAAAGATTGAAGGCAGGAGAAGAAGGGGACAACAGAGGATGAGATGGCTGGATGGCATCACTGACTCAATGGACATGAGTTTGAGTAAATTCCAGGAGTTGACAATGGACAGGGAGGCCTGGCATGCTGCAGTCCATGGGGTCACAAAGAGTCGGACATGACTGAGCAACTGAACTGAACTGAAAGTCTAGCATCTATGTGCATAATAAAGCACTTCAGTCATGCCTGACTCTTTGTGACCCTAAGGAATGTAACTTGCCAGGCTCCTCTGTCCATGGGATTCTCCAGGCAAGATTACTGTAGTGGATTGCCATGCCCTCCTCCAGTGGATTTTCCTAATCCAGGAACCGAACCTGGGTCTCCTGTACTACAGGCACATTCTTTACTGTTTGAGATACTAGGGAAGCCCCTATATATATATATGCATGTACATGCATACGCATCCAAATTAGGATATGTATGGTCCAATATGTTATTACCAATTTGAATATGTATGGACATGTGTATATGTACAGTACATATACATATGTATATGTATGTCCCTGGTGGCTCAGATGCTAAAGAGTCCTCCTATGATGCAGGAGAGCCAGGTTTGATCCCTGAGTCAGAAAGATCCCCTAGAGGAGGGCATGGCAACACACTCCAGTATTCTTGCCTGGAGAATTCCATGGACAGAGAAGCCTGGCAGACTACACATGGGGTTGCAGAGACTTGAACATAACTGAGCAACTAACACACACTGTAATAAATATATATATATATATATAATATTAATATATAATAGTTGAGAAAATATTCTTTTTTTACTTCAGGATCAAGTGTTAAGGGTAAAATATCAAGTCCAGATCTCTTTTCAGGAAAATCAGTGGTATTCTGGATATTTCCTCTTGGTATTTAATTTTAGCTGTCCCTATAACCAGCCATTGCTGCTGCTGCTGCTTCTAAGTCGCTTTAGTCTTGTCTGACTCTGTGCGACCCCATAGACAGCAGCCCACCAGGCTCCCCATCCCTGGTATTCTCCAGGCAAGAACACTGGAGTGGGTTGCCATTTCCTTCTCCAATGCATGAAAGTGAAAAGCAAAAGTGAAGACGCTCAGTCATGTCCAACTCTTAGCAACCCCATGGACTGCAACCTACCAGGCTCCTCCATCCATGGGATTATCCAGGCAAGAGTACTGGAGTGGGTTGCCATTGCCTTCTCCGATAACCAGACATTACTGGGGTAGAAATATTTGCTGGTTTAATTCTATAAAAGACCAGCAGAATCATTCTTTTAAATAAAAAGGACCAAGAAACTGTCGATGAGAATAGTCAAATCTTATCAGAAATCTCTGTATCAACGTCTCACCCGCTTCCCTGAAGGCGCAACTGAACATTCATGAAGAGTTGTCCAGAAAGGTTGAGAGATTTGTTTGCAGGCACCCTGAGGGACTTTCTCCCATAGCCTCTGTGTGTCTACAAACCAGACCCAACTCCTAGGCAACTGCCAATCTCAACCATTCTAGAAATCTTCCTTAACCTGTCCTTAAACAGAGCAAAAATAAGTAACCTTGGTTCTCTCTACTTCTATTTTATCACTTAAGGCTCTTGGTCAAATTCTTCCAAACTCTAAGTATCAATTCTCTAATTGCAGGACTTGGCTGGTGGTCCAGTAGTTAAGAATCTGCCTTGCAATGCAGGGGATGTGGGTTCCATCCTTGGTCAGGGAACTGAGATATCCCACATGGCTCAGAGCAACTGAGCCAATGCACCCCAACTAAAGAGTGCATGCACTGCATCAAAAATTCTCACATGCCATAACTAAGACCTGACACTGCCTAATAAATAAATAGATATTGTACGAATTCTCTAATTACAAAGGGCAAGCAATGAGGCTACCTGTCTGTGCTGGAGGCATGATGGGGAGGAATGAAGGGAGAAAGATGTTTATGGCCTGTAATACTGTTGGACTCTGAGATCTTTACTTGCTACTCAGGAATTTAAAGCTCTTTTCAGGCCTGATGGATTATCTCACTACCCTCTACATTAAATCCTGTGCCTGTTAGAATGAAATACAGGCTCTCACAGGACATTTACCTGCAATGCTTTCAAATTGTAGTGCTGGGGAATACTCTGGAGAGAGCCTTGGACAGCAAGATCAAACCAGTCAATCCTAAAGGAAATCAACTCTGAATATTCATTGGAAAGACTGATGCTGAAGCAGAAGTTCCGATACTTTGGCCACCTTATGTGAAGAGCCAGCTCATTGGAAAAGACCCTGATGCTGGGAACGATTGAAGGCAAAAGAAGAAGGCGGCAGAGGATGAGATGGTTAGGGAACATCACTGACTCAATGGACATGAATCTGAGCAAACTCCAGGAGACACTGAAGGACAGCAGGGGGCTGGCGTGCTGTAATCCATGGGGTCGCAAAGAGTTGGACACAACTTAGGGACTGAACAACTAAAAGCTTTTAAAGCTCTTCTCTCTCCCTGTCACCTCCTTATCAAAGGTTCTAATGGGAAAATCTGACTCCCATTTCTGATGTTTAACTCAGCGTGTATCTCTTTGTGTAAGTATATATATATATATATATATATATATATATATATATATATAACTCAGCGTGTATCTCTTTGTGTAAGTATATATATATTTGGGTTTCCCAGGTGGCACTAGTGGTAAAGAATCCACCTACCAATGCAGGAGATGCAAGAGACATGGGCTTGATCCTTGGGTTGCGAAGACCCCCTGGAGTAGGAAATGGCACCCCACCTCAGTAATCTTACCTGGAAAATTCAACAGACAGAGGAGCCTGGCAGGCTACAGTCCATGGGGCTGGAAAGGCTTGAACATGACTGAACAAATTTATGCATACATATTTATGTATGTATTATATATATGTTCTTATTCTGATTCTTTTCTGTTATAGGTTATTTTTTTTTATTTGTTTTTTTTTTTAATTTTATTTTTTAACTTTACAATATTGTATTGGTTTTGCCATATATCAAATATTGAATATAGTTCCCTGTGCTATACAGTAAGCCTTTGTTGTTTATCTCTTTTGTATATAGTAGTATGTATATGCTAATTCCAAACTCCTAATTTATCTCCCCTTCCCCCCTCCCCTTTGGTAACTCTAAGTTTATTTTCTATATCTGTGAGTCTATTTCTTTTCTGTGAACAAGTACATTTGTATCATTTTTTAGATTCCACATGTAATTGATACTGTATATTTGTCTTTCCCTGTCTGACTTATTTCACTTAGTACGATCACCTCTAGGTCCATCCATGTTGTTGCAAATGTCGTTATCAATGCATATCTTTCTGACTGCCAGATTCTGCAACTTTCAAACACTGATGGTGATAGTTTACCTTGTATGTAGACTGGTGATTATTTCATACTTTTTTGAATCTCTGGAAACTAGCATTCTTTAAGAATGTTCATGCAGGAACACTTTCTCTTTTGCTGCTTATCTCTCTTTTTAATAATTTGATTAATTTATTTTTACTTCATTGCTGCATGGGCTTTTCTTTAGTCGTGGTGAGCAGGAGCTACTTTTCATTTCAGTGCTCAGGCATCTCATTGTTATGGCTTCTCTCATTGAGGAGAGTGGGCTTTAGGGTGCACGAGCTTCAGTCGTTGCAGGATGTGGGCTCCACAGTTGTGGCTCCTAGGTTCTAGAGCACAGGCTCAACAGTTGTGGCCCACTGCCTGGTGGCTCCACGGAATGTGGGATCTTCCCAGAACAGGGATCAAACCCATGTCTCCTGTATTGGCAGGTGGATTCTTTACCCCAGAGCCATCAGGGAAGCTCTCTCTCTTTTTTAATGTGAGATGAGCCCCAAGTTTGATCAGAGTCCCACTTACTTCTCCTTTTTAAAAAAGTATTTATTTATCTTTGGCTGCATTGGGTCTTCATTGCTGTGTGCAGGCTTTCTCTAGCTGTGGCAAGTAGGGGCTACTGCTGCTTCTCTCTTAAGGGTTGTCATTAACTAAACACTTCAGTAAGATGCACCTTCAAATCCTACTACAGCTGATGGGCATGGGGGAGGAGATGAAGGAAAAGAAAGATATGTCCTCTTCTTTTAAAGCTGTGACCCGGAAAGTGTGTGCATTGCTTTCCATATCCAATGGGCCAGACTGTTATCACATGACATATAGTTGCAGTCAAAGCTATGGCTTTTCCAGTAGTTATGTATGGATGTGAAGTTGGACCACAAACAGGTAGAGCATCGAAGAATTGATGCTTTCAAAGTGTGGTGCTGGAGAAGACTCTTGACAGTCCGTTGGACTACAAGGAGATCAAACCAGTCAATCCTAAAGGAAATCAACCCTGAATATTCATTGGAAGGACTGATGTTGAAGCTGAAACCCCAGTACTTTGGCCACCTCATGCAAAGAGCTGATTCACTGGTAAAGACCCTGATGCTAGGAAAGATTGAGGGCAGGAGAAGAGGGCAACAGAGGATGAGATGCTTGGACAGCATCATTGACTCAATGGACATGAGCTCGAGCAAACTCCAGGAGACAGTGAAAGACAAGGAAGCCTGGCATGCTGAAGTCCATGGGGTCGCAAAGAATCTGACACAATGGAGCAACTGAACAACAACAACACATATAGCTGCAAGTTCAGTTCAGTTCAGTTCAGTTCAGTCGCTCAGTCGTGTCCGACTCTTCTTGACCCCATGGACCGCAGCATGCCAGGCCTCCCTGTCCATCACCAACTCCCAGAGTCCACCCAAACCCACGTCCATCATCGAGTCGGTGATGCCATCCAACCATCTCATCCTCTGTCGTCCCCTTGTCCTCCTGCCCTCAACCTTTCCCAGCATCAGGGTCTTTTCCAATGAGTCAGCTCTTCACATCAGGTGGCCAAAGTATTGGAGTTTCAGCCTCAGCATCAGTCCTTCCGATGAACACCCAGGACTGATCTCCTTTAGGATGGACTGGTTGGATCTCCTTGCAGTCCAAGGGACTCTCAAGAGTCTTCTCCAACACCACGGTTCAAAAGCATCAATTCTTCGGTGCTCAGCTTTCGTTATAGTCCAACTCTCACATCCATATATGACCACTGGAAAAATCATAGCCTTGACTAGATGAACCTTTGTTGGCAAAGTAATGTCTCTGCTTTTGAATATGCTATCTAGGTTGGTCATAACTTTCCTTCCAAGGAGTAAGCGTCTTTTAATTTCACAGCTGCAATCACCATCTGCAGTGATTTTGGAGCCCCGAAAAATAAAGTCTGACACTGTTTCCACTGTTTCCCCATCTATTTCCCATGAAGTGATGGGACTGGATGCCATGATCTTCGTTTTCTGAATGTTGAGCTTTAAGCCCAGTTTTTCACTCTCCTCTTTCACTTTCATCAAGAGGCTTTTTAGTTCCTCTTCGCTTTCTGCCATAAGGGTGGTGTCATCTGCATATCTGAGGTGGTTGATATTTCTCCCGGCAATCTTGATTCCAGCTTGTGTTTCTTCCAGTCCAGCGTTTCTCATGATGTACTCTGCATAGAAGTTAAATAAGCAGGGTGACAATAGACAGCCTTGACATACTCCTTTTCCTACTTGGAACCAGTCTGTTGTTCCATGTCCAGTTCTAACTGTTGCTTCCTGACCTGCATACAGATTTCTCAAGAGGCAGGTCAGGTGGTCTGATATTCCCATCCCTTTCAGAATTTTCCACAGTTTATTGTGATCCACACAGTCAAAGGCTTTGGCATAGTCAATAAAGCAGAAATTGATGTTTTTCTGGAACTCTCTTGCTTTTTCGATGATCCAGTGGATGTTGGCAATTTGATCTCTGGTTCCTCTGCATTTTCTAAAACCAGCTTGAACATCTGGAAGTTGGCAAATGCAGTGTTTACCTTGCATAACCAGCTAAAATTGTGGATATTGTTAATGAAAAAGAGAAGACCAAGGATATGCATGTAGCAGCGAACAGACTACCACAGCACATCAGTGTGAAGGGCGTAGCTGACTGCTGGGTGAACACGTGCTGAATGAAATACACTATTGCAGCTAATATTATTTTATTCCCATTATTATCTGATACTGACAGACAATCTCTGGTACTAAACCAAAGGGAAACATTTTTCTTTTCATCAAATATTGTGTAATTAATTAATTTTAAAATTTGGCAGCAATGTGTCTTCATTGCAGCATGAGGGTTCTCTAGTCGGAGCATGTGGGCTTAGTTACCCCATAGCATGTGGGATCTTAGTTCCGGACCAGGGATCAAACCTGCTTTTCTGAATTGGAAGGTGTGTTCTTAACTGCTGGACCACTGGAGAAATCCCTTATTGGGGAACAGTTTTTCAACCCACCCATTAAGTTTGCTTCTATATACTATACATCTGTGAATTTCACTGCACAAGGAATTATTTTCTACATACTGAAAAGGCCACTATTTTATGGAGGGTTTCAGACACAGCTGATGGTTTGCAGAAATGAAAGAGTTTTCCTGCACATGGTTAATAGAAAGCAGAAAAATTAAATATGAGTTAATATGGTACAAATTTCAAAATAAGCCATTGCCTCATTATTTTTTATACACGTTCAATGTCACTGTTCTGCCATGAAAGAACTGATAGGATTTAGAGAATGAGCTGAGTTCCACAGAATCTCATGATTAGAAATGCTTTCCTCAAACTGCAAAATTGCAAAAATGCATAAAGCTAAACATGGAAGATGATGCATAACAGGACAAATAGACCAGATGTGTGCTTCCTAAACTTATATTTAGATAGAAGATTCTTGTATCAGTTCTTTAATCTTAAAAAGAGACTCTTCCCTCCACCAAAGAAAAAATTCCATGTCTGTCAGTGTTTGTACAGTCGTACACGATAGTCCGTTTCTCCTTTGAGCTTAAATTCAAAGTTTAATTTGTGTGCCAAATTTCAATCTGCTTCTATAAATTTAATTAATATCATTGAAATGGAAAAAAAGATATTTTAAAAGAGGATTTAACATCATTTAAATGCAGAAATAAATTATGATATTGGAATTTTCTGACAAACACATGACTATATTTAAAATAAGAAAACAGAGTCACTGATTTGCTTAATCTAACTTTCTCTGTAGTTTACCAGATGAATATTTTCCATAGGCTCAATCAATCAGCATTAGTCGCTCAGTCATGTCTGACTCTCTGTGACCCCATGGACTGTAGCCCACCAGACTCCTCTGTCCATGGAATTTTTCAGGCAAGAATACTGGAATGGGTGTCCATTCCTTTCTTCAGAGGATCTTCTCAACCCAGGGACTGAACTTGCATTTGTTACTATCTGCCTGCATCTTGCACTATTTCGAAATTTTAAAATTTCGTCTTGGATTTTCAAGAAAAAGAATTTCAATTGTAAACAAGCTCAGGGCCTGGTGGGAGAAAAATCATACAACCCACAATGAGGATCATAATTTGTCCTTGTTCATAATTTTCCATAAATGATCTATTTAAATATATATATCTTTAAAAAAAAAAGAAATACATTTGTTATTTGGTTTGTTGGATTTTCCAATAGACTGCACTTACATTTCTTTTTCCCTCCCCCTTTTAATGAATTTATTTGTTTGTTTTAATTGATTTTTAAACTTTTGGCTGCGTTGAGTTTTTGTTGCTACACACAGGTTTCCTCCAGTTGTGGCGAGCAGAGGCTACTCTCTAGTTGTGATGTGAGAGCTTCTCATTGTGGGGGCTTCTTATTGCAGAGCACAGACTCTAGAGTGTTGGCTCAGTAGTTGTGGTGCAAGGGCTTAGTTGCTCCTAAGCATGTGGGATCTTTCTGGACCAAGGATCAAACCTGTGTCCCTTGCATTGACAGGTGTATTCTTTACCACTGGACCACCAGGGAAGTCCCATGCTTATATTTCTGGTGAAAACTTTCCAGGATGGTGGCAAAGAAGCACATGGACATGGAAAATAACCAAACAGCATAACTACTTGTATACTAGCAGTTAGTTAGAAAGCTGTCAGCTAGGAATAAAAAGTGAAAAACAGCAGGGAAAACTCAATGGATATAAATTGCAGCCACCTGCTCAGCCATTTCCAAAGGGTTTTGTGAAATACAGATGAATTTCTTTGCAGAAAGGTTGTTGGAGCTTTGCTGTTTAAGATCTAACCCCCGTTCCTCACCTCTAACCAGGCCCAGCCATGTTGCTCTGTGAAACAAGTGGCCGCCTGTAAGTGGTCAGCTTTTAAGGCCAAAAGGCACTTAAATGGTGAGTGATCACAAAATGGTCTGCTGCTGCTCCTAAGTCGCTTCAGTCGTGTCCAACTCTGTGCGACCCCAGAGAAGGCAGCCCACCAGGCACCCCCGTCCCTGGGATTCTCCAGGCAAGAACACTGGAGTGGGTTGCCATTTCCTTCTTCAATGCATGAAAGTGAAAAGTGAAAGTGAAGTCGCTCAGTCGTGCCCAACTTGTAGCGACCCCATGGACTGCAGCCCACCAGGCTCCTCCATCCATGGGATTTTCCAGGCAAGAGTACTGGAGTGGGGTGCCATTGCCTTCTCCGTAAAATGGTCTGGCTGAGACCATTTAAAATAGCATCACAATGCCCAGATGTAGACAACCTGGAGAGTATACTATGTTAATGGTTACTGATCTCAATCCAGGGGTCATATGTATAAGGTGTTCATTTGGCCTGTGACTAATTACAGCATGGCTTGTAAAGCTGATTTAGAAACAGGTAAAGTGCAAAAAGTCATGCCTTTTAGAGTGGCTCCTGGAAGGACTTCCCTGGTGGCCCAGTGGTTAAGTCTGTGCTTCCAATGTCGAGGGCATGGGTTTAATCCCTGGTCAAGGAACTAGATCTTACATGCCCTGCAGTGCAGCCCCCCAAAATTAATTATATAAAGTTGCTTCTGAAGATGCATTTCAGCTCACATAGAAAATACAGAATGGGTCTATAAAACATGAATTTACTGCATAGACTCCAACATAGAACACATCAGTAGAAAAGCAGAGAAACCACACCTGATTATTTTGTATTTGTAATATTCTCAAAATGCTATTTGTACACACTCTCAGTTTAATCGGGCTTACCCAGTGGCTCAGCAGTAAATAATCCACCTGCAGTGCAGGAGATGCAGGAGAGGCAAGTTTGATCCCTGTATCAGGAAGATCCCCTGGAGGAAAGAATGGCAACCCACTCCAATATTCTTGCTGGGAAATCCCATGAACAGAGGAACCTGGTGAGCTACAGTCCATAGGGTTGCAAAGAGTTGGATACAACTGAAGTGACTGAGCTCGGTTTAATCACTGAAGGTTAAGGTTAAAATACACACTTTCTATGTTTTAAATCCATCCAAATATCAGTGAAAGCATTACATGTAAATATCTTTTTACCTCAATGGTAGGAATTTAATGATTTTCATTTTCTTTTTTAATCTGTGTTTAGAAAAGCGAAAGTGTTAATCACTCAGTCGTGTCTGACTCTTTGCGACCCCGTGGACTGTAGCCCACCAGGTTCCTCTGTCCATGGGATTCTCCAGGCAAGAATACTGGAGTGGGTTGCCATTTCCTCATCCAGGGGATTTTCCTGACCCAGGAATCGAACCCAGGTCTCCCGCATTGCAGGCAGATTCTTTATCATCTGAGCCACCAGGGAAGTCCATGTTTAGAGTTATTTTTTAAACTAAATATGTATTTATGTATTAAATATTTTTAAGTAGAATAAAAATATTTTTCAAAGGAAGGATGGAGGTCACTAATTTGCAAAAGGGGAGTCAGAGTCCTGTCTCCATGGATGTTCATATCTGATGCCTCCCTTGTTGGAACTAAGGCTTGATGGGAAATTGATGCTTCACTCATCTCAATTTCCACCACCCTCACTCAGGCTCATGCTTCCTGTGACCTCATTTTTTAAAATTCCTTTAAACGTTGTAGATACATGAATCACTGACTTTCACAACTATAGCAGGAAGATCTAAATAAGTGTAATGATTATTTCCTGATGGCTCTCATCAGAGACTTAGCTGTCCCCATGACCACAATAAGCTCATCAAGGCATGTTTCTACGTGGGTGAATTCCACATCACATCTGAGTCATCCAGGAAAAAATGTCTGCAATTTTGCGAAATCAGTACTACCACAATGCATGAATTCTGCATATTATTTGTCAGGATATATTTGACTTAATTGCCAAGTTTATCATGATTGTTGTGTTTCCACTTCACAGCGAACCACCCCAACCACCTTAAATGACTATGGAATATGATTTGTCATGAAATGATCAGATTTAATCTGGAAAACTGATAAGGTAATCAGAAATCATATCTGTTTGTTTTAATTTAAAATAAAATTTCCCTCTTTGCCTAAAAGTGCCTTGGGGTTTCTTGATTTGCTCAAGAAATCATGAAAGACTTCTATTTGTGCACATTTCAAAATCAAACTTTTTTTTTAACAATTTTATAATTTCACTCCCCCAAATCTCTCTGGCTGCCACTATAGACAGAATATGTTTCCCTGGTGGCTCAGGGGTAAAGAATCCACCTGCCAGTGCAGGAGATGCAGGTTCAATCCCTGGTCTGGGAGGATCCCCTGGAGAAGGAAGTGAAAATGCACTCCAGTATTCTTACCTGGGAAAGCCCATGGTCAGAGGAGCCTGGCTGGCTACAGTCTGTGGGGTTGCAAAAGAGTCGAACACAGCCTAGCAACTAACGGCAGTAAACTGTCCAAATTCATAAGTTGAAGCCCTGTTCCTCAAGGTGATGGTTTGGGGAGGTGGAGCCTTTGGAAGGTGATTAGGTCTTAAAACTGTAACTGAAAGTGGGGTCCAGCTACTTGCCACTCAAAAGCCATTAAATAGGCCAGGCTGGTGGAAAGGAAAGTTTGCTTTATTTTGGAGGCCAGCCATGGGCAGGGGAGGGGATGCCTGTCCAAAGGCTGACTCTGCCTCCCCCACCCCCTGACAATCAGTGGGCAAAAGCTTTTGTAGATGGAGGGAGGGGGATACATGCAGAAACAGTACAGTCAGCTCTGACAGTCATCTTGAAACTGGTCACACTGTGGCTGGATCACTGTCACCTTGATTATTTTAGGTACAGTTCTGAGGTGGGTTCATTCCCATTTCTTTGAGGTCAATTCTTAGAATTGTGGCAGCTTATATCCTCACTACAGTCTTGTCATCATGTAGTTAACTTCTTCCACTTGGTGGGGGTTTCAGTATCTATAACACAGTTCACAGGATATGGCTCAGAATATTATCTATAACCCTTGAGGAGGAACTAAATGCTCTTGACTATGCTTAGTGATTAAACTACTATTGTTTTGTCCTGACTGTTTCTCTTTGCTTTTGCATTTGATCACCTCTGTGATTTAACTTATTCTTTGGCTAAAGTTTTTCCACAGACAAAAATCAGACTGAACACACAAGTGGGCAAGGACCTTAGGCTCCTGCTGCATTTCAGGTGGAGTCCTCAGAAATGGGATTAGTGCTCTTATAAAAGAGACCCCAGAGAGCTCCTTTACCTCTTTCAACAAGTGAGAACACAGGGAAGGCAGCCTTATATGAACTAGGAAGCAGGTTGTCAGCAGACACGAAGTCTGTGATTTCTGGCACCCAGAAATAAGAGAAATAAGTTGCTGTTATTTACAAGGCACCCAGTGTGTGGTATTCTGTTATAGCATTCCATAGGAGATGCTAATGGATTGATGCAGCTTTGGTGATTACATTTAATTTGGACAAAGAGCTCCATTATTTTAGGTGAGACATGTTCAGAAAGGGAACTTCTACAAAAATGCCGGCTTAGATTAAGAAAGCAGTTCATTACCACCTGTATTGTTTTTCTCCTTGAGGGCAAAAAATGACTACAGGTAATGTTTTATCTTATTTGGGGATCATGAATAAGCCCTTTTGAGAGTCAACACTCCTAAACATCTTTCTTCATCATCTCCCCATCCATTTGAAAACTAAATTGTGTTTAAAATTATTCAAAGCTGCTATCCATCTGTGACCAATACCCAGAAGCCTTTCTTACCTTCTCCCAGTTTACCAAACCTGATCAAATATGTTTTGATATGTTCTTTTTCATTGTCATTCCGTTCAAAGCCCTAATATCTGATTTGAGTTTTTCTTTAAAATTGTATTATTTAATTTCCAAATATCTGGGAATTTTTTTATAGATCTGGTATTGGTTTTGTTAGGTAGTTAGAATAGGAAAAAAGGAGTCCAAAATGGCAGTGGTTAAAAGACAAAGAAGGGAAAAGCCTGCGAAAATAGAACAAAGGAAGGTACAAGGACCAGAGTGAGGACCTCAGGGAAAACAAACAGCCCTCCTGGCTAGCCCAATTGACATAGGGCAGGCTCAGGGGGAGGAGAAAACCCATATAAAAAGAGGAGCCAAAATTGAGCCGTGGCCTTCTCTTCTCTTTGTGTCTTTTGGGTTGGCCTGCCCTCATGCCTCAGGGATGTATTTTCCTTTGCTTGCCAAATAAAACTGAGCTGTAACACTGGTCCATGCATCGCTTCAAATTTTTGCTGCAACAAGACAGAACTGAGGAAATTACAAACTCCCCTGACAATTTCCAATTTAGTTCCTTTTTGGTCAGAGAATATAAATCATACTATTTTAAACCTTTACAATTACTTAAACCTTTCATTAGGTCCCAGAATATGATCTATAGAGTAAGTTCCTACATACCAACCTTCAAGTTGTGAATGTTCAAAGATGCAGAAATGCATCTGCTTTGAGCAAAGAACCAGAACCTGGGCCATCCATTTCAGGTATGAGTGAAACTGCAGCTTGCCCTCCATCTCCTGTTGCTGAAAATCCTTCAGCTCCACCAGCTCTCACCTCCTCTCCTTCCTCCCATGACTCTTCCTGACCGTTCACTCAATGCCAGCCCTGCAAGCCAGCTGTTGTACTGTGCTGCTGTACTTATCAAGGTCCTGTGCTGCAAGATTAGAAATAGTTTTAATTTGTTGTGCTTTTTGGCTATATTATGTGTGTGAAATGTACTATAAATTGACTGCATCACAGTACTATATAGCCGATTGTGTTAGTTGAGTACCTAGGCTAACTTTCTTGAACTTATAAACAAATTGGACTTACCTAAGAATGCGATCTTAGAACAGAACTTGTTTGTATGTATGCAACTTACTGTATTGGTAAACTGTTTCATGGAACCTGAGAAGAATATGTTCTCCACTTGTATCAGTCATTGAAAGAGTTACTAAGGGACTTTCCTAGCAGTCAAGTGGTTGGGACTTTGCCTTCCAATGCACTTGAAGGCACTGATCCCTGGTCGGGGAGCTAAGATTCTATATGCCTTTCAGCCAAAAAGTCAAAACATAAATCAGAAGCAATAACGTAACAAATTCAATAGAGACTTTAAAAATGGTCTACATAAAAAAATCTTTAAAAAAAAGTTACTGAAGCATCTCCCTCTCTGTCTCTGTATTTCTTTTTCTCTTTCTCTGTCTCTCTTCTGACCCCAGGTCACAGGTACATCTAAATGAGGCCCAAGAAAACACTGAGTTTAATTGTTGTACAATGGAAATAACTCTTGTAATGAAGTGCAGACTTGGCAAACCCAAAGCCTCTAGCTTCCCAGCTCTTCTGTAAACCCAGCGTATTTTCTCAGTCTCTGTCCCCGTTCATCTCATTTTCTCCTAATTTACCATAATGGAGAGTGAAAATAAAAGATTAAATTATTTATCATGATATTATTGAGCAGTTTTATGTTTCTTGTTCTTAATTATGAAAACTAATGAGTAGGACATTTTCTAATTCCCTAAGCATATCCAACTATTTAATTTGATTTTTACTTTTATGAGGTCTATAATTATTCTCTCAATGGTTAATTGTCCACAGTAGGGGGAAGAATGGTTTCCCACATCATTACTAAGTTGCAAAAATCTCATTTATCAATAATAATTTATATTAATATTAATTCCTAGATTAAATATGCCAGCTCTTACCAGTCTTATGCTAGACTTCAGTAAGCCCATGGCCTCACAGAATCAGTGACAAGGTAGGGATTCATCATATGAAATAAATCAAATCTAACTTCCTTTATGGATTCTGGTTCATAGGAAACTTCTTCAATACTCTGATGGGTGCTGAAGCACATGTGTAGATATTAAGTGAAGATAAGAAGATGAGTATTAGGACTTGCCTTGTGATCCAATGGTTAAGAATCCACCTGCTAATGCAGGGGACAGGGGTTTGATCCACGGTCTGGGAAGATCCCACACACTGTGGGGCAACTAAGCCCATGTGCCACAACTACTGAAGCCCATATGCCTAAAGCCTGAGCTCCACAACAAGAGAAGCCACTGCAACAAAGAGAAGCCCCTACTCCTCACAACTAGAGAGAGCCTGTGCAAAGCAATGATGATGCAGAGCAGCCATAAATAAAGAAATAAAATTCAGAAGAAAAAAATGATGAGTATTCTTGGATCAGCTCTCACCCTTAGTTAGATATGTCTCTTCTAGGGCTTCCCTCGGGATCCAGTGGTTAAGAATCCACCTGCCAATGCAGGGGACATGGGTTCTATCCCTGGTCTGGGAAGATCCCACAAGGTGCAGAGGACTGACCCAATCATCACAACTGCTGAGCCCACACTCTGGAGCCCGCGCGCTGCAACTGCTGAGGCTGCTTGTTGCAACTACCGAAGCCCACGCACCTAGAGCCTGTGCTTTGCAACAAGAGAGGCCACCACAAGGGGAAGCCCATGCACTACAGCGGAGATGAGTGCCCCTGCTCACCACAACTGGAGAAAGCCCTCCAGCAGCAACGAAGACCCCGTGCAACCAAGAAGTAAAAGCAGTATTTTTTTTAAAAAAAAATGTCTTTTCAATTGTCATGGCACACAGCCAAAACTTACATTTTTGGAATCCTGTATCATTTACACCATTATTTAGAATCAAGCTTACCTTCCAGCTGCCAGTAGACCCATAGATCCAGTTTCCTTCACTTACTTCAACCACTTCTGCCCCTGATGGAAGGCGGGCTTGAGTTCCCTATATGTCAATGTATCAATGTCAAGGCTGTTACCTCTCCCACCAGATGTCAACCTCTGAGTCAGGATTTACTACAGAAAATTCTATACAAAGTGTCTTCTAGGAATTCTCAAAGAAGTAGCCTTTCCAACAACTCTACAAGAAGCACAATGATTGATGCCTTTGCTTTATCTGCCTGTTCTTTCTGGAAGAATTTTCATGCATAATCCACAGATTGGGGAAAAAAATCCATTCTAATGATCAGATATCAGCATGTATGGAAATAGATATAGATATAGAAAAAATGTACAATTTTCACAAATTTTCCAGGGAGGGAGTGAAATTCTTTAATAAATTTGCAGTGAAAAGAGTGAACAGAAGCTGATCAGTGTCAGTTTCCCAGGGTCCGTGCGTGTCTGCTGGTGGCCTGGGACTCCATGTCCTCCATGATCATCTACCCAATAGCAGCAAACTTTTGCCTCATAAAAGGCATCGCTTGTCTTGGACAGGACATCAAGGCAGATTTCTCAACTGAGCAAGTGAGAAGGGAAGTAACCGTTGTGAGCCCATTGTGACATTCTATTATATTTAATAACACAGTTGCTTCCGTGAATGATTAAAGACAAAGAGACACAAAACACGTGGGTGCTTAGACACGAGGTTATTTACCCACAAACTGATTACAGCTTCACCATTTCCACCATGCTATGATTTCCATGTTATTACCCTGAAAGGTGATGACTGCCCCTGACAGAGAGCCAATGCATTTCCTGGAGATCATGCACACTGAACCTCTTGTCACTGAGAAAAAGTGAGCCCTGTGCAGACTCCGCTGTGGCAAGGTTAACACAGGCTTGCTGTAAAACCAGAGGCATGTCCACATTTAGCTAATTAGCTAGTGACTACTTCAAATACCCTGTCCATTCACTCATCAGAATTAGCCCCTGTCCAGTGCCAGGTAGTATGTGATTCCCAGTCAATACCACATGTACAGGATACACTTAGACTAAAAACATATTCTTTGTTCATCTGAGATTCAAACTGAGCTGGGAGTGCTGCATTTTTATGTGCTGAAGCCCACAACACTAGCCTTCAGTTAGTATGAAGTCTAGTGAGGATAGTCAAATACATAAGAGCAGCACAGTCTGATCACCATGCAGCTGCAGGTACAAACTGAAGCATAAATGACAATGAGAACTGGTCCAGGGATTTCCCTGGTGGTTCAGTGGCTAAGACTCCAAGCTCCTAATGAAGGGGACCTGGGTTCAATCCCTGGTCAAGGAAATAGATCCCACAGGCCACAGCTAAGAGTTCACATGCTGCAACTAAAAATTCTGCGTGCCACAAGGAAAATCGAAGATCCAGTGTGCTGCAACAAAGACCTGGTGCAGGCAAATACATAAAATTAATTAATTAATTTTTTAAAAAAGAACACTTATCCAGGCAAAAGGAGGGCTTCCCACATGCGCTAGTGGTAAAGAACCCGCCTGTCAATGCAGGATACTTAAGATATGTAGGTTTGATCTCTGAGTCAGGAATATCCCAAGGAGGAGGGCCTGGCAACCCACCTCAATATTCTTGCCTGGAGAATGGCATGGACAGAGAAGCCTGGCAGGTTACAGTCCACGGGGTCGCAAAGATTCTGATTAAGACTGAAGCGACTGAGCACGCATGCTCATAAATACCCCACCTCCCTCACATCCTAGATGTATCCTTCTGAGGGATGTGTGTGTGTGTGTGTGTTGCAGTTTTTCCCAGAATGTCAACCAAGTGATTGAGATACAGTAATCCCCGGCTGGCAGATAGCTTCGGGGAGCACCCTTAGTGCCTGCATTCTCATTATGCCATCCAACTTCTCAGCCGGTGCTCCCTGAACTTCCCGAATAAGCCCTCTTCACTGAAATCCACAGTGCTGGATTTTACAGCTGAGGTGGAAAGGGTGAGGAAGAGAGCAGCCGCATCAATGAGTTCCTTCCATTTGTTTACCATCCATCTCTGGGCCAAGGAGCAACATCCGTGTCACCTGCAGAGGCAGGCGCTCCACTGCCCTGGCGTCTGGAGAAAAGACGCCGCCAAGACGAAGGTTCTGGAGCGTCTTTCATCTCCCCGCGTCCGCAACTTAATCAGCATCCAAGCCTCGCTGTCAAGATTGATATATTGCTTGGAAGCCTCACGGCTCCTCCTGGGCTCTCTGGGCTGTGTGCGCCGGCAGCTGCCGCCCCTCCTACCTGTGACACGCAAGTCTTCCCAAAAACAAACTTTGTCCACCAATTTGGCTTTTTACACAAAGATGCTCAACACAATCAGTCATGTATCTCTTGATACCTTGTGAGGGTTTTAGGCGTTCTCATATAAAAGCCTCCAAAACTAAGATCCCCCTTTTTAAAAGGCCAAAGTTGTTTTGCACCCAGGAATTAACAAACACCAAGTAACTCTGCTCAGTGAGGAACTGGGAGGCCACAGGAGATGGAGGGCGTGGGGTCAGGTCACTCTGAGGGTCAGTGATCACTTGGCATTTTTAAAAATTCTAAGTGAAATGAGATGTCCTTGGAGACTGGGAAGAGGGAGCAAGGCATGCTGCCATTTCACCTTTTAAGTGAAGGCTCCAAATGAGCGTATCTACCAAACAGACTTAGGGGACAAAGAGAACAGACTGGCTGTTGCCAACGGGGAGGGGAGTGGGGAGGGGTGGAGTGGGAGGTTGGGGTTAGCAGATGCTAGTGTTTTTATACAGAATGGATAAACAAAAGGTCCTACTGTAGAGCACAGGGAACTATATTCAGTATCCTATGATAAACTGTGGTGGAAAAGAGTCTTTTAAAACAACGTATTAAATGTACCTGTATAACTGAATCACTGCTGCACAGCAGAAATTAACACAACATTGTGAACAACTACGCTTCAGTTGAAAAAGTTAGAATGATGTCTCTGGCAGAGGGCCACAAAAGGAATCATGGAGACAGATTGAGGATTCTTATCAAGGTCCCAGAGGGGTGACAGTGGTGTGGGTCGGGGTGGTGGCAGTGCCCATGGCGACCTGTGCCCATTCTTTGCCAGCTGTTTTTGAGATGCAACTATTATAATATAGATGAAACTATTATAATATAGAAGGACTTGAAGCCTGTTTAAAATTTACACATTTAGATAAAATCAAGGACTCATTGCTGTTATATGACATGTCACTATCAGACCTTAGAATATCAGTAGATGCTGACTGGTGACCTGAGAGGACTGTTGATCAGTCGACCAGTGACACCTGCCCACTATTACTCCTTAACAACCACCCTTTATGACTTTAGGTCTCATTAAGTCTGCTACTTGGAGGTCACCAGGAGGAGCCTCAGTTCTGTCCCTCCTGAAGGTGGCTGCCATGCATTCGAGGTCCATGGCAACAGTGCTGTTCTTTGCTGTTGCCAAGACAGGGATCACCAGGGCACCTCGTTAGGGCAGAGTCCTAAGCCCTTGCCCTTCTGGGCTCCATCCCGCACTTAGACACCTGGGTCCTGGGCAGCCAACCTCATGTCAGCTGGGTCATCTCTGTCCTTGAATTTTTTCAGGGAAAAACTTCAAATTCACCTTTCTTTAATTGTATGGTTTAGTTTAAAATACATTATCTTATTTTTTGTAATGTTATTTTCAATATAAAAGTGTATTGGGGTGTGGGGAAAGATGAATTGAGGGTTTTGGAATTAACAGATGTATTATATAATAATAACTATTATATATAGAATGCATAAACAACAAGGTCCTGTTGTAGAATACAGGGAACTATATTCAGTATCCTGTGATAAAGCATGATGGAAAAGAATATGAAAAAGAAAATATATATATGTAGGTATAACTGAGTCACTTTATAGTACAGCAGAAATTAACATGACATTGTAAATCAACTAGACGTCAATGAAAACTTTAAAAAGTGTATTAAATGAACAATTTAAATGTCTTCAGTAATAGCAAATAAATAACATGAGAGACTGAAGAAGCATAGCTCTCATCTTTCAGGGGGGTAGTGGCCCCATTCTTCCTGTACCAGGTAAACAAACCCATAGGCTGAATTCTTTTCAAAATTCCTTTAAGGAATATTATTTATCTTTATTGTCTTTGTTTCTCCACCTTTTACTGTGGTAAATACATATAACCTAAATTTTACCATCCTAACCATTTTAAGTGGACAATTCAACGGCATGAAATACATTCAGAATGTGTCTAGGCTCTGTCTTCACTAATATTTATTTATTTATTTGGCTGCCCCTGGTCTTAGTTGCAGCACATGGGACCTCTTAGTTGCAGGACATCTTCTGTCTTCACTAGAGCATGCAAACGCTTAGTTGCGGCATGTGGGATCTAGTTCCTTGATCAGGGATTGAACCTGGGCTGCCTGCATTAGGAGCATGGAGTCTTACCACTGGACCACCAGGGAAGTTCTGTCCCCTTTAAACACTAACTACCCATCCCTCCCTCTCCCTGGTTCCTGGTTACCCCCCAATTCTGCATTCTGTGTCTATGATTTTGACTACTGTAGGGACCTTGTGTAACTGGAATCATACAGTATCTGTCTTTTTGTGATTAGTTAATTCACATAGTGTGCTCACGGTTCATCTATGTTGTAGCATAGATTGTTGTTCCTTATATTTTGAAGCTGAATGTCATCCACTGTATGAATAGACAGCATTTTGTTTATCTACTCATTCCATCAATGGACACCTGGATCCTCCCAAACACCAGCTAGACGATCATATTTCTCATCACCATTTACGTAACTGTTGCTAAAATTCCCACCAGCACAGCCCCCCTTTACATTTCCAAAATTTCCCATTAAGAATATTACTCAGCCATAAAAAGGAAGGAAATTGAACCATTTGTAGAGACATGGATGTGCCTAGGTTCTTACTTACTACAGAGTGAAGTAAGTCAAAAAGAGATAAACAAGTATCGAATATTAACACATATATGTAGAATCTAGAAAAATGGTATAGAAGATTTTATTTGCAAAGCAGAAATAGAGAACAAATGCAGAATACAAATGTAGAGAACAAATGTGTGGATACCAAGGGGGAAGGAGGAGGGTGGAATGAATTGGGAGACTGGGATTCACACATATTCACACATACACGCATATATATGAAACAGGTAACAATAGGAACCTACTGTATAGCTCAGGGAACTCTACTCAGTGCTCTGTGGTGATCTAAATGGGAAGGAAATCCAAAAAAGAGGGTCTATGTGTATATGTAAGGTTGATTCGCTTTGCTGTACAGTAGAAACTAACACAACACTGTGAAGGAACTATACTCTAATAAAAATTAATTTTAAAATTCCCACTTAAATGGAACTCTCCTAAATTCAATCTGCTAACAATTACTGAACAGATTATTCCAAATAAGTTGTCCTGTTACCAGCCTGCTATCTTGGGAATGGAAATAGGGTGTTGAGTGATGATAAAATAAATGGATGAGTTTTTATGTGGGAAGCCATTGGAAAGAAAGTTACACATATCTCAACTCATTTCTTTTGACACTGTCGATATTTTGACTGCATAGTAAGGTTTTGCTCTGGTTACTATGAAAGTTTGCGTGCTCATAAGTGATATTTTGCAAATGAAGAGAATGTCAAGGTACTTGAGGGGCCCCCAAGTGGTGGATTCTATCCTACAACTGATCCTCAAAGTGTCTGCCTTTGGTAGTGGGAGAATTCGCACTTGGGTTTCCTTATAAGACCAGATCTTGCACAGAACATGAGAGCAAACAAGAGTTCTAGTTTGCAACCTTAAAGTCAAAATTGGACAGGAAGGATTGATATCTTTGCTTTGCATATGGAGGGTCTCTGTGTGTGACTATGTCTTTAACTTTGAACATGAGATAAGAAATTCCTTACACTTGATGTTGACTTTGGTTTCTTACATGGGCTTTGGGCAAAATTTGAATTGCACAGAATGCTCTTCATGAAGCAACAGCTGGAATATACTTGGCAGCAGCTGCTAACATAAATAATTCACTACTAATTGGTTTGAGGGGCACTCCTGAAATGGAATGCTAAGTTGGATGGTAGAATGGAAAGTGATAATATTATGATTATTTATTCCTATCTACCCTTGTTAATTACAGCAAAGACAAGGCTAACATTTCATTTCCTAAGTCTGTGAGCCCAGAATATTCACAGGTTTAGGAAGTGGAAACACTTGGGCGGGGGGCACTGTTCAGCTCAACCAAATGTCCTACACGTGGAAATGCAGGGCGGGTATTGTTGGGACATCTGATTTTTCTCAAGAGAAGCCAGGGATCTGATAAAACATTCTGATGTTTTGAATGTTGTCAAATTTTCCTTTTTGGCAATAAGCCGTGGGCCCAGCAACATATAGCTGTAGATAAAACCCAGCCATTGTGGCACCATGTTGCTATCTCTAGTTTATAATCTTAAGTTGTTCTCAGTATTGTTCTGGGGGATGAATCTTATCCTCTTTAGCAGAAATTGGGTTCCCTGAAGGCTGGAACTGGCTCAGATGCCCTCTGTGTGTTTTTCTCTTATTCTGACTCTTAATGGGCTTTGCTCCAGGGTTGGTGGGGAGTGTTATGGAGGGTCTAAAACACTGCTGAACCCCCTCCGGCAGGGGGTCCTGTGGTAGCCTTGGAGGGAACAGAAGTCCATCCTGATTGTCAGGCACCCCTGGAAAATTTGATAAACTAGTAATCTTGTTTTTAAAACTGAAATCAAGCTACCTGGAAAATCCCACAGGACTCATGTTTGCTATGAAATATCATGAGGGAGAGTACAACTTCAAAGATGCTTTCCAAAATTATTGTTTATTTTTACAACACTAGATGAAAATGTGACTCTTGCAAATACCAATTGCGGGATTCCTAGTTATCAATGAGTCTCTCAAGGTATGCATATACTGTGAAAGGATGTTTACACCCAAAGCAGTCATTTTTATAATTGCACAAATTCAGTGTGCAGCTAAAGCTAGTTGTAGAACGTGGTTACCACCAACTGGTGGCGCTCTTTGAGATGAAAAACAGGAACATCAGATATTCCTGCACATAACTGAGAGGCTGGTCGTTTTCCCAGGTGATTTCAATGTGTACTCAAAGGTGAGAACCAGTGTCCTTGGATATTTATAATTATCCCATCCCCTCATAATTCATTCTTATGCCTCATCATCATATTGTATTTATATAGAGCCATTTTCAAAGAGCAGATCCTATTTAAGATGAAGGTCAATATAAAGACAAGGAAGAGTGCAGGTTCAGAACCAGGGCTCTAGAGGAAGGCTGCTGGAGGTCAAAGCCAGCATTTGCCACCCTATGGACTTAGGCCGCCAGGCTCTTCTGTTCATGGGAATTCTCCCATGGGTGGGTGGCCATGCCCTCCTCCAGGGCGTCTTCCTGACCCAGGGATCAATCCCTGTCTCTTACATCTCCTGCACTGGCAGGCTGGTTCTTTACCACTAGCGCCACCTAGGAAGCCATATATATATTTATATCTTAGCAATGTGAAAGTGAAAGTTGCTCAGTCCTGTCCGACTCTTTGCGACCCAATGGACTATACATACAGTCCATGGAATTCTCCAAGCCAGAATACTGGAGTGGGTAGCCTTTCCCTTCTCCAGGGGATCTTTCCAACTCAGGGATTGAACCCAGGTCTCCCACATTGCAGGCAGATTCTTTACCAGCTGAGCTACAAGGGAAGTCCAAGAATACTGGAGTGGATAGCCTATCCCTTCTCCAGGGAATCTTCCTGACCCAGGGATCAAACTGGGGTCTCCTGCATTGCAGGTGGATTCTTTACCAACTGAGCTATGAGGGAAGCCCATCAGCAATATATTATATATTATATTATTATATATTCATTAGGAAGTATTATATGATGATATGTAAAAGGCTATATATATTATATAAATATTAGGATATATGTCCTATATATATATTTATATGCATCTGTTATATATATATATATATTATATTTAATTTTTCAAGTACAGGGACTTCCCTGGTGATCCAGTGGTTAAGACTCCACACTTCCAATGCAGGGACACAGGTTTGATCCCTTGTCAGGGAACAAAGATCCCACATGCTGCTCACTATGGCCAAAAAATAAAAAGTCAAAAAAAAATGTCAAGTGTAATCTTGACAGATTCATTTTGCAGGGCTTCTGATTGCTTCATGTAAGACAATAATTCTTCCAGTGCCTATTTGTTGAACTATTAAAAGAATTGTTTAAGTAATGTTTCTAGGACAGTGCTTGGCACCCTGATCTCTCACTTCCAGCCTCAAGAACTATGGGAGATAAATGTCTCAAATCCCTCAAAGCACAGCAGACTGAATGAACATGGTGTGGGTGGTTATGCTCCACTCCTGATGGAGAGCTGGAAGAGGAAGACATTCAGAAATCCTGGGAAATAAAGGAGAGTTTTTTCAGTGAGCCGGGCACCTGAAAGACATCAAAATCCATAAAGAATTGTAGATAGAGGCTCCTCTGCTCCATCAGTTCAGTTCAGTTCAGCCGCTCATTCGTGTCCGACTCTTTGGGACCCCATGAATCACAGCACGCCACGCCTCCCTGTCCATCACCAACTCCCGGAGTTTACCCAAACTCATGTCCATTGAGTTGGTGATGCCATCCAGCCATCTCATCCTCTGTCGTCCCCTTCTCCTCCTGCCCTCAATCTTTCCAGCATCAGGGTCTTTTCAAATGAGTCAGCTCTTCACATCAGGTGGCCAAAGTATTGGAGTCTTAGCTTCAACATCAGTCCTTCCAATGAACACCCAGGACTGATCTCCTTTAGGATGGACTGGTTGGATCTCCTTGCAGTCCAAGGGACTCTCAAGAGTCTTCTCCAACACCACACTTTAAAAGCATCAATCCTTCGGTGCTCAGCTTTCTTTATAGTCTAACTCTCACATCCATACATGACCACTGGAAAAACCATAATCTTGACTAGATGGATCTTTGTTGACAAAGTAATGTGTCTGCTTTTTAATATGCTATCTAGGTTGGTCATAACTTTCCTTCCAAGGAGTAAGAGTCTTTTAATTTCATGGCTGCAGTCACCATCTACAGTGATTTTGGAGCCCAAAAAAATAAAGTCAACCACATTATTATTTTTTTATTGAAATATGGTTGGTTTGCAATATTGTTAATTTCTACTGTATAGCATAGTGATTTTATTATATGTATATATATATTCTTTTTCATATTTTTCCCTTATGGTTTATCACAGGATATAGAATATAGTTCCATGTGCTCTACAGTAGGATCTTGCTGTTTATCCTTTTGATATATAGTAGTTTGCATCTGCTAATCCTGAACTCACAAATCTTTCCTCCCCCACCTTCTGTCCCCCTTGGCAACCCCAAGTCTGTTTGCTATGTCTGTGAGTCTCTTTCTGTTTCTTAGACAAGTTTGTTTGTGTCATATTTTAGACTCCACATAGAAGTGATATCATATGGTATTTGTCTTAACCTATCTGAGTTACTCAACTTATCATAATCTCTAATTGCATCCATGTTGATGCAGATAACATTATTTCATTCTTTTTAATGGCTGAGTAGTATCCTACTGTATATATGTATATCTTCTTTATCCATTCATCTGTCAATGGACATGTAGGTTGTTTCCATGTCTGGGCTCTTGTGAATAGTCAGCACATTATTGAGTTACTTCATGGCCAGCCCTGTATTAGAGGCTGATATACCCACCCACATATCTTCTATCACTCATAGTCCACTCATAGTCAAAGGCTTATGGCCCACATTGTAAAGAATCTGCCTGAAACACAGGACACCCCCGTTTAATCCCTGGGTCAGGGAGGTCCCCTGGAGAAGGAAATGGTAAGTAACCCACTCCAGTATTCCTGCCTGGAGAATTTCATGGACAGAGGATCCTGGTGAGCTACAGTCCATGAAGTAACAAAGTGTAGGACATTACTGAATGACTAACACACTGTGAGCCATAAAGGGCATCCATTGGCCTGTCCTGGGAAAGTAGACAAAGATGTGGCATGTGCTTAAACTCCTGCCACAGAGTTTCCAGACTAAGAGAAGGGAAACGCATCTTGGATGTAGGAAGCAGTGCTTCCACGACACAGATGCAGGAGAGAGCTTATTAAGAGTAAATAAGGTGCAGAGTCTACCATGAGTGTATTTTTTCAGGATTCTTATACTCAAGTGACCGAGACCTCACTCGACCATGATTAAGCAAAAATTAAAATTAAATATATACATTGCCTGCTGTTGCTGAAAAGTACAGGAGAAAACCAAAATTCAAAAGTTGATTTATGGCAATAGAACTTCTGTCTTTTGGGCTCCATTTTATTCTGTAGTTCTCAGGTAGACTCTTCCTAAATGAAAACAAGATAGCTCTGAGAAGTGGAATATTGCCTGCTCTATCAGTAAACAAAGGATTTCACAGTTATCAGTAATTGCAGCCCTCTGACGTGAGCCAGTGTGCCCTGAGGGAACTCGGGCAGGAAAGAATACCTGCCATTTACCAACCATCAGATTGTAGCCACTCCCTACAGTGAGCCCTGAGGAATTTCAGGATGTGAAAACACAGGATTCTTGCCACAGATAGCTGAGGTGCATACCAAAGAATGATTTCAGTGAGTCCAGACTCTTGCATCTTCCTATAAATAGAAAAGCTCTGAATTAACTTGAGATTTCCAGTTTTCTTTAATTAACAGTAATATTTTATTCCTACCATCTGCCCTTTGTTGGAAAACTCCTACATATCTTGGCTCTCCTGCTCACTTCCTTGTAGCAGTTCTCTCAGGGTTACTTGAGACACTGCCTCCCTGGCCTGAAGTCCTAAAAATTCCCTCTGAATAAAACATAAGTCTCAAAGTTTAGGTTGTGAATTTTTTTTTTTTTTTTTAGTTGACAGGTCCATGCAGTTCATAACTATTCACTTATCTCATTAGAAACTGTAATGAATTAAGGGCACTGCCTCTCCATAGACCCAGCAAAGTGCCAGGGGATATGTCACTGGCCTACGTGTCTGTCATTTATATACTCTCTATGGGGTGTGATAGGGCTCAGTTGTAAAGAATCCTCCTGCCTATGCAAGAGAAGTGGGTTCAATCCCTGGGTTGGGAAGATCCCTTGAAGGAAATAACAATCCACTCCAGTATTCTTGCCTGGGAAATCCCAAGGATGGAGGATACTGGCAGGCTACAGTCCACAAGGTCGCAAAATAGTTGGACACAACTTATCGACTAAACAACAACACTGGGGGTGTGATGCAGTGATTGGTCAAGCCTGGGTCAGATGACTTCCTGCATCCTGAGGTTGAGGTTAACCCCTGCTCTGAAATGATCCAGGGAGATGCAGTGGATGGGGCAGGTGTGTCCCCCTAGGAAATTAGGTGCTAATACCAAAAGGGGGATTGTCTATGGGAAGAGAAAAGCTGGGAACACAAAACCAAACCAAATAAACAAAACACAGATGTCTCCTATGAGCAGGGAGACATTAAGTAATTTGATTCTTTCTTGTGTTTATGTACAGTGAAATTTTTTTCAGATGTAAGGCATTGAGCCATATTGAAATCTGCAGAAGTGGAAGCCCTAAAGGGAGAAAACAGAATAAACAAGGAGCAGGTAAGTAGCTCTGCGTTTCTTGTGTGTGTGTGTGTGTGTGTGTGTGCATGTTTGTCTTTATTTTGGTTTTGTTTGAGGTTTTGTTTTGTTTGCTTTTTTCCCCTCTGTAATTAATGAAAATAAAATGCTGAAGCATTTACAAAAACAGCTATGCTTCCTTGGAGAAGGGTAGATTGGTTCAGAAAACTGTCTATTGCCCACAAATTGTTTGCAACACTGCAAGTATAGAAATGGTACAGAGAAATATCAGGATGCTATTTAAATAGCATTTGAAATGTTTTTTTTTAAAGAAATCTACAAATCGCATGTAAAATTTTAAGTGCTGAGGATTTGAAGTCACAGCTTAAAAAAAGAATGGAAAAATAATAAATGGTGTGTGTCTGTGCCTATTTTTTCTCTTTTACCTTTTAAAAATATAAGCTGGTCTTTAGCCATTAATGACTAAAGCTGTCCTCAACAGGGAATCAATCCTAATAGAGTCATCCCTGGACTTAGTGATTTTGTCAAATTCCAGGAACTGATTTTCAAGTTTATTTATTTAAGAACAGATCAAAAGCTAAAGCTGATGAGTCATGATGCTAAAATGTATTAGCGGGTCCTTTGGACACATCTCAGCTGACTTGCTCTGTATAAAGGGCTGTGCTGATTAAGCTGTATCTTTCATGACTGTCCACGCATGCTAAGTTGCTTTCATCATGTCCGACTCTTTGTGACCCTGTGGACTGTAGCCCTCCAGGCTCCTCTGTCCATGGGATTCTCCAGGCAAGAATACTGGAGTGGGTTCCATGCCCTCCTCCAGGGGATATTCCCAACCCAGGAATCAAAACTGCGTCTCTTTGGTCTCCTGCATTGGCAGGTGGGTTCTTTACTACTAGTGCCATCTGGGAAGGCCATCTTTCATGTGAGGAACCTGGAAAGAATCCTGTTGCCTTCTGATATGGGCTGTGTGATGCAGCATTTCATTCAAGTCTGGTTACGCCTTTTAAGGGATGATGAAAAAATTACTTCTTCATTAGACAACACTGCACTCACTTAACTCTGGTCATTATCATTAACAGGGGGAACATGCTTCATTTTTATTTTATCAGAAATTCAACTCCTTTGTCCCAGCAAATCTTCAGCATCCTGCCTAGTTCTTCCCTGAGGCCAAATGGATGAAGAGTTTTTTTCCTCTGATCATTCCCCTGAACTAACAAAAGCACCTACCGTGGTCCACAGGTCAATTGCAGGGATCTGCTTCTGAAGAGCCTTATCCATAACTTCATGATCATTGTTACTGGGAGATTTTTTCTTTGGGGAAAATGTCCTGATGCACTGTATCATTTTTTGTTGACATTTATGCCCATTAGCAGAGAAGGCAATGGCACCCCACTCCAGTGTTCTTGCCTGGAAAATCCCATGGACGGAGGAGCCTGGTGGGCTGCAGTCCATGGGGTCGCTAAGAGTCAGACACGACTGAATGACTTCACTTTCACTTTTCACTTTCATGCATTGGAGAAGGAAATGGCAACCCACTCCAGTGTTCTTGCCTGGAGAATCCCAGGGACGGGGGAGCCTGTTGAGCTGCCGTCTATGGGGTCTCACAGAGTCGGACACGACTGAAGCGACTTAGCAGCAGCAGCAGCAGCAAGCCCATTAGATCTAAAGGTCATGCCCAATTTAATTCACTCTAAAATAAGTCTCCACTGGAAATGACTTAGATGAAAGTATATATTTGTGATCAAACTGATGACATATGAAGGCAAAACAATCCTGTGGTATTAGAGAGATAGATACATACATACATAAAGATTGATGGATATCGATATAGAGATAAATGGATGGATAGATAGAATAGATTGATGGATAGATTTGTACATACATACATATATAATAGAGAGATAATAGATAAATAGGTTGATAGGTAGATAAAAAGGATGGATATAGATATATAGATGGATGAATGGATGCATGGGTAGATAGACACTGTAGCTATCAAATAGATATGACATTCATTTATATGTTAACACCCATCAGACTGTACACGTTAAATATCTTTAAATATATGCAGCTTTGTGTACCTCACCAAAGCTGTTAATGATTTAAATAAAATGTGAAGAAACCAGGGAGCATCTTTCAGGGTACACGGGCAAGTTTTCCTTCCCCTCTCCCTTGACCTTCCCCTGAATCGATCTCCAGATTACCTGGAGCAGCTTTGGTCCTGAATGGAATGCTGGGAGTGTTCTGTGTGGTCTGTCATGGTCCCCAGGGAAGTAGCCCCCAGGGCATCTCAGGGGAGACTCTCAGAACCATGAAAGGCCTGGGGATGGCCTTGGCCTTGTGTGCCAGGCTTCTCATAGAGAAGTCGCATGGGATCGTGGCAGCTGAATCCATGGGATAAGGTCCTCATTGCTGCAGGTTTCCTTAGGGGATGATACGCAAAGTAATCCTTCACCTTCTTCCTTCATTATCTTTCTCTACAGTAGGTGCTCAGAACACCAATAGCCAATGAGCACAACAGCTCTCATCACTACCTCCAGAAACTCTCGGCATCAATTCCGTTTTCTCAGAAACACTGAGTAATCACGCTCTCGCCTGCCTGGGGCGGCTGATGAAAAGTGCAGCCACGGAGCTCAGTACAAGATTCAGCATCCTAGGGTCCATGTGATCCCAGCCGCACAGGGAATACACACAGCAGGTCTCCTGCCCTCCAGCATCAAGCCCCACACTGATGTTTGGAGCTCCTTGTCGGGAAACACACACTCACGTCATCACTCTTTAAATTCCAGCTTGAGATCTGTGTTAACATCTTTCACACCTTTGTAAAACCAGAGTATTGGTTTTCCTGTTTGGAGCCTTAGAAGTAAAGGCGATTTGAGCTGCTAGAGGATGACATTGTGCCTCCCTATTGTTTTTATTGCTTAGTCGCTAAGTCATGCGACCTCCTGGACTGTAGCCCGTCAGGCTCTCTGTCCATGGGACTTCCCAGTCAAGAATACTGGAGTGGGTTGCCATTTCCTTCAGGGTATCTTCCCTGATCCAGGGATCGAACCTGCATCTCCTGCATTGGCAGGCAGATTCCTTACCTTTGAGCCACAAGGGAAGCCTCCCTATTAAAATGTATCCATTCCGAGGTATGTTTTCATGCTTCTATGGAAGCATTCCTTTGAAGACTGTTCTCCAGGAGCAAAGTCCTTCATTTGAATGTTTCAGGACAAATTGAGGGCTGTGGTTCAGCCACTGGTACAAAGCCACAGAAACTCACTTTGCTGTTACAGAACATGGGCTAATGGTGCAGGCGGGTGTGGAGGCTGCCATGCATGTGATTACACTTTCTGAAATTCTGACCCTCCCAGGAGGTCTCCAGAGCAATAAAAACAGTGAACCTGGAAAACGTGGAATAGTGTTGTTTGATTGAGTCTTCATGAGAAAGGACTAAAGTCCAGCCCGGAGTTCATAGGTTTCCTTTTCCTTTCTTATTTTTTGTTTCCTTCAAGAGATTTGCTTCTCTGTTGCAAAATAATTGAGGTACAATGGATGTTTGTGGTTGCCAAAATATGAGAAGAGTTCAAAGCAGAGTTACCGGGAAAGCTTCAGTTAATCAAACACTCCAAGCAGAATTTCTAATAGAAAACAATGAAGGATGCATGAGCTGGTTTTTCTTTCCCTCCACCTTCAGAGGGCAGGCAGTACCCCAGGGACCTTCTGAAGCTGATCAGTAAAGAATAATAGACAGGGGACTTCCCTGGTGGTCCAGTGGCGAAGACGCCACACTCCCAGTGCAGGGAGTCTGGGTTTGATCCCTTATCAGGGAACTAGATCCTACATGCTGCTATTAAGACCTTACTCAGCCAAATAAACACATAGTTTTAGAAAAGAATAATAGACAAGAATACACAATTGGGTCAAGTAGCAGAATGGTTTCTTCAGTTGCCAGTCCAGGTTCAATGCACGATACTGGATGCTTGGGGCTGGTGCACTGGGACGACCCAGAGGGATGGTATGGGGAGGGAGGAGGGAGGAGGGTTCAGGATGGGCAACACATGTATACCTGTGGCGGATTCATTTTGATATTTGGCAAAACTAATACAATTATGTAAAGTTTAAAAATAAAATAAAATTTAAAAAAAAATTTGACTGAAAAAAAAAAAAAAAAAGACTTCATGAGAAAGAACTCATCTTCACTCAGGAAGGTGATTATGGTGAATACACGTGTAGGTGGAGGGAAATACATACTAAATTGAAATAAAATGACTCTGAGTGTCTAACAACATGTAGTGGTAGTGGTGATTTAGTCCCTAAGTCATGTCCAACTCTTGCAACCCCATGGACTGTAGCCCAGGCTCCTCTGTCGATGTAATATCCCAGGCAAGAATACTGGGATGGGTTGTCATTTCCTTCTTCAGGGGATCTTCATAACTCAGGGATAGAACCCAGGTCTCCTGAACTGCAGGTGGATTTTTTTTTTTTACCAGCTGAGCCGGAAGCCCTAACAACATAGAAATATGCATCTATTAAATCTAAACCAACACCTGTCTGATGACCCAGAGGTCCCCCTCCTAGGTACATCCTCAAGAGACCTGAGGGATGGAGTTATTGAAATCCCACTCTGGCGCTAACCATCCAAAGCTAACACAGACTCTACAGATTAAGGGTAAAGTCCCCAAAAGGATGCCCTCACTTAAGATGCCAGTCACAAGTTCAGGGATCCCCAGACCACTTGTGCTTCTGACCAGCTGGCTACAAATTAGGTGTTGTCTCATGATTTAGCTTCCTAGGACAATTCAGAAGGCTCAGGAAAGCACTCTATTACAATTACAGTTGTATTTAATGGATACAAATCAAGAGCAGCCAAGTTAAGAGACACATAGAGAGAAAGTCCAAACACAGAGCCTCTGTGTCCATATTTCCCTTGGATTCAGGACAGATCACCATCCTGATACATCTATTTTTCACCAACTAGGATGCTACCCAAGCTGTCCAGACTCTCTTTTGGGGATTCATTATGTCAGTGGAATTGACTGAATCACTGATCCCATGATTGAACTCAATCTGCCACCCTCTTCACCTCCTTAGAGGTCAACCTGATAGCAAGTGGCTCAGTCTCAACACCTTGATAGTGTTTCATCTTGTTATCAATACCAACTCCTGTCCCGAGACTACCTAGGGTCCCACCATGGAGTTGCTTCAATAGGATATACTCAGAAGAGGCTACCAAGAATACTACTACTCCTTTCACTGGGGAAATTCCAAGGATTTAGAAGCTCCACCCCAGGAACCTGAAACAAACACAAGACATGTTTATTTCTTATATAACATCAGAGTTATCAGCTTTTTAATGCATTGTCTCTGAAACACAAATTGTATGATGATGGTAGGAGCAGTATCTCACTGTATTTACTTACTTTTTTTAATCTTTGAAAAAAAATTTTTATTTATTAAAGTTGTTTTTTTTTTTAATGTAGAGCTTTTTTAAGTCTTTACTGAATTTGTTACGATATTGCTTCTGTTGTTTTATGTTTTGTTTTTTTGTCCATAAGGCATGTGGGATCCCCACCAGTGATTTGAACCAGCGTTGGAAGGCAAAGTCTCAACCACCAGGCCACCAGGGTGGCCTACCGTTTCCTATTCAAGAGAGCATATGGCCAGGTAAAACACTGCTGCTGAAATGGGTATAATAAAATATTGCAGAGACCATGAGTTGTCCTCCATAGCCATTCTTCCATTGTATTGGAAGAACGCATTGTCACGTCAGATGGAAAAAACCTGAACAAACTTTTTGGCCAACCCAATAATAACTCCAAGTGAGCTGGGCATTTGAACATCCACAATAAAGATTGCATGTCCCAGGCCCTCTTGAAGTCAAGTGTGGCTGCCTGGTTAAGTTTTAGTCATGGAATGGAAGTGGAAATATCTGCACCCCCTTCCATATGAGGTGTGCTCACTTGGTCCTTATGGATTATCCAGTTACTAAGCATGCCCCCCACCCCACTTCTTTGTGGTCCCAGCACCCAATTCCATTTGGGGAACACTTCTTTCCCGTTATTTGTCCTTGTGTTTTGGAAGGTCTCTACATGCAGATTTTGGGATTGGATCAGGGAACTCAGGCAGAGTTATAACAGATGGTTGCCCCAGGCATGGAAATACTCTCTAAGTGTACCCAGATTGGTCTAAGCAAAGTTGAATTCACATGTTTTTTCTGGAGCCATTAAAGAGAGATGATTTATTTTCTGCTTAAAATGTCAAGATGGAATGGGTAGCTGAAACAATGGGACCACATCATACAACCCCATAGATGAGTCCAACTCAGCAAAAAAAACTGGATGAAGGATGGAGGAAAACCAAGAAGGATGCTGTCATTTAAACCCCAGGTTCTAGGCAAGCCTGGAGCCAGACAGTTCAGTCCCTATTATTTTAATCACAAGTCAACAAAAAAATCCCTCAGATTTTTTTTTTTCCAGTTAAACAGGGTCAACTTGGGGTTTATGTCACTAGATTCTGTAGAAAGTTCAAACTGATGGGAAAGAGGCCACCAGGTACCACAGGACTGCTCTTTTTCACCCTATCATTCCCTTACTGGAAAGGCCATACCTAGTTCTTCTCATTAAATCCAGTGCTTTCTGGCAATGGCTGCTGATACTGACCAGAATTCTTGGCCCTCCCCCAATAGAAATTGACTAGAGGCTAGGCAAGAAATTCAGGGCCTTTATTTGGGCCCGTGCTGCAGCAGGGGGGAAGTAAGAATAAGCAACAGGTTCGCTTGCTTGCTTGCTCCAATGCAGGAGGGGTGAGCTGGTTCCTTACATAGGGAGAGTGTAGGGATGAGTCCAGGGGTCAGGCTAGATGGATGGCTTAGGTGTTTTGCCCACTTCTTATGTGATGGTGTCTGCAGGGGGCATGCCCAGTACCCTGCTGTTGCTCCTGACCCTGGGTTTTTGCTCCTGGCTCTTCAGAAGTAGCAGTTGGGTTTTTTAAAACCTTTTTAAAAAAATTAATTAGTTTATTTTAATTGGAGGCTAATTACTTTACAATGTTGTAGTGGTTTTTGCCGTATATTGACATGAATCAGCCATGGGTGTACATGTGCCCAGAATTTGTCCCAACTGCGCTTGCAGTTATTTTTAGTCCCCTATAGTTTCCTTGTACTTTGTTGCTGGAAGAGAGTTTGTCCAGGTGCAAGCATTGCAGCACTGCAGCAGAGGCTCCCTGGTCCCAGTCTGAGTGCCAATGCCTACATTTTTTGTTTCTTATTAAATGGACTATCATCTCACTTGACATCACTAATATGGAACCGACTCTGTGGGCAAGCTACTGCTGCATTGCAGAAAAAGATGAGCAGCACGTGGAATTCCTCAGCCTCCAGAGATGGTGATTCCAGTAGCCCGTAAAGATTTGTGCAATGCACTGATGCACAAGACAGCCGGGGGTTTCAGAGCATAGTTTCAACAGGAAATGAGCCACAAGAAATAAAGAACTCGAGGGCCATTTCTTCATTTTAATGGAAGGGTGATTTAATATGGTCTTCAAAGATAGCATTAACATTTCAGGAAAGGACAGTGAGTGCAGGGAAACTTAATACGCTACAAAATTACAGGGAACTGGAGACAAAAATGGATACATGGGCTTATTTTTCAAAAGAGACCATCAAGTAAAACAGGTTCTTGTTTAGAAAAAAAAAAATCTGCTTATTTATTGGCCATAAAATATTTCATGAGTCTGGTGTGATCAGAAAGTTTAGGAGTAAGGAAAAATAATAAGAAAGAAAGAAAAGTTTTAGTGATTAATGTTCAAGACTTTTCCTGATCCCAGCCAAGAGGAGAGTTTACACCTGTTACCTGTTCTTCATTCCATCCTCAAGCTCTCTTCTTTCTGCCTCAAGCAGGGCTGGACTGTGCAGGGACCTAGGTGGCTATTATCCTGATGTACCACCCTAGTTATGTACATGGGGACTCGCTATCCCTGGTTGGCTTTACAGATATAGATTTTATGGACCTAGAGACTTGGGTTTTACCCCAGAAGAAAATGGAAAAATTTTTGTTTGCTCTTGTATTCTGATCAGTTTCTGGGTGGAGAAAAGGGAAGCTGCTTTTAACTAAATTCTTTTTTTAAGTTTTTTTCAAAAGTACTTATTATTTAGTTTTATTTTGAGCTGTGCTGGGTTTTCATTGCTACATGCGGGCTTTCTCTAGTTGCAATGCGCAGGCTTCTCAATGCAGCGGCCTCTCTTGATGTGGAGCACAGGCTCTGGGTGCGCGGGCTTCAGCAGCTGTGGTGTACCAGCTCAGCTGCGGTGGCATGTAGGATCTTCCTGGATCAAGGATCAAACCCATGTCTCTTGCATTGGCAGGTAGATTCTTAACCACTGGACCACAGAGAAATCCTAATTGCCTTTATTCTTAAATGACTAAGATTATGCTGTTACACTTCAGACAGAAATAAAACATTTAAAATGAATAATAACACAATAGAAGCAGACTCACAGATATAAAGAACAAACTAGTGGTTACAAGTGGGAAAGGGGAGAGGTGAGGGGGATATAATGTTTGGAGGATGGGAGTACAAACTCTTGGGCATAAAATAGGTTCAAGGATCATGTACAACATGGGGAATGTAGCCAATATTTTATAATAGCTATAAATGGAAAGTAATTTTTTAAATTGTATAAAAATTTTAAAAGTTAAAGGACCACAAAAATTATCCTTTAATAATGTAAGAAAGAATGACTGTTGAGTTTACTTATTTTAGGGGAAACCTTATTTTAGTCCTGTTATTGTATTGCCTTTCTAAAAAATATAAATATTTGTTGTTCAGTTGCTAAGTCATGTCCAACTCTTTGCGACCCCATGGACTGCAGCATGCTGGGCTTCTCTGTTCTCCCATGCCTCCTGGAGTTTGCTTACACTCATGTCCATTGAGTCGGAGGCACCATCCAAACATCTTATCCTCTGTCACCCCTGTCTCCTGCCCTCAATCTTTCCCAGCATCAGGGTCTTTTCCAATTAGTTGACTTTTCGCATCAGATGGCCAAAGTATAGCAGTTTCAGCTTCAGCATCAGTTCTTCCAATGAATATTCAAGGTTGATTTATTTTTTTATGATTTCCTGTTATTCTATTGCCTTTTAAAAAATATAAACATAGATTCAATTTTAATTAGAAAGACGGATCCAGAAACTGTTTAGGCCAGCTGCTACTGCTGCTGCTAAGTCGCTTCAGTCGTGTCCTACTCTGTGGGACCCCATAGACGGCAGCCCACCAGGCTCCTCTGTCCCTAGGATTCTCCAGGCAAGAACACTGGAGAGGGTTGGCATTTCCTTCTCCAATGTTTAGGCCAGCAGCAAAGAACTATTTTTTACTCTGGTGTTGGGGTTAACACAAGGTAGGTAACTCATTCACCATTCCGGGCAGATCTATTCCCTACCTTAGTGTTAGGAGCAGAAATCCCCGTATTTGCTTGTGTCAAGGGGCTCTTGCAGCTGCTGTTTATGCTGATTCTTGCTTGCCTGCAAATATGCCTGTGGGTGTTTTGTGCCTCATCAGGCTTTGGAGGAATAATTCCCATCCTTGAAGGTAAGCTTCTATTTTAGCCCTATCATGCACAGCGGGTTTACATAGAGAGTCATGAGGGAGGAGCTGCACTTAGGCCTGAGGGGTGTGCTTTGTGTAGCTTCTTCCATCAGCCTCAGTCATATTTGGAAAGGTTTTCCCTAGACTCAGATAAAATAGAAATCCATTTATCATTACATTTTCTTTCCTGTCTCTGTTCTTTTCTTTTTCTTTCTTTCTTTCTTCTTTCACTCCTTCCATTCCTCTTTCTTTCTTTCCCTCCCCCCTCCTTCCCTCACTTTTCTTTCATTTAATTTAGTTCTCATTCATTTGGAAGTTTGTCTTGTGTATGGTGTGAGGAATGGATCTAACTATATGGTCTCTGACTGAATGACTACTCATTTATTCCAACACCATTTATTTTAAAGACTATGTTGCCCACATGTTTTGAAATGTCATGGTAACCATAGACTATATAATTACATGCCTTTAGGTCTATTCAGAACTTGCTATTCCAGTCCACTGATCTGGCAACTCATGTACTAATGCCAGCCACTCACTGCTCTTATTTATTTACTTATTTTGATACTTAGTAAGTCTAATTGCCCCTCAGACTTACTTTTCAGTAATATTTTCCTGGCTATTCTTATGTGTTTACTTTCTATATTAAATGTAACATCAGTTTGTGTCAGTCCAAAAAAAGTGTTAAAACTTCAATGACTTAAAATATTGATAATCTTGAGATGTCCTACTTAGAAAAAGAGAGACCATACAATGTTCAAGTTTATTTTTGTCTTGAGAGTTTTATAGATTTTTTTTGCATGTTGGCTTTCCACATTTCTGCTTACATTTATCCTAAAATACTTATCTACTTTGTTGCTATTAAAAATGAGATCCACAGATTCCTTGCATCATCTAACTAGTTATTACAGATGCATATAAATGCTATTAATTTTTGTAACTTAATTTTATGTTTTGCAGGGTTCTTATAGAGTTAGTGTCATCATTGGCTCTCTAGGTTTATGGTGAGGTCCTCTGCAAATAGAGACACTTTTATTTTTTCTATCTGATTTGTATACCCTTGACTGTTTCATTTAGTCTGTCTTGGCTGGTATCTCAAGGCTATCTTTAAATAACAGGGCAAATGGTGGACCTTCTTGGGTTGTTCATGATCTCAGTGGGAATCTTTCTAAGGTTCCCCCATTTTGTAAATTATTGGCTTTAATATTGAGGTCTACATCCACCATTTTTACTTTCTTGACATTTTATATTAAGAACATGCCAATGTTCTGTGAAGCATCTATGGAAATAGCCACTGTCTATTTTTCCTCCCCTTCTTCCCTCCACTGCACAGAAAGGATGAAGAGCAAGGGAATTCATGGGGGAAGGAAGGAGCTGAGTGTCTAGGTGGGCTGGGACTCTCTGGGTCTGAGAGCTCTAAAAGGCAGGAGTGACCTCTGAACTGTCTGTGCTGAGGGACTTCCCAGAATGCAACCTGCCAAGAAGACATTCACATAAAGATGTTCTGCTGCCATCTTGGGAATGCTGTTTCTTTGATCAGCCCAGAAATCCTTGCAACTTACCATCTCCTCCCTTCTCCAGCATCTTTTATGTTCCTGAAATGGTTGAAAAGCTTTAAGAACCATTGAATAACTAACTGTTCGGATACTCCTTTGAAAATCTGCTTCCTGGTCTGTGGCCTTACTTTGGAAATCTTGATGTTTTGGTCAACACTTCCTGCTTCACACATGTTGAGCATCTTCTGTAGATAGTGGTGTGACAGCATAAGGGCAAGTGTTTTGACAGGATTAATACCTAATCCATGGGTGAGTGAAGTGTGAGCATGTAATTGCATCAAATCTTCCCAACAAGGAAATCTACGAACACAGCAGTTCCCAGCCTTTTTGGCACCAGGGACTGGTTTTGTGGAAGACAATTTTTCCATGGACTGGGGTGGTAGGGGGATGGTTTGAGGATGATTCCAGCACTTTACATTCATTGTGCATTTTATTTCTATTATTATTACATTGTGATATATAATGAATAATTGTACCATAATGCAGAAATCAGTGGGAGCCCTAAGCTTGTTTTCCTGCAACTAAACTGTCCCATCTGGGAGTGATGGGAGACAGTGACACCTGACGTGTGGTTGCTTGTATCCAGCCTACTCCCTAATCTCGTTTTGGTTGCTATCACTGCAGAAGATCCAGCTTCACAAAGAAAGGATGTTGGAAGTGGAAGCAGACTTTTTAGTGCTTTTGTGGCAATCTCAGGGTATTCAACCTTTACTTTCATCCAGAAGGTATGAAGATTTGAAATAGTCTTAAAATATTAAGGCCATCATCATTTGCTATCTCAAGTCATAAAACAAGTGATGGGGAGGGGCTGTAAATACAGATGAAGCTTCATTTGTTCATTTGCCGCTCACCTCCTACTGGGTGGCCCAGTTTCCAATAGGCTACAGACTCCTGCTGGTATCCTGGGGTTTGGGAACCCCTGTACTAACACATGCTGAGATTATACAGTGTGTGTGTGTGTCATGCTAAATCGCTTCAATCATGTCTGATTCTGTGACCCCATGGGCTGGAGTCTGCCAGGCTCCTCTGTCCATGGGATTCTCCAGACGAGAATACTGGAGTGGATTGCTGCTTCTTTCTCTAGGGGATCTTCCTGACCCAGGGGTCGAACCCGCATCTCTTCTGTCTCCTGCATCGTGGGCGGGTTCTTTACCACTAGCACCACCTGGGAAGCCTGAGATTATAGAGGCTAAGCATGAAAATGGAAAGGAAGAAACAGCAAGGCAAGCTGGAATGCTTCTAAGTTATCCACCATCTCTCATTGACAGCTAAGGACTTGATAGGTGTCCTAAAAGAACAATGATTTGGACCTTTAAATGTCTGCTTTGAATCTTTAGTTTTACTGCTTTCTTTGTTTTGTCTCAGTGGTTTTCATCTTCTACAGGCATTATTACTACAGAGAACAATGTTATGTATATGAAAAACCTGTGTATTGCATACTTTAAAGATATCTTAAGAGATGTTCAAAGGCCATTTTCTACAGGAGATTTCCACTAGGGTTCTGAATTTACAAGCCACACACGGGCATTAGATACGACCCGTTGAGTAAGTGTAGGAAACTTCGTGGAAGAAACAGAACTATGTAAAGTACCATTTCTGCACCCAAAGGGTTTTTGTGTGAACAGAGGAGTTGAGTCATCATTTTAAAGGGTTTTATGCTGGTAACTTTCCTAAAGTGACTGTGTGGGGCCGATGCCTATGGAGACGTCAGTGTGACTGGAGGTGGTGGGCAGAGGGTGAAGAGGAGATGAAGGTTCAGGATGGGAGGCAGACTGGTAGATTATGGCCAGGTGTGTGCACTTTATTGTAGTGGAAAATGAGTGATTCTCGGAGAGTTTTAAGCACAGAAAGACAATATGTGACTTATGTTTTAAATAGATCACTCTGGCTGCTCCCTGGAGAATGGATTAGGAGATAAATACTAGTGAACAGATGAGTTTATTGAAAGCCTTTATTATTCAGCCTTTGGCCTGAATTCAAGTCAGTCCTATGCTGATTTTTAATCTCTCCCTTCCACTCCCCTTCTTGGACTATTGACAGTAGGAAGCAGCTGTGAAGGATATGACTTTTTAAAAGAAATTTTTATTGAAGTATAGCTGACTTACAATGCCATATTACTCTCTTCTGTACAGTGAAATGATATATATATCACAAAGTGTGTGTATATATATACAGCAAAGTATATATATATATGTATATTTCATGTTATTTTAATGATGGTTTTCCACAAGATATGGGATATGGGATATAGTTCCCTATGCTATATAGTAGGATCTTGTTGTTCATCCATCCTATACATAAGAGTTTACATCTGTTAATGCCAAACTCCCAGCCCTTCCCTCCCTCATCTCCTCCCCCTTGGCAACCAAAAATCTTTTCTCTTTACCTGAGTCTGTTTCTGTTTTGTAGATATATTCATTTGTGTTATATTTTAGATTCCACCTGGAGAAGGCAATGGCACCCCACTCCAGTACTCTTGCCTGGAAAATCCCATGGATGGAGGAGCCTGGTAGGCTGCAGTCCATGGGGTCTCTAAGAGTCGGACATGACTGAGCGACTTCACTTTCACTTTTCACTTTCATGCATTGGAGAAGGAAATGGCAACCCACTCCAATGTTCTTGCATGAAGAATCCCAGGGACGGGGGAGCCTGATGGGCTTCCGTCTACGGGGTCGCACAGAGTCAGACATGACTGAAGCAACTTAGCAGCAGTAGCAGTAGCAGTTAGATTCCACATATAAGTGATATCATATGGTATTTGTTTTTCTCTGACTTACTTCAGTATGATAATCTTTAGGTCCATCCATGTTGCTGCAAATGGCATTATTTCATTCTTTTTATGGTTGAGTAATATTCCATTATATATGTATATATATACACACACGATGGAATATTATATGAGGTATTGATATATATGTGTGTGTGTGTGTATAGATAGATAGATAGATAGATGATATATATCACATCTTTATCTAAGGATGTGACTTTTAATCCCAATAAGATAGATACACTAATCAGCATGTAGAATTGAATATCCCACTTCCAGGCAAAATGAACCACAGGGCATATTTCAGTTTCCAAGCTGTCAACATGACTGTAGGGCAAATTATTTTCTCAGATATGAATGAAATATTCATAAGCTAATTTCTGAAGTTGGGAATCTGTACGCATTTACTAGACTCACAATAAAACCTCATGAGAAAAGATATATGAATATGACTTGGGAAAAAGTGCTTGGTTTCTGTCTCCTTTTCATTGGCCAAATAAGAGACTTACTCTGAGATGGACATTTGAGGAAATTTACGTGTGTTGCTATAAACTTGTAAGCTACATATATGCTGCATTATCTATCCCAGTCAAAGCAACAGAAACAAAAAAAAAAAAGGAGGGGGGGATTCTAGACAGTGAATCAACCAAACTCAGCAACACTTAATCTCAGTAACAAACTAATCTTTAGAGATATCTTGGCAAGAAAACAATGGTCAAGAGAGAAAGCTTTATCTGTTATTTAGCTAGCTGTGCAAAAGAATCCCAGAAATACAAATATCTCTTCAAACTTCTTGAAAATTTTACCAACACACATCTTTAATTGAACTATAGTTGATTCACAATGTGTTAATTTCTTTATAGTAAAGTGATTCAGTTATATGTATATAACTGAGTACAGTATATATATATATGTGTGTGTGTGCGTGTGTGTGCTGTGTCGTACTCAGTTGCTTCAGCCATATCTAACTCTTTGTGACCCCATGGACTGCAGCCCACCAGGCTCTTTTGTCCATGGGATTTTCAGGCAAGAATACTGGAATGGGTTGACAGATATATATGCATAGAATCCACCTGCAACACAGGAGATGTCGATTCTATCCCTGGATCAGAACGATACCCTGGACAAGGAAATAACAACCCACTCCAGTATTCTTGCCAGGGAAATCCCATGGACAGAGAAGCTTGGAGGGCTACAGTCTATGGGGTCACAAAAGTAAGACATGATTTAGAGAAAATATATATATATATATATATAAAGAATGTATATATATTCTTTTTAAAAATATTCTTTTCCATTAGAGTTTATTATAAGATATTGAATATAGTCCCTTGTGTTATATAGTAGAACCTTGTTATTTATCCATTCTATATACAAAAGTTTATATCTGCTAACTCCACTCTAGCCCTGTCCCAACTTGTTCCCTTTCAGCAACAACCAGTCTGCTCTCTGTGTTTATGATTCTGTTTCATAGACAGATTCATTTGTGTCATATTTTAGATTCCACATATAAGTGATATCATATGTTGTCTTTCTCTTTCTGACTTACTTCACTTAGTATGATAATCTCTAGCTGCATTCACGTTGCCACAAACAGCATTCTCTCATTCCTTTTCCTGGCAGAGTAATATTCCATTGTATATATGTACCATATCTTCTTTACCCATTAATCTGTCAATGGATATTCAGGTTGTTTTCAAGTCTTGGCTATTGTGAATAGTTCTGCTGTGAACACAGGGGTGCAGGTATCTTTTTGAATTAGACTTTTGTCTGGATATATGCCCAGGAGTGTGATTGCCAGATCATATGGTAATTCTATTTTTAGTTTTTTGAGGAATCTCCATACTGTTTTTCACAGTGGCTGTACAAACTTAAATTCCCACTAACAGCCAACACACAAGTCTTTTGAGACTAGCTGACCCTCCAGCCCGGCAACCTGGGCTAATTTCCTAATATCAGAACTTGCTCTTATGGGATATTCTTGCTTCGTTTATTCATGCAGCAGCTTATGGAGAATTATTTCTCTTGGCACATGTGGCCTTTGTACTGTATATCTGAGAGAGTGAAGCTTGAATACTATATTCATCAGATGATTTTCCGATGTCCCTGGCATATCACACTCCTGTCTCTTGTCAACTTTTTCCTGCATGCTTTCTTCTGCGTGTGGCTGTCACCTATGAAGGTGTTTCAAAACTATCAGCAGAAGAATGGTAATGCTAGCAGGTGCACAAATTGCCCGCTTGGGACCAACAGTGTTAGAGTTACAGAGTCTTGCATTGTTCTTGAAATACATTTGTACTTAACTCATGCCATGTGCATCTGTGCATGGCTGGCAAATTTGTACTTGGAATTGGATATTTAGAACAGAACATTGAGTAGCTAGGCAGTCTCCTAAATTTATCCTTTGGAAATTTCCCCTGGGGACCATGAGAATTTCTACATTGAGAAAAGGTGGCAAGCTAATAGCATTGGGAACTTGGATTCCGGGAATTCAGAGAAGATTCCAAAGGCACAGGAAGCGTTGTCACTACAATATGCAGGAGGCTGAAATGGGTGATTTCTCCATGAGCAAAAATCAAGTTATTGGTGCCCTGAGGGTATGTCTGAGAACAAAGTAAGAATTTCTGATACAGAATTTCTGATATAGAAAATGTCCATGTAGACATACAGCACAGATTTTAGCTCTGTTGGCTCAGTCTTGTGACTGTGTAGATACGATTTTCTTTGTATAGGCTTTTCAGATTGCTTAGTAATAAAGGGTTGTCTGATGTTATATAATTTAAACTGTTTTCATATGATATTTTCTCAGATTCTGCTCTAATTTGGCAGCATTTCAACTATGGGAAGTTTGAAATGCTAAGGTTTCCCAAGTCGGATTAAGAGTCCCTTTAAAAAAAAAAAAAATTTCCTGTTTCATTATAGGTTTGATGTAGAACCTGAAAAAAGTAAAATTGTTTTTCTGATTCACACCCATTCTCTGTCTGCTTCCCCATACTTTCCCCACCATATTCTTCCCCCTAAAGACCTGAACAAGGAAAAAAACTTTCTAATATCATCCAATTCCTTCCAATATAAAGGAGTATGCCTTTAGAACGATGCAGTGTCCACCGTGATCACCTTTAATTCTTAGAATAACCCACTGATTGATGCTGATTTCATTGTTTCTATTATTATTATTTTATTATATTATTTTACTGATGTGGGATCTGTGGTCTAGAGAAATCAGACCTTGCTGACCGCCATTTTAGTGGGTTGAACTGGGTCCCTCAAAATTACACTGAAGTCCTATCACTGCTGCTGCTGCTAAGTCACTTCAGCCGTGTCCGACTCTGTGCGACCCCATAGACGGCAGCCCACCAGGCTCCCCCGTCCCTGGGATTCTCCAGGCAAGAACACTGGAGTGGGTTGCCATTTCCTTCTCCAATGCATGAAAGCGAAAAGTAAAAGTGAAGTCGCTCAGTAGTGTCTGACTCTTCTCAACCCCATGGACTGCAGCGCACCAGGCTCCTCCATCCATGGGATTTTCCAGGCAAGAGTACTGGAGTGGGATGCCATTGCCTTCTCCAGTCCTATCACTAGTACCTGTAAACTTAACCTTCCTTGGAAACATTGTCTTTGCAGATGTAACGGAATTCAGAGGAAATGATTAGGAGGCCCCTTAAACTAATCAGAGCCTTTCCAGGTGACTTAGTGGTAAAGAATCCACCTGCCAATGCAGGAGACTCAGGTTAGATCCCTGGGTGGGGAAAATCCCCTAGAGAAGGAAATGGCAACCCCCTCCAGTATTCTTGCCTGGGAAATCCCATGGACAGAGGAGCCTGGTGGGCTACAGTCCATGGGGTTGCAAAGTGTCAGACAAGACTTAACAACTAACAACAACTAAACAAATCTGACTGGAGCCCTTAGAAGAAGGGTGGGATTTGGACCTGGGACATAGATGCACCAATGGAAGAGAACCTGGAGCCTTTAGGAATCTTGAGCATTTGGTCCCTTCCAAAGGCGATGGCACCCCACTCCAGTACTCTTGCCTGGAGGATCCCATGAATGGAGGAGCCTGGTGGGCTGCAGTCCATGGGGTCACTAAGAGTCGGACATGACTGAGTGACTTCACTTTCACTTTTCACTTTCATGCATTGGAGAAGGGAATGGCAGCCCACTCCAATATTCTTGCCTGGAGAATCCCAGGGACGGGGGAGCCTGGTGGGCTGCCGTCTATGGGGTCGGACAGAGTCGGACACGACTGAATCGAATGAGCAGCAGCAGCAGCAACCTTTAAATCCCATCATGCATTTTCCCCCTGTTCTCATCATGTTCTTGTCACAGAGCCCTTCATATCTCTGCCTGGGAGAGACTGGATTTGTTTCCAATTCAGGGCCTTTGTCTCATTGACCTCTTCTTATGGAATGATCTGACAGTTCATCTTATTTTTCCTGACCCCTAATTTTCATTTAGATCTTAGCCCAAGACCCCCCATTTGGAGATTTTTGAAATGACCTCTGTAGACCATTTTCCTTACTTCCTTTCCTTTTAAAAATATTTATTTATTTGGTTCTTAATTGCAGCTCACAGGATCTTTGATCTTCATTGCTCCACATGGGATATTTAGTTGTGGCATGTGGGATCCAGTTCCCTGACCAGGGATCAAACCCCAGGCTCCCTGCATTGGGAGTGTGGAGTTTTAGCCACTGGACCATCAGGGAAGTTCCCTAAATTGTATTTCCTATTCATCATCTCACACTCCTTCACACTCACCGCATTATGGTCCATGGAATACTTATTTTTTTCCCAAAACTTATGAGTCATATGTGCCTCCAATAAAATACAAGCTTTATCTGACCTTGGTCACCTTAATATTCTTAGAATCTAGAAAATAGCTGGCCCATAGCAGTCTCAAGAAGCGCCTTTGGGAATGATAAAATGATCTTCATACTCAGAAATATTCTACAGCAACAAGAAAACTTATCCACAACTCCATGTACCATAATTGTTACCCAATTAAGTTGTATGGATCCTGCTTGGCACTAGTCCAACTGAGGCTTTAAAATTCTTTTTCCATTAGGTTTTGAGCAGCCAAATAGTGAATCAGAAGCATAAGCTTTATTCAGTGGTGGAAGAATGGAGAAGGAGAACTAAGGTCACAGATCAGCTTCTCACCCACCCAGGAAGAGGGATTTAATTTTAGAGAGTGAAGACAAAGGGAGGAGGAGTGAGGCTAGTGATGGGGAGGCATATGCATTAGTCTACCATGGGAGGGGCCGGGCTTTTCAAGGGAGAGGAGTGCCACCCCTCTTTCATCCTCTTTCCCTTCATGTCCCATCCTGCCTGCTGGTAGCTGTGTCATTTAATATGCTAATATAGTCAAATCAGCATATAATGAGACAGGATATGTTGGAAGTCAGATTCAGTGCCATCTTGGTCCCAGCTGGTTCCATTTGGGTATTTTTGTTTGTTTGTTGGTAGCTTCCTTTATTAACTCTGGACCCTAGAACTAAAGACTTATGCTAACTTCTGTTAAAGATGGAGGTTGGTAGGCTTTGAGTAAAGATCTGCAGTAGTTCTGGCAAAATAATGTTTGGCAAAGAAGCCAGATTCATCCAGAAACATAGGCTGTCAATCTTTCAGACATCACAGGTTTGCTTAAGAAGTCAACGAAAAAGCAAAGTACATACTTGTATGATTCCAATTCTATAAAGCACAGATACAGGTGAAATCAATCCATTTTCCTGTTAGAAGTGACGTTGGTGGTTGTCTTTAAGTAGGTGGTAACAGGAAGGGAGCATGGGCCACCCAAGGCTGGCCACATGCTGTTTCTTGAGCTGGGAGCTGGTCTCACGGGTGTAATGATTTTCTAAACACCTGTGTTACAGTTTAATTGAATTGACCTTCATTTAATATTGAACTTGCTACTTAACTTTTGTTTTGGATTGTTTGATTTTTGCCTTCTATATCCAAATTTTACACACACGCACACAGACACAGACACAGAGCACACAGAGCATTCTGCTGGCTGGGGAAACACTGGAAAGCGTTCTCCTTCCTAACAGTGTCATAGGGGATAAGGTGTCCCCAAGATTCTCCCGGAATCTCTCAGGAGCCCTCAGTTCCTTGTCTGAAAACTCAAGAGAGATGGCAGGGAGCCAGCCTTAGGAAGAGAGTGGGTGGCCCCTATGAAGAGGCCTATATAGAGAGAGACTCTAGGTTTTATCTCGGAGAAGGCAATGACACCCCACTCCAGTACTCTTGCCTGGAAAATCCCATGGACGTAGGAGCCTGGTATGCTGCAGCCCATGGGGTCACTAGAAGTCGGGCACGACTGAGTGACTTCACTTTCACTTTTCACTTTGATGCATTGGAGAAGGAAATGGCAACCCACTCCAGTGTTCTTGCCTGGAGAATCCCAGGGATGGTGGAGCCTGGTGGGCTGCCATCTATGGGGTCGCACAGAGTCAGACATGACTAAAGCGACTTAGCAGCAGCAGCAGCAGGTTTTATCTAGTTTGCTGCCACAAGTCTCTGGTTTTCCAGGGGTTGTTACTCCATAGACCAAGGGGACAATTACAGGACAATTTCTGCACAGGGGAAAATGAGTAGGTATCAAGAAACACTCTTAATGGTACTTTCAGAGGGGCAAATGTAAATTCAAATGTATGCAAATCCAGAAATTCCACTTCTAGAAATTATCCTAGGGTATAATTGGACATATGTTCAAAGATATTGGGAATGATGTAATTATCAATGACTATGAAACTCGTCAGAAGTCCCACCATTATGAAACTAGATACATAAAATATACTGTTTTCAACTGAATTCAATGAAGGCATTAAAACTGATGCTATAGAAAAAAATACATAATACATTGTACAGCTTCATGATACAGTATGTGAAAACAGTATGCTGTAATTATACACATACAGCAAATAAAAAATGTATGTATTTATATTTTTAATTTATTTTAGTTGGAGGACAATTGCTTTACAATTTTGTGTCAATTTCTGCTGTACAGCAATGTGAATCAGCCTTAAGTGTGCATATGTCCCTTCCTTCTTGCGCCTCCCTGACACCCCCAACCCCATGCATTCTAGTGGAATGAACCTGGATAGCCTGTTATAAAGAGTGAAGTAAGAAAGAGAAAAACAAGTATCACGTGTTAATGCATAAATATGGAATCTAAAGAAATGTTACTGATGAACCGATTTGCAGGGCAGGAATTCTCAGACATAGAGAACAGGCTTGTAAACAGAGCAGGGGAGGAGAGGGTGGGAAGAACTGAGAGAGTATCATTGAAACATATGCATTCAGTTCAGTTCAGTTGCTCAGTCGTGTCCGACTCTTTGCGACCCCATGAATCACAGCACGCCAGGCCTCCCTGTCCATCACCAACTCCCGGAGTTTACTCAAACTCAAGCATTACCATGTGTAAAAGAGTTAGCTAATTCGAAGTTTCTGTGTAACACAAGAAACGTACGTGTTTCAGTTCAGTTTAGTCGCTCAGTCATGTCTGAATCTTTGCGACCCCATGGACTGTCCCATGACAGGCTTCCCTGTCCATCACCAAGTCCTGGAGCTTACTCAAACTCATGTCCATCAAATCAGTGATGCCATCCAACCATCTCATCCTCTATCGTCCCCTTGTCCTCCCGCCTTTAATCTTTCCCAGCATCGGGTCTTTTCCAATGAGTCAGTTCTTCACAGCAGGTGGCCAAAGTATTGGAGTTTCAGCTTCAGTATCAGTTTTTCCAATGAATATTCAGGACCAATTTCCTTTAGGATGGACTGGTTGGATCTCCTTGCAGTCCAAGGGACAGTCCAAGAGTCTTCTCCAACACCACAGTTCAAAAGCATCAATTCTTTGGTGCTCAGCTTTCTTTATAGTCCAAACTCTCACATCCAAACATGACTACTGGAAAAACCATAGCTTTGACTAGATGGAATTTTGTTGGCAATGCAATGTCTTTGCTTTTTAATATGCTATCTAGGTTGGTCATAACTTTTCTTCTAAGGAGCAAGCCTCCAGGAATATACAATAAAAATAGCTGTTCTTGGTAGGTGTATGACTTATATTACAAATTATTTGCATCCCCTAACTTCTGCAATGAATGTATTTTTCTTTTGTAGCCATTAAAAAAGTATATGAAGGTTATTATTTCAAAAACACAGTTTTTGAGATGATTAATCCGAGGCTACAATTAAATAGTATCAGGAGTAGCAATGATAAAAACCCTTTTTAGCTTAAAATGTCCATGTTTCTTAGCTTTTTATGTTTTTTTTTCCTTTTATGCAACTGCCCTTTCCTATATGATCAATTTAAAAGAAGCAATAATTATTTCAGGCCATATAAGTTATACCTTTATTTTATTGTTGCTATGTAGAAATAATTTTACACCATTTGACTGAGATATGTAACCGGTTGGATTGATTTTCCATAGCAGTGATAAACTACTTAAAAAAATAAGAACTATTCTTTTCTGGTTTCCTGGGGAAGGGAAGGTAATTAGCTGTCAGAACACTGACTAAAAGCCTCTGAACAAGTTCATGAAGCTGTATTCCAAAATTCAGAAACCCTCCTGTATCCGTCGCCTTGTCTAGAAATCAGTTTGGTCCCAGTGAGTCACACAGAAAGAGAGAATCTAAATTCTGGTCTTGCCACCAAACCTCAATATTGTAATTTATTTCTTCCATCAACAAAGAATACCAATCACACTTTCATCATGTTGCAAATAATATGTTATTTGAAATTAGAGTACATTTTTGCCATTGCTAGAAGGTTAATGAATACAGTGGCTCCAGATCACTTGGATCAATATCGCTTTTCTGGAATCCTGGACCATCTCTTGTGGCTGGTTAAGGTTTTATAAAATCCCAACATAGACTATTCCACTGACTCTCACTGCCTGCCTGGCCAGTGGGAAAATCAAGCATCATCTTTAGCTTTTGGCTTTCCTTCCTGTTAATCTCCATCCTGGAGATCATTCTTTTTTTTTTTCTCTCTCTTGAAAATTGAGACCTCTGCAAAAAGTCACCTGAATACAGTTCTCCCAGGCCTAAGGCTCATACCTGAGCAGTGCTTCTAGCAAGGATGGAGCACAATGGATTGACTTGTCAAACCCAAAACCATTGTCTTTTGCTGTCAGATGGAAAGTAAAGAGCTTTGAACACAACAGCTGCATTTTTCTGCCCAGAGTTTCAATAGCATTTTTTTTTTCTATTACAGAAAGTTAGTGGAAATTGACACGCTACTTTGAGATTTTTATATAAAGGGTCACCTGTCCAGAGCAACGTGAACAGAGGAGGAAGAGTCCATAATTACCTTCCAGCAGCCTCCTGCAATCATGAGAGGCCAACACATGCTTCAAACCCTTGAAATTCAAGGCACAGAGATAACAAGGGGCTTCTGAATTCCTTAACCTAATTTCTTGACCTACTTTTAAACCTGGGTAGGGGGAAATGGTTATTTATTCTTGTTAAATGTGAAATCTTTATCCTGGACACAGTATCAGAAAAGTGTTATTATTTTCTTCCACCTGCAATGCTCATTTGTTGAGTCAGGAAATTATCTTGGAGGGAATAACAGACGCAAATCCCCAGGTATCTGCCGACAAGGAATACAGGTGGCTTTTCTTAAGCAAAGTAGGTTAAATCTAAACACAGACAAGACTTCCCAAAAAGTGACTTTGTCTTCCTCTTGGCTCCTGATCCCAATCAAAATGATTTCTTATGCATGTTGACTTCTATAAATTAGCAACCAATTATTGAGGAATCTCCATTATTTTTGTTGAAGTATAGTTGATTTTGCTCAGTCAGTAAAGAATCCGCCTGCTATGCAGAAGACTGCCTGCAATACAGGAGACCAGATTTGATTCCTGGATTGGGAAGTTCCCCTGGAGAAAGAAATAGCAACCCACTCCAGTATCCTTGCCTGGAAAATCCCATGGACAGAGGAGCCTGGTGGGCTACTGTCCATACCGTTGAAAAGAGTCGGCCATGACTGAGCAACTAAATCACCATTACCATCGCTGATGTGCAGTGTTGTGTTGATTACTGCTGTACAACAAAGTAATTGTTGCTGTACAACAAACATACACAAAATATGTATATTTATACACACATACATATATACATTCTTTTTCGTATTCTTTTCCATGATGACTTATCACCAGATATTGAACAGAGCTTCCTGCGCTCTACAGTAGGACCTTGTTATTTATCCATTCTATATATAATAGTTTACATCCACTAATCCCAAACTCTCATTCATCCCTCCCCCATATTGTATTATATTTTATGTCTTTTTGTATGCTGGACATTTTCACGGTAAATTCTTAAAAAGGAGTTGAGGTAACAGAGAGGAACTTTGGATACGTAGTAGCCAAAACAATATTTTTAGGTGAGTGATATTTTCAGTTTCCATTAAATGGATAAGATGTTTCTGATGACCATAATTTTATTAGAGGAAAATCCTTAAGTCTCTGGAAATACACCCTTTATGCTACTACCCATGTATTCAAGAGTTATGAGTAAGGTTGAAACGTAATAGATGCTTCTGATTTTTCTTAGAGTTTTCACTTTATCGGAAGCACAGTGCTGTCAAAGCAAATGTGTTCCCTACACATCTTTTGAAAATATGAATAGACAGGAAGTCAGAGAGATCAATACACATGATCACTCTTCCCCACCAGCTATGAGAGTGCCCGGGAGAGACATGACTCATCTCTGCCAGTAGAAATTGGATTCTAAGTGTTGTTGAAGCCAAAAAATAATTTTAAAAGCCAAGTTCATTCCTCCCTTTATAGCTGGATGACCTACAGAGGATTTGTAATCATGTGGGCCACAAGTTTTAGAGACGGGGTATTATTCTGAGCTGGGCTACTGTGTTTTTACATTTCTGAGTTTTAATTTGCTTCTGTGATAGCCAAAACTTAAGTCAATTATACTTCCATTTAAGAATGAATAAAATAAAATACACCAAAAACTAGCCAGGGCCTGAAAGCAACCTAACTGTCCATTGACAGATGATTGAATAAAGTAGATGTGATACATACATACAGTGGAATATTACTCAGCTATAAAAAGAAATGAAACAGGGTCATTTGTGGAGATGTGGATGAAGCTAGACAATGTTGTACAGAGTGAAGTAAGTCAGAAAGGGAAAATCAAATATCTCACATTAATGACTATATATGGAATCTAGAAAAATGGTACAGATGAACCTACTTGCAGGGCAGGGATAGACAGGCAGCTGTAGAGAATGGACGTTTGGACTCAGTGGAGAAGGGGAGGTGGGATGAATTGGGAGAATGGGATTGACATATATACACTACCATGTGTAAGATAGATAGCTAGTGGGAAGCTGCTGTATAGCACAGGGAGCTCAACTTGGTGCTCTGTGATAACCTAGGGTGGGGGGGGGTGGATTGGGGGAGGGGGGAGGCACAAGAGGGAGGGGCTATGTGTAAACATATAGCTGATTCACTTCATCGTACAGCAGAAATTAACACAGCATTGTAGAGCAACTATATCTCAATTAAAAAAAATACATCAAAAATTACTTATTATCTTTCTCACAGATTTCTACATGAGCTTTGGAATACAGTGATCAATAACAGTCATCCAGGTGGTTAGGGCATCCATGAGTGATACAGTCAGATCAATCAGAATTCAACGTGTAGTACCTTCACCCACTGGGAAATGAAATCTATGCTAGGCGCCTTAGATACTGTAATCAACCTCCTAGTCGGCACTTGGAGATCTTGCTCTTTGGTTGGGAAGGTAACATGCAAACATACAGAAGGCGTAGACAGGACTCAGGAGCAAGACAGTTTGGTGTAGACAGTGTGTGCCATTGCTATTTGGAATTATGAAATGAATGTGGTCCTTTAAGAGTGGACAATCCAGGATTCCTAGAGGGAACATTTCAGGTGGAAGAAGTGACAGAAGGAGGGAGTAGAGATGCTAATGGTGTGGAGGGCAGCTCACCAGAGGGGTGGTGTGTAGGGGGGATGAGGGGGGCAAGGAGTTGGGCAGCCTAGGTAGAGTCATGCACACAGAACTGCCTAGCCTGGCATGAGTAAGATGCTTAACCTCTAGTGAAAAAAAAGTGAAAGTGTTAGTTTCTCAGTTGGGTCTGACTCTTTGTGACCCCATGGACTGTAGTGGGCCAGGTTCCCTATCCATGGAATTCTCCAGGCAAGAATACTGGAGTAGGTAGCCATTCCCATCTCCAGGGGATCTTTCTGACACAGGGATTGAACCCGGGTGTCCCAAATTACAGGCAGATTCTTTACTGTCTAAGCCAGCAAGTAAGCCCTTAATCTCTAGAGCCCAGTTTAATATACCTTGACAACATATTGACTACCTCATTGATATTCACAAGTTCCACAGTGTTATTCCATGATACATAAGGGTACATTTAGGATTCAAGGTCATTTGGCAAGTCCCTGGTGGTCCAGTGGTTAGAACTCTGAACTTTCACTGGGAACTAAGATCCCAAAAGACTCACAGAGCAACCAAAAAAAAAAAAAAAAAAAAAAGATTCAAGGTCACCTGGGTGCTGGATAGCCCAGCAGGTCCTCAAGTCAGAATGTGAATAGGAGCTTAGATACCAGAGCCAGGCTGTCTGGGTCTGATCCCAGGTCTGGCTGCTCCTGGCCTCATGGAACACTTTTGCCTCTCCATACCTCAGTGTTACCATCTGTAAAATGGGGATGATAATAGCTCCATGTTGTCCCATGACATGTGGTGGTGTGGGAATTGCCCTGGAAATTCCATAAGCCAAAACAAACCTATTGTCCATTTTCCCCCCTTGAGGTTATAGTTCTTACTTTTGTTGGAGTAGCTGAAACTTCATGTTCAGGTCTGTGTGAGGAAAGCTGATTTTATTTCTTCTAGTCAATACTTGAATTTTCTATAAGACTGATGACCAAAAGCTTTTAGACAAAATCAAGCATTGTTTTCTTTGTTGAGCTATTTAAATTAATTCCAGCTACAAACTAAGTTCTGTCAGAATAAGCAGCCAAAGGTGGTTTAGAGAAAAGTAATCAAAACACAAGACTTGTTGAGTTTAAAGAAAACAAGGCTGACATGTTAAGTTGGAGGGGGGACTCTCATAATATCAACTTATGATATAACTAAATTTGGGGCATTTTTTATATTTACACAAAATTTAATAATGCTAAGTATTCATTTTCTTTCTTTTTTAAATTGAAGCATAGTTGATTTACAATATTGTGTTAATTTCTGCTGTATGCAAATTGATTCAGTTTTACATATATATATATGTGTTTTTCATATTCTTTTCCATTATGGTTTATCACAGGATAGTGAATATAGTTCCCTGTGCTCTACAGTACAACCTCGTTGTTTATCCATTCTATTTAGATAAAAAGCTTACATCTGCTAACCCCAACCTTCCACCCTATTCCTCCCCCAACCCCCTTCCCCCTTGGCAACCACAAGTGTGTTCTCTACTCTCTGAGGCTGCTTCTGTTTTGTACATAAGTTCATTTGTGTCATACATATTTTAGATTCTATGTATAAGTGATATCATATGTATTTGTCTTTCTCTTTAAGAAATATTCATTTTAAATGAGATAAATAAATTGTGGTTATTTGCAGATGTCCTTAACTTATAAGTCCTTGAAACTGTGCTTATGCATGTCCTTAGCAATATAAGTATAGCTGTGCCATATACTTATTATATGTCAAATAACTATACAAAAGATGTTCAAAGCTCATAAAAACCCATGGTCTCAGCTTTTCAGCAAGATTTCACTTTTTCTGGGAAAGTGAAACTAACCTAACAACTATAATGGGAATTTAACATAGTATTTCAGTTCTGCTCCCACCCAGCCCACAATCATTGTGTTGAGTCTAAATTTTAAGCTTCTCTTCTTTAGAAACTGGTTCTTCTTTAAAGACTTGAATCACAATTTGGTTTCAGACTACACAGCACCCTAACATTTATAGTAGGCTCACACTCTCATGTCCAGTTTCCAAATGGGTTCTGGCCATAGCTAGACCCCTTAATGAAAAGTCCTCCAAATGGGATAACTGGATAGACACAGTTCCAGGGCTCTGTGCCATGTGAAACTGTAAATAGCCCAGCATTTGCACTCCTTTATGACACAGTAGGGGCTTCCCTGGTGGCTCTGTGGTAAAGAATCCGCCTGCCAATGCAGGAAGTGAGGGTTCAATCCCTGGGTCAAGAAGATCCCCTGAAGAAGAAAATGACAACACACTCCAGTATTCTTGCCTGGAAAATCCCATGGACAGAGGATCCTAGTGGGCTACAGTCCATGGGGTGACAAAGAGTCAGACATCACTTAGGGACTAAAAACAACAACAATGACACAATGGCTCATCAGTGGCTTCAATTTTCATTCCTTTCATGAACAAGCTCTTCTGTTTCTCAGATAGAAGCCCCTTTCCTGTTAGATGTAGCTCTTTGCTTAGAGAGATGCTCAGCAGTGAGGATTGGTGAGAAGTGAGCATGTGTGGTGTTAATGGTGGGATGCATGACAGAGTGCTACCCCACATGTATTTTCACCCCATCCAGGTAGAAGCAGCTATTATAGGACATCACATAAATCCACTTGTTTCATATGTAGTACGTAGAACAAACGTACTATGCTTCTTCCAATTGCAGGGAAAACACAAAATAGATAAATGATTAAAAGAGCCACTTCTGGTACTTTCCAATGGATAAGACTTCACCTTCAATCAGTGGGTTTGATCCCCAGTTGGGGAGCTAAAGATCCTACATGCCTTGTGGCCAAAAAACCAAAAACACAAGTAAATTCCAAAGCAATATTGTAACAAATTCAATAAAGACTTTAAAAATGGTTCACATAAAAAAAAAAATCTTAAAAAAATAGCCATTTCCCCAATCTGCGTGTGCCCTCCAGCAGATATAAAAGGGAGAGAACAGCCCCTGTCCAGGATTCTGAGCAGACAGCAGGTAGGGTTTGGCAGCATAAGTCCATTACTTTGAAGGGACCCTCTTGGTCACTTATTTTTACCTGGAGAAGGCAGGGAAATACACTGAGTTTCCTGCAATCATGTGGCAGGTGGAATTATAGCAACTTTACCCTCTGCCACACCTCATTCCAAAATATCTGAAGTCGATGAGGCATCTAAAGTCTGATTAGGAATCGGGTGGTCATGAGAGTGAAAATGACCGAGTGATGTGGGAAACGCCAGCTCTCTGACCATCTCTGCAACATGTCTCTCCACACCCCCTGAACCACATCACTGCCCCTTTTCTTTCACTTTCGAGCACATGTACTGGGATGTAGGGAGGAGGGAGATCAGGGACATGGTTTTAAGTCAGATTAGAGCTCAAGTCCCTCTGTCTGGCAGTCCTAACCCATGCCCTGAAGCTCAGGGTATTTAATTAGAGTTCTGCGAACCCGGGCAGAGCTCTGTAGAAATGGATGCATCCAAGGCATTGCCACCGTCCTCTTTAGCAAACCCAAGAGCCCACACAGAGCAGACAAACAAGTTCTTCTGGCACGGGTTAATAATAGAATGCAAAAGAAATATAGCAGACTGAGCTGATTAAGTTTCTTCTATGCTTTATTGACACAGAAATCTGCCTCAGTTACTGGTGAAAAGACATTTCTCAGCCACTGAGGATCTGCTTCCTAAAGATTTAGGATCCCCTAATTCCTGTTAATCTTCTTAGATTTTCTCAACCAATGTCCCTATTTGGAAATACATGGTTAGGTAAGATGTGTGTGTGTGTGTGTGTGAGAGAGAGAGAGAATGAGAGAGAGAGAGAATGAGAGAGAGAGAGAGATGGATTAAGGGGTAAGTTGACCAAGGCAGAGACATAGGCACAGAAAAATATTTAGGGAAATGAATTTCCTCCAATCTTTGCTATAATTTTCTTTTTCTTTTCTTTTTTTTAACTTCTCTTAGTCCAGTGTTTAAATTCAGTACAAGGGGCTTGGAGCTTCAGTGGGCAATGGAGGCTGGGGGGTGTCGGGGGGAAGGGGCACCACTGACCTGTCTGTATATTTTCTCTATTTTCATATAGAGACATGAGTAATTTAAAATGTTCAATCAGGACTTCCCTGGTAGTACAGTGGATAAGAATCCACCTGCCAGTTCAGGGAATGTGAGTTTGAAGCCTGATTCAGGAAGATTCCACTTGCATGGAGCAACAAAGTGCGTGAGATGCAACTACTGAGCTCACATTCTAGCATCTGCATGCTGCACGATGCAGCTACAGAGCTTGAGTGCTGCAACTGCTGAAGCTCACGCACCTAGAGTCAGCGCACCACAACAAGAGAAGCCACCGCAATGAGAAGTCCACACACCACAACTAGAGTGTAGCCCCTGCAACTAAAGAGAGACTGCATTGAAGCAACGAAGGCCAAGCACAACCAAAAATAAATAATTTTAAAAAGTACTTAACCAGTGCTTTTTCATGTTTATAATTAACCTTGCAGTACCTGTATCCTAAGAGATAGGACATAACCACTAAAGTTTCCATCATCTTGCTTTTTTTTATTTTTCCTCACTGTGATCTTGATGGCAGTTTTGGCTTTGACTGTCCCAGGCCTGAGACTTCCATTCTGTAAAGAAGGATTTCTGCACTACTGCATTAACAGAATTTGGGCCAAAACTGTCTTCACTGGGTCATCATTTTGCATGTTTGTTGCACACCAGCCTTACAAGGTTGTGTAGCATCCATGAGGTAGTAGCCATGTCTTGGCACAGATTTCTCATATGAAGAAATAAGGTACTTGATGTCACTGCTAAACTGGACCAAAATCTCACTCAACAATTTAGGAAAATATGTTCATTTCCAATAAATTTAATCTTCACAGATTTTTATATCAAGTATCCTGTACTGGTTTTCTGGTGCTGCTGTAACAAATTACCATGATCTTAGTGGCTTAAAATAATCCACTCTTATGCTCTTATGAGTCTGTGGGTGAGAGGTCCTACACAGGCCTCTCTGGGTTAAAAATCAAAGTGCCTGGAGCATGCCTCACTTCTGGAAGTTCTAGGGGAGAATCTGTTTTCTGGCCTTTTTCAGGTGTTAGAAGTTGCCTGCTTTCCTTGGCTCATGGCCCCTTCTTCCATCTTTAAAACAAGGCCAGTTGAATCTTTCTCATTTTGCCTTTTTTGTCCACATTATTTAAATTTCTTTTGATCCTTATGATTATATGGAGCCCACCCAGATAATTCTGGACAATCTCCTTATTTTAAGGTCAGCTAGTTGACAACCCTAATTTCATCTACTCCTTTAATCCCCCTTTATAAAGTATGGTAACACATGTACACAGATTCTGGGGATTAAGACATGGACATCTTTGGGAGGGGTCATTATTTTGCCCATTACACTCTCCTTTTGCAACTCTAAAGCAATGCTATCAACTTCTCAGCTCCTCCACTGAATATTAGATCTTACTACAAACAGTAAGAAACTTCCCTGGTTTTATTGTTTTAAATTAATTTTTATTGGTGTAGAGTTGCCTTACAATGTTGTGTTACTTTCTACTGTACAGAAATGCGAATCAGCTATACATATACATAAATCCCCTCTTTTTTGGATTTCCTTCACATTTAGGTCACCATGTAACACTGAGTAGAGTTCCCTGAGCTATTAAGTAGGTTCTTATTAGTTATCTATTTTATACACAGTATCAGTGGTGTATATATGACAATTCCAATTTCCCAGTTCATCCCACCCTGCTCCGCCCACAAAGTTTCCCAGGTTTTAATCAACACCTTTCTCCCTTGGATAAGGACCCTATAATTGAAGTAGAGCAGAAATCATTGCCATAGTTAAACACATTGGAGGTTTTTCTATGACTATTAAAAGATATGCTTTTGTGTTTGCACATTTCAGTAGCAAAACAACCCCTGCCCTTTCTGACTAATCATAGAATTTTCACCATTGGAAATTAATGTTCTTAGTAGTTTTACTGAAATAAAAATTCCCCTTAAATCACTCTCAGCAAAATATTTTTTTGTGAATGTCTCATGATGATGGTATAATATCTGATTTTTAGTTTTTCCTTCTTAGGGTTACATATAAGGATTCCTTTGGCTTTTGCAATAGAAGTTAATAATAAGTTTGGTTGTAAAGTGAAATTCCTTGTGTTGAATTCTGCTTCCCCATATGAGTGTCCCTTTATAAGGACAGAAGGATTGCAAAGGGCTCTTTTCTTTAGCACCAACAACAATACAAGATATAAACACAGCCCCAGTGAAAGTTTTTCTTGCAGCCCAGGTTATAGTGCATTAGCATGAGTTCTTTTCAAGGCAATATTAGATGGATCAGTTGCTTTATTCATACAGCCTTTTGTGCATCCTAAATTGTTGCTGTTGGGGAATAACTTATTAACTAATATACTTTTTCTAAAAGTCATTTTTTTTGTTAGAACTTTAGATAGAAGTGAGGTCTCATATAAAAATAATTGAATCAATTTTATCAGACTAAAAATTTTAGAGCATATGTTTTATTTAACAATTCAGTTTATAAACTATATAATACAGTTCAAAACTTGTGGAGGACCTTGATAAACAATTTTCATGGTTATGAGTTATTTGAAAACCTCCAGTTTAAAAAAATCAAGTGATCCACACTTTCTTATTTTAAAACATGGATTTATTGAGTTATAGTTGACATAGAAAGAACCACACATATTTAATGTGTACATTTGATAAGTTTAGATATATGTAAATACCCATGAGAGCATCTCCACAATCAAGGTAATAGACATGATCAACACCTTGAAAAGTTTCCTTGTATTCCTTGTGCTTGTTTGTTTGGAGCCATTACTTTCTTCCTTAAATATCTTCTTTATCTGAAGTACACTATGTTTCTCTACAACATAGGGGAGGAAATTCTATTAATCTTGTAACAACATTACTTGGCAGCAATGAACACCTCCATTTTATACATAATGCATCTGATGTAGTGGCAGATTAAAAGAAGTGTCCAAAATCATTTGGCCAGTATCTGCAAAACTGAGCCTCAAACAGAATCCTTTTCATTTGGTGGATTAGGCTCCACATATGTCTTGCTAATTTTTCGTGCCTGCTGATATATTTTGCAAATCAGAAACAATACCCACAGCTGTAACTTTTGTCTAATTAAACCTGAGGATATTTGAGACAACTTGTGCCTGAGTCAGTGTCTGATCCATCTCCCTGGTGGGGAGTTCTAATTACCATTTTTTCTAATTTTCTAAAAAATATTATCCATGCCCAAGAATTGAATTTTTTCTGTAAAAGTGTAAAAAAAAATTCAAATACTAGACTATACCATGTGCACAGACCGAGGAATATAATTTTTAAAAAGAATATGCATTTTGTTTTTTAAATTGTCTGTGTGAACTTGTTTGACTTAGTACGAATAGAATACTAAATTTCTAATTTTTAAAAAATAGATACACAACAAGCAACAAAGCTTTACTGTATAGCACAGGAAACTATAGTCAATATCTTGTAATAACCTATAATGGAAAATAATCTGAAAGATAATATATATGTATATGTATAACTGAGTCACCTTGCTGTGCACCTGAAACATTGTACGTCAACTATACTTCAATAAAAAAAATATATATATGTATAGAAAAAAATAGTCTCGGTGAAACATACAATATGCTAACGAAAATTTAAGATTAGCCACTAAGCTAATATAAATAAAACACAATTTGAAACCAGTGGGAAAAATAATATTGAATGAAGAAAATGTGGTGAAGACATTAGAAATCAGAAAATAAAAAAAAATAAATATCCAATAAGCTTTGCTGCTCTAAGAGCCCAAGACTGCTTCTAGGGCAGTGTCTCAAGCTGCAGTCCACAACACACTAGCGGTGTGAAATAAGTTAATAGGTCAGTGCCAATATTTATTTTATAAATCGATTAGAGCATTCTAGCTTAGAATAGAACAAAACTGGGCATAGTTGGATGTACTTGACAACACTGCAGCTAGTGAGGATAAAAATAGATGTGTGAAATTTTGTTTTAGTATATGTGTGTGGACACATGTTTTTGTAAACATATGTATTGCTCAAAGTATAAAATGTGTTTCTTGTAGTGAGTTGTGATCAAAGTATTTGAAATCCACTTCTTTAAAACTTATAATCAGGCATGTTCGCACTAAAAAGAAAAACTGTGTTGAATAATACTGATAACACAGGTTCTTATGATTGAATGTTATGATAATAATAGTACTAGCAAATACTTAAATTATCATGCACCGAATTTCCAATTGCTCTACATTTATTAGCGTTAAATTCTACAACTCAGTTCTGAGAGGTTGGTTGTATTATTATTCCAATTTTGGAGTAAAAAAACATCAGTAAAAAGAAGGTAGCAAGCTGGGAAAACAGAGTTCAAAAACAAGTGGAGGGTGTGTTATTTTTGTAAATGTGACTGTTTATCCTGTGTTCTTTGCAGTGTTTCCTTCTGATCCAATGGAGAAGGTTCATTCACCTTTTTTTAGGTCTCATTTGTTTACTTAAAAAAAATTATTATAATTGATTTACAATGTTGTGTTAGTTCCAGGTATATAGCAAAGTGAATCAGTTATACGTATACATGTATCCACTCTTTTTTAGATTCTTTTCCATATAGGTCATTACAGAGTATTGAGTAGGGTTCCCAGTGCTATAGAGTAGGTCCTAATTAGTTACCTATTTTATATATAATAGTACATCTATGTCATGCCATAAAAAATAACAAAATAATGCCATTTACAGCAATATGGATGGACCTAGAGATTATCATGCTGAGTGAAGTCAGACAGAGAAAGACATATAGTATATGATATCACTTTTATGTGGAATCTTAAAAAGAAAAAGAGTACAAATGAACTTATCTACAAAGCAGAAACAGTTAGAGAAGTAGAAAACAAACTTATGGTTAGTAGGATATAGGCGGGGGACAGATAAATTGGGAGGCTGGGATTGACATATACACATCACTCAGTTTTCAAAGTGATGATAAGAAGGGAATAAAAGTGCCTGTAACAATCATACTAACATCTGATACATTGGTATTCTGCAGTTACCCAAGTCACAGATTAGACCTGAGATCAGCAAGGACAGTGTTTGCTGGTCGTCAACAGCTCCAGTGCCTTCTCGGTAGCTTCTGGGAGCCCCAGATGGGGAAGAGTATTCAAGTGAGGAGACCTAAGGGAAAATGGAATCATCCAAGTGATTAGACACGTCTGCTCTGAGCACACGTAGGAGAGAAGAGACATGCAGAGCGTTCTTCCACTTTTCATTGGTTCAACAAACATGTGCATCAGAGTCTCAATCTGTGTTTGGCATGGTGATGCTGTGATATACTGTGACCCAAAGTGATGGAGCTTCTGTCCTCATAAGGATTATCATCAAGTAGGACTATAAAGCGGAGAAAGCAATGGCACCCCACTCCAGTACTCTTGCCTGGAAAATCCCATGGATGGAGGAGCCTGGTAGGCTGCAGTCCATGGGGTCGCTAAGAGTCAGACACGACTGAGCGACTTCCCTTTCACTTTTCACTTTCCTGCATTGGAGAAGGAAATGGCAACCCACTCCAGTGTTCTTGCCTGGAGAATCCCAGGGAGGGGGGAGCCTGGTGGCTGCCGTCTATGGGGTCACACAGAGTCGGACACGACTGAAGTGACTTAGCAGCAGCAGCAGTAGCAGGACTATAAAGAAAGCTGAGTGCCAAAGAATTGATGCTTTTGAACTGTGGTGTTGGAGAAGACCCTTGAGAGTCCCTTGGTCTGCAAGGAGATCCAACCAGTCCATCCTAAAGGAGATCAGTCCTGGGTGTTCATTGGAAGGACTAATATTGAAGCTGAGACTCCAATACTTTGGCCACCTGATGCAAAGAGCTGACTCATTGGAAAAGATCCTGATGCTGGGAAAGATTGAGGGCAAGAGGAGAAGGGGACGACAGAGGATAAGATGGTTGGATGACATCACTGACGCAATGGGCCTGAGTTTGGGTAAACTCCGGGGATTGGTAATGTACAGGGAGGCCTGGCATGCTGCGGTTCATGGGGTCACAAAGAGTCGGACACAACTAAGAGACTGAACTGAACTGAACTGAGGGGAAGACAGTCAACAAGACAGGTATATAGATGAATATATAATAACTCCCAGAGGGTGATGGTGCGCTAAAGAAATACAAAGCAGAGGAAAGATAGAGCTGCCTGCAGAGACAATGGCTGTTATTTCAGTTAAGGTGGTCAGCAAAGTCTTTGTGAATGAAAGATTGAGAGAGTTCAAGCTCTTACTGCCCACCATGATGTGGCAGGCTAATGAACTGAGAGATGACGAGCTGTGGCAAGGGACAGAGCTTTATTTAGAAAGCCAGCAAATCAAGAATAATGCAGACTAGTGTCCCAAAGAACTTTCTTCCCTAAGTAAGAATTCAAGTTTCTTTTCAGACTCTATATGAAATCAATACCTTTAGACCATGAACTTTTTGCACCTTGTTTTTATAAGTCCCTGGATATGTTCCAGTGTCTCCTAGTTTACAGTCTATGAGAACTTGAATTTGCATCCTACTGTTGTGTGAAAACTGTATAAATATTAATTATGTTGAATTGGTTCAAGTCCTATTCAGGTCTACTGTACCTTTCTACTTCTCTGTATGCTCATTCTATTAATTTTTGAGAGTTTGATACTGAAACTCCAACTAAAAATCTTAATTTATCTACTTTATAATAAATTCTTCTGCATTTTCCAAGTCTCCTGTAAATGTGTTATCATACTTTCATAATGTAAAAAATAAAAAGTAAAAGAAAGACAAACAGATGGGCAGCTCTAAATAAATACTGGCTTTGAAAATAAAAACAAACAAGTAGAAAGAATTCAGGCTTCTTTTATATTGAAAGGCGAGAGGGTGTGACTGGTTGCTGCAAACTTCTTGGTGTCAGAATCCTTTGTTCTTGCAGCTGTCCACATAGCTAAGGTCATGATGTTCCTGTAAACCTTCAACAAGACAAATGTGATTCTCTCTTCTGCAACTTTTTGTCTCTAAGAAAATGGAAAAGTGTTATACCTTTAAAGGTCAGAGCCTTGAGAATGGGATACCTGTGTATTTCAAGCTATAGGCAACACTCTTAACTTGTAGCAAAAGCAATAGATACAAAGGTTAAAGTAAAAGAAATTGATCCAATATAAAGTCAGATTTATTCTTTCTTATTGCAATATTTTTGCACAGCTATTTGTAAGACCTCCTCAGACAACCATTTTCTTTTTTGCATTTCTTTTTCTTGGGGATGCTCTTGATCCCTGTTTCCTGTACAGTGTCACAAACCTCTGTCCATAGCTCATCAGGCACTCTGTCCATCAGATCGAGTCCCCGAAATCTATTTCTCAATTCCACTGTATAATCATAAGGGATTTGATTTAGGTCATACCCAAATGGTCTAGTGGTTTTCCCTACTTTCTTCAATTTAAGTCTGAATTTGGCAATAAGGAGTTCATGATCTGAGCCACAGTCAGCTCCCGGTCTTGTTTTTGCTGACTGTATAGAGCTTCTCCATCTTTGGCTGCAGAGAATATAATCAATCTGATTTTGGTATTGACCATCTGGTGATGTCCATGTGTAGAGTCTTCTCTTGTGTTGTTGGAAGAGGCTGTTTGCTATGACCAGTGCATTCTCTTGGCAAAACTCTATTGGCCTTTGCCCTGCTTCATCCTGTACTCCAGACATCCTGGAGTGTGAAGTCAAGTGGGCTTTAGGAAGCATCATTACAAACAAAGCTAGTGGAGGTGATGGAATTCCAGTTGAGCTATTTCAAATCCTAAAAGATGATGCTGTGAAAGTGCTGCAACACAATATGCCAGCAAATTTGGAAAACTCAGCAGTAGCCACAGGACTAGAAAAGGTTGGTTTTCATTCCAATCCCAAAGAAAGGCCATGCCAAAGAATGCTCAAACTACTGCATAATTGCACCCATCTCATACACTAGTAAAGTAATTCTCAAAATTCTCCAAGCCAGGCTTCAACAATACGTGAACTGTGAACTTCCTGATGTTCAAGCTGGTTTTAGAAAAGGCAGAGGAACCAGAGATCAAATTGCCAACATCCGCTGGATCATCAAAAAGGCAAGAGAGTTCCAGAAAAACATCTATTTCTGCTTTATTGACTATGCCAAAGCCTTTGACTGTGTGGATCACAATAAATTGTGGAAAATTCTGAAAGAGATGGGAATACCAGACCACCTGACCTGCTTCTTGAGAAATCTGTGCTCAAGGCTATGCAGGTCAGGAAGCAACAGTTAGAACTGGACATGGAACAACAGACTGGTTCCAAATAGGAAAAGGAGTTCATCAAGGCTGTATATTGTCATTCTGCTTATTTAATTTATATGCAGAGTACATCATGAGAAACGCTGGACTGGATGAAGCACAAGCTGGAATCAAGATTGCCAGGAGAAATATCAATCACCTCAGATATGCAGATGACACCACCCTTATGGCAGAAAGTGAAGAAGGACTAAAGAGCCTCTTGATGAAAGTGAAAGAGGAGAGTGAAAAAGCTGGCTTAAAGCTCAACATTCAGAAAACGAAGTTCATGGCATCCAGTCCCATAACTTCATGGCAAATAGATGGGGAAACAGTATAAACAGTGGCTAGCTTTATTTTTGGGTGGGGGCTCCAAAATCACTGCAAATGGTGACTGCAGCATGACATTAAAAACGCTTACTTCTTGGAAGGAAAGTTATGACCAACCTAGACAGCATATTAGAAAGCAGAAACAACTTTGTCAACAAAGGTCCATCTAGTCAAGGCTATGGTTTTTCCAGTAGTCATGTATGGATGTGAGAGTTGGACTGTAAAGAAAGCTGGGTGCCGAAGAATTGATGCTTTTGAACTGTGGTGTTGGAGAAGACTCTTGAGAGTCCCTTGGACTGCAAGGAGATCCAACCAGTCCATTCTAAAGGAGATCAGTCCTGGGTGTTCATTCAAAAGACTGATGTTGAAGCTGAAACTCCAATACTTTGGCCACTTGATGCAAAGAACTGGCGCACTGGAAAAGACCCTGATGCTGGGGAAGACTGAAGGCAGGAGGAGAAAGGGACAACAGAGGATGAGACGATTGGATGGCATCACCAACTTTATGGGCTTGAGTTTGAGCAAGCTCCGGGTGTTGGTGATGGACAAGGAAGCCTGGTGTGCTGCAGTCCATGGGGTCACAAAGGGTTGGACACGACTGAGCAACTGAACTGAAATGATTGCCATATTATAGCAAAGACTTGAATAAAGTCAGGATGTGGGAGAATAATGTATTTCAGGCAGAGGGAAGATCAGTCAGAAATATCTTTAGTGTATTTGATATAACACCATATAAATAAAACTTCCCTAGCTCTGTTAATCATCTGCTTCTCATTTGAACAGTTAATTTGAGCTACAAGTCTGGACATAGGAATGCCAGCAGTAGTTATTTTGGGGGGATAAGATGGTGGGAGAAAGAGGAACATCTTTTATTTTCTGTACTGTGCATTTCAAAAATGTTAGAATCTTTTCCAATAATCACATCAGACTCTAAAATAAAAATATTAAATTACTTACTTTATTTTTGCATCACATACACTCTACCTCATAATGCAATAGGTCTTAAGATTGTATGAACAAATAGTTGCCAGACTAGTTTTCCTATGACCAATAGGGAAGCTTCTGGACAATGATTTTTAAATTTTTTATGTATTTATTTTTGGCTGTGTTGGGTCTTATTGCTGCTTGGGCTTTTTTTCTAACTGCAGTGAGTAGGGGTTACTCTCTGGCTGCAGGGCGTGGGCTTTTCATCGCAGTGGCTTTTCTTGTTGCAGAGAACAAGCTCTAGAGCACGCCTGCTTCAGCAGTGCGGCACTTGGGCTCAGCAGTTGCAGTTCCTAGGCTGGAGAGCACAGGCTCAGTAGTCGCTATAGCAGGAACAAAAATGTGAGCCATTCTGTACTTTGGTTGTTGCTCTAATAAAGGATTTGCACAGGTGTGCCAAGCATGTTGTGTCCCTGAAAAAAAAATTGTGGCACACGGGCTTAGTTACTCCATGGCATGTGAGATCTTCCCGGATCAGGGATTGAACCTGTGTCTCCTGCATTGGCAGGTCAATTCTTTACCACTGAACCACCAGAGAAGCCCCTAGAAAATGATTTTTTTTAAGGAAAGGAAGATAATGATTGCAAACTCAAATACTTGTGCTCCCACATTTCAGTGACCTGTGTAAAATTTTTATACCTGAATTCCTTACTCCCGGGCCCTGATTTTCTGATGCAGTTGCCATGGTAACATATGCAGATTCAGTAGATGTGCAGAAGTTCCAAGGTCTGAGATAAGAGAAATAAGACAGATAGAAAATGGACTGGCACAGATGATGCTTGCAAATTGGGTCCTCAGATGTAAGGATTTCATCCATCACTTTAGAGGATGATGAACCAAGTGAAGACTTACCCATAGAAATCCCGAGTTATCAGCTGCACATCGGAGGCTAGAATCCATCCAGGAGAAGAACCTGTATTTTTTTCCTTTGGACTCAAGTTCAAAGAGGACACAGTGAATGAGGGAGCTGACTCTAGAGTTGAAATTGAGCAACCACAGTCTTCATATACAGGGTGTTACAAAGCACAAATAACTTTGGATGGGTGGAACTGTGTTTCCTTGGAAATCCATACAAGTTGGAGACTTTGGTATTTTGATAAGAAGAATTATGTACCATTTTGGTAAATTTGCCATAGAGCCAATCTCTGTTGATTTTTCTGTTCACTTCTAGGATCATTTTTCTATTTGAGTCTATTATTGCTTTTAAAAATTGATATTGATCTTTCTACCAGTAAAAGAGAGGAGTGTCATCATTTTCAGGGATACTTAATAATGCTTCAGAGTGCTAAAATGAGGAGTGGAGCTGTCTGATGAGGTAGCATCAAAGTGTTAAATCTGCTCCAAAAAAAAAGAGCTAATGCACAGATTTAATTTTAGTGATGATTGAAATCTGAACTAATAGGCAATTGTAGGTTAATTCACTTAATAAAAGGTCTTTAAGTATTAGGAACTTGAATCGATATTCATTATCTATTTTATACTTAAATTCCTTTTAAAATTATTTTTAGATCTTTTATCTTCATTTTAAAAGAAATAATATAGCAGTAGATGTAAAGTAAATTAGCATTATTAAATCATCAGAATCTAGAATAAAGAAAGTTTAGTGTAGGGTATATATAGAATCTCTGTACTATCCTCTCAATTTTCTTTAAATCTAAATTTAAACTAAACTCAAATCTAAACTAAATTTTGAAAAATTAATATATTTTCTTGGCTATGATTCACAGTATGTGGTATCCCGGTTTCCTGACCAGGGATCAACCCACACCCCCGCATTGGAAGTGCAGAGTGTTACCCACAGGACCATAAAATTTTCAATTTGTTTTAATTGAGTTCCTTTTTTAAAATTTATTCTTTTATTGAAGGATAACTGTTTTACAGAATTTTGTTGTTTTCCGACAAACCTCAACATGAATCAGCCATAGGTATACATATATCCCCTCCCTTTTGAACCTCCCTGCCATCTCCCACCCCATCCCACACCTCTAGATTGATACAGAGCCCCTGTTTGAGTTTCCTGAGCCATACAGCAAATTCCCTTTGGCTATTTATTTTACACATGGTAATGTAAGTTTCCATGTTAATTTTTTTTACATCTCACCATCTCCTCCCCTCTCCCCATGTCCGTAAGCCTATTCTCTTATGTCTGTTTCTCCATTGCTATACTATGCTATGCTAAGTCACTTCAGTCGTGTCCGACTCTGTGTGACCCCATAGACGGTAGCCTACCAGGCTCCCCCGTCCCTGGGATTCTCCAGGCAAGAACAGTGGAGTGGGTTGCCATTTCCTTCTCCAGTGCATGACAGTGAAAAGTTAAAGTGAAGTTGCTCAGTTGTGTCTGACTCTTAGCAACCCCATGGACTGTAGCCTACCAGGCTCCTCCATCTATGGGATTTTCCAGGCAAGAGTACTGGAGTGGGGTGCCATTGCCTTCTCCAGTTTCTCCATTGCTGTCCTGTAAATAAATTCTTCAGTACCATTTTCCTAGATTCATATATATGCATTAGAATGCGATGTTTATCTCTCTTTCTGACTCACTTCACTCTGTATAATAGGTTCTAGGTTCATCCACCTCATCAGAACTGATTCCAATGCATTCCTTTTTATGGCTGAGTAATATTCCATTGTGTATATGTACCACAACTTCTTTATCCATTCATCTGTCAATGGACATCTAGGTTGCTTCCATCTTCTAGCTATTGTAAATAGTGCTGCAATGAACAATGGGATATATGTGTCTTTTTCAATTTTGGTTTCCTCAGGATATATGCCTAGGAGTGGGATTGCTGGATCATATGGTGGTTTTATTCCTAGTTTTTTAAGGAATCTCCATACCGTCTTCCATGGTGGGGGTAACAATTTATATTCCCACCAACAGTGCAAGAGCATTCCCTTTTCTCCACACGCTTTCCAGCATTTATTGTTTGTAGACTTTTTTATGCTGGCCATTCTGACCAGTGTGAGGTGTTATCTTATTGTAGTTTTGATTTGCTTTTCTCTATTAATGAGCGATGTTGAGCATCTTTTCATGTGTTTGTTAGCCATTTGTATGTCTTCTTGATCCCTGTCTCCTGTACACTGTCACGAACCTCATTCCATAGTTCATCAGGCACTCTATCTATCAGATCTAGGCCCTTAAATCTATTTCTCACCTCCACTGTATAATCATAAGGGATTTGATTTAGGTCATACCTGAATGGTCTAGTGGTTTTCCCTACTTTCTTCAATTTCAGTCTGAATTTGGCAATAAGGAGTTCATGGTCTGAGCCAGTCAGCTCCTGGTCTTGTTTTTGCTGACTGTATAGAGCTTCTCCATCTTTGGCTGCAAAGAATATAATCAATCTGATTTCAGTGTTGACCATCTGGTGATGTCCATGTATAGAGTCTTCTCTTGTGTTGTTGGAAGAGGGTGTTTGTTATGACCAGTGCATTTTCTTCGCAAAACTCTATTAGTCTTTGCCCTGCTTCATTCCATATTCCAAGGCCAAATTTGCCTGTTACTCCAGGTATTTCTTGACTTCCTACTTTTGCATTCCAGTCCCCTATAATGAAAAGGACATCTTTTGGGGGTTAGTTCTAAAAGGTCTTGTAGGTCTTCATAGAACCATTCAACTTCAGCTTCTTCAGCATTACTGGTTGGGGCATAGACTTGGATTACTGTGATATTGGATGGTTTGCCTTGGAAACGAACAGAGATCATTCTGTCGTTTTTGAGATTGCATCCAAGTACTGCATTTCGGACTCTTTTGTTGACCATGATGGCCACTCCATTTCTTCTAAGGGATTCCTGCCCGCAGTAGTAGATATAATGGTCATCTGAGTTAAATTCACCCATTCCAGTCCATTTCAGTTTGCTGATTCCTAGAATGTCGACATTCACTCTTGCCATCTCTCGTTTGACCACTTCTAATTTGCCTTGATTCATGGACCTGACATTCCAGGTTTCTACGCAATATTGCTCTTTACAGCATCGGACCTTGCTTCTATCACCAGTCACATCCACAGCTGGGTATTCTTTTTGCTTTGGCTCCATCCCTTCATTCTTTCTGGAGTTATTTCTCCACTGATCTCCAGTAGCATTTTGGGCACCTACTGACCTGGGGAGTTTCTCTTCCAGTATCCTATCATTTTGCCTTTTCATACTGTTCATGGGGTTCTCAAGGCAAGAATACTGAAGTGGTTTGCCATTCCCTACTCCAGTAGACCACATTCTGTCAATTCTCTCCACCATGACCCGCCCATCTTGGGTTGCCCCACGGGCATGGCTTAGTTTCATTGAGTTAGACAAGGCTGTGGTCCTAGTGTGATTAGATTGACTAGTTTTCTGTGAGTATGGTTTCAGTGTGTCTGCCCTCTTGCAACACCTACCGTCTTACTTGGGTTTCTCTTACCTTTGGCGTGGGGTATCTCTTCAAGGCTGCTCCAGTAAAGCGCAGCCATTGCTCCTTACCTTGGACAAGGGGTATCTCCTCACCGCCGCCCTTCCAGACCTTCAACATGGGATAGCTCCTCTAGGTCCTCCTGCGCCCGCGAAGCCATGGCTCCTTGGACATGGGGTTGGTCCTCCCGGCCACTGCCCCTGGCCTCGGACGCGGGTAACTCCTCTCGTCGCCGCCCCTGACCTCGGACTCGGGGTAACTCCTCTCGTCGCTGCCCCTGACCTCGGACGCTGGGTATCTCCTCCCGGCTGCCGCCCCTGACCTCGGATGCAGGGTAACTCCTTTCGTTGCCGCCCCTGACCTCTGACGTGGGGTAGCTCCTCTGGGCCGTTCCTGCGCCATCGCAGTCCGGTACTCTTGGCCGCTGCTCCTGACCTCGGACGTGGGGTAACTCCTCTTGGCCTCCGCCCTTCGGGCATGGGGTCCTCCCGGTTTCTGCCCCTGACCTTGGACGTGGGGTGGCTCCTCTCGGCCGCGCTCGCAGCTGCCTGGGCTTTGGCGCGCCCATTGCAGCAGACACGACTGAGCGGATGGATCTGATCTGATCTGTATGTCTTCTTTGGAGAAATGTTTGTTTCAGTCTGGAGACTTAAAGGAGACAACCAATCTCCTTTAAGAGAGATCCAAGGAGATCCAACCAGTCCATTCTGAAGATCAGCCCTGGGATTTCTTTGGAAGGAATGATGCTAAAGCTGAAACTCCAGTACTTTGGCCACCTCATGTGAAGAGTTGACTCATTGGAAAAGATTCTGATGCTGGGAGGGATTGGGGGCAGGAGGAGAAGGGGACAACAGAGGATGAGATGGCTGGATGGCATCACTGACTCAATGGACGTGAGTCTCAGTGAACTCCGGGAGTTGGTGATGGACAGGGAGGCCTGGCGTGCTGCGATTCATGGGGTCGCAAAGAGTTGGACACGACTGAGCGACTGAACTGAACTGAACTGAACTGGATGGTAGTTCTACTTTTAGCATAAATTTTGGAATGTCAAGTCAACTAATATGGCAGACCTAATATGGCAGCCTTATAACAGCTAAATAATTAAATACTGCTATGGTTTAGCATCTTTCTTAAAGTTGAAACACAGGGATTTACATCATTCTCAACCATAGGCACTTTTTTTTTTTTTTTTTTTTTTTACATCTTTAAAACCCCACAGAATGGCTAGAATGTCCCAGCCAGCCCTTGGGTATACAATTTCTGATGCATATCAGTTCATGGAAACAAATGTACTTAGACAGAGTAGTATGTACATCACCAAGCAGAGGTGAATCATGATTTCATGGAGCTTGAAATTACTTCAGTGTGTCAAGCTCAACAGGAAGGTATGTTTCACCTGCTGGTCGTGTCCATTTTCCATGCCTCCAGCCGGACTTGAAGGAGTTACCAGGGGTTGAAACTAAGAGACCAGGTATGATCCATCTGTTTTATAACATACTGTTCAAACTCCCTGGTTTTTTGTTTGTTTGTCTTGGTTTCGTTTTTCCCTTTGTAGCACAGATTATGAAGGCAAATAATTTGTGGAATTTTCTAAGGGTCATCATATGCCAAGAAGTGATTTCAATCAATAAACCAAGTAGGTAGACTATAGTCAACTGGAACACTGTGCATGCGGTACAGAGTGACTTATAAACGTCACTTGAAGATGTGATGTGTGTCCGTTGTATAGATGAATAGAATCTCCAGAAAGAACAACTGCTACTCTGAGAATATTAGTGCCGTAATTCATATGTATGCTCTGTCTATTAAATCATAGTTAGTAATTTCCTAAAGTAGGAAGTGTATGGGCTTCCCAGATGGTGCTACTGGTAAAGAACCCACCTACCAATGGAGGAGACATAACAGATGTGGGTTCTATCCCTGGGTCGGGAAGATCCCCTGGAGAGGGTATGGTGACCCACTCCAGTATTCTTGCCTGGAGAATCCCATGGACAGAGGAGCCTGGCAGGCTACAGTTCACAGGATTGCAAAGAGTCAGACACAACTAAAGTAACTTAGCATGCATGCATGCACAGAAAGCATATTTTAAGGTATTCCATGGCATGCAATATCTATAACCCATTAGACAGTGAAAGGAGCTTGAACATTTTTTTACCTACTCAGCCAACTGACAAGCAAATCTCTCTATGAAATTGTGATATCATGTATTCAGACACATGAAAATACCATCTGTTACTTATTTGTAATTATTTATATATTTAAATTGGGCTTCCCTGGTGGCTCAGATGGTAAAGAATCTGCCTGTAACACAGGAGACCTGGGTTTGATCCCTGGGTTGGGAAGATCCCCTGGAAAAGGGCATGGCAACCCACTGCAGTATTCTTTCCTGGAGAATCCCCATGGACAGAGGAGCCTGGTGGGCTACAATCCATGGGGTTGCCAAGAGTCAGACATGACTGAGCGACTAAGCACAGAACGTATATTTAAATCACATACCAGTAACTCATTATATCCTACCTTAGTAAACAGTGGTACAGAGAAATGCCTCTATTTTCCAGGAAGTCACTACCTAGGAGAGAGGAGGTAGATAATTACACTACAAGGGAAAGAAGTTGCTATAAAGAGTCTAAACAAAATTGTCCAGGAGGGAATTTCTCTGGTAGTCCAGTGGCTAAAACTCCAAGCTTCCAATGTAGGGTGGTGGGGTTCAATTCCTAGTCAGGGAACTAAAATCCACCTGTCAATGCAGGAGACTCAGGTTCAATCCTTGTGTCGGTAAGATCCCCTGAAAGAGGAGATGGTTACCCACTCCAGTATTCTTGCCTGGAGAATCCCATGGACAGAGGAGCCTGGCGGGCTACAGCCCATGGGGTCACAAAGACTCAGATATAATTTAATGACTGAACAATCACCAGCCAGGGGACTTGCTGCCTCCTACGGGGCCTCTGGGGTGAGGTCTTTATTTGACCAGAAGCTATATCTCTCTTCTGAAGATCCTCCCCAAGCACGAACATCTCAGGCGAGCCAGCTTCCTCCTGTCTTTGAGCCCAGGGAAGGATAAAGGTGTCTGGCTAAATGCTTACAGGAGGTAAGCAGTTTTCCAGGCCTCTTATCCCTGGAAGATAATTCTGGAAATCATGGCTAAACTCACATTTCAATCTTGCAAGATGAAGGATAAGGAACAGAGTTTAAGGACTAACTTGACGGGGGAGTTAGGTCTACCCCACTCTTCACATGAGGACCCTGGAAGACTACATCCTTGGAGTAAGGATGAACGAGAAATAGACCATCCTGCTGCTCTCTCTCAGTCATAAACTTCTCCTCTGTGATGCTTCCAAGCTCCAAAATGAGGACATCTCTGGCTGATGACCTTGCCTATCAAACTGTGAGCCCCAGTATCTATTATACTATTTCATTTCATTAGTTGGCATTCGTTGTTTAGAGTGCTTTTCCAAAGTCATTAGCTGGGATCCTCCAGCTTACTCAGTGATACTTTCAATGAATGCACTAAAGGACCTCTTTGTACCACAGCTAATATGTGCTGGTTGATCAGCAATTAGTGGGGTAGTGTTCAGTTTTCTGCTTTCCAGACAGTACAGCAAAATAGGAATAGTGGTGATTCATACACAACCAGAGATGACTTTGTGAACTTCTTTTCAAAATAGCGGGAGTAATAAAAGATTTAACAGCTATTTTTACATCTAAGCCTTTCTGTGGCTTAGGGGGAAGACAAGTCGGTATAGATAAGGTACAGATATTAATTTTTAAAACTCTCTGTAGTCTTCATGCATGACGTTGAGGAGGAACATAATAAAACATTGAACAGAAAAGCAGAAAGGGTCTTGTTTATCACCTTGCAATTTTCCTGCATAAATGTGAGAGGCATCTTCTGATGAATTCTGTGGCCACCATAGTATTCTCAGTAGCAGGTTCTTGGCTATCCAAAATTATTCTAGTGGAGATCAGAACTGGTAAATTTCTTTAGAGTGGCCAGATAGACAGGAAGACAGTCTGAAGTAGACAATGAAGGACTGAGCTGACCATGTACTGATTAGATGGGGATGCCAACCTGGCAGCAAATCGTGCATGCTATGCTCAGTCACTCAGTTCTGTCTGACATTTTGCAACTCCATGGACCGTGGCCCACCAGGCTCACCTGTCCATGGGATTCTCCAGGAAGAATAGTGGAGTGGGTTGCCATTTCCCATGCTAGGGGATCTTCCTGACCCAGGGATCAAACCCGGGTCTCTTACATCTCCTGCATTGGCATGGGTCCTTTATCACTGGTACCACCTGCGCAGCAAATCAGCAGGTGGCTAATGGAAGCAGATGTGTATAGCTGAGTCATTGAGGCCCCTGGGTTCTGGAAGGAAAACTCTCAATATAAATTGAATTTCTGCTTCCCAGACTTATAGGAAAATTATTAACCTCTCTTCAGCATCTCTCTTATGTATGTCTGCACATATTTATTCTTATTTTCTTATCTTGTTGTTGTTGTTTAGTCCCTAAGTGGTGTCCAACTCTTTTGTGACGCTGTAGACTAAAGCTTTCCAGGCTCCATTGTCCGTGGGATTTCCCAGGCAAGAATATAGAGTGGGTGGTCATTTCCTACTCCAGGGGATCTTCTGGACCCAGGGATCAAACCTGCGTGTCCTGCATTGACGGGCAGATTCTTTACTGCTGAGCCACTAAGGAAGCTCTTTCATTTTATTATTGGAGTATAATTGCTTTACAGTGTTGTGTTAGTTTCTGCTGTACAACAAAGTGAATCTGCTGTATGTATACAGATATCTGCTCCCTCTTGAGTGTCTCTCGGACTCCCTAGGGTCTTCTTTTTTTTTTAGTTAAGACACTTTCTAAAGCAGTTTTAGGTTCGCAGCAAAATTAAGGGGAAAGTGATAAGCTTCCAACATATTCTCTGCCCCCATACTTGCACAGCCGCCCCTGTTTTTAACATCCCCCAACAGAGACCTATGTTTGTTATAAGTCAAATCTATGTTGGGCACACGTGCTAAATCGATTTAATCATGTCTGACTCTTTGCAACCCTATGGACTATAGCCCTCCAGGCTTCTCTGTTCCTGGGATTCTCTAGGCAAGAATATTGGAGTGGGCTGCCATGCCCTCCTCCAGGGTATCTCCCTGATCCAGGGATTAAACCTGCATCTCTTTGTCTCCTGCATTGGCAGGAAGGTTCTTTACCACTAACACTACCTGGGAAGCCCTAAACCTACATTGACACATTATAATCACCCTGAATCCATAGCGTCATCTTGGTATTAGCCATTCTATAAATTTGGACAAATGCAGAATGACTATATTTTTCATCATTATGGTATCATAGAGTAATTTTACTGGCCCAAGTATCCTCTGTATTCTGTTTATTTAACACTTCTATCTCCAAACCCTGGCAAACCAAAGACCATTTTGTCTCCTACCATATAATTGGAATTGTACAATAAGTAGCCTGACAGGTAGCCTTTCAGATTGTCTTCTTTCACTTAGTAATCTGCAATTCCGTTTCCTCTGTGTATTTTTGTGTCTTGATAGCTCACTTCTTTTTAGCATTGAGTAATATTCCATCATTTGGATGTACCGCAGTTTATCTGTTCATGTTGCTTCTGGGTCTGGAGCTTCTGTTTGGAAAGGTTATGAGTTTTGATTTAATTTATTTAGTAACTATAAGCTTAGTTGGAGTGTCTATTTCTTCTTGTTGGGTTTTAGCAAACCGTGCCTTTCCAGGAATTGGTCCATTTCATCTGGGTTATTGAATTTGTCAGAATAGTTCATATTATTTCTTTAATATCTTTTAATGTCCATGGGATCTGTAGCAATGTCCCCTCTTTCATTTTTGATATCAGTGATTTGTGTCCTTTCTCTTTCTTCCTCAGCCTGTCTAGAGGCTTATCAATTTTATGGAACTTTTCGAAGAATCTGGTTTGGGTTTCATTGATTTTTCTCTACCAGTTTCCTGTCTTCAATGTCATTAATTTCTGCTCTAATTCTTATTATTTTCTTCTTATTTTGGATTTTTTTTCCTTTTCTCTATCTAGTTTCCTAAGGTGAGAACTTAGGTTACTGATTTAAGATATATTTTCTTTCCTAATATACACATTCAGTGCTGTAAATCTCCATTTAGACAATGATTTGCTATCTCCCATGAATTTTGATAATTTTCATTTAGTTCCAGATCCTTAACAAGCCCAGTTAAAATCATGGTATGTTTTGTGTCAGTTAGCTGTTTCCATAATAATGGTGTGTAATAAGTAATTCCCAAATTCAGTAACGCCAAGCAATTATTATTTAACCATTTATTATTATTCCTAAGTCTATGTGTAAACTGAACAGTTGTGCTGATCTTGACTGATATTACCTTAGCAAATTTCACCCCCAGTTTTGTCTGGCATTCATTTACATGCCTGGCTGCCAGCTGATTATGGACCAATTTAGGATAACCTCTGTTGGAAAAACTGGCTATGCTTTACCTGGTCTCTCATCCTGAGCAGGTGAGCCCAGGCTTATGCCAATGCTAGAGGCAGAGGTACAAGAAAAAGCAGAAGTGTGCAAGCCGTCTTGAAGCTAGACTCAGAAATGGTACATCGCTGCATCCAACCACTGTAAGTCACATGGTCACACAAGATTCAAGGTTGGAAAGGATTGGAAAATATTCATAGATTGAGGACTTCTAGGAAGAAGGAGGGGTCTTTCCTCTGTCCTTTGTCCTGTCATGCAGATTTCAGAAGCTAGAGCGATGAGGGAGAGCCTTCAAGCAAAGGAGATGCGCGTAGGACCAGTTGGAAGGGGGCAGGAAGCATGTGGCCTTGGCAGCATCTGCTACACCTACTGTTCTGTCTGCCCGAAGACTTCCTTTTCCTTCCCTGGCTGAACCTACTTCCAACAACCTTGTTCTTCAACATGGACATACATCTCTGAGAAAGTCTTTCCTTAGCCCTGACATCCTGATTTATGCCCCTGTCCCAGGATTCCTCGCACCTCCCACCATAGAATTCATTACCTTGTCATTTAATGGCTCATTGACTGTATTCCCTACCTAGGCACAAGCTGACTGAAGGCTAGGATTTTGTTGATCACTAGGTTCCACAGTGCCTGGGACATAATATATATTCAATAAACAGTTGATGTATTTTAAACAGCACTTAACCATATCCTTAAACTCAAATTTAAACCTCATTGTATAACCCTAAGTTTAATTTCCCACTAGATCCTGAACAAATAATTCCCATCATCTCAGTGACAAGGCATTTGACACATGTGAACTTGAGAAGAGCAGTCCATGTCTGTCAAGGAAAAAAATTACCTTTCAGGATATCCAAATGGAAACTGTAGCACAACCAAGAAAATGAAGCTGTAATAGGGTTTTTCAGCTGACTAACTGGATTTCCAAATATATGCATGTATATTTTATGTCTCCTCCTATTACTCACTCGTGGAAAATATGTTACTGTTTAATAAAATAGTATATGACAACAATCAATAGACACAATGCTTTTTCTCTTTCACACTTGGTTAGGTAAAAGGTTTGCCATAATATGCTGTCAAACAGAAGTGATTACTCTTATTAGGAACAATAACACAGGAATGTTTTTTGCACACTACTGCTTTGATGGAGAACCAGGGGTAGAGTAAACCATGGACAGCGGCCCCAGGCACTGAATTTTAAAAAGGTGATGATGTTACCTTATATAAAATAGATCACCAATGGGAATGTGAGGGAACTCAAACTGGGCTCTGTAACAACACAGAAGGGTGGGTTGGGGAGGGAGGTTCAAGAGGGAAGAGACACAGACATACTTATGGCTGATTCATGTTGATGTTTGGCAGAAACCAACACAATGCTGTAGAGCAATTATCCTTCAGTTAAAAACAAATACATTTAATTATTTAAAAAAGTTGATAAGGGGACCTCCCTGGTGGTCCAGTAAGACTCCACACTTCCAATGCAGAGGGTGTGGGTTCAATCCCTGGTCAGGGAAGTAAGATCCTACATGCCAGGTGGCATGACCAATAAATAAATAAACAAGGTAATAGTTATCATTAGCTAGTGTCCAAGTTGACTCATTGGAAAAGACTCTGATGCTGGGAGGGATTGGGGGCAGGAGGAGAAGGGGACAACAGAGGATGAGATGGCTGGATGGCATCACTGACTCGATGGACATGAGTCTCAGTGAACTCCGGGAGTTGGTGATGGACAGGGAGGCCTGGCGTGCTGCGATTCATGGGGTAGCAAAGAGTCGGACACGATGGAGTGACTGATTTGATCTGAAACCACAACTTAGTGAAAAGTTCTACTGAGGAAGTCAGGAAGCTCTGGAACAGGAAATGTTTCTCCTTCAGCAGGCTGACCCAACTTGCTGCCTGGTTTTCCCTCCACTGCAGTACACACACACACCCTTCCCATGCTTGCGAGAACTCCCTGAGAAATTCCTGCATGATGCTGGGCAGGCTGTTAATCTCAAGGCTTTTGCTTCCTACCAGGAAAGGGTGCAGAGAGGGACAAGTGTAGGGCTTCAGGCTTTTCCTGCAGTAGCAGGAAAGGCTCGGTTCATCTTCTGTTATTTTTTTCCACTTGTACTTTTTTCCAGTACTTTGGCCACCTGATGCTCAGCATCCATACCCTGGAAGATAGTGAAGGACAGGGAAGCCTGGCGTGCTGTAGTCCATGCGGCCGCAAAGAGTAGGACACAACTTAGTGACTGAACAAGAACATACAGTGTAACGTGCATGCTAAGTTGCTTCAGCTGTGACTGACTCTGTGCGTCTTTACGGACTGTTACCCGCCAGCCTCCTCTGTCCATGGGATTCTCCAGGCAAGAATACTGGAGTGGGTTGTCATGCCCTCCTCCAGGGGATCTTCCTGACCTGGGGATCTAAGTCGTGTCTCCTGCATCTCCTGCATTGCAGGCAAATTCTTTATCACTGAGAAACCAGGAAACGCCACAGAGGAATGTACAGCAGTGCTAATTATATGGATCACGTTGTACATCTCATCCCTAATATTTATCTTATAACTGGGAGGTACAAACTTTGACATAAGTAAGTGCTGGGGGTGTATTTGACTCCCTTCATCCCCTTCATCTCCCTTCTCCCTTCATTCCCCATCCCCCACCCCCTCTTCTGGTAACCACAATTCTGATCTCTTTTTCTATGGGTGAGCCTGTTGTTTTGGAAGTATAATTGACCCATGACACTGAGTTAGTTTCTGTTACACACTGCTGTGATATTGTATTTCTGTACATTTCAAAATGATTATCATGATTAAATCTATTTATGTCAAATATGCCACCATATAAAGATATTAAACATAGCTATTAAAATTGCTTTTACCCAGTTCTAGGTAGCCGTCTCTCCCCCTCGTGCCCTGCCATGATACAAACAGATCATGCTGTCCATGGTCCTTAGCTGAAGGGCTGACCCTGAGCAGACTTCAGAATGTGTAACTGCCCAAAAATCTGAAGTCTTGATAGTCTAGATAAGAGCCAGATTTTTAGCATAGTTGACTTTTTTCATTGCTAAGTTGAGAACAATGTTCTTTTCAACAAAGCAAAACTTCTTTAATACTTTGAAAGGAATTAAAAAGCTGAGTGAATTAAGAGCCCCAGAAAATGTGGTTATAAATTTTTAGAAACTAATTCTAGCCATGAAAGCAGTCATTTTCTATCAGACTACAATGCAACAGTGAGGAAGATAAGTAGTAAATATGTCATTGCTGTATGACAAGCCTGTGGTTTCTTGGTTCCAAATTACTGACAACTCAACTCCCTCTCCTTTAGGAAAAAGAAAACATTTTAAAATATTTTAAAATTAAAAGCATTTCAGCTAGCTAACAGTTGTCAGAAAGAAATAATGAAATAAATATTAGAAAATAAAGACAAAATTAAAATGATTAAAATTCTACCTCCCAAAGGAAAAATCTATTAATAATTAGTAAAACTTCCCATGCCGTTTTAAATGGTTATTCAGGGTTTTATTAATATATATGTTGGCTTCAATTTCTAAATAATTTGGTTTCAAAAAGCTTTTCCAAAATAATGGCATGCATACAAAAAGGTATAGTTTCAGGCAAAATGCCACATGGGAAAATAAAAAATCAGATGACCTTTCTTTGACTTATTACTTATTACTAGTGCTGGACTTGCATTTATAGGATGAAGATATATATGCAAGAATACTGGAGTGGGTCGGAGAAGGCAATGGCAACCCACTCCAGCACTCTTGCCTGGAGAAGCCCATGGACAGGGGTGCCTGGTGGGCTGCAGTCCATGGGGTCGCACAGAGTCGGACATGACCGAAGCGACTTAGCAGCAGCAGCAGCACTGGAGTGGGTAGCCATTCCCTTCTCCAGGGGATCTTCCAGACCCAGGGATTGAATCCAGATCTCCCACATTACAGGCGAATTCTTTACCATCTGAGCCACCAGGGAAGTCCACACACACACGTGTAAGTATAGAATGACTACAGCGTGGCTTGTTATTCCTTATGTACCCGCATGACACCATATTGACATTTTACATTTGTAGCTCTCTGAACCTCTATTTCTCTTAACCCAACTCTAGAAGTAATACCGTAGTGTTCCCAAGCCAGTCCCAGACTTTGTGTTTTTTTAATCATTCTTATTTTTTATTGAAGTAGAGTTGATTTACAATGTTTCAGGTATACAGCAAAGTGATTCAGTTTTATATATACAGATAGGTGATTGATAGATATTCTTTTTCAGATTATTTTTCACTATAGGTTATTATAAGACATTGAATATAGTTCCTTGTGTGTTTTTAATTCTAAATTCCCAGTTTATCTCTCTTCCTTTTTCCCATTTGGTAACTGTAAATTTATTTTCAATCCAAGACCCTTTGGATCTGTCCTCCTTTTTAAAATCACCAATTAATTACCCAGTGCGTTCTCCAGACTCTTGTGGCCTGGGGAGTGTGTTGTCATTTGAAATGGGGTCGTTATTCTTACACCCAAGTCAGCCACAGATGCTAACATCCTGGTCAGATGGTGCAAGAGCCAAGTGGACTGGATTTAGGAGATTTAAATTAATGCCTAAGCAACAAAGATGGCCCAGCAACTTTTCTTTCCTACAAAGAAATTACTTCATTGCACACGCAAAATCCTTTCCCTTGGAAATAAGATAAGCAGGTGGCTGCAATTTGTATCAATTAAATTGTGACCTCGTTTCTGCAATTTGCATTTTTTTCTTTCTTAATGATAGCTTTTTAACAAAACTGCTGATGGATAAGCACTTAGGAGATTTGATTTTTCTATGTCTATCTTCTTTGCACTACTTAGAAAAGTTTTAATAAGAAATATAACCACTCTCCACTTGAGACTTAATGAACACTTTCTCTTTTTATTAAAAAAAAGTTGCAAAGCCAAGTAGAGCACTTTCGGAAATGATGAATATGGAAATTACGATTCTGCATTTTGGTCTTGAAAAAGTTATGTCTGAGTAATCGTTACAATTAAAATTATTTTTTTGAAAAAAAAAATTCAAAACTCCAAATAAAGCAAAAGGCAGGTTAGAGAGCAGCTAACGAAAGACGTTAATGCAAAATTGGATGAGTTTATAAGAGTGACAAATTACAAGTAATGATGAGGGTTGTTTTTCTTAGGATCTAATTTTCCATGATTTTATTTTATGCTATTTTTCCTGAAATAGTTATACTGATGTATCCTAGTACCCTGGGCAACAATTTGGTTTGTGAAAGTCATTAAGACAACAGGAAGATGGAATGAAAAGCCTGATTTGCAGTTTGTAATCATCAGGGATTCACATGGCTCCCTCTAAGCCATGTAACACTACATTTTGCATATAACACTTTTGCAGTTTTCACTTTCAATCAACTCCACCATTAGCATCCTTGCCATTAACACAAATTCTTTTTCCTCACGTTTCTCTCATGGTCCTGCCTGAATCTTCATAAACCACCAGACAAACAAAAGTAGCACTAACTCCATCACTTATACAATTCCTAAAGTCATTTCAACAACAGTATATACATGCACACAGATATGTACTTACACACGTACAGTATGTGTGTGTATACACAAACATATACCTATGTGCGAGCTCCCCTGATGGCTCAGCAGTAAAGAATCCACCTGAGATGTAGGAGACACGTGTTCAGTCCTTGGGTTGGGAAGATCCCCTGGAGGAGGAAATGGCAACTTGCTCCAGTGTTCTTGCCTGGAAAATTCCACGGACAGAGGATCCAGTTGTCTACAGTCCATGGGGTCACAAAGAATCCGATACAAGTGAGTGACTGAGCATGAGCATGATACCTATGTGCATATGTAATATTCATATTTTAAGTATATAATATGTATGTTAATATCAGGCAGTTCAGTTCAGTTCAGTCGCTCAGTCATGTCCGACTCTTTGCGACCCCATGAATCACAGCACGCCAGGCCTCCCTGTCCATCACCAACTCCTGGAGTCCACCCAAACTCACGTCCATTGAGTCAGTAATGCCATCCAGCCATCTCATCCTCTGTCGTCCCCTTCTCCTCCTGCCCCCAATCCCTCCCAGCATCAGAGTCTTTTCCAATGAGTCAACTCTTTGCATGAGGTGGCCAAAGTACTAGAGTTTCAGCTTTAGCATCATTCCTTCCAAAGAAATCCCAGGGCTGACCTCCTTCAGAATGGACTGGTTGGATCTCCTTGCAGTCCAAGGGACTCTCAAGAGTCTTCTCCAACACCACAGTTCAAAAGCATCAATTCTTCGGCGCTCAGCCTTCTTCACAGTCCAACTCTCACATCCATACATGACCACAGGAAAAACCATAGCCTTGACTAGATGAACCTTTGTTGGCAAAATAATGTCTCTGCTTTTCAATATGCCATCTAGGTTGGTCATAACTTGCCTTCCAAGGAGTAAGCGTCTTTTAATTTCATGGCTGCAGTCACCATCTACAGTGATTTTGGAGCCCAGAAAAATAGTCTGACACTGTTTCCACTGTTTCCCCATCTATTTCCCATGAAGTGATGGGACCAGATGCCATGATCTTCGTTTTCTGAATGTTGAGCTTTAAGCCAACTTTTTCACTCTCCACTTTCACTTTCATCAAGAGGCCTTTTAGTTCCTCTTCACTTCCTGCCATAAGGGTGGTGTCATCTGCATATCTGAGGTTATTGATATTTCTCCCAGCAATCTTGATTCCATCTTGTGTTTCTTCCAGTCCAGCGTTTCTCATGATGTACTCTGCATATAAGTTAAATAAGCAGGGTGACAATATACAGCCTTGACGTACTCCTTTTCCTATTTGGAACCAGTCTAGACAATAACTAACATACATAACAGGGGTGTGAACTTCTTTGTACTTTCCTTGAAAGGTCTAAGAACTATGTTCATCCAACTCATACAACAAATATTTCCTAGGTACCATCTATCTGCTGGCCACACTGTCACATGGTGGGATGTTTTATAAAAAAGACAAAAGCCCATCTCTTATGTCACAGTCTCTGGTGATTTAGGTCAATTGGGTTTTGAGGGGCAAGTGAGAAGCATGAAGCAGATCATGAAGAGTATTCAAATGGGAAGGGTGGATTGTATTGCTAATGAGAGCAATAAATAACAGTGATAGATAGTGTTAGTGATCATGATAATGACAGTTTTGTCATTAATGTGGAAGATTGTTTAGCAAAGAGTCTTTCCTCCTTTCCCCAAGCACATGGGACAGGTAGGCTTTGAAACAGAAGGGAAGGGAGCAGGGTACAACCTCTGAAAGCATGACATGGCCTGAAGACATGACATAAACTGATTAGAACCAAATTGGTCCAAGATGGTAAATGAGTTGACTTCCACTAGACCTTGAGCTTCAGCATACACTCATTGTAACACATCAGCAAGCTAAGTGACACACCCACAGGTGCCATGACAGTACCAAGGCAGACCATCAAAAACTGGGTGTGGCCCAGTTCCTGGAAATCTCTGCCCCTTCCCCCCAAATAGTTGGAATAATTCTCCCACTCATTAGCCTATGAAATTATCTAGCCCATAAAAACTTATCCACACCATATTTTGAGGCCACTCTTGCCTTCTGAGATGGCCCACACTCTGTGTGTGGGGTGTTTCTCTCTAAAGAACTCTGCTCCTTACCTACCACTTTGTCTGTCACTGAATTCTGTATGCAATGAGACATCAAGAACCTGAGCTTCTTTAAGTCCTGAAACTAGGTGTGTGATCTCAGTTGCAAGACTGGATTTTGGCCAGGTTTGAGTCCTAGCATGAGGATTCAAGGCCCAATCTGGGCTACACCATTTCACTTTCTTCTCTACTGGTATCAACTTGGCCGTGGATTTAATTTGGCCAATGGAACATGGACAGGAATGGCAGGGTGCCAGTTAAAGAGTATGTCAAGTTTCTGCCAGTCCTGCTTTTAAAAAATGTCACTGACCACAGAGGTTTTTGCCATATTTTGATGGGTAGAAAGCTGCTAACTTTAAGGCACATTGAATGTTTCTGCTTATTGTCAGTGATGAACAGGAAAGATCCACAGTTGTGTATCATTTTAAAAACTGTTTACCAGTAAGGAAAATTGTTGATCCACCTATTGATTCCACATTTTCAAAATAAGGCCATACCCTGAAATTGACAGTTGCCAGGTTCAATGTAAAAGGGTGAATACATAGAATCCATGTATAAACAGATAGGCTAAGAAGAGCTTCCTTCTATTTGTGTTTCACAGTTTTGTTCAGTGTTCGTCCCCTGGTGCCCTGTATACCTTCTTGTGGTACAAAGTAAATAGTTAATGAATATTTTTCAGTAAAGGAGTCAAGTTCAGAAATAGCACTCAGTCGTTCGATCAGTTTGTTCATTCAGCAAGTTTAGATTTGTTGAGCATAAAAGCAAACTTCACAGGTACCATTGTCCCTCTCCTGAGAATGCAGCTGGTTGTTCTGACTGGTTTTCTTGCAAGGAGGTGTAGGCATGTGAATTGTTTGAGCTGGCTGATGCAAAATGAAAATGGAGGTATTTATTTGCTTGGTCTGGAATCTCTACCTCACTGCTCCACCTCCATGACTATGAAACTTTGTTTCTTAAATTTTACATTATTGAAGTGTAGTTGATTTACAATGCTGTGTTAATTTCTGCTGTACAGCAAAGGGATTCAGTTATATATATATATATACATACATTCTTTTTCATACACTTTCCCACTATTGTTTATCACAGGGTATTGAATGGATTTCCCTTTGCTGTACAGTGGGAACTGTTGTTTATCCATCCTATATATACGTGTTTGCATCTACTAATCCCAAACTCCCAATCCATCCCTCAGGCCTCCTCCCTCTTGGTAACTTCCAGTCTATTCTCTATGCCTGTGAGTATGTTTCTGTTTCATAGATAAATTCATTTGTGTCACGTTTTAGATTCCACATATAAGTGAGAGCATACAGTATTTCTCTTCCTCTTTAGAAAAAAATTGCATTATAGTATAGTTGATTTACAATGTGGTACAAGTTTCAGATGTACAGTAAAATGAATCAGTTACACATATATACATGTCTACTCTTATAGATTCTTTTCCCATATAGGTCATTGCAAAGAATTGAGTAGAGTTCCCTGTGCTATACAGTAGGTATTTATTAGTTCTTTGTTTTATATACTGTAGTGTGTACATGTCAATCTCAGCCTCCCAGTTTATCCCCCCACCATTTCCACCTTGATAACCACAAGTTTATTTTCTACATCTGTTGCTATTTCTGTTTAGTAAATGTATTTATTTGTACCATACTTTTTTTTAGATTTCACGAATAAGCATGTCTTTCTGTGACTTACTTCACTCAGTATGACAACTCTAGGTCCATCTATGTTGCTGCAGATGCATTATTCCTTTTATAGCTGAATAATATTCCACTGTATACATGTACCACATCTTCTTTATTCATCTGTTGATAGACATTTAGGTTACTTCCATCCATGAGATCATGAAGAGTTGGACACAACTTAGCCACTAAACAACAATACAAAATGTCTTGGCTATTGTGAATGTTGCTGCTATAAACACCGGGGTGCGTGTATCTTTTTGTAGAATTTTCTCCAGTTATACGCCCAGGAGTGGGATTGTGAGATCATATGGGAACTCTATTTTTGTGAAATCTTGTATTTGGATTGACCCTTCATCATTCTGGGTCTGTGAACAACTACAGTGACAGAATCTCTTACCCCAATGATCCACGTTAATCATTCAACATGTTAGAAAAACACTTTTCTAAATGTTGTATCGGATGCAATGAACAAGACAGCCTCCATCCTAAAAGTGCTAATACCTAATTAAAATGCCTAATAGAAATTAAACAAGACCCAGAGGGATGGGATGGGAAGAGAGGTGGAAGGGGGGTTCAGGATGGGGAACACATGTACGCCCATGGCGGATTCAAGTCAATGTATGGCAAAATCAATGCAATATTGTAAAGTAAAATAAATTAATTAATTAATTAAAAAAAGAAATTAAACAAGAGATGCACTACAGTTGGCAGATGGAAGCAGTAGATATAAATCTATGTGCATGTGTGTGTGTATATATATATATATATATATATATATATATATGTATACACCTTATATGGATTTCCCAGGTGGCATTATTTGGTAAAGAACCTGCCTGCCAATGTAGAAGACATAAGAGACAAGGATTTGATCACTGGGTTGGGAAGATCCCCTGGAGGAGGGCATGGCAACCCACTCTAGTATTTTTGCCTAGAGAATCCCGTGGACAGAGGGAGCCTGCTGGTCTGCAATCCATGGGGTCGCAAAGAGTCAGACACGACTGAAGCAACTTAACACAACAGGCATACTTTATATATACTTTGCATGCTTCTGCTGCTAAATCGCTTCAGTCGTGTCCGACTCTGTGTGACCCCATAGAGGGCAGCCCACCAGGCTCCCCCGTCCTTGAGATTCTCCAGGCAAGAACAGTGGAGTTGGTTGTCATTTCCTTCTCCAATGCATGAAAGTGAAAAGTGAAACTGAAGTTGCTCAGTCATGTCTGACTCTTAGCAACCCCATGGACTGCAGCCTACCAGGCTCCTCCATCCATGGGATTTTTCCAGGCAAGAGTACTGGAGTGGGGTGCCATTGCCTTCTCCAATACTTTGCATATACATAAATAAACATCTGCTTTGTATATATACTACTTTGTTGAGTATATAAGCAAGTGTTAGAATTGCATTACTTTGTAGATGTATATATATATATATATATAGAGAGAGAGAGAGAGAGAGAGAGAGAGAAGTTGAAGTCTATTGATTTCTCTTTCCCAAACATGATCATTCGCTGTAAGATAATCACTATCCTGTTTGGCGTTTGTCTTTCTCAGAAGCTTTTTATTTAGGGCTTTAACTGCTTCTGGTCATAAGAGCTTAAAGCACCATCTGCAGCTTAACTTAGGAGTATCCACCAAGGAGAGATTACAAATATAGACTTACAATGACCAGAGTTAATGAATATTAATATTTCATAAGGAGTCAATCTATTTCATTACATTTTACATTAGTTCTAATAAATCTTTTCCCACCAGCAGTCCTAACAAATTGAATAGACTTTACAAATAATTAGCCAATCTCAAATGTGTCATAAATTCACTTCAACTTTGGAAAGAGTCCCAGTAAGTACTTTTATGGTGTATTCTTGCAAACAAGCCGTAATTCACAATTAACTCTGGTTTAAAGTGTGACAGGTATTTGATGCTGTCAAATGACAAGTTTCGCTTAAGCACATAAAAGAAGCCCAGTTAAATTCCCTATAATGATAGGTTTGGAGAATGCTCATTTCAGTGTCCTCTAGCCCCATGGCAGGACTTTGCTAAAAATGATTTTAATGGAAGATAACGCTATGGGGGGGAGATATCCAAGTTCAGAGAAACATCTGAAAAGTAAATCAGAATCACAGAAAGCTGCAGTTCTGTCCTCAATTTCACTACCTTTTCTTCCATCAGAAATTTGGTAATGTCAGCTCTGCAAAGTATTAAAATCTTTCCACCTATTGTGGGCAGCATTTATGTAAATGCAATATGGTGATTTATCCTGAAGATGCATCCATGTCTTTTTTTTCTTCAAGCCCACTAATATGAAAACAAGTAACCAATTAAGTTTTGACTTTCTATAAACATAAAGCATCTACATTAAAAAGGTTTAACTTTAACTCTGAAAGATCACAAAATCTGCCACTATATTATTATTTGAAAATTTCTAGTGAAGAAGACCACAAATTAACACTTGTAAAGCTAAGGGAAAGATAGGTTTTGTTATGTTTCATTTCTCAAAAGGTCAAGCTAGTTTTTGTTTTTGTTTTTGTTTTTTTTTAATACAGTTGTCTCTTTCATGAGCTAGAACACTAGCTTATAAGTCAGTTTTCCGTTTTTCAGCATTTTATGCAGATTTTAAAGCTTTGGGCTAAAAAAGCAAATCTCCATTTTGAAATCCAACTATTCAACTTTAAATATAAGAAAACTGTTATAAAAAATTTTCTGACATGTTAAATAAAATATTATTGAATCATATAATCACAACGTTGTGGAAAATTTTAAATATGGATTTTGGGAAAGAATTAATAAATTGGTTCAAGACAAGGTAGCAGTGTATTTCTTGTGTTTCCTTACAGGTTCTAGGAAAAGTTTGTGTTTTCACAATGATGTTTTATTACATGAAAAGGGAGTTGCAAAGATTTAGCTAGTGGAACTAAAGATTCATAGGACAAGCCCAGTGGAGGTACTGAAAAAAAAAAAAAAAACTGAGTTATTCTTTGGAACTGTGCATAACTTTGCTCTAAACTGTCTACTTTAGAATGTTTTAGAAAGTACAAGAACACACACACAGACATCCCATTTGTCTTCCCAGTGGTGACAACATCACACATGGTACAGTCTCTGGAAAATTCCACTGTATTATCATAAACACTTTTCCGAACTCACTGTCTTCCTAAAGGGATTTCCTGAGACCCTCAGGCTTCTCTTGATCACCTTTGGAGAAGTACTATCCCAGCACGTACAGTTTAGTAGTATTAGTAGTTGGTGTTAGCCACTCTTTGTGACCCAATGGACTGTAGCTCACCAGGCTCCTCTGTCCATGGGATTCTCCAGGCAAGAGTACTGGAGTGGGTTACAATTCCCTTCTCCAGGGCATCTTCACTACACAGGGATCGAACCCATGTCTCCTGCATTGCAGGCAGATTCTTTACCACTGTGCCACCTGGGAAGCCTGTACAGTTTGGAGAATCTGAATAAGTAAAAATGCTTCCTTCCTGTGTGATTTCTGTTCATGTTTTGTCACATCCATGTTTTGTCACAGTTTTGTCACAGAGGAACCAGAGATTAAATTGCCAACATCCGTTGGATCATCGAAAAAGCAAGAGTTCCAGAAAAACATCTACTTCTGCTTATTGACTATGCCAAAGCCTTTGACTATGTGGATTGCAACAAACTGTGGAAAATTCTGAAAGAGATGGGAATACCAGACCATCTGACCTGCCTCCTGAGAAACCTATATGCAGGTTAGGAAGCGACAGTTAGAACTGGACATGGAACAACAGACTGGTTCCAAATAGGAAAAGGAGTCCGTCAAGGCTGTATATTGTCACTCTGCTTATTTAACTTATATGCAGAGTACATCATGAGAAATGCTGGGCTGGATGAAGCACAAGCTGGAATCAAGATTGCCGAAAGAAATATCAATAACCTCAGATATGCAGATGACACCACCCTTATAGCAGAAAGTGAAGAAGAACTAAAGAGCCTCTTGATGAAAGTGAAAAAGGAGAGTGAAAAAGCTGGCTTAAACCTCAACATTCAGAAAACCAAGATCATGGCATCTGATCCCATCACTTCATGGGAAATAGATGGGGAAACAGTGGAAACAGTGTCAGACTTTATTTTTTGGGGCTCCAAAATCACTGCAGATGGTGACTGCAGCCATGAAATTAAAAGACGCTTACTCCTTGGAAGGAAAGTTATGACTAACCTAGATGGCATATTAAAAAGCAGAGACATCACTTTGCCAACAAAGGTCCATCTAGTCAAAGCTATGGTTTTCCAGTAGTCATGTATGGATGTGAGATCTGGACTATAAAGAAAGCTGAGCGCTGAAGAATTGATGCTTTTGAACTGTGGTGTTGGAGAGGACTGTTGAGAGTCCCTTGCACTGCAAGGAAATCCAACCAGTCAATCCTAAAGGAGATCAGTCCTGGGTGTTCATTGGAAGGACTGATGCTGAAGCTGAAACTCCAATTCTTTGGCCACCTGATGCGAAGAGCTGACTCATTTTAAAAGACCCTGATGCTGGGAAAGATTGAAGGCGGGAAGAGAAGGGGATGACAGAGGATGAGATGGTTGGATGACATCACCAACTCAATGGACATGAGTTAGAGTAAACCCTGGAAGTTAGTGATGGACAGGAAGGCCTGGCGTGCTGTAGACCAAAGAGTCGCAAAGAGTCGGAGCAACTGAACTGAACTGACTTGGTCACATCCGGTAACTCCTTTGATTTTCACACTATTCCTGTGTTCTTGTAAGTATGCAAGGCAGAGATCATATACCAATTTCTAGGTGTCAAAATGATGTCCCATAACTTGCCCAGGTTTGCCTAGTAAGTTTCTCCTCCTAGACAAAGCCCCAACGTTTCAGAGTCCAAATCTAATGATCTCTTCACAGACTTTCTCTTTGCAACATTTACCATATCCATGATAGAGGTCACATGTGCACACATGATGTCAGAGTCTCAGAATCAGAACAGAACTATCGCATGAAAAGCTGATTAAACACACTAAAGCACACACAAATATGCAAACAGAAAATTTAGACAAGGTCTCTGTTTTCATTTGAATAAACCCATCACTCCTTTTTCTAACCTCTCAGAGTTTATTCGTTGTCTCTCAAGTTGTAAAATATTGCAGGCCTAAAATATCATAAAATATTTCAAAATGTTCTAAGACTGTCTTTCCTACCCTTGCAACCCTCACCATCAGCCACACTTGACACGCTTGCCCCTTCCTGCCACTTTTTCTAGCAAATGTGTGAACAGATCCTGCCAAAGTATTTCCATCTTAGCTTATGCCTTTCTGGGGTCTTAGAAATGTCAGCCTACAGAGAATGAGATGCCCAGGAAAGATAGTTTAAACAACCTACTTCCATATCTGTTGTCTGCCAGCTTTATTCTCAAAGAATAACAAAAAAAAGAAAGAAAGCAAACATATAATCCATAACCAAGTGCAAATTCCTTTCACAAGGAACAGTTTAGGAAACTATAATTTATGAGGAGATCATATTTTAAAAATGATAACACTTCGAATGATTTGGCATTTACCATCATTGAAATTAATTTCTCCTGGGGTAAGACAAATATGACATATTCGGCAGAACAATCTTAGCAATAGCAATTATTAGTAAAACTCATTATCAAATAAAACATATTGAGACGTTTGTTGTTTTTTAGTCACTCAGTTGTGTCCAACTCTTTTGGGACACCATGGATTGTAGCCAGCCAGGCTCCTCTGTCCATGGGATTTCCCAGGCAAGAATACTGGAGTGGCTTGTCATTTCCTTCTCGTTTTTGAAGGGACAGATAACTTTATAGAGGGCATGGGGTTGTGATCATTTTCAATCTAATAGAACGTTAAGGAGTCTTCCCAAATTTAATTGAACAAAGTAGATTATTACAATTGGATTGGACAAAATGATTGAAAGATAATCTTCCTTTTAACCAGGAGAATCATCATCACGTTACATCATTGCATTAAAGGTGAGAAATCTCCATGAGTAATATGAAAGGAAGATTCTCCAATCAAATGGAAAGTTTGGCAAAAGAACCTATCAACTGGCTCCCCTTAAAATGAGCTCATCATGTTTTCTGAAGGAGAACTGATGCAGAAAGTAGGATAAAAGGCCAGACTTTGGACTAACTTGCAAAAAAATCTGCAGGCAGGAAGTAACATCTGGGCCAATAAATTACCCAGACAAAATAAGTGGCTTGGTTGATGTGGAGAGATTTAAATGGAAGTAAACAAACATAAATAAACCAGGAGGGCACTCAAAGAGTTTGGAGTAGGGCAAGGAAATTAAAGTCAAATGGAGTAAGAAAAATATGCAAGAGGCAATGAGTGTTCAGATCTCTCGGAGCATCCCTTACCTGATAGCTCAGTTGGTAAAGAATCAGCCTGCAATGCAGGAGACCCCAGTTCAATTCCTGGGTCAGGAAGATCCCCTGGAGAAGGGATAGGATACCTACTCCAGTATTCTTGGGCTTCCCTTGTGGCTCAGCTGGTAAAGAATCTGCCCACAATGTGGGTTGGGAAGATCCCCTGGAGAAGGAAAAGGCTACCCACTCAAGTATTCTGTCCTGGAGAATCTCATGGACTGTATAGTCCATGGGGTTGCAAAGAGTCGAACACGACTGAGCGACTTTCACTTTCACTTTCCCGCAACCTGTCTTACCTGGCAGAGTTCAAGTTGAAATCCTGACTGGGGAGCTCTCACAAGTCAATCACTACAGATTTTTCCTAGAACCACTGGATTTAAAAAAAAAAATTTGGCTGTGCATGTGGGATCTAAGTTCTCCAACCAGGGATGGAACCTGTACCCTGTGCGTTGTAAACGTTGAGTCTTACCCACTGCACAGCCAGGGGCCACTTAGGTGGAGAGGAGGAAGGAGAATTCCCCATGAGGGGCCAAAGATACTTGGGTGAAAATAAATACATAAAATAATAATGACGGTGATGGTAATGGTAGAATTTGTAACAAGAAAAAAGCTTCTGAACTTACCTAGTCATCCAGTGGTTAAGAATTCACCTGCCAATGTAGAGGACACAGGTTAGATCCCTGGTTTGGGAAGATTTTACATGCCACAGGGCAACTAAGCCCATGTCCTTCAACTGCTGAAGTCAGTGCACCCTAGAGCCTGTGCTCTGCAACGAGACACTGCCACAATTAGAAGCCCATGCACCACAACTAGGGAGTAGCCCCAGGAAACCCACACACAACAGTGAAGACCTAATGCAGCCAAAGATAAATAAATAAGTTTCTTAAATAAATAATAAAACACACTTTCTAGTGATATAACCAAAAAGCCCTTTAGAAGCCAATACAGACCAGCCAGGTTTCTGTTTAAGCTCATTAACTGTAAGCAAAGTAAAGCCACTTGGATTCTCAAAGCTATTTATTCTTATTTTACACACAACTCCAGTGGAACTGGTTATGTGTTAAAAGAATATTAATGGGCTCTCCATATAGCCCAGTTATGCGTCAGTTCCTAGATGAACAAGGGAAAAGAGATCCTTCTTTTTTGGAACTTATATTACAGAAAATACATTTTTTTCAGGCTAAAGTTGTTTACAGGAAGCAAATTTGCCTGCATCGAACTTTTAAGAAAGCATTCTAAAAGCAATGAAAAGTGACAGCATATGTAGTAAGATTTTGGAGTGAAACTATAAAAACCAAAGGGAAGAATTCATAAAGCTTGTTTGTCTGTGACAATGGAGTAGAGGAACAAGCAATATTAAAGAATTATTTCCAGAGCTTTCCTGGCGGCTCAGTGGTAAAGAATCTGCCTGCCAATGCAGGAGACACAGGTTTGATCCCAGATCTGGGAAGATCCCACATGCTGTGGAGCAACTAAACTCATGCACCATGACTACTGAGCCTGCATTCTTGGGCCTGAGGGCTGCAAGTACTGAGCCCACATGCTGCAACCACTGAAGCCTGTGTGCCTGAGACCCGGTTCTCTGCAACAAGAGAAGCCACCGCAATGAGAAGCCTGTTCCCCACAACTAGAGAAAGGCCCACCCAGCAATGAAGACTCAGCACAGCCAAAAATAAATAAAATTATTTTTTAAATTCAGTGTTTAAAAAAAGAATTAGTTCCAGAGATAATCACGCGTACTCAACCATACCACCAGTGTTTACAGTGATGATCCTTAGTGAGACACACACGTGCCCACAATCACACACACACACAATCACACATACACACAAACACATGATCCTACAGTCATCATTTTCTGCTTACAGAGCATGAAAGCAGAACACATTTTGGATGGATGCCCATGAAAGTGGTTAAAATAAATTTTGGTTGCTTAAAGATTGTATGAATGGTTGAGGTTTAATGAATCATGTGTTTTTAATGATAATGGATGCATGGGTTGTCCGGGTTTAACCTGACATCTGTTTTTCTCTCTTGGCTGATATGGCATTCAACATATGGCATCCTTGTCTGACTCAGGTGTACAAAGATACTGAGCAGGACTCACAAGTTCAGTGTAGGCTAGTAGGTACGTCAGAAATAAGATCCAGAGGAGAGTTTGTCAGGAGAGCTCACACATGAAATCAACTTCATTGTTAGGGTGGATTTTTAGGAAATGAAACTGCACTTCTCTGGACAGGATACAGTCCCACCAGCGCCAAGAAACCATAACCCAGCTGTTGTTTCTTTGCTCAAGGTCTTCCTTGATGTTCTCCAGGATCTCCTAGGACCATGGAAATCCATTTGAAAGGATGGCATGAAAGGGCTAATGTCTTCTCAGAACATAGTTTTAGATGTAAAATAAATTCTGGTAACTGATGGACTCATTTACAGAAATAGATTTCCAAAGGAGAGTGCATTGGACATTTTATTAAGAGTCTATGACAGAGAGATGCCATTTGGAATCTGAAGACACTAGTAAGAGTTCCCCTTCCCACAACTGCAAATTACAAAATACCATCTAATTCTCTATATCATTTATTGATGCCCCTGAAATCTAGAAAATGAGCCAAGCTGGCTACTCTTCATGAGCCTCTTAAAAATCCGTATGAAAAGAACACTTCCCTAACCCAGTGTGAGGATCAATGCTCAGATGTTTAATAGCTCAGATGCCTCCTGGTTTTCTCAGGTTCTGAGGATTGCTCTCATTAGCCCTCCTCCTTCAGGTAGATTAGTCTCCTATGTGTGGGATTTCATCAGCTTCTTATGTGTAACTCCTTTTCTATTAGGGATGTATATAGCAACCATTGTAAAATTAAAATAATATTTTGATTTTCCAGTAAATTATAAAAGGCAACTCCTAAAATTAGAGATACCAAGGGAACATTTCATGCAAAGATGGGCTCGATAAAGGACAGAAATGGTATGGACCGAACAGAAGCAGAAGATATTAAGAAGAGGTGGCAAGAATACACAGAAGAACTGTACAAAAAAGATCTTCACAACCAAGATAATCACGATGGTGTGATCACTGACCTAGAGCCAGACATCCTGGAATGTGAAGTCAAGTGGGCCTTAGAAAGCATCACTACGAAGAAAGCTAGTGGAGGTGATGGAATTCCAGTTGAGCTATTTCAAATCCTGAAAGATGATGCTGTGAAAGTGCTGCACTCAATATGCCAGCAAATTTGCAATGCTCAGCAGTGGCCACAGGACTGGAAAAGGTCAGTTTTCATTCCAATCCCAAAGAAAGGCAATGCCAAAGAATGCTCAAACTACTGCACAATTGCACTCATCTCACATGCTAGTAAAGTAATGCTCAAAATTCTCCAAGCCAGGCTTCAGCAATATGTGAACCATGAACTTCCTGATGTTCAAGCTGGTTTTAGAAAATGCAGAGGAACCAGAGATCAAATTGCCAACATCCGCTGGATCATGGAAAAAGCAAGAGAGTTCCAGAAAAACATCTATTTCTGCTTTATTGACTATGCCAAAGCCTTTGACTGTGTGGATCACAATAAACTGTGGAAAATTCTGAAAGAGATGGGAATACCAGACCACCTGACCTGCCTCTTGAGAAATCTGTATGCAGGTCAGGAAGCAACAGTTAGAACTGGACATGGAACAACAGACTGGTTCCAAATAGGAAAAGGAGTATGTCAAGGCTGTATATTGTCACTCTGCTTATTTAACTTATATGCAGAGTACATCATGAGAAACGCTGGACTGGAAGAAACACAAGCTGGAATCAAGATTGCTGGGAGAAATATCAATAACCTCAGATATGCAGATGACACCACCCTTATGGCAGAAAGTGAAGAGGAACTCAAAAGCTCCTTGATGAAAGTGAAAGAGGAGAGTGAAAAAGTTGGCTTAAAGCTCAACATTCAGAAAACGAAGATCATGGCATCCAGTCCCATCACTTCATGGGAAATAGATGGGGAAACAGTGGAAAGAGTGTCAGGCTTTATTTTTCTGGGCTCCAAAATCACTGCAGATGGTGACTGCAGCCATGAAATTAAAAGACGCTTACTCCTTGGAAGGAAAGTTATGACCAACCTAGGTAGCATATTCAAAAGCAGGGACATTACTTTGCCAACGAAGGTCCGTCTAGTCAAGGCTATGGTTTTTTCCTGTGGTCATGTATGGATGTGAGAGTTGGACTGTGAAGAAGGCTGAGCACCAAAGAATTGATGCTTTTGAACTGTGGTGTTGGAGAAGACTCTTGAGAGTCCCTTGGACTTCAGGGAGATCCAACCAGTCCATTCTGAAGGAGATCAGACCTGGGATTTCTTTGGAAGGAATGATGCTGAAGCTGAAACTCCAGTACTTTGGCCACCTCATACAAAGAGCTGACTCATTGGAAAAGACTCTGATGCTGGGAGGGATTGGGGGCAGGAGGAGGAGAAGGGGACGACAGAGGATGAGATGGCTGGATGGCATCGCTGACTCGATGGATGTGAGTCTGAGTGAACTCCGGGAGTTGGTGATGGACAGGGAGGCCTGGCGTGCTGCGATTCATGGGGTCGCAAAGAGTCGGACATAATTGAGCGACTGAACTGAACTGAACTGAAGACAGTAAAGAAAAGGAAGGTTTTTAAGAAAAGGGTGAAATCAATGGAATTGAAAACAAAGTGTGGCTAAGACTTCCAAACACTGGATACAAAATTAAAATCATGCCTGATTTATGAGACAAAAGAATAAGTTAATGCAAGCTAATTGAATATTTTTACCCTTGGTCATTTTTTCTTCTCTTTGTTTATTAAAACATGCAAAGGTGTCTGTGAAGAAAGAAAGAGAAAGTGGGGGAGGGAGAGAGGTAGGAAATAAGGAAGAAAGGAAGGAAAAAGGGAAGGAAGGAAGGAAGGAAAGAAGAAAGAAATGAAAGAATGAATAAGGGAAGAAAGAAAGGACCTTCCCTATGACATTTTGCTCTCATAGGGGATTTTGTCAATAAAAAGCATATAATTCTTTAATCATTTAATATTAATATTGCAAATCTTAATAAAATATCTTTATCCTGTAGAGATTGTATCATTTGCTTTGAAGTTAGTGACAGTTAATAAGATGGAAAGAGTAATAAAGAGAAAAATGTGAAGAGAGTCAAGGTATACAGACATTATTTTAATTTACAAGCTGCAGTGGTGCTTTCACTCACTGGGTGAGCTGAATATCAAAAGCACTCTCTTATTTCCCTGTTGGGTTGGTGGTATATAGAAAATGAAAACCTCACTTATATTTGCAAACTCATTAATCATGGTATAGTGTTAACATGTTACAATCTAGGGATTAGGCCTAGTTATCATTGTTTGGCATAAAATCAATTCAAGAAATATATCTTTAGAATAAAAAGTGTACATTATGAATACATTATGAATATATTTTGACCTTTTGCCTGTGTTCCATAGGACTTCAGGGAGGAAAGTTATAGAGGTGTCTTGATTAAAATGGATTTTTAGTGAGGTCAGAGCTTTGAAAGGCATGAAGAATTTTACATCAAGCTAGTCTAGGCAGAAAAAATATCTTAATATATTTTTACATTCTTTTCCTCCCTCCTTCTCTATAAAAGCTTGTTTTACAAACTACTAGGAGAAAATATTGATTTTGTTATCATAAACCTTCAGTGCTGAATTTTTATGCATTTTATTGGCAATTAGAAAGCACTAAAAGCTGAGAATGCACCATAATGGGATAATCAAGGAGTTGACAGTAATCACAGGGGGCAGAAAATAAATTAAAAGCTTGCATTGTGCAACCCATTATAACATGGTCTGCACAATATTAAATTATTCAGCTAAAAATGTTTAACACTCAGTGAATTAGCTTTCAGTAAAATGTGAAAATTGACAGGTTTTTTTCCTCTACTCCTTCCCAAACACCACTAAAACAAGAGTATTGGTTTTATCTTTAAGGCAAAATCCAGGGGACAAATGGGAAGGGAGAAGATGTAATCAAAAAAACCACAACAATAATGGAAAGTTCGTGATAATAAGAAAACAAAATCCTATCCTAATGAGGAAAGAGAAGGGAGCCACACAAAAATCTGATTTATTTCACAGAGTTCTACCTCCTCCCAAGTCCCATTCATTTGGGTACTTGGCCCTCGATGATGCTGGAATCTTCTCTGCTGACAGTCAAATAGAGTCTTGGAAACAATGAGCATCCCATAAGGAACACAAGCTTGGGTATCTGCATGCCAAGTGGAGTCATAAAAAAGGTGCACTTAATTCCTCCAGCAATATGTAACATCACTTCTGAAATGCTGTCTACTAGGGAAGCTCATTAGAAAACCATTGCTCAGGTGTTTTTAAGGGGTTGGGGGGAGTTGGTCACATAGGCATCCTCTGCTTGGCACATACCAAAATCCCAGACTCCCAGAAGGAAAGCAAATTGTCAACAAACTGTATTGTATACATAAATAATTTTGACAGTGAACTATTCTTATCAGGGAATGGTGAGAACCCTCCTGAAATCCAAGTTTCAACATACTAGCCCAGGGTCAAGCTTGGAAACTACTGACCTTTCAAATGTCGGCACTCTCAGGACTATGATGTTAATTTTTTTCTTCATCCAAGACATGTTCAAATTCAGGGAAGAAAAATAATTTTCATTTCCACTAATCATGTGACTTGAGGAATGTGAGTCTGGAACGTTAGGCAGTCAATGTTGCCTTCACTGAAAAGTGTATTTCCTTGGAATTGACACAACAGAAGAAAAAAATTGAGAGATGGCAAAGAGAAACCATATTCTTCTGAGCCCCTAGATACAGCCATACCTTCAGCTTGACGCTTCTCTGGTTATTTATTTTGTGAGCCAATAAACTCCCTTGTTTTGTCTAGATTGAATGAGTTTTTTTTCACTGGCAAAAGAGACATAATTTGTTTATCCCATATAGTCAGGACCTACTATTGTTAATCGTGTGTGTGTGTGTGTGTCTGTGCTCAGTTGTGTCCAACTCTGTGACCTCATGGACTTTAGCCCACTAGGCTCCTATGTCCATGGAATTTTTCAGGCAAGAATACTGGAGTGGGTTGACATTTCCTACTCCAGGGAATCTGGGATCGAATCTGCATCTCCTGCCCTGGCAGGTAGATTCTTTACCATTGTGCCACCTTTTTAATCATGGGATACTGTTTTCTTAGAAAACAGCAGAAGACATTGAAGACAGATTTGAAGGAAAGGAGGCAGGAATAAGATGAGTGGTAGAGATGTGAGTGAGAATAAAGTTTAAGTTTGAGTTGAATAGCCAATCTGACAAACCAGGATGGTTTAAAGGGAAGCCTAAAATTCTCCATGGAAATCTTACTCTTCTGCACCAAAAGATGCCACCCATTAAATAAAATGCATCATCAAATGCATTGATATATCTGAAACCAAAACAACACCTGTACAGTATCATTAGTATGAAAAAAGTAAATTTTAATTGGATTGTGACTAATACAAAGCAGTAGGCTTTGGCAAAGAAGCTTGTTCTAGGGAAATAATTTCTAAAAACAAACAAACAAACAAACAACCCAATAAATTAGATTTCCTGCTTCAGGATAACCCTTATTCAAAGTCTCATATTCAATCTGAGATGGTGGATATTTATAACCCTAATACAAATAATCTATTCATTAGACATTGGTTCTGAATTTTTTTTTTTCTGTCTTGCCATGCAAGAGGAAAAAAAGAAGAGTTAGGTGCCTGGTTTTAAGCAAAACTTCTTTTAAGGAAAAAAATCAAATGGTTAAGCCATCCCTTGCTTTTGAAAGAAGCTAATGTTCAGAAATGCAGTCTTGGAAAGATTAATAAAACTGCTGTGTCCTAAAGTTGAGAAACATTTAGACTCCTTTTAAAGGGTAGAATAGAATTTTGATATCAGAAGAATAGTTCTCTAATTACAAGTGTAGAAAATCTTGAATTACTAGTTATTCATGGTCAGTCAGTGGCAGTTGTCACAAAGTCAGAAGAGAGAAAATGGAATGGAATTGAGTGAAGGTGACCCTGGGGAAGTGAATGGGAAATTTAGTGTATTACAGGGCACTTTTACTCACCTCCTGTCATTATACCATCCCAACGGTGCCAAACTTTTCACAGAATTCTAGAAATTCACATTTTGTATAAAATCTCTGAATTTAAAAAATTTTGTAACTAATTCAACCCAGTGGCAGCTGAAGAGAACACCTTTGAGGTCCAACCTGCTTCTGCGGGGTTGCAAATTTTCTTTTAGGGCATATTTGGTACTAATGTGACTCCAAATAAAATGCCAGTTTGGACACTGAGGTCACATGGAATTATTCAGTTATTGGGGACTGATGAGTTTCCTTAATTAAATCCATGTGGTTGGGTTTTTCCTTACTCTATAGCTCAGTGTACCAGCTTCCCAGGCAGTGCTAGTGGTAAAGAATGCACCTACCAATGCAGGAAACTCTAAGAGACTCAAGTTTGATCCTGGGTAGAGAAGATCCCCTGGAGGAGGGCATGGCAACCCACTGCAGTATTCTTGCCCAGAGAACCCATGGAAAGAGGAGCCTGGCGGGCTATAGTTCATTGGGTCGCAAAGGGTCGGACACAACTGAAGGGACTTAGCATGCACTCACAGAGAGCTCAGTGTGGAAGGATGGGCATTTCTGCTCCATGCTGTCATTCAGGGATCCAGTTTCCTTCCCTCTTGTGGCTGTCATATCCTGGGCTTCACTTCCTTCATAATCAACTAATGGAAAGAATAAAGAGAAAGGGAGAGCATATGGAATAGACTATTACCCCAAAGGTGATATAATTTTGTTATTACACTATTACTTTAATTTCCATTTCATCAATTACTAGTGAGTTTAAAATTAATTTTACTGGTCATGTGCTGTTCATCTTTTGTGAACTGCTTGTACAATTACTTTATAAGCTGTAAGCAGTTTTTCAAATGTTGAATTTCTTTGCCTTTTCAAAAAATAATTCTCGTAAACTAGCTTGATTGCCTTCAAATCCTCACAAACTGCTTTATGGATTAAGCTAGATCATCTGTTTTTACAGATGAAGGAAATGAGGCTCAGACAGGGGACCTGTCTTATCCAGATCCTGTAGCTGAATGAGGAGGAATGGAGACTGGAGCCAAGGCCCCTAAATCCCAGACCCCCAGAATTTTATGCGTCTTTCTTTTTCCTCCCCACCCGCAATGCTCACCACAGAAGTTAGCCAGAAGGTAGGAGAGGGAGAGAAGAAAGAGTAAAACCCAACAACACTTTTAATGGCCCTGTGGCATGGGAATGAGGAATGTGAATGAAGATAGAAAAACACTTCCAAAGAATTGAGGAGTGTATGCTTTCAGATCTTGGTCCTATGGCATCATTATAGAAATATCCCTTCCCTCGGAAAAAAAAAAAAAAAAACTTAGCTCCTGAGGACTTCCCTGATGGTCCAGTGGTTAAGACTTTGCCTTCCAAAGAAGAGTGTGCAGGTTTGATCCCTAGTCAGGGAGCTCAGATCCCACATGCCTTACGGCTGAAAAAACAAAACATTAAACAGAAGCAATGTTGTGACAAATTCAATTAAGACTTTTAAAAATGATCCACATCAAAAAACAAAAACAAAAAATAAACTTAGCCCTTAAACCAGGGGTTCTTAGTGAGAGGGTGTTTGTTTTCTCCCAGGAGAATCTGGTAATATCTGGAGAAATTTGGGTTGTTATAACTGGGTAGAAAGTGTTTCTGGAACATTGAGGTTAGAGGTTAGGGATACTTGTAAGCATCCTTCAATACACAGGAAAGCCCACACAAGAATCCCTCCCAAATATCAATCTTATCAAGGTTGAAAAACCCTACTTTATACCAGAAATGCATGACCCAGAGCCTGTGCCCTCTAAACATTATTTTTGTGTTAAACACCATTTACTTAGGCCCAGAAAATGCCCCTTAAAAAATAAAATGAGGCTTATGTCATCAAGAACTTTAATAACCAAATGATTAAGATCTTTGCATGTGCGCTCAGTTGCATCTGACTCTTTGCGACCCCATGGTCTGTAACCCACCAAGCTCTGCAGTCTGTGCAATTTCCCAGGCAGGAATACGGGAGTGGGTTGCCATTTCCTCCTCCAGAAAATCACCCAGGGATCGAATCTGTGTCTCTTACATTGACAGGTAGATTCTTAACCACCAAACCCCCTGGGAAGCCCAATTAAGATCATTGGTACCTTGATAATTCCCAAAGGACAAGAGCAATTCAATCACTATAAAATCATTTCATGGAGGTCCATACTTTGGTCCACTGAAAATGACCACGAATGAAAGACAAATCTGAATGCTGTTGATTCAGCTTCAGGAAGGATAACAGCTCACTTGATTGTGGGAATGTGCACCTGAGCCTGCAAAACACAGTCTTGCAGTTTAAAACTCGGCAATAAATATGAGAAATCCATTCATTGAGATCCATCTTCATTATTGAAATGGAAATAGATTCACTGAGACATTATTGACTATCTCACGAGATAGCACATACATCTGCATCACATTTCCATAACATGACTTCGAGAAAATGCACTAATATTAGGCTTCTTTTACCAACGTTTGATAAATCATAGGCATTAAATACATGTTTGATGAATTAATGAAGTGTCCCATATATCTATTCCCAAATATGCCAGAATTCTGTTTTTTGAATGTGAAGTCAGATATCGTGGTTTGGAGATTAAATCTTATAATTTTTAAATGATAGCAGTAATGTATTACGTGGCTTAATAAAAACTCTTTTGATAGTTGAAGATGAAGTGACCCATCAATATCAAGTCACGTGTGTTGCTAAGTTTGTACTTATTTTCCTCAGAGATCTATTACATTCCAGCATCATTAGTTGCAGAGAACAGCCACTGTACTTAATTTAATCAGGAAAGGACTTATTAAGAAATATTAGGAAGCTCAAGAATGGTTCCAAGATAGGGTAAACAAGATGAGGTTCTTGGTGAGGCTTCCAGTGACAACTTTCAGAGATACTCCTTTGAACCAGGATGGCAAAAGAAAGTATGAAGTGAAGTGAAGTTGCTCAGTCGTGTCTGACTCTTTGCAACCCCAAGGACTGTAACCCACCAGGCTCCTCCATCCATGGGATTTTCCAGACAAGAATACTGGAGCAGGTTGACAATTCCTTCTCCAGGAGATCTTCCCTATCCAGGGATTGAAGCCGGGTCTCCCGCACTGTAGGCAGACGCTTTACCATCTGAGCCACCAAGAAAGTATGAACATGGACCAAACTGAGATGGGCAGACCACCGCACGTGTGAAGTCCTGAGACCGACAAGGGGTTAGGAGGAGTCATCTTATTGGAGGAGTTGTGAGATGGGCGGGACTATTGGGATGGGAGGAGCCATCTCATTGAAGGGAACTTGGGCTAAGATATCGTATTGGAGGAGTCACAAGATAGGCAGGACCACAGGATGGGAGGAACCATCTTATTAAAGGAGCCATGAGATGGGTGGGACTATGAGGACAGGAAGAACCTTAAAATAGGAGAGAACTGTTGCAGCTATGATACTTGGAAAGTCACCAGCACCGTTGACCCAAGAGACATGCTGCATGTTCACCGTGCCTGTGTCCCACCTATCTATCCTAATGTAACTCCTGTGTCAAAATCTCACCACAAGAGTGTCTAATCGGCAGTCTGTGTCACGTGCCTACACACTCAGGACAGTAAGGCTAGAAAAACAGAGCTCTTTATTGTTTTCCTATTTTAGGAAGCTGCTGCTGCTAAGTTGCTTCAGTCGTGTCCGACTCTGTGCCACCCCATAGACGGCAGCCCAGGAGGCTCCCCCGTCCCTGGGATCCTCCAACCAAGAACACTGGAGTGGGTTGTCATTTCCTTTTCCAATGCATGAAAGTGAAAAGTGAAAGTCAAGTCGCTCAGTCGTGTCTGACTCCCAGCGACCCCATGGACTACAGCCTTCCAGGCTCCTCCATCCATGGGATTTTACAGGCAAGAGTACTAGAGTGGGGTGCCATTTAGGAAGCTAGATTCACAATAAAGGAGTCCATCAAAATGTACAATGACTGTGTATCCTATATATATCTATCTACAATATTTGATTTTTTTTTTCTTATTGGATATACAAGTAGACTTTCTCAGCCTCTATTTCAGTAAGTGGAGTATGTGATTTAGTCCTAGTTAGTACAGTGTAAGTAAAATTCCTATATGGAAGAATTCCTAATGGCCTCCCATGGAATCATCCTGCCACTCTCTTTCCTCATCCACTAGCCAAAGGCAAGGAAGGCAGCCAATGTCTTTGAGATTCTAGAGGATGGTGTACTCGCAAGGTGGCAGAAGGCTTGATCCCCAGATGACCACATGGAGCAGAGCCCCTCATACCCCAGCAGCTAATTAGAGTCTAAACATGCTTCCTTGGGTTGACTATGAATTTATCTGTTACTGCTGCTAGATTGCTTTAATTAATACAGAGTACAATGATTCAATCCAGTAATATACAATAAACCTGTAAAGAATTAGGATAAACAGTGAAAGCAAAGAAAAGACAATCTCCATCATCTCTCAAGTTTAATCACGAAAGTTTCATGAACTCTGTGGGGTTCGATCTTTGCCATAACACCCTGTAATATTTATGATAGTGTTCATACTGAAGTGGTGAGAATCCTCAGACACAAAGATTACAGACTGTGATACAACAAAATGTTAATCATTCTCAGTAACCAAACCTCTATAAGCTTCATAAAATTTCCATTAAGAAAATGCTGTAAGCTCCTTTTTTTTCCATGCTCCACTACATATTATATTGTTTGCATATTTATAACCTTTTTGATTGAAAAATAATATTTTTCTTCATGAGTCATTTACTTTACTGTGTTAAAGTAAGAAATGAAACAAACGTCTAAGATGCCATTCAGCCTAATATGTCGCCTGATACAAATATGCATCAAGGGTTTGTCTAGTAAGTGAAGTAGATGTGAATTCCAAAATGTGTCTCTCCTTAGGATTCAGAAAAAGCTACTTGGGATAGTCTGACTATGGACATTTCCTTGTGATTGACATTTCTAGTTAAACCGTTCTATTGTTCTCCAGACACTAATCACTTACCACCTTTTATTCATTAAAGAAATGTCACAGGAAGTTGCAAAACTGTGAAATGTCACCATTGCAGATGATAATGACCTTTCCTGGAATATAAACCTCTGCCATAAAACCATTAAATCTGAATGTCTCTAAACTTTGACTCCTTGATCCATTTATATTTGTGGTAAGGTTGATGCATGATGCGTGCATGCATGCTACGTCACTTCAGTCATGTCCAACTCTGTGCATCCCTCTGGACTGTAGCCTGCCAGGCTCCTCTGTCTGTGGGATTCTCCAGGCAAGAATACTGGAGTGGGTTGCCATGCTCTCTTCCAGGGTATCTTCCCCACCCAGGGAGCGAACCCATGTCTCTTATGTCTCCTGCATTGGCAGGCAGGTTCTTTACCACTAGTGCCACTTGGGAAGCCCTGGCAAGCTGGAATTACAGTCTTGCTTCCTTCCTTCCTTCCTTCCTTCCTTCCTTTCTCTCTCTTTCTTTCTTTCCTCTCTCTCCCCCTCCCACACTCTTTCCTTCCTTTCTCCCTCTGTTTCTCTTGCTCGCTTTCTTTCTGAAATACATTGATGCTAAGTAGTTTGGTATTATTATTTCTAGGGATATTATTTACCACAGATAAATATTTCATTGAAATGAAGGCTCTTCCTTTATCATAATGCCTCATCTCTGATCATTGAATAGGGAGCCAAGACTTTCCATTTCCATCGAATTCCAAAAGTATTCATATAGAGCTAATGTATGTATAAATAGATAATAGACAGATAGAGAGAGGCTAGTAGACATTTCTATTTCCTAGGGTAACTAACAGACTCAATACACTGAGATAGTAAAGATGACTCATTTCAATTACTTCATGATCTCCCATGTGTGTGGAATCTAAAATAGTCAGACTCATCGAAGGAGAGATTAACATCATGCTACCAGGGGCTGGAAGGAAATGAGGTGATATTACTCAAAGGGTATAAAATTTCAGTGATACACATTGAATAAATTACAGAGATCTCGTGTACACCATGGTGACTATAGTTACCAATACTATATTGCATATTTGTGTGAAATCAATTATTTCCTGCCATAAAAAAAAAAGTAAAAGTGAAGTCACTCAGTTGCGTCCGACTCTTAGCGACCCCATGGACTGCAGCCTACCAGGCTCCACTGTCCATGGGATTTTCCAGGCAAGAGTACTGGAGTGGGGGTGCCATTGCCTTCTCATATTTGTGTGAAATCAATTATTTCCTGCCATGCTATGCTATGCTAAGTCACTTCAGTCGTGTCCGACTCTGTGCGATCCCATAGACGGAAGCCTACCAGGCTCTCCCGTCCCTGGGATTCTCCAGGCAAGAACACTGGAGTGGGTTGCCATTTCCTTCTCCAATGCATGAAAGTGAAAAGTGAAAGTGAAGTCGCTCAGTCGTGTCCGACTCTTAGCGATCCCATGGACTGTAGCCTACCAGGCTCCTCCGTCCATGGGATTTTCCAGGCAAGAGTACTGGAGTGGGGTGCCATTGCCTTCTCCGTTTCCTGCCATATTTGTGGGCAAAAAATGGCACAGTTCTCAGGGATTTCTGGCCTCCTAATGTGAATGAGGGCTCCCCAAAGGGAACACAATTCCTGCAATTCTGCAGATGCTGAAAACCCCCTATGGTGATTGCTGAGGAGCTAGGTGAGGGGATGCAAAAAGCAGCCAACAGCCACGCTTGCCACCCCTTACGGTGACAGGAAACAGGATTTTGCCCCGGACAGCTGAGGTGCACATGAAAGGAATGAATTCAGTGAACCCAGAAAGCCCAGAGGCTTGCATCTTCCCATTCATAGAATAACGCTAAGTTCTTTAGCTTGATATCTAGGTTTCTGTGTGTGTGAGCTAAGTCATTTGGTGTCTGACTCTTTGTGACCCTTTGGACTGTAGCCTGGCAGGCTCCTTTGTCCATGGGACTCTCCAAGCAAGAATACTGGAGTGGGTTGCCATGACTCCTCCAGGGGATATTCCCAACCCAGGGATCGAACCTGCATCTCCTGAGGCTCCTGCATTGCAAGCAGATTCTTTATGGCTGAATTCAGACTGCCGGTCCCCTTTGTGGCAAACATGTATACAGCCTGATTCCCTCTCCTGTCTCCTCGAAGCAGTGTTCTCAGGGCTACTGAGATACTGCCTCCTGGGCTCAAAGTCCTTGACATTACTACCAAATAAGACAGCTGTCTATTTATAGGGCTTCCCTGGTGGCTCAGTGGTAAAGAATCTGCCTGCCAACACAGGATACACAGGTTCAACCCCTGGGTCAGGAAGATCCTCTGGAGAAGGGAATGGCAACCCACTCCAGTATTCTTGCCTGGAGATTTCCATGGACAGAGGAACCTGGTGGGCTATAGTCTATGGGGTCACAAAGAGTCAGACATGACTGAATGACTAACACTTTCACCTCCTTATATTAAGAATGATAATTAATGGAATAAAATAGCAAAGAATCAGACATGAGTGAGCGTCTAACACACACACTATTTAAAGTTTGTGACTAATATTTTTTTAGTCGACACTTGAAATTTGCTAAGAGTGTAAATCTAAAGTGTTCTCACCATGCACACATACACAGACCATGAGAGGTAATGGATATGTTAATCAGCATGATTGGTATGACTATATTACAATGTATATGTAAATATACTCCAAAACATCAAGCTGTACCTGAAATAGAAACAATTTTTAGTTGTTAATTAATCCCCAGTAAAGCTGGAAAACCATGAAAGTTTCCTTCTTCTCCAACAAAAGCATTCCATTTGTGAGAAGAGGATGTTTTCTCCCCCCAGGGGAGAATAACTACTATTAGAAATACAAAAACTTATCTAAAAGAATCCCCCACCGTCCTTCACATGTCATAGTTATGCTTAACAAGGTGAAATGTATGCTACTTAACTGGATTTGTTAGTGGTAATTTGGCACATTAATTATTGTAAAATTGTATTTGTAGCCCACAGTGACTGAAATTGGATGTCAAGTTTGATAGCAGCTGCAAAATGAAATGCCATATCCTGGGAGGCACCATGTCCTCGAAGAGGGGCCTGAATGTCAGTGTGCCCAGTGGGCTGAGTTTTTCTACAAGTCTGGGGAAGCATGTTGTATGGTTGATGTCATTTACATACAAGCAGTGGGAAATTGGGTGGCACTATTGGTAAAGAATCTGCCTGCCGATGCAGGAGATGCAAGGGATTCGAGTTTGATCCCTGGGTTGGGAAGATTCCCTGGAGGAGGGCATAGTGACCCACTCCAGTATTCTTGCCTGGAGAATCCCATGAGCAGAGAAGCCTGTCAGACCACAGTCCATAGGGTTGCAGAGAGTTGGACACAACTGAAGCGACTGAGCATGCATGCAAGCAAAGCAATTGCCGTTTCTCTGAGGAAGGTACATTGAGGAGGCTGGTCGAGAAAGTAGTTAGTGGGTGATCATAAACAAAAATGTTCTGCTAAATCACAACCACTAAAGAGATCGCAATGACTTTGAAGGTAGAACTGCATCTTTAAGACTCTAAAAGAAATCAGGCAAATCTTTTTTTTTTAATTTATTGATTTATTTTTGGCTGTGCTGGATCTTTGTTTCTGCACACATATTTTCTCTAGTTGCAGCCAGCAGGGGGTACTCTTCGCAGCGGTGCATGGGCTTCTCGTTGCTGTGGCTTCTCTTGCTGCCGAGCACAGGCTCTAGGACACAGGGCCTTCAGTAGTTTTGGTGCATGGGCTCAGTGGCCCCACGACATGTGGGATCTCCCCTGACCAGAGATGGAACCCATGTCCCCTGCATTGGCAGATGGACTCTTAATCACTGGACCACTGGGGAAATCCAAGTCAGGCAAACCTTCAGGCTCACTTGTGATGGTTGTCTTGATGAAAATATTGGTTCAAATCTCAGCTCTACCACTTACTGGTTATGTGATCATGGGCAACTTATTCATTGCCCTGTTAAGAATGAGTCTACTTCAGAGTGTTAACATGAGAATTATATTCATTCATATATTCTGCGAATATTTATTTAGAAACCACCATGTTCTAAACACTGTTTCAGTAAATCAGACACAGTTGTGAATAAGACAGACAGAACACTTGTTCTTAGCACAAATGAATGACTGACAAGAGTATTTCAGGTAGCAAGAAGATAACCGAGGATTTCTTCAAACTGATGGTGATTTCTCTTGGGAAACTACCTAGAAATTGCTCAGTCTTAGAATATGTGGTATAATAAAAAATACATTTGGTCTTTGGGCCAGGTTCTGGCACAGAGTTTGTAAATCCCTAGGAATTTGCTGAGTGATAGAATTATTTTTTGTTATTCATAAGGAGCTCCTTTTGAGCACACCTGAGACTATGCTAATGAGATGACAGATGGGACACCTGGTTAACCTCAGATTGGAGGGGATCACCAGAAAGACTAAGTGATTAGAGGGTTAGGGCTTTGACCTCTGGGAAGGAGAAGGTTAGAGAGCTAAAGATGTATCTCTATTAAAAACTCTTGAATAATGAGATTTGATAAACTTCCTGGTTGGTGAATGTGTAGTGGTACTGGGCAGGTGGTACACTGAGACAGGGCATAGAAGTATACTAGGAAGGGGGACCCCCTCCAGGGCCCAAAAGTGGGCTCTTGTCTAACATTCAGAAATGAATTGTCTGAGGAGACACATGTGCTGACAAAGCAAGGAACTTTATTGGGAAGAGGTGCCCAGGAGAAGAGCAGCAGGGTAAGGGAACCCAGGAGGACTGCTCTGCCATGTGACTCACAGTCTCAGGGCTCTATGATAATTGGGATTAATTTCCAGGTCGTCTCTGACCAATCACTCTGACTCAGGATCTTCGCTGGTGGTGTGTGCATCGCTCAACCAAGATGGATTCCAGCAAGGAGGATTCTGGGAGATTGGTAGGACCTATGGACTGGCATCTTCTCTCTCCTTTTGACCTTTCCCGAATTATTCCAGTTGGAGGTAGCTTGTTAGTTCCGTGTTCTTACCAGGACCTCCTGTTGTAAGATAACTCATGCAAGTGGCTACTATGGTACCTGGCCAGGTTAGGTGGCTTCTCTCAGTGGTTCCCCTAACAGAAGTTCCATGTTCATTCCCCTACAGCTTACCCTCTGCATCCCTTCCATATGAATATTCTTGAGTGGTACTCTTCTATAATAAATCAGTAAACATAAAGAAATATTCCCTGAGTTTTTTTACCCATTGTAGAAATTCTCAAACCTGAGAAGGGCATCCTAAGATTTACATCGGTGGATCAGAAGTACAGATGACAACTTGGATTTGCAATGGAGCCTGAAAGGCAGGGAACAGAGCAATCTTGTGAGACAGCCCTTGACCCTTGGAGTCTGATGCTGTCTCCAGGTAGGTAGGATCATAATTGAGTTAAACTGAAAGACATCCAGTTGGTGTCTGGAACATCAGATATTAGTTGGTGGTATTGGAAACACTCCAGAGTATATGATTAACTTAAAAAGAAACTGCCAACTAATTTTTACCAGCGATGTTCGAGTTTCACTTGATCCACGTTTTCATTAACATTGGGCTTCCCTGCTGGATTTGTTGTCACACTTTTTAATTTCAGTTATTCTAGAAGATATGTCAGGATATCTTATTGTAGTTTTAATATAAATTCTCTTGATGATTAATGATGTTAAACACTTCTTTCTGGTTCTTTGTGGCCACTTGCATAACTTTCTTTATGAAAAAATCTGTTCATGTCTTTTGCTCATGTTTATATTAGCTCATCTTTTATTTTTGAGTTGTGGGAGTATTTAAAAGAATCTGTACAAAATTTGTCAGAGAGATATATGGCAAATATTTTCTCTCTATCTGAGATTTACTTGTTGTTGTTCATTCATGTCTGACTCTTTGCAAGCCCAGCTTTCCTGTCCATCACCATCTTACTAATTGGTATAGTTACATCTTTAATCAGCAGAATTAAAAAAAAAAATTTAAGGTTACTTATTTTATTATTTTATTGTTAGCAATTTTCAGTCCTGATTTAGAAACCTTTGTTAAACCAAAAGTAACAAAGATTTTCTCTTCTGTTTTCTCTTAGAAACTATTCTTTAAACACTTGAGTTTATGATCTACTTCAAATGAAGTAGTGGGTCATTTCAGTTCCAACTTTCACAGTAAAAAGTAGAAAGGTGAAGATTACCTCTCTCCCTATATTTTCACATTATCTTTTGCAAAGAAAGTAAAGGGAAATGTATGGTGTAAAAAGTGACTTACACCATCTAATGAAACAAAAAGTCATAATCACATGGACAAAAAATTAAAAAGCATTGTTCACTTCACTGTTTGCAAAGTGCTTTAATCCTATGGGTAATGCAAATATACAGAAAGGGTTTTATTTTCTTTCCGTTTTTGCAGGACTTAAAGAGGTAGCCTCACATTTTGAAAAAAAATTAAATATGTATGCACATATATAACTATATATATTATCTAAAAACTTGACCTAATATAGCAATGACATTTTGAAGGTAACTCTTAGAACATGAAGATGGTCCAGTATTATGAATTGTTTTATTATTGCAGTATTGAATGTGAATATGAATATATGAAAGGCAGTATTATTACTGATTTCTTGGACAAGCAGGATAATTTCCCTAATGGACTATAAAGCCCTTGGATCTTTATTTTCCATCTGGAAAATAACAGTAACCTGACCATCTTGAGTCAGAGGACCCTATAAGAATGCATAAACCCAAGACATGTTCTTTTGTGAACTTTCTCTTCTATTAAGAAATTCTAAACAGTAAATATACCAGCATAACTTAAATACACTTTATAAATTCATAGAGATCATTGGTGGGAACTCACAATTTAAACACAAGAAATCTGAAATGCAGTGTTTGCATTTGGCAAATAAACCAACAAAAAACCTTCCAAATAAAAGGTCTTCATTTTTTCCTGAATGACATTTTCAAAATTCCCCTTTTCCTGCTCTTTTGGAATCCACATTTACTTGTAAGCCTAGTGAGACCTGGGGAGAACCCACCAGCATTTGTGACTCAGTTCTCCTACAACCCAGGAGCAAAAGGACAGGATAAAGGTATTAGTCAGTTCAGTTCAGTCACTCAATCATATCGGACTCTCTGCAACCTCATGGACAGCAGCATGCCAGGCCTCCCTATCCATCACCAACTTCTGGATCTTGCTCAAACTCATGTCCATCAGGTCGGTGATGCCATCCAACCATCTCATCTTCTGTCATCCCCTTCTCCTCCTGCCTTCAATCTTTCTCAGCATCAGGCTCTTTTCTAATGAGCCAGCTCTTCGCATCAGGTGGCCAAAGTATTGGAACTTCACCTTCAGTATCAATCCTTCCAATGAATATTCAGGACTGATTTCCTTAAGGGTTGACTGATTTGATCTCCTTGCAGTCCAAGGGACTCTCAAGAGTGTTCTCCAACACCACAGTTCAAAAGCATCAATTCTTTGGTGCTCAGCTTTCTTTATGGTACAACTCTCACATCCATACATGACTATTGGAAAAACCGTAGCTTTGATTAGATGGACCTTTATCAGCAAAATAATGTCTCTGCTTTTTAATATGCTGTCTAGGTTTGTCATAGCTTTTTCTTCCAAGGACCAAGCGTCTTTTAATTTCATGGCTGCAGTCACCATCTGCAGTGATTTTGGAGCCCAAGAAAATAAAGTCTCTCACTGTTTCCATTGTTTCTTTACCTATTTGCCATGAAGTGATGAGACCGGATGCCAGGATCTTAGATTTTTGAATGTTGAGTTTTAGAACCCCATGAAGAGTATGAAAAGGCAAAAAATATTCTTAAGAAACAATAATCTAAAGTGCTCAGGGTTTCCCTGGTGGCTCAGTGGTAAACAGTCTGCCTGCCAATGCAGGAGACATGGGTTCAACCCCTGATCTGGGAAGACCTTACATGCTGCGAGGCACCTAAGCTCATGTGCCACAACTATTGAGCCTGAGAGCCCCAACAAGAGAAGCCACTGAAACGAGAAGCCTATGCAAACCACAGCTAAAGAGTAGCCTCTGCTCACCGCAACTGGAGAAAAGCCTGCACAGCAACAAAGACCCAACACAACCAAAAATAAATAAATAAAGTTTTTAAAATATAATTAAAGTGTTGAGAAAAAACTGAGGATGGAAGAGAGAATGGATTGTAAATTTGGGAGAGCCATTTGGCTCCTTTCCTACCAGCTTTTTTATTTATTTATTTTTTATTTTTTAATATTTTATTTATTTGGCTGTGCAGTTTAGTTGAGAAATACAGGAACCTTTTTTGTGTCATATGGACTCCTAGTTGCAGCATGTGGAATCTAGTTCCATGAGGAGGGATTGAACCTGGGCTCCTTGTATTGGGAGTGTGGAGTCTTAGCCACTGCATCACCCGGGGAGTTCCTTCTGCCAGCTTTTTAGAAGCATGAAAGCGTGCAGCTTCACAGATTAGTGTCAGAGGCCATTCTTTTGTTGTCTGTCCATTATGATAGGATGTCTGTGAGGCTGGGGAAAGAGCAGAGCTTGGTAAACAGCGATAAAGAAGACCTAAGAAGCTCTCCATGCTCTGGGTTGCCAGAGAGTTCCTTTTCCATAACAATGACAAAAGAATGGCACTGGCCACATGGCAAAGATGATGCTGTGATGCTGACGGCCAGTGAAGCACGCGTGTGGGTAGAAGGTAGTCCAAGAAAAATTTGCTAAATAACATACCACTATCGTTCAGCTGAAATGTCTGGAGAAATCTTTAGGGATCCGAGCAGAATCCCCAGCTGTCCTGAGTTTTTCTTCTATCTCCAGAGCTCTGTGGGTCTGAACCATCAGCACCTATTCACTCTTGGCCCCATACAGACTATTCCTCCTACAAATAGACCAAATCAAACCATTAACTCAAAACAAAGAAGGAAAAGGGAGACACAGCCACATCTACCACCGCACCCAAGTCGTAATGTAGTTTCTTCCCTGGGTTGGAAATTGAGGAACATTTGGCCTCTCTCTCCTATCACCACGTTGGGGCACCTGGAAACATTTTTACCCAGACTGTTAGGAAAAATATGAAACATCTTTTTTTTAAAGGTGATTTTTTTGTGTGTGCCTTCTTTTTATTTATTTATTTCTGGCTGCACTGGGTCTTCGTTGCTGTCCAAGGGCTCTAGTTGTGGGAAGCAGAGGCTGCTCTCTGGCTGTGGTGCCCAGGCTTTGCACTGCGGTGGCTTCTCTTGTGGCTCATGGGCTCAGTAGTTGTGGTGCACAGGCTTAGTTGCTCCAAGGCATGTGGTATCTTCCCTGACCAGAGATCGAACCTGAGTTCCCTGCATTGGCAGATGGATTCTTAACCACTGGACCACCAGGGTAGCCCTGTGCCTTCTTTTAAAATTTTGCATCTGCTATCTTAAGTCCTGAAACACAGGCGTTGAAGTCCCTGGAAGGAAAGAAATGCATGCCTAGAAAAGTAATGTGCAATCATACAGAGATATGCTTTTCCCCATTTCAGGCAGCTGGAAAACTAGCAGCAAAAGCCCAGATTCATAATTTCTGTGAGTCTGGTTAAATAGGAGTCCCCTCCTGTGTTCCAAACCTAGAAAGGAGTTGTGAAGGTGAAGCCCTGTCTGTTGCACCGACATCTGGAGGGGTGTTTAGTATTGGATATGGACCCCAGGGGGGCTTCCACAGTCCCTCAGAGGTAAAGAATCTACCTGCAATGCAGGGGACACAGGAGACGCAGGTTGGATCCCTGGGTTGGGAAGATCCCCTGGAGGAGGTTATGGCAACCCACTCCAGTATTCTTGCCTGGGAAATCCTGTGGACAGATGAGCAAGGAGGGCTACACAACTGAGTAGACACAAATGGGGACCCCAGCCCCCATGACAGCCAGGACAGTTCCTTTTTGTCTGAACTTCCAAGCCCCTCCACTGGGCCCCAAGCTTGTATGCACGTGAGGCATTGGGCATGAGAGGAGTTTGTAATATACTTTTGAATAGCTGCATGTGAAAAGCTAAAATATATGTGAGTACAAGTCAATAAAATGTTGAAATGTTTATTTTCTTGTTAAAAAAATGATGATTTACCCTGTGGTGAGAAGAAATGTTTATCCTGGAAAATGAATTTAAAATAATTTTTTTTTAAATTATATTTCTATTTTTGGCTGTGCTGGGTCTTAATTGCTGCACAGGCTCTTCTCTAGTTGCGGTGCATGGGCGTCTCATTGCAGAGGCTTCTCTTGTTGCGGAACACAGGCTTCAGTGCCCTTGGGCTTCAGTAGTTGCAGCTCACAGGCTTAGTTGCCCCGTGGCTTGTGGGATCTTTCTGAAACAGGGATCAAATGCATGTCCCCTGCACAGGTGGATTCTTAACCACTGAACCACCAGGGAACCCCATGAAGTCACTTTCTAATTCCGTCTACCATTCTGACACAAGCCACATTCTTTCCAGATGAGAATCGCTGGTGTGGTGCAGTTTGTGGTGCTGTCAGTGAATGTCTTCCTTCCATCAGCTGAAATACGGCAGAGTGGGAAAGTTTAAAACATGTAGTTTGGATAATATACAAATGTAATTATTCCAGGACATACACCTTGCAATGTTTCAATATGCTTCACACATGAAATTCCATATTCTGCTTTAACTTTTCCACCATTCATTTAACATAATGCTCCTCAGTACAGTGAATGACATGTGTTTCATCCTATAAGCTAATGTTCCCAAAGGAAAGTTCACTTAGTTTAAAAAACCTTTCACCCAGTGTCAACACAGAGACTGAAAGGGGGATGTGGTGAAATTATTGAAGTGGCTGAAATGAAATAAAAAAAAAAAATAACCTTACTGGTTCACAGTGGTTTGAGGGGTGTGTGTGTGTGTGTGTGTGTGTATGTACCTGCACGCACGTGTGTGCTACAACTTACCCTGGAATCCCCAAATTCTGCACTTAAAGTGGAGTGATATTTTTATAAAAGGTTTAAGTAAGAATTATGGTAAGAATCTACAAAGGTTGGTTTTCAAATAAAGATTAAATTAAAAAAATATATATATATATACTTAGTCTTATGATATGGTAGCTAGACAAAAAATACATCTTTCTGCCTGTATTGATGCTCCAAGTTTCTCACTCTGTCTGGATGTTAAAGAATTTATAACATAATATAAATACTCCAATATAAAATAAAAATTAAAAAAATAAATGTTTAATGTAAAGAACATTTTAAGAATATATATATATATAATTTATATGTACTTAGATGTATAATTTATATAGTCCGTATTATCTGCCTTGTATACAATTTAAAATTGCTAAAGAAGAAATTTGAGTTGACCAATACACACCACTCACTTTTTCTGGCTTCTAATGCCATTTGTGTGTGTGTGTGTGTGTGTGTGTGTGTGTGATAATATAGAAAGGTCTCTATCTCCTACTTGTGACCCCCTGGTATCCTCTTAAGAGGAATTCTAGTGTCTACCTCAAGAGGCACTTGAGCCATTCCATCCCTTGGAAAATTAAATACAACAGATAAAGCAGTAAGTGAGATATTAGTCCATAAATGTCTAAATGTGGCACTGAATCATCAATGAATAAAATCCATAAATAATGAACATAACCAAAGCATTTGTTTTGATCAAATGTCCAAATTCATAAACTTATAAGTGCATAAATGTTAATTCCTAAAATGGTCTTTAGATGTATATATAGAAATATAAAAATAAATTCCAGGACTTTCCAAACTTAAATAGTTCTGGACGTGTACTGGGCTGTCATTAATAATGATCTGTATCTCACCAATGTGAAGAACAAATACTACATTTTAATTAGCACATTAAAGGATTTATTATTTTATTTCATGTCATGCTACTGAATTTTCCTTTGACTTTTCTTAAACACAATTTTGAAAGGTTAGGCAGTGCATCCTAACTATTTTTAAGCACCACTAATTAGACCATTAATCAAGATAATATCACTTAAACCAACACATATTTTGAAAGCCAACACAGAGCTGGCTTGAGGTATTTGGAAAAATGATACATTGTTATCTTTTCAGTGCCCCTGGTATTTTTTGAAAATGATTTGCTAAAAGTGTAAAGATGTGGGAGAGTTGTAGAATTGGCAATAATTATAGTAAGTAGACAGCCATTTGGTACCTACTTAAAGTAGCTGAAATGGAATTTCTAAGTGTGAAAAACTGTCTGCTTTGGCAAAAGTGGAGACATAGAATAATTCTGTCATGGTCTAACTGTGAGACTGTCAATTGAACAGACAAACCTTCTGCAAAGTAAATTGCATATTGACCTGTGATAAGCATATAAAAAGCATAGAAGAGGAAACATAACCATGTCACCAAAAGCTGCTCTCACATGCAGGAAAACTGGATTAGAAGTGGGAGGAGCTTCAAGAATGGCCAACTTCAGTTGCAAGTGATATGTGCTGACTTGCCTATGAGACATTAGAGCTGAAGGATTAGCTATCCATTATCCAAGGTCTTGGGGTGTCTGGGAATTACATCTCTTTAGAAACTTGAAGATGATCCCAGGAAACCACTGTCATCTTTTAGCTGAGATTTGGCCTCTAAACCCTGATACTTAATTGAATCTCAGAGTCAAAGCTATGGTTTTTCCAGTAGTCAAGTATGGATGTGAAAGTTGGACTGTAAAGAAAGCTGAGCACTGAAGAACTGATGCTTTTGAACTGTTGTGTTGGAGAAGACTCATGAGAGTCCCTTGGACTGCAAGGAGACCCAGCCAGTCCATCCTAAAGGAAATTAGTCCAGAATATTCACTGGAAGGACTGATGCTGAAGCTGAAACTCCAATACTTTGGCCACCTCATGCGAAGAACTGAAAGGTTGTTGTTGAATCACACAAAGACACCAAGACACTGGGATTCTTGGCCCCCAGAGGAGAAGAATTCAATCTGGGGCCAGAGACCAGGCTTGATCGCTCAGAGCTTTTGTGTAATAAAGTTTTATTAAAGTATAAAGGAGATAGAGAAAGCTTCTGACATAGACATCAGAAGGGGCAGAAAGAGTACCCCCTTGCTAGTGTTAGCAATGAAGTTATATACTCTCCAATGAATCCAAAGAATGTCTGGAAGTTGTAAAGACCTCACCAGACCTACTCCCATAATTTACATTTTAAGATAACAGAATTAGCCAGAAGGTTTAATCCAGAGACTGTCCTCAGGCAGGACACATTATTGTTATATAATCCTAAGGAATGTAGAGAAGGAAAAAAGTTTGTCCTTTCTTCCTCCTTGAGAATTCCAAACCCCTCTCTCCTTGGGGACCCCTAGACTTCTTATCAACCTGCCTAGGAAATGACTCTCTCAGAACTGACTCATTTGAAAAGACCCTGATGCTGGGAAAGATTTAAGGCAGGAGGAGATGGGAATGACAGGGGATGAGATGGTTGGATGGCATCACCAACTCCATGGACATGGATTTGTGTAAACTACAGGAGTTGATGATGCACAGGGAGGCCTGGTATGCTGTAGTCTATGGGGTCGCAAAGAGTTGGATATGACTGAGTAACTGAACTGAACTGAACTGACAGCGTTTTGGATACAGCAGAAAAGAATTGCTTTGCCAGGCAAAGGGGGCCACAGTGGACTAATGCCCTCAAAACTATGAATCCTGACCAGGAGAGGATAGTAAGGCATCTTAAAGTGTTCAAGAAGCAGGGCATGGTCAGCTCATGGACATTCTTCTGATTGGTTGGTGGTGAGGTAATCAGGAGTCAGCATCATCAGCCTTCTGGTTCCAACTGGTCTGGGGTCTATGGGCTTGCAGGCAGCAGACAGTTAACTTCTTCCACCTGGTGGAGGTTTGAATACCTGCAAAATAGCTCAAAGATATTGTTCTGTGTATCCCCTGAGGGGGAACAAGGACCCTGCCCCAAGACTGCATTATTGTTTCTTGACTGCTCCTCCCTTATCTCTGCATCCTCTCCCTTCTCTGATTAGCATCTGTTTGAATTTGGAACTCAGGGGAGGTCTTAGAGGCTGAATAAAACCTATTTCCTGCAAACAAAAGACAGGGAACACAGAAAGGCTTTTATGTCCAGGAGCCCCACAGAATCCTGCGCCTCTCTTCGGTGGAGATTCAAGGATAGAGGTAAGTCAGCTTCCAGCCCTGCACCCAGGTCTGTGATAGGTACAGGTTTGCCCAGGAAAATCACTGCATCTCAGCCAGGGTGGAGCTGGAGATGGAGGGAGAACATCCAGAGTGAAGAAGGGAATCTCAAGTGTCTGAGCTGCTTTACAGCATCTTACAAACAAAAACTCCCAAAGCTGAAATTTAAGCATTTAAGAAAATCAACCATTATAATCCCATGGATGTTTTATTTTTAATCACAGCTTTATTATATCCACTTCCAACTTTGTAATTGATGTTTATACCAAAACATTTTCCTAATTGACTGCCAAAAGAACACATTTGCTGAACCAGTTTATTAAAGCATTTCATAATTGTTTGATTTCACCTGCCAATTAAAGGATTTCTAAAAAGAACAGCGTACTTCATTTTTGGTCTTTGATTCAAACTATAATAACTGTGTCTTCTTTACAAAAGACTTTGGATTATTTTACCAACAGTAATTTAAAAACTCAAAAATAATGCACATCTTGGCACAGGGTATTCAAAGTACATGAATCATTACATTAAAAAATGAATATGTATGCTCACAGAATGATACAAGTATAATAAATCCATTTAAGGATGGTGTTTAGACATTGCCTTCTGCTTCTGTTTGACTTAGCTATTTATAAAACAATAATGGGCAAGCCCTGATGACTTTTAAAAAATTTTTATTGGAGTATAGTTGCTTTCCACTGTTGTGTTAGTTTCTACTGTAGAGCAAAGTGAATCACTTATAAACATATATCCACTCTTTTTAAGATTCTATTCTCATATAGATCACTGCTGCTGCTGCTGCTGCTAAATCGCTTCAGTCATCTCCGACTCTGTGTGACCCCATAGAGGGCAGCCCACCAGGCTCCCCCGTCCCTGGGATTCTCCAGGCAAGAACACTGGAGTGGGTTGCCATTTCCTTCTCCAATGCATGAAAGTGAAAAGTGAAAGTGAAGTCACTCAGTCTTGTCCGACCCTCAGCGACCCCATGGACTGCAGCCTACCAGGCTCCTCCATCCATGGGATTTTCCAGGCAAGAGTACTGGAGTGGGGTGCCATTGCCTTCTCCAATATAGATCACTACAGAGTATTACAGAGTATTAAATAGAATTCCCTGTGCTACACAGTAGGGTCTCATTAGTTATCTGTTTTATACATAGTAGTGTATATATGTCAATCCCCCGATGACATGCTTGAGCACCCCAGGAAAATCACAGTGGAGAAGGGAATCTTAATCACATAAAGACTCCAGTCCTTTCAATTAAGCATCTATTCAAAAATTAATTTTGGAGAAAAAATATATCACCACTAAACTAGCTTTGGGTAAAACAGACGTTATGTGTCTGTCTGTGTGGTCAGTCACTCAGTTGTGCTGACTCTTTGTGATCCCATGGGCTGTAGCCCACTAGGCTCTTTCGTCCATGGAATTCTCCAGGCAAGAATACTAGAGTGGGTAGCCATTCCCTTCTTCAGGGGATCTTCCTGACTCAGGGATGGAACTGGCATCTGCTGCACTGCAGGAGGATTCTTTACAGTCTCAGCCATCAGGGAAGCCCATGAGACACACACTTAAGCTTCTTCACACCAAATTGGTCCTTTCTTTAAAAAAAAAAAAATTATTTATTTATCTGGCTGTGCCAGCCCTTAGTTGCAGCATGTGGGATCTAGTTCCTTAATTGAACCTGGGCATCCTGAATTGGGAGCATGGAGTCTTAGCCACTGGACCACCAGGGAAGTCCCAGATTTGATCCTTTCAATACTTGCTTTTAAGCTGTTAGTCAGGACCGAATTATCCTTTAGTCTGCTCTTTTTCTGCATTTTCCCATAATTTGAGGTTGTTTCCTCCACTTACGCACTGATAAAAAGTTTGAAGAGGACCCTCTGTGGATTCCTAGGGATGTCTCTTCTCCTGTACCTCTCTTCCCCTGTGAACTCCAGCTGTTTCAGCCTCCTAAAACCTCTATCTCTATCTCTTCAGCTCTGGAAAGTACCAGGATCTGCTTGGGTTCCTCTCTCGGTGTTGACACAGTGAGATGACAGGGCCATTACAGGACTTAATTAGTTTGGTTCTGTCGGGGGAGTTTGTAATTTTCTCTGTTCTGTCTCATTGCAACAAAAATTTGAAGTGACAGACGGACCAGTGTTACAGCTCTTGGATGGGCCAATGTTACAGCTCCGTGTTACAGCTCAGTTTTATTTAGAAAGTAAGGAAAAATACATCCTCGAGGCATGAGAGCATGCTGATCCAAAAGACACAAAGAGAAGAGAGGCTCCCAGTCCAAATTTGGCTATTTTTACATGTTTTTTTATCCTCCCCCTGGACCTGCCCTATGTAAACTGGGCTAGCCAGGACTGCTGTTTGTTTCACTCTGGTCCTCAGACCTTTCTTTGTTCTATTTTCGAGGGCTTTTCCCTTCCTTGTCTTTTAGCCACCGCCATTCTGGACTCCTTTTTCCTATTCTAACTACCGAACACTTTCCTGTATCAGAGATCAAAACCCTGAGTTGTCTTGTCCCCAGTGTCTGAAAACTATTATTTCCTGTATTTTTTCCATTTTTTTCATTGCTTCAAGTAGGAGGTCTAATCTGGTTCCTGTTATTACATCTTGGATAGAAATGGATGTATCCCGTTGCTCTTACAATTATAGCATTTTGTGCCTGAATTTGGGCATTAAAACTCCATCAACACTTGTAGTTTAGGAAAGGATCCAAGTACTTCTTACTCATCAAATGATATCCCCCAGAGGGATTAAGGGGCTTCCTAAGTGATGCTAGTGGTAAAGAATCCAACTGTCAATGCAGGAGACATAAGAGACTCAGGTTTGCTCCCTGAGTGGGGAAGATACCCTGGAGGAGGGCATGGCAACCCACTCCAGTATTCTTGCCTGGAAAATCCCATGGACAGAGGAGCCTGGTGGGCTACAGTGCATAAGATTGCAAAGAGTTGGACACGACTGAAGTGACTCAGCACACATGCACACGTGTAACAGAATTAAGGCTCATTTTCCTGGTTAAAACCAAGCGTATGGTACCATGCAGCTTCTTGCATCACTCATTAAACCTGTTTATATACACACTTTTAATTATGTGCTATTTGCACATGTGCTGAAACCACAATCTTAGGGAAAAGAAAGATCCTCAAGCTTCATGTTTTCCACGCTTCTACTGAAGAGAGGCTTTTAAGGAAGCAAGTCAAAAATACTTGGCAGTCAAAATATAGTAATGCTGACTGCAGCCAAGAGAAGTTGGACATCCAAATATTTCTTCCTGAGCACCCCAAGAATTATTCTGTCATAGCACCCAGTCTTTCATTGCATAGTATTTCCACAATTTGCGATTATAAACCAGTGCCAGTGATTATTTCTATGAACACTCAATCCCATAGCTTTTAATACCAGCATTGTGGTAATCCCTCAGATGCCATCTTCTCCCATTATCTGGGCATGTATCCTGGGTAAGACAGAGCCCAGGGCATCCACTCACAGATTTGAATTTGAGCACATAACTCACGTCTGAAGAATCACAGAACAGTAAGTCCCCTACCTATGAACCTTCAAGTTGTGAACTTGCAGAGACTTGAACCTGTGCTTCATCAATGTCAGGTGTGAATGAAGTTGCAGCTTGCCCTCCATCTCCTATTGCTGATGATCCTTCAGCTCTACCATCGTCCACCTCCTCTCTATCCTCAAGTCAATAACTCTTCTTGCCTGCTCGCTCGATGTCAGTCCCTGTATACCAGGTGCTGTACTATATAGTACTGTACTTTTCAAGATTCTGTACTGTAAGATTAGAAATGTTTCCTTTATTTTTTGCATTTGTTTGTTTTTTATGTATTATTTGTGTGAAGAGCATTATAAACTTATTACAGTGCAGTACCATATAGCCAATTGTGTTAGTTGGGTATGTAGGCTAATTTTGCTGGACTTAGGAACAAACTGGACTTACAAACGGTGCTCTTGGAATGAGACTCATTCTTATGTAAGGGACTTACTGCATTCTGTTCCCTGATTGGTGGGTTCAGATATGATCATGTGACCCAACTTGGATTAATGAGATTAAATCCTACAATTTTTGCTGGAACTGCTTTGGAGAAAAAAAAATAAGCAATTATCTTTCCCTGAGGTTTTCTAAGCTATAAAGACACAGATTGGGGGATGCTAGGAACCTTTCAAGGTAAAGGCGTGCCTGAATTCCAGATGAAAGAAATCATATTCAAGGGAGTGGAGAGAGTCATATTCTTGAATAATGTCTGGGATGCTGGATGAAGCTGTGCCTGAAGCAGGTTATCTCTGGAATGACAGCCCTGTGAGCTGTCTTGTATAAGTCAGTCTGAATTAAATATTCTGTCATTTGCAAACAAATAGCATCCAGACTAATAAAAGTTATGAGAAAGCATCATGCTAAGTATCAGGAAACAGAAAAATACACATACTGAATTTTTTTTCCAAATCAAAGTTTATATCCAAGAGAAACTATATTAACGATTATGAACTAAGATTCATGTTCCTGACTGATTTATGGGGCATTTGATAGAAAGCTCAGATGGTTCTTGCCTCAATGGTTCAGTTCAGTTCAGTTCAGTCTCTTAGTCGTGTCCGACTCTTTTCGACCCCATGAATCACAGCACACCAGGCCTCCCTGTCCATCACCAACTCCCAGAGTTCACTCAGACTCACGTCCATTGATTCAGTGATGCCATCCAGCCATCTCATCCTCTGTCGTCCCCTTCTCCTCCTGCCCCCAATCCCTCCCAGCATCACAGTCTTTTCCAATGAGTCAACTCTTCACATGAGGTGGCCAAAGTACTGGAGTTTCAGCTTTAGCATCATTCCTTCCAAAGAAATCCCAGGGCTGACCTCCTTCAGAATGGACTGGTTGGATGTCCTTGCAGTCCAAGGGACTCTCAAGAGTCTTCTCCAACACCACAGTTCAAAAGCATCAATTCTTCAGTGCTCAGCCTTCTTCACAGTCCAACTCTCACATTCATACATGACCACAGGAAAAACCATAGCCTTGACTAGATGAACCTTTGTTGGCAAAGTAATGTCTCTGCTTTTGAATATGCTATCTAGGTTGGTCATAACTTTCCTTCCAAGGAGTAAGCGTCTTTTAATTTCATGGCTGCAGTCACCATCTGCAGTGATTTTGGAGCCCCCAAAAATAAAGTCTGCCACTGTTTCCACTGTTTCTTTATCTATTTCCCATGAAGTGATGGGACTGGATGCCGTGATCTTCGTGTTTTCTGAATGTTGAGCTTTAAGCCAACTTTTCCACTCTCCACTTTCACTTTCATCAAGAGGCTTTTTAGTTCCTCTTCACTTTCTGCCATAAGGGTAGTGTCATCTGCATATCTGAGGGAATAATTATCTCATGGTCAGTGTTTCTTTATCTGTACTAGGAATTGAGACCTAAAAACTCAGGGCAATTTTGAGTGCTTCAATTTTGCTTTCAAAAGGTATATCCCAGGTAATTCTGCTTGTCTGTTATCATGAAAGGAAGTAACTTTTAACTTCACTGTTTCTACCAATGGTGCTCTTCTCTCAAATGCTGTTAATTACACACATTACCCTGAAAAAAAAATCACACCTGGGATTCAGAGGTCAAAAAGAACTGCTGGTTGGAGAAACCTGTTTTATTATATTCTCTCAGTGCTGTACAGTGGGAGGTGATTAAACAGTTTTTAATAATAGGAATATCAACTCTATTAAACTCTTGGGGAAAAGGAAAATGAATATATTTATGGTTACATGAGGGCAGGTCACCAAATGCCAACTCAGCAATTCCTTGTCCATTAATTCTGCTTTCAATATAAATGAGGTGCTTTTCTAAGGTGAGGCTGGAGGTTCACAGGTATGAATGCCTCTAAATTTCATTCAGCAATGGAGGGGCAGACAAGCAAATATAGATATTTGATCTAAGCTTATCTGGTTACCAGACAGGTAGAAAAAAAATCCATGACCTCACTGAATACTTCAATTTAAGGAGTTGGTTTGTGCCTTGAGAAGGCAACTGGACTGTGACCAAAGAAAAGAAATGAAGATACCATGTCAAGTAATTTAGACTGTATGATGTTCCAGAATCTCACAGACTCCCTCAGTGAATACCATCTCTATTTTCATTTGTCATGATGGAAATTGGAAATGTATTTCAACAGTGCTGCTAAAAGTGTTGTATTATAAACCCCACAGAGAGGAAGAAGGCAGGTGATATTATTTCAGGAAAACAGACAGGGTCCACATTTAGATGAGTGTAGTCAGGTCAGAGAAGCACTGTCCCCCAATCTCCTCTGATTTCCTTCAGCCTCAACAACTTGCTCACCATGGAACCAGCTTGAAAAGTGAAGTTTGGAATCCAGATCCCAAATCAATCAATCAGAGCCTGGAATTATTTTGGCCTTTTCTGATTGTTTCAAGATAAGCACCTGGCTCCGTTTCTCCAATCAAAATGGGGAATGGGATTCTTGTTGTAACAGGAAAGAACAAGTCTGATCCATATTGGATCGATTCCTTCAGCTGTAACCCTTGTGCTCTGTGGCCTGTGCTGAGTCGTGCTAGTTCTGCACATTTTGTAAGAGAACGTTGCCTGAAGCCTGAAATATACAAGAAAGCCCATTCTCAACTCAAACCCTGACTCCCAGGCTTGACTGTCAAAGGTATAGCATTTCCTATTCATACAGAGAGAAAAAGTTGCATAACAGAGAATAACAACTGTCTTGTTGAAAATGTGGGGGAACATTGTGACCAGATAGGCAGATAGCTGCAAAAACAAAGGATTATTTATTACATCTTCTCTGAGTCTGGCTGGCACCAAGAAGTTTGCAAGAACCAGGCACACTCCTTCCGCTTTTAATATAAGAGAAGCCTGAATTCTAACTCAGGGAAGATGGTTCTTTGGGACATTAGTATGATGTCTTCTCTGTGTCTCCTGGTTCCAAATTAAGTCCCATTATTCCTTTCCCCGACACCTCATCTCTTGATATACTGGCCTGTCATGCAGTGAGCAGTACCAGCTTGGACTTGGTAACATCATCATTTGCCATCCAAGCTTTCCTGCCCAAGGAATAGACCTTGAACAGACACTGCATCCTCCCTACATGCCCCACCAGAGATCCCACTGTTTTTCTATGATAGAATGCTGAAGATAGACCTTGCTGCCCAAGGCCATAGAGTCAGAGAGTGGCAGGGCTGGAATTCACTCTCAGAGATTCTGATTGGCTCCAAAGTGCTGTCGATCATTTCAAATATCAGCAGAACCAAATATGTCAGCCTCTGATCCAATTTGCCAGCAAACACAGGGAAACAGCCTTAACAAGTACTGGCACCAATTCAGTCACTGCCTAATTTAAAATGGAATCTTCATTTAGAAAGTCAGTTTCATTTAGAGGCAAGAGCACTTCTCTTGGTTTGCTGTGAGTCCATACCACTGGAGCTGCATGCACAAACAGCTACCACCCATTCCCTGACCTAGTTATATCGTCACTCACCTCCCACCTTCTGCAAAGACCATGCCTTCACTTGCACATGTCACACTTGTCTAAACACCTTCCCATCTATGGATCCCACAACAACAATCCTGGGAGGCAGGTAGGAAAAGTGCTATTGTAATTTACTAGGTGACAACATTGAGGATCAGAGAGGTTGCTTGGTTTATTCAGAGTCACACAGCCGGTTCAGTGCAATTTTGCCAAGGCAAGAGCATCCTTATATACATATAGTCACCCCTCTGCAACCATCTGGGACTCTTCATCCCATCACTTTCTTCTATCACTTGTTTATCTTTGGATCTACACTGGATGAGTCCACAAGTCCTCTCCCACCATACCCACTGTGAGCAGGACTTCTGTGTTAGCATCTAAAACATGGAATTCAGAGCCCTGAGGTCAAATCTGTCCTCCTGTTTCCTGTGACCCAGGAAATGAGTTTATGTAGCACCTCACTCTTTGAAGACAGGCTTATCCAGGGCTGGTCATGTTGATCACAACAGAGATCAGCTGTGCTCTGCAGTCTCAACCAGGGGTAAACTGATAGGAGCTGAAAACATCATAGATTTTCATAAGAATAGAAGATGTTTTATTCAGGGTTGAAATACGTGCTCACTAAATATTTTCACTTCTACCCCTGTGAATTAGTCCTAGCATCATTACTATAGTCCTAGGCAGGTGACACTATATGAACACACCTTGATACCACTGTTTGTTCTACTGAACATGTCGAAGGGTGAAGAGACTTTTAGCTCTCCATAAGGCTGCTTCCCACATGTTCCTTTTGCCTAGAGTAAACCTGAGTTCATGACCACAACCCACAAAGCTCTCTCTCCTCTACTCTCTGCCCACTGCACTGCCCACACTCACGCCTTCCCTCCCTCTGCTATATCCGTGTTGATTTTCTATGGGCCTCATGTAATGGGAGTATACATGAGCAGCTTATTTGCCTTGGCTGTTTCCACTCTCTGCAAAATTCTCTCTCAGGTTATGGCATGACTGTCTTCTTTATTTTTAGTTTTGATTCAAAGGTCACCTGCCAGAGAAGTTGTAACTGACCACTCGCCTGACTTCTCTTGGGAAACTGTCATTTCCAAGACATGACTCTTTTTTTTTTTCTTCAGCATATTTATCAGTATCGGATGTCTTCACTAGTCTCAGATTTTAGGCACTAGTTTCCACTAATGATCTAATTCTCTTTCAAAGTACAACAAAAAACTACCCAACCATCTCAGCAGCAAACCTTTTAAATGAAAGAAATAAAGTAAAAAATAAAAGGAAAAAACTCTTAATACAAAATGCACAGTGCATGGTTAGTAAGACTCATGTGATAAATGTGTGTTCATTAAAGAAACTCTTATTTTTTCTAATAAAAATACTGCTGGTCTCCTATATTTCTTATCAGCTTTTCATGCTTTAAATGAACATTTCTTTGCCCCCTTTTTCCTTCATTTAGATGAAACACTAAATGCTTCAAACTCTAAGAGCTGAGTGCATAAGAACCGTCTGTTGCTATTATTTAAGGATCTAAGGCTGAGTCTGTTTCAAAGGAAACAGTTCTTCTGTAATGGAAATCAATGAACCCTAATTTGGAATTATAAAGTATAAGTTTTTCATAGCAAGTCAATGAAAACTGAAGCTGCTAAGGGTCTAAGATTTTAGTTGTTTTTAAGCCATCAATTTTACAAAAAAATTAGATTGCAATATGAAGCAACATTGAAGTTACTGAATAAAATTTGGATCCACTTGCCTGCAGACACTAAAGCCAATTTCCTGATGCGTTGTGGTGAATGAAAGGGAAGTATGTATTTATTGCAGGCGCCAAATAAGGAGTTCAGTCAGCTAGTTGTCAAAATAGCTGAATTCCCCAGTGGGTTTCAGGAAAGCTTTTTTTTTTAACTGTAAACGAGGGAAACCCAGATTTGATCCCTGGGTCAGTAAGATCCCTGGAGAAGGGAATAGCTACCCACTCTAGTATTCTTGCCTGGAGAATTCCATGGACAAAGGAGCTTGATGAGCTACATACAGTCCATGGGGATGCAGAGTCAGACATGCCTGAGCAACTAATACTTCCACATTTCATGCAAGCATGCAGCATCTTAGTTCTCTGATCAGGGACTAAACCCATCACCCCTGCATTGAAAGTGCAGAGTCCTAACCACTGGAACACAAGGGAAGTCCCAGGAAAGCATTTTTAAAAGCCATGTGAGGGAGGTGGAGTCCCAGGGTATGTGATCAGTGCACAATTCTCTGATGGAGTGATGATGAGATAATAGGAGTTAACATTATCAATCTTTAGGCACCAGTAGGTCTGTGGGCTGCTCCCCATTCTGTGGATTCTTAACCTCTAATTGATAGAACTCTGCTCTGTGTGAGAGCATTTGCCAACTGGTGAAAACTGCTAAACTTGGTAGAAATTCAGTTTCTTACAGAGGAAGTGAAAACTATGGGGTTAAGGAATATGCCCCTAAACATATACCAGTTCAGCCAAGGAGAGAAACAAAATGTGTTTCCCAGGACAGAGCTTAACATCCTCCATCCCGTCGGCCTTTCTCAACATCCTTTAGATGAGAGTGATGAGTGATCAATGTCTGTGGAAGATTCTGAAGCTTTGTACTATTTTCCCCCGGAGCACGAAGAATGTGAATGAAGAAGGGGATTGCTACCATCCTTTTGCAACTTCTCTCTTCAATGGGGCAGAAAACCCTAACCCTCCCACCTAAATGCTGCAAATAAGTTAAGTGACGAATAAATCCTTAACACGCACAGCCACGGGGTGTGAAAGGAAGATCAGTCTCCGTTCAGGTGGGCACACAACTACAAGCTTCCTTGTATCTGATGCTATAGAGCCAGACAGGCAGGCACACAGAGACACATTCGTCTTCATTAGTAAAGGAGATTAACCTTAACATTTCTTGGCAGCTGTTCCAACAGACTGCTTGTTATCACAGCAAGCATGTTTTTAAAGACCCACAATGATACACAATATGTCACAACAGCTGCCAAAGAATCTCTTATGCAGTGACTTTCTGTGCATGGCTCACAAAGGTTTCTCCTTAGACTCTTCCCTTGGGCTCTTTATTTTCTGTTGGTTGAAGACAACTTTAAAGGGGATGCCCTGAACATAAACATGACTGACCACTGGTGCTTTATTTCTACAGAGACCAGTCCGGAATGCACAGGTGCTTGACTGTCATGCCAACTCAGATCACAGAGGGACCTGAGTTAGTGGTCAAGGTCTCCCCTTGAGAAATGAACTTGTAATCAGGAAAAACAAATCTGGCTCCATATTGGATCTATTTCCTTTACTTTAACCTTTGTATTGTATTGCTTTTGCTGCAAGTTAGGAGAGTCGGACACGACTGAGCGACTTCACTTTCATGCATTGGAGAAGGAAATGGCAGCCGACTCCAGTGTTCTTGCCTGGAGAATCCCAGGGATGGGGGAGCCTGGTGGGCTGCCATCTATGGGGTCACACAGATTGGACACGACTGAAGTGACTTAGCAGCAGCAGCAGCAGGAATGTTGCCTATAGCCTGAAATACACAGGATAGCCCAATCTTAAGGCTCTGACCTTTAAAGGCATAGCCCTTTTCCATTCATATAGAGATAAAAAGTTGCAGAACAGAGAATAACATTGCTCTTTGTTGGAGGTTTACAAAAACATCTATCTTATTTTCTTAAATAGAAAATATTAATTTTCTTATTTCTTAATTTTATTTTATCTTGGAATATAGTTGATTTCATACTATTCATGGGGTTCTCAAGGCAAGAGTACTGAAGCGGTTTGCCACTCCCTCCTACAGTGGACCGCATTCTGTCAGACCTCTCCGCCATGACCCATCCATCTTGGGTGGCCCCACACAGCATGGCTTAGTTTCGAGTTAGACAAGGCTGTGGTCCATGTGATCAGATTGGCTAGTTGTCTGTGATTGTGGTTTCAGTCTGTCTGCCCTCTGATGCCCTCTCTCAGCGCCTACTGTCTTACTTGGGTTTCTCTTACCTTGGACGTGGGGTATCTCTTCATGACTGCTTCAGCAAAGTGCAGCCACTGCTCCTTACCTTGGACATGGGGTATCTTCTCTCAGCTGCCACTCCTGACCTTGGGTGTGGGGTAACTCCTCTGGTTTTGGAAAAGGCAGAGGAACCAGAGATCAAATTGCCAACATCTGCTGGATCATTGAAAAAGCAAGAGAGTTCCAGAAAAACACCAATTTCTGCTTTATTGACTATGCCAAAGCCTTTGACTGTGTGGATCACAATAAACTATGGAAAATTTTGAAAGAGATGGGAATACCAGACCACCTGACCTGCCTCTTGAGAAATCTGTACACAGGTCAGGAAGCAACAGTTAGAATTGGACATGGAAAAATAGACTGGTTTCAATTAGGAAAAGGAGTACATCAAGGCTGTACATTGTCACCCTGCTTATTTAACTTATATGCAGAGTACATCATGAGAAACGCTGGACTGGAAGAAGCACAAGCTGGATCACGATTGCCGGGAGAAATATCAATAACCTCAGATATGCAGATGACACCACCTTTATGGCAGAAAGTGAAGAAGAACTAAAGAGCATCTTGATGAAAGTGAAAGAGGAGAGTGAAAAAGTTGGCTTAAAACTCAACATTCAGAAAACTAAGATCATGGCATCCAGTCCCATCACTTCATGGCAAATAGATGGGGAAACAGTGGGAAAAGTGGCTGACTTTATTTTCTGGGGCTCCAAAATCACTGCAGATGGTGATTGCAGCCATGAAATTAAAAGACGCTTACTCCTTGGAAGGAAAATGATGACCAACGTAGATAGCATATTGAAAAGCAGAGACATTACTTTGCCAACAAAGGTCCCTCTAGTCAAGGCTATGGTTTTTCTAGTGGTCATGTATGGATGTGAGAGTTGGACTGTGAAGAAAGCTGAGCACCAAAGAATTGATGCTTTTGAACTGTGGTGTTGGAGAAGACTCTTGAGAGTCCCTTGGACTGCAAGGAGATCCAACCAGTCCATTCTAAAGGAGATCAGTCCTGGGTGTTCATGAGACTCCAATACTTTGGCCATCTGATGTGAAGAGCTGACTCATTGCAAAAGACCCTGATACTGGGAAAGATTGAGGGCAGGAAGAGAAGGGGATGACAGAGGATGAGATGGTTGGATGGCATCACTGACTCAATGGACATGAGTGTGGGTAAACTCCAGGAATTGGTGATGGACAGGGAGGCCTGGTGTGCTGTGGTTCATGGGGTCACAAAGAGTCGGACACGACTGAGGGACTGAACTAATAGTTGATTTACAATGTTGTGTTAGTTTCAGGTGTAGAGCAAAGTGATTCAGTTACATATATACATATATCCATTCTTTTTCAGATTCTTTTCTGATACAGGAATTTAAAGAGTATTGAGTAGAGTTCCCTTGCTACATAGTAGGTCTGTGTTTATCTATTTTATATATGCTATGCTATGCTAAGTCACTTCAGTCGTGTCCGACTCTGTGTGACCCCATAGACGGCAGCCCAACAGGCTTCCCTGTCCCTGGGATTCTCCAGGCAAGAACACTGGAGTGGGTTGCCATTGCCTTCTCCAATGCATGAAAGTGAAAAGAGAAAGTGAAGTCGTTCAGTCGGGTCTGACTCTTAGCGACCCCATGGACTGCAGCCTACCAGGCTCCTCCATCCATGGGATTTTCCAGGCAAGAGTACTGGAGTGTGTGCCATTGCCTTCTCCGATTTTATATATAATAAGGTGTATAATCCCAAACTTCTAATTTATCCAGGAACATCTATCTTGACCTGACCTACATGGACAATGGCAAGAGCAAAAGATTCTTGCACGAAGAAATTTGCAACAACCAACCACACCCCCTCCCATTAAGCATAAAAGAAGCCTGTCCCATAACCTACTGGAGCTGAATTTGAAACCATCTGAACGAAAGGGAAACAGATGTTCCTCTAGAAGCTTCATGGATTGGAAGAATCAATATAGTGAAAATGAGTATACTACCCAAAGCAATCTATAGATTCAATGCAATCCCTATCAAGCTACCAACAGTATTCTTCACAGAGCTAGAACAAATAATTTCACAATTTGTATGGAAATACAAAAAACCTCAAATAGCCAAATCGATCTTGAGAAAGAAGAATGGAACTGGAGGAATCAACCTACCTGACTTCAGGCTCTACTATAAAGCCACAGTTATCAAGACAGTATGGTACTGGCACAAAGACAGAAATATAGATCAATGGAACAAAATAGAAAGCCCAGAGATAAATCCACACACATATGGACACCTTATCTTTGACAAAGGAGGCAAGAATATACAATGGATTAAAGACAATCTCTTTAACAAGTGATGCTGGGAACTCTGGTCAACCACTTGTAAAAGAATGAAACTAGAACACTTTCTAACACCATACACAAAAATAAACTCAAAATGGATTAAAGATCTCAACGTAAGACCAGAAACTATAAAACTCCTAGAGGAGAACATAGGCAAAACACTCTCTGACATACATCACAGCAGGATCCTCTATGACCCACCTCCCAGAATAGTGGAAATAAAAGCAAAAATAAACAAATGGGACCTAATTAACCTTAAAAGCTTCTGCACATCAAAGGAAACTATTAGCAAGGTGAAAAGACAGCGTTCAGAATGGGAGAAAATAATAGCAAATGAAGCAACTGACAAACAACTAATCTCAAAAATATACAAGCAACTCCTACAGCTCAACTCCAGAAAAATAAATGACCCAATCAAAAAATGGGCCAAAGAACTAAATAGACATTTCTCCAAAGAAGACATACAGATGGCTAACAAACACATGAAAAGATGCTCAACATCACTCATTATCAGAGAAATGCAAATCAAAACCACTATGAGGTACCATTTCACACCAGTCAGAATGGCTGCAATCCAAAAGTCTACAAGCAATAAATGCTGGAGAGGGTGTGGAGAAAAGGGAACCCTCTTACACTGTTGATGGGAATGCAAACTAGTACAGCCACTATGGAGAACAGTGTGGAGATTCCTTAAAAAACTGGAAATAGAACTGCCTTATGATCCAGCAATCCCACTGCTGGGCATACACACTGAGGAAACCAGAAGGGAAAGAGACACGTGTACCCCAATGTTCATCGCAGCACTGTTTATAATAGCCAGGACATGGAAGCAACCTAGATGTCCATCAGCAGATGAATGGATAAGAAAGCAGTGGTACATATACACAATGGAGTATTACTCAGCCATTAAAAAGAAGACATTTGAATCAGTTCTAATGAGGTGGATGAAACTGGAGCCAATTATACAGAGTGAAGTAAGCCAGAAAGAAAAACACCAATACAGTATACTAACGCATATATATGGAATTTAGAAAGACGGTAACAATAACCCTGTGTATGAGACAGCAAAAGAGACACTGATGTATAGAACAGTCTTATGGACTCTGTGGGAGAGGAAGAGGGTGGGAAGATTTGGGAGAATGGCATTGAAACATGTAATATATCATGTATGAAACGAGTTGCCACTCCAGGTTCGATGCACGATACTGGATGCTTGGGGCTGGTGCACTGGGACGACCCAGAGGGATGGTATGGGGAGGGAGGAGGGAGGAGAGTTCAGGATGGGCAACACATGTATACCTGTGGCGGATTCATTTTGATATTTGGCAAAACTAATACAATTATGTAAAGTTTAAAAATAAAATAAAATTAAAAAAAAAAAAGAAGCTTCAGAAACATGACTCTGCTGACACCATGTTTTCAGCCTGGTAAGACCTGTTTTCAAACTTTTGACCTTAAAAACAGCAAAAATGATATAATCATATTGTTTTAAACAACTCAGTTCTGGTAAATGTGGTAGAGATTAAAAAAAAAAAATCTGATGCAGTGGAGGACCTCACCGTTTCAGCCATCCTTGGGCTTTTGTTGTATGTGACTCTACAAATAACTTAGCAGGGCGATGAAGCAGTGGTCCATGGGCTTTGCCAAAAAAACATGGTGATATCAAAACAGTCCCTCATACCAAGCATCATGATGGATGGATGACGTGCATGGTACAGAAAAGGAAAAGAATTTAAAAGTTACTGATCCCAGAAAACTTTGTTGACTAACCACACTTACAGTTTGCAAAAACTGGCCACACATGGATTTGTTTGGTTGTTGGCTGGGTCACTTTTAATAAGGGGAGCATTTTACATTCAAAACAGCAATGGATTTCAGCTTTAAAAAAAACTTTTAATTTTATATTGATATATAGCCAATTAACAACGTAGCAGTGTTTTCAGGTGGACAGCTAAGGGACTCGGCCATACATATACATGTATCCATTTCCCCCTAGATTCCCCTCCTAGCCAGGCTGCCAGGTAACACTGAGCAGAGTTCTCTTGTGCTATACAGCAGGTCCTTGCTGGTTATACATTTTAAATATAGCAGTGTGTACAAAAGACATGATACAAATGAACTTATTTACAAAACAGAAATAGACCCAGACTTAGAGAAGGAACTTATGGTTGAGGAGGGGAGGGGTGGGGAAGATGAGGGAAGGGATAGTTAGGGAGTTCAGGATCAGGGGTTTCCCTTGTGGCTCAGACAGTAAAGAATCTGCCTGCACTGCAGGAGACCCGGGTTCGATTCCTGGGTCAGGAAGATCCCCTGGAGAAGAGAATGGCAATCCACTCCAGTATTCTTGCCTAGAGAATTCCATGCACAGAGGAGACTGGTAGGATGCAGTCTATGGGGTCACAAAGATTTGGACACGACCTAGTGACTTTAACACTTTGTTTTGAAAACACTTGGAAGAACCAGCAATGCTCTGAGTCAAACACGGGAACAAGTGGATGTGTTCTCCAGGTCTCTGCCTCCTTACTTCCTATTGTCTCTCATACTCACCCTTCTCCTTCATTGAGATTACAAGCCTGGTTGCCTGGAGAAATGTTATTTTCAATCCTGACCTATGGCACTCTTAATACAGAAGGCAAAACCAAACAGTGGTGATCTGGAGGAACTAGCCAGCCCATGTGCTTGACTAATTGAGTTTTCCTGTTTCTTTACACCATAAAAAAATCAGATGTATGCCATTTTCCTTAGGAAATGACCCATTTTAACTCTGACGTCTCATTACGCTGTGCAGTCGCTACCCTGAAGCAAAGATGGATGAAGATCCAAACAGCTTGTGGGTCAAAGTTCTGAGCACCCCACTCCTCAGGTCCCCAGCAGGCACCAGGCAAACAGGAAATGCAGGCCTCTGCTAACCAGACCCAACTCATCAACCTGCAGAGGCCAGCCTGGTTTTATGTGATTGTCTCTTGTTAGGGAATTTGGAGCAGCCCTATAAGGAACACCCACAGAAGTCAGATATGGTCGTAAAGTCTCAGAGTGGCTGCACAGGTCTCCCAGGAATTAGGCTGTGTTCTGTTCCATTAGGTTTCATTGTGCTGAGTTACTGCCTCTCTCTCCAAGCTTCCCTCCCCTGGAAAGATAATAGCATTTTTTTTTTTTTGATTGAAGTATAGTTGATTTACAATGTTGTGTTAATTATCTCTGTAGAGCAAAGTGATACAGTTATGTGTATAAATATATATGCATATTAATATATATATAAAATATATATTTCTCTTTTTATATTCTGTTCCATTATGGTTTATCACTATTGAATGTAGTTCTTTGTGCTCTACAGTAGGACCTTGTCTATACATAAAAGCTTACATTTGCTAACCCAAACCTCCCTCCCCTCCTTTCCCCCAAACCCTCCCCTCTGGCAACCACCAGTGGGAACAGAGTTATATAATCATCGTCTATAAATGATGACTCACCTACCAAAGGTAAATATTTTTCAGAAGCAGATATGTTTCTGGGGAGATTGAAAAGATTAGGAAATCGGCCCTGAGGTTCATAAAATACATGGTTTTCTTCTTCTTTTTCTAAATATCCCTCATTCTTCCTTCTTTCTGCCTTTTGGAAAGAATGCAGAACTTCTCCAGCAGTGAATAAATGCTAAATAAATGAAGGCAGTTACTTGCCCTGGGGGCATCAGTGTTTTAGGCTCAGACTTTAATTATGAGATAATCCTTCATTTCTCATAAGAGAAATTTCCACCAGAAAGAAGGAGAAGCCTGTTAGCGGGCAGGAAACACTTCTCGGTGAGCTTGCGGATGCCAACAACAGAGCAATAAACATGGTACTAGGCACATAGCCTGGCACACAGGACACCAATCAGTGGTTATTAAACAGATGTTGAATAGGAATCCCTTATAACTACTTAGTATCTTTTGAAAAAGCTTTTTGAGATTTCCAACCCAAAACAATGTTTTGAACATACAGTTTCATCTCCTTTCTGCCACGTAAAAATGGTGAAAGGATGAAATGATGAAATCTTTCTCTGTAAGTTAATTGAAGGGGATTGGCTGAGGAGTCACAATAGATTAAGAAAACACTTGAAAACTCCTCTGGAAGGTGGAAAGCAGATGAATCCAAAGTCAGGGATGGAAGAAGCAGGACGATCTTCATATGAAACTAAGATTCAGAAATGCAGGGATTGGAAATGCACTATGTAATGTAAATGTTATAAACTTTAACGAGTGCTGCAGATCATAATGGCTCAGTGGTCAAGAATCCAATGCAGGAGCCATAGGAGATGTGGGTTCTATCCTGGATCAGGAAGATTTCCCTGGAGGAGAAAATGGCAAGCCACTCCAGTAATCCCATGGACAGAGGAGCCTGGCAGGGTGGTCCGTGGGGTCGCAAAGAGTCGGACATGGCTGATCATGCACGCATGCAAGCATATTATGATGATTAGTAATAGAGGGGAGAAATAAGAAGCTGGTCATCCCTTCACCTTCTAAAAATGAGACTCAGCTTACTAGCGACAATGAGGTCAAGACATTTAAAACAATAACAGGATCAACACTTTGGCTGTAAACATTAATTTTACCCGAACATTTTCCCCCTCAATCTTACCAGAATGTTTCCAACACCAATATTTCTGAGGTCAAACTAACTCACTTGAGGTCTAGCAATTCATTTTGGATACTTTGTCTTCTGTTAGATACAAGCAAGAACAGATTCAGCACTATTTATCAAAAACATGCAGAATATAGTTTTTTTTTAAATAGTGATTTATCCTTCCTTTTTTTATAAATAGTGATTTATCCATTTGTATCTATCTCCTTGCAGCCATGTGGATTTAAATGATAGAAGTGATAACTTGCTGATACTATTAATGGTGATTTTAGGGTGTTGTAATTTGAGGGAATTTTTGGTCTCATCTTGCTATGCTATTTAGAATCTTTTACAATAAAGCATGTTAATAAAGGTGCTAGTACCACCAATGAAAAATGCATAAGCCCCCATTGATCCACAAGACTAGAAACAGAATAAAGCAAGTACAGCTAAAACTGTCACCTGGATAATTTGCAAAATGGTTACCAAACCAAACTTGGACCCACTTCCCCACACACAGTAAAGCAAATCTACTGTCATGGGTTTGTGGTGAAGGAAAGTACAGTGATGACTGGAGGGTTTCCAACATGAGGCCAAGCAAGAACAGGCAGCTCCTGCTCAAAAACTCCCCCACTGCTTTCAGAGAAGAGGTTTTTCTTTAATTGCTAGTTTAAAAATTGAAGTTGAGTTGGTTTACGGTGTTTCATGTATACAGAAAAGTAATTCAGTTTTATATATATATATATATATGTTTTGGACTCTTCCATTATAGGTTATTACAAGATATTAAATATAGTGCACTTGTTATACAGTCGGTCCTTTTTGTTTACCCACGGAAAGGTTTTTAAAGATTGGGTGAGGGAGAGGGTTGCAGGGTACCTGATCAACTCATGACATTCTTCTGATTGGCTGGGGGTGAGGTAATCAGGAGTCAATATCGTTAGCTTTCTGGTTCCACCTGGTCTGGAGTCTAGCTGCTGGTGGGAAGCATGTAGTTAATGTCTATGGGGGAGGCGGGGGGCGGAATGTAGTATCTGCAAAACCACTCTATATGGCTCAGGATATTATCTATAGTCCTTGAGGAGGAACTAAAGGTCCCTGACTTTGTTTTATGGCTAAATTATTATTACTTTGTCTTGCTTGACTGTTTTCCTTTGTTTCTGCATTTTCTCACTTCTCTCATTACATGTGTTCTTTGGAATCGGAAGAAGGCCTAGAAGGCTAAAGATTTGCTACAAACAAGAGGCAGCTGGGGAACACAGGAGTCTGCCCATGGGATGGTCCTGCTTCTCACAGACTGACTCAAAATTAAAACAATTAAACCAAGACTCCAGAGCTTGTGTAGATTCCCTGAGGTCATGGAGCTTGTACATGGAAAGCTGGGGTTGCATCTAGGCAGCTGAGTAGAAAGTATCAGAGGTCAGGAAACTTTTCTCTGTAATTAGCCAGAAAGAAAATAATTTAGACCTCTATCCCAACTACTCTGTGCTGTAGTGCAAAAGTAGCATAGAAAATAAATAGGTATGGCTATGTCAATAAAATTTTATTAACAAAGATAAATGATGAACAGATATGCCACTGATAGCTGACTTTTGAACATATCATAAATATTTATTATTGAAGTATAGTCAATATACAATGTTGTGTTAGTTTCTGCTGTACAGCAAAGTATAAGGTCCATATAATCAAAGCTATGGTTTTTCCATTACTTGTGTACAGATGTGAGAGTTGGACCATAAATAAGGTTGAGTGCTGAAGAATTGAAACTTTTGAACTGTGGTGCTGGAAAAGACTGTTGAGAGTCCCTTGGACAGCAAGGAGATCAAACCTGTAAACCCTAAAGGAAATCATCCCTGAATATTCATTCGAAGGGCGGATGCTGAATCTGAAGCTTTGGCCACCTGATGCAAAGAGCCGACTCATTGGAAGAAACCCTAATGCTGGGAAGAATGAGGGCAATTCTTTTTTACATTCTTTTCCACTATGGTTTATCTCAGGATATTGAATATAATTCCCCATAAATATTAATATATCAGTGGAAGCTTTAAAGATGTATCACATCACATTCCTGCCATAGAAATATCCAGAATCTATCATTGACTGAAACAGACTGACAACAACACATTTCTTTCCTGAACTTGTGAAACTGGCTTTATTTTTCCCTCTTCTACCTTGAGAAAATACACTTTTTTCCCTTAGTTGTTCAGTCATGTCCAACTCTTTGTGACCCTATGGACTATAACCTGCCAGGCTTCTCTGTCCATGGGGATTCTCCAGGCAAGAATCCTTGAGAAAATACATGTTAGAAAGTAACAATACATAGTCATACATTGTCTGAATATAGACAGATAAATATGACCCCCACCTTCATGGTTTTTGTCTGTCTTCTCCACTTTGCAGAATCTAGTTCACTCTCCAGGAAAATCCTTTTATGCTTTTATATTTTGATGTGTGCTAGGAAATGACAAAACATCTAAACCCTATTATGTGCACACCGACATAATAGGTTTACTGAACATAATCATTAGGGCTCGTATACTGCAGCAATACTTAGCCGTAGGGAGTTGAATTCCACTGGAACATTTCAAGTGTAGCCACCCACTCTGGAGAAATTGGCATAACAGAACATTTAGAAAGTACACAGTGTTTAATCTGGCCAGACAAAGGTGGTTATTTCTGGTCATTTGCTTGGTGTACCCAGCAGACATCCATTCTCCTTGACATTTTACAATTGCTCTTCTCAGCTGTGAAATCATTTTTATATAACTGAGATAGCAGCTGTTTGCAGAACACCTCGCTCATTCTGGTTTATAGGAGAACATAAAAGCACCATCTGCTTGAAGTTTATTCTGGAAACCCTCTGCCAAACACGGACTGACTGCTAGATGATAGACAGCCTCAGAAAATCACTGACCAAGTTGCTTTAGCAACTTTAGAGAGATGCAGGAAGTCTCTCAGTGGTGGTATGGAGTAAGGGTTAAACTAAAATAAATCCCCAGTATATAAAAACTCACTGTTTAGCACACAAAATCCAGTCACACTACTAAAGGTAAGATGTTTTGGGGGGGTTGTTGATGATCACCAGGTGCGTTTGGAGTCATGACTCTGAAAGTTCATTCTCACTGGAAATCGAGATGCAGAAACATCACAGCAGACACTTGGTACTAAAAACATCATTCTCCACTTCCTGTGGCTGAGATAAGGATTCTAATCAATCATATAATTCTTTTCCTGTTGAACCCCAAGTAGACCTGAGAATCCTTCCAGCCCCAGTACTTAAAATCACCACCCTTCAGCAAATTTTCTACAGTACCAGACAGGGCTTAACAAGAGTGCGTTGTAGCAGCAAAAAAAAACCCTGAAAACAGAAACAATCTAAATGATTAGGAACGAAGAAATCTGAATACATGTTGGTACAATTAGATAATACTTTATAGTGGGTGAACAAATGAGATGGAACTATTTACACTGCTAGAGAAATTCATCAGAAAATAGATCTTTGTACCAAGACATGGAAACAACCCAAGTGGCCCTCAACAGATGATTGGCTTAAAAAGATGTACACATAGACAATGGAATATTACTCACCCATAAAAAAGAATGAAATAATGCCATTCACTGCAGCATGGATGAACCTAGAGAAGGTTCATCCTTCACTCATTTCATACTGAGTGAAGTAAGTCAGAAAGAAAAATAGTATGTGATATCACTTATATTTGAAATAAAAAATGATACAAATGAACTTATTTACAAAACAAATATATTCATAGACATAGAAGACAAACTTATGGTTACTAAAGGTGAAAGTGGTGGAGGAAGGGATAGATTAGGAGTATGGGACTATGAGATACAAACTACAATACATAAAAGACATGAATAGCAAGAAGTTGCTCTATAGCACAGTATCTATAAACAATAACTTATAATAACCTATAATGGAATATAACCTGAAATAATAACTGAATCCCTATGTTCTACACCTGAAACTAACACAATATTCAAAATCAACTGTACATCAACAACAAAATTTTAAATGAAGGAACTGAAGCAAAAAAAAAAATCATATTATATGCAAATAGTAACTCCCATAGAGTAACTTATTTTAAAAATGGACATTATTTTTAAATGTATATTTTAAATAACATATATATATTATTTCCAGCCTCTACAGGAGTACTCAGGAGAAGGCAATGGCACCCCACTCCAGTACTGTTGCCTGGAAAATCCCATGGATGGAGGAGCCTGGTAGGCTGCAGTCCATGGGGTCGCTAAGAGTCGGGCACGACTGAGCGACTTCACTTTCACTTTCCACTTTCATGCATTGGAGAAAGAAATGGCAACCCACTCCAGTGTTCTTGCCTGGAGAATCCCATGGACAGAGAAGCCTGGTAGGCTGCAGTCCATGGGGTTGCACAGAGTCAGACACAACTGAAGCGACTTAGCAGCAGCAGCAGCAACAGGAGTGCTCACTCATCAGAGAGGTCTTATCTGCCCCCTTATATACAGTAGTAAATCTTACCCCTTCCCTCTCCAGCTTTTTTCTTCTTCACTAATTCAGACCTCTTGTCACTATGAGAACCATATTTTCTATTTATTCATTTGTTTATGGCTCACTGGCCCTAAAAGAATATGACCTCCAGGGACTTTGTTTTGTTCCTCTTTAAATCCCTCACAGCCAGAATGTTTCCTGGCATGTAGCAAGTGCTCAGTAAACACTGGTGAAAAGAATGCCTACATGAAAATGCACCCAGAGAAGGGAAGTTCCCAAGACAAGATCCCTCAGATTGTCAATGCTTGAGGCACCATTAGAACTTGGTTGTGCTGAGAGCCTGAGGTTGTCCCTTAGGTCCTGGTCCCATGGCCCTGCGTTTAAGCTCACATTTCCCCCATGTCTTCTGGGTGATCATAACTGCCCACTGAGAGTTCATAACTGCCCATGATGCTCTCCTTTAAAATTCCCCCTCAGCAATATTGGAGGACTTCAGGACCCACAGCGAGTGGAGACTACAAGTGAAGCAGGAAAAAATTCTTCCACTAGTTAGGATTCGTTTGTGGGAGTTTGGCTTAAGGAGATGCCATGTGTCTTTGTCCAAAGCAGAGACATCTTCCAGAGAAATTGCAGAAGGACTCCAACGGGAAAAATACAGGACAGCATCATTCTGCCCTAAAATCTACAACCATTTATTGCTGCCTCTTACCAAGTTCTCTCCCTGCTGTGCCGTGGAGTCACCAAAACCAAAATCCAGATCCTGCTGATGGGGACATCTCCCCTCAGTCCCGAAGAATTAGATGTCCTTGGAAGCTTGGGTTAAAGCATAAGATTCACTCATTCATTCATTCATTTACTCATTCAACAAATATTAATAGTATGCTTACCTGTGCCAGCCATTGTTGGAGGTGCTGAGGATATAGTGGGGGCAAAACAGACAAGTTCCTTCCCTAACTGATTTTGCATCTGAAACGAAAACACACAAACCTAAAATAGTTAGAATTATGCAGAAAATGGAATAGTCTAATAAATTGAGTAGAGTGATGAATGAGGAGGGTAGAAGAGCTATTTTAGCAGGCTGGGGACAGCATCTCTAAGGAGATGTAAGGAGATGACTTTGTACTGAGAACTCATTAAAGAGAAGACAAGTCTGGTGAACTTGGAGACCAGGACTTCCAAATCAAAGAACCAGCAAGACTATGCTCTCCAGGGAATAATCCTTCCTGCCTCTTCCTGCTTATGGTGGTCCCAGGCATCCTTGGCTTATGGCAGCATCCCTCCAGTCTTTGCCTCCTCAAACAGCTAAGATCATGGCAAGCAGATGTCACCTCATCATTTCATGGGAAGCAGATGAGGAAAAAGTGGAAACAGCAACAGATTTTATTTTCTTGGGCAGCCATGAAATTAAGACACTTGCTCCTTGGAAGAAAAGCTATGACAAACATAGACAGCATATTAAAAAGCATAGACATCATTTTGCTGACCAAGATCCATATAGTCAGAGCTATGGTTTTTCCAGTAGTTATTTATGGATGTGAGAATTGGACCATAAAGAAGGCTGAGCACCAAAGAATTGATGCTTTCTAATTGTGGTGCTGAAGAAGACTCTTGAGTGTCCCTTGGACAGCAAATAGATCAAACCAGTCAATCCTAAAGGAAATTAACACTGAATATTCATTGGAAGGACTGATGCTGAAGCTGAAGCTCCAATACTTTGGCCACCTGATGCGAAGAGCCGACTTATTGGAAAAGAGCCTGATGCTGGGAAAGATTGAGGGCAAGAAGAGAAGAGGGTGACAGAGGATGAGATGGTTGGATGGCATTACCGACTCAATGGACATGAGTTCAAGCAAACTCTGGGAGAAAGTGAAGGACAGGGAAGTCTTGGGTGCTGCAGTCCATGGAGTTGCAAAGAGTCAGACACAACTTAGCAACTGAAGGACAACAACAGGTCACATGACCTTCTCCTCCCTGTGTGTCTCTGAGCACTCTCACCTCTTCCTATAAGGACGTCAGTTATTGGATTTTGGAACTTCCCTAAATCCAGGACAATTGCATCTCAAGATCTTGAAGTAATGACATCAGCATAGATCTTATTTCCAAACAAAGACACGTTGGGTTTTCTGGATGGATATAAATTTGGGAGGACACTATTAACCCTATCTGAATGTGCAGTAAATATTCATACTGATTCTCTTATGATAATCTAGATTTGTGACCTCATTCTTCATCTCAGCCAGTCAGGGCAAGACAGAACACCTCTGGACACTTTCTAGAAGCAACGAAAGGTATTGAGCATTGGGCAATCCCATGGGTGGTTTTATCATCCTTGTGACCCATTAGTACCTCAGGTTCCAGGTTCCAGAAACTTTGTTCTCAGGTGTGGCTTCTGAGACTTGTATATGGAGCTTTAACCACGCTCAGGGGGAGAAATTTGGTTCCAACCAGGCAAGTGAAACAGAAACACAAGACAAATGCTGGAACCCCCTCCATACTTAGCTGGTCATCTCCCAACAAGGCTCTTTACTGTATTTGCATTTCAGACTTTTCCAGTGCCTGAGAAGCTAGGAGATTCTCAGAGCAAACATGATCTCCAAGGGGGCTGGTTTCTTATGAAACTGCTTAGTCCACCCTGTGTCCCAAATACTTTTCAATGAAACTGTCTTCAGTAATTGTAGACCTTTGTCTTGATGTACATGGAGATGAAGGTCATACACAATAGGTTCTCTATGAGAGCCAGTTTAGTAATATCTACAAATGAAAAAGGTTTAGATTGAAGAGCTGTATGATTTCCAAAGACCATTCATGATGATGGAGTAAATGAAATGCTACTGGAATGTATTTTTCCTATTTACACAACTTGCATCACCTACTTGGGAAAGAGTGAACTGTAACAAAGATAATGTTCCTTTTAACAATAAAATGCAAAAAATTATGGTTGTGACACATAATTTCATTTTTGAATATTTATTTAGTTTTGGCTGCATGGGTTGTAGTTGTGGCATGCAGGATCTTCCAGAATCTTCATTGTGGTGGGCGGGCTCCAGAGTGCATGTGCTCAGTAGTTGTGGCACTTGGGCGTAGTTGCCCTGAGATTTGTGGGATCTTAGTTCCCCAACCGGGGATGAAACCCATGTCCCCTGCATTGGAAGGCAGAATCTTAACCACTGGACCACCAGGGAAGTCCTGACACATGCTTTTAAAAGTAAAGATGTATGCTCACAAATATTATCTGATGAAAAAGACATGACAGTTGGTTCACCTACCTTTTATCCTGTAGGATCCAGGCTGGGTCACTGGTCCTGTGAATTCCTAAGCTCACCATCCTGATCCTGTAGATGGAGTTGATTGCTCTGTGTCAGGAGATCAGGTGCTCTAGACATTCTGCTCCTATTCAAAAGCATTGTTATAACAGATTTCCCCTTAATAAATGAAGAGAAAAAAGAAGTCATAACCTAAGATGCTAAGGGACTTCATTCCACTGTGAACACATGTGCTTTTGCTCCTGCAGAATACAAGTAGTTCAGTCCCCAAATACAGCCAGAGGCCCATGCATACCAGGGCCCTGTAATGAATATAACAGCATCAGTGCTTCCCAGGACTTTGGGTACCATATTAGCTATACAATCTGCCTCCATCGAGTCAGGTGTCAGAGCAAATGCTTTCTCAGCACAGATGAACTCAGAGATTTCAGAATTGAACTCTACAGCTAAGTCTTAAACAAATACCTCCCAAGAATGCTCTGATCCCCAGTATAATCAAACTTTGAACTTTCTGTTGTAACTTCTGAATTTCTCTACCACAGAATTAGCCTGGTAAATTTTTGAAACTAGAGTAACAAGACATTGCATGATTACCACCTAATTGCAGCCATTTCTTCACCAGGAAGTCATACATTGTCTAAGACATTTCTGATAAGCGTATTCACATAGGATTAAATACATCTAGCCCCAAATGGCTATTATGCTTGACAGGCTGATTAGTAAGTGCAGAGAGTTGCAAAGTGCAATCTGAGTAAATTGGATGCTTTAAGATTCCCTGGAAGAATGCTGTTAATTACACTGGCACATCTAGAGTCTATACATATATCTTTTCAGTAAAATAGATTGTGGCATTATATGTAGTACAATTTCTGCCTTAATAATGCTTAATAGAGGCATGTCAGGCCTACAACTTGTAATATTCTCCTTTATATTAAATCATCTGTTAATACCTTTCTAATTGTTCTCCTGGCTTCTGGCTGGGATTCTTTCCTTCACTACAACAGAACTGCTGTTGCCAAACTAGCTGAAAATACATTGGTTTTTAAGAATTTAAATGCATGAGGTTAGGAAAACAAGCAAAGGGGTTTCTGATATGGCCTGGCTCCAGATCTTTGCATTTTAGTACTGGGAAAGACTCCTTCCTTGATCAAACTTCAGCCAGACTACTTTGAAAAGGAGTCTTCTTTCTACAAGTTCTTTTTCTCTTAATTGGGATGTGGTTGCTTTAGAATGTTGTGTCAGTTTCTGCCGTACAATGAAGTGAACCAGCTATGCATGCATGCTAAGTCACTTCAGTCATGGTCAACTCTTTGCGAACCTATGGACTGTAGCCCACCAGGCTCCTCTATCCACAGGATTCTCCCAACAAGAATACTGGAGTGGGTTGTCATACCCTCCTCCAGGGCATCTTCCTGACTCAGGGATCAAACCCAAGTCTCTCATATCTACTGCATTGGCAGGCAGGTTCTTTACCACTAGTACCACCTGAGAAGCTGTGTATGTGTGTGTATGTGTGTGTGTGTGTGTGTGCATGTGTGCACGTGTGTTTGTGTGTGCATGTGTGCACGTGTGTGTGTTTTATATGTATATGTATATATATATATATAGAGAGAGAGAGAGAGAGAGAGATCTATCTATACATCTGTATATATCTATATATAATCCCCTCCTTCTTGGACCTCCCTCCCACACTTCCTGCATCCCACCCATCTAGGTCATTGCAGAGCACAGAGCTGAGCTCCCTGCACTATAGAGCAGATTCCCACTAGCTATCTGTTTTACACATGGCTATGCACATGCATCAATCTACAAGTTCTTAATGTTGGGCGGCTTCCATGTCCTGAGGCTGATAAATCAGTTCATCAAGGATCTTCACACCATTGATTTCTGTCTTAGTCCATCAGGATTGCTATAATGAAAATACAGTAGACTGGAGGGCATAAACAACAGATATGTGTCTCTCACAATTCTGGGACTGGAAAGATGATAATCAAGGCTTTGGTAGATTCTGTGTCTAGTGAGGGTCTGCCTTCTGGTTCACAGATGGCCATCTCTTCATTGTGTCCTCACATGGAGAAAAGAAGTGAGGGGGTCTCTGGGGTCTCCTTTTATAAGGGCAGTAATCCCATTCACAAGGGCTCCACCTTCATGCCTTAATCACCTCCCACAAATGCTATCTCCTATACCATCACATTGAGAGGTTAGGATTTCCACATACAATTTTTTTTTAGGTGAGGGGAGAGACAAACATTCAGTCCACAGCATTTCCTTTTCCCTTATCTTTGACCTCTATTTCTTTGGCTTATCTTTAGCAAGAATCGTGGTAAGACAGTTTAGCAAGAAGCCTCCATCCACTGATCCCCCTAGATTTGTTATCCGGCTATAAATACCCACATGCCCTTGAAGTGTTTAATGTTGATTTCTGTCTTTTTCCCTCTACAGCCTTAGTTTTCTTTTTTTAATTCTTAAAAATGTATTTGTTTATTTGTATTGAAGTATAGTTAATTTACAATGCTGTGTTAGTGTTTCAGGTGTACAGCAAAGTGATTCAGTTATGTATAGAGATAGATATATAGATTCTTTTCCTGTTAGCCCAAGCTCATGTGCCTGACAAACAGTGAAGCCAAACAAACTGAAACATCGGAGTTTGGAGCAGAGAAAGTTTTGATGCAGGCCATGCAAGGAGATGGGTGGCTCATGCCCTAAAAAACCCCTGAGCTCCCCCAAGGATTTTGGCAAAGGACTTTTAAAAGCCAGGTGAGATTGAGATGAGACATATAGAAAAGACTTGTGGACATAGTTGGAGCAGGAGAAGGTGGGACAAATTGAGAGAGTAGCATGGAAACATATAAATTACCATATGTAAACTAGATAGCCAGTAGGAATTTGTTGTATGAAGCAGGAGTTCAAATCTGGTGCTTTGAGACAACCTAAAGGCGGGTCGCACACAGTCGGACATGACTGAAGCGACTTAGCAGCAGCAGCAGAGGGGTTGGAGGTGGGAGGGAGGTTCAGGAGGGAGGGGACATATGTATGCCTATGGCTGATTCATATCAATGTATGGCAGAAACCAGTACAATACTGCAAAGTAATTCTCCTCCAATTAAAAATAAATAAATTTTAAGTCAGGTGAGGTGAGGGATTTCTCTGACCTTGAACATGGGAAAGAAAGCTGAGCACCGAAGAATTGATGCTTTTGAACTGTGGTGTTGGAGAAGACTCTTGAGAGTCCCTTGGACTGCAAGGAGATTCAACCAGTCCATTCTGAAGGAGATCAGTCTTGAATATTCATTGGAAGGACTGATGTTGAAGTTGAAATTCCAATACTTTGGCCACCTGTTGCAAAGAACTGACTCATTGGAAAAGACCCTGATGCCGGGAGAAATTGGAGGTGGGAGGAGAAGGGGACGACAGAGGATGAGATGGTTGAATGGCATCATTGACTCAGTGGACATGAGTCTGAGTAAACTCCGGGAGTTGGTGATGGACAGGGAGGCCTGGTGTGCTGTGGTTCATGGGGTCGCAAAGAGTCGGACGTGACTGAGTGAGTGACTGAACTGAACTGAACTGAACCGAACTGAACTGAAGTGAGGGGTGGGGGTGTTGCAGGGTCTGTGATCAGCTTGTGCACAATTCTCCAATTGTCTAATGATGAGGGAACAGGGTGGGGTCACAGGGGTTAACATTATCAGTCCTTAGGCTCCAGAAGGCCTGAGGCTATGGGCTCAGGGTCATCAAATAGTTAACATATTCCATTTAGTACAGGCTGGGAGGGTGGGGGAAGTGAGGGTCTTCACATCTACAAAACAACTCAGGAAATGTGCATCAAATACTATTAGATAATAGTATCTAGGTACTTCAGAGGGGAGCTAAAGCAGAGGATATGGGGGCAGTCGAGTACCCTTCCCCTGCTGTTTCACAGGGTCCTGCTCCATTACATTTTCATAATAGGTTTTTATGAGATGTTAAATATAATTCCATGCTATACAGTTGGTCCTTGTTGGTTATCTATTTTCTGTATCAGTTCAGTCCAGTTGCTCAGTTGTGTCTGACTCTTTGCGGCCTCATGGACTGCACATACCAGGCTTCCCTGTCCATCACCAGCTCCCAGAACTTGCTCAAACTCATGTCCAAAGAGTCAGTGATGCCCATCCAACCATCTCATCCTCTGCCGTCCCCTTTTCCTCCTGCCTTCCATCTTTCCCAGCATCAGGGTCTTTTCCAATAAGTCAGTTCTTCGCATCAGGTGGCCAAAGTATTGGAGCTTCAGCTTCAGCATTAGTGGTGTGTATCTTTCTATCAGGACTGCGGTAGAACCTTGGGGGCTGAAAGGAGGAGACAGACCCTGCGCCCTGCTTTGAAGAAGTTTAAGCTACAGGTGTCACCACGAACCTGCACATCCCTCACCCTGCAAGGGAAGTGTTTTTCTTACCTCAGTCCGTCCCCAAGCTCAGGGATCCCAGCACACCTGAAGGGCCACTGTGAGTGCAATCTCGGGCAGGATGGGGGTGAGACTCTTTACTCCCTGAGCGGGGCACGGAGGGCATACATGGCCCGCTGCTCCCAGGCGTAGAAGCCGCCTCCTCTCTTTATGATCCCGGTGTGCCTGGCTCCTCCCAGGTGCCGCGAGTACATCATAAAAATCGGCAAAGGTAGTAAACTCACCGTAAATCTGGAGATGCACCCACTGTTCCCAGACACCAGCGCACTGAGACCCACAACCCTTACAAGCACTGTTCCAGCCTCCGAGGACCCCGGGAGTTGCCCACGGGGATGATCCCAAGCCTCCGCCAAGCAGGGGTCTCTCCAGGAGCTACACCGGAGCTAGTCCCTCCTAGGGCTAAAGACGGCTCTCGAGACCAGAGGACTGGGAAAAGACGGGTCAGAGGCCGGCTTACCCCTATAATTCTCAGTCCCCGTGTGGTTTAATCTAGGTGAAGGACGGATGGAGTCCCAGGGTTTGGGGAAAGAGAGTGCAAAAAACTGGGCTCCCCATTCTCAGTCCCACAGTCCTTCAGGGTATTGGGGGGCGGGACAAACAGTGTACAGCACCCTTTCTGTCGCCCCCTCGTCATCCCCCATGGATGACCTATCAGCAACCTGTCTGCAGGTGGTCTCAGGTAGGGGAGACCGGGTACACAGCGCCCTCTCCTCCAGGGATGGGGTGCCCCGCCGAGGTGCTCCAGGTGGGACCAGCGCCCTTACTCGATCCCGGAGACGGGCCGGAAGTTCAAGTTCTATCGGCACCGTGAGCCCAAAAGCCTGAAGAACATGCCCAGCTCCAGGGGCGGGGGACAGGGGAATAGAGGCGCTCCGCACTTACCTTTTCGGGTTCGCCAGCATCCAGCTCTGCGATCGGCGTAGCCCCGGGGCGCACACTCGGGGCGCGTCCCTCTGTCCAGCATTCGCATAACGCAGCTGAGCCGCGCGAGTGAGGGACTGTGATGCGTTCCAAGCCCCGTTGCGTCTCTGATGACTGCGCACCGGCCCTCGCCGTTGCCCGCGCTCCGCCACCAACTTTTCTCCTGCTGCCGCCTCCCGGTCCCACCCTCATTTCCTTCCCAGTTTTGGGGTTCCAGGACTATCCCCGGCCCTCCGGGGGCGCCCAGCACCTACACCCTCCCGCGCGGATGCTGAGCTGGAGGAGAGCTGGGCGCAGGGGTAGAAGGGCGCAGGCGGGGACGCAGGGCGCCTCCAGCGCTGGAGAAGTGGCGTCGCGGGAGGCAGACGGACCAGGTGAGATGGCTCTCAGCCGCGATCTCTTGTCCCCGCGAACCGACTCCTCTCGCGGGGAAACTGCGAGGTCGAGGTTGCAGACTCGGCCCCTCGCCCCCTGCAGCGGGTCCTCGGGAATTCTGCCGGGATATGGAGAAGGGTCCTTCCTTTCCCTATCTACCCTTGGTCTCTCCCAGCAAGCGATCAGCGCCTCCGACTTGTAAATTGCTCAGTTGTCTTGGAAGCTCTTGACTTCAGGAATTAAAAATTCCGTGCATTTGTTGCATAACCATCCTCGACTTCCACTGGGACAACAGGAAACACGGAGTCTGTGTTTACATAGATGGACATTTACCAGTATTTGGCCTTCCCTGGTGTCTCAGATGGTAAGGAATCTGCCTTCAATGCAGGAGACCTGGGTTCCTTCCCTGGGTCGGGAAGATCCCCTAGGGAAGGGAATGGCTACCCACTCCAATACTCTTGTCTGGGAAATCCCATGGACAGAGGAGCCTGGCGACATACAGTTCAGGAAATTGGAAAGAGTCGGACACGAGAGAGCAGCTTCCACACTTTACCTGTATTTTGGTTACGCCTGTGTTTTAAGGCTCAAAACGTTATGTGCAAAAACACACCGTAAACTGGTAACGTTAGAAAGGTTAACTGTTGACTAGTTGTGATTATGTACTCATGGAGTTTAAACTCAGTAGGCTTCAGTTAACTATTAAAGAAGAAAGAACCCTCTCTCCTGCAGAATTGTTTCCCGAAATAGATTTTTTTTTTCTTTTCTTTGCGGGGGGGGGGGGGGGGGCGGGGCGGGGAGCGGGTATTTGGCTGGGGAAAGCCTAACTTCCCATTGCTCTGCCTCTTTCTCTTAGGTTTTCAGGAGCACCGGGAACTTCTACCCTGGTGGTTGCCTCAGCCCGCCCTAATCAGGTGCTTCCTGTTCCTGTGAATCTGGAGGTAGTGGGAGCCAGAGCGACCCCTCTCCTGACAATACCCCAGTACCCAGACAGCACTCAACCCCCAGCTGCCACCCTTTCCCTGCACCCCTCTCCTAGTGCTGGGACATCCACCTCCATCTCCTCTTCTAGGAAAGGGATCAGGCCACCCATCTCTCTCCTGGGAGGCTCAGTCCAACCTCAGAAAGGAAACCAAGCTGTCTGTGTCCTGTGTCACCTTCTTGCTGCTTCATTAGAGCAAGAGAGGGCTTCCTGAGCCTAGAAAGCATTCCAAAAGAAAAGAAAACAAAATCCAACCAGTGAATGAGACTGGGAGAGATTCTGCACAAACTGAAAATCCATTGTGTGTGTCCTTAGTTGCTCCAGAGTTGTGGCCAACTCTGTGCGACCCCTGAACTGTAGGCCCCCAGGCTCCCCTGTCCATGGAATTCTCCAGGCAAGAATACTGGAGTGGATTGCCATTCCCTTCTCCCGGAAAATCCATTAGTGTACCCTAACTCAGGCACACGGAGGTGCCAGGCCTAAGAGGAGCTGGGGGTGGGCAGGAGAAGGCACTTGGGGTGGGAGCAGGTCCCCCCAGAGAGCACCACTGGGGATCTGGACCCAGGCTTAAGTGAAGGTGCTTCACTGGGTTTCCAGGTTGATTCCACTTGTCAGCCACAGGGAGGAAAGCTGGGAAAACAGGACACCAGGCCAGAGGGGTCAGAGTTACATGTGGGCTCCAAAGACGTCTGGGGGCTTCCAGGTGGCGCTAGTGGTAAAGAACTCGCCTGCCAGTGCAGGAGACATGAGAGACATGGGTTTAACCCCTGGGTGGGGAAGATCCCCTGGAGAAGGGCATGAAAACCCAATCCAGTGTTCCTGCCTGAAGAATCCCATAGACAGAGGAACCTGGCGGGCTACGGTCCAGTCCATAGGGTTGCAAAGAGTTGGATGCCACTGAAGCAGCTTCAGTCCAGTTCAGTTCAGTTCAGTCGCTTAGTCATGTCCAAATCTTTGCAACCCCATGGACTGCAGCACACCAGGCTTCCCTGTCCATCACCAACTCCCAGAGCTTACACAAACTCATGTCCATTGAGTTGGTGATGCCATCCAACTATCTCATCCTCTGTTGTTCCCTTCTCCTCCTGCCTTCAATCTTTCCCAGCATCAGGATCTTTTCAGATGAGTCAGTTCTTTGCATCAGGAGGCCAAATATTGGAGCTTCAGCTTCAGCATCAGTCCTTCCAATGAATATTCAAGACTGATCTCCTTTAGGATGGACTAGTTGGATCTCTTTGCAGTCCAAGGGACTCTCAAGAGTCTTCTCCAACACCACAGTTCAAAAGCATCAGTTCTTTGGTGCTCAGCTTTTTTTATGGTCTAACTCTCACATCTGTACATGTCTACTGGAAAAACCATAGCTTTGACTAGACAGACCTTTATCAGCAAAGTAATATCTCTGCTTTTTAATATGCTGTCTAGGTTGGTCATAGCTTTTCTTCCAAGGAGCAAGCGTCTTTTAATTTCATGGCTGCAACCACCATCTGCAGTGATTTTGGAGCCCAAGAAAATAAAGTCTCTCGCTGCTTCCATTGTTTCCCCATCTATTTGCCATGAAGTGACGGGATCAGATGCCATGATCTTAGTTTTCTGAATATTGAGTTTTAAGCCAACTTTTTCACTCTCCCACCTGCTGTGCAGCACAGCCAAAATGATTTTGAAAAAAATACTGCTATGAAAATCACCCTCTCTGCCTGCCTGATGTCCACAATAAGGGAGTGAACTGAAGAAACACTGCCTTTATCTTCCCTCCTTTTGTATCCTCATGCCCTTTGTTTCTGTATCTCTTCCTGGATAAATATTTAGTCTGGCCTAGGCCCCACCCAGTAAGAATAGAATTGCTTTCTACTGAGCCCTTGCTATGGGCCTTTGTTTCCTCATTATGTTGTTCATTTGTTTGTTTCCTTGCTGATTGTCCGTCCCAGGGCCATTCATCTAGCCCTCAATGAAAACCCCATGGAGTATAACTTGATTCAACTCTGCCTTTTAGAAAAACATTCTTATTTATTTAATTACTGTATTTGGTTGCACAAGATCTTTATTGCTGCATGCTGAATTTCTCGAGTTGTGGTGCGTGGGCTTCTCAGTGCCGTTGCATCTCTTGTTGCAGACCATGGGCTCTAGGGTGCACAGGCTTCGGCAGTTGTGGCACACAGGCTCCGTTGCCATGTTCTGGGGGTAACAGAGCGCCCAGCTGGTGGTCCTTCCTCTGAGGTCCACAGTTGTCCATACCAACACAACCTCAGGTATTTGGAAAATTAAATATTTTGTGCAAAGAGGCATGTGGTGGTAGTGGTTTGGTTGCTAAGTCATGTCCAACTCTTGCAACCCAGTGGACTGTAGCCTGCCAGGCTCCTCTGTTCAAGGGATTCTCCAGGCAAGAATACTGGAGTGGGTTACCATTTTCTTCTCCAGGAGATCTTCCTGACCCAGGAATTGAATCTGGGTCTCCACTGCAGACAGATTCTTTACCAACTGAGCTCAAGGGACGCCTCCAAGCGGCGTGTATGTCTAGCAAAACCTGGTTCAGTGTCACTCACTCAGGGCCCATTTAAGAAATCACAAGTGTTTTATTTTCTGCCACTTAAAGCACATCAGATTACAAAGCATTCTGGTTTCATGTGGAATATTTGTAGAAGTATCCGAGTGATTTTTATAGTGAATTCACTGAAAGTGATATTAAAGAGTTTTGCAGAGAAAATATATTCTTCTGCCCATGTAAATACATCATGTTCTGTATTGGAAAGTAGCAGGAAACGGATTGGGATATAAAATAACAGTCCATTAGCTCTGAAAAAAGGTGTAAAATTACAGAAATAAAAGAAATAGGGTGGCTTAAGTGAATACTGGTACAAATCAGGAGAAGAAATGCCACAAAAAATACTGGTAAATGGATTCTCATCTTTTATTTGTGGTATTACAAAAGCAAATGGCAGCACTGTGATTCAGGAAATATTGACTCAAAAGCAAGTCATGATATAAAATTAGATGAAATAAAAATGAATGGTTCTATTGGCAAGCAAAGAAATTAAGCAATAAGAAAATATACATTGGACCGAATTCCCACACAGGTTGCTAGAGGGAATGTTGACAAGCTAATATTTCTGTATAAATCAGGACAAAACATACAGTAAAAAAAAACAGAGTTAATGAAACCCCAAGGTCATTCTCATGCATGCAGTAAAAGCCAATATCTGCTTGGCTGTTCTCACACTAACAAATGGCAGGGGAGAAAAGAAAAAAGAAGATTCTAATAGAAACTAGCTTGAACCCTGGTTTCAAGAAGGACCCAGAAATTCCATTCCTCTTGGAACTTTGCCTTGTGGTCGTAAGAAATTTAAATTTAACTCTCCTAAGGAAATAGCCCAAATTCTACCTTTGATCCTTTGGATGGATAAAAAGCTGTTACTTATGCAGAAAATCATTCTAGGTTGGAAATCCATGTCCACTTTTTTCTGTGATGTTTGTGTTTCTATTTTCTGCCCCTAGAGGTAATAGAAGAGCCTGGGAGGCTGCAGTCCATGTGGTCGCTAGGAGTCAGACACGACTGAGCGACTTCACTTTCACTTTTCACTTTCATGCATTGGAGAAGGAAATGGCAACCCACTCCAGTGTTCTTGCCTGGAGAATCCCAGGGAGGGGGGAGCCTGGTGGGCTGCTGTCTCTGGGATCACACAGAGTCAGACACGACTGAAGCGACTTAGTAGAGGTAATAGTGTTTCCATAGTCTGTAAATCCACTATATTCTCTCCTTCCCTGTTGGGTTGTCAACATGTTATCCTGGTTCATTAGATACAGGATAAATATGTTGCTTTAAGAAAGTGAAGTCACTCAGTTGTGTCCGACTCTTTGAGACTCTGTAGCCTACCAGGCTCCTCCATCCATGGGATTTTCCAGGCAAGAGTACTGGAATGGGTTGCAATTTCCTTCTCCAGGGGATCTTCCCAACCCAGGGATCAAACCTGGGTCTCCTGCATTGTAGGCAGATACTTTACCTTCTGAGCCACCAGGGAAGCTCCAGTATGTCGCCTTGGATAAAGATAAATCATGCCTTCTGATAAATACAGTCGCTCTTTACAAAGTGAGCGATACATACACTCCATTCAAAGGGTGATCAGAGACAGGGTGTAAGCAGGAAGTCAATAGATTATTGTACATCTCTCATTATTAGAGAAATGCAAATCAAAACTGCAGTGAGGTACCACCTCACACCAGTCAGAATGGCCATCAAAAAGTCCACAAATAGCAAATGCTGGAGGGAGTGTGGAGAAAAGGGAACCCTCCTACACTGTTGATGGGAAGGTAAGTTGGTGCAGCCACTGTGGAGAACAGTATGGAGGTTCCTCAGAAAGATAAAAATAGAATTACCCTGCTGCTGCTGCTGCTGCTGCTGCTGCTGCTAAGTCGCTTCAGTCGTGTCCGACTGTGTGCGACCCCATAGACGGCAGCCACCAGGCTCCCCCATCCCTGGGATTCTCCAGGCAAGAACACTGGTGTGGGTTGCCATTTCCTTCTCCAATGCATGAAAGTGAAAAGTGAAAGTGAAGTCGCTCAGTCGTGTCTGACTCTTAGCGACCCCATGGACTGCAGCCTATCCAGCTCCTCTGTCCATGAGATTTTCCAGGCAAGAGTACTGGAGTGGCTTTATGATCCAACAGTTCCACTCCTGGGACTTAACCTGGACAAAACTACAATTCAAAAAGATACATGCATCCCAATGGTCATAGCAGCAGTATCCGCAATAGCCGAAATATGGAAGCAACCTAAATGTCCATTGACAGATGAATGGATGAAGAAGATGTGGTACGTTTATAAGATGGAGTACTACTCAGTCATTGAGTAGTATGAACAATGAATGATATAATGCCATCTGCAGCAACATGGATGCAACTCTACATGAACTAAGTAAGAAAAAGAAAGACAAATAGCATATATTACTTATATGTGGAATTTAAAGTATGGCACCAACAAACTTATCTACAAAACAGAAGCAGGCTCACAGACATAGAGAACAGACTTGTGCTTGCAGACGGAGTCAGGAGTGGGGGAGAACAGGACTGGGAGTTTAAGGTTAATATGCAAGCTATTATAAATAGGATAGATAAACAACAATGTCCTACTATATAGCAGACGGAACTATATTCAATATCCTGGGATAAACCATAATGGGAAATGATGTATAAAGAAAAAGAATGTGTATATGTGTATAAATGGGTCACTTTGCTGTGCAGCAGAGATTGGAGCAACACTGTGCATCAGCTATACTTCAGCGAAAAAATTAAATTAAAAAATAAGTGGATTGTCAGTTCAGTTCAGTTCAGTCGCTCAGTTATGTCCAACTCTGCGATCCCATGGACTACAGCACGCCAGGCCTCCCTGTCCATCACCAACTCCCGGAGTTTACTCAAACTCACGTCCATTGAGTCAGTGATGCCATCCAACCATCTCATCCTCTGTCATCCCCTTCTCCTCTTGCTGTCAATCTTTCCCAGCATCAGGGTCTTTTGAAATAAGTCAGCTCTTCATATCAGGTGGCCAAAGTATTGGAGTTTCAGCTTCAACATCAGAAGTGGATTGTAAATTAGCCCAAATTTCTTAGAATCAGCCTGGGTTAAACAGTAAATATAATACCAGGGGTTCAATTTTTGCTTATTTTGTTTTGGTGTTTCTTGGGTAGCAACCTTGGGGACAGTTCCAAGAAGCTATTGCCATGAATATTTTTAAGCATGCTATTCATTGGGTTAATAGTTATTGTATTAAGAGATAGAGAAAATAAAACAAGTCACTGGAGTTGAAAATGTTCCAGGCTCTTGAAGCCTGGTGAAAAACCTTTGGTTTGAGCCTAGGGGATTTATAGGGAAACAGTGAGAAATTAAAAATTTTTAAGAGAGAATGGGTTTTGTATTACAGTGATTTGCTGTGACTTCTGGAGGCCTTTTTCTGAGCAGCTATACCTCCATACATAAAAAGCAAAGTAATCTTGACTTTAGTACTCCAATACTTTGGCCACCTGATTGAAAGAACTGACTCATTGGAAAAGACCCTAATGCTGGGAAAGATTGAAGGCAGGAGGAGAAGGGGATGACATAGGATGAGATGGTTGAATGGCATCACCGATTCGATGGACATGAATCTGAGCAAGCTCCAGGAGTTGGTGATGGACAGGGAGGCCTGGCATCCTGCAGTCCTTGGGGTCGCAAAGAGTTGGACATAATTGAGTGACTGAACTGAACTGAACTTGACTTCAAGTTAATTCCATCTCAAACATGAACTTGGGATGATTCCTCATTTAAGAGGCTTCCAACCTTCACTGCCATTCTTTACCAAATTTCCTTATGTGATGGTGACTCAGATATCTGAGAACTTAGAGTCCTCTTCAAGGATCAGGGATACCAAGAGAACACACAGAAACAGACTACAAAGGAAGATACAGCCTCTGACCTAGCTGCATGCCTGAGATAGCTCAGAAGATACGTAGCCCATCCCAATTTACCACCACCATCCTTGCGAGTCACACAGAACAGCTCAACCTTTAGCAAGTGTTTGACTTTCCTGGGAATGTTAATAACATGTAGATTCTGGATTTCACGATGGAGCTGAAACCTGCACCCACCATGGTGACATCTCTTAGCTCAAAGAAGGAATGAAATGTTCTATCCAGCTAGACGTTGAGCACTCTGAAATGTAGGTATTTTCTACTCATAAATGGTAACAGCTATTACAACAATACTGATAGCAGCCACCACTTATAGACTCTGCACATTGTGTGAATATATCACACAAATGCTGTCCATTCTGCCCCATCCTTGCATATGACATTACAGATAATTAAGTACTAACATTTGTTGAACCTTCCCACTAGCCAGGCAATTTTTAAAATTCTAGCTGTGCTGGGTCTTTGCTGTAGTGCATGGGCTTCTCTCTAGTTGCCATGTGTGGGCTTCTCTAGTTGTGGTGAGAGGGTCTCTTATTGTGGAGCTCGGGCTCTAGAGTGTGCAGGCTCAGCAGTTGTGGGCTCAGCTGTTGCCCTGCAGCATGTGGGATCTTAGCTTCTTGATGCAGCTTCAAACTCACGTCCCCTGTGTTGGAAGGTAGATTCTTAGCCACTGGACCACCACGGAAGTCCAAGCCAGGTGTTTTTCTAAGCATTTCATGTGCGAGAGTCATTCCAACCTTCACAACAAGGCTATGAGGGGAAGGGTATTATTGTTACCATTACAGTGGTGGTATTTTAAGACACAGATAGTCACATGGCTAAATCCCTCACATTTTCTTCAGGTTTTTGATCAACTGTGGATTAAAAGACTATTAACTCAACACCTATTTCAAATTGTCACCAGCAATCGTGATCCCCATTATCTGTTCCCTTCTCATTCCCTGTTGTACTTAATGACCTTTCAGTATTTAATGCAACTTAATTAATTCGAGGTTCATCTTTTATTGTTTACGTGTTATGAGATGTAAGCTCTCTGAGCATTCTCTTTTTCCACTGATGTATCTTCAGCACCAAGGAGAGTGCTTGCAATAGAGCTGATGATTCAAACAATATATACTTGTGGAAGGTTGAATGAAGAGATTAGTTCAAGGTCATCTTGCTAGTGAGTGGCAAGGCTGGGGCTGGAACCAAGGTAGCCTGGCTCCACCATCTATGTTCCCAGGTACCATATTAAACTCAGGTCATTGAACAAATGACATATTTTCCAAGATCAAACAGCTGTCTCTGATGGGGTTGACATTGTCTCTTGGAGCTGAATCTGATACTCTGGCCTCTATACCCCAACACTGATTTAAATCCCAGACACAAGAGTTTTGGGTGAAGTAGAAAAGAATAGCTTTATTGCCTTGCCAGTCAGAAGGGGGCCACAGCGGGCTAATGTCCTCAAAACTATGTGTTCTGACCTGGAGGGGTTAGTGAGGAGTTTTATAGAAATGGTTCAAGAGGGGGTGATCAGCTCACGGATATTCTTCTGATTGGTTGGTGGTGAAGTAATCGGGAGTCAGCCTCATCAGCCTTCTGGTTCCAACAGGTCTGGGGTCTATGTGCTTGTGGGCAGCAGACAGTTAGCTTCTCCCACCTGGTAGGGGTTTCAGTATCTGCAAAACATCTCAAGGATACTGTTCTGTGAGTCCCTTGAGGGGAAACCAGGACCCTGCCCCAAGGCTGCACTCTTGTTTCTTGACTGCTCCTCCCTTGTCTCTGCATGCCCTCCCTCTCCTAATTAGCAACTGTTTGAACTTGCCCTTTGGAACTCAGGGAAGTTCAGGGTGGCTGAATAAAGCCTATCTCCTGAAAGCAATAAAAGAGGAGATACAGAAAGACTTTTTGCCCAGGAGCCCCACAGGGTCCTGCTCAGTTTCACTCTGAACTCAGACAAGAAAGCACTAAATCTATTTTCCCTGCCCTAAAGGATCTTTTCAAGGTCAATGGGAACGACACTGAAAGATATTCCTGGTGCCTGAAGTGGGAGGAGAGGAGCTGAAAGAGACACTCCTGTCCAGGTTCAGTACATCTGGAACGGGTTTTAGAGGGCATGGTGATGCAGAGCACATTTGGGGAGCGCAGCTAACTTGAATGGAGGGTATGCTTGACAAAGACTGAGAGACACTGGTCCCCCTGAGTTTCACTGGCAATTCTCTTTGCATCACGTTCTAACATGAAGCTGGTTGGTTCCACCAATCCACTGCAAGAAAAGAGGAAACTCAATTAGCCTGTGGGGTTTCTCAATCAGCCTCAGGACCCTGTGGGGTTCCTGGGCAAAAAGTCTTTCTGTATCTCCTCTTTTATTGCTTTCAGGAGATAGGCTTTATTCAGCCACCCTGAACTTCCCTGAGTTCCAATGGGCAAGTTCAAACAGTTGCTAATTAGGAGAGGGAGGGCATGCAGAGACGAAGGAGGAGCAGTCAAGTGGTTTAGCAACATATAGATCAAAGAAATTAACCAGAACATAAATTCCAACCCATTCAGATGAACAAATATCAGAATGTTCTCTCTTTTGGCCATTTGGTTTTGTGGCCACTTCTATGTCAAAGTGACTTCAAAATATATGGTAAAACCTCTCCCCCACCAAAAGAGTTTAACAGTCAAAAGAAAGAAATAAGAAAGCCAACCCATTGCCTAGTGTACTGAGTCTGGAAAATATCATGGTGAAATTTTCATCATCCTCATTAATTAGAGACTGAGAATCTAAGCTATTGAAGAAGTCTGCTTGGGTGGTGACATTGTTCAGATCTGCATTCGAACATTCAGGATCAAAGCACTTGACTAGTGATTGAACATCACAGAGTGTGTTCATCAATAAACCCTGCACCTTATTTGTGCTGATAAAAAAATGAGAAGTGTCTGATCTGCACATCAGTGGTGTTAATGGAGAAGGATCTGTGGGAGTGAGTATCATAGAAGAGATACTGTATCCATAACAGAGGTGGGATTATTATCAAGCTCAACATGAGCACAGCCAGAGAAATGCCAGCATCACTCTTTTCACCCAGAAGGGGAGTATCTCTGAAAACACCTCCTAAATGCCCAGAAGAGTGACCATGACGGCAACAGCAAATGTGCCCACGTGGAGGGGACTCTGGACAGACTTGATATTAGACCTGGGCAAGGTGTTGATTTCTGCTTATGGGAATTTGAAGTGAAGGAAGGTGAACTGGTTGAGTTGAGGGATTTAGACCAAGGTAGATGTCAGCCAGCATCAAGCCTGATGTGAGGAGGACACTTGGTAAATGTTTGGTGAATGAATGAGTGAAGGGACGGATGGATGAAAATGGCTCAGTGCACCCTTTGTTCTACCTTTTAAAACAAACTCAAGGTGGTTAGCATCCGGAGAACAAAAAGGGTGCCCCCATGTCTTCAGGCTACTTCCCTGACTATTTGAGCAACACAAAACATCTAATTCAAAATAGTGCAGGTACAAAAGGGGGTTTGTTGGTGTAACTGTCTGTAAGGAGTATTGCATTCAGGCAGAGCAGGGATTGGTGTCTGAAACAATGGCACCAGGACCTGTTGTCCCCTCCTGGCTCTTCTCTCCTGCATGTTGATGTAACTGTCAAGCTTCACACGGCAGAAAGATGCAATCAGCAAAGGGCAGTATCCTTTTCAGCTCAAGTCTTGTTGAAAGCATGTCTTTGGGGACTTCCCTGATGGTCCAGTGGCTAAGACTCTGCACTCTATGCAGGGGACGCAAGTTCAATCCCTGGCCAGGGAACTAGATCCCACATGCCACAGTGAAGATCCAGTGTGTTTCAACTAAGACCCAGCACAGCCAAATAAATAAAATGAAAACAAAAAACATGTCTTCCTTCTCAAAAATAGCATAAATAAATAAAACAAAATAGATTGCTTGCTCTTCTCATCTCACTGGGTCAAGGCCCATCCCTGACCTTCTGGGGCCATTCCAAAGTGATGCTTTGACTACCTTAATGAGGCACATGTTTACTTCTAGAAAAGAATGAGGGCATTGTCTGTAATATAACCAGATATTTTTGTTTACTGAGTGATTTAAAAAATCTGCTAAAATAAGTGAATGTAAAAAAAGAAAGCCTGAATCTAGAATAATAGAACAAACACGAGTGAAGTTGGCACGCTTCGACATTCATTATGATTTGGGACAGAAATAGCAAATAAATAGTTCTAATGAAGCCTTGGTCACATTATTAGCCAATCTTGATACTTGTCCTTCTTACCCCAGATGGCAGTTCAGAAATATCAGCACAGCTCTGGATGGGGAACCATGCTTTTGGATTTGACGTATGAACTGAATTGTCATGGCCATTCTTTATGGATAGGGTTTGGACGTGAGAGTGCAGAGGTCCTGGGTTCAAATACCAGCTCCATCTGACACCTGCTCTCTGGGTGGATGTACGCAGTGTAACTATCATAAGTCTCAATTTTGTCCCTTGGAAAATAGTGGGAATAAATCTTTGAAGATTAAGTGAATATAATAGCCAAGTAAATAACCCATGAAGCACTAAAATACATGCTATTTTCCCTTCCCCTCCCTCAAAGAGGTCCTCTCTGCACTAAGTGGGACTCTCTTTTGGAAAGTGTAGCCAAACAAACTCCAACCTGTGATCAAGTGCCTATAACTCTTCCTCTGCAATCCAACTTTGAGGGTTTCAGCACATCCAGATCTACTCTTTCTGTGTAAATAGTCTTGGGACCAGTGATATACTTGGAGGAGCCAATAGGGTTTGGGATACTCAATCCATGATTGGAAAGATGCTGGACAATTCGGTGCAAATAGTGGCAAGATTTCAATGGGAACACTAGCAGTGGTATTTATGATGCTGGTTTTCTGCTTTAGAGGATGTGGCAGCCTGCAGAGTGCTTGCCTGTCTTAGGGACCAGCCTTGCCCCTGGGACACTTACAGAAAATCAATCCCTCCTTGGTGAGTCACTCCTTTAGAGCCAATTTGTAACTTTTACCTCTGAAGACACACAATCAATCAAACGTGAGCGATTGCTGAAGCCTGAACTGGGCACCTGTTCCTTATACATCAAAAGTTTGGAGGAATAATTTCAATTCCAAGATGTGTTTGTTCGGTTGGAAGGTGCCCTTGCCTTTCAGTTGAAATGTAGCCTGCCCTGGAATTTGGTAACAATGTTCAGTGTTTCATAGAAATCTGAAATAACATTTCTTTGGCTCATCCAACTTTTGTTTGGCAGATATTTTTGAGTATCAGCTATTTTACCAGGCCCTCTGTTATGTGTCAGTGGATGAACAAAACACTTGACTCCTGCCCCCTTGGTGAAAGCTGCTATCAAGTCAAAAGCCAGATAAGAAATGATGAATTTCAAAATCAATCATTGAGTGACATTTGAGATAAGACTTACCAAGTAGAAGTGCATGATGTTTTTAAATGTATAACTGGGGAACTTTTTTATTTTTAGTCTGCATTTTTATTTTTAATTTTTCTAAATTGTGTATTTTCAGTATAATGAAACAAAGCTGCATTTAGGGGGCATTTTGTGCTAAAATAACGAAACTGTCCCATAAAAAGAACTGAAATTAACAAGTGTGGAGATAGGCAGTGTGATGATTGTTCAACGCATGTGTACTAAGTTGCTTCAGTCATCTCTGACTCTGTGAGACCCCATGGAGCCTGCCAGGCCCCTCTGTCCATGGGATTCTCCAGGCAAAAATACTGGAGTGGATTGCATGCCCTCCTCCAGGGGTCTTCCGGACCCAGGGATGGAGCCCTTGTCTTTCACCTGCATTGGCAGGTAGATTCTTTATCACTAGCGCTACCTGGGGCAGAGCTATAATTGGTAATATTCCTTACTACCAGTTCCCTTGGAATTCCCTTTTTCTCCCCATGACTGTAATGCCTGTACAGTTTCAGGTGTCACATCCTCACATGACAACCTTCCAAGCAGGATGAGATAGGGCAGGTGGAAACAAGCTCTTTCCCTTACAGTTCCCTTAAGTGTTCTCTTTCTCAGAGATCTTTCCAAGAAATCCCAGCAAATTCCAAATATATTGCATGAGCCTGGATTAGCCAACAGACTCATTTCCAGACCAAGAACACAGGACTGAAATTGCCACAACTGTCTTGTTGTTTAGTTGCTAAGCCGTGTGCTATTCTTTTGCCATCCCATCGACTGTAGACTGCCAAGCTCTTCTGTCCCTGGGATTTCCCAGGTAAGAATACTGGAGTGGGTTGGCATTCCTCTCTCCAGAGGATCTTTCCGTATTTGTATCCATATACGACCTCCCTCTTGAACCTCCCTCCCACCCCCACCATCCCACCCGTCTAAGTAATCACAGAACACCAAGCTGAGCTCCCCATGCCATACAGCAGCTTTCCACTAGTTAGCTATTTTACACACGGTAGTATACATATATTAATGCTATTCTTTCAATTTGTTCCTCCCTTCCTTCTCCTTCCTTGTGAACCGGACTGTCCACAAGTCGGATCTCTACGTCTGTATCTTTTCCTCCCCTGCAAATAGGTTCATCTTTTAAATATCAAGCAGAAAAGGAACTGTTGTCATTACTCCATCTGACCACATGGGGTCAGTGTTGAAGAGTGGTTCTGTGTGGATTTGCAAACGGTGATTCGCTGCTGCTCAGATATCAAAGTTCCGCTACTGTTCGGTGCCACATTACTGTTCTTTTTTAGTTCATGTGCAGTTACGGCCATTTTTCTCCATATCACTATTGTTGCCGAAACTCACCCTCTGTTCGCCGGTGCTGAACAGAAACGCAGAGACAGTTTGAGGTGACGTAGAAAAGGGTGGCTTTTATTGCTTTGCCAGGCAAAGGGGGCCATGGTGCGCTAATGCCCTCAAGACTGTGTGCCCCACCCCCACCCCCAGAAGGTAGGGATGAGATTTATAGCGATGGTTCAAAGAGAAGGGCGTGGTCAGCTCATGGACATTCTTCTGATTGGTTGGTGGTGAGGTAACTGGGAGTCAGCATCAACAACCTTCTGGTTCCAACTGGTCTGGGGTCTACACGCTTGTGGGGAGCAGACAGTAAACTTCTCCCACCTGATGGGGGTTTCAGTATCTGCAAAACAGCTCAAAGGACATGGCTCAGAATTTTATCTGTAGTCTTTGAGGAAGAACTAAGGGTTCTTGACTTTGTTTAATAGCTGAAGTATTATCATTTTATTTGGCTTGTCTTTTTTCTGCATGTTCTCACTTCTCTGATTAAATTTACTCTTTGACTAAAGTTTTTCTACAGACAAAAGGTGGGCAGAGGACATGGGTGAGGTTCTATTCTGGGAAGACTTCATAGTGTCCTGCTCAACGATACTGTCTCTGATGAATACTCTGGGAATTAGCCTTGAATTATTTTGAAAACAACCCTCTGGATGGATCTGTATGACCTTTAGCTGAGAATAGCATTTTCTATGAGATGATTTTATTTTGCATAAATGTACCCATCAGGTTAGAGAAATTAGAATATCCACTTCTACCTGACCAGGAGGTTCTGGATTCCTTATGAAAATTGAATCCTTGTCTTTCCAGAATTAATTTTGTAAGCCAAGAAAGTGATACCAGTTTTGCTCAGTCATTGGAATAGAAGCTTTATGAGGAAATACACTCTGTCCTTTCATAACCCCAATCACTGTCTGGAGTAATTGAAGCCCAACCTCTTGATAAAATAAATGAAGGATGAATAAAACTTAGACATGTGTTATATGAGGATTTTTAAGCAAATAGATATTTAGATAACTAAAAGAGATGGTTGATTGACTCTTCCCTTAAAAATGAAGACTCTTGCTGAGTCTGCATTTACATGGCTGGATGAAGTAAGACTGATATCGTTTTTAAAAATATCTGTTTACTTACTTTTTGGCTGTGTTGAGTCCAGTTGTAACTCACAGTCTCTTTCATTGTGTCATATGGGATCTTTCACTGTGTTGCATGGGCTTAGTTGCCTGGAGGCATGTGGAATCTTAGCTCCCCGACCAAGGATCAAACCCATGTCCCCTGCATTGGAAGGTGACTCCTTAACTACTGGACCACCAGGGAAGTCCCAAGGTTGGTATCATTTTAAACACACTGTCAGGAGAATCCTCTGTAATCTCAGTCTTAAGAGACATCCTGGTTTGAACTGTAATAGTCTCCTAAGAATGCCACTTGATCCTATTTAAAAAAAAAAGAACATCAATGACATTGAAAGATATTTTAGCAGGATGTATTTTAAAATACAAAACATAAAAATATCTAAACCTGAATCTTGTCCTGTGGACTAGTTTACTATCTGCCCAGTAACATCACTTAAATCTGCACCTTATGTATGTATGTGTGAAACATTCTTGACAACCCTCCAGACTCCCTGGCCCTTCTGTTTACAGCCTTAAATAAAAATGATGATCTAATTTCTCTGCTTGGATCTAAGTGGCCAAACTCCACTGGGTTTGTCATGCAAGAGGGCACATCCTCATCAAATGAAGTCATTGTCCTCAACAAAGTGTAGAAATTCTGCCACGTTTTCTGCTCTCTCAAGTGCTGCAGATACTTTTCCAAGTCCCCCCTCTATTCCTTCTGTCATCACTTTTCAACTTATTTTTAGCAGAGGAGTGTGTTTCTTATTTCATAGAGGTAATTAAGCACTTCAAAATGTTCTCCCAGCTTCCTTTTACTGAACTTGGATTTCTGTTCATAAATGCACCCACTCTCCACTGTCCCCCCTTCCTTCTTTCTGGATTCAATTCCTTCACCAGATTGATGGCCAGAGGTACAGATGTTGTATAGAAGCAATAGGTCAAATGAGCTGGGAATGTAAGACTTGGCTGGGCATGGGTCCGACAGGGCATGAACCCTGCATGAATTTTTGGAGGTAGGGGGAGGTGTACAATCATTGAATCCTGTTGTCACGGGCTGAATGCTGTTCCCCAGACTTTGATATCCCTTCTCTATGTTCTAAAGCATCCTGTCCTTACCTCAATTTCCTGCAATAATTTTTTAGGAACCAGTTTGGAAAACATTCAGGAAATGCTTAGCACTTTTTTGACCTGCCTTGCTTGTGTATATCCCAGCCAAATTCCTGGACTATAGAGAACCCCTGAAACTCGGGGCAGTGGCAGTAATCACAGTGAAAAACCTGGACTTCCTTTTTCTTACCAGATGAATCCACTTATACTTTCCAGAACCTCATTAACAGCTATTGTATCATTAGTAAAAAAGCTAAAATAAATGACTCTGGAAGATATTTTAACAGAATGCTAGCCCAGTGTCATTCTTTTAATTGGAGTATAACTGCTTTACAATGTTAGGTTAGTTTCTGCTATATGACAAGTGAATCAGTCATACGTGTGTGTGTGTGTATATATATATATCCCCTCCCTCTTGCACCTCCCTCCCAATCCCTCCCTCATCCTTCTAGGTCATCACAGAGCACCAAGCTGAGCTCCCTCTGCCATGCAGCAGCATCCCACTAGCTATCCATTTTACACATGGTTGTGTATATATGTCAATGCTAATCTCCCAATTCATCCCATCTTCCCTGTGTCCACATTTCATTATCTAGGTCTGTGTCTCTCCTCCTGCCCTACAAATTGGTTCATCTGTACCATTTATGGGTATAACTTGTGGAAGTTTTTGTAAAGAAGTAATGACATTCCCACTTGCGCTGTTGGTGGGAATGTCATTGTGTGCATGCTAAGTTGCTTTAGTCATGTCCAATTCTTTGCAACCCTACGGACTGTAGCCCACCATGCTCCTTTGTCCGTGTGATTCTCCAGGCAAGAATACTGGAGTGGGTTGCCATGCCCTCCTCCAAGGGATCTCCCCGACCCAGGGATCAAACCTGAGTCTCTTTCGTCTCCTGCATCAGCAGGCAGATTCTTTACTGCTGAGCTACCAAGGAAGCCCTGGAATGTCATTACTTCTTTACAAAAGCTTCCATAAGTCATACTCATAGAATTTTCTGTGAACACTGGCATGTTGATGATCACAATGTATCTCCCACTTGTTACGTCCTCTATCCCCCACTCTCCCTCACTCTTATTTATTTATTTTGGCTTTGCCACCAGGCACTTTTCTTTTGTTGACTAGAGTATATTCAAATGCAGACTATAATGAATGTACTGAAGATACAAACGAAAAAAGTTTTTTTTCTAGGCATGTCTTACATGTGCAAGCTGTGATATTGTTTATACTGATGGGATTCTCGTCTTAATAATTTTGTAGGGAGGATCCTGGTGATTGAGGAATGGGGCAGAAAAGGAGGAAATAAATAGAATAAAGAAATAAACAAAAATGAAGGGTATACATAACATCTTATGGGATTTCCCTGGTGACTCAGTGGTAGGGAATCTGCCTGACAATGCAGGAGACGCCAGTTTGATCCCTGGGGCGGGAAGATCTGCTGGAGAAGGGAATGGCAACCCACTCTAGTATTTTTGCCTGGAGAATCCCATGGACAGAGGAGCCTAGCTGGCTACAGTTGATGGGGTCACAAAGAGTCCGACACGACTGGGCCACTGAGAACGCACATGCACGTAACATCTTAAAAGCCACCTGGGTAACAGAGGTAGAGGGTCGGCAGAATTTTTGGCTGCAGTAACTGGATCTGGTCATTTCCTGAAGACACAGGAAGCCTCCAGTTCTTTTCTGAACCTGAATCTGAATGTCTGTGGGTAACCCAGGCGAGAGATGACAGCCCTGTGTCCTCTGCCTCATTTCCACAGCTCTGAGCCCCATAAACATGCTGGGATCACCTAGGTTTTCGTCTGCATCTTGGGGATTAAAAAGACAGAAAGCCTCCCGCAACTGCAACCTCTCTCTGGGCTCAGATCTCCCAGCTTGTACCAAATAGTTTTATAATTTCTCATTAAGCTGCAGTGAAATAAAAACACACAATTAGGACCAATTTTAATTATATGCTGCTCTCCCAAAGAGGACTTAAATTACAGTTAAAAATTAGATAATCAAATAAAACCCGGGGAAATAACAAGGAACAAAGAGAAATCTCCAAAGATCTTGGCATGGAGAACAGGGTTCAGATAATTAGAGATAAACTCTGAGATTCGACTGCTTGGCTTTACTTCTAAGAAGCTCATGTTCATTTTAAAATGTCTGATTTTTTTTCTAAAGAATCAATAATCCTTGTAGTGATGGGAAGATATTAAAATAATTCATTATACTTAAATATCAAAATGTAAATTATAGCTTCATGCCAGCATAAAAGCATATGATAGCAACATTTACATTCAGGCATGAATTTTTTAAACCTGCTATCAAAAAGCCTCACAATCATAACAGAACTTTATTAATTTTAACTTTATGAAATAGGCAATTTTACAATATTATAAAAAAAGTAGACTAAGGAATCCAACATTTGCATATAGATAGAAAAGAATTCAGCTTCAGATGACTAGTGGAAAATAATGATTTTCAATATTTCCAGCTAATTTTCAATAAATTATCATTTAGGAATGTCATTGTCCTGTTATTTAAATATGTAGATTAATTCTATTTTAACTTACCATGTGAAAAATAAAAATGAAATTGCTTTCTCCAAGAGACAGCAACATGATGTAGTTGAACCCCATGAGAACATCTTTGGCTTTGCCACATTTTAACTAAGTCCAGACAAAATCTGTGCCTCTCTGGTGGCTCGGTCGTAAGCAGTCCATCTGCCAATGCATGAGACACAGGTACAACCCTTGGGTCAGGAAGATCCCCTGGAGTAGGAAGTGGCAACCTGCTCCAGTGTTCTTGCCTGGAGAATCTCATAGACAGAGAAGCCTGGCAGGCTACAGTCCATGGGGTTGCAAAGAGGTGGACAGAACTGAGTGATAAAGTGTGCATTTTCTGTTCACTTCATATCACTACTTTTGACCCAGATTTATCGATTTCTGTTTTCATCTCCTGCAAAACCTCAACACAAAATGAAAGACTCTAACAACCTACTTCGTCTTCCTGTTGGGGTGACATCATCGTTGCTATTTTGAAAACTCTCAGAGGTTGGGCCTTTCCTGTTTTCTCAGAGTTTAAGCACTTTGTCAAGAAATAGCTGATCCTTCTTCATCAAATACTCTCTTAGGATGGATGAGTCCTTCCTTCTACTTTCCATCCTCTCTGACATAGTGGTAGAGCTTGATTACATCCACTTCCTCAAGTCCATTAGAGCACAAATTAATACACATGGAAAATGTAAATGCACTCAAGGTAAATGGTGCATCCCTTCAGGGTTCTAAGTGTACTTAGTTTGGCTGAGTCCCCGCCATCAGGGATGGCAGGAAAGAGGATCGAATCATTTTGAGGGAGAATTTCCCTCGCTGTCCATGATTCTCAGGAACACAGAGATTTGCACGACCCTGAAGCACTGAGGAAGCTTCCGGTTCTCATTTCACCCCGACTGCTGCCCCTGCGATCTTCCTTCCTAGGTCTGTAATGTCCACTCAGTGATGACCAACTCCCATCCTTCAAGCCACAGAACCCTGCAGAGGAAATGGGTGATTTTGGAGCTTCCTTCCATCTGATATTCTCCCAACTCAGGGTGCTGGTTGTGCATCCCAAGAATCCACAATCCATCCCCTCCATCAAGGGGACCAGTTTCCTTGGTTACCCTCATCCCAGTTCTGTCACTGCCCATATGTGAAGCTGAGAAAACTCAGCCACTTTGGACCAAGACCTAGACATTCACAACTTGTCTTTATCTCACTTTAAAAAAAAAAAAAAAGTATAGTTGATATACAATGTTGTATTAGTTTCTGCTGTGCAGCAAAGTGAATCAGCTGTATGTATATATATATATATATATATGTTCTCCCTCTTGGACCTCCTTCCCACCCGCCCCCATCCCACCCATCTATGACATCGCAGAGCACCAAGCTATCTATTTTACACATTGTGGTGTATATATGTCAGTCCCACTCTCCCACTTTACCCCACCACCCCCTGCATGGCCACACGTCCATTCTCTACATCTGTGTCTCTATTCCTGCCCTGAAAATAGATAGACATTTCTCCAAGAAAGATAGACAGATGGCCGAGAGACACAGGAAAAGATGCTCAATAGCACTAATTGTTAGAGAAATGCAAATCGAAACTGCATTGAGATAACACCTTGTACCAGTCCGAATGGCCATCCTCAAAAAGTCTACAAAGAATAAATGCTGGAGAGGGTGTGAAGAAAAGAGAAACCTGCTACGCTGTTGGTGGGAATGTAAGTTGGTAAAAACCACTATGGAGAACAATATGGAGGTTCCTTAAAAAAAACTAAGGATAGAGTTACCATATGATCCAGCAGTCCCACTCCTGGGCATATACCCAGACAAAACCATAATTCTAAAAGAAGTGAAGCCTTTTTAATAATCTCTTTCTGCTTGGAAAACCAGTTCTTTCCTTCAGGAAAGGAGGCTCTAGGTGCCACAGACAAAATGTACAAACCTCTCTCATTCTTTTATGATAATTCTTCTGTCGAGAAGTATTTTTCTCCATCAAGTGATTCCAACAGACATGACTGTCTCTCTCCGAAGTGGATCTCAGCCCTGGGTGCATGTTCAAATTACTGAGAGCTTTTATAATTGCTGCTGCCCTTCCCCCTCATTATGATCAATAGAGGGGAACTTCCAGAAATGGAGTTGATTCTAAATATGCCTTGGGAGCTAAGGGTGGGGTTGCCACAGCATAGGATTCTATCTCTTAAGTTAGACACCTGGCAACCAGTTAATAGGGCTTTGCTGGTGGCTCAGATGGCAAAGAATCTGCCTGAAATGTGGGAGACCTGGGTTCGATCCCTGCATTGGGAAGATCTCCTGGAGGAGGGCATGGCAACCCACTCCAGTATTCTTGCCTGAAGAATCCCATGGACAGAGGAGCCTGGTGGGCTACAGCCCACGGGACCACAAAGAGTTGGACATGACTAAGCAACTAATTTGGCAATAAGGATTTCATGATCTGAGCCACAGTCAGCTCCTGGTCTTGTTTTTGCTGACTGTATAGAGCTTCTCCATCTTTGGCTGCAAAGAATATAATCAATCTGATTTTGGTGTTGACCATCTGATGATGTCCATGTATAGAGTCTTCTCTTGTGTTGTTGGAAGAGGGTGTTTGTTATGAACAGTGCATTTTCTTCGCAAAACTCTATTAGTCTTTGCCCTGCTTCATTCTGTATTCCAAGGCCAAATTTGCCTGTTACTCCAGGTGTTTCTTGACTTCCTACTTTTGCATTCCAGTCCCTATAATGAAAAGGACATCTTTTTTGGGTGTTAGTTCTAAAAGGTCTTGTAGGTCTTCATAGAACCGTTCAACTTCAGCTTCTTCAGCGTTACTGGTTGGGGCATAGACTTGGATTACTGTGATATTGAATGGTTTGCCTTGGAAATGAACAGAGATCATTCTGTCGTTTTTGAGATTGCATCCAAGTACTGCATAGGGAGACCTTACAAATAGCTGTGAAAAGAAGAGAAGCAAAAAGAAAAGGAGAAAATGAAAGATATAAGCATCTGAATGCAGAGTTCCAAAGAATAGCAAGAAGAGATAAGAAAGCCTTCTTCAGCAATCAATGCAAAGAAATAGAGGAAAACAACAGAATGGGAAAGACTAGAGATCTCTTCAAGAAAATTAGAGATAGCAAGGGAACATTTCATGCAAAGATGGGTTCGATAAAGGACAGAAATGGTATGGACCTAACAGAAGCAGAAGATATTAAGAAGAGATGGTAAGAATACACAGAAGAACTGTACAAAAAAGATCTTCACGACCCAAATAATCACAATGGTTGATCACTGACCTAGAGCCAGACATCCTGGAATGTGAAGTCAAGTGGGCCTTAGAAAGCATCACTACGAACAAAGCTAGTGGAGGTGATGGAATTCCAGTTGAGCTATTCCAAATCCTGAAAGATGATGCTGTGAAAGTGCTGCACTCAATATGCCAGCAAATTTGGAAAACTCAGCAGTGGCCACAGGACTGGAAAAGGTCAGTTGTCATTCCAATCCCAAAGAAAAGCAATGCCAAAGAATGCTCAAACTACCGCACAATTGCACTCATCTCACACGCTAGTAAAGTAATACTCAAAATTCTCCAAGCCAGGCTTCAGCAGTATGTGAACCGTGAACTTCCTGATGTTCAAGCTGGTTTTAGAAAAGGCAGAGGAACCAGAGATCAAGTTGCCAACATCCGCTGGATCATGGAAAAAGCAAGAGAGTTCCAGAAAAACATCTATTTCTGCTTTATTGACTATGCCAAAACCTTTGACTGTGTGGATCACAATAAACTGTGGGAAATTCTGAAAGAGATGGGAATACCAGACCACCTGACCTGCCTCTTGAGAAATTTGTATGCAGGTCAGAAAGCAACAGTTAGAACTGGACATGGAACAACAGACTGGTTCCAAATAGGGAAAGGAGTTCGTCAAGGCTGTATATTGTCACCCTGTTTATTTAACTTATATGCAGAGTACATCATGAGAAACGCTGGACTGGAAGAAACACAAGCTGGAATCAAGATTGCCAGGAGAAATATCAATAACCTCAGATATTCAGATGACACCACCCTTATGGCAGAAAGTGAAGAGGAACTAAAAAGCCTCTTGATGAAAGAAAGTGAAAGAGGAGAGTGAAAAAGTTGGCTTAAAGCTCAACATTCAGAAAACGAAGATCATGGCATCCAGTCCCACCACTTCATGGGAAATAGATGGGGAAACAGTGGAAACAGCGTCAGACTTTATTTTTCTGGGCTCCAAAATCACTGCAGATGGTGACTGCAGCCATGAAATTAAAAGACGCTTACTCCTTGGAAGGAAAGTTATGATCAACCTAGATAACATATTCAAAAGCAGAGACATTACTTTGCCAAAAAAGGTCTGTCTAGTCAAGGCTATGGTTTTTCCTGTGGTCATGTATGGATGTGAGAGTTGGACTGTGAAGAAGGCTGAGCGCTGAAGAATTGATGCTTTTGAACTGTGCTGTTGGAGAAGACTCTTGAGAGTCCCTTGGACTTCAGGGAGATCCAACCAGTCCATTCTGAAGGAGATCAGCCCTGGGATTTCTTTGGAAGGAATGATGCTAAAGCTGAAGCTCCAGTACTTTGGCCACCTCATGCAAAGAGTTGAGTCATTGGAAAAGACTCTGATGCTGGGAGAGATTGGGGGCAGGAGGAGAAGGGGACAACAGAGGATGAGATGGCTGGATGGCATCACTGACTCGATGAATGTGGGTCTGGGTGAACTCCGGGAGTTGGTGATGGACAGGGAGGCCTGGCGTGCTGCGATTCATGGGGTCACAAAGAGTCTGACACGACTGAGCAATTGAACTGAACTGAACTGAAGCAACTAATACTTTCACTTTTCAATGATTAGTAAGGACAAAAGCTTTGCATTCTGTTACCTGGTGTAAGGGGATTGGTGAGGATTTATAATCTGGGAGGTTTTTCAAATAATATTAAAATAATATTTTTAAATTTATTTGGCTATGTACCATCAGGATCTTTATTTGCAGCATGTGGGATCTAGTTCCCTGACTAGGGATAGAACCTGGGCCCCCTGCATTGGGAGTGTGAGGTCTTAGTCACTGGACCATCAGGGAAGTCACTAGAATCTGGAAGTATTAAGGGAAGCAACAGAAAACATTGTGGAATATTGTCCACAGAGAACAGCAGCTTTATGACTTGCTTATTATAATACAGGCAAAAGGGTGAAAAGAAATGATAAAGAGCATCTTGTTATTGCCAAGGCTGGTGGTGATAGAGAGACAGAGGGACTGTTCCTGAGGAAAAGTGAAGGAAATTACTCCCCAAAAGCCACACAATCAACCCCTCCAACTGCTGTCTGCACCCCGCGCCCACGAAGCAGTGGAGCTCAGCCTTCACCACAAGCTGTGGTTCTCTCAAGTCCTGGCTTCCTGCTCCCAAACTGTGTGAGCTTGGCCAGGTTACTTAACCTCTCTGTGCCTCTGTTGCCTCAGTTGTAAAATTAATGATGGTGGTTTGTTACCATGAGGATTATATGATTTAACATTTATAAAAGTGCTTGGGACAGTAGGAAGTAGGGTCAATTTTATTCTTAAAAAATGACCTTTAATCTAATTATGATCAAAAGCTGATTTGGTTCAATAAATATTTAGGGTTTACGAATATTGAAGTTACTTTTCTCATTGAAATTTCATCAGGAAAAAATAATGCATTGGTTGTTCTGAGAATGAAACTCTATCTGAGTCCTGGAGAATTTGTCAGCTTTCTGGATTTCCACAGGTGTTTCCAGTCAGTGTGGAATTTCAGAATTTTTGCAAGATGCTGTGTTGGGTGGACCATCAAGGTGGGTCCTAATGCTCTTCTCTGGGTTTCTGACATTTGTTCGTGTTCAGTCACTAAGTCATGTCTGATTCTTTGTGACCCCATGGACTAGAGCACACCAGGCTTCCCTGTCCTTCACAGTCTTCAAGAGCTTGCCAAACTCATGTCCACTGAGTCAATGATGCCATCCGACCATCTCATCCTCTGTCACCCCCTTCTCCTCCTGCCCTCAATCTTTCCCAGCATCAGGGTCTTTTCCAATGATTGGCTCTTCACATCAGGTGGTCAATGTATTGGAGCTTCAGCTTCAGCATCAGCCCTTCCAATGAATATTCAGGGTTGATTGCCTTTAGGATTGACTGGTTGTATCTCCTTGCAGTCCAAGGAACTTTCAAGAGTCTTCTCCAGCACCACAATTCAAAAGCATAATTATTTGGTGCTCAGTCTTCTTTATGGTCAAACTCTTACATCCATACATGACTATTGGAAAACTATAGCTTTGACTATAGGTACCTTTGTTGACAAAGTGATGTCTCTGCTTTTTAATATGCTGTCTAGGTTCTAGGTTTGTCATAGCTTTTTTTCCAAGTGTCAGAAAAATATTACCCACCTCTTACACGTTTGTGTTAATGGAAAAGCATTGGGATTAATGGATGATGATGAGATATATCACCAAGATAAAAGCATCTTGGGAGAAGAGAGAGAGAGAGGTGTCCTTGAGGCTTACTGGCTTTTTTTTTTCCATATTTTTTTTACTTTGTTTTGTATTACCTATGTAAAAACTTAAGAAACAAAAATTCTGTTTCCAAAGACATCTTCATGCTCACACAAATGCTTCTGATGCTTAGCTAAGTGGGAAAAAGATGCAAATTATGTTTATGGTCTCTCCTTATAAATATGCATAAAGAAATAACACTGGAAGTAAATACTGTTTATCTGTAAAGGTGGGGCTACCAGCAGTTATATTTTCTTCTTTATTTGTAACAACAATTTTATTTTATTTCTTATTGATGTATGGTTGATTTATAATGTTTTCTGTTAATTACTGCTGTACGGCAAAGTGATTCAGTTATACATATATATGTATTCTTTTTAAAATATTATTTCCATTATGATTTGTCCTAGGATATCAAATATGGTTCTCTATGTTCTATAGTAGGACCTTGTTTTTTTAATCTATTCTCTATATAAAAGCTTAGGGCTTCCCTGGTGGCTCAGTGGTAAAGGATCCACCTGCCAATGCAGGAGACTTGGGTTTGATCCCTGGTCTGGGAAGATCCCCTGCAGAAGGAAATGGCAACCCACTCTGGTATTCTTGCCTGGTAAAGCCCACCGTCAGAGGAGCCTGGTGGGCTATAGTCCACGGGGTCACAAAGAGTCAGATATGACTTAGCAACTAAACAACAATATAAAAGCTTACATTGCTAACCCCAACCTCCCACTCCATCCTTCCCCCTGGCCCTCTTCCCCTTGATAACCACTGGTCTGTTCTCTTTGTCTATGACTCTGTTTCTGTTTTATAGGTAGGTTTATTTGTAACAACAAATTTTACATTTAAATTAAGAGGCAACAGTTTTTGACAATGGGTATTTATACCTTCTCAGGATTGGACATATTTATCACACAGATATTTAAGGAGCCCCTGGTGCCAGAACTAGACTTTGACCTTTGATCCTGCTGACAAATGATATGTACCTGAATATACACGGTTGGCTCCTTGCTTTGTTATGTTTCAGTGTTCCGTGTTCTTGACATTCTACTGAGATTCTATTAAATGATGGCTGGTACTTGTTTCTCAAGAGAAAACGTATTACATGCAACATCTGGGTATTTCAAGTGTGATACGAGGGGCTGCGGAGATCTGTGCATGTGGCAGCCTTGACTTTCCATCAGCGACTTCATGCTTCCTCAGGGGTGGCATGAAGTTTTCCACTTGGAGTCATGTTTAATGTTTATGAGTCTGATTCTGGATGGTGACCTGGCTGGGGCTGTTATGAAGAAAGGGCCAGGCTCCTGCAGAAATATGACTCAAGTGGCTCTGAGGATCCAATTTCCTGTCTGTCAGAGGCTTGAACTCCTGATGCTCAGGTACAAGAGATGCTCAGCAGGCACAGAAACTGGCATCATCACTAAATGCTTTGTGCCATGAGTAAGTTATACAGACACCACAGCACATGTGGAATAAGCCCGGCTCCTCCTCTCGTGAAAATGTCAATATCAGGTACTGAGCTTGACCAAGCAACATGGTGCAAAGCCATCAAACTAGGCACCTCAGTACAGGGAGATAAAGGCATATTTGGAAACCGACAATACCACCAAAATGAAATACATGATGGAGCAGGAGTGCCCTGACATCTCACACCTGCTTCCCAAGCCTCCAGCTACACGAGCATCCTGTGTATTGGAAGCCATGCTGGGAGAGAATGAATTAATTTTTTCTTTCCCTGAGCTGATGACTTGTGTTCTACAATATGCACTACCTACACAATCAACTAAATCTAAAAGTAAAATGAATGAATGAATACTCCAATGGGAAGCACAGAATTAAGATAAACAATATGACTAACTTCTAGGCCAAGAAGGTAAAACTTTCCCCCACCTGCTTCTCCCTCTTCTCCCTTCTTTTTCTTCTTCTCTCTTTCTGCCAGTCTACAGGTAAGTCATGATTTATTCATAAAGGTTAACCTTGGTTAATGTCTTAGAAAATACAGTCTATTTGGCCTTGTTATTCCTCACTTGCAGAAAAGGTATGACAAATTACAAGTCCCCGTACTCATTTACTATAGAATAGGAAAATGAGTTTATTGTGTCCGTGATATGGATCATCAGTAGATCTCAGACATAAGCAAATTAACCCCGTATTTATGCATAGAGGTTTTGGCAATTTTTGTGCTAAGAAGAGTGGAATACTAAATACATCCATTTTGGAAGATGTGCATTGTATGTTTTAAGACCTGAAAATATTATTCCATGACCTTACTAGTTTTGCCTGGAGATGTTGACGAAATTGTGCTCCCATAAACTGGGACGGAGATACTAATAATATTAAATATGTGCTACTTAATCCAGACTGACAGATCGTCTAATCTCAGGATTACTGATTGGAAGGGGTCCCCACCCACAACCGTGTCTCCCCAGAATTCATTTAGATTTAATTATCAAGACGTATTTATTTTAAAATTCACTGATTTCCCCAAACCCTTGCTTCTCAAACAATGCTTTTCTTCTCTAAGGGGTTTTCAGAATTGGATCTGACTTCATCAGCTCCAGGCAACACACAGGAAGGTACACTTAATCATAAATTGATGCATTCACAGCCGCTTTAACATGATTACCGGGTCTCCATCTCAAATGCCTCACAGTTATCCTCACATCTTTATAATTACCTGGAATGCTTTTTCAGATGGTGTGTGCTTTTTATGGGCCATAAAAATTTGATATAACCTAAATTTTTTCTGCCACATTTCATTTATTTCTATTGTAAATGCAAAATATCAGAGTAATTTAAGTTCTTAAGCAATGCGTGAGAAAATGAGAAGACAAAAAGAGGAAGAGCCTGACTTCTGCCTTTTTAAATCCTAGCTGAATTAGCGTATCAAGTATACAACACATACAACACCAAACAAATGCTACATGAGCAAAACACAATAATATATGTTATTATGTTTAAAAAATTTTGACTGCTCTATATGGCATGTAGAATCTTAGTTTCCTGACCAGGGATTGAACCCACACCCCAAATCTGACACAATTTTCCAACTAAAAAAAAAAAGCTTTCATAATTAAGCTCAATTTACTTTAAAAAATTGGAGTATAGTTGATTTACAATGTTTTAGGTGTACAACAAAATGATTCAGTTTGTGTGTGTGTGTGTTTCAATACACTGGGAAGAAACTACTAATATATATATACAATAACATATATATTATATAATAGTATATATATATATATTCTTTTCCAGACTCATTTTCTTTATGGTTATTACAAGGTATAGAATATAGTTTCCTGTGCTATACAGTAAATCCTTTTGTTACTTATCTATTTTATTTTATTTTTTTTAATTTTATTTTATTTTTAAACTTTACATAATTGTATTAGTTTTGCCAAATATCAAAATGAATCCGCCACAGGTATACATGTGTTATGTATAGTAGTTTGTATCTGCTAATCCCAAACTCCTAACTTATCCTTCCCCCCATCCCCTTTCCCCTTTGGTAACCATAAATTTGTTCTCTATGTCTGTTTCTGCTTTGTATATAGATTCATCTGTATTATTTTTTAGATTTCACATATAAGTGATATATGGTATTCGTCTCTGACTGACTTCACTTAGTATGATAAACTCTAGGTCCATTTGTGTTGCTGCAAATAGCATTATTTCATTCTTTTTATGGATGAGTAATATCCCATTGTATATATGTGTACCACATGTACCACATGTACCACCAATCATCTCTCAACGGGCACACTTGCTTCCATGTCTCAGCCATTGTAAATAATGCTGCTATGAACATTGGGGTGCATATATCTTTTTTATTTAGAGTTTCCATCTTTTCCAGATATATACCCAGAAGAAGAATTGGTGCATCACACGGTACCTCTATTTTTATTTTCTTTAAGGACTCTCCATATTGTTCTCCATAGTGGCTACACCAATTTAATTCCCTCCAAAAGTGTAGGAGGGTTCTATAAAGGTAGTATTTTTAATCCTTATTTTACAAACAAGAAAATCAAGGTATGGAGACATTCAACTCAACTCAAGTCCCCCAGGTGGAAAGTGACACACCAGCATTCACTCCCAGTACTGGGTCTGACCACATGTTGCTTGCTCTTCATTTTTATGGGGTCTTTTATCCAGTGATTATTCAAATACAAACAAAAATTACAAATGGGGTGAATGTGTTTTCTTGTTGGAAAAATAAAGCAACCAAATGGGTTTTCTCTCACGTGTTGACACATAGGATGTTATTAGGTGAATAACTCTAATGACCAGAGGTAAATGTCCTAAAAGCAGACCTTAAGAAAGCTGCCTCTGTTACATGTCTGCTCTTACCCTGAGCTTTGAGTTGACCTGCTTTATCAGTCTGACTTCTGCAAAACCTTCTTTGAGACAGAACTACGTTTTCATGAGTCTAGAGCCAGGAAATTATTTTTATCTTTGTACATTGGCCATATCTTTGAAATTTAATATATAGTGCAATGATTTTTTTTAAACAACTGTGTAGATCTGTTTGGGTCTGGTGAAACACAGGCTACATTTTTTAAATTACTATAGTTTTTAAAAAATTATAAACATGTTTACTGTTGGCATTTTTCATTTATTTCATTTATTTTTGAAAGGGCAAGAGGAGAAGCCAGGGTCACCATAACTCAGGGCTGGAGACTTGGAGGTGGGACGATCTTCTAGGGGTGGTAATCTTAGAGAGGTGGGGTTATTGTCAGAGTCTTGGCACCAAGTCAGAGAAAAGGCAGGACAGAAATATCCTGATATGTCTTTCCTCTTGCTCTCTGGGGTCTGGTTGGTGCCTCCCATTGGACAGACCCAGTTGGAAGACAGAAGGTTAAGGTCAACTTTTAAAAGTTCAGAAAGGCCAGCACATAGATCCTGTTGAGAATGTTTGGGAAATGGAGATGGAATTTTCCACTGGGTAAGTTTCATACCTGGGGATAGGGAGGCTGGTGCTGAAAAGCTTCTGAGTCACTTCTGTTTGCTTTCTGCTCTTTGCCAGCTGAGTACCCCACTGTTATTTAACTTCATGCTCCTGAATCATGGGGATGTTCACCCCAGCTTTGCTCAGTTATGGATGCCTTCTATATTGCAAAGCCCTGTCCGTTCTAAGAAGACCATCACCCTCACACATTCTGTTTTTCCTTGAGTTCAAGTCAACCAGACTCAGAAATTAGCTCCCTGTGTTGATTGTACATTTCTATCTCTTAAATATGGTTTAATGAGTTGATTTAATTTTAACTGAAAATTCATTCAAATGTGCTTGCTCTAAGTAAATATTTAAATAAATATAACACACACTAAGGGGAAAAGAGGCTTGTTTAATTCTGTCTGTCTTCTCTTTCTGGGAATAATTTTGGTTTTCCCCCTATAGGCTGGTTTTTCTATTAATTACAGAATCTCCTGCCTTGAGGGAGCCATGTTGAAATTAACCAAGTCCCACCCAGACTGAGTAGGAAATAGCAACCCACTCTAGTATTCTTGCCTGAGAAATCCCATGGACAAAGGAGCCTGGCAGACCACAGTCAATGGGGTCAAAAAAGCCAGACAGAACTTAGCAACTTAACAGTACCACCACCCACATCGAGAGTGTTTGGGTTTGGGATACAGAGCATTGTTAGAACTGGCTGCTTTCCAAGCGTTTGTGGGCCTTCTGCAGTTGCACAACTACATCTGTGTCGGGATGATATGAAATATTAAGCCAGGTATGCAGTCTCCACATCTGTTTGTACTTTTGTTTACAACCAGACAGCTGGGGCATTTCTGGCTTATTGCCCAAATGACAATACTCCCAGAATAGATGAAAAATAAAAAGCATACAAGCCCATGGCTAACTTTTGAGACTCATGAGAGAAATTTTAAACTCAGGACAGAGCCATTGCTTTTCAGACAGCAGAAAGTCAGAGGATGGAGAGGGGGTGGGTGTTGAGTTAGAAGAATCTTGTTCTCTTAAGTTTCACATTTTAGATTCTGATCTAAGCCATAGGTGAAGAGGAAATTGTGATTTGTCACAGTGTGTTTCTTTTGTTCACCTGGGATGAAGAATCCACATGCGTGGGGAAGGTGAGAGAGAGTCTAAGAGAAAAGCAAACAAGATTAGGAGGTGTTCTAAGCTGATGGGGGTTAGGTGATTCATCTCCCAAATAGTGAAAAGTGAAATCTCTCAGTTGTGTCCAACTCTTTGCGACTCCATGGATTGTAGCCTACCAGGCTCCTCCGTCCAGGGAATTTTCCAGGCAAGAGTACTGGAGTGGGTTGCCATTTCCTTCTCCATCTCCCAAATAGGTGCATTTGGGAGACCATCAATAGGACCATCAATCCCTGGTCGGAGAGTTAAGATACCACATAGCTCTCAGGCAAAACACCAAAACAGAAACAATGTTGTAACAAATTCAATAAACACTTTGAAAATGGTCCACATGAAAAAAAATCTTTTAAAAAAAGAAGCTCTTAAGGCATACTCAACAAAGTATGTGTAAGAATTATACAGCTGCTTTGTCATTACTTATCAATGATATTGCATTTGTTCCCTGAAATTTTGTGATATTTGTGGCCTTGGTTAGCTTTTAAAAATATTTAACCTTTTGTGATTTATGTTATCCTCCTAAGTAAATATGCACATCCATTCCTGGTTTTTGTTTGTAATTTTAGTTATTTTTCTTAAAGATGATCCCTAAAACTGTATATTTTCAAGACTTAAATGAGAAAGTCAATGGGGTTTTAGAAAATAAAGTAGTTCTATTTCTTTTTTAAAAAATTAAAAATAATTTAAGATTCCATTTCCTATACAGCTTGGTCTGTAGATTCATATTTGTACCCCTCCTTTCTCAGTGTGGTCCTCTCCATATTAAGAATCTTCCAGTTTCATGTGAAGAATTTGGAGACCCCTTCAAAAGAGACTATATTCTACACAGTCTGGCTGCTATATATGAATCAGTTTACTTTTTACTTCCTGGTAACCAGAGTCATAGAGTTGAGATTAGCAAGACACATGTGAGAAATCAGCCTTTTCTGGTGTGTGTGTGTGATTTGGGGTTTATTTGTATATGTTTGCATTTACTGACTGACATGGAACAACAGACTGGTTCCAAATAGGAAAAGGAGTTCGTCAAGGCTGTATATTGTCACCCTGTTTATTTAACTTATATGCAGAGTACATCATGAGAAACGCTGGACTGGAAGAAACACAAGCTGGAATCAAGATTGCCGGGAGAAATATCAATAACCTCAGATATGCAGATGACACCACCCTTATGGCAGAAAGTGAAGAGGAACTCAAAAGCCTTTAATGAAAGTGAAAGTGGAGAGTGAAAAAGTTGGCTTACAGCTCAACATTCAGAAAACGAAGATCATGGCATCCGGTCCCATCACTTCATGGGAAATAGATGGGGAAACAGTGGAAACAGTGTCAGACTATTTTTCTGGGCTCCAAAATCACTGCAGATGGTGACTGCAGCCATGAAATTAAAAGACGCTTACTCCTTGGAAGGAAAGTTATGACCAACCTAGATAGCATATTCAAAAGTAGAGGCATTACTTTGCCAACAAAGGTCCGTCTAGTCAAGGCTATGGTTTTTCCAGTGGTCATGTATGGGTGTGAGAGTTGGACTGTGAAGAAGGCTGAGCGCCGAAGAATTGATGCTTTTGAACTGTGGTGTTGGAGAAGACTCTTGAGAGTCCCTTGGACTGCAAGGAGATCCAACCAGTCCATTCTGAAGGAGATCAGCCCTGGGATTTCTTTGGAAGGAATGATGCTAAAGCTGAAACTCCAGTACTTTGGCCACCTCATGTGAAGAGTTGAGTCATTGGAAAAGACTCTGATGCTGGGAGGGATTGGGGGCAGGAGGAGAAGGGGACGACAGAGGATGAGATGGCTGGATGGCATCCCTGACTCGATGGATGTGAGTCTGAGTGAACTCCAGGAGTTGGTGATGGACAGGGAGGCCTGGTGTGCTGCGATTCATGGGGTCGCAAAGAGTCGGACATGACTGAGCGACTGAACTGATCTAATCTGATCTGACACTCCCTAAGCTCATTTAACCTCATAAAGTAACCTTTGCAACTATTTAGACTCAATCAATTATTCAGCTATTATACAGAATAGTAAGTTTGCTGCTAAATAATGAGAATGTGCAAAAATAAATGTTATTAATAGAGTCATGTTGCATATAATCTTGTAAAGAACTAATTGCAGAGTTTGGAAGTCTCATTTGTTTTGATGAGGGTAAGGATCATTTTTAATGTAGTCACTGCCCCAGTATAGTCTAGAGATGAAGCAATTTCCACCTCTGACATGGGTGTGTCCTGACCAACTGTGCTTCTCTCCATTCTAACTCTATTTTCTAAAATGCCTGTCAGGGCATTTTAAAAAATAAATCGCCTCCGTCCTTATGAAGAACAGATTTTCATACCTAAAAATTCAACACGGCACATACATAAACATCACAAAACTCAACAAAAGTACTGTTCAAGCTTTTGTCAAGCCCAGGCACACTCTTATAATAGTGCTTTAAATTAAAGGTTTGTGTAGCTTATTTCAGCCTTGGGTTTCCAAGTGGTTGACATTGAAATTGGTCTTAGAGTTAGCGTCTGTATTTTTGCAGTCTAGATGATTTTTCTTTTTAAACTCGAATATTCAAAACTGCATCAGTGAACATATGAACTTTCTGAAAAGCCCACTTAATTATTGCCCTCATTGATCTGTGACTTCTCCCTTATCAGCACCAAGACTGTTTCCTTTGCATGGCCATCGAGGGCTCCTTAAGGTGCTGTTCCTTGTTCATCATTCGCTATTCAAAACCAAAACTTCAGGGCTGGTGGTTTTTGCCTTTCTGAAGATCTCCCTGTCATTATACAAGATTATCTCACTGTTAAAATGGGATCATCTAAGCATGCTAATCTTGAGCTTGAAAGGAGGAAAAGGACTGACTTAATGTGTCAATTACCAATGGTTGGCTTCTGACCTAAGATGGGAAATCCAATATTGTCCTTTTTCATCCAGAAAACAGTTCCTGGGTGCATTTTCTGTGCCAGAAACTACTAGACAACAGCCCTATGCAGAAGGGTACCATGGAAAAGGGGATATTATTATATTTTTTATTTTAAAAAATATTTTTTAAATTTAATTGTTTTTAATTGGAGTATAATTGTTTTACAATGTTGTATTAGTCTCTGTGGTACAACATGAATAAGCCATAAGTATACATATATCCAGAGAAAGCAATGGCACCCCACTCCAGTACTCTTGCCTGGAAAACCCCATGGATGGAGGAACCCGGTAGGCTGCAGTCCATGGGGTCTCGAAGAGTCGAACACGACTGAACGACTTCACTTTCACTTTTCACTTTCATGCATTGGAGAAGGAAATGGCAACTCACTCCAGTGTTCTTGCCTGGAGAATCCCAGGAATGGGGGAGCCTCACGGGCTGCCGTCTATGGGGTCGCACAGAGTCGGACATGACTGAAGCGACTTAGCAGCAGCAGCAGCAGCAGCATACATATATCCCCTTTCCAAGCATTCTCTTTTGAAAACAAAAGCACTTCTTGTGCTTTGTGATCTGTCTGGGGCCAGTCAGAATGGCCGCCATCACAAAGTCTACAAACAATAAACGCTGGAGACAGTGTGGAGAAAAGGGAATACTTTTACACTGTTGGTGGGAATGCACACTGGTACAGCCACTATGGAGAACAGCGTGGAGATTCCTTAAAAAACTGGAAATAGAACTGCCATATGACCCAGCAATCCCACTGCTGGGCATGCACACCGAGGAAACCAAATTGAAAGAGACAATGTGTACCCCAATGTGTATCGCAGCACTGTTTATAATAGCCAGGACATGGAAGCAACCTAGATGTCCATCGGCAGACGAATGGATAAAGAAATTGTGGTACATAAACACAGTGGAATATTACTCAGCTATTAAAAAAAAAAAAAAACACATTTGAGTCAGTTCTAACGAGGTGGATGAAACTGGAGTCTATTATACACAGTGAAGTAAGTCAGAAAGAGAAACACCAATACAGTATATTAACACATATATATATGGAATGTAGAAAGACGGTAATGATGATCCTATATACAAGGCAGCAAAAGAGACACAGATATAAAGAACAGACTTTTGGACTCTGTGGGAGAAGGTAAGAGTGGGATGATATGAGAGAATAGCACTGAAACGTGTATATTACCATATGTAAAATAGATGACCAGAGCAAGGTCCATGCATGAAGCAGGGCACTCGAAGCGGTGCACTGGGACAATCCAGAGGGATGGGGTGGGGAGCGAGGTGGGAGGGGGTTCAGGATGGGGGACACATGTACACTCATAGCTGATTCATGTCAGTGTATGGCAAAAACTACCACAATATTGTAAAGCAATTAGCCTCCAATTAAAATTAATTAATTAATTTAAAAATATTTTAAAATTTTATTTTTAATTAGAGTATAATTGCTTTACAATGTTGTATTAGTTTCTGTGGTACAACATAAATCAGCCATAAGTATACATATATCCCCTTTCCAAGTAGTCTCTTTTGAAAGCAAAAGCACTTCTACTGGGATCTGGAAGAATAAATCACATGTTGTTGTTGTTCAGTCGATAAGTCATGTCCGGCTCTTTGCCACCCCATGGACTGTATCACACTAGTCTCCTCTGTCTTCCACTGTCTCCCAAAATTAGCTCAAATTCATGTCCACTAACCACCTCGTCCTCTGCCAAGCCCTTCTCATTTTGCCTTCAATCTACCAGCATCGGGGTCTTTTCCAATGAGTCAGCTCACAGGAATACCCTAACATATTTCAGGGGAGAAGATGAAAGAGGTTTGATTTCTTGTGGAAGAAATGGGAAGAAAGAACATTCTCCATACAGTGAGGGGGTAGATAAAGCTGCGTCATGTGATAGCCTTGTGTTGTAAAAAGAAAAAGAAGGTAAAAACCAAGTCTAGTCAAAATAACTCCCTAAGCCCAGAAGAGCCAAGGTTCCTGCTACAGTGTAAAAGATCACTATTGCTAAGGGATAGGGTCATATTAAAAAAAAAAAAAATGCAGGTCTTTTAAACATCCAGAATGCACTCAGTGCAAAAACTGCCTCCTTTTGTGATGCCCTCCTCTGTTGACTTTCTGAGGACAGATCTGCAGAAATGCATGGTTCAGGGAAAGTGGGTGTAGGCAGAAACGTGGGGACTCACCATTCTGGCATTGAATGCTGTCTGCATGTGTACTGATTGGTTAGACATGATATGAATCCACCTGCCAATGCAGGAAATGAGGGTTCAATCCCTGGGTGGGGAAGATCCTCTGGAGAAGGATATGGCAACCCACTCCAGTATTCCTGCCTGGATAATCCCATAGACAGAGGAGCCTGGCGTCATAAAGAGTCAGACACAACTTAGTGACTGGGCACAATGATGAATATCTTCAAACTAGAGAAATTCACAGATTTTAGATCCCTCTGAAGTTCAGACTTAAAAAAAAATTGTTTTTTTAAATAAAAAGAGCTATCTGTTCACGAAATGGATCACAGTTGGGAGAATAGTTGTCTCATGATATGATGTGTGTGTGTCTGCTAAGTTGCTTCAGCCGTGTCCGATTCTTTGCAATGCTATGGACCATAGCCTGCCAGGCTCCTCTGTCCATGGGATTTTCTGGGCAAGAATATTGGAATGGGTTGCCATTTCCTTCTCCAGGGCATCTTCCCAATCCAGGGATTGAACCTGCGTCTCTTATGTCTCCTGCATTGGCAGGTGGGTTCTTTACCACTACTGCACCTGGGAAGCCCCAAGATGTGGTAACTACAGCTTCATAGCAGCAATAATCATTATTCCTATTATCAGGTCTTCACTTAAATTGGAACAGATGTATTAAGTCAAAAAAAGTTGTGGCATTATTTAATAACATATGAGAAATTTCAAATCTTTGCATAATTAAGTTCTCAGGGCAAAGATAACTTCTGTAAGTGACCTAAATATTTCTTTTTGACAGAGGAGAATTTTTTTTCCTTAGCAAAAAATTTGGGGAGAACCAGCAGAGTAAAAGACAGAGTCTATTTAATAACCTTGGCAGCAAGTCAGATTTATTCAACCTACTGAACAAATGTGATCTTAAGGGGGTATTCATAGAATACATCATAGGATCAAAAAATCAAAGCCTCTCCTTTAGCCTCACATGATTTAAAGAAATTCCTGCTATAAATTAAGGATCCGTGTGTGTATTTGTTTTGACTCCAAACACAAAGTGACAGCCAATGGATTAACTTGACAGATGCGTAAGGAAATTGCGTTAGGCCCCCCAGGTAAGCATAAAGGTGGTTATTAAGAAAAGTGATAAAATTTTAGGCAGCAGTGTTTCCCTCAAAAAGCATTCATTTGACAGAATATCACCAGCAAGCATGCAGAGCACAGTCATAAAATAGCACCTCCAAATGAAGCTGCCTTTTTACCCTGCTGATGCCCCTGTCATGCTCTGGGTCTGGGAAAAACCACTTGGGCCGAAAAACACAAGAGCCACCAGAATCTGAAGGACCGAGTATTCATAAGTGGACCGTTTTATACATCCCTTTTCCTTTTGGGGACCCAAATGTCTGGCACATCCATCAGACCCAAAATATAAAGGATCCCCACTCAGGGATGAGTGCGAATATGAGTCTCCCTAAAACTGAGTTCCTCTGCCTAGTTTGTGATTCACCTCTCTACCCAGAATGTTATTCCTTTGCATCTTCAGAAAGTGGCCCTTAGCAGTGTTGGTGAGACTCTGCCTCTGTTCATTGGTGCCAAATAGAAATGCAGAGTGAAGTAGAAAAGAGCTGCTTTTATTGCCTTGCCAGGCAAAGGGGACCACGGTGGCTTATGCCCTCAAGATGTGTGAAACACCCTGAAGCGGGTAGGGAGGAGTTTTATAGTGCTCAGTGAGCAGGGTGTGGTCAGCTCATGCACAGTTCTAGGATTGGTTGCCATTGAAGTGAAGTTTCCAGCGTCATCAAACTTCTGGTTTCAGCCAGTCCAGGGTCTGTGTTCTTGTGGTCAGCAGTGTTCATCTGGAGGGATCTGCTTCCTATGAAAACAATTTAGGAATGTGGGTCAGGCCTTTATATTTTTCAGGGAACTGGGAGTTTGGTATTCTGAGTTGTGGCAGAATTACAGTCTAAATTGCTACCAATTCCCCAACTCAACAGCTCTTCTTTGTTTCTATGCCTTCACATTTCCCAATCGCTAACTCTTTAAAAAAATATATATTTTTATGTATTATTTTTGGCTGCCCTGGGTCTTCATTGCTGCACAGACTTTGTCTAGTTGCGGCAAATGGGGGCTACTCTCTAGTTGGGGGTGCGTGGGCTTCTCACAGCACTGGATTCTCTTATTTCAGAGCACAGGCTCCAGGGTGCATGGCCCTCAGTAGTTGTGGCACATGGGCTCAGTAGTTGTGACCCTCCCCTCCCCAGGATGACTGCAGCCTTGAAATTAAAAGACGCTTGCTGCTTGGAAGAAAAGTTATGACAAACCTAGACAGTGTATTAAAAATCAGAGACATTGCCTACAAAGGTCCATACAGTCAAAGCTATAGTTTTTCCACTAGTCATGTATGGATGTGAGTGTTGGAACATAAAGAAGGCTGAGTGCCAAAGAATTGATGCTTTTGAACTGTGGTGTTGGAGAAGACTCTTGAGAGTTCCTTGGACTGCAGGAGATCAAACCAGTCCATCCTAAAGGAAACAGCCCTGAATATTCATTGGAGGGACCAATGTTGAGGCTGAGGCTCCAATACTTTGGCCACCTGATGCAAAGAGCTCATTGGAAAAGACCCTGATGCTGGGAAAGATTGAAGGCAGGAGAAGGGGATGACAGAGGACAAGATGGTTGGATGGCATCACTGACTCAATGGACATGAGTTTGAGCAAGCTCTGGGAAATGGTGAAGGACAGAGAAGCCTGGTGTGCTGCAGTCTGTGGGGTCACAAAGAGTCAGACACAACTGAGCGACTAAGCAACAACCGGGCTCTAGAGCTCAGGCTCAGTAATTGTGGCACACAGGCTTTGCTGTTCTGCGGCATGTGGGATCTTCCCAGGTCAGTGATTGAACCCGTGTCTCCTGCATTGGCAGGCGAGTCTTTACCACTGGGTTACCAGGTTTGTTTTGGGTATAGCTGATTAACAATGTTGTGATAGTTTCAGGTGAACAGTGAATGGACTCAGTCATCCATGTACATGTATCTATTCTCCCCCAGATTGCCCTCCCACCCAGCTTGCCACATCACATTGAGCAGAGTTCCCTGTGCTATACAGTAGGTCCTTGTTGGTTATCAATTTTAAATATAGCAAGAGGACCCCCGGCGAGCAGCCCAACCACCCGTGGTCCAGAGTGCCCTGCAGGCCATAAAGACCATCTGCTCCAACATCAGTGAGACCAAGCAGCAGACGGAGAAGCTGGGGCCCTGAAGCAGCTGCAGTCACACATCAAAGGCTGGGAGCTGTGTCTGGGGCAGGGGGAACCTTCTGGGCTGGAGACAGACGAGTGCACAGCTGTGGGTTTAAACTGCCGTCTGGGCACCAGCTTCAGCCTGCAGTGTATTTTCTTTGGTTTGCAAAAAAAAAAAAAAAAAAAATGTAGTTATTTTTTTAATGACATCCACATGAAAGTACAGATTTTAAGTTTCTTTTAAAAAATTGGTAACATGGGCCCTCATTTTCCTTGACATCAGCCATTGGAACCTCTAGTTTTCACCCCCACCAGCCCTCAATAACTCTCCTTCACATGTTGCCCAACCTGCCTGGTGTCCTACAAGCCAAGGTCAAGGGTAGTGTTTAAAGGTTCACTCCAGGACAGAATTCTGGCTTTAACACTCCTTTATGGTGGCTTTAAGCAAATGTCTTAACTTTTCTGAACTTCACCTTCCTTATCTATAGCTGTGCATAGTAGGTACTCAATAAATGGTAGGAATGGATATTCCTGGGCTTCCCTGGTGGCTCAGCACAGTGAAGACTTCACCTGCAATGCAGAAGATGCAGGAGACTCAGGTTCAGTCCCTGAGTGGGGAAGATTCCATGGAGGAGGACATGGCAACCCACTCCAGTATTCTTGCCTAGAGAATCCCATGGACAGCGTGGTGGGCTGCAGTTCGTGGGGTTGCAAAGAGTCGGACACGACTGAAGTGACTTAACACAAGCACACAGGTCCATCCCAAACTCCTTAACTATCTCTTCCCCCATCCTTCCTCCCTGGCAATCATAAGTTCATTCCCTAAGTCTACAATCATAAACTCCCGTGTCATCCTTTTACTTCACAAGATATGGACAGGAGGCTTGTATATAACTTCAGCAGAACTCCATAGGAGGGTCAGGACTGCCTGTTGGAGTGCCCCCAGGGCCCGGCAGAGAAATGATGGTTGAGTCCACCCTTCTCTGCAGTGTTAATGTCACACTGGCACCTCCAAACTGCTCACAGTGGTACTTGCATGCACACACACGTGTGTCTTGGCACCCACAGCACCCTGTGCATACTTCCTTTGTCATACTTGCTCCTTGACTACAGGAACCAGAAAAATAATCTTATTCCTGTTCTCATCCAATACTGCCCCCCTTAAGATTGAGGGGTATCAGAGAAAAGAGGGGATTGAAACTGCATTCAAGCCCTTATGTTTAAAGTAAAAGGCTTTTGCTTTGGTCTCCCAGGCCTCCTCTGAATCTCAAAGCACTGGCTCAAGAGTGAGTGATTAGGGACTTTCCTGGTGGTCCAGTGATTAAGATCCATCTGCTAGTGTAAGGGACACGGGTTCGATCTCTGGTCGGGGAACTAAGATACCACATGACACAGAGTAACTAAGCCTGAGAGCCACAACGACGAGCCAGTATGCTGCAACTACTGAAGCCCATGCACCCAGAGCCTGTGCTCTGCAACAAGAGAAGCCCCCACTGGCTACAACTGGAGAAAGTCCTCACACAGCAATGAAGAACCAGCACAGTCAAAAATAAATAAATAGATAATGATTTTTTTTTTAACAAAAAGTGAGTGATTAGGAAATGTGAATATAGAGAAACAAAGAATACCTGTTGGACCAAGAAACTGATTACAAATTAGACACTAAACCAGCCCAAGTAGAGTCACTGAGCTCCCAGTTCCATAAAAAAATTCAGGTAAATAAATGAAAATCAGTATCAGAGTTATATCTTAATTTTTATTCTAAATTATTAAAAAACCCTTTTTACTTGAAAAAACTGTAAGCCACATTGCTAATAACATAAGAATAAATTCTAAAAAAAATACAGATAAAGCTATAACCATTGATAAGTTGTTTTTATAGGAATTAAATCCCCACCAGGTAGAAACTTGTGACCGCAAGCACGTAGACCCCAGACCAGTTGAAACCAGAAGATTGCTGATGCTCAAAACTTCACCTTGATGTCAACCAATCCAAGAACTGAGCATGTGCTGAACATGCCCCCAGAAGCCTCCTCCCTCCCACTGCCTTTAAAACCTTTGTCTCCCAGCTGATAGCTTGGAGACGTTCTTAGGACATCATTCCATCATCTTCCCTGGTCGCTGGCCTCCAAGACAAAGCAGCTTTCCCCTTTCCACCACCACTCGTCTCTCGAGGATTGGCCTTTTGAGCAGCAAGCAGCTGAATTTGGGTTTGACCCTGGCCTCGTCCATTTACAAGCGCATCAAGTAGAGATCACACATCATTTTAAGGGGAAGGAGGGTGGAGAGCCCAGTCCCGCCCATCATTGGGTGAGAAGGTGGATTCAGGGCGCCAGATCCTGTGATTTAAACAGAATCTAGAAACATAGATTTTTATGTGAAACCTCCCACCTGTATTTTTGGTAACTAATTTTAAAATATTTTAGTCTGCACCTTGGATCCAGACCATGGGTAACCACTCTCCATCACGTTATGGCAGAAGACATTTTTCATAAGAGTTGAGAAAAAAAAGTTGTGCTTGCAGTTTCACAAGGATGTTGAGGGTATCCTAATTCACCCTAATTCACCCCATTGTAGATGGCTCTGCTTTTTGGCCCAGCTGATGAGTATCAGGAATTTTTTTTGCCCCAGATTTTCTATGGATTCTATTCCATAGGCAGACAAAGGTTCTCGGTTGCCCTCCGTGCTCCCCTGAGGCGGCCCTGTCTTCTAACTGCTGTCCCGTGTTCCCATGTAGGGTGACCTTGGGTCAGCTGCCCAGTTTCTGTATTTCCCTGGATGTCTCTGGGAGAGAGGAGAGACATCTGTCCTTGGCAGACCGTTGGGATGCCCATCTAGTTGAGAAACATGACTGATATGTGCTTATTGTTGTTCAGTCACTAAGTCATGTCAAACTTTTTTGCAACCCCATAGACTATAGCCCACCAAGCTCTTCTGTCCATGGCATTTCTCAGATTTCTCAGGCAAGAATACTGGAGTGGGTTGCCATTTCCTTCTCCAGGGGATCTTCCTGACACAGGGATGGAACTCACGTCTCCTGCATAAGCAGGATTCTTTACCACTGAGCCACGTGGGAAACCCAGATATTTGCTTAAGCCTCCCAAAATAACTGGATTCCACTCAGCTTTGAAAAACCACTGTTACCAAAAGTGAGGGCTGGCTGCTTGCCACTCAAAAGTCACTAAAGAGACCAGGTTGGTGGAAAGGAAAGTTTGCCTTATTTTGAATGACAGCAACCATTCAAAAGGGGAGGGCGGAACACCTGTCCAAAGGCCAACTGTCCCCACTGATAATCAGTGGGCAAGAGCTTTTCCAGGCAAAGGGAGAAGGCTACATGCAGAAACACACAGTCAGCTCTGACAGCCATCTTCACATCGGTCATTGGTGATCTGAGCAGCAGCATCTTGATTGTTGTGAAAGAAAGTGGAAGTATTAATGGCTCAGTCTTGTCCAACTCTCTGGTATCCCATGGGCTGTAGCCTTCCATTCTCCTCTGTTCATGAAATTCTCCAGGCAAGAATACTGGAGTGGGTTGCCATTCCTTTCTTCAGGGTGTCTTCCCCACCCAGGGGTCAAACCCAGGTCTCCTGCATTGCAGGAAGATTCTTTACCATCTGAGCCACCAAGGAAGCTCCTTTGATTGTTTTAAGGAGAATTAATCTTCAGTTCCAGGGTTATTCTATTTCCTTTCTTGAGACCTATTCTCAGAATTGTGGCAGCTTATGTCGTAGCTACAGTCTGGTTATCATGTAGTTAACTTCTTCTACTCCATGAGCATGTCAGTATCTACAAAACAGCTCCCAAGAGATGGCTCAGAGTATTATCTATGGCCCTTGAGGAGGGCCTTTGAGGAGGAACTGTATATGGCCCTTGACTATACTTAATGACTACATTATTTGGTCTCCTTTAACTGTTTTTATTTGTTTCTGCATTTTCTCACTTCTCTGATTAAGCTTATTCTTTGGCCAAGGTTTTTCCACAGACAAAAGACAAGCTGAGGACATAGAGGGCAAGGACCATAGGGTCCTGCTCCGTTTCACATTTAGCTTTGAAAAACCACATAAAATGAGTTTCTATAAACACTTCCCAAGGATAATGTATAGATGTCACCATCCTTTGTTGGGTAATGCAGTCTGCAGCTTTAGTTCATGTAACCCAGGAGATTCAAGACAATGATGACCTGAAAATTATGAAAAAGCAAAAAAAAAAAAAAAAAATTTCCTCTCTGCCACCTGCCACCTTCCACTTGTATACACTGCCACTTCACCTCCTGGCCCAAGGAGAGTCTGCCTCATCTATTTTAAGAATAGTGCATTTAAGAAAGTGCATTTTCCACTAAGCTTTGGCCAGGGCTATAAAGATAATCCCTCTCAATTTCAGCAATTGCACAAGTCCTTAAAGTGCCTGGCTGTGTAAGAGAGTCTAGTAATTACAGATGATGTGGCGATCAGCTTTCAATTTTGGACACATAGAAAAAAGTTCTCCACAGGGTCTAGTAGAAGTTTATCAGCTTGTTTATTTTGCTAATGGATTTTTATCTCCGACCACCCTCACTTGCCAGGGAGCTCACTCTTAATTAAGGAAAAAGCTGGTTGGGCGGTGTTAGAAATAATTGCTGCCTTTTTTTTCCCCACCCCAGAAACAGACTCACTTAAAGCATCATCAATGGATGGCAAGATTCCCAGACCTCAGTTTCTTGGTACCTAAGAGAACAGGAAAAAATTATGTCAATTAAAAAGCCTTATGAGGCAAATTAACCTCCGGAAACTTTAGGAAAGTAAACCATTCATAGAGGTCTCCTGGGAGGCTCCAATGGGGGGTGAGCCTGTTGGAAGATAGCAAACTTGCTGCTGTTGATAAGAAATGGAATGAATGAAGCCAGTGAATATCGGCACACGCAACACTAAACGTTACAAAACACTTTCAGAGAAAAGATTTCCGTCTACAATGCAAATGTGCCTTTGTGTTAGAATCGATGAGGGTTTTATACTCTAGAACGAATGGGTATAATATGGACAAAAATAGTAACAGTAGCCAAGATTACTTGAATAGCACAGGCATAGCACATTTCTATTAATTTTCTTGATCTCATTTAATTTGTTCAACCCTAGGTGAAGGAGATAAGGATTACCTGGATTTTAGTAGTAAGAGGCTTCAATACTTTGGCCACCTGATGCAAAAAGCTGACTCACTGGAAAAGACCCTGATGCTGGGATGGATTGAAGGCAGGAGGAGAAGGGGATGACAGAGGATGAGATGGTTGGATGGCATCACCGACTCAATGAACATGAGTTTGAGCAAAGTCTGCAAGATGGTGAGGGACAGGGAAGCCTGGGATGCTGCAGTTCATGGGGTCGCAAAGAGTGTGGGATTCCACTTAGCGACTGAACAATGAACAACAAGAGGCCACTCCATGATGTCAAATTGCTCAATGTTTCAGCTAGTGAGTTAATGTGAAGATTTTTTAAGCTAATTAATTCACGAATTTGGCTGCAACACGTATGAGTTGTGGCACACGGGATCTTCATTGAGTCAGGCAGTCTTATGCACATACATTCTCCAGTTGCAGCATGTGGGCTTCTAGTTGCTCCTTGAGGCATCTGGGATCTTAATTCCTGACCAGGAATTGAACCTACATCCCCTGCATTGCAAGGTGGGTTCCTAACCACTGGACCACCAGGGAAGTCCCTGACATGAGGATTTAAATCCAGGTGTCTATAGTTTACACAATACTCACCCCTAACATCCTACGACTCTTACAGTTCACTGCCTCCCCAGACTTCGTGTAAAGCCATGTCCCTTTGACAGCAGTGTATTTTAGATGAAATCTCTAATCTGTAAGGGATCGTGGATGAAATAACCACCACATTCCATCAGGGTAGGTCTGGGTTATGTTCCCCAAGCAGTTGCTAAATACGCTTTTAACTCCTATTCAGGGGACTTTCCTTGTGGCCCAGTAGGTAAGACTCCATGTTCCCAATGCATGGTGCCCAGGTTCGATCCCTGTTCAGGGAACTAGATCCCATATGCCACAACTAAGGCCCAGCACAACCAAATACTGCTGCTACTGCTAAGTCGCTTCAGTCGTGTCCGACTCTGTGTGACCCCATAGACGGCCGCCCACCAGGCTCCCCCGTCCCTGGGGTTCTCCAGGCAAGAACACTGGAGTGGGTTGCCATTTCCTTCTCCAACACATGAAAGTGAAAAGTGAAAGTGAAGTCGCTCAGTCGTGTCCAACTCTTAGCGACCCCATGGACTGCAGCCTACCAGGCTCCTCCGTCCGTAGGATTTTCCAGGCAAGAGTACTGGAGTGGGGTGCCATTGCCTTCTCTGACAACCAAATAAATTAAACAAAAAACAGAAAAAACTTCCTTCATTTTTTTTGTGTGTGTATGGCATTTGTTAGCAGGTGCAGCATTTATAATGCACATCTAGCCTACTCAAGCCTGATTGTGTGGGTCCAAAAATAATCATGCAATCTGACCACACACAGAAGATACTGAGTAATTATAACAGATTATTTCCTTAGGTTCTTCATTTTCCATAAATACCTCTTCATTCATATTGGGAAGTTTACTCACTCTTCCATGTAATAAGGTCCAGAAACACAGGCAAATAAATGTTAATATAATGATCTGCATCAGATGATTAAAAAAAAAAAAAACCCTACTGATGACTTGGATGAGAATGACCAGAAAGTCCTAGGACTCTGAGGTTATTGAGAAGATATGTGATATTCGGTTTGCAGAAATGAAAGCTAAAACTACCAAGATAAGTAATATGTGATTTTTACACTGCAGTTTTCTCAAGTACATTCAAGCACATTTATTTTCTGGCTTTTCCCCCCTGTAATGGTACTTACAGTCATTCCTATAAGTACTCCCAGGGAAGTTAAATTAGCACTGGCTAATAAAATTGTAATGAGCCTTCTCAAGCCTGCTCTTAACCACAGCACCCCCACGACAGTATGTGGGCATCCAGAAATTAAAACTGTCTTTTGATACAAGCCAGCTTCACTCCCCAGGACACTACTCCAGGCAAAATGAAAGAGGAAGGGCCCGAAAGCTCATGCCTCCTGCCTTTCCCTTGCTTTAGATCTGCAGACGCTTTTCATGGTGAGATGCTTCTGAGGGCTTATAAATTCCTCCCTACAGCCTTGGGATTAGGGTGGAAATGCTTGTTCCAAGGCTTTGCAGAGAAAGGAGCTGCCTTCCATCTTCATCCTAAACAATCTCCACCGTAGGCATCCTATACCTCCCAATCACACCAAGCCCCCAGACATCTCCCCACTCCCAGCTCCCAGTGTATCAAGAATCTGAAAACGTTGTACTGAACCCTTCTAAGTACCTGGGGTGTAATGGGAATGCAATAGCAGTTCCATGAATATTTGTGGAATTATCTTTAAAAAGCCCAATTGGTTTCTCATCTATTTTGGATATAAGCTCCTTTCTCAGATCAATGGTTTGCAAATATATTTTCCCAGCCTATAGGCTGCCTTTTCATTCTGTTGATGATTTCCTTGGTTGTGCAGAAGCCTTTTAGTTTTATGGAGTCCCACTTCTCTATTTTTGCATTTGTTGCCTGGGATTTGGGTGCCATGTTGTCACCAGGACAGCTGTGCTATGACAGGGTTTATGAAGTGACACCACTTTTAATCCTCAGGAACAGAGCCCCGCAGGAGCTGAGCAGGAGCCCCTGTCCACCTGCCTGGGCTGAGTCAGGACCTTGATTACACCCAGGTTCTCAAAAATCCCTGAGAACATTGACCCCAGTCCCTGCCCCTCCCTCAGAACACGGATCTGGTTCCCCCATCAGTGACAAGGGGGCCACATGGTCAGATTTGTGGGTGCTCTTGCTTCAAAATGAGCACTTCCTGTGTGCTGTCCAATGCTGGATTCTTCTGAAATTCACCTGCTAGAGAAAGGACACTAGTCAAGAAAACACTCCTGAATCTAAAAAATAATTTTAACATTTTCTGAAGTGTACTGCAAGTGCATAGAGCATTCATTTTAATTTTGAAGAGCTTTTGTTTATAGCGTAATGTATCACTCGGAAAAAAGATTTTTTTTGGCTTTGTCCAATCTTAGTTGCAACTCAAAGGCTTCTCTCTGGTTGTGGTACTCAGGCTTAGCTTAGCTGCCCTATGGCATGCAAGATCTTAGTTCCCTGACCAGGGATCCAACATGTCTTCTGCATTGGAAGGCGGATTCTTAACCACTGGACCACTGGGGAAGTCCCCTGCACACCATGGAAAATTTGAGAAACTTAAGTCTTTGGCAAAATACCTTCCATTTGAGGTTCATAGATTTCTGAGACTCAGTTTCCCACACTGGAGTCATTCATGTTTCACATTCTGCTTTGTACAAGGACCTCATGTCCTACTACTTACTTTGTTCTTTTTTTTTTTTACTATAAATTGAGTTTTTTAAACTTTAATATTCATTTGCCCTTTGTAATAGGCCAAAATATCTACACTCTTATGCATTTGATGTCCCAATCATGCTTATTTTTATATACAATAAGAATAAATGTCACTGGGCTTCCTTGGTGGCTCAGTGGTAAAGAATCCTCCTGCCAATGCAGGAGACACAGGTGCAGTCCCTGATCCCGGAAGATCCCACATGCCACAGGGCAACTGAGCCTGCGAGCCACAACTATTCAGCTTGTGCTCTCGAGCCCAGGAGCCACAACCACTGAGGCCCACAGTCCATCCTCCAACGAGAAAAGCCACCGCAATGAAAAGCCCGCACACCACAACCAGAGAGTACCCCCGCTCACCCAGACTAGAGAAAGCCTGTGCCCCTATGAAGATGCAGAACAGCCAAAATATAAATAAATAAAATATTGAAAAAGAATAAATGTCACTATAATAATGAAACCAAATGTTTATCCTAACAAACCATGTGTATGACCCTAATATCTCTCACATCCAATGGTATACATGTCACACTGGGTTTAATATTCTTTCAAGTTTATGCATGTCTGTAGAAGTCAAGGTTTTGTCAGAGAAGAAGAGATAAAGCAAATGATACAAAATATAAGATGGATTGTAGAGATGAGAACGCATGGATCCTGGGATGCGCCTAAGTATCATAAGGATTCAGCCCCTGCTTTTCAAGTCCGACCAGAAATCAGCAGAGGGAGAAGTTGGGAGAAGACAGACATTCAGTTAATGAGACCCAGGACAGACTAGCACTGCTCCTGGCTTCTTCTATCGATTTATCTAATTCATTCTTTTCACAGACTCCAGAGTGATGTTTCAAAGCTGAATTCTGACCTTGACCATCTATTTCCTAAAAAATCTTGGAAGGCTCCTCATTGCTCTTAGATAGAGTCCAAATTCCTTAATTGTTTTAGGCCCCTGAAAGGTCTGGCCCCTCTTATCCGTCATGTCTCGTGATGTGTGACTATTTCCTTTGAAGTCCAGCCTCCGGGGACATTGAAATGTCTGCAGGTCCTGAGCTAAGAAGCATCCATCTTCAAGGAAAGACAGTTTCCTTTCCCTTTTGCCTGGTCCACTCTTTACTATCCAAACACATCCCCATCTGCTCCTCCTCCAACCTTAATTTTCCAATATTCAACCTAGATTCATCCTCCTATAGAGATGCTCTCCTGACCCTTCCTAAAAAGGTTTTAAAAGAGATGTCAAAGTTAAAAATGCTTCTGAGTTGAATAACTTCATTTGTTTGATCCTAGTGAGATGGAGGCAGATGTGGTCTAATGAGGTTATCCTCCACTTTTTTGTAATCACACGCAGGATCCAGACTGCTAACTTCTCCATGGAAAGAGAAGACCTCTGTTCCAGGGGTCAGAGAGTCCTGAGTCTCTGAGCTGGATTTTCGTACAGCTGTGGGTGATATACAGAGGGGACATGGAAGCCCATTACCCAAGTGCTGTAGGGTACCCTCTGCCCTGTTGAAAAAAAAAAAAAAAAAAAAGAACTTCTAACCCTTAATAACTTCCTCCAGGAAAGAATCTGTATATCACTGATATTTGCTAACATCCTCCATCCAAGTCCAACTCCATTAGTTTCTGAAGCCATAAAATCCAGTTGCATGTACATACTACTATAGTTAAAATAGATAACCAACAAAGACCTGCTGTATAGCACAAGGAAATCTGCTCAGTACTCTGTAATAACCCAAATGGGAAAAGAATTTTTAAAAGGATGCATATATATATGTATAACTGAATCACTTTGCTGTACACCTAAAATTAACACCACACTGTTCATCAATTTTACTCCAATATAAAATACTTTTTTAAAAAAAGAAAAAATCCTGTTATAGTTTTCTTGTGCATCATTTGAGACAAAAAGGGATATGTCCCTCTCTGATTTATTCAGGGCCACTTTTCTATCAAAAGAGCTTGAATACACCAAAGGAGATTTAAGAAATGCATTGCATCTTATCCATGATCACTGAGTGTTGCAGTATAGACAATTTATAGGAATAAGTATGATGAATTTGACATCATCTATTACCCTATCATCCCTTGGAGGGATAAAAATACATAAATATAAGCCAGATGGGAATCCAATTTTGGAACTGGAATTTTCCTGAGAAGCCTCCAAATTACATAAGGTACCAAGTTCAGGGTCCTGATAAAGTGCTCATTGTATAAGAGAACAATCTTCTTACTAGTCTTTGCCATCAGGAGATTATGAATGAGGAAACCCATTGTAGGGGGCATAATATTAGACACTTGAGAAATGAAATGTTTCCTGCTATATCAGTAAACAAGGATGTCGCCAGCAATTGCAGCCACTGTAGAAGGTGAGCTAGTGAGCCCTGAGGAAACCCAGGATGTGAAAACAGGATACTGGCCCCAGATAGCTGAGGTGCATATCAAAGGAATGATTTCGGTGAGCCCAGACTCTTGCATTTTCCCAGCCATAGAAACACTTAATTCCTTAACTTGGTGTATCTGTTTGTTTGTTTGTTTAAGTTACAAAAAACTTTTGACCATCAGACTACTTGCCCTTGTTGCAAACTTCTATATAACCTGGCTCCTCCTCCTGCCTCCTTGGAGCAGTTCTTTCAGGGTACTTGAGATGCTGCCTCTCATGCTTAAGTCCTAAAAATTTTCACCAAATAAAATATAACTTTCAACTTTTAGGTTGTATGTATTTTTTTCAGTAAAAACACCCCAAAAATGCTTAGAGAATGAATGAATGATTGCATGAGATTGTTTCAGTGCTTTGCTCTGAGCAAAGATACAGGTTTGTTTAAGAAGGGGTGGCAGCTCAAGTTTTAGTTTTAAAAATACCTCCATACTGTCTTCCATAGCGGCTGCACCACTTTACACTCCCACCCAATGTACGTTCCCACCAATAATGTAGGAAGTTTCCCTTTTCTCCATACCCTCTCCAGAATTTATTGTTTGTAGCTTTTTTTTGATGATGGCCATTCTGACCGGTGTGAAGTGATACCTCATTATAGTTTTGACTTGCATTTCTCTGATACTTAGTTGTGCTGAGCATCTTTTCATGTGCTTTATATCCATAAAAGAATCAAAAATGAGTGGACACATGCATATGTATACCTGAAACTAACACAACACTGGAAATCAACTGTACTCCAATATATTTTTTTTTAAAAAGAATGGATTTAATTTTTTTAATTTAAATTAAAAGAAAAAAAAAAGCTCCTCCTCCTATTTGGAAGAACTTTTCTGAAACACCTGTATTAATAGAGGAAAGTTTCTATAGTGGCTTCTGTTTATGTGAGAAATCTGTGGGCAGGAGCTCAAAGCATAGGTATCAAAAAGAAGTAAGAAAAAAAGAACAAACAAGTTTTCAAAGCCTATGAAGTTCTGTGGAATAAGGAACATTCCAGCCATCCTGCTGGGTTGCCAGGTTAACGCTGGAGTCAAATTTTAAAGGCAAAGAATCTAAACAGTGGTTCTTCGGAAAGAAATGCACAAACTCAGGAATTAGTTGAAAAGTGTTGAAAACTGTGCTTCTGAGCTGTACATATAGAAGCAGAAGGGCGCGAGGCTACCCCTGTTGTACCATTGAGTTGGAAGTCTAGGAAGTAACCTCCATTCTTTTCCTAAGAGAGTTCTTGATGGGCCTGAGGATAAAATTGCAACATTTGTCAATCCCTTTCCTTCAAGAAGCTTGGGTGCCTTGCTGTTATTTAGTCACCCAGCTGTGTCTGATTCTTTGTGACCCCATGGACTGTAGCCCACCAGGCTCCTCTGTCCCTGGGATTTCCCAGGCAGGAGTACCACAGAGGGTTGCCATTTCCTTCTCCAGAGTATCTTCCCAACCTAAAGATCAAACCCTTGTCTCCTGCACTGGCAGGTGGGTTCTTCATCACTGAGTCACCTGGGACGCCCCTGAGTTGGATCTTAACTTGTTGGGAACTACTGTGAAATCTGAGCATGAATTTGATCTACGATGGGCTAACTTTTGACACCTAATAAAATCCAATTTCATAGAGCCTGTGAAAGTGTTTCATCTTCATCACCAAACACCTTTTCATTTAATCGATTGCATTCCCTAAATACAATTGCAAACAAATGGAATTCAACCTAGCACATCCGTCACCTGGAAATTGGGAGGAGGTGGGGAAGGACAACATCTCCTTGGAGCACATGGACTCAAAGAAAACCCTCAGTCAATTACAATGTAAAGGAACTTCTGCTGAGCTCTGCAGAGGGGAAGTCATAGCAAGCCTGTGACAGGGTCTGGAAATGTTCAAAATTGTCCCTTGGGGAAAATCCTGATTCTATGAGGTCATTTATGCCACTTAAAGCCCCCAGCACGCTTGTCATTTCTTGGAAACACATACATATTTTGTGTGATTTCAATTAGAAAGCTGCTTTTCAAATGTATTGCACTTTTATCTGAGTTTTCTTGTTTTTAATAGCAGAAGTCATACTCGGTTGATTCATGTAGGTATAATGAAAAAGTCCACCAAGGTTCTTCATGCCCAGAGCTCATACTCCAGTTGGAAGCACTGTTAAGAATACTATGTATGAAACAGATAATTAACAAGAACCTACTCTATAGCTCAGGGAACTCTACTCAGTGCTCTGTGGCGACCTAAATGGGAAGGAAATCCAAAAGAGAGGGGATATATGTAAACATAGAGTTGATTCACTTTGCTGTGAAATAGAAACTAACACAACATTGTAAACCAACTATATTCCAATAAAAATTAATTAAAAAATAATTTCTCATATGTTCTTCCAAATCTCTTGCATTCACACTTCAGCCCACTTGGCCATTTCCCATAAATCTCTTTTTCCTAAATATTTACAAAAATGTAATTTGATTTCTCATGTACAGCTCCATAGCTTGCCCAAGTGGTACTTACAAAGTGAGGATTAGGAAACAAAAGGCAAATTTTAAGAACACCTTTCTCTAAAAAGTTTGCCATTGTATGCCAGAATATTGTCCCGAGTATTTTAAAAATCTAAGATCTCTGTAACTATAACTATGACTCCTCCACCCTGAGTTGCTTGCAACCTGCACAGCTGTACATGGCGACCCTCAGTCAGAGCATACATGTGATGCTCCCCTCGTCCTGCCTGTAACACACACACACAGTGTGTGCAGATATCTGGAGGCCTCACCTCCTCATAGTCACTTCTATGCAAGTCTTCTGTCTGTTTTCTTTCTCTTTTATGCCAATCCAGATACCAGGGACTTCCCTGGTGGTCCAGTGGCTAAGACTCCGAGCTCCCAATGCAGGGACTCAATCTCTGATCAGGAAACCTGATTCCATGAGCCACAGCTAAGAGCTCAAATGCTGCAACTAAAGATCCTGCATCTCACAACAAAGACCTGGTGCAGCCAGACAATAAATAAATATTTCTTAAAAAATATCCAGACACTGAACTGAGCCTCTTTTTCTGGTCCTATAATGTTCCATCCCAACAAGGATTTCACAGGTTTATTTCAATGGTTCCCAAACAAAGGAAATTTTACATGGGCTGTTTGGCACTGTCTGGAGACATTTCTGGTTGTCACCTCTGGGAAGGGGATTCTTCTAGTAGGTAGAGATCAGGGATGCTGTTAAATAGCCTGCAGTTCACAAGACAGGCTTCTCACAAGGAAGAGTTACATCTGACTCTAGACGTCAAGAGTGCCACAGCTGACAAACCCTCATTCAGTCCCTTTACTGAGAGCATTCAGGGTGGCAGGAAAGGGACCCATCACTCTGCCTCCTGTCACGCTCCTGGTTCCTATGTCACCTCTCTAGGCCCTCATCTGCCTCTTCCCTTAAAGCTCTGCATTCCCCTTGACCTCAGGATAGATGGTTCTTTGCCAGACCTCCCCACTGAGCATCACCTCTCCCTTTCTGAATCCTTACAGCTGGTCACTTAGCAACCAGTCCCACAGAGATGTCTCCAGCCCAACGGGACCTACCAAGACATCTCCCTGGAAAAGGCCTCGTGTAAACCAATAAGGTGGAGAAGGAAATGGCAACCCACTCCAGTGTTCTTGCCTGGAGAATCCCAGGGACAGGGAAGCCTGGTGGGCTGCCGTCTATGGGGTCGCACAGAGTCGGACACGACTGAAGCGACTTAGCAGCAGCAGCAAACCAATAAGGGGGCAGAAAGCTTTCAACTTTGCAAATACATATAAAAATCACATTTTATTCAAAGTTAAAAGATGTCAGTTTAACCAATGTGTGATAAAAAATGCTAATTCAATAGGACTGTATTTGAATAATTGGAAATAATGGCTACCACCCAAATTAGTAATAAATTGTCAAGAATCAAGTTATATCATAGCCAGTTGGCTCAATAGATTGTCAACTTAGTTAATGATACTGCTCCATTATGGTACCAATTTAGCCAGGAAAATAAAAACACCAGTAATTTTCAACTCATTCTCTCTGACATCAGGGCTTGGGATCTGAACCGAAATAGGAAGACATTATATATGAACCTTTTAAACAACTATGATCTCAGTTTATCTTTATGCCATGCAAGGATGTGGGCATTATGATAATCTTTATTTTGCAGACCATTTAACCCAAATTCAGGGTAGTAAAATCAATTTCTAAATCAGTTCATATAATCTCATCAATATAAAATTGCATATTTTAAAATATCTAAGCACATAAAAAGAAAGCATTGCACACAAGAGAATCATTCCTGGAAAGAAAAAAAAAACCAACAATCCAGAACATGAGTGAAATCAAAGTCATTCGGGAATGACTGGCGCTTTTTCCTTTTTATAATATTTGCTTTTCTTTCTTTCTTTATTTGGCTGCTCTGGATCTTTGTTGTGACATGAGATTTTTAGTTCTGGCATGCAGAATCTAGTTGTTTCCTGACGAAGGAGCGAACCCTGGCCCCCTGCATTGGGAGCATGGGGTCTTCCTGGACCACCAGGTAAGTCCCCATTTTTTTCTTTTTAGTGGCTAAATGGGCACCTCCCTGGCACATTTAGTCATCCCTCTGAAGCCCAGAGGAGGAATACATTGAACCCCTTAGGCAAGATGCTGAGATGAACTCAGAACCGCGTTTCAGCCTGGTGTGTCCCTGGGAAGCCTACAGAATCCTATGGATTGCACATCAGATTTAAACCCTGTCCCACCTGTACTGAATCACTGAGATGCTACAGTAGCAAACCCCCATCCCAAGTCACACCTCTAAAGGCAGCACAACTCCTGTGCCCCTCTTCATTATGTCTACCCTTAAAGCTCACTTAGCCCCATTCTCTTTCAATCCCTCCCTGTTCTTCCTATCTGTTACATTGCTTCTTAAAAAGCTTTCTGTGCCATGTGGCTCTCACAAGCAAGCCTCTTAATTATCTTTGTACAAAGACGATCCACATCCTGGCCCTCTCATCTTTCCACTACATCAGTCAGTCAGTTCAGTCGCTCAGTCATGTCCGACTCTTTGCGACCCCATGAATCGCAGCATGCCAGGCCTCCCTGTCCATCACCAGCTTTCGGAGTTCACTCAGACTCACGCCCATCGAGGCAGTGATGCCATCCAGCCATCTCATCCTCTGTCGTCCCCTTCTTCTCCTGCCCCCAATCCCTCCCAGCATCAGAGACTTTTCCAATGAGTCAACACTTTGCATGAGGTGGCCAAAGTACTGGAGTTTCAGCTTTAGCATCATTCCTTCCAAAGCAATCCCAGGGCTGATCTCCTTCAGAATGGACTGGTTGGATCTCCCTGAAGTCCAAGGGACTCTCAAGAGTCTTCTCCAACACCACAGTTCAAAAGCATCAATTCTTCGATGCTCAGCTTTCTTCACAGTCCAACTCTCACATCCATACATGACCACAGGAAAAACCATAGCCTTGACTAGATGGACCTTTGTTGGCAAAGTAATGTCTCTGCTTTTGAATATGCTATCTAGGTTGGTCATAACTTTCCTTCCAAGGAGTAAGTGTCTTTTAATTTCATGGCTGCAGTCACCATCTGCATTGATTTTGGAGCCCAGAAAAATAAAGTCTGACACTGTTTCTACTGTTTCCCCATCTATTTCCACTACATATACCCAGCCAATTAAAAACTCCTGAGGACTTCAAACACCCGTCTAGAATATTCCTGTGCCCAGACTGTTGGGCTACAGAATATCTCAGAATACTTTTTAAATTAATTAATTAGTTTTTGGCTGGGCTGGGCCTTCTTTGTGGCACATGGGCTGTTCGTTGCTGTGCACAAGTTTTCTCTAGTTGTGTCAAGTGGGGGCTACTGTGTCATTGCAGTGTATGAGCTTCTCATTGTGCTAGCTTCTTCTGTTGCAGAACGTGGGCTCTAGAGCACATGGGCTTCCATAGTTTCTGTCCATGAGCTTAGTTGCCCCTAGGCATGTGGGATCTTGGTTCTTGGCCCAGGGGTCGAAGCCACATCCCCTGTGTTGGCAGGCAGACTCCTAGCCACAGGACCACCAGGTAAGTCCCAAAGATATTCTTGATTTCTTGGCTAGTTCATGGTCTCCAGCCCTGAGCTGACTCTCAAGGCCACTCAACTTTCCTAGGATGTGTATCCTGACATCTTCCTCACCAAGTCCCTTTCCCAATCTACCAGTCACTTCCTACATGCCCTGCTCTCAAAAGCTCTTGCCTCTCAATTCTTAAAAGAAACAGATCATTGGGTGGGATGATTTTACTCATTGTCCTTATCTGTTGTCATGCTCTGGAAGTTATATCCTTGTTTGTTTCAGTGGACCAGGTCCCTCCTCAACATCCCATCTTATCACTCATTCATTCTTCCCATTCTCATTCTCATACTTTCCATCCAAACAGTCTTCTGAAATTGCTCCTAGAAGATCACTGATGATCTTCTAATGGCCAAGGCAATATGTCCTTCCTTTCTCTCTTCTCACTTATCTTGCTCCTGCTTTATTTTGATTCCTTTCTTTCTCCCCTCCAGATACTTCTTTAGAGAACTTGAGGGCTCAGATTCTGAAATCAGACTTCCTGGATTCCAATCCAAGCTCTACTATTCTCTCCTCTGGTGACTCTGGGCAAGCTATTCATTGTTTCAATGCCATGGTCATCTCATCCTGGAAACAGTTAATAATAAGTGGTATCACAGGTCATAATGTTGATGTGAATATTGAGTTCTTGGCTTGGATGGTTCTTGCCAGTATTTCTTTATCAAACACTTAGTGATTTCCTATTAAGCACCAGCTACTGGGAATACTGATCTGGACAACAGGTTCCATAAATCAAAAGAACTTACTATCATTAATTTGTTTAAAAACCCAATTAATAAAAAAATCGTTACTGTTTCTCTCCATCAAACAGCCATCATGCTTCCTTTATAAATCTTCAAAGTCACTCCTTTTTGTTCTTCTGCACAAATACTGGGACTCCTCTTGTTTTCAAAGGTATATTTGATCTCTTTTTGAAAAATATATTGACCTCTTTTCAAATGCATATTAAATTTTATTTCAAAGTCCACTTTCTGGATGAATAAAAGACTCGTTCTCCCCTGAAGATCACAAAGACAGTTTGGAATGACTCAAGGAATGGGAGACATTTGGGGCAAATTCAGGTGGAAAAGAAAGTCCACAGTTTTGATGCTTTGGGAGGTAGATTATGATGGACTCGGCCTTTGAGTAGTGGGCATGTCTCTCCTTCTGTCTTACAGTTCAGTCTTTATGAATCAAAAGTATGGATTTTTAAAACCTGCACTTTGGGCATCTATTCTCCCACAAGAATACAAAGTATATACAGTCATTATATTATTCAGTGTCCCTTAGTGTGAGACAGTCTTGGTATCTGTCTGTTGTAACATTTCTTTTTCACCTTGGTTTTCCAATTTTCCAATATTATTCAGTGTCCCTTAGTGTGAGACAGTCTTGGTATCTGTTGTAACATTTCTTTTTCACCTTGGTTTTCCAATTTTTCCAATGCCCCTCATGCCACCCCGCTTTTTCTTTTTCCACCTGCATTTATCAAGGAGAGAGCTGGGATCAGATGGGAGAAGCACCATAATCAAGGACATTTATGGTTCTGGCCAAGACCAAGTTTGAATCAAGTCTACTCCAAGCCAAATATTGTGCTTGTGTCTGACTCTGCACAAGGGACCAAGGGCAGTGGGCAGCTCTCCTGTCTACTTGCAAACCAAACTTTGACTGCAGCACCTGAAGGTACAGGACACACATCCCATTTCAGCAAAGATCAGGGGAAAGAAACTCCCAGCACAGATGGTTCAAGCTTGTAGGTTCCCACTCTGTTGGCGTGAGTGGAAGTCTAGTGGACCAGTGACAGAAGTGGTCCCTGCCTCCATCTGTCCCCTGTCCTCCAGCTATGTCTGCTGTAGGCAGCACTGGGGGAACCCTGGAAACAGAACCCTCAGAACACACAGCGACCTTTCAATCCAGTGACCACAATTAGACTTTTCATCGATAAACTTGACTTTCTCCCTTTTTAAATATTCTATTATATTCTCTAATATTTTGTTAATTCTCTCTGAGATTTTCTTGTATTTGCCCCATCTGCCTTAATAGTCCAGGCCCTCAATCTATAGACTTTCACAAAGGTATTTATCTACACACCCAAATTTACCAATTTCATTCACAAAGGTCAATTATAGCCTGGAAGAGAACTACTTCTCAGCACTTCGAAAGCAAACAGGGGAACTTCTAACATGGATTTCACTGAGGTCTGATATGGTATGCTTGAATTTGTGCCAGTGGAATTTACTAGATGAAAAATAATCAGATTTCTTTGAAGTAAAACACCTTTTATCTCTGGGGTTTAGTTGAAAGCTTAATAGAAAAGAATGTGCCAAATGTAGGGCTGGTAAGCCTCATTACATTGAAAACAGGAAAATTATTGACTGTGTTAAATAATTCACCTTCATTACAAGGAGAAGGGAAAACATCAGAAAAGGCTATCATATCTTTTCACCTTGAAATGCATGTATTTGATTGCTTTTTCCAGGTAAACTTTTGTATTAAAGTACTTCTCAATCACTTCTCCAAATCGTTCCTGGCAAGTCTTCTCTTTCTTTTCATTATTCTGGTGCGAACTGATAAGGAAAAGGCAATGGAAGCATCTCCAGTCTTCTTAGACAGTGACTAGGTATCCTCGGAGCCCCAGATCTTCCTTCCACTGCAATTGGTTGACATCCTATAAGACTTTCTCAAACAGCATCTTCACTATGTAGTCTTTCCTGTCTCCTTGTGGACATACACACACAGCCAGAATTACTGTCTCTCATATTTCTGTGCCTATAGACTTTTTGACACACCAAGATTTACAAATGCCAATGCAGGAGACTAAGAGACAGGGGTTTGATCCCTGGGTCGGGAAGATCCCCTGGAGAAGGGCATGGCAACCCTCTCCAGTATTCTTGCCTGGAGAATCCCATGGACAGAGGAGCCTGGTGGGTTACAGTCCATAGGGTCACAAAGAGTTGGATATGACTGAAGCGACTTAGCACACACCACAATAGCTAGGACATGGAAACAACCTAGATGTCCATCAACAGATAAATGGATAAGAAAGTTGTGGAACATATGCATAATGGTTTATTAGTCAACTATAAAAAGAAATTCATTTGAGTCAGTTCTAATGAGGTGGATGAACCTAGAGCCTATTATACTGAGTGAAGTTAGAAAGAGAAAGACAAATATCATATATTAACACATATATGGAATCTAGAAAGATGGTACTAATGATCCTATTTGCAGGGTGGCAAAAGAGACATAGACACAAAGAACGGACTTGTCGACACACAGAGAGAAGGAGAGGGTGGGATGATTTGAGAGAAGAGCATAGAAACATACATTACCATATGGAAAATAGATAGCCCGTGGGAGTTTGATGTATGACAGAGGGAACCCAAAGCCAGCGCTCTGTGACAACTTGGAGGGGTTTCTCTAAAAAAGAAACTGGCTTTTGAAAAAGTAAAAATATGGAGGTCAGAGACTGAAAACTGGCAATTTTCAGATAAATTTTAGGTGCTCTCTTAAATTTGATCTTAATTACTTCCCATTTTTTTTAAAGAGTGGGATTTTAGGTAAACGATGTATTTCAGTCCTCTCTGCTTCTATTAGATTTGCTTACTCTTGGCCTGAATTCATAGGTGGCAACAGTCAACTGGGAAGGGAGGTGGGAGGGGGATTCAAGAGGGAGGGGACATATGTATACCTATGGCGATTCAAGTTGATGTATGACAAAAACCATCACAATATTGTTAAGGAATTATCCTCTAATTAAAAAGTTTTAAAAAGGAAGAAAAGTTCAACCTGAAGAAATTAAGATTTTTAAGTAGAAAATAATAAGCTCAAAATATAATGACCAGACTTCCCTGATGGTCCATGGTTGAGGCTCCAGGCTTCCAATGCACGGGGGCAGGTTCTATCCTTGGTGGGGAAACTAGGGACCCACATGCCAAACTGCATGGCCAAAAAATGAAGAAACAAACAAAAAATAATAAAAGAAGGTGTAATTACCAAGCAATTTATTCCACTAGATTCTGAAGCAGAAAGGATTTCACTCTCTGAACTACATCCCTGCTTGTTTACTTTGACTCATGATGCAACTTTTAAAAAAATTAGGAATTACACAAGAAATGCAAGAGTTTCCACTGTGGAAAAAAAAAATTCTAAGACCATGATTTACAAACCTGTTTATGATAGTGAAGATTATTCAGCCATCCTTAATTCCCGTTAACATAATAAAAATGTCGGTGACTTAACCATCAAAGAAGACATCTTGTATAATTAAGTTCAGATACGTGTTGCAATAACACCTGTCTCGGGGAAGCAGGCAGGCCTATTTTCAAATTCTTTTTCTTTAAGCCAGCTTCATTTAGGTACAGGCTCTTTAAAAGCAGCACACTATTTGCAATATTAAAATTAAATATGCCAAATAAGTAATTTTATACAAAGCTTTCCAGAAAACCCTTCACACCCCATCTGATTGTAACCATGAATGCAAAATATCATTTTACAATTTTATTGGCTGAATGAACAGGACAGATTTAAACACATGTATAATTCTTTTACATGGTACATATTGTAGCTCTGATTTCTCACACTGGATTTACTTAATTTTCTAACACAAAGTGTGCTTTCTGATAGAAATTGAATTTCCCCATATAACTAAGCCTAGCCATATAAATATTTTTTAAAGTTGAGTACAAAGTATGTTGAAACCATTATATATCAATTTCATGTGATGGAAGGAGAACTTTAGTCTAACGGTAGCACAGTTTCTAAAAGCACCTTTAGGGTACCCCTCAGTGATCCAATGGTTAAGACGTCACCTTCCAATGCAGGGAGTGTGGATTCAATCCCTGGTCGGGGAGGTAAAACCCCACATGATTTGGAGCCAAAAAACCAAAACATACAACAGAAACAATATTGTAACAAATTCAATAAAGACTTAAAATGGTTTACACCAAAAATCCTTAAAAAAGAAAGTGAATTTTGAAAGAATAAAATTATGGAGGTCAGAGATTGAGAACTAGCAATTTTCAGATAAACTTTAGATGCTCTCTTAAGTTTGATCTTAATTACTTCCCATTTTTTATTTTAAAGAGTGGGATATTAGGTAAACAATGTATTTCAGTCCTCTCTGCCTCTATTAGATTTGCTTACTCCTGGCCTGAATTCCTACGTGGCAAAAATCAGCTGGCTCTGAGAACAAGGACCTCAAGTTCACCCCAGTCCAAATGGTTTCCTATGCCTACCAGCCCTTGCTTCTCACTCAGGAATAGGCATTCACAGCCCCAGAAGATTTTAAATTGTTCCAGTCCAGGTAGGAGTTAGGCGCACTTAGAACCAAACCCAATACAGAATTTGCCTGTAAGCTGATGCCTATAGAAGTCCTAGAGAGTATCCGAAAGAGAAATTAAGGAAACAATCCTATTTACCATTACATCCAAAGGAATAGAATGCTGCATACAGCAAATGTACAGCAACCCAAACCCTACGTCCAGTTCTATACTCTTTCCTCAAGCCTGCCCTGAAAATTATACCTGCTATGTGGCCTAAGGCCAGTTAGTGTCTTGATTTCACTCTGGGAATAGTATGCGTGTGTTAGTCACTCAGTTGTGTCCGACTCTTTGTGACTTCCATGGACTGCAGCCCACCAGGCTCCTCTGTCCATGGGATTCTTCAGGCAAGAATACTGGAGTGGGTTGCCATTCCCTTCTCCAGGGGATCCTCCCACCTAGGGATCGAACGCTGGGTCTCCTGCATTGCAGGCGAGTACTTCACTGTCTGAGCCACCAGGGAAGCCCTCTGGGGAACAGTAGATGCTATCAAAGCCTTTAGGCAGTCAGTGTCAGTCTTGGTGTGGAGCCTGTAGCTGGTGCTGTGCAGAAGGCTTTAGAGGACTCAGCCATTTTTTTGTCCAAGGGTCTAGGCTGTTGACTCACTGGCTACAATTGAATCTCTTAGCTTTGTACCAACTAATCCACTGTATCTCACATTAAACATTATACTCAAACCAGCTATGGCTCTTTTCCTTAAGGGCAGAGAATCCAGCCTACCCATCAAGTGTTTATTCCAAGTGTCAAACACCTTTGTTCAGTTCACAAATCATGTCTGCTTGTTTATATATTTAACACCTGATGATCAGTTTTTTCACAAAGTTTTTTAAAAGAATAAGATACCTAGGAAGAAACCTAAGAAGGCAAAAGACCTGTACTCCAAACACTATAAAACACCAATGAAAGAAATTGAAAACAAGTAAAAGCATATTTTAAAATAATACATGAGCATGGTTTGTGCTGCCAATTCATTGGAAAACCAGTGGGAGAGACAATTGAAACAGATAAACAAGGACGTTAACAAACTAAGAACAGCCTGTGAAAAGTTTAGGAAAGACATAAATATGGTCACTTGGGAGTGGTGGTGTGCTAGGTGGGAAGACTTCCCTGAGGAGGTGACATTTGAGTGGAGACCTGAATGGCAAGAGGGAGACACTAACTGAAGCCCAAGGAGAACGTTCCAAGCAGAAGAAAGAGCTTATTCAATTGTTTTTCAGTTTCCATCAGCACCACACATTCTTATGATCTTGACACGTCCTAGAGTCCCATTTTCTTCCAATACAAATGCGCTTCTCTCACTGACCAGGAAAGATGAAGGCAACAGTAAGAGAAAATTCAAAGGAACATGTGAGCCTGGGAAACACGCCACTTCAAGCTTCAGAAGACCTTGAGTTGCTGCTACTGTGAGTCAAAGTCTTCTTTAAGCCTACGTCTGTTGCTTTTCCAGAACTTCACAATTCATTTGCTCTTGGTCTTCACTCTCTCTTAATGATCATCCCTTTAAGCCATTCTGCAGAGCACAAAAATACCTCCAGAAAACAAAGATAGATTGTTGACCTTCAAACACAAAAGTGTAGATGTTACCATCTGATTGTAAAATAAAGAGTTCACTTGCAAGAAGCATTCCATCAAGTCCAAGGGAATGATGGCGTCTCTTGGAAGACAGATTTCCTTTAAATGCTGTAACACACCCAGGTCTCCCTTGGAAGGCAAATCTCCATCCCACTATTATCTGTACTAGTTCTCTAGATGTTATTAATTTATTTTCGAGTAGAGCTGAAGAGCTTCATACCTAGTAATTAATGCCAACAGTTCATTTTGCTTTTTCTCTTTGGGCAGCAAATTCACATTTTACAATGATTCTTCAGCTCTGTCTTCTGACTGTCATCTCCTCCACATGCTCATTTTAATGGATGTGCGCCTCCCCAGACAATCACATTGCTTCTTATTAACGGAAAGTTTATAAAGAAACTGTCAAAATTGAGTTTCATCAGTATTCATGATCATGTCTAAGATAAGATTAAATCAAATTCACTGAAAGCAGAGATTAAAATTTTTGTTCACTTTTTCAGGGTCCTGGGAGGACTCAGTTCAGTGATAAACACTCTGAGTTGACCACCTTACAGCCATCCTGCACCTTCTGTGTCTTTCTTTACTAGAGACTGGAAAGCAAAAATACTTTCTGTGTTCTCTTGTATCTAAGGTGTCATGTGACCCAGTTTGAACAAAGGTCACATACTTGAAATTTTTTAGAGAAAGCAAACCTATCCAAATAAAAAGCAAAGACTTGTGAGACGATGTCTGTTGGCATCATCCCTATTTCTCTCCCTGGAATATAGATGCAAAGGATGAAAATACAGCAGTCATTTTGTGACCACGTGGCAGGAGTCACCTGCTGAATTGGGGGAAAAAATGAAGGATGGATCTGGACTCTTGATGGTAACATGACCAACCACATCATCTATAAACTGCCCATTTTCAGGCTTCTTATTATACAGAAACCTAAGTTCTTTATATGTTTATACACTGTAATAGGGATTTGTGTTACCCAGAGCTGAAAACATAATCTTACCATAAAAGTGAAAGTGTTAGTTGTTCAGTAGTGTCTGACTCTTTGCAACCTCATGGACTGCAGTCTGCCAGGCTCCTCTGTCCATGGAATTCTCCAGGCAAGAATACTGGAGTGGGTAGCTATTTCCTTCTCCAGGGGATCTTCCCGACCCAGGGATCAAACCAAGGTCTCCTCCATTGCAAGTAGATTCTTTAGCATCTGAGCCACCAGGGAAACCTATACCTCTCTCTTATTAAGCCCCATAACTTAATTCTCTATGTTTTCTCAATAAAAACTCTCCCCAAAGCATGCTTTTCCTTAGTATCCTTCTCCATGGCTATTAGAAAACTCCACTTTCCATCTATCAACACAAGTACATGGGGTACAGTGGAAAAAGGATGAACATTAGGATCTGATAAGTGAAAGTTGAAGTTTCTTACCTGTGGCTCCCTTGCAGTATCGCCAAGTTTGTGCGAATTGCTCTATTTCTTGGTTGTTCTGTGTCTGTGAAGTCTTATGCGGTGTACAGATCAAGAATAATTAAAATATTCCAGTCCACTAAGCATTTACTATTGCCCCTCTAATCTGCAGGCACTGGAGAAGGAGAAGCATTTTTTTAATGTGATTTAGCTCAGAAGATATGAGCTTACATGTTGGGGGGATACACTTGAGGAAGTCCTGTGGTCAAGCCCCATCTCATGGCTTTTTGTTCTCTTTCTATTCAAAGCATCCTAGTGGGAATTAGGGGTTCTTACATGGGAGCTATTTAATAGTAACACACCATGACTACACAGCAATTACTGGCTTGTGGCAGGTGCTTCACAAACAGTCTATGCTTAATAAATTAAGAAAACACCCAGGGACTTCACTAGTGGTCCAGTGGTTAAGAATCCACCTGCCAATGCAGAAGACATGGGTTTGATATCTGGGAAGATTCCACAGGATGTGAGACAGCTAAGCCTGTGGGCCACAACTGTTGAAGCCCATTTGCCTTAAGACCATGCTCCACAACAAGAGAAGCCACTGCCATGAGAATCCCGTGCACCGCAATGAAGAGTAGCCCCCACTGGCCACAACCAGAGAAAAGTCCACATGCAGCAACCAAGACTCAGCACAGACACAAAAAAATGAATAAATTGATTAATTTTAAAAAATACTAAAGAGAAAACACCCATGTGAACTTGGCTTATCTGAGCTCCTGCAAAACAAGAGTTTTGGAAAACAGCATTAAATTGTCATGGGCCAACTGTTCTCACGATTTCATAAAATAATGCTTTCCATATTAGCCTGAGCTAGTAAAAATAGTCTCCTGATGAAAAATGTATGTGATTAATAAAAGATGAGCATTTTTAATTCAGTTCTTGCTCTTCTCAATCCTAATTACAATTATGTTTTGTATTCACGCAAAGATTTTTATTTTCAGAAAAGTAATCATGGTTTAGTCAATTCAACAATGTTGAACAGTGATGCTGATTTTTTTTTTTTTCAGTTTTGGTTTGCAAAGCATTTCATTAAAATGCCTTTCCTCCAGCTTTCGCCAAGTGAATTGAATCCATGAAAACAATAAATAGGCCACCTCCTCATCACCTATTTCAAAAAGTGTCCTTGCATATCATTTTTTTCCCTGAAAAATATCAGCATTTCCTCATTGATAGTAAAGAAGGTCAGGATGATGGTGAACTCAAAAAGTACCCTAGGATCAAAACCACAGAAGATTTTTGTGTCATCTTTTATAACATTATTTACACTGAAAATGTAAGACAAAAGCATGAACATGCACAGAATAAATCGAGTTTAATAAAATGCCTCCTGAATCATTATTTGATCATTTTTTAACATTGCAACTGCTTAGCCAGATACAATGGTAGTTTTTATTTGCCATGAAATACTATATTCATGTCATGCAATTCACCCATTTCAAATGTAAAATTCATTCATTTTTAAAAGATATTCACGGAGTTTCACAACTATATTTTCATTAAGCCAAAAAGAAAGCCATTCATATTATGTATGACTCGGGAAGCTCAAACAGGAGCTCTGTATCAACCTAGAGGCATGGGATGGGGAGGGAGATGAAAGGAGGTTCAAAAAGGAGGGGATATATGTATATCTATAGCTGATTTATGTTGAGGTTTGACAGAAAACAACAAAATTCTGTAAAGCAATTATCCTTCAATAAAAAATAAATTAATTAAAAAAAAGTCAACGCCCATCACCCTCAACTCCACAAGCTTCTAGGTGATCTTCAAGCTACATTTTGACTATAGATTTTCCTATTCTAGACATCTTACACAAAGGAAATCGTACAATATGTGAATATCTGTGAATAGCTTATTTCACTTAACATAATATTTTTGTTTCATTCATGATGTAGCACATACTTCATTCCTTTTAGTGGCTGAATATTATTCCATTGTATTTTAGTTATCTACTCATGACTGGTGGATATTAGAGTTGTTTCCATTTTTTGGCTAGTATTAATAATACTACTGGTGTTGATGATGGGCAGGGAAACCTGGCGTGCTGCCGTCCACGGGGTTGCAAAGAGTGGGACACGACTGAGTGACTGAACTGAACTGAATACTACTGTTAGAAGCCTTAATGCCCAAGTCTTTGTGTGGATGCATGGCTTCATTTCTCTTCCAGGCACATGCTAGGTGTTAGGGAAATTAAATAGTCTTCTTTAGGCTTCAGTGGCAAAGCTGAGCAGGCCTCTGACCTTGCTTGTAACCTGCCTGGACACTGCCCTGACTGTGAGGATATCGAGCACCCGCTGTGAGGGCAAGATTTGTAGCCCCATAGATAAGTTAAGGGACAAATCTTGAAATTGTTGAGTCCCTGAAGGGGCACTGGCCAACCAAGTCCTAGGCGTAACAACAGTCCAAGTTTTACACGACTAAACAAGCAGCATTAACATGAAACCAGGGCTGCAATTTGCTCATAGGTTGATGATGATATCAGTTAGAGTCCTGGGATTACAAGCAGAACCCGAACTGCAATCTTTGAAGTCTCACCTACAGATCGGATGCCCTGCCTGGGACCTTTTCCCAGCTGGGACTCCAGATGTGCTCGGACATGGGACTTCCCAGCGCTATTTGAGTCTGGAGGTTGATCAAAACCTAGTTTGGTCACATGTTCTCTGCTGTTTCTATTTCTCCTTTCTTTTAATGTTAGTATATTGAAAATAAGCTAGATAATTCTCTAACAAATATCGGTATCATTTATTTGTATAGAGTAAGTGGCTTGATTGTTAACAAATCCTTTGAATCTGAGACGAAAGTGAAAACCTACGGCAAAACGCTAGTTATAACATGATACTTACTATTTTGCAGAATTGCCAAGCTGTTTTCCGCAGCAACTGTACCATTTTGCATTCCTGTCAGTGGTGAACCGGCGTTGAAATTTTACCAATTGCTCGTCAATATGTGCTATTATTGGTCTTCTATTCCATTTTTCTGTAAGCTGATCCCTTGCTTTTATTCTGCTGTTTTGTATTAAGTCTTGAAATTGAGAGATGTGAATCCTCCCTCCAAGTTTGTTTTCCTGTTTTCGAGATTGGCTATTCTGGGTTCCTTGTGTTTCCATCTGAATCTTACAACTAGTTTGTCATTTCCACCAAGAAGTCAGCTTAATTTTTACAAGGGTTCTGTTTAAATTTAGATCAGATTGGGAGTATTATCATCTTAATAGTATAAGTCTTTTGATCCAGAAATATGGGATATCTTTCTATTCATTTAAATCATCTTTCATTTCTTTCAACCATTTTTAGTTTTGTGTTTAAGTTTGTATCTCTTGTTAAAATGTATTTGTACTTCATTTTTTACTGCCATTTTAGTTTTTTTATTTGGTAATTTTATTCTCAGTTTACTCATTGCTGCTGCTGCTGCTGCTAAGTCGCTTCAGTCGTGTCCAACTCTGTGCAACCCCATAGCTACTGTCTAGAAATACAGCTAATTTGGAAACTTGCTGAATTAATTAACTATTTCTAATAGTTTTAATGTGAATTTCCTAGGATTTTCTGTGTATAAAATTACAACACCTACATTAGGTATAGTTTTACTTTTTCCCTTCCAATTTTGATGTCTTGTGTTTTATTTTCTTGACTGTATGCCCAAGCTAGAAAATTAATTTCTTTCAACACTGTTTTATAGCTTTCAGAGTACAAGCTTTCTACTTCTTTTGTTACATTTTTCTTAAGTATTTTTTTCTTATGCAGCTTGTGCAGATTGAATTGTTTGCTTGATTTAATTTGTATTATTCATTCCTAGTATATAGGAATACAACCAATTTTTTATATATTTATCTTATCTCCTGCAAGCCTGCTGCATTACTGAACTCTTTCATTAGTTCTAAAAGGTTTTTTAAAATGAGTTTCTAAGCAGTTTCTAAATAGAAAATCATGCCATCTGCAAATAGCACAGTTTAACGCCTTCCTTTTAAACCTGGATACCTTACATTTTTATTTTCTTGCCTAATTGCCTGGGCTAAAACCTCCAGAACAGTGTTGAAAGGGAGTTGTAGGAGGAAACATCTGTGTCTTTCATGATTAAGAAGAAACATTCAGTACTGTTGAGTTTGATGTTAACTGTGGAATGTTTGTAGATGATATTTTCAGTTTTGAGGAAACTCTCTTACATTCTTATTTTGTTAAGCTTTTTATCATGATAGAGTATTAAATTTCACAAAGTACTTTCTGAGTCTATTGAGATAATAATGTGGTCATTGACCTTTATTCTGTTGGTAGAGTGTACTACGTTAATTAGTTTCCAGATGTTAAAATGACTTCCTATGGTTGAGATAAATCCCAGTTGGCCATAGTATATATTATTTTCCATATGTCACTGGATTAGCCCACTAGTACTTCGTTGAGGATTTTTGCATCTATACTGATGAGATGTGGGTCTGTAGTTTTCTTTCCTGGTGTGGTGTTTGCAGGACTGTGGTATCGGATAATACTGGGCCTCAAGAATAAACAGAGAAATGTTGCCTCCTCTTTACATTTTGGGAAAGATTTTGTGAAGAGTTAGTATTAATCCTTCTGAAATATTTGGAATTCACCAGTGAAGCTCTGTGTCTGGGCCTGGGCTTTCCTTTATGAGAAGGTTTTATCATTTACTTATTTGTCTGCACTGGTCTTAGTTGTGGTGTGCAGGTTTTCTCTAGTTGTGGCACACAGACTTAGTTGCCCCATGAAACATGGAATTTTAGTTCTTCAACCATGGATGGAGCCCACATCCTCTGCATTGTAAAGTGGATTCTTAACCACTGGACCACCAAGGAAGTCCTGAGAAGGTTTTAAATATATAATTCCATCTAAACAATCTTTGCTCTCTCCTGATTTGCCTTCTCTTTTCAAGCTCTGTGTCCCGGGCTCATCCATTGCCTTTTCCCAGTGCAGAGTAAGAAGGAGATGGTTCTAAGGTTCTTTACCCCTGACTGTGTATGCTTGAATGACGCCATTTTCCTTTTTAACCTGGACACCTGACATTTTTATTTTCTTGCTTAATTGCCCTGGCTAAAGCCTTTAGTCCCTGAACCAACTGGCCTCCGAGACCTTTGACTATTGTACACTGGACTCACTATTATGTGAAAAGATCAGTTTCCTTCTTTTTTCCCCCTTTTTAAAACTTTTTATTTTATATTAGAGTATAGCCGATTAACAGTGTTGTGAGAGTTGCAGGTAAACAGCAAAGGGACTGAGCCACATATATACATGTATCCATTCTCCCAAATTACCCTCCATCTAGGCTGCCACATAACAATAAGCAGAGTTCTCTGTGTTATACAGTAGGTCCTTCTCGGTCATCCATTTAAAATATAGCACGTGTCCATGTCAATCCCGAACTCCCTAACTGTCCCTTCCCTCTTTCCGTCTCCACCCCACCCCCGGTTAACCGTAAGTTCATTCTCTAAGTCTGTGACTATGTTTCTGTTTTGTAACTAAGTTCATTTGTTTCATTTCTTTTTAGATTCTATATATAAGGAATGTCATACACTATTTCTCTTTTTCCTTCTGATTTACTTTACTCAGTATGTCAATCTGTAGGTCCATCCAAGTTGCTACAAAAGGCATTATTTCATTCCTTTTACTCTATTATGTGAAGAGACCAATTTCCATCTTGCTTACAGCAGTCTTAATTCAAATTTCTGTTATTTGAATGTTTTTATATTTGTAATCACCTAAACTTATAAAAGCCAGCCTTCTTTCACATATACAGGAAAGATATATGCCTAGTCCAACAGAATGAGAATGAGATGATTGGGTCACATCACTGACTCAGTGGGCATGATTTTGAGCAAACTCCAGGAGATGGTGATGGACAGGGAAGTCTGGCGTGCTGCTGCTGCTGCTGCTGCTGCTAAATCGCTTCAGTCATGTCCGACTCTGTGCGACCCCATAGACGGCAGCCCACCAGGCTCCCCCGTCCCTGGGATTCTCCAGGCAAGAACACTGGAGTGGGTCGCCATTTCATTCTCCAATGCATGAAAGTGAAAAGTGAAAGTGAAGTCTCTCAGTCATGTCCGACTCCCAGTGACCCCATGGACTGCAGCTCCCCAGGCTCCCCCGTCCATGGGATTCTCCAGGCAAGAGTGCTGGAGTGAGGTGCCATGCAAAGAGTTGGACATGACTGAGTGACTGAACAACAACAACAGAATAGACCTAGCAATTGAACTTAGTTCTCAGGCAAAATCAGATCAGAAATAATAATCTTGTATAAAATGGCTGGCCATATAGAGTCAGGTGTGCATTATATGTGGGTAGAGGTGGTGCTAGTGGTAAAGAACTGCCTGCCAGCGCAGGAGACATAAGAGATGCTGGTTTGATCCCTGGGTTGGGAAGATCCCCTGGAGGAGGGCATGGCAACCCACTCCAGTATTCTTGCCTGGAGAATCCCATGGACAGAGGAGTCTGGTGGGCTACAGTTCATAGGGCTGCAAAGAGTCCCAAACTTCTCCAAACTTAAGTCGACTGGAGCAACTTAACATGCATGCAGAATGATCAAAAAATGCAGTAATTTCAGGCTCACATTCCTCCACGGAATTACCTGGAGCTTGGCGCAGCCCCCTTTCAGAAAGAGCATGTATCTTTAGTTCAACATGGTGTCCACTGCCAACTTACAGATAATAATCCCATTTCCCTGCATTGCCTTCCCTGGGAACTACTGGTGTTTGATTTACTATGAGAAGGAGCTATTTCTGGTCAGCATCCTAATCTCTTTCCATGCTTGGTCAGATAACTAAATCCCCATTGTCCTAGATGAGCTCTTCCTCACTGTGGGCCTGGGATGTCAGCACACCACACAAGGCAAAGTCAAAGTGAAGGCCAGACAGGGTGCAGTGATAGACACAACAGGGACTTCCCTGGTGGTCCCGTGGCTAAGACTCTGTGCTCCCAATGCAGAGGGGCCAGTGTTCAATCCCTGGCCAGGGAACTAGATCCCAGAAACTGCAGCTAAAGATCCCATGTGCTACAACTAAGACCTGGCACAGCCAAATAAAGATATATCTTTTAAAAGACAACAAGCTGTGTTTAGGTTCAGATGGTGTATCACTCTCATAGATGGAGAAAGGACCAATAGACACAGGAGGTAGCTCCCGACAGGCCTTGTCCTATGCTTAAAAGGACCCAGTGACTGCCACCCTGTTCCTGAGGACTTGGCTGTCGACTGCTCCATTTTGAGGGAGGTAGAACAAACTGCCATGAAGGGTGGTCTCAGACCAGATCCTATGGGCCTCCCACCTGCTCATGCTCTGGAGGAATCATCGGGAGTCCTTCTAAACTCAGGGTAGTTGTGGTCAAGCTTTCCCTTATATGGCTTCTGCGGGTAAGTTCATGGATATTCTACATGGTGGGTCTGTCCCCCTACAGTAGGTCTCTTTGAGAATATGGTCAAAATATCCGTGAGTGTTGGGGGAAGGGTGGCGGGAAGGGATGGTTGGTTTGGGAGGGATATATACACACTGCTGTATTTAAATAACCAGTAAGGACCTACTCTATAGCACAGGGAACTCTGTTCAACATTATGTGGTAGCTGGATAGGTGGGGAGTTGGGGGTAGAATAGATACATGTATATGTATGGCTGAGTTCTTTCACGGATCACTTGAAACTCTCACAACATTGTTAATCAGCTATATTTCAATAAAGTAAAAGGTTCTTAAAAATTCATGAGTGTCGTATTAAACCATTATAGTGAAAAGACTCAGAATCGTCCTTTCATTTTTTCACTTTAGTAGAAGATTTAGGGAACTAAAATCAATAGTTGCCTTTCACTTTGGGGAACTGGCATTGTTTCACCAACTATTGTTGAAAAACTATTCATATTTGGGCAGGCATATATACATTTTCTGAAATTATCTGGTATTCGTGATGCCAAGGTTTAGTTTCTTAAGAGTTGAGTTAGGTTTTTGCAGAATTTTTCAAGGACCATGTATGGATTTTTTTTTTCTCCTTCATACATACATTTATGGAAGCAGAGAACAAAGAACATTGATTTGCAATTTAGAGCCATTAGTGAAAGCTGTCAATTATTGAACCCTCCTTATTACCCAGACTAATCTTTAAAATCCAATCTCAACACTGTCTACCCAGTAATTCGGAGCTTTTGATTACAAGTCCTTGTACAAGTCGTTCACCCATTGTTAATTCTTGCTGCCAAGAAGATGCTGAGAATTTAAACTATCTGCAGAGAGGAATACTCCGTGTTTCTCTCTGGAAATGAACAGAGATTTGGTCTTGGGAATTTGTCTCTTGCTATCTCCAAGACAGCAATGCTGGGACTTGGAGCAGCAACAACCACTAACAAGAACATGTTTTAAAAATAGTTTTCATCTCTTAGAAAAAGAGTGGCTTCCTTATTCTCACACGATCATGCCTCCCTCAAGTGAAAATCTCTTTAATTAAATGATTTGTTTAAATAAGGGTTCCCCAACATAAATGCTTGATGCTGGGCCAGATGGTTCTTTCTTGGGGGCTGTCCTCTACATTGTAGGATGCTGTCAGAATCCCTGGATTCCACTCTCTACTCCACGCCTTGCATGGTCACAACCAAAAATGTCTTTGAGTTACCAGCTTTTCCCAAGGAGAGCAGCTTGTCAGCCCCTAGCTGAGAACCACTGATTTTGATGCTTAGTGGTATGCAAAGCCACCGATTCTTTTCCCTATTAAATAACAGTGTTGCAGAACCAAACTTGAGTCCACTTGCCCACATACAATAAAGCTGATCTACTGACATGGGGTTGCGGTGAAGGAAAGTGCGGCATTTACTACGGGTGCCAAGTAGAGCCCAGAGCAGCTAGTACTCAAAAAGGTTGAACTCCCCAGTGGGTTTCAGCAAAGCATTTTTAACGGCCAGGTGAAGAAGAGGGTACACAAGGTATGTGATCAGTTAGTGCACCATTCTCTGATAAATTGATGGTCTGGTAAGGAGACGATGTCACACGGGTTAAACCTTAGGCTCCAGTAGGTCTAGGGGCTACGGTCCTCAAGCAGTTAACATCTTCCTTTGGATAAGGGTTCTAGCATCTGTAGAAAAACTCGGGAAATATGCATCAGATACTATTATCTAGGTGCTTCAGCGAGGAGCTAAAGCAGAGGATATGGGGAAAGGGTCTGCCCCTGGGGAAGGAACCATAGGAACCAGCTTTGTTACAAGAGCAGATACAGATTTGTCATAAAGTTTAGAGACAGACAATGAGTAAGTTCTACCCTTTTTTTAAGGTGACAAGTCCCTTTTGTTTAGCAATTGGAAGAGCAAAAGGAAGTTGTCATGGTTTTTCTGCAATAAATAGTTTTTCTGCCTCTCTTTCCGGTGGCGGAGTCTGGAGAAGACGCGCAGAAATGGCACCTCGCAAGGGGAAAGAAAAAAGGAAGAACAGGTCATCAGCCTTGGCCCTCAGGTGGATGAAGGAGAAAATGTATTTGGTGTGTGCCACACCTTTGCAACCTTCAATGACACTTGTGTGCAAGTCACTGATCTCCCTGGCAAGGAAACCATCTGCCATGTAACTGGTGGGATGAAGATGAAGGCTGACCGAGATGAGTCATCTCTATACACTGCCATATTGGCTGCCCAGGATGTAGACCAGAGAGGCAAGGAGCTGGGCATTACTGCCCTCCCCATCAAACTCCAGGCCACAGGAGGAAATAGGACCAAGACTCCTGGACCAGGAGCCCAGTCAGCCTCAGAGCCCTCGCCTGCTCAGGGATGAAGATTGGGTGGATTGAGGATGTCACCCCCATCCTCTCTGACAGCACCTGCAGGAAGGGGGGGTCACCATGGTCACCGTCTGTGAACAGGACTCCTCAAATTATTGCTTTCTGTTAAAAAATTGCTTTGATGTAATAAATAAATAAATAGTTCTTCTCACTAAACTGTGAGAGAAAAAGGGAAAACTAAAGTTAATATTATTTACTGGAAATGGAGTTTGAAAGTGAAGCTAAAAGGTGGAGATTCAATAATGGTAAACAGTTTAGCATAAATAAACTTAGGCTTAAACAAGACAGACTTTTTTCTTCCTCTTTTATAACAGAAAATTCCATAGTGGGTAGTCCAGGGCTAGTGCCAGGGAATTTTCATTGCCATTATCTTTTAGGCTCATTCTGTCTTTCCAGTTTGCCATCTTTGTCATTTGATTTCATCCTCAAAGTTGTCTCATGGTGATCACAGGCTTCTGTTGCACTAGTCATTGCATCAGCATTCCAGGAAATGGGAAGACTATAAAAGGCTAAATGCCAAACTAAGTCAGCATTCTTCTAAGGGGTTTTCATGGAAATTCTACTCAATAGTTTCCACTTAAATCTCACTGTCCAAAAATAGATTGTGAAAACTAGTCTACTTTAACCTTGCTTATAGCTACCTGGACTTATCAGAGCACTGTTACTATGACACACAGGATGAATGGATATTGCTCAGGCAATGTTGGCCTGTCAGCCTCAGAAAGACAATGTTACAGCAAAACTGGGAGAAATATTAGAATTACTTTTAATGTTTCACAAGCATGTTAATTATGCATGATTTTCCAATTTTTGCCATTGTTTGAGTACCACATCTTCCTTTTCTTAGTCTTGGCCTTTGAATGTACTCATTTTGTTTAATTTGATTTTTATTTGTTTGCAACTTTATAGTACACGATAAATGAAAACTGGTTTTCCCCTAGTCTGGAGTCACAACCCTCTATAGAGTTTCCATACTCTGTCAGCTTCTCTCACAATTCTTCTAGGCATGGTTCATCTGACATTGGTACTATTGACATTTGGGACCAGATAATCTTCGTTGTGGTGATCTGTCTGTCCTAGACAAAGTAGGATGTTCAGTAGCATCCCAGGCCTCTACCCATGAGATGTTAAATGTCGGTACTACAAACAAAAATGTCTTTTGGAGGGGGACTTCCGTGATGGTCCAGGGGTTAAGACTGCATAATCCCAGTGCAGGAGGCCCAGGTTCCATTCTTGTTCAGGGAACTAGATCCCACATGCTGCAACTAACAGCCTAAATGCCACAACAAAGATTCAGCACAGCAAAAAAAAAGTCTCATTGGGGACTAGGACAGCCAATGTTTCCCTGATGGAAACAATGGTATCACCTCTTATTCCTATAATAAATTCTTTTTCTATAATACTCAGTTTACTTATGCTTCTCTGATGGAATTCTGACGGATACAGAAGATAATAGTAAAATACAAAAAAATTAATAATATAAAGTACTTGTGGGATTTTCACATAGAAAAGATTCCAAGCCTGAAGTTGGGTCTCTGCCAAATAGGGAGATTAAAAAGCATAATACCCTGCTAGTACCCAATAGTCTCTCCTCCGAATGGGACCAAAACCTAAAGAGAATTGAAATGGAAATAATTTTTCTCTAAGTGAGTTAACGTAATTTTGTGCCTTGCCTAGTACCACTAAACACAAAACCACACTCATCTGTGCTGGCTGATCTGTGCTGGCACTGATCTGATCTAACTAATGGAGAGGAAACCCAGGAACTGAAGGAGATATATCCAAGACTTGGGCGGAGGAGCAACACATTTCTGTTAATTCCTGTATTTTCTAAATCTTGGACATCTTCAAATTCGCGATCATCCCACTGTGGGCTTAAGAATGTCAAGACATTCAGGTTTCCATGACTCTTGGATCCTAGAACAGGGGCCCCCAACCTCTGGGGTCTAAGGCCTGGTGATCTGAAATGGAGCTGATGTAATAATAATAGAAATAAAGTGCACAATAAATGTAATGCATTTGAATCATTCTGAAACCATCCCCCCATGCCCTCCCTCATCCCCTATCCCACTGTCTTCCATGGAAAAATTATCTTCTGTAAAACATCCCTGGTGCCAAAGAGGTTGGGCACTGCTGCCTTAGAACACAAGCTAAGAGGGGCCATGCAACCTCAGTGTGACATTAAGTGAGTCTGGTAACCAGCTACATCCCCAGCATTCTTCAAGGTAATGTGCATTAGACTTTGGCTTATCAAATGGTTTTGGTACCTACCCTCATGGACTATAAAGCCAAATGCTTGATTTATTTAAAAAGTAAAATGAAACAAGATTAATAATAACATAGCAACAATACAACACATTCTATTCCACATCAAAAACACGTAGTTTATTTCAAGTTAAAAAAAATAATTTCACTGACCTTTTCTTCTTTTTGTGAGTATTTGTTGATGGGTTTTGGCCCCTGAAAAGAGACCTTGACCTTCAACTGGACTCAGTCTTCCACTGAGATTCACAGAATCATTTTTCTTCTTTGAACATTCAATTAGAACTGGCACAGAACCATAGTTCCTTGAACTAAAAAAAACACACAAAAAACAGTACATTATTTTATTTCTGTCCATAGAGGAAAAAAATCAATAGATTTTCGAGTCATACTTTATTTTATTTTCTTTGTAATGGTAAAATACATGCCCATGGTTCTATGTAGGATTACAAGAGAGGAGTTAAAAGGTTAAATGGTGGACAAGCTGAAGATCAGTGGCCTCTTACAGGGGCGGCGTCAGACTTTTGGACTTCATTTGCATGTGGACCTCATTTGCATATGGGCCTCATCTGAGTATGGACCTCAGTTGCACTTGCAAATCTTATTCGGTTAATAAGAACTATGTCCACCTATAGGCAAGGGAGCTTTCCCTGCATCTAACCCAGGAGAAACTTGGGTACTTAAACTTACTTTTCCCATCACTAGGATTATTAAATTTGTAATTCAAAACTGAGGTTTAAATTCCCCACAAAGCTGAGACTTTCGGAGAGGGTGGAAAGACATCCATCTGCCTTCAACCGATAATGCCTTTAATATGCAGAGAGGCTTTGTGCTCTGTGCCTTATGATCAGTTATAGAAGTTCATTCTTCCGCGCCTGTGGGCTCAGACATGAAGGAAGCGCATAAATAGCAAGAGCCGGTCCCTATGACCTTCAGGTACGAGTTAACCACTGAGAACCCACAGCCTCCGGGCCCACCCCGCTATGCTCACAGCCTCCAGACCACTCGTCCGAAACTGTTCCCTGGGAGCGTAAATCCCAAACCAGACACCTGAATCTGGAGGTTCTAAACTGATCTATGCAGGCAGTCCTTTCTCGAAGGGCCTCTTTCTCATCGGCTGTGCCCCTTCAGTGTTAATCCAAGCCTTGTTAAAAACCAAAATAGAGTTGGATCAGGTTGAATTTGAGAGATTTCGTGTTCAACTCCACGTCTCTTGGAGACATGATTTTATCTGGTAACTCTGGGAACTTCACATCCATTTTAAATATAGCGGTGGGTACATGGAGATCCCAAACTCCGTAACTATCCCTTCTCCCTGCCCTTCCCCGGGGTAACTATAAATTCATTCTCTAAGTCTACGAGTCTTTTTCTGCTTTGTAAATAAGTTCATTTGTATCATTTCTTTTTAGATTTTACTTGTAAGCAATATGGGCTTCCCAGGTGGTGCAGTGGTAAAGAATCCGCCTGCCAGTGCAGGAGAGGGACAGATGCGGGTACAATCCCTGGCTCTGAAAGATTCCCTGGCTCTGGGAGATCCCCTGGAGAAGAAAATTGCAACTCACTCCAGTATTCTTGCCTGGAGAATCCCATGGACAGAGGAGCCTGGTGGGCTATAGTCCATGGGTTTGAAAAAGAGTTGGGCACAACTGAGCACACGTGCACACACACACATATAAGCAATATGATGTTTCTCTATCACAGACTCCAGTCCACACTCAAGAAGAGAAGACACACGGTGGCATGAATACCTGGAGGACACAGTCATAGGGGTGTCTTGAATCCTGCCATCACACTCAGCCTGCAAAAGCCTTCCAGGACGGTGACTGCATCTCACTGAATGTATAGAACGATTTGAGGATAATTGTCATCTTAACAGTATGGGGTCTTTTGATTCCTATAGTACTATATTTATCATTTCTCTTAAGGATTATTGTAGCTTTCCTGTTGGATCATAAGCTCTAAAGATATCAGTTATGGTGATCTGTAACCAATTGCATAGGACTTTTTGAACTTAAGATGATTTGAAAATTTTTATTTTGTTTCTTTTTTAAATTAATTTTATTGGAGTATAGTTGCTTGACAATGTTGTACTAGTTTCTGCTGTACAGCAAAGTGAATCAGCTATATGCATATATATATATGTATATCCCCTCTTTTTTGGATCTCCTTCCCATTTATGTCACTGCAGAGCACTGAGTGGGACTTCCCAGGTGGTGTTAGTGGCAAAGAAATCACCTGCCAGTGCAGGAGATATGAGAGACGCAGCTTGGATCCCTGGGTCAGGAAGATCCTCTAGAGGGGGGCATGGCAACCCACTCCAGTGTTCTTGCCTGGAGAATCCCATGAACAAAGAAGCCTGGCAGGTTATAGTCCAAAGGGTTCCAATGAGTTAGATATGACTGAAGCGACTTAGCATGCATGCAGAGGACTGAGTTGAGTTCCCTGTGCTATATAGTAGATTCTCGTTACTTATCTATTTTATTCATAGTATCAACAGTGTATATTTGGGACTGACAAAGATGACTTTTTAAAATATACTTTTTCCCCCCTTTTTTGGATCAGAGGCTATAAAGATGAAGCTTGGAATTCTCTGAAGACATCATTGCTACTAATTTGAAAGAACTTTCTAGGCTTGATGCCATCACACAAAAGAAAGCAAATCCAATGATGTTTTTGCCCCTCTGCTCTGACTAACTTTGTGTGAAGTCTGCATCACACCTGGACTTGCCTTTTTCGATTTTAAAACTTAATAATATAGTTTTAGTACTAAATAGGAGACCTCTCACATCATACACAAGGAAACTGAGGTCAGCAAGCTGAACTGACCAGACTAGAAACTCACTCAGCTGGTCCCCTAACTTGCAGCCCAATATTATTTCTGGTACCCAAGGTACTCTTGAACTATCCCGAGAGAGTAATTCAGATGCAATGGATTTAGCCTCCCTGATTCAGCAGTATTTGACATTCCACATAAAATGTACTTGAAATTCAGTATCTCTGCTGGTGGTTGCTTCCTGTTACACCTGAGCTGTGCCAAGGAGGACAGAGAAGAAATTTTACAAGTAGCTTTTACAAGAGGTAAAATGCATGACTAACATCATACTAGGCTTTCCTAGTGGCTCAGATGGTAAAGAATCTGCCTGCAATGCAGAAGACCCAGGTTCAATCCCTAGGTTCAGAAGATCCCCCGGAGAAGGGAAAGGCTACCCACTCCAGTATTCTTGCCTGGAGAATCCCATGGACACAGGAGCCTGTTGTACTTCAGTCCATGGGATCCCAAAGAGTGGGACATGACTGAACAATTAACACACACACACACATTATACCATTCTGCCTCCACTTACAAGTGGTGAATTCTCAAAGGCTGAGATTTCTCTGTTTTACAACTCACTCTGGGATTCTTGACTGGGGTCACAAAAGAGTTGGATACAACTTAGTGACTAAATAACAAAAACAACTTTCCAGGACATAGAAACTCTATGTGAATTTTCATAGAGTTTGAAGAAGTGGGTCATGAGGCAAAAAGAACACACAAGTCACTTTAGCTAAGAGTGAAAATATATTATTTCAGGGACTGAATCTCCAGATCTCTCCCCAAGAGATCAAAAAAAGAAGATAGTCCATTTGTAGTAGGATTTGCCAAAAAAGACTCACATCAGTCAACCATTATGGTTATCTCCATTTATTTTGCTAAAATGCTCATGCAAATCCCATTGGCTTGTGTCCCAAGCTCTGCAAAGGCTGCCATATTGCTATCAGGGCTTGGACAGACTGATTGGAAAATCAGTCATCTCAGTTTAAATATGATTTAACACAGCCAATTCAAGAGCTCTTTCTCCCACCAGCCTATACCACTACCCTGTCCAATGGTCCTTCTGCTACTTTCCAGCATTCTCTTTTAAAAAATTTTTTTTAATTGGAGGATAATTGCTTTACAGTATTGTGTTGGTTTCTCCCAGACGATGTGAATCAGCCATAAGCCATAAGTATACATATATCCCCTCCTTCTTGAGTCCAGCATTCTCTTTGATGCTGTATTCAAATATACTCTGATTTACATGTGCTATGTGCTTCTTGTAAAGTCTCCAAAACTGAGGTGTCCTTTTTTCATTTAAACTCATGACTACATTTTCAGCCTTTGAACATGTAAAAAAAAATACCATTTTATAGCTATCCATTTCCATTGTGTTTCTGCTGACCTTGATTATTCTCTACACTTCAAGTGACAATATCCATGTTTGTGTGTATACATAGATATGTACACAAGTGTGTATGCAAATACATAAATATATGCATATACATATGCACACATGTACAGAAGTGTGGAGAAGCAGAAAGGCAGAGTAGGAGGGTTTAGGCATGATCACACTGATTTTTCTTTCCTTGTTTAGCCATGAATGGTACTGGCAGAAGGCACTTTAAAGAACATCCATTCTCAATATCTTCCTGATGTCATTTATCTCCCTCAACAGAACTGAGGCACAATGGGAGCCTTACCTACTGCTTGAGTTTTCAAAAGAATTACTATGGTAAGTGGTAAAAGAGAAAAAAAAACCCACAGCTTTTTCATAAATATGCTACTAAAAATGCACAGTTTCAAGATTTAAAAACATACTGTAAATCTGCCCAAAGTTAAACTCTATGGCTGATTGCTTCATTTAAAATATATATATATATATATTAAAACCAGTGTGTTTTTTTTCTAACTGGAGGATAATTGCTTTACAATGTCATGTTAGTTTCTGCTGTACAAAGAAGTGAATCAGCCATATGTATTTGTATATCTCCTCCCTCCTGGAACGCCTTCCCACCCTCACCTTCCCCTCCCACCCCTCCCACCTATTGCTATGCTATGCTATGCTAAGTCACTTCAGTCGTGTCCGACTCTGTGTGACCCCATAGACGGCAGCCCACCAGGCTCCCCCGTCCCTGGGATTCTCCAGGCAAGAACACTGGAGTGGGTTGCCATTTCCTTCTCCAGTGCAGGAAAGTGAAAAGTGAAAGTGAAGTTGCTCAGTCATGTCCGACTCTTAGCGACCCCATGGACTGCAGCCCACCAGGCTCCTCCGTCCATGGGATTTTCCAGGCAAGAGTACTGGAGTGGGGTGCCATTGCCTTCTCCCACTTATTAGGTCACCACGGAGCCTTGAGCTGAGCTCCCTGTGCTATACAACAGCTTCCCACTAGCTATCCATTTTCCACATGGTAGTGTATATGTGTTGGTCCTAATCTTCCAGTTCACCCCACCTCCTCTCCCTCCCGTGTCCACTCGTCCATTCTCTTCATCTGTATCTCTATTCCTGCCCTGCAAATAAGTTCATCTGTACCACTTTTCTAGATTCCACATATATCCATTAATATACGATATTTGTTTTTCTCTTTCTGACTTACCTCACTCTGTATGACAGACTCTAGGTCCATCCACATCTCAAAAATGACTCAATTTTGTTCCTTTTTATCCAACTTGTTTTTAAAAGTGTTTCAAAGGTGATCAATCTGAGTAGCAGTTGCCAAGCAGCAGCTGGCACCCTACTCTCCCTAATTTTAAGAATAATGGGGATAATGTCAACTAGTGAATAAAATGTGTTGAATGCTTACATGTATGTGTACACACAAACGTGGAATTATTTCATTAAATTGTGAAGAGAATCCTGAGAGATAGATGCTTTATCCCTCTTTTAAAATGAGAAGACAGGCAATCAAGGGCCATAAATGCTGTCATGTGTTACAAAATTCTGATATTGAATGAAATTGCCTGAAATTGGCAAGTCTAATTGTGCCACTGGTATCCCCACTTGGAAACTTTCTACGACATTGCAGCTGCTTTTATGTAGCATGTTTTTAAAGAGTATATGATGTAAACATCACAAGAATCAGTGGTCGGTGGTGTAAAACCCCAGTAGGATAGCAGATGAAATGTATACCCCAGTGAAAGTATACCTTGTTTATCCTGCCTTTGATCCACATAGTTCTATGTTATGGTCATTGAAATACACTTGTGTGCATCTCAGCCAAAAGATTACAAACTGCAAGAGACACGTGAAAGAATAATCTTTGATATAAAATAAAGAGCTAGTGGAAAGCTGCTGTGTAGCACAGGAGGTGACTTTGGTGCTCTGTGGAGACCTAGAGGGGTGGGACGGTGAGGAGAGGGAGGCTCTAGAGGGTGGTGATAAATGTACACTTATAGCTGACTCATGTTGTACAACGGAAACTAACAAATTGTAAAGCAATTATCCTCCAATTAAAAACAATCCTATAAGGAACCATTATGGAAAAGCATATTTAAAAAATAATGTGTATATATGTATAACCTAATCACTTTGTTGTACAACAGCAATTACCAGCATTGTAACTCAATTATACTTCAATAAAAATAATAAAACATTTAAAAAAGAATAATCTTTGAGCTTAGTGCCAATTTTCATCAGTCAGTCATGTAGGCAATTCACTGTTTCGTTTTGATGAAAATAAAATTCATCAGAGGCAAGACAAAGAAATTAAACAAAAAGTTTTCTTTGCCTAATTTGGCCTCCTCCCTCTCCTCCAGTGTGCACCTGACTTCTGCATTAACCAGACCTTTCTTATGGCAGAAATACCTGCCCAACAATAAAGGTCAATTTTTCTCCTTCTGGTATCAGCCATGTTGATGCTTGGAGGATAAGATTCCTTTCTCAATCCTGTAAATGTTCATAATGACCCATCACTCACCTTGTACTTTGGTGAAATTTATGAACAATGCCAATATATTATTTCCCTTAAAGATAAAGATTGGTGCGAAACAGACTGGTCCTGTGACCTGGGAACATATTGGGCCACACCTATACTTACTTATGACCTTATTAATGTAACCAGCTATATTACTTGTATTCTGCCTATTTTATGAGATTATTGCTTATAATATTACTAAATGTTTCACTGAGCTGCTGATAAAAATAATGATGACTTTGCAACATGGAATGATTGACCAATAATATAGCTGTATGAGGTCAATGACTGTAATACTGTAACTGTAAATGCAATTTACAGCTGTACAATTACAGTGGGAAGAAGCAATAGGAGGCAACAGTTTCCAATATCATAAAAGACCAGTAAGATAGATGATCTGGAGGCATTTGCTTACTGTTAAGAGGCCTAGTCCAGTAATGTCTGTTCCCCCATTGCTCAGTAGTTAAAAGTCTGCCTGCCAATGCAGGAGACATGGGTTCAAACCCTAGATTGGGAAGATCCCCTGGAGGAAAAAATGTCAACCTGTTCTTATATTGTTGCCTGGGAAATTCCATGGACAGAAGAAATCTGGTGAGCTAAAGTCCATAGGGTCACAAAGAGTTGAGCACAGCTAAGCACACACAGAGTCCAGTAATAATGGCACATTGAGTGGCCCACCAACAAAATCCTCATCTGACCTGGAAATGAGCATTTCTAGCACCATAGGACAAATGGGTCCTGAAATGCCTCCCAAGCCTTGTTTGAAATTAAGACCAAAAGAGAGGGGATTGTAAAATAAAGAATGTTGGCCATCATTCAGTTGGACAAGAATCAAGTCATTAGCCACTGCAGTCATCAACCTACAACACACTGTGAAAAGAATTCAGAGGCGAAGATCAGGATGAGGCATTTTGTGCTCTGGGTTAACTGGCAGATGTTTGCAAGAGAAAATATGAAACAAGTTCAGTAACACAGTGACGATTACAGCTGGCACTTATACATATATTGGTCACTTCATGTCATTGTCATAAATGCCTGGGAGCTATTCCTACTATACCCATTATACAGATGAGAAAACTAAAATAGATAGTAATTTGCCTGAAGTCCAGCAAGTAAATAAGTAAGTAACATGTCTGGGATTGGACCTGGGACAATTTGGCTTCAGGAAATTGCAGTTTTCCATTTCTAAAATCTGAAGTGGGAACTTCTCAGGTTAGCCACTTTTCCAATCACAATGTCAGTGATGGAATTTATTGCATGATTTGCTTTTCAGTAATCACCATTCACTGTGAGAAGTGCTTGTTCAAAGTCATTTGCTGAGTTCTCCAGTCACCCAGTGATACTTTCAATGAATCCATTAGAAAAAGCATTTTCTGGGCACCAACTAATCTGTGCTTATTAATGAATAATTAGTGTGCAGCATCTAACTCTCTCTTATCCAGACAATGCAAAACCAGGCAGGAAACAGGGATGATTTATATATAAACAAAGAGGATTATGCAAGCTCCTTCACAAATTAATGGAGGTAATAAAACTCACAGCCATTTTTACGCCTAAGCCTTCCCATATTTCAAAATAAAGGCAACTGAAAAGGTTGGTAAGAGTGATGTGCTGAAAGCCAGATCACACCGCCTTGCAAGAGCTGATTGCCAAGCATTTTGTGAGCTTGTTGTAAATATAACCATTATCAAAGAATTTAAAACCAAGCAATGTTCTAATCCCCTGTGAAAGAGATAGTTAACACTATTGCAATGAGCAGTGCTGAAGCTGAAAGAGGTTTCAAGCTAATGAGTCTAGATCTAGTGAAGGTGAAAAATCATTTCAAGTGGATTACATATCAGATACAGTGACAACAAGCTTAATGGGAAGAACAGAGTGAGAGGCGGTGCCATCGGTCAAATCTTGATTGAACTGCAACTGTTTTCTATCTACTGAAACACAAGATCAAAAAAATCAACCAAACATCATCTGGATATCAATTAGCTCTATGGAATTTACAATAAATAACATCCTATTTCTATTATTCATTGTAAATGGTGTGTTACACATCCTTTACATCAGGACTACCCATAATAAACATATTTACATATGACATGTTTAACAATTATAAGTATTTTCTCACTATCCCATAAAAAAAGTTTTTTTCTTTTAGTGGCCATGTAGATAAATGGCTACTATATAAGAAAATTATAAAAGTCATACTACCATTACCTATTCTACTTTACTGTATCTGTATAACAAAGTCCACCAAAACTTAGTAATTTGACTGTTTGAGAGTTGTTTCTGATGAGTTCAAGATTATTTTGTTTATTTAGTACTTTTATGACTATTTATTACTATTATTTATATTGCTACTATTTATTACTTCTTTTTTTTTTTTTTTTTTTTTTGCTGCATTGCAGCATGTGTGATCCTAGTACCCTGACCAAGGATGGAACTCAGGATCCCTGCAGTGGAAGCACAGAATCCCAACACTGGACTGCTAGGGAAGTCCCAGTGATCTGATTTTTCACTACATACAACTCAATCAGTGAAAAATACGTACAGTCATCCCTCCATATTCATATCTGCAGCTTCTGAATCTGTGGATTCAACCAACAGCAGATCAAAAAGATTTGAGGAAAAAAAAACCCAGCAAGTTCCAGAAAGCAAAACTTGAGGTTGCCATTCCATTTACATTGTATCAGGTATTAGAAGGGCTTCCCTGGTGGCTCAGAGGGTAAAGAATCTGCTTGCATTGTGGGAGACCCAGGTTCGATCCCTGGGTCAGGAAGATCCCCTGGAGAAGGGAATGGAAACCCTCTCCAGTGTTCTTGCCTGGAAAATTCTATGGACAGAGGAACCTGGTGGACTACAGTCCATGAGGTCGCAAAGAGTTGGACATGACTTAGTGGCTAACATTTTCACTTTCCCTTTCAGGTGTTATAAACTGAAGATGATTTAGGGAGAATGTGCACAGGTTATGTGCAAACCCTGTGCTATTTCATATATGGACTCCAGCATCCATGGTGTTTGTTATCCATGGAGTGGATTCCTGGAACCAGCTCTCCACAGATACACAGACAGCTGTGGTGAGAAACATATGTCATGTCTCACTACCCACCACACGCACACGTGCCACAGAAATAAAATTTACAAATCTACAATTTCTTTGTCACATGCAATGACCTTCAATATTTTCTTCTTTATGTTCTGTTCTATTTTGTTCTGTTCTATTCTGTTTCATTTAAGATGTTGGTTTCAATAAATAAATATCCATACACATACATATATAAAATGTTGGTTTCAACTCTTACTGAATGCCAATAATCCATTGTGACCTGTCAGAGACTTATGGAAAAGTGCTCCCCAACAAATGGATGACAAGATAACATCATTTCCATTAAAAAAAATACAGTTTTCATTAAAAAAAATATATGTTCAGTTCAGTTCAGTCTCTCAGTCATGTCCGACTCTTTGCGACCCCATGAATCACAGCACGCCAGGCCTCCCTGTCCGTCACCAACTCCCGGAGTTCACTCAGACTCACATCCATAGAGGCAGTGATGCCATCCAGCCATCTCATCCTCTGTCGTCCCCTTCTCCTCCTGCCCCCAATCCCTCCCAGCATCAGAGTCTTTTCCAATGAGTCAACTCTTTGCATGAGGTGGCCAAAGTACTGGAGTTTCAGCTTTAGCATCATTCCTTCCAAAGAAATCCCAGGGCTGATCTCCTTCAGAATGGACTGGTTGGATCTCCTTGCAGTCCAAGGGACTCTCAAGAGTCTTTTCCAACACCACAGTTCAAAAGCATCAATTCTTCGGTGCTCAGACTTCTTCACAGTCCAACTCTCACATCCACACATGACCACAGGAAAAATCATAGCCTTGACTAGATGGACCTTTGTTGGCAAAGTAATGTCTCTGCTTTTGAATATGCTATCTAGGTTGGTCATAACTTTCCTTCCAAGGAGTAAGCGTCTTTTAATTTCATGGCTGCAGTCACCATCTATAGTGATTTTGGAGCCCAGAAAAATAAAGTCTGACACTGTTTCCACTGCTTCCCCATCTATTTCCCATGAAGTGATGGGACCAGATGCCATGATCTTCGTTTTCTGAATGTTGAGCTTTAAGCCAACTTTTTCACTCTCCACCTTCACTTTCATCAAGAGGCTTTTTAGTTCCTCTTCACTTTCTGCCATAAGGGTGGTGTCATCTGCATATCTGAGGTTATTGATATTTCTCCCAGCAATCTTGATTCCAGCTTGTGTTTCTTCCAGCCCAGCATTTCTCATGATGTACCCTGCATATAAGTTAAATAAGCAGGGTGACAATATACAGCCTTGATGTACTCCTTTTCCTATTTGGAACCAGTCTGTTGTTCCATGTCCAGTTCTAACTGTTGCTTCCTGACCTGTATACAGATTTCTCAAGAGGCAGGTCAGGTGGTCTGGTATTCCCATCTCTTTTAGAATTTTCCACAGTTTATTGTGATCCACACACTCAAAGGCTTTGGCATAGTCAATAAAGCAGAAATAGATGATTTTCTGGAACTCTCTTGCTTTTTTCCATGATCCAGCGGATGTTGGCAATTTGATCTCTGGTTCTTCTGCCTTTTCTAAAACCAGCTTGAACATCAGGAAGTTCATGGTTCACATATTGCTGAAGCCTGGCTTGGAGAATTTTAAGCATTACTTTACTAGCGTGTGAGATGCATGCAATTGTGCGGTAGTTTGAGCATTCTTTGGCATTGCCTTTCTTTGGGATTGGAATAATCATGTATTTTTTGCATAAAAATACATTTTCATTAAAAAACTATTGCAATAATTACAACCTTATGCACTATACAGTTCGTGGAATTCTCCAGGCCAGAATACTGCAGTGGGTAGACTTTCCCCTCTCCAGGGGATCTTCCCAACCCAGGGACTGAACACAGGTCTCCCGCATTGCAGGCGGATTCTTTACCAGCTAAACTACAAGGGAAACCCAAGCATTTCACAGTATATGTAAATCAAGTCATCACATCATATGCCTTAAACTTATACAGTGACATATGTCAACTATTTCTCAATAAAACTGGGAAAAAAGCCCATAGACTGGAATAGGGATTTAAAAAGAAATGTGTTACAGAGATACGGTAAGACATAGAGGGACCTTAGGTTGTTATGTATATTGTTATATGAAAGAAGCCAATCTGAAAGGCTACATACTGTATGAGTCCCACTCTATGTCATTCTGGGAAAAGCAAAGCAATGGAGACAATAAATAGATGAGTGGTGGCCAGGAGTTGAGGGAAGGATGATAAACAGGAGAACAAGAGGAATCTGTGGGCAGTGCAGCCTACATGCTTGACACTATAATGGTGGATACAGGGTATTATGCATTTGTCAAAACCACAGAATGTACAACACAAACAGTGAACCCAAATGTAAACTACGGACTGTAGTGAACAAAGACGCACTGATACGAGTCCATCCATTGAGAGAAATGCATCACACTAAGAGTAGAGGAAAAGACTTCCCTGGTGGCCCAGTGGTTAAGAATCAGCCTCCTAATGTAGGGGATGAGGGTTCAGTACCTGGTCAGGTAACTAAGATCCCACAGGCCACAAAGCAACTAAACCTGTGTGCTACAACTAGAGAATCCATGCACCACAGTGACAGATCCCACGTGACACAAGGAATAAATAAAATTTATTAGCAGAAGGTATGTAGGGGAGAAGGAGTATATGGAAACTTACTGTATTTTCTGCACAATTTTCCTATAAACAGAAGCCTATCTTAAAAATATATATATTTATTTTTAAATGTAGACTAGAATGGAGATTAAATGTAGCATTTCCTATGGCATTAGCGGAAACTTTTTTTTTTTTTGCAGAACTGGCAAGCTCCATCTTTACTAGTGGTGACATTTTAATATGCTCCCCCTGGTCTTAACTGTGCTGAAAGGCTTTATCTTGACAAGGATGTCTCTCTCACCATACTTTTAGGTGACATTTTTATATACTGCACAGAGAGATGAAAATTCATCAGTGGCTTTCAAACCATCCTCCAGTTCTCTGTGCATTTGTGCATTTCCTCCTGTTTATGTTTCGATAGCTTGTTTAGGGGCAAGTTCCAGAACGAAAAGGATTCATCTCAGACAAACTCCCATTCATCCCGTTAGCTCCTCCAAATCATTGCCTTACTAACCAACTTAATTTGCAAAGGGTTCATTACCTCACTGATTAGAATTTAATGGGTTTGTTAGGAGACAGATCTGTAAATAAAAGTTAGCTTGAAAGTGTTATGTGTTTCTAGGAAAAACAAGTGCCCAGGATAGAGCAGGGATTAAAAAAAGAAAGGGTAATATCTATGAAAAGGAGATTGGACAACAAACAAAACAATGTCTTGGAGAAGGAAATTGAGCTGAATCTTTGGTAATTGCAACAAAAACTTACTGGTTAATATATCTAAAAGTGGGGAGGGCCTCTAGGAAAGAGAAGAGTTTTGTTGCTGTAGCAGAGTTAAGAACCCAGGGTCCAGTAGCACCTAATTTAGCACAGAACGCTAACGAGTCAATTGCTTTTTGGCCATGCCACACAGCATGTGGGATCTTATTAATAGTTCCCCAACTAGGGCCCAACTAGGGTTCAGACTTGTTCCCTCTGCATTGGAAGCATGGAGTCTTAACCACTGGACTGCCAGGGAAGTCCCTAACTCAGTTATTTTCTGACAATATCATAAATCTTTCTTTTTTCTTCTGCAGACCATGCTGTGGTTTCTTGATTTGCCACTGGAATGTTTTGCAGTTGAGAGACTGGGGTCAAATTCAGAAAAATGAACATTAGTGAACAGGGACTGTGCCTTGAACAAGATGGCAAGAGGAAAACAAATTCTCCCCGGTCATAAAAACACCATGATTTACTTGTACTTGGAAATCAGCTTTCTGAGTGTCGAATTTTAAAATAAAGGAGCTCATTTTTAATGGTTTCTACCCTAGACAGTCTGACATGAGGTGCATGTAATGAATTCCTCACATAACATCAACCACACATGTAAACATCCGGTGGAGAGGGAGGAGACCTGGTAGCCAGGATGTGGGGAAACTGGGTTGATATTGAAACAATGGCTCTTAATTTTTCCCTATATTTAAATCTCTCATCCCCCCTGGCCTATCAGCTTGTCTCATTGATCAGGAGGACACGCCCTCTCATCACTCTCCTAGGCGGATTTGCATACGGAAGTGAAACAGTATATTAATATGTCTTCTTAAAAACTGAGTCTTATTTCTTTCTGTGAGAATGTCTTACTAGAGTCAAACTGTTCATTTCCAGGCTCTTTTGTACCTGGGATTTTGAATGGGCTGGGAGAGGATTCCCCATCACATAAATAAACACAAAGCTTTAAGCTCAGGAATGCTCCAGAATCATAACACTGGCAGATTATTTGAACTCCCAGTAGCAAAGTGGCTTGCTTACCATTCTCATCTGAAGATGGAAAACATGAAGGCAAAATGTGAGCAGTGTTTGTTAGCTTCTAATGTATTTATTTTTGCCACGTCATCCACAAATATGCACTGGGCTCTCCTGTATATATCAGGCTCTAGGCAAAAGGTACTAAAAAGCAGAGACATCACTTTGCCAACAAGGGTCTGTATAGTCAAAGCCAAGGTTTTTCCAGTCCTCACGTAAGGATATGAGAGTTGGATCATAAAGAAGACTGAGTGCCAAGAATTGATGCTTTGAACTGTAGTGCTGGAGAAGACCCTTGAGTGTCCCTTGGACTACAAGGAGATCAAACCTAAGGGAAATCAATCCTGAATATTCACTGGAAGGACTGATGCTGAAGCTGAAGCTCCAATACTTTGGTCACCTGATGTGAAGAGCTGACTCATTGGAAAAGACCCTGATGCTGGGAAAGATTGAGGGCAGGAGGAGAAGGGGATGACAGAGGATGAGATGGTTGGAGGGAATCATTGACTCAATGGATATGAGTTGGAGCAAACTCCAGGAGATAGTGAAGGACAGGGAAGCCTGGAAGTCCATGGGGTCACAAAGAGTCGACATGTCTTAGCAACTGAACAGCAACAAGAAAAGGCAAAAGGTGCAGAGCCAATGTGACTCAGCACAAGCCACAGGGCACAAGGATCAGAGCTAAAGGAGTGGATCCAACATGGAGCTGGGTCTGCTCTCCTCTGTTACACTTAACAGTGAAAGAGGAAACAGAAGAGGGGTCAGTGTCACAGAGGGATTCGAAATGCTACAGTACTTATTCTTGAGACTGAGGAAGGCACCATCAGCCAAGGAAATTGGGTGGCTCTAAAAGCTGGAAAATGTAAGAAACAGAATCTTCCCTGGAGCCTTGGAAAGAAACTAGCCTTACCAACACCTTGATTTTACCCACAAAATGCCCCTTTTCAATTTCTGATTTCTAGAACTGTAAGAGAATGAATTGTTTTTTTAAACCGCTAAGTATGTGATACTTTGTTATAGCACCAAGAGACATCTGATGAACTATGCATATTGGGGAAAATCACAGGGAACTTGAATTAGTCCAACTGCTCTAATTAGCTGTGGGTAGCCTGGAGCAAGCCACATACATTTTCTTTTTTTAAAAAAATCATTTCTTTCTTTGGCCATATCGAGTCTTACTTGTACCAAGCAGGGTCTTGGTTGTGGCCTGCAGACTCCCTGGTCATGGTGCATGGGATTAGCTGCTCCTTAGCATGTGGGGATCTTAGTTCCCCAACCAGGAATCGAACCCACATTCCGTGCATTGCAAAGCAAATTCTTAACCACTGAACCACCCGAGTCCATGGTCAGAGTAGATTGGGACTTTAGAGACCATCTAAAACAGGGTCAGCAACTATGGCCTGTGGGCTGACCCTTGTCCTGCAAAGTCCACCTGCTAAAAATGTTTTTTTCATTTTAAATGGATATAGAAATCCTTATATAATGTTCTTGATTTTGCCTTTTTGACCTGCAGAGTGATTTACTATTTGATCCTTTACAGAAAAAAAAAAGACGTGTTAACCCTTGATCTAGAAAAAGCAAACAACAAAACAAAGCAATATGAAAATAATGCCTCCCTTTGGACCCTCTGCATTATTTAACTGGCGTCTAGCTACACTGAGAACTAAGTCTTCCCATATTTTATTCCAAGCTTTTCTCAAGAGTCCACCTGAAGACACTTATGTGTGGGGAAGTTGATAGGCTGTAATTTTCATAATTGATTTTTCAAAGGTGTAACAACCTAGAAACCGCAGACCCAGTATCATCTTGGAATGTGTCATGGATCTTAAAACTATGGTGTATGCAATTAACGATCCCTCAGCATGCTGTTCAGCCATGAAGTTAAAGACACATTTTGTTTTCCAAATTTGCTTTCTGCTTCTCCAATACTTAAGAGCCCAATTTCCACCAGCAGAGATGAATAACGACCCTTCCCAACCTATTTGCTCTGTGTGGAGAAGAAAGATGATCAGACGTATTGATTTTCCTTCCCCCTTCTTCTTGCTGCTAGAGACTGGAGGAAAGATGATCTTGTTTTCCTTGGATGCTGCTGGGCTTCAGATGAAGTAAATAATGTGCATCTCTGAGGAGGAACGATGAAGTTCCAAAATTAGTAAATATATTTGGGCAACTGCATACAGCTCTAGGTCTGGGGAGAGAAGCTTGGGAGTTTTCAACTAACAAAATGATCCTCAGGACAGACTCCTTACACATTTACAAAAAACTAGAAAGGATGCTACCCCATGTAGAAAAGGTGTTTTGTGTAACTTGGAGCTTGTTTCATGTCTTAGCTGCCAAGAAAAAATCTTTATGTGTTTTCTCCATTATCTGCTTTATTTTTAAGTTTTTAAAAAAGTAGTTATTTATTTATTTGGCTGAGTCGGGTCTGAGTTATGGCATGTGGATTCTTCTCCCCTGGACCAACAGGGAAGTCCCCCTTCATTACCTGCTTTAAATCATCTTCAGTTAGTTCAGTTCAGTCACTCAGTCACGTCCAACTATGTGCAACCCCAGGCACTGCAGCACGCCAGGCTTCCCTGTCCTTCCCTAACTCCCAGAGCTTCCTCAAACTCGTGTCCATCGAGTCGGTGATGCCATCCAACCATCTCAGCCTCTGTCGTCCCCTTCTCCTCCTGCCCCCAATCCCTCCCAGCATCAGGGTCTTTTCAAATGAGCCAGTTCTTCACATCAGGTGGCCAAAGTATTGAAGTTTCAGCTTCAGCATCAGTCCTTCCAATGAATATTCAGGGTTGATTTCCTTTAGGATGGACTGGTTTGATCTCCTTGCTGTCCAAGGGACTCTCAATAGTCTTTTCCAACACCACAGTTCAAAAGCATCAGCTTCTGCGCTCAGCTTTCTTTATGGTCCAACTCTCAAATCTATACATGACCACTGGAAAAAGCATAACTTTGACTAGATGGACCTTTGTTGGTCAAGTAATGTCTCTGCTTTTTAATAAGTCATCTTTGGAGAGTGTAATTTATATACAATACAATGCACCAATTTTAAGTACAGTTGGATGATTTTGATGCCCCTGGGCCTGAGTCTTAGAGTGCAGACACGTCTTGTCCCCTTCCCTCCCACTGTAGACTGTACACAGTCACATTTATGAGAAAACACAGGGACCAAGGATAACAGACAGATAACAGAGAGATAACAGAGATAATCTATAGGTGGTACTTGAGTTCTGTACTGGCCAGATAGTGGGAGCCCTAGAGCCTTGGTTTACTACCTTGAGTTTGAATTCAATAAAGACTCAACCAGCGACACCAAAGAGCACAGTTTCTGGAGAGTGATACTGCTTAATGTGGATAAAGCCATAGTAATTAATCTTCTTCTAGCACTAGAGTAATTAGTTTCAAATACCTTCCATTGAAGAGTACAACACCATGAACAATTTTCCCTTAAAGACCATAAATTAAAATGATGATCTGTGTTTTCTTTGGTGGCCAGCATTCAGTGCAATCCACTGAGATAAAATTGGTTGTTAAGAAGGCACAGTGAATCCAGGCTGGATACCTGAACTCAATGACAAACAAACATATATTATTTTAGAAAGTTCTTCAATATCCCATCACTGGATTTCTTTTTTTCCCCTCCTGTTAGCCAGAAAGTATTAGTTTTCACCGCATTTCTTTTTGCCATGACATAACTACAAAGCTAGATTATTACATTTGTGCATATAATTTTATGTGTAACTAAAATACTTTCAGTAGAGCTGGTATACTTACTACATTTTGTTATTGGAAAGGTCGAGGTTTACTTTTCATTCTATTTCTTCTCTGATTTATCTTCTATCTGTGGTCTTTGTTTTTTCTTTATTCCACTTGTTAGATTCTTTATCTATTAAAGACATCAACCAAGAGTTTATAGTCTATACCATATTTGAAAGCACGTAAAATTCCATCTTAACACAGATTTCATATTTAACCATATGGACATAATATGTCTTACAATGATTTTCCCCTCGTTGTAAATGCTCCACATTTTGAAATATATGACATTCCATTCCAAAACACGAGCACACTATTTGAGAATCAGGCCATCTGCGTACGATCAAGGAAGTTCTCATTCACATACCAGCTTGCTATTTGCACAGGGTAAATCCATCATGTCTCAAGGATGAGGAAAAAAATAAGACACGAAGCATAAAGACAAAGCACTAGGAGAGTACAAAATCAGATTACAGTCTTGCTTCCACCAGAGAGTAGCTCAATCTTCTTCATCCTGAAATTAGCCTGTGCGTCCTGAAGAGGGCGCACGCACATTCCCCGGGAGTGCTGCCTCTTCACAGAACAGCTATTACCAAATTATCTAAAGTCTAGGATAAATTCTTCCATCAGGGCTTCCCCTCCCTCTGTGAGGGGGTTCAACTTTCTCTGCCTCCTTATACTTTCGTGTGCTTGGTTAATCGCCCTGACTCCCCGTGTGGAGACCTGATGCAAGTGTTCTCACCTCACCAGCTCAGTTTTTCTCATCAATTAATTAATTACCTAGCCCTTTCCCATAGGAATACACTGTTTTTAAAAAAAATATTTATTTATTTATTTATTTGTGGAGGCTCAGCAAGTCATGTAGGATCTTAGTTCTCGGATCAGGGTTGGAATTCAAGGTCCCTGCCGTGGAAGTGCAGAGTCTTAATCGCTGGACCGCCAGGGAAGTCCCAAGATTCCATTCTTCACCTTCGGCTGAAACATTGTGAAAGTGTTAGTCGCTTAGTCGTGTCTGACTCTTTGTGACCCCACCAGGCTCCTCTGTCCATGGGATTCTCCAGGCAGGAATACTGGGATGGGTTGCCATTTCCTTCTCGAGGGAATCTTCCCGACCCAGGGATCAAACCAGGGTCTCCTGTATTGCAGGGAGACTCTTTACTAGCTAAGGCACCAGGGAAGCCATCTTTAGCTGAAACTCTTCCCCAAATCCACCTCGGCTCTTCTCCCAAAGGGTAGCCTACAACAGCATTGCATCACTGGTTTCTATTTATTCCAGGTGACTTGGTTTCTGTGCAAGACGTCATTAGCATCACGAGGAGCTCTTTTCACTGGGGCCTCTCCAGAGAGATGCCTCCTTGATAGCCAAGGCATCTACACTCACCAGACTCAAGTCCAGCTGCCTCTTTGAATCACTTAATTTTTGTCATTAGGAGAATGCAACCACCTCTGTGGTGGCTTCCTCACACCTTTTTCCTGTGAATATGTGAATTTCCCTTTGACACATTTTAATCTTAGTTTCTCTTTTGATTTTTCAGAAGGTGCCTAACTCCATTTAACTTTTTTACAAATCTTAGGAAAATATTTTAAATGCGTAGGTGGAGGTTGGGGCAGTGCAACACAATGAAGTTAATTTCAGGGAAAGGATAACCATACTTACTTTTCTTCTCTCTCCTGCCCCCCCTTTTTTTTTTCCTTCAAGCTTTAATACATGCTTTGCTATAGTCTGGCTTCGAAGCAAATTAAAATTATTTTAGTGTACAAACTGCCTGGAAAACCCCAGGGACGGGGGAGCCTGGTGGGCTGCCGTCTATGGGGTCGCGCAGAGTCAGACACGACTGAAGCGACTTAGCAGCAGCAGCAGCAGCAGTGTGCAAACAGAATGGGTAAGGGGTAAAATCTTCATTTACATTTTCTATGTTCTGGATGAAAAAAGCAGGAGTAAAAAATGATGAGCAGTTTTATTTTATTTATTTTCGGCTGCACTGGGTCTTCATCACTGCGTGCAGGCTTTCTCTAGTTGCAGCCAGGCTTTCTCTAGTGGCCAGCCAGGGCTGCTCTTCAGTGTACTGTACAGTAAGTGGGGTGCATAGGCCTAGTGGCCCCGAGGCAAGTGGGATCTTCCTGGACCAGGGATCGAACCTGTGTCCCCCGCATCAGCAGGCGGATTTGTAACCACTGGACCACCAAGGGAAGTCCCTGATGAGCAATTTTTTTTTTAAAGTACCACTAACCAAGGTACCATCCTCTTAAAATAGTGGTATAATTCAATTTATTTAAAATTATAGTTTCCTATCCCATAGTATCACATACTAGTGCCCTTGAAGCTCTTTAAACAAATTTATCATTCATTAATAACTCAACCTAGATTATATCTCATCTTCACAGAAATAGAGTTTCCCTCTGGTCAATATGTTCAGCTCACATACCACCATTTCTCCACCTTATATTCTAGCAACAACCACTTAAGTGTGATGGCAGTTATAGGAACGTAAAGCTCCAACTAAGCTCTGACCACATAAGTGTTTGAGATGTTTATTATTTCTTTGCCTACCATGCACTTTCATTCTTTCTTAATTCCGCTTACACAAATCTCTCTTGGAGCATTTGTCCCACATTTTTTGCCAGCCAACTTCACGACCCAGTGGGGCTTCATCCATTCATGACGCTTTCTCTCTGCCCCCAAGCTGCACTAATTACTTTTCCACCAAGCCCTGCCTTATATCCTTTATATAAGTCCTATTGTACACATCTCACTGTATAGTTCCTGTATTTGTTTTCTTATTTACAACATAAGCTCCTTTCCACAATAATGCCATTCCTATAAATATCCCAAAGAAATCTTTATCAGACAAAAATGACAGAACTTTTTTTTCTGAAAGAATAATATAAATGTCCTTTTACAGTTATTTGCTTCAACTAATGTCCATATGTCAAATTAATGTTTCTTAAGACTCTTGAAAAATCTAGATTCATTCTTCCCAGTAGCCTCCTTCCCCCAACTCTTCCTACCTTTTTTCTCTCCCTCCTTACTATTGGCATGTTATGAAAACTGAATCAGTTGTTTTCAGCAACCAAATTCTGGATTTTTGTTTGCTTCTTTGTGGTTCATTTAACTTATTCTTTTTTGTCTTATATTTCCTGTAACTGGCCGTTGGCTCTAAAAACTTAATTAGATTCATGGTCAACTATTTATACAGGAATGTCTTAGATGGGTTTCCCAGGTGGCTCAGTGAGTAAAGAATCTGCCTGCAATGCAAGAGACTCAAGAGACACAGGTTCAGTCCTTGGGTCGGGAAGATTCCACAGAGGAGGAAATGGCAACCCACTCCAGTATTTTTGCCTCCAGAATCCCTTGGACAGAGGAACCTGGCAGGCTACAGTCCATAGCGTCGCAAAGAGTCAGACACACCTGAAGTGACTGAGTATGAGCATGCGCACGTCTTAGATACTGATGTACAATGGATTTAACCATACAGTTGTGACATGAATATGTCTTAAAAATGAGAAAAATTTTGTAACTTACTTAGTCATCTATCCTTTCCTACCTTATAGAGAACATATTAATATTTAGAATATTTATACTACGTATTTAGAAACATGTCATAATGTTATAGACAGCATATACTTAATACATGTTTACAATAAAGAATTTATACTTTATAATTTGATTATGCCCTTCTCACACAATGTATTTTGGGTAAAATCCATACTCTATATAGATCTCATTTTTTAAACTGCTGTATATATTGCATTTTATTTACTATTTCTCAGTAAATTTTTTTTAGTTTTTTGTTTTTATTTTTTTAAACTTTTAATTTTGTATTGAGGTATAGCCGATTAACAATGTTATGATATTTCAGGTGAACAGTGAAGGAACTCAGTCATACATATACGTATATCCATTCTCCCCCAAACTCCCCTCCCATCTATCAATGAAAATTCTAGTAAAATTGTTTGTTTTTTCCTATGCTGCAATAACTACCTCATTATGTGGGTTCAAAAAAAAAAAAAAAAAAAGCACACAAAAACCCAAAAAGCAAACATAAGTTTCTTGAGGAAAGGTCTTACTTATTCCTGAATTCCCAGTTTCTACCACTGTTCATGGGATATAATAAAATTTTTGCAATGAACTGAAGGGATTCATTAAACTCATTTTTAAAAGCCCTTTCATCTCTCATATTTTATTCTACCTATTGGGTAAATGGTCAAAGAAGGACCCATTATTCTCAATTTAAGCTGTATGAAATGTCAGACTTGGGGCTCCAGCTCTATTTACAGTAGAGTCAGTAAAAATTTCTTATGATTTATGGAATCTGCTTAGCCCAGATGAACATAATTCATCACTTCAAGCCCAGGGAGCTCCATTCCTCTGCCAGATTTGGGAATCATGCCCCTGTGGACAGACAAAGACTATTTTCAAGTCTGGTAACTAACATTTCTTTCACCTCTGCAGTAACCTCTGGCTGAAGCACAGAAATTTTATTTCTGGATTGTATGGACTGAAAAAGTAGGCTTTCCTGTATTTGCTGCAGTGGGAAGGGGGAAGGCATTGGGGGGAGGCATTCTGGAAGAGTCAGAGTGTTTATCACCAGAAATACACACACTCTGAAATCTCAGTGACTTGAAATTGTAAAGGTTGACTCCTCATGCACATGTAATATGGTCCTGGCATCTTCTCTCTTGTAGCTGCACCACTCCAAGTGGTCTACCAGGTTCTCGCAGCAGGTGCAAGAGTGATAAATGGAGGAAACCCTGGCTTTTCAGTACCTCTTCTCAGAAGCCATATACGTTACTTGAGTAGGGAGGCACGTTGATGTATTCAGGGCACTGCCTGTCTCTGTTACACGTTCCCAGATATTTAAGACATTACCAAAGTCATCCTAACAGGTCATTTTGAATCAAGCACATGTTTGGAGAAAAATCCCCCTTTCAGTTTTCTGTGTTCTAGAATTCAGAATCTGGGAATTCAATTTTCCCTTCCCTATACAGTGGCTTCCTGATGCGAAGAACTGACTTGTTGGAAAAGACCCTGCTGCTGGGAAAGGTTGAAGGCAGGAGGAGAAGGGGACGACAGAGGATGAGATGGTTGGATGGCGTCACCAACTCGATGGATGAGAGTTTGAGCAAGTTCCAGGAGTTGGTGAAGGACAGGGAAGACAGGCATACTATAGTCCATGGGGTCTCAAAGAGTCAGATACAACTGACCGACTGAATTGAACTGAATTGATTCAGCAGTGGCTTCTGGCTTCAAGTGCAGAAATTCTTGGACTTGAAGCTACTATATATATTTTTTATAAAAATATGTCTTTGTTTATTTAACTGTGCTGAGTCTTCATTGCTGCACAAGAGCTTTCTCTAGTCATGGCGAGCAGGGGCTACTCTTAGTTGCAATGCAGAGGCTTCTCCTTGTGGTGGCTTCTCTTGTTGTGGAGCACGGGCTGTAGGCATCCAGGCTTCAGTAGCTGTGGCGCACAGATTTAGTTGCCCTGAAGCCAGGGATCAAACCTCTGTCTCCTGCATTGGCAGGCAGAGTCTTATCCAGTGTGCCACCAGGGAAGTCCTGTTAATGACTTTTGGCACAAAACAACAATAAGATGCTTGTGTGAGCAAACAATATTCAGACGGAACTGGTGGTGGACCAACTTTCTTTCCTTAATTAGCTTGACTCAGGTCTGTCACCAGGATGTAGGATTCTAATAAGCTTTTAATGACTGGTCCCCAGATATCTGGGGGCAAGTCACTCTGCCCACTGCCAGCCTTTCCTGGAAGACAAATCAATTAAGCCCCAGGGCTCCCTGACCTCGTCTTGTCTTCTGCCTTGTCCTGACAACATGTTTTCATTAGCACACATGCAAAGGCTTCACCCCAACTTGTTTCTCCAGATGTTTTGGCCATCATATGTCAAATAAGATACATTCTGCCTTCAAACACCCAACAGCTTAATGCTAGAGGCTGTGAGGCTGTTTTTGGATATTAATGACTCCTTCTAGGGGAACTTCATTGCTGAATTTCCCAGATCCATGACCCTAGTGACGCCAGCGTTTGCCACAGGTAGCTCTTTGGCATCTGCAGCATGATATTTTAGCATCACCTGGTGGTACTTGCTCACAACAATTATTCCTGTCTAGTAAGGATTTTCCATTTCACACATACGTTTTGCACTTTAAAAAAATTTTTATTGGAGTGTATTTGCTTTATAATGTAGTGTTAGCTTTTACTGTACAGCAAAGTGAATCAGGTATACTTATACATATATCCTTCCCGGGGTCCAGCCCTGATGGATCCAGGGAATTCAAAGCGGGGATGGCGTCGGCGAGGATCAGGAAACAATTGCTTAATTAAACGTTAATTAAGGATATAAAAAGTAATAGAATAAGGATAGCTCAGTGAGGAAATTCAGTGGAGAAAAGAGGCTGAGTAGCTTGGTTTACGTGGAAAATCAATATAACCTATGACATAAGGTTAACTCTGACCACAGAGGCCGCAGGCGCCCTCTCAAATAGGGGAAGGTGCCCCACCTTAGGCACCTTCTCGAGTGGGTCTTAGAAGCCCAGGCAAATAAGTGGTCGCAGAGGACCTCCACGCTCCAGATGGAAACTCAGCCAGAGATTGAGAGAAAGAACGACATGGGGAGACCAAGCTTCGGTGAACAAGGCCCGCACTTTATTTTTCAAAGTAGTTTTTATACCTTAAGTTATGCATAGAGGATAATGGGGGAAGGGGTAGAGTCATGCAGTAAGCCAGGCTTTCTTCCTGCAAACTTATCATATGCAAAAGTTTAGGTGATTTGCATCATCTTCTGGCCCGGAGGCCTGTTAACATTTTAAGACCCTTTCTTCAGAAAACTTATTTTTCTCTAAAGGTGATTAGTCAGGCACCACCCTCCAAAAGCATTAGATAAAGTTGCATTCCTATAGGGCAAAGGTGTGGTGGGCTATAACAAGAAAAAGAATTAACTCAAGGATCCACGGTTACAAACATTAAAGCTACTACTTACATTCCTATACACCAATTATATCAATCAATACATTGTCAGAGACACAGTAGGTAAGGGATATGGAGACTTAACAGCAAACATTGGCCCAACAAGTGAAAAACCCTTCACCAATACAATTTCTAATCAATCTTTTAACTGCTCAAAGGAATCTGTATTTAAACAGTTTAGAACATCTCATGCCTCTCACAGTTGGGAGGCTCTGAACAATCACATGTGGCCGGAAAAACCTATTCAGGCAGGCTAGAGGACTTTCAAAGGACTTGTAGGTTGAAACACTATCACACCCAGGAACTTTATTAACTGGAGCTGTAAGTTAACTCTTTTTTCAGAAAGAGATGGTGGGGGACAGCTCCCTGTAAAGTCAGAGGTGTAGGTGAGAGCACAAAGCAGAAAGTAGGCAGACTCTGGTTTTGGCAGTAGATGCTCGAGAATTTCCAGGGGGACTCCTGAGGCTAGACCCCGCCTTTGCGTATGCCGAGCCTCCTTCCTCATGACCTTTGCCACGGGTGGAGTTCCTCACGCTGGCTCCCAGCATATCCTCTCTTTTCTGGATTTCCTTCCGATTTAGGTCACCACAGAGCACTGAGTAGAGTTCCCTGTGCTACACAGTAGGTTCTCGTTAGTAACTTATTTTTTACATAGTATCAATAACGTATTTATGTCAATCCCAGTCTCTCAACTCATTCTACTTCCATTTCCCTCTTGGTATCCATATGCTTGTCCTCTATGTCTCTATTTCTGCTTTGTAAATAAGATTGTCTATACCAATATTTTTCCGATTCCACATGTATGCATTCATATACATACTTGTTTTTCTCTTTCTGATTTACTTTATTCTGTATGACAGTCTCTAGATCCATCCATATTTCTATAAATGATCCCATGTCATTCCTTTTTATGGCTGAGTACTATTCCATTGTATATATGTGCCACATTTTCTTTTCCATTCCTCTGGATGGACTTTTAGATTGTTTTCATGTTTTGACTATTGCAAATAGTGCAACAATGAACACTGAGGAGCAAGTGTCTTTTTGAATTATGGTTTTCTCAGTATATGCCCAATAGTGGGATTGCTGGGTCACATGGAAGTTCTTTTTTTTTTTTGCATTTTTAATTGGGATTCTCCTCTCTGATAAGTTGGCTCTTCTCTACCATTAATTGATTAATTTGATTGATAACATGTCAATTCTTGGATACTTATTTTATTCTATGGGTTGCTGCCCAATGCTGTCATAGTTATTTTGCTGTACACATTGTTCAGGCTTTAAATACTTGGAGCTCCTTCAGGTTGGTTCCTGTAATCTTTATATTATTTCTATCACATTTGAGTGCTTCCTTACTTTTAAGCACCACAAGATGCTCCAGGCTCATCCAGTAATTTTTCTGCCTCAGCTCTGGAGTCAGCATTTTTCCCCCAAGAGCCCTGATTCATATTATTAAAGAATGGTACTAGAAACCAAGATCTGGTTACTAGGTAACCTCATTGTTACTGGGATGTCACTGCTTCTAGGTCCTCTCAGGACAGAGCTAAGAAATATAGATGTGTATACCAACTTTTGCACACACATAAATCTGTGTGTATGTGTGTGTGTGTGTGTGTGCACATAGCACTTCATATTAGTACCTGATTCCAATCTAATGCCCCAGGATTTACTTCTTCCTTCTCATTTCCATATATCTAACTTTTTCCTCCAACATGAAGAAATCTGGCTCTGCAATATATTTATGTATTTTTTTCAATCCTAGAAAACATAAAAAAGTTTAAGAAGCACTTTCATAATCACTTTAAGTTAAGCATAATTTCTGTAAAAAAGTTTAAGAAGTACTTTCATAATAATGAGAGTCCCTTCAACTGCCAGGAGATCAAACCAGTCAATCCTAAAGGAAACCAATCCTGAATAGTCATTAGAAAGACTGATGCTGAATCTGAAGCTCCAATACTTTGGCCACCTGATGCAAAGAGGCAACTCATTGGATAAGACCCTGATGCTGAGAAAGATTTCGGGCAAGAAGAGAAGTGGGTAACAGAGGATGAAGTGGCTGGATGGCATCACTGACTCAATGGACATGAGTTTGCACAGACTCTGGGAGAGAGAAGAGGACAGGGAAGCCTGACATGCTGCTGTCTATGGGGTTGTAAAGAGTCTGGGATGACTTAGCGACTGAACAGCAACAGAAGGGCCAATGGGGGCTCCCCAGGGGGGCACAGTGCTAAGGAACCCACCTGCCAATGCAGGAGACTCCAGAGATGCTGTTTCGATCTCTGGGTTGGGAAGATCCCCTGGAGAAGGAAATGGCTAACCGCTCCAGTATTCTTGCCTGGGAAATCCCACAGACAGAGGAGCCTGGAGGGCTACATAGTCATGGGGTGGCAAGAAGTCAGACCCGACTGCATGTGTGCACCGAGCATTGGCAGGGGCCAGCATTCACCAACAGAGCTTTTTCCTTTTATGGAAAACAAACAATAGCAACAAACTAATATTTTTTTTCTTTGAAACTTACCCATTTTTCATGAAGCTTTTACAGCACAATTAATTTTCAATGGAAAATTTTACTATTTACATTTTCTCTTCTCAATGACCTTAGTCAAAGGAGGAGGCTTTACTTAATCCTGTGTCTCTGGGAATAGGACTAGACAATCAACTTTTAAGAAAGTCAGTACATAACCTACCAGTCTTAAAAAGAAACCATAGAGACTTCCCCGTGGTCCAGTAGTTAAGAGCTCACCTTCCAATGCAGGGGTTGCTAGTTCAATCCCTGGTCAGTAACTAGGATCCCACATGCCTCTTGGCCAAAACACCAAAGCATAAAACAGAAGAAATATTGTAATAAATTCAATAAAAGCTTTAAAAATGGTCTATGTAGAAAATAAATTTAAAAACCCCATATTATATAATATGTAATAAATAGAATGTGATATGTAGCTATGTAACTATATAATAGTATCATATCATTATCAGTGTTGCTAACTGATAAATCAATTGTACAATATAAACATAATAAATAATTATGCACATATTTGTCATTCACTTAAATATAAAATGGATATTGCACATTGTATATTAAAAAGAGTAACAATTTAAATCACATATTATTCTGCACTGTTTACTTTTATGTTTTGTAAATGATATTATTTACATAAAACAAGATTAACTAAAAGTAATAATTCAGACTAATTAGCATAGGACTAAATAGGGACTTCCCTGGTCTTCCATTGGTTATTACTCCACACTCCAGATGAAGGGAGCACATAAAATACCAACATTTTATTTTCTATTATTTTATTTTCCCCTTTGGTGTAGGAACTAAGATCCCACATGCTGCATGGTGTGACCAATGTATATGCATATATATGTATGTATATGACTATTTAAACAAATACTATGTGTAAGAACATATAATGATATTTTGTAACATCTCTGCTCTCTGATCAAACCATTTATTGTAACTACTTCTTAACACTTTATTGGACATGTGAATTTTATAGGCTATGCCATTAAATATTCTTAAAATCCCTAAGTGCTAGACTTTCAAAGGGAAAAGATAAATGCAACAGGGTTCATTAAACAGACACTGTGCTCAGTTGCTCAGTCATATCTTATTCTTTGTGACCTCATGGACTATAACATGCCATGCTCTTTTGTCCATGGAGTTTTCCAGGTAAGAATACTGAAGTGGGTTGCCATTTCCTATTCCAGGGGATCTTTCCGGCCCAGGGACTGAACCTGTGTCTCTTACATCTCCTGCATTGGTAGACAAATTCTTTACCACTGGGCCACCTGGGAAGCCCATGCAGATGTTATTTATATTTAATAAAAAAAATAGTAATGACATGTTTCCTTCTGTCCTGTGGAATGATAGGATATTTTTATTCTTCTTCCTTGTCCAATAAAAGTTCTCTGATCTGCCGGAGCCTACAGGACACCTTCCTTTTCTTTATGTAGAGGTAAAACTGAATGCAGTCACATATAAAGTACCCTTCGACAAGCAGCTGTGTTCTTATCAAGTCTACACACCATTGATTCCTAGTGTTAGTTCAAGGTGATGTTATCAAGCTAAATGCACTGCTGACAGTATGGTCTGTGCATGGAGCTTAAGCTTTCATTTACTAGAACAGCATGATTTCTGGCCTTGAGGAATTAGTTTCAAGCTTTCCCAAAACGTTCAGCATTTCCTATCTACTGCAGGGTTGTTTTGAAAGACCAGCTGTTTAGTCCATCAAGTTCTCTGCATCGATCAATCTCACATATTGGCTCTTCTTGTCTAAAACACCCAACATTTTTAAACATGTGAAGCACAACAGAAGTTATCATAAGTCAAACCATTTCTCACAGTAGTTTTAAAGCATGGAGGTAACTGAACTTGTGAAACTGAAGCTGAATTCCAAATAAGTTACAGTCTTATTAAAGACATTGCTTAATCGCTAAGTGGTGTCTGACTCTGTGACCCCATGGACTGCAGCATGCCAGGCTCCCCTGTTCTCCACTATCTCCTGGAGTTTGCTCAGATTCGTGTCCCTTGAGTCAGTGATGCCATCCAGCCATCTCATCCCCTGTTGCCTTCTTCTCCTCCTGGCCTCAGTCTTTCCCAGCATCAGGGTCTTTTTCAATGAGTTGACTCTTCTCATCAGGTGGCCAAATACACTGAGAAAGTCTTATTTCTCTAGGCAATCCTCAGGCGATCCTGAGGATTTGATCCCTGATCAGGGAATTAGGATCCCACATGACACAGCATGGCCAAAAAGGTAAAAAGAAAATAAAAAGATACATGCACCCAAATGTTCACTGTAGCACTATTCACAATAGCCAAGACATGGAAACAGCCTAGAGGTTCATTAACAGATAAATGGGAAAAGCAGATGTGGTGTATATGCACAAGGAAATAGTCCTCCCCCATGGAAAAGAGTGAAACAATGACATTTTCAGCAATGTGTACGGACCTAGAGACTATGATATGAAGTAAGTTAGAAAGAGAAAGACAAATACAATATGATATCACTTATATCTGGAATCTAAAATATGACACAAATGAACTTAGCTACAAAACCAAAACAGACCCACATTCTTAGAAAATAAGACTCATGGTTGCCAAGAGGCGTCTTCCCTGGTGGCTCAGCTGATAAAGAATCCACTCGCAATGCAGGAGACCTGGGTTCGATCCCTGGGTTGGGAAGGTCCCCTGGAGAAGGGAAAGGCTACCTGCTCCAGATTTCTGGCCTGGAGAATTCCATGGGCTGTATGTACAGTCCATGGGGTCGCAAAGAGTCGGACACGACTGAGAGGCTTTCAGTCACTCACTCACTGCCAAGAGGGAGGGGGATGAAGGAGGGAAGGATTAAGAGTTTGGGATTAGTAGATGCAAGCTACTGTATATAATAAGATGAATAAACAATGTCCTACTGTATAGCACAGGGAACTATATTCAATATCCTGTAATAAATCATAATGGAAAAATATGAAAATTAATGTAGATATACGTATAACTGAATCACTTTGCTGTACAGCAGAAATTAACACTACATCGTAAATCAACTATACTTCAATAAAATAAAATTTTTTAAAAAGCCAGTACAGTAAGGACACTCTGGCCTTCTTTGCTCCCACTAAAAGCAGGAAATAAATCTCTCATGTGAAAGGTACCCTCTGTGCACTAGGAGATGGAAAGACATACCCTTATCACCAGAGACAAGCTGAAATTCAGGGTCAAGAAGATGGTATTAAAAAAAAAAAGTTACTTTTTTTTCACTGGTTTATTACCCCAAGCCCAAATTTCTTTTGTCTTGTCAGTTATTCACAAGTTTATTATTCTTTTTCCAAAACGTATAAAAGCTATCTCCTTTGGTCACTCCTTTGTAGTCTCCTATTTAAATGGAATCCTATATGTATGAAATCAAATTTGTTTTTCTCCTGTTACTCTGTGTTATTTCAATTTAATTATTAAACCAGTCAAAGAATGTGGAAAGGAAGATGGGAAAGTTTTATATTCCTAGAAATAGACAAGTTCTGGCATAATAAATGTTTCATAATTCTTGGCTGTTGTGCATTTATCATGATTACCACTACTTTTTTAATTTAAAAGAAAACAACTCACTATCTAAAAATGATTACTAGCAAATAGATGTATAACATATATACGGTGAAATGTTAACTGTGCTTATGAATGAAAACTCTATACATATATGCATATAAATGAATATGTAAGTACATATGAATATATACATATGCCTACACACACATACACCATCCCAGAAGGCTTATTTCTTGTCTTTAAATATTATGAGTAAAACTGCTATAAACACTTTGTGATCATGCTTTTAAAAATTTGTTTTATTTATACTTGATTTACAATGCAAAGTGTTCAGTTATACTTATCTATATGTAATAGATAATGGAACAGTCCATGGGGTCTCAAAGAGTCGGACACGACTGAATGTGTACACATTCTTTTTCATATTGAGAGGGTAACAGGCAGGAAGGCCAGGGGTCTCCAAATGGAGGAAATAGGCTGTAAATGTCAGCATTTTTTATCTCTCTCTTAAGTAGCAGGAGGAAACAAACTAGTGTTATATTTTTTCCCCTTCTCTATAGAAATTAAAAAAGAGGTTCCTCTTAAAATACTGTGTTGCCATGACACCTGGTTCCACCTGAACTTAGCTTTTCTCAAACCTTGAGCTAACCAAGGCATTTTTCTTATGGAAATGTTTGTCTTAAGATATGTTAATGTCTATGCATTTACTGTAGATTCTTATCTTCACGGCAGTTCTGCCTAAATGTTATCCTCATACATTGTTCTCCTAATCCCTGTAAACGAAACTATTTGTATGGAATCCGCCTCTCTTAAAGATTCAAGTCCCTAGATGTCCATCAGCAGATGAATGGATAAGAAAGCTATGGTACATATACACAATGGAGTATTACTCAGCCATTAAAAAGAATACATTTGAATCAGTTCTAATGAGGTGGATGAAACTGGAGCCTATTATACAGAGTGAAGTAAGCCAGAAAGAAAAACACCAATACAGTATACTAACGCATATATATGGAATTTAGAAAGATGGTAACAACAACCCTGTGTACGAGACAGCAAAAGAGACACTGATGTATAGAACAGTCTTATGGACTCTGAGAGAGAGGGAGAGGGTGGGAAGATTTGGGAGAATTGCATTGAAACCTGTAAAATATCATGTATGAAACGAGTTGCCAGTCCAGGTTCGATGCATGATACTGGATGCTTGGGGCTGGTGCACTGGGACGACGCAGAGGGATGGTATGGGGAGGGAGGAGGGAGGAGGGTTCAGGATGGGGAGCACATGTATACCTGTGGCGAATTCATTTTGATATTTGGCAAAACTAATATAATTATGTAAAGTTTAAAAATAAAATAAAATTAAAAAAAAAAGATGCAAGTCAATCATTTTATGGCCCTGGTTGACTCACCTGGTGCCAAGATTATCTCAAAATGCATCTTGTGGGTGAGGGGCCTGGTGCTATTCTTTGAGTTTTGAGACATTTCCTTTCTTTCATTAACAGACTGCTGCTGCTGCTGCTGCTGCTAAGTCGCTTCAGTCGTGTCCGACTCTGTGTGACCCAATAGACGGCAGCCCACCAGGCTCCTCTGTCCCTGGGAGTCTCCAGGCAGGAATACTGGAGTGGGTTGCCATGTCCTTCTCCAATGCATGTATTCAGGCTAAGTCGCTTCAGTCATGTCCGACTCTGTGCAACCCTATGGACAGCAGCCCACCAGGCTCCTGTGTCCATGGGATTCTCTAGGCAAGAATACTGGAGTGGGTTGCCATTTCCTTCTCTAAATATATAACATCCAGCTAAAAAACATGCAGTCACAGACTAGCAGGCGTGTATTCTTTCTTCCCCCTTCTGATGTCTATGTCAGAAGTTTCTCTACCTCTTTTATAATTTAATGAAACTTTATTACACAAAAGCTCTGAGCAATCAAGCCTCATCTCTGGCCCTGGATTGAATTCTTCTCTGGAGGCCAAGAATACCAGTGTCTTGTGGTTCAACAACAACCTTTCGATATTCTTTTCCATGATGATTTATCACAAGATATCGAATATAGCTCGCTGTGCTACATAGAATCTTCGTTGTTTATCCATCCTACATACTTGTTTGTATTTGCTAAACCCAAACTCCCAATCCACGTCTCACCCACCTCTGTAATCATGTTTTGATGGGCCTTGGCACACAGATAACTAAGAGGACAGCTTCTGGAATCTCTCACATGAGTTAATCATATCACACAGTTTTCCAAACTGGTGGAACTTCATCAGTGGCCACTCATTTAATGAAACTGAGGGTGGTCATCGGTTAGACCCATTAAACTGTATGTGTGTATTAGTCACTCAGGTGTATCTGACTTTTTGTGATCCCATGAACTGTAGCCCACCAGGCTCCTCTGTCCATGGGATTCTCTAGGCAAGAATACTGGATGGGTAGCCATGCCCTCCTCCAGGGGATCTTCCTGACCTCAGGATTGAACCCAGGTCTCCCACATTGCAGGCGGCTTCTTTACCATCTGAACCACCAGGGAAGACCAAGAATACTGGAGTGGGTTGCCTTTCCCTTCTCCAGGGGATCTTGTGTCAGGTTGCCTTTCCCTTCAGGGGATCCTGACACAAGGACCGAACCTAGTTCTCCTGCACTGCAGGCAATGAGTTTTGTTTCCAATGAGTTTCCCTGGTGACTAAGATACCAGGGAAACTGTAACTTGCTTAATAAATGCATAATGAATCGTAGCCATCACCAATCAAGCTCACTTTAATTATTTTTATAAAAACTTGCATGTTCTCCTAAACAATAAGACGTTCATCCCATGCTGTTTTTCAGGGGCTTAGGATACTAGTTGTGTCCAGTTCAAGCCTGAGCTGGGTAAGATCAGAAGGGACCGCTGTCCCTTGGTGACCTCTTGATTTTAGAGGTGAAAAACTCCACCCTCGGAACATGATAACACCCGAATTTTCGGACCATGCATCCCATGAAGACACCGGTAGCTTAGTTGCACTTGTGCAAAATGACAGTGACCTCACATTTTCCTTACCCTCAATCATATTTCCCCACATTCCTCGTGTCTCAGACCACCCCATTTCTTTTTTATTGTAAATCGAAGTATAGTCTATTTATAATGCTGTGTTAGCTTCAGGTGTACAGCAAAATGATTCAGTGATACATACATATATATATATTCTTTTCCATTACAGTTTATTACAAGATATTAAATATAGTTCCCTGTGTTGTACAGTAGGACTTCATGGTTTACCTGTTTTATATATAGCCACCCTGCTTCTTTATCCCATAAAAATGCTGTATCCCTCACCTTCAGGAAGGCAGATTTGAGATCTGTGAGATCCATCTCTTTGTTTGGCTGCCACGTGAATAAACATTTTCTCTGCTGAAAAATCCTGATGTCTCAGCATTGGGCTTACTGTGTATAGGGGTAAATGAAGTTGGTTCAGTTATATTAGAAACACTACTGATCATTTTCCTATGTTAAGTTGCAGAGACCATTATACCTGATCATTTTCTTTATGCTAAATTACAGAGACCACTATATTTGGTCCAAATATTGTACCTCACAGCATTTCTCCTTCCCTTATTGACTTCTGGGTATCCTCTGGATACTGTCCATTGATAGGGGTCAAAGGGAGAGACTGTCCCATCCATCTTTTACTGCTTTGTCTTCACTGATATTTCCAGTCACTAAGCCTCCGAAATCTATTCTTTGCCCGTCACTTTATTTTGAACTCCTTTTTTATTTCTGCATCTCCCTGACTGCTCTTTCCTCTTCCTCTGCTTCCTTAGAGAAAGCAATCCCTTTGTTAGGTAGGTAGAATAGGGAAAAGGAGTCCAAAATGGCGGTGGCTAAAAGACAAGGAAGGTCCGAGGACCAGAGTGAAGACTTCAGGCAGAACAAACAGAACAAACAGCACTCCTGGCTAAGCCCAATTTGCATAGGGCAGGCCCAGGTGGAGGAAAAAACATATAAAAGGAGCCAAAGCGCTTTCTCTCGGACTCTCTCTCCCGCATGCATGCGCGGCCTCTCTCTCTCTCTCTCTCTCTTTCTCCCTCCCCACACACTTCTCCACTCTCTTCTCTTCAAGTCTTGGATTCTCCTGCTATCTTCTAAATAAAATGGAGCTGTAACACTGATTTGCCTAAGAGCTGTAACACGGTTTGTCCAAGACCCGAGAGCTGTGATGGGCCGAGGGCTTTAATGTCCGTTGCTCCAATTCTTTGTTGTGACGAGACAAAGAACCAAGGAACATACACTCGCGTGACATCTTGAACAAAAAATAAATAAAGGACATGTAAAGAGAAACCAGGCTTTGAAATGGAGCAGGACCCTATGGTCCTTAACCCTCATGTCCTCTTCCTACTTTTGGTCTGTGGAAAAACTTTAACCAAAGAATACGTTTCATCAGAGAAGTGAGGAAATGTAAAAACAAAGAAAAGGAGTCAAACAGGACAAAACAACAATAGTTTAGTCAGGAAGCATACTCAAGGACCTTTAATTCCTTCTCAAGGGCTCTAGATAATATTCTAGGCCATCTCCTGTGAGCTGTCTTATAGATACTGAAACCCTCACCAGGTGGAAGAAGTTAACTACATGATGATCAGACTCTAGCCATGACACAAACTGCCACAATTCTGCGAGCTGGCCTCAATGAAAGAGCCACAAACTGACCCTGGAACTGAAGATTAACTGTACTTAAAACAATCAAGTAAAACAATCAAGTGATGATCAGATCACTGATGACTGATTTCAAGATGACTGTCAGAGCTGACTGTGCTCATGTAGCCCCCTCCCTCTGTCTATAAAACCTCTTGATTGTCCATAGAGTGGAGTTAGCCTTTGGATAGGAGTCTTCCCTCCCCCACCATAGTTGACAACATCCAAAATAAAGGAAACTGCTTTCCACCAGCCTGGCCTCTTTATTGGATTTTGAGTAGCTGGACCCCACTTTCAGCTGCAGTTTCAAATATACAACTCTTGCTGCTTTTCTACCTTATGAATTTTCTTAATCAGAAGCCTAAATACCCTCTGACATTCTGGTGGTGGTAGTGGTGGTGTTTAGTCACTAAATCATGTCTGACTCTTGCAACCCCATGCACTCTAGCCACCAAGCTCCTCTGTCTATGGGATTTTCCAGGCAAAAGGAATGGAGTGGGTTTCCATTTCCTTCTCCAGGGGATCTTTCTGAACCAGAGATCAAACCTGCCTCTCCCTCATGGAAGATGGATTCTTTACCGCTGAGCTACCAGGAAACCCCATCAGATCATTCTGAGTCTCCTGCATTTGGGTTACTCAACATTAAGTAAGTTTACACTCCTGAAAGGGCAACTGTATGCATTGCAACCTTTGTGCTCCTGTGCAAAAGTAGTCCATCTGATGGAACAGAGCAATTGTTGTTGCAAACTCTCCCGTGCCACTGGTGCTGGAAACACTGCCCCCAGTTTTCTCTGAGACAGTCAGATTAAGGACCTGCTGTGCTTTCTGCTCAAAGATCAATCTAGACACTTTCTCAGAAACATGGCAATGAAAGGCAATAAAAGTCAAAAATCTCAGCCTCTAGTAACTCAAAATTGCCTTTGTTTCTCCTACTCCAAATAGGAAAATGACACCCTGATTTTGCAGAGGCTGAAGGATGTTAAAACACTCCATTCATTTGAACTTTCATTTAAAAAAAAGATGCAGTCACATATTTGCTGGGCTTTGTTCCCCAAGGGACCTGTGATATGAGACTGAAGCTGGGCTCCTGGGATGAGGGGGATCTCTGTGTTTATGTTTATGCAGTTGACAGGTAACTTGTTTCCCCACGCGGAGCCAAGTAGCAGTGGATTTCAGAAAACAGCAGTGCAGGCAGCAGGGAATTAAAGACACAGGTTCACAGTGCTTCTCTAAGAATGATAACAATATGGTGCTCTCCTGGACAGGGAGATATTGCCATTCATTACCGGGCTTCCTAGGTGGCACTGGTGGTAAGGAATCCACCTGCCTATGCAGGCGATGCAAAAGACGCTGGTTTGATCCCTGAGTCGGGAAGATCCCCTGGAGAAGGAAATGGCAACCCACTCCAATATTCTTGCCCGGAAAATCCCATGGACAGAGGAATGTAGTGGGCTATTGTCCATTGGGTAGCAAAGGCTTGATATTCTGCATGCCTGGAGCGTTTCTTATACCAGTGAGAGGGTAACAGGCAGGAAGGCCAAGGTCTCCAAACAGAGGATATAGACTGCAAGTGTCAGACATTTTTATCTCTCTCTTAAGTGGCAGGAGGAAACAAACAAATGTTAGATTTTTTCCCCCCCTTCTCTATACAAATTTAAAGAGGTTTCTCTTAAAATTCTGTGTTGCCATAATTTCACCAGGTTCCACCAGAAATTAACTTTTCTCAAACTTGAGCTAACCACTGCGGTTTTTCTTACTGAAATGTTTGTCTTAAACTATGTTAATGAACTATGTATTTACCCTAGGCTCCCTTCAAGTCGGTTCCGCCTAAGACTCAGAACCAACTTGACAAACCGGTTTGTTTTACTCATGCAAATGTTCTCTTAAGCTGTGTTAATGAGATTGTATTTGCTTGGAAACCTACCTTCCTTCAAGAATTCATGTCAATCATTTTATGACCAGGGACCTCTCACCTTGTTCGAAGATTATCTCAAAATGCATGCTGTGGGTGAGGGGCCTGGTGCTATTCTCTGAGTTTTGAGGCATTTCCTTTCTCTAATTAGCAGACTGCTAGTGACGTTTGGCTAAAGACTAGCAGGGGGGCACTCTTTCTGACCCCTTCTGATGTGTGTCAGAAATTTCTTTATCTGTTTACACTTTAATAAAACTTTATCTCTTTACACTTTAATAAAACTTTATTACACAAAAGCTCTCAGTGATCAAGCCTCGCCACTGGCCCTGGATTGAATTCTTCTCCAGAGGCCAAGAAGCCCGGTGTCTTTCGTGGTTCAACAACAACCTTTCATCTTGGGGGCTCGTCTGGGATCCTTCAGGACAAGGTAAGGATGCTTGGAGCTCTAGTTCTTTGTTCTCCTAGCGAACACGTTTTCTGCTGTTCTTTACTAACTCTACGGTGTGCTTGTGTGAATGAATGACATGCCCTGCACAAAGCAAGTAAGAAGCCCTGCTCCGCAGTTCCGCGGTGACCTCATACAGCTTACGGCAGAAACCCTGTCGGGGGTTTATACCGACCTGCCAATGCCAAGAGGCACCCAGTGTCTCCTTCGGGGAGCGGCCAGAAATGGGCAAAGCATTTGATCTCTCCTTTCTCCGTCAAATTTTCCGGTCTCTTTGATCATTTCATAAGTTATTGGGAATTAGAACTACTAACCTAATCTGTCGGATTGTGGACTTTCAAGGGACTTGTGATCTATGTACTGTTACTTTGGTCCCAAACTTGAATTGGTAGTCAGGAAGCACCCAGCCTCGCTAGGAGTCGAAAGTTCAGAAACTAGATGTAGCTCTAGCTTCAAGAGCATCTCTCAGGATAAAGGTTACTCAGATTGGAAGTGCAATGGGCTTCTTCCTTTGGTAACGCTGGCTCTTGGTGCACCAGAGGAGGCTCTCCAGTGGCTTTTGTCCTAACTCCTTAGATATTTTTTCTGTGGAATCTGTGGGAATGAACTGGAAGGACTGGCCCTAATAACTCAAGGAGAAAAATCACTTTTTTCCTCATTGGCCAGGCCTTCACCATCTCTTTTGCTATCGCTTATACTGGTGTGGTGATGTTCGGAAGGAACATACTGGTTTTTGTTTGTACCAGTCTTTGTAGTCAGGAATATACTCAGGGACGTGCACAGGCACTCAGGAGACAAATGTTCCCCCCAGTGGTCTTAGATTGGGAGGCATTCCAAGGTTACTCTGATCGCACCCCGGGTGGCATCGGAGGCAAGCAAGATTTTAATGGTAGGAACTGGACACTAATCTGGGATGCCATCTGGTACGTCCACCCCTGGCACATCCCCACCCTGTCTCTGTGGTAGAACCAGGAGGGACGAGTACGGCACCTGCGTCAGACCAGGGAAGGAAAGCTTCAGTGTAAAGTCCCCCATCTAGAGCAGGAAGGGAAGCCTCCAGTAGAAAGATGGAGCTGGTCACTTTTTTTCTCTCTTACAGATGGGTGCTAACAATTCCAGCCTCACTCCTTTGAACTGTATCCTGAAAAACTGGGATAGATTTGATCCCCGGGGCTTAAAGAAGACACACCTGGTCTTCCTTTGTGACACTGCATGGCCAAAGTATCACTGGAGGATGCCCAACGGTGGCCGGTTGGAGGCTGTCTTCATTATAATACTGTTTTACAATTAGACCGGTTCTGTAGAAAACAAGGGAAATGGGTAGAAGTAGCATAGGTGTTGCCCTTTTTCTTTCTGCGAGACCTGCCAGACTTATGTCCTAGATTTGGGTATGAAACCATTAGCTCCCCCCTGTCTTCCTACTTTGCCCCTGTACCCAGGGTTCCAAACTGAAAGTCAGGGAAACCCCCCCCCTCCCCCCCGCCCCAGGAAGGGTTGCCTTGGTCTCAGTAATAACCCAAACTGAGATTTAAACTGCCGAAGTGAGGTCCAAACAATCCCTGTCTCAGTACGACCTCAGACTACTCTGGTTTCAACAGAAGCTCAGACAATCGAAGTAAGAGATGCTCAGTTAGCGAAAACTAAGGGTGAAATACAGGATAAAATGGAGGACAGAAGTCAAAGAGATAAAGAAAACCAGGTTTCTCCAATCTATCCCTGGGATTATGTGCACAGAGCAACCAGAGAGGCTGAGGAACAGCCACACAAGCTGTTGCCTCATGAAGCACCCAGCGGGAAAAATAATCAGTCTATGAGAATTAAGAACCCTTTCCTTATCAAGAAATACAAAGAATCAAGGAGGATCTGGGAGACTATTTAGAGGACCCAGAAAAATATTTTAGAGATTTTAAGGTTGTTACTCTGCTTTATGACCTTACTTGGAGGGAAGTGATATATATCTTGGGACAAACACTATCTCCTGACTCAAAAGCTCGAATTTTGGGTAAAGCAGTTGCTTATGGAGATGAATGGCTTGGTAATGAATCAGTAGGGAAGAGGGAGGATGAGATAGCCGCCCTCCCCACTGGGAATCAGGCGGTCCCAATTACAGAACCAGATAGGGACTATAACACAGCTAAAGGAAGGTGGGATCATATTCATTTTGTCAGATGCATTCTTGAAGGACTCAGGCGTGCTAAGACTTTGCTGCTGCTGCTGCTAAGTCGCTTCAGTCCGACTCTGTGCGACCCTATAGACAGCAGCCCACCAGGCTCCCCCATCCCCGGGATTCTCCAGGCAAGAACACTGGAGTGGGTTGCCATTTCCTTCTCCAGTGGGTGAAAGGGAAGTCGCTCAGTTGTGTCCAACTCTTAGCGACCCCATGGACTGGCAGCCCACCAGACTCCTCCGTCCATGGGATTTTCCAGGAGAGAGTGCTGGAGTGGGGTGCCATTGCCTTCTCCAGCTAAGACTTTAAACTATGCCAAATTGGCCAACATAGAACATGAGGAGAAGGAAACTCCTAGTAAATTCCTAGACAGACTGAGAGAAGCCCTTCACAGATTCACTGAGATTGATCCTGAAAGCGAAGTGGGAAGAGTGATCTTAAAAGATAGCTTTCTCTCTCAGTTGGCTCCAGATATCTGCCGTAAACTATTAAAACAGAGGTATGGACCAAATCAGTCTTTAGATAATCTGTTGCCACTGGCTCAGACAGTCTATTATGGCAGGGAATATGAGGAAAAGAAAGAAAGGCAGAGAAAGACAAAGGAAGAGGCGGAAGCCCTTGCAATGGCTGTCAGAACCATTCTAAAAGAGCTTGAGAAAAATGCCCCGAGGGACCCAGGTGAAAGGGCTGGGCCTGCTGTTACTGTGGAAAGGAGGGGCACCGCAAGTGGAATTGCCCTCAGGCATCTAAGCCGCCCCCAGCTCCCTGTTGGGTCTACAAGGGACCACACTGGTGGAGAGAACGCCCCCAGAGGCGTAGGTTTCAGGGGCCAGACTCTCAAGACTATCTGCACTGAAGGTGCCCGGGGGGTCCCCACACAAGCTCCCCGTCCTAATAACACCTGAGGAACCCCGAGTATTAATAACTGGGGGGCCAATCTGTCGATTTCCTTTTAGACACTGGGGCAACTTACCATGTGCTTACTGAAGCCCCTGGGTCCCTTTCTTCCTAATCCGCTTCCATAATGGGACTGTCTGGATGAGCCAAACATTATTTCCTTTAAGCTGCAAGTGAGACTCTGCTATTTTCAAAGGAGTTTCTGATCATGGCAGAGTCCCTCACCCCTTTTGGGAGGGATATACTGAGCAAGGTCCATGTCTCTGTTTTCACGAATATGGAGCCCTCCTTTTCTCTCTCTTTAATTGAACAAAATGTAAATCCTAGGGTGTGGGCTGATGGAAAATCTGTGGGTCAAGCACAAAATGTTATTCCTGTAGTTGTCAAGCTCAAAGATCCACAGGTATTTCCACATAAGAAGCAGTATCCACTGAAACCTGAGGTTGCTGCTGCTGCTGCTAAGTCACTTCAGTCGTGTCTGACTCTGTGTGACCCCATAGATGGCAGACCACCAGGCTCCCCCGTCCCTGGGATTCTCCAGGCAAGAACACTGGAGTGGGTTGCCATTTCCTTCTCCAATGCATGAAAGTGAAAAGTAAAAGTGAAGTCGCTCAGTCGTGTCTGACTCTTATCGACCCCCATGGACTGCAGCCTACCAGGCTCCTCCGTCCATGGGATTTTCCAGGCAAGAGTACTGGAGTGGGGTGCCATCGCCTTCTCCTGAAACCTGAGGTTAAGGAAGGGTCAAAACCCATAATTGAGAATTTAAAGGAGCAAGGACTATTCCCTGTAACAGCCCATGCTTTTTGTTTGGGTATAAACAAATCAAATGGTAAATGGAGTCTAGTTCAAGATTTATGAATAATAAATGAAGCTGTAGTTCCTTTACATCCTGTGGTGCCTAATCCTTATATACTCTATTGTCTGAAATTCCTGAATGAGCCAAATGTTTCTCAGTAATTGATTTAAAAGATGCCTTCTAGTCTGTGCCTTTGGTAGAGGAAAGTTGATTCCTATTGGTCTTTGAAGAACCTACTTAGCCAGCTTCACAGTTAACCTAGACAGTTTTGCCCCAGAGATTTCATGACAGCCCCCACCTGTTTGGGCAAAATTTGTCACGATCTACAAAACTTTAATAGCTCCGAAGCAGTGGTGCTACAATATGTAGATGATAATCTGCTTTGTACTGAGACAGGAAGCTTGCTCACAAGGCTCAGATTTCTTAAATTTTCTGGCAGGCTGAGGTTATAAGCCCTCAAGTGAAAAGGCTTGGCTTTGTCAACAATCTGTTAGATATCTGGGCCTAATCATATCAGAAGGGACTAGGGTCATAAGCCCTAAGAGAATTAAACCTATATTAAATCATCCCCTACCTATGACTTTAAGACAATTGAGAGGATTTTTAGGAATCACAAGCTACTGCTGCATTTGGATTCTGGGTTATGGGGAACTTGCCCAGTCTCTATATAAACTCTGCTGCTGCTAAGTTGCTTCAGTCGTGTCCAACTCTGTGCGACCCCATAGACGGCAGCCCACCAGGCTCCCCCGTCCCTGGGATTCTCCAGGCAAGAACACTGGAGTGGGTTGCCATTTCCTTCTCCAATGTATGAAAGTGAAAAGTGAAAGTGAAGTCGCTCAGTCGCGTCCGACTCTTCGTGACCCCATGGACTGCAGCCTACCAGGCTCTTCCTTCCATGGGATTTTCTAGGCATGAGTACTGGAGTGGGGTGCCATTGCCTTCTCCGTATATAAACTCAACAAGCCCAAACCGACAAACTGGTTTGGTCTCCAGATACTCAAAGGCTTTTTATAAAGGCTCTTTAGGCCTGCTCTCTTGCAAGCTCCCGCTTTGAGCATGCCCACAGAGTCAGAACTTAATTTGTTTGTCACTGAAAGAAAAGGTATGGCCCTGGGAGTTTTGACACAAGCCCGACGGCCTCACCAGCAGCCTATAGGAGTGGAATCTTAAACTCTAAGGTTAATATCTGGATGACAGGCTTCTTAAATATCAGTCATTTTTGTTAGACCAATAACTAAGCTTAAAGTTTGTGGAAATTTAAATCCTTCCACTTTCCTTCCTGAGAAAGGAAAATGAAACACCTGATCATGATTGTTCCCAATTTCTAACTAAACTATGAAGATCTGATGGATACCGCATTAGACAGTCGTGACATGGAAATATTTACAGATCGCAGTTCTTTTGTTCGGGATGGGAAGCTTAAAGAAGGTTATGCCATGGTGATGGCTGAGTAGGTTTTAGAAGTGAACTCTCCCCCAGGGAAGGAGTGCTCAGCTAGCGGAGCTTGTGGCTCTGACCTGAGCTCTAGAGTTAAGCAAAGGGCAGCGAGTAAATATCTACACGGATTCTAAGTATGCTTATTTGACTTGACATGCTCTTGCTGCAATATGCGAAGACAGTTTGAAATGGCAGCAGGAGAACCTACTAAGCATATCAGAGAGATCGAGAGACTTTAAACTGCTATATATTGTCCTAAAGAAGTAGCTGTTATGCATTGCAAAGGGCACAGCAGGGACTAGAGTAAAGTAGCTGAAGGTAATCATCTGGCTGACTGTCAAGCCAGAAAATCGTCACTTTACAAAACCCCTTCACTGCAGATGCCTTAGATCTGGACAGGTCCTGCTGAACAGGAAAAACCACAATATACTGAGGAAGAATTAGAAAGATGAGAGAAGAGGAGCAAAGATTACTGATAAAAGATGGTTACAGTCTGAGGATAGACGATTAATTCCTGAAAATGCTCAATGGAAAAATTCTCCTAAAGCCTTGGAATTAACTAATTATGTAACTCCGCTCTCAGCTTTTCAACAAGCATTGACGAAACTCCGGGAGGCAACTCCTGACCCAGCCTCTGAGTCAAGCAAGTGTCTATTTGAGCCAGGAACCGAGGTCCTGATAAAAACTTTAGCATCTGGGGGCCAATCCCTCGAGCCCCTCTGGGAGGGCCCTTACCAGGTTATTCTTTCTTCTCCCACAGCTCTCAAGGTGCCAGGAATTGATTTGTGGGTGCACCACACTCGAGTTAAGAGGTGGCACCCTGACCAGAACTAAGTGATGTCATTTTATGTCTTTCTATGCTCTGACTTTACTTTTCAGATGGGCCTGATAATCTATGTGAGCCTGCTTCTGCTGACTCCAAAAACCCTGAGTCTGCCCTTTGATCCTCAAGAAATGCCTTCCTGTCCTGGGCTCACTCCTACGCTGCATTCCACAATCAGTCTAGCTGCTGGGTCTGCGGAGCCCTCCCCTCTATCAGTGGAAGACTTCCTTCACTTCCGGGAAAGGACTTTCTTCAAGTCTGTGACTACCAATCATATGTAATGCCTCTTGTTCATCTGATGACATCTAACAATCCTAAAATGCACTAGTGCAACAATTTGTACCTTAACTATGGACATAATGTGACTTTTAACTTTGCTTATTGTTCTGTTTTTGCTCTTTGCTCCCTGCATCTGTAACTGTGTAGCTGGATTTGTTTCTAGTCGCATGAAGGCTTTTAAGTTACAAATGATTGCTCAAACTCCTGCAACTGCCTCCGCTTCCTCCAACAACTACTTGGGGCCCCTGGATCAGAGACCCTCAATATGACGGTTAGGAGAATATGTTACCTCACCAATTTAGGAGCAACGCCCCTTTCCCTAGGCAACATAATTCTCCTAAAAGAAAAGGGGGGAATGAGAGGGTAACAGGCAGGAAGGCCAGGGGTCTCTAAATGGAGGATATAGGCTGCAAGTGTCAGACATTTTTTTTATCTCTCTCTTAAGTGGCAGGAGGAAACAAGTGTTAGATTTTTTTCCCCCTTCTCTATACACAGTTAAAAAGAGGTTTCTCTTAAAATTCTAAAAACCTGCCATAATGACACCTGGTTCCACCTGAAGTTAACTTTTCTCAAACTTTGAGCTAACCAATGTGTTTTTCTTATGGAAATGTTTGTCTTAAACCATGTTAATGAGCTATGTATTTACCCTAGACTCTTCAAGTCCCTTCTGCCTAAGACTCAGAACCAACTTGACAAACCGGTATGTTTTACTCATGCAAATGCTCTCTTAAGCTGTTAATGAAACTGTATTTGCTTGGAAACCTGCCTTTCTTCAAGATTCTTGTCAATCATTTTATGGCCCGGGACAACTCACCTGGTGCCAAGGTTATCTCAAAATGCATGTTGTGGGTGAGGGACCTGGTGCTATTCTCTTCAGTTTTGAGACATTTCCTTTCTCTAATTAAGCAGACTGCTAGTAGCTATATGACATCTGGCTAAAGACTAGCGGGGCAGGGTGGCATTCTTTCTGCCTCCTCCTGATGTCTATGTCAGAAGCTTTCTCTATCTCTTTTGTACTTTAATAAAACTTTAGCGCACAAAAGCTCTGAGTTATCAAGCCTGGTCACCAGCCCCGGATTGAATTCTTCTCTGGAGGCCAAGAGTCCCAATGTCTTCCGTGGTTCAGCAACAACCTTTCAATAGATGGCCCCGAGTTTGGAGAACATACCAATTTTGGAGAACAAAATTATATATTGTCAGTAACACATAGCCATACAATGGCGGGATATGAATGATATAAACTAAACAAAGCACTGAGCACACACACACACAAATCACTAAGGATTCTATAATAAATACGGGTTTTGTGTGTGTGTGTGTGTGTGTGTGTGTGTGTGTGTGTTTACAATGTTATAGCCACGCGTTCCGGGAAACAAACTTAGAAGGACAATGCAAATAGTGGAGTGCAGTTTATTACACCGGCAGGCCCAAGGCAGAGTCTCCTCTTAGCCAAGGACCCCGACCAGCATTTGTGAAAATCTTTTATACTTCCCACTCCAACCCCGATTTCTCTATCTTTAAAGCTTGGCCAGTCATAAAGATATTTTAAGAGATAATTAATGAGAATCTATGGTATAGCACAGGGAAATCTACTTAGCACTCTATGGAGACCTGAATGGGAAGGAAATTTTTAAAAGAGGGCATATATGTATACATACAGCTGATTGATTTTGCTGTACAGGAGAAACTAACAACATTGTAAAGCAACTATACTCTAATAAATTTTTTTTTATAGACAAACCTGCAATAGATAACTCTAGTATCTTTAGCGTAAAGTCATGGCTATAAATTAGATTGTTTTGCTTAATTTAGTTAGCCTCTTTGAAATGTCATTAGAGAGTAGTTTTACAGTTTTTTAAAAAAATTTAAATCATTGGAAAATGCTGAAAATGAACCTAAATGCCTAAAGATCACCTATATTTGAGGTAGATGATTTGGTAACACGGAAGCCTATTGAAATGGGTAGGAAATTTCTGTAACTGGCAACTCTCCATTCTCTCACCCCACTGGGTCCTGAGTGACCTCAGGCAGAGTAGGCTCCTCACGGAGGCTTGAGGACACACACGGATCAGGAGAGTAAGGAGGACTTGAGCTAATGAGGAAGACGCCCGAGGGGTCCTCTAAAAGCAGTGCACACCGTAGCTAGCCTGGTGGAGCTGTATCTTAAGCCAAAACTTCTCCCAGTAAAGGGATGGTGGAGGGAGATTTGGAGAAGGCAATGGCACCCTACTCCAGTACTCTTGCCTGAAAAATCCCTTGGACGGAGGAGCCAGGTAGGCTGCAGCCCATGGGGTCACTAAGAGTTGGACACGACTGTGCGACTTCACTTTCGCTTTTCACTTTCATGCATTGGAGAAGGAAATGGCAACCCATTCCAGTGTTCTTGCCTGGAGAATCCCAGGGACGGGGGACCCTGGTGGGCTGCCGTCTATGGGGTGGCACAGAGTTGGACACGACTGAAGCGACTTAGCAGCAGCAGCAGCAGCAGGAGGGAGATTGCACTCAGCAGCCTGCAGGGGGCAGTCTTCCGGCGGGCGTTTGGCTCTGAGCCTGGATATCTGCCCTAGGCCAAGGGCGGCGGCTGGGAGGAGCAACCCCAAGTCCAAGGAGCCGTGGCTGTGCAGGTGCAGGAGGGCCTAGAGGAGCTATCCCACGTTGAAGGTCAGGAAGGGCAGTGGTGAGGAGATACCCCTCGTCCAAGGTAAAGAGCAATGGCTGCGCTTTGCTGGAGCAGCTGTGAAGAGATACCCCACGCCCAAGGTAAGAAAAAACCCAAGTAAGACAGTAGGTATTGCAAGAAGGCATCAGAGGGCAAACACACTGAAACCATACTCACAGAAAACTAGTCAATCTAATCACACTAGGACCACAGCCTTGTCTAACTCAATGAAACTAAGCCATGCCCGTGGGGCAACCCAAGATGGGCAGGTCATGGTGGAGAGATCTGACAGAATGTGGTCCACTGGAGAAGGGAATGGCAAACCACTTCAGTATTCTTGCCTTGAGAACCCCATGAACAGTATGAAAAGGCAAAATGATAGGATACTAAAAGAGAAACTCCCCAGGTCAGTAGGTGCCCAATATGCTACTGGAGATCAGTGGAGAAATAACTCCAGAAAGAATGAAGGGATGGAGCCAAAGCAAAAAGAATACCCAGCTGTGGATGTGACTGGTGATAGAAGCAAGGTCCGATGCTGTAAAGAGCAATATTGCATAGGAACCTGGAACGTCAGGTCCATGAATCAAGGCAAATTGGAAGTGGTCAAATGAGAGATGGCAAGAGTGAATGTCGACATTCTAGGAATCAGCGAACTGAAAAGGACTGGAATGGGTGAATTTAACTCAGATGACCATTATATCTACTACTGCAGGCAGGAATCCCTCAGAAGAAAGGGAGTGGCCATCATGGTCAACAAAAGAGTCCAAAATGCAGTACTTGGATGCAATCTCAAAAACGACAGAATGATCTCTGTTCGTTTCCAAGGCAAACCATTCAATATCACAGTAATCCAAGTCTATGCCCCAACCAGTAACGCTGAAGAAGCTGAAGTTGAATGGTTCTATGAAGACCTACAAGACCTTTTAGAACTAACACCCAAAAAAGATGTCCTTTTCATTATAGGGGACTGGAATGCAAAAGTAGGAAGTCAAGAAACACCTGGAGTAACAGGCAAATTTGGCCTTGGAATACGGAATGAAGCAGGGCAAAGACTAATAGAGTTTTGCCAAGAAAATGCACTGGTCATAACAAACACCCTCTTCCACAACACAAGAGAAGACTCTATACGTGGACATCACCAGATGGTCAACACCGAAATCAGATTGATTATGTTCTTTGCAGCCAAAGATGGAGAAGCTCTATACGGTCAGCAAAAACAAGACCAGGAGCTGACTGTGGCTCACATCATGAACTCCTTATTGCCAAATTCAGACTTAAATTGAAGAAAGTAGGGAAAACCACTAGACCATTCAGATATGACCTAAATCAAATCCCTTATGATTATACAGTGGAAGTGAGAAGTAGATTTAAGGGCCTAGATCTGATAGATAGAGTGCCTGATGAACTATGGAATGAGGTTCGTGACATTGTACAGGAGACAGGGATCAAGACCATCCCCATGGAAAAGAAATGCAAAAAAGCAAAATGGCCGTCTGGGGAGGCCTTACAAATAGCTGTGAAAAGAAGAGAAGCGAAAAGCAAAGGAGAAAAGGAAAGATATAAACATTTGAATGCAGAGTTCCAAAGAATAGCAAGAAGAGATAAGAAAGCCTTCTTCAGTGATCAATGCAAAGAAATAGAGGAAAACAACAGAATGGGGAAAGACTAGAGATCTCTTCAAGAAAATCAGAGATACCAAAGGAACATTTCATGCAAAGATGGGCTCGATAAAGGACAGAAATGGTATGGACCTAACAGAAGCAGAAGATGTTAAGAAGAGGTGGCAAGAATACACAGAAGAACTGTACAAAAAAGATATTCATGACCCAGATAATCACGATGGTGTGATCACTCACCTAGAGCCAGACATCCTGGAATGTGAAGTCAAGTGGGCCTTAGAAAGCATCCCTATGAACAAAGCTAGCGAAGGTGATGGAATTCCAGTTGAGCTATTCCAAATCCTGAAAGATGATGCTGTGAAAGTGATGCACTCACTATGCCAGCAAATTTGGACAACTCAGCAGTGGCCACAGGACTGGAAAAGGTCAGTTTTCATTCCAATCCCAAAGAAAGGCAATGCCAAAGAATGCTCAAACAACCGCACAATTGCACTCATCTCACACGCTAGTAAAGTAATGCTAAAAATTCTCCAAGCCAGGCTTCAGCAATATGTGAACCATGAACTTCCTGATGTTCAAGCTGGTTTTAGAAAAGGCAGAGGACCCAGAGATCAAATTGCCAACATCCGCTGGATCATGGAAAAAGCAAGAGAGTTCCAGAAAAACATCTATTTCTGCTTTATTGACTATGCCAAAGCCCTTGACTGTGTGGATCACAATAAACTGTGGGAAATTCTTCAAGAGATGGGAATACCAGACCACCTGATCTGCCTCTTGAGAAATTTGTATGCAGGTCAGGAAGCAACAGTTAGAACTGGACATGGAACAACAGACTGGTTCCAAATAGGAAAAGGAGTTCGTCAAGGCTGTATATTGTCACCCTGTTTATTTAACTTATATGCAGAGTACATCATGAGAAACGCTGGACTGGAAGAAGCACAAGCTGGAATCAAGATTGCCAGGAGAAATACCAATAACCTCAGATATGCAGATGACACCACCCTTATGGCAGAAAGTGAAGAGGAACTAAAAAGCCTCTTGACAAAAGTGAAGGTGGAGAGTGGAAAAGTTGGCTTAAAGCTCAACATTCAGAAAACGAAGATCATGGCATCCAGTCCCATCACATCATGGGAAATAGATGGGGAAACAGTGGAAACAGTGTCAGACTTTATTTTTCGGGGCTCCAAAATCACTACAGATGGTGACTGCAGCCATGAAATTAAAAGACGCTTACTCCTTGGAAGGAAAGTTATGTCCAACCTAGATAGCATATTCAAAAGCAGAGATATTACTTTGCCAACAAAAGTTCGTCTAGTCAAGGCTGTGGTTTTTCCTGTGGTCATGTATGGATGTAAGAGTTGGGCTGTGAAGAAGGCTGAGCACCAAAGAATTGATGCTTTTGAGGTGTGGTGTTGGAGAAGACTCTTGAGAGTCCCTTGGACTGCAAGGAGATCCAACCGGTCCATTCTGAAGGAGATCAGCCCTAGGATTTCTTTGGAAGGAATGATGCTAAAGCTGAAAGTCCAGTACTTTGGCCACCTCATGTGAAGAGTTGACTCATTGGAAAAGACTGTGATGCTGGGAGGGATTGGGGGCAAGAGGAGAAGGGGACAACAGAGGATGAGATGGCTGGATGGCATCACTGACTCGATGGACGTGAGTCTCAGTGAACTCCGTGAGTTTGTGATTGTCAGGGAGGCCTGGCGTGCTGCGATTCATGGGGTGGCAAAGAGTCGGACATGACTGAGCGACTGATCTGATCTGATCTGGATATCTGAGTCCACCTCTACCACACAGGGTCACCTCCGCCATTAGGTTAGCATCTCCATCTGTTATCTCAATGGTCACTGCTCTGCAGTCACTCCACCTTGGTGGTGACAAGGAGCTGAGGGGTTCTACGGAGCCATATAGGATAGATATGGGGTAGATCCCTACAACGGGGCGCCTGCCTGAATCTAGGGCTGCAGGAGCTTTCTGAGGAATGAGCATTCTGCAAAGTGAATTTGAAGAAGAGGAAATGTCTCATGGAATCCCCGTTAAGGAGAAATCTTCTATTAGAGACCCTAAGGACACTCACTCCTGGAATTACTTATTATCTACATACAATTAGGTGTTTATTGGTGGATGGCTTAATGTAGGGCTTCCCTGGTGTTTCAGATGGTAAAAAACCTGCCTGCAATACAGGAGACCTGGCTTGATATTCTGCATGCCTGGAGCTTTTCTAATTATAGATAGCCCTGTGCCTGGAGAACATACCATATTTACTGGAAAGTTATATGTTGTGAGTAACACATAGCCATACAATTATGGGATATGAATGATATAAACTAAACAAAGAGATTGGCAAAGCCACTCAAGTGAAAGAAAGTTTGTCACTGTTATTAATTCCCACTGGCCAGAGAAATAGGTCGTTGTAAATATTAAATGACAAATGGGAAATCTAATTATAATCTACATGACATGTAATGTATTTATATGTATGTTAATGCAACATACAGACTACAGGAACTAAATTTAGTCATTAAGTCTTCAAAGTTTGGAATAACACTGCTGATGGCACCATCAATTTCAGAAGGCAAATTTGGAATTCTGTTCTGATTTTTGTCATTAGGACAGTGTCAAATTGATATAAAATTTTATATAATAACTGTATTCTATGTGAATTAATTCTTCAAAACCTGCTATAAAGAAATGATCCCAGGACATGGGAAGTGGGCAGTCCAGCAGTTAAGACTGAACACTCCCAGTGCAGGGGCACAGCTTCCATTCTTGGTTGGGGAACTAAGATCTTACATGCCTTCTAGTGTGGCTAAAAGAAAGTATGTGATTTAACGTACTTGCTCTGTTTTTGCTTCCCTGGTGGCTCAGATGGTAAAAAATCCACCTGGAATATGGGATACCTGGGTTTGATCCCTGGGTTGGTACAATGCTCTGGAGGAGAACATGGCAACCCATTCCAGTATTCTTGCCTGGAGAATCCCCAAGGATAGAGGAACCTGGCAGGCTACAGTCCTTGGGTTCGCAAAGAATCAGACACAATTGAGAGACTAAGCACTCTGTTTCTTACATAAATTGGTAGTTTTCATCTTTCTTTCATGGATCTTCAAATCCCACAGAGAGTAAATCATACTTGGGGAGGGACCTGGAGTTTTCATGAGACTATAATAGAGAAAGGCTCGTCATTTCTTGCCTTGATAAGCATCTCATTTAGTCATGGAGTCATGTGATGATTTCTTTGATGGTAATCATCTCTTTGAAGGTAATGGTTTTCAAAATAATAATATTAACTCAGATGATGGAGTGTTGTATCTGCTAGTCTTTGGCTGTAATTAACAAGAAATAGAGCTAACAATGGCTTCAAACAGAATTTTGTCCTCAAATTGAACATCCATAAGTGGATACATTGGTTTTCTGTTGTTGCTGTAACGAATTACCATATACAGTAAGTGCCCTATATATGAACAAGGTCCATTCTGAGAGCATGTTTGTAAGTCCAACAGAATTAGCCTAGATACCCAACTAACAATAGGCTCTATAGTACTTCACTGTAATAGATGTATAATACTTTTCATAAAAATAATACATAAGAAACAAACACAAAAATAAAGGAAACAGTTTTAATCTTACAGTACAGGACCTTGAGAAGTACAGCAAAAAAGTACCACATCTGGCACACAGGGGCTGGCATCGAGTGAACAGATAAGAAGAGTTACTGATGGAGGAGGGAGAGAAGGTGGGAGATGGCAGAGCTGAAGGATTGTTAGCAATAGGAGATGGAGGGCAAGCCGCAATTTCACTCATGCCTGACACATAATTGGTCATGAACATATAAGTTTGCAACTTGAAGGTTTGTATGTAGAAGACTTACTGTACTTAGTGACAAAAACAAATTTATTGTCTTACAGGTCTGAGGGTCAGAAGTCTTTAACAGGTCTCATGAGACTAAAATTAGATATCTGCAGGGCTATGTTCCTTTCTGGAGGCTCTAGGGGAGAACCCATTCTCTAGAATTCCAGCTTCGTGACGCTACCAGCATGGTGAGCCCATGGGCATGTCCTTCATCTTCAAAGCCAGCCATGGTCAGCTTAGACTTTCTCACACAGCATCTCTGTGACCTTGACTCCTTTGCCTCCCTTTTCTACATTTAACGACCGTGTGATGACATAGGATCCACCCTGTTAATCCAGGGTGTCTGCCTAATTAACAATCTTAATTCCATCTGCTATCTGAGTTCTCTTTTGCTGTGTAACGTAGCATATTCACAGGTTCTGGGCATGGAGATATATGTTTTGATATTGTTTTGCCCACCACAGTGGGCATCCTCAGGACTGACGAAGTAATTCTAAATCTTCTCTTTTCCTGTCCTTGGCACATAGCCTGTTTTCCAAGGCTCAGTCCCTTGTCATCCCAACATAGTTGTCTCCCATCCAGGTGTCATGTCCTCCAAAACTGTATACACAGCAGGAAGGAACAGGAGGGTGGCAGAAAATTTTTTACCCCGTGTGATTGTTTTTTGTTTATTAAGAAGAAAAATATTTCCTAGTGCCATAAGATCACTTCTCGTCCTTTCTCATTGGCCATAAGTGGGTCACGTGCTCATGTCTAGGCCAATCACAAGGGAGCACCAAGTTGCCAAGACTTAGACTAGAACTGATTTATCTCCTGGGGCCTGGAAACAGGGCAACCTGACCAAATCGGGGCCCTGGCATCAGGAGAGAACAGCTGATGAAGAGGTAATAAGCAGTGATAGCCACCAGTGGGCAATAGATCTGAGGGTCTTTCAGAAAAGCACTAGTTTTCTGGCAGTTAAGGTCAGAGAAAGGAAGAAGAGGTGTGGGGGGATCAAAAGTTTTTATTGTGTGTATATATTTAATAAGCATAAATTAAGTTCAAAACTGATTTTGCGTTCAAGGAGAAAGAATACTGCAGTTAAGAAAGACTGCTTTTTAAAGGTTTGGTTTTTTTTTTTGAAACTGTACATTATTTTCCCAAGGTTGATCTTTCTCATTGTTTCCAGTGAGGAGGAATGAGCTGTTTATCTCAATAAGATGTGACCATCCTACAGGCACATCAATTCATTAGAAGCAGAAGGTATTTTTTTTTAAGAGTTGAATAATAGGTTTATTTGAGGTCAATTTTGATTTGAAATGCAGAGGTAGAATTCTTTCAAGGTCATTTAGGAAATCAAAGACCCTCAAAGTGACTGCGGAGGAAATTCCTTTTTGTTAAAAACTGTTTTTTCACTGACACCTCTTTGGGGTTTTCTATGTCTTATGAAATTTGATCATTTAATGACAAATGATTTCACAAGTTACAGGCATTTGTTTCAAATTGGAAACACAGCCACAATTATAAATTTGGCAATTTGACAACTATATATAAAAAATAGAATGGTACAAAATCCATGCGTTGTGGCAGAGTTGTTCAGTGGCTAAGTTGTGTCTGACTCTTTGCAACACCATGGACTGTATTATGCCTGGCTCCTCTGTCCTCCACTATCTTCCAGAGTTTGCTCAAATTCGTGCCCACTGAGTCAGTGATGCTATCTAACAATCTCATCATCTGCTATCTGCTTCTCCTTTTGTCTTCAGTGTTCCCCAGCATCAGAGTCTTTTCCAATGAGTCAACTCTTTTCATCAAACAAAGTATTGGAGGTGGCCATTAGTTTGGCCAAAGTATTGGCACTTCAGCTTCAACAACAGTCCTTCCAATGAATATTCGGGGTTGATTTCCTTTAGGATTGACTGATTTGATCTCCTTGCAGTCCAAAGGGCTCTCAAGAATATTCTTCAGCACCACAATTCAAAGCATCAGTTCTTCAACACTCAGTCTTCTTTGTGGTCCAACTCTCATATCTGTACATGACTACTGGAAAAACCTTAGCTTTGACTATACAGACCTTTGTCAACAAAGTGATGTCTCTGCTTTTTATTGTGACAGAGCAATTATTATAAATATGACATCTGTGTGTCAAGCATGTGCACTGCAAATGGACATGCCCTGAAATTCATTCCATATGAATGTTAATCAAGTCCATGTGAATTCATCCTGGACAGATTTGTGGCTGGATCTCTGACTAGGTTCGTAAGTAAATGACTATCATAGTTATTCAGGCATTTCTGCCACCAACATGCCCTAAATCATTGAGGCACTCGGCAATGATTCACGATTTCAGTATATTTAAGGGAAAAAATGTAAGTCTATGTGAGTCATGAGTCTGAATGAGGATGAATATAAATTAATGTGAAGCCATCATAGCAGTGAAGAGCATCATTTTTCCATCAGACTGAATTATGATAAGAAGAAGGTAGATAAGAAAACGTGCCCAGGAAGAAGACTAGCCTGCAGTCTCATTTTCAAACTAATAACATGTTGTCTTTTAAAAACATCACTCCATTTTCTTGTAAAGACGTTGAATTACCTGAAATACCATCGTTTTAAAATAATCAGAACATGCAGATTATTTTTAAAAGAAAGAAAATTGAAAGTCACTAGTATGCTATCAACATGAGGCAAAAACAGTTGATATTCTGGTAAGTTTTCTCTGACAAATAGACGCTTAAAATATAACATTACACAGGTTTGCTTGTTTTCAACAATAATGCCCTTAATGTCCAAGTAAATGTAATTTCAAATAAAGTTTCCAAGATGCAGAACCATGAGATTTCAAGCCACATATAACATGGAAAAGCAATGATTCAGTTCTGTGGTTGACAATTGATGGAGTTTATAGAATGGCCATGTGTACCACACGTTGGCTTCTGTGACTACCTGTTACACCGAGGGTCTCCAACCTCTGGAATGTAATGCCTGATGATCTGAGGTGGAACTGATGTAATAGTAATAGAAATAAACTGCACAATAAATGTAATGCACTTGAATTATCCCCAAACCATCCCCTCTCCTCATGGTCCATGGAAAAATTCTCTTCCATGAAACCAGTCCCTGGTGCCAATAAGGTTGACCTCTTGTGGCTGAGCTCAGCCACATCCCAGGCGAAGCCCTGTTAAGTTGTGTGATGCTCTTTTCTAAGCACAGTTTCACAGTCCACTTTAAAATCCTCCCTAGGCCAACCCTATACCTTGTAAATATGTCTCCTCAACTGAGATCAATAATCCATTAGTCCGTGGAAGCTCCAGCTACTTTATATTAATATCTGGGTGATGCATTGTCATTTTAGGACTGGATGCCTTCCGATTCCTGAAATAAAGAAAGTGAAGTTGCTTAGTTGTGTCCAACTCTTTGTGACCCCATGAACTGTAGCTTACCAGGCTCCTCCATCCATGGAATTTACCAGGCAAAAGTACTGAAGTGGGCTGCCATTTCCTTCTCCAGGTGATCTTCCCAAGCCAGGGATCAAACCCGGGTCTCCCGCATTGCAGACAAACACTTTACTGTCTGAGCCACCAGTCAATTTAATAGGATCCCCATGCCAATTTCCCAGGTGGCGCTAATGGTAAAGAATTCACCTGCTTATGCAGGAGACACAAGAGACGTAAGTTTGATCCCTGGGTCAGGAAGATCCCCTGAAGTGTGTGTGTGTGTGTGTGTGTGTGTGTGTGTGTTCAGTCACTCAGATGTGTCCAACTCTTTGCGACCCCATGGACTATAGCCCACCAGGCTCTTCTGTCCATGGGATTCTCTAGGCAAGAATACTGGAGTGGGTTGCCATTTCCTCCTCCAAGAATCTTCTCAATCCAGGATAGAACCGTGTCTCCAGGGTTTCATGTATTGGCAGGGGGTTCATTACCACTAAGCCACCTGAGAAGTAGGAAATGGCAACCCACTCCAGTATTCTTGCTTATAAAAGTCCATGGGCAGAGGAGCCTGATGGGCTACAGTCCATGGAGTCACAAAGAGTCAGATAGGACTTAGCAACTGACACCTATGCCAATTAGGTGGAGCTGTGGCTCAGGCAGACCAGAGTTAGGGGACCTCAGTAAAATCTTTTAGCAGCTAAAAATGCAAAGCAACTGTTCCACTCTTTCCTCCCCTCTCCCCAAAGAAGCTCTTTTGTAGATATTAAAACAATCTCTCTCTCTCTGAGGGAAAGGGTATTGGGTCAACAATCAGTAGTGATTTTTATCAATTGAATTGTGAGCTTTGTATAAGGTATTTATTCCTTTCTTCCTTCAAATTAAGTTTTAATTTTTATACAACTTTTAAAGGTTATTTTCCATGCACACTTGAAAGGTTGTTGCTGAACCACAAAAGACACCAGGATTCTTGGCTTCCAGAGGAGAAGAATTCAATCCGGGGCCAGAGACAAGGCTTGATCGCTCAGAGCTTTTGTGTAATAAAGTTTTATTAAAGTATAAAAGAGGTAGAGAAAGCTTCTGACATAGCCATTAGAAAGGGGCAGAAAGAATACCAGCCTGCTAATCTTTAGCTGGATGTTATATAGTTACTGCTGCTGCTGCTAAGTCACTTCAGTCATGTCCGACTCTGTGAGACCCCATAGACGGCAGCCCATCAGGCTCCCCCGTCCCTGGGATTCTCCAGGCAAGAACACTGGAGTGGGTTGCCATTTCCTTCTCCAATGCATGAAAGTGAAAAGTGAAAGTGAAGCCACTCAGTCATGTCTGACTCTTAGCAACCCCATGGACTGCAGCCCACCAGGCTCCTCCGTCCATGGGATTTTCCAGGCAAGAGTACTGGAGTGGGGTGCCGTTGCCTTCTCTGGTATATAGTTACTAGTAGTCTGTTAATGAAAGAAAGGAATGTCTCAAAACTCAGAGAATAGCACCAGGCCCCTCACCTACAAGATGTATTTTGAGATAATCTGGGAACCAGGTGAGTCTTCCTGGGCCATAAAATGATTGACTTGAATCTTGAAGAGAAGGCAGATTACCATACAGTTTCGTTAACATAGATTACATCATGAGAAATGCTGGACTGGAAAAAGCACAAGCTGGAATCAAGATTGCTGGGAGAAATATCAATAACCTCAGATATGCAGATGACTCCACCCTTATGGCAGAAAGTGAAGAGGAACTAAAAAGCCTCTTGATGAAAGTGAAAGAGGAGAGTGAAAAACTTGGCTTAAAGCTCAACATTCATAAAACGAATATCATGGCATCTGGTCCCATCACTTCATGGGAAATAGATGGGGAAACAGTGGAAACAGCAGCTGACTTTATTTTTGGGGGCTCCAAAATCACTGCAGATGGTGATTGCAGCCATGAATTTAAAAGATGCTTACTCCTTGGAAGGAAAGTTATGACCAACCTAGATAGCATATTCAAAAGCAGAGACATTACTTTGCCAACAAAGGTCCATCTAGTCAAGGCTATGGTTTTTCCAGTAGTCATGTAAGGATGTGAGAGTTGGACTGTGAAGAAAGCTGAGCACTGAAGAATTGATGCTTTTGAACTGTGGTGTTGGAGAAGACTCTTGAGAGTGCCTTGGACTGCAAGGAGATCCAACCAGTCCATCCTAAAGGAGATCAGTCCATAGTGTTCATTGGAAGGACTGATGCTAAAGCTGAAACTCCAGTACTTTGGCCACCTCATGCGAAGAGTTGAAATGACCCTGATGTTGGGAGGGATTGGGGGCAGGAGGAGAAGGGGATAACAGAGGATGAGATGGCTGGATGGCATGGCTGACTTGATGGACATGAGTTTGGGTAAACTCCAGGAGTTGGTGATTGACAGGGAGGCCTGGCATGCTGTGATTCATGGGGTCGGAGAGTCAGACAGGACTGAGCGACTGAAATGAACTGAACTGAACATAGATTAGGAGAACAATATGAGGATAACATACTGGTTTGTCAAGTCAGCTCTGAGCCTTTAGGTGGAACTGACTTGAAGATAGAGTCTAGGGTAAATGCGTAGTACATTAACATAGCTTAAGACAAATGTTTCCATTAAAAAAATGCATTGGTGAGCTCAAGATTTGAGAAAAGTTAAGTTGAAGTGGAACCAGGTGTCATTAGGGCAACACAGTATTTTAAGAGAAACCTCTTTTTAAATTTGTATAGAGAAGGGGAAAAAATATATCACTAGTTTGTTTTCCCCTGCTGTTTAAAAGAGAGATAAAAAAAATGTCTGACACTGCAGCCTATTTCCTCCGTTTGGAGATCCCTGGCCTTCGTGCCTGTTACCCTCTCACGCTTATTACAAAATATTGGTTATATCCCCTGTGTTGTACAATTCCTCCTTGAGCCTATCATTTACCCAAAAATTAAGAGTAGTTTTAAACAAACCCAAGTATTAATAAATTTGACTTTTCTTTGTTCATCTTCTCTTTTGCCTTTATTGTAAATTTAAGAAATGTATGTGTGTGTGCATGCGTGCTCAGTCACCTCAGTCATGCCTGACTCTGCAACTCCATGGATGGTAGCCTACCAGGCTCCTCTGTCCATGGAATTCTCCAGACAGGAATACAGGAGTGAGTTGCCATGCCCTCCTCCAGGGGATCTTCCCCACCCAGGGATTAAATCTGTGTCTCCTGAATTGGCAGGCAGATTCTTTACCGCTGAGTCACCTGGGAAGCCCTAAGAAATGTATACTGTGTTATAAATATTTTAAAATTTTCTACATGTTATGATATTTTGACATATTAAGAATCCTTTTTGGCTGAGAAAAGACCACCCCTCCAGGGACTAGACAATTCTTTCTTTAAAATATTTATTTGGCTGCTTTGGGTCTTAATCGCAGCACGTGGGATCTTCCTGGCATCATGCTGGATCTTTTGTCGCAGCTCATACTCTCTAGTTGTGGCACACGGGGTCCAAAGCACACGGACTGAGTAGTTGCAGTGTGTGGGCTTAGCTACCCTGCAGTATGTGGGATCTTAGTTCCCCAACCAGGGATGGAACCCATAACCCCTGCATTGCTAGGCAGATTCTTAGCCACTGGACCACCAGGGAAGTCCCCAATTCTTAGAGATATTAGTAATAAGGGCTCAGCCAGGACTATGTCTCTGATACACAAAATACCCAACCTGTAGCAGGCTTCCTCTCGTTGGGGCCCTACCCCCCAGGAGGCACTCTTCCTCTGCACTAATCACCCCTGGGCCAGCAGCCAGCAAGCAGGGGACCACTCCTGTAGCACAAATCCCACCACCTTTTCCAGTGAGCTAACCCTGAATTCTTCACTCTGCCATCCTTGGCTTTCCCCAGGAAATGCCCATAAAGGTCATGGCCTAACTTTCCCCTCACTGTTGTCTTCAGCCTCCTCATCCTGGTGCCTTTGCACGTGGCTGTGTGTGCATGTGTGTCTCCCACCTCTAGGACTTGTGAGCATAATAACCCTTGTTTTTCCTAACTCTCTCCTATGCCTCCGGTTGTGGCTGTACCTCAGCCTTACACCATGTATCTATGGTGCTTCTTTATAAAGCCTAAAGAAGCCAGTTAGAATGGCTGTCACCAAAAAGAACACAAATAACAAATGTTGGCAAGCATGTGGAGAAAAAGCAACCATCAGCACTGTCAGCAGGAATGTAAACTCGGGCAACCCCTGTGGAAAAGAGTATGGAGGGTCCTTAGAAAACTAAAAATAGAGTTGCTATATGATTCAGCAACTCCTCTCCCGGATACACATCCAGAACAAAAATAAAAACAGAAACAAAAACACTCATTCGGAAAGATACATGCAATCCAATGTTTATAGCAGCATTATTTACAATAGCTAAGATATGGAAGCAGCTGAAGTGTCCATCTACAGATGACTGGATAAAGAAGACGTGGTACATATATACACAATGGAGTACTACTCAGACATAAGAACACACAAAATTTTGCCATTCCCAGCAACATGGATGGACTTGGAAAGCATACTGTATGACATCATGTATATGTAGAATCTAAAAAATACAACAAACCAGCAAATATAACAAAAAAGGACCAGACTCACAGATATACAGAACAAGCTAGTGGTTACTGGTGGTGGAGGGAGGAGCAATATAAAGGTGGGGAGGTGCGAGGCCCAACTATTGGGTGTGAGGTAGGATAAAGGATGTATGCACAGTGTGGGGAACATAGCCAACATTCTGTAATAACTGTAAGTGGAAGGTAACCTTTAAAAATCGTGGGACTATCCCTGGTGATCCAGTGGTTAAGAATCCATCTGCTAACGCAAGGGACAAGGGTTCGATCCCTGGGCTGGGAAGATCCCACATGCTGCAGGGCAACAAAGTCCACGTGCTGCAACTACGGAAGCCCGTGTGCCCTAGAACCCACGGTCCCCAGCAAGAGAGGCCGCCCCAATGAGAAGCCGTGCACGGCAATGAGACAGTAGCCCCAAGGCAGCAATGAAGACCCAGCATAACCATAACTAAGTAAATTAATAAAAATTTATAAAAGATGACATTTAAAAATTGTATAAAAAGTTTAAAAAACTTCACCATCCGGAACAACAAACAAAAATATATACACACATTATCTGCCAGAAAGCTTATGAGGCAGAAAAAAAAGTATTTTTAATTAGCAAAATGCAGATCTTAAGTAGTGCACTAGTGGGAATTATGCATATGAACAAATTATACTTTTTATATTGTTTGCTTGTGTAATTTTCTTCTGAAATCACAGGCGTCATCAGAATTTTTTCTCCTGAAAAAAAAAAATAGAGATAAAATGCAAAACTTTTAAAAAGAACAAGATGTAGCCCAAGGAAAGGAGTTAATAAAATATCAGATGACTTGATAATAGGAAATCCATACCCCAAACACCGCTGTTCTTTAACTAAACATGTTTTCTTTGTCTCACAGATCTTTCCTCTTTCAATGATACTGATGCATCTACATGTTGTCAACTAGTGGGCATTTGTAGAAATTGTTAAGATGATGGAGGAAGGCAATGAGTAGTTTTGCCTCTGGTCCTTTGGGCACCAGGGATGCATATCTCTCTTCCCTGAGTAACAGAATATCCCACATCTGAATCTTCCACGAGTCTCAAGGGAGAAGAATGAGCAGACGCACATAGCATCCTGCCCTCACCATCACTGTCCTCTCCCCCATGCCTGCCCTTCTTATCCTTCAAGGCCTTCCAACATAGAACTAACTCAAGTCCAAGGGTGAGCTGTACAGACCACCTCCCTTGAAACTTGGGGAAGCCACACAGTCCCTCTACCCCAACATCCTCCAGACTGTGTGCTCCAGCTTCCAGATCTGAGACCTGCCCATCGCTAATGGCCCCAAGACTTCAGGACTGTCCCCAGTTCTCCCTGAACCTCTCAATTTGTTCACCTGTATATTTTGGATCCTGCGGTTGGCAATATTCAGATACCAGATGGAAATATCCACAGTAGTTATTTCTAGTAAGACAATGCTTATAGAGAAACAACTGGTCAAGTGAGTATTTTAACCGTGCAAGAGTTAATTTGAGATGGGTCTTCCCTGGTGGTCCAGTGGTAAAGAATCTGCCTTCTAACAGTGTAAGCCCCAGTCCAAGGCAGGGGAAAAGGATATCCCAGCTGAACCAGGCAAGCAAGAAGGTTGGATCTCTGGTTGGGGAACTAAGAGCCCACATGCCACAGGGCAACTAAGCCCACCTACTGCAACTACTGAGCCCATGTGCCCTGGAGTCTGTGCACCGCAACTAGAGAGTCCGTGTGCCACAGTGAAAGGTCCCACATGACACATCTAAGACCCAACACAGCCAAATAAACAGTTAAAAAAAAAAAACATTAATTTGGTGAGTCCCCATGACTGGGCCATGGGAGGCCCGGAGTAAACATTGCTCCTTGGAATGAGTGTCTCTGAGAGTGTTCTGAGTGAGATTAGCATTGGGATCAGTGACTCTGTAGCTCATCCTCCCCTGTGTGGGTGGACATCAGCCCATGATGAGGGCCTGAATAGAGCAAAGCGCCCCTTCCTGCCCGCCTGGTTCAGCTGGGACATCCTTTCCCCTGCCTTGGTCTGGGGCTTACACTGTTGGTTCTTCTGGTTCTCGGGCCTCCAGACTAGGACTTGAATCTCTCCAACTTCCCATGGTGTCCAGGCTCAGACCTAAACCTAAGTGTAGCCCTAACCCTGCAAATTATGGGGCTCCTCAACCTTTCATCATCATGTGCGCCACTTTCCCACAATAAATCTCCATAAAAAGTGAAAGTCAGAGTACCTCAGTCATGTCCCGCTCTTTGCAATCCCATTGACCATAGAGTCCATGGAATTCTCTAGGCCAGAATACTGGATTTCATAGCTGCTCCCTTCCCTAGGGGATCTTCCCAACCCAAGGATTGAACCCAGGTCTCCCACATTGCAGGCAGGTTCTTTACCAGCTGAGCCACCAGGGAAACCCAATAAATCTCCATATGTCAATATATTTCCTGTTGGGACTGCTCCTCTGAAGAACCCTGACTAATACAAAGAGGAATCTTGTACTTCCTTCGTGTGTTCCAGAAGGGAATAAATATGTAAATATTCACAATGCTTTCCATGTGCAAAAATGAATATATATACATACACAGATGTCTGGTGTTTTGTAAGTTCTCAGGCTATGAGTCATTCTTTCGTTCCATAAATATTTATTGGGTATGCCAATTAGCCTTTCCTGCATGACAAACTGTGAACAACCAAAGTGACTTTAAATAGAAATATCTGTTTACACATGATTCTCCAGGTTGGAGATCTGGTCTGGCCTTCGCTGAGATGGGCTTCCCTGTCACCAGGGTCCTGTGGCCTCACTCTGTGCCTGGCAGGAGACGTGATGGAGATCACAGGCCATGTGGTTTCTCATTCATAGGCTCAGCGAGGCTTGTTTGAAGAGGGGTGGGGGGTGCAGAGCAAGCGAGGGGTTTCCAGAGCAAGAGAGGGCAAGCTTTTAAAAAATATTTATTTCTTTATTTGGCTATGTTGGGTCTTAGTTGCAAGACCCAACATATTAGATATTTGTTGTGTCATGTGGGATCTTTTTGATGAGGCACAAGGACTCTCTAGTTGTGTCATGCAGGCTCGGTAGTTGTGGCTCGCAGGCACAGTTGCTCCACAGCATATGGAATCTTAATTCCCCGACCAGGGATGGAACTCATGTCAACTGCCCTACAGGGTGGATTCTTTACCACTAGGCCACCAAGAAAGTACCTGAAGGAAAGCTTTAAAAAGCAAATGGTCTTTAGTTCTCTGTTTAAGCATTATTTACTTATTTGCGATCAGTCAGAGAAATCCCCAATGCCAAATCCAGATGCAAAAATATGAGCCAACAGAACCACTTTCCATGGGAGCAGTGAAAAAGTCATTTGCAAGGGAGTGTGAATAAATGGAGGGAAAACTTGTGGTCACCTATCTCGATGGGCAATTACTCTGTACCCGACACTGGGTGATTTGATGACAAATGACCCTTTCCACATAAAGTGAAAAATAATCAACAAAGAGAAATGGTCAGAGTAATTCCAGCCCCCATAGCATAGAGAGACAGAGCTTAAACAGACACATAACACACCAATTTTTACAGAGTATAAGAAGTGCTACAATGGCCATTTATGGTACCAGGGAGAACAGCCAGCTAGAACCTTAGATCATGGTTCTCAGGGTCCAGTAAGGAAGTGAAGCTAGTGTCACCTGCCCAGGGCACTTTTGGACCCTTGGAGTAAATAGCTGGATTGTAACCAAGCAGAAACCTATGGGTCTTCCCTGCACAGACTCCTTCCTCCTACCCCCCACCCCCCAGTTGCTGTCCTCTGCCTGCCTCTTGTCTGTAAAAAAACTAACCAAAGGATAAATTTAATCAGAGAAATGAGAAAATGCAGAAGCAAAGGAAAAGAGTCAAACAAGACAAAATAATAATAGTTTAGCCATTAAACAAAGTCAAGGATCTTCAGTTCCTCCTCAAGAAATATAGATAATATTCTGAGCCATCTCCCATGAGCTGTCTTAGAGACACTGAAACTCCCACCAGGTGGAAGAACTTAGTTAAATGATGACCAGACTGTAGCCATGACATGAGCTGACACAATTCTGAGGACTGGCCTCAAGGGAATGGGAACAAATGGACCCTCAAACTGAAAACTAACTGTGCTTAAAACAATCATGATGATACTGGATCAGACCACCAGGTGATCAATTTCAAGATGACTGTCAGAGCTACTGTGCTCTTTCTGCATGTAGCCCCCTGCCTCCACCTGCACGCCCCTGAAACTCCCCTTTAAAAGCTCTTGGCCCTGATGGGCAGTTGGGAGTTGGCTTTTGGTTGCAAGTCCACCTTCTCCCCAGGTTGTCGGCCTCCTGAATAAAGCAATCTTTCCTTTCCTACCAACACTTGCCTCTTGAGTGTTAGCTTTCAAGCAGCAAGTAGGTGGACCTGAGTTTGGTAACAGGGTTTATGAAACCAAGTTCTACCTGGGGTCTTTGAAGGAGTTTGTTCTCTCTGAGGATTGACCTAGATGGAGGGCACTGGCCTTTTAGGGGGAAGCTTGACTGCTTTGAAATGAGCTTCAGCTATAATGAATAAGCGTCTTCTTTCTCCCTGTGGCAAAGCAGATAGGACAAAAGAAATGTGGAATCCTCAGAGCTATTAATTACTTTGCAAGTGGAGCAAATGGAGCATGCTCAGTCGTGTCTGACTCCTTGCCACCCCATGGACTGTGTAGTCTACCAGACTCCTCTGTCCATGGGATTTCCCATGCAAGAATACTGGAGTGAGTAGGCACTTCCTCCTTCAGGGGAATCTTCCCAACCCAGGGATCAAACCAGTATCTTCTGCATTGGAAGGTGGATTCTTTACCACTGTGCCACCTGGAAAGCCCCATTGGCCATTACATATAACTAAATGGGATATGTTTCCAGTCCCATAAGTCTGGTAGTCTGAAGCATCCAAACACTTAATCCCATGTGTGGACTTCACACTTAAATGGTGATGTCCACATACTGCCAGCATCCCAGGCTTCCTCCTGCTTCCTTCCACCCACAAAGCACAAAGTCATTGGCATAGGGTCAGAAATGTACCTCTTATTCTCAGCCAAAGGGATTCCAAAAGGCACCTTAAATCAAATGATACATTAAAATACCAAGAAAGCAAAGACCCTGAAAGAATTTCATTATTAGGATGGTGAAATAACTTATTCCCTACCCTTGGAGATTTCTGAGTGTGAAAGGAGAGTGCTATAAATAATTACCTGGGATGAAGGCATAAATAGGTCTGTAACACATGTAGTTGACAGATGACCATTTCAGTTACCTAGTTACAGATATTTTATGAGCAAGAATGATTTTGTGGCCATTTAAATGGTGTTACATTACTCTAGAAATTATCTCGAATTTAAAAAATAATTTACCTGAATTTTGGGAGCAACTATTAACAGTACGGAAAAGAAATCAAATTTTGCATTACTAGTTAAAATAAAAAGAACTAGGAATTGTATAGGAGCATGGGCTAATTTGAAGAAAACACATTTTTTCCTCCATGAAGTAACGTTTCTCATCATTTAAGAAAGCAGAGTTGGGACTTCTCTGGTGATCCAGTGGCCAAGACTCTGTATTCCCAATGCAGGGAGCCTGGGTTCAATCCCTGGTCAAGGAACTAGATCCCACATGCTACAACTAAGAATTCACATGCAGCACCAAGCCATAACCAAGATCGAAGATCCCACGTGCTACAGCTAAGACTCGATGCAACCAAATAACTAAAAGTCAATTTTTAAAAAAAAAAAGCTGAGTTGACGGGAAAGTCATATGGAAACAATACTAAAAGTCCTTTTGTTTTGTCATGCCTCCTTCTTCATGCTTTAGTTTCTTCCTTTCTTCTGCAGTTTGAGCAAAGCTTTCTTGATATTTGGGCTGAATAGCCCTTGGCTATTTCCCCAAATTGCTCCTTTTGAGGTTGAGGAATATGGCCTTGCAGTCACCATGTTGACGGGGCTTGAAAATGATTAGATGACGAACAGAGGGACAAACCCACTGGGTGTCAGGCAGTATCTCACTGTCTGCATTGTCTTGGCAGCCGGAAGCTGTTGATTAGAACTGCAGTCTGTGAGTTGCTTGCATTTTAAAAAGGGTGAGAAAAAGATCTCTGAAGTGACTAAGGTTGTCTCATTCCTGGGCCACGAGTTGCTTGTGTGTCTGGCTGGAGAACATGGGAAAAAGGCCACACGATGGGTGACAAAAAGCCTGTGAAGCTGTTTCAAGAGCTGTTGATCCTCGTTAAAATGTGGCATCTGGGGACTTTCACAAAATAATGATATTCCTGGGATTCTGAACAGGACTTGATTATGATTCAGAGTGACAGGGGATCCTCCCTACAAGCCCACAGTTGAGGAAATATTTGCAGAAGGAGGTGAGGAGGGTCACTTACAATGATGCCCTGGTGACCTCTGATGGTGAGTGAATGGGTGCCTATTTCAGCTGGTACTTTGTTAAAAAAAAAATCCCCCAGCAATTTCTAGCCCTGTAATGAGGCCAAGAAAACAGCATGAATATAACAGTGAATACCCAAATGCACCATTTATTTTTAGGAGGAGAAGTGTGACATTTGAATACTAAGACCTTGACCCTTGACTCCAAAAGAAAAAAAAAAAAAGGAAAAATTTTCAAACAGCTATTGTTAATCTGAAATAGAAAAAAATTGCCGATATAAACTGTATCAAACTCAAACTTGGGATAATTAAATAGTTTATAACATCATTTTTAGTAAAAGCTCTATCTCTTTAGCTCTATAAGGGGATTCTATTCTCAAGGCAGAAGATTCATTATGGAAAAAATTCGGGGAATTACTATTTTCCATTATTTAGGATTTTTCATGGGCTAAATTACCAACCTCTTGCAGGAGACTTTACCTTTTGGTTTCAGGAATTCAGTTTATTCAAATTTAGAAACTCAGCTTAAGTGACTAGTTTCAGACAATCCCCCCTCAAAACAAATTACTTTATCTCACTTTGTAAGTTATTCCTATATATAAAATGGGGCTTCCATGATGGCTCAGTGAGCAAAGAATCCACTTGCAATGCAGGAGACACAGGAGATGTGAGTTGGATCCCTGGGTCGGGAAGATCCCCTGACGGAGGAAATGACAACCAACTCCATTATTCTTACCCGGAAAATTATAGTGGGCTACAGTCCATGGGGTTGCAAACAGTCCAACATGACTGAGCACATGGCATATACATAAAATGTGGTATATTTGAAAATGCAAAAACTTATACCCTGGAAAACATTTAAGACATCCTGCAAGGTTAACATTTGTATGATATCAAAATGTGTTTTAAGATATTTTATTAAACATGCTGTATCTGTCATCTTCCATTTCCCTTCACATTAGTAAATGCAGTGTAGAGAAATAGAAAGTTAAAAATCAGCATTTGATGGGAAAAATGACCAAAGTTGATGAACTAATGAATGAATGGATAAACAAAATGTAGTCTATTCCCACCATGGAATAGTATTCTAGAAGCCATGATCTCCATCATCTCACATAGCTTAATCCCCTGGTTGTCTTCTTTTGCTCTGGTCTAGATCAGAATCTGGCAACTTCTCCATCATTCCTGCAATCCTCCACCTAAGGTTTCACTCGTCATTCCCAAGTTGAGCAGACTTGAGAAGAACCATGAGAGCATCCTATCAGCCTTCAGATCCAACTTCAGCACACAGACCACTCTCTTCAAAGAGATGCCCTCTCTTCAGCCCACTGTTCAGAACTCTTCAACTTTAATCCTTTCATATCTAATCAAGTTTACTTTATGTATGGTGGGCAGCACCTCACTTTGGAAAGCAGGTGTATTTTTTTTCGTATTGTTTTCTTGATCCAAAAAGAATTCCCACATAGCAATGTTAAAAGAATAAAGAATAATATAACCAACACAGGCCAGAATTTGGTTAAAATATTAAAAATACTATTGAAGCCTCCTGGGTGTCCTCCAATTTTATTTTTTCCTTCCCTTGATGGAACTGCTATCCCTAAATCTGGTTTTAACTATCCTCTGGGGTTCTTTTAATGAGGAGTGCGAGATTCTTCTTGATTTGAGCATATCACCCTTCATATTGGGTGAGATGATTCATAAAGGGGAGATTTCACATCTAGACTCAGGGTTATCAGATCTAATGGATGCGAATATTTCATAAAGGGACAATCTATTTCATTACCTTTTTATTACTTGACCTAAAATATCATTTACCACCAGGAACACTGACAAATTAAGAGACTTTTAAAAAACGGGGAACACATGTATACCTGTGGCGGATTCATTTTGATATTTGGCAAAACTAATACAATTATGTAAAGTTTAAAAATAAAATTAAAAAAAAAAAACGGTCTATATCATATCTGTTGTGAATTCAGTCCAACCCACAGAGAAATCCAGAATTTACTTCTGTATTGCTTTCTTGCAAATAACCCAGTGTTCCTAATTAATATTCACTTAACATGTGACAAGGTGCTTGTTTCTGTCAAATGAAAGTGAAGTGAACTTTGAAGTGTTTAGTCGCTCAGTTGTGTCCAACTCTTTGCAACCCTATGGACTGTAGCCCTCCAGGCTCCTCTGTCCATGGAATTCTTCAGGCAAGAATACTGGAGTGGGTGGCCATTCCCTTCTCCAGGGGATCTTCCTGACTCAGGGATCGAACCCAGGTCTCCCACATTGCAGGCAGATTCTTTAACATCTGAGACACTAGTGAAAATGAAAAAGTTCGTTTTAATATAAAGTAGGGGACTCCCCTCCTGGAGGAGGGCATGGCAATCCATTCCAGTACTCTCGCCTGGAGAATTCCCATGGACAGAGGAGCCTCTCAGGCTACAGTCCATGGGGTTGTAAAGAGTCAGACATGACTGAGGGACTAAGCACAGCACAGCACAGCACAAAGGACTTCCCTGGTGGGGCAGGGGATATGAATCCTCCTTCCAATGCAGGAAACTCGAGTTCGATTCCTGATCTGGGAAGATTCCCACATGCCATGGAGCAACTAAGCCCATGCACCACAACTACTGAGCCCGAGCTCTAGAGCTTGGGAGCTGCAGGTAGTGAAGCCCAAGCCCCTAGAGCCTGTGTTCCACAACTAGAGAAGCCACTGCAATGAGAAGACTGTGCACCGCAACCAGAGGGTAGTCCCCACTAGAAAAAGACCACACGCAGCAAGAAGACCCAGAGCAGCCAAAAAATAAACAAATTTTTAAAAATTTAAAAAAATTTTTTTTAAATTAAAAAAAAAATTTTTTTAATTCTAAATTTAAAAATTTAGAAATAAATATAAAGTAGGATTTTTTCCCCCTCTAATTACAGGTTTCAGTCATTTCTGTGCCCTGTTTTCCAGTCCTAAAATATTGCTGGCAGCTCACTTGATCTGGGAAATGAATTGAAATACTCTATTGAGGGCACAGGAGAGAGTTGGAAATAACTGATATGTATGATAAAGTCACAGAAAGCTGCAGAGAGAATTCACATTGCTCAATTAAGCAAAAAAATTAACTTGTGTTCTTTGGTGGTTGGTGGCAATGGAATTTACAAAATGATAACATTTAGGTAAATTCTACACATCTATTTTGTATATACAAACAAGTAAATTGAAAACTCTAGGAAATGTATAAGTTGGTAAGTGTTTTTGTGGGTGTCTTGGGTATCAATGGGATGTGTCAGCATTTACCCTTCATTTCTAACTTACTCAGCAGACAGCATGAGAAGACAATCAGTGAAGTCAGGATTGTATGGCATCGTGGATGACAGGGTCTCACATGCCATTCTTTTTTTAAAAAATAATTCTATTTAGTTAGTTCTTTCTGGCTGTGCTGGGTCTTCCTTGCTGCTGCTGGGTCTTTGTTGCTGCGCAGGGTTTTCTCTAGATGTGGCAAGCAGGAACTGTTCTCTAGTTTCATTCTCATTGCAGTGGCTTCTCTTGTTGCAGAGCACAGGCTCTAGGGTGCATGGGCAACTCCCGGGCTCTAGAGCATAGACTCAGTAGTTGTGGCGCACCAGCTCAAGTTGCTCTGTGGCATGTGGGATCTTTCTGGACCGGGATCGAACCCATATCTCCTGCATTGGCAGGCCAATTCTTTACCACTGAGACACCAGGGAAGCTGGGGGACACTTAACATCCTTGCAGGGAAGTGGAAACATCTCCCTTGTATCTGACTGTCAAAGGCCAGCATTTATTTAAGCCTCAAAGAATGCAAGAAACATTTCATTAGAAAATATTCGACCCTAGAACACACATTCTACTTTAGAAAACAGAACGTTGACTGTTAACATTTTGTTTAGAGAAGCAATGTTTGCAGAAATTGAGGTCTATAGAATTTCGGAGGAAAATGTTTTCAGTCTGCAATAACTACTTCCGACACTTTCATGCTTAGAAGCTATTGTAAACTCTGGCCAATTTTTTCTTCAGACCTGGGAAAAAAATGTAATTGTAAAGCACATGAAAGGGATGTGTCAACAGTCTGTTTCTGAACCATCTGTGAAAGTTACTGCAGTCAGTATTTTATTTATTTTGAAGGAGCATCAGAATTGGGCTTCCCAGGTGGCACAATGGTAAAGAATCCTCCGGCCAATGCAGGAGATGCAAGAGATGTGGGTTCAATCCCTGGGTCGGGAAGATCCCCTGGAGAAGGGAATGGCAGCCCACTCCAGTATTCTTGCCTGGAGAATTCCATGGACAGACCATGGGGTCGCAAAGAGTCGGACACCACTGAGGGAGTCTGACACCCATCGGAATGGGAGGCAGACTCCCTCTATAATTAAAATGGATTTCAGTAAATATAGTCATTCTTGAAGTAAGAGGTATGACAGTGTTCCATGGAATACCTGTGAGGCTGGGATCAGCACTCTCTGCCACGGTTGTGGGTCATTGTCGGCTGGGTCTGTGCCCGGTGCTGCGGGCATCTCTGGGCATCATCTCTGTGCTGCTCCATCTCCACCTGGTCCTCAGAGCTCTGAGTTCTCAGACCTGGACTGCAGCACTGGGACGTGGAGGTGCCACTCTATGTGATGACTGGTTTTCTCCCTCTCTGCTATTCACTTCCTGTGTGGACAGAGAAGTGTGTTATTTTTGCAGTCATCCTTTCTGACTAGTGCAGAAGGAGGCTGTGGTCTTCACCTCGTGATGGAGAAGAAAGTTCTTGCTCGAGAGATGAGGTTGTTGGGGGCTCCAGGCTCCTATGTGTGGACTTGCCTGTTGTTGGTGTGTGGGTGTAAACTCAAGAGTATATGTGTGTGAACAAACATGGAAGAGGCACAGTTTCATCCCATTTCCAGGCACTGCACTCCCATCACCATCACACTAGTGAAAAATCAGCACTTTTCTTTTTTTTAATTTTTATTTTATATTGGAGCTATAGTTGATTTTGTGGTCAGGTGGATGGCAAAGTGGTTCAATTCTACATGAGAGAGAGAGCGAGAAAGAGAATAGTCACTCAGTTGTTTCTGACTCTTTGTTACCCTATGGACTGTAACCAGCCAAGCTCCTCTGTCCACAGAATTCTCTAGCAAGAACACTGGAGTGGGTCGCCATTTTCTTCTCCAGGGGATCTTCCTGACCCAGGGATTGAACCCTGGTCTTCTGCACTGCAGGCGGATTCTTAACCGCTGAACCACCAGTGAGACCTTCAGTTATATGTATATCAATACACATTTCCATTCTTTATCAGATTCCTTTCCCTTATAGGTTATTACAGAATACTGAGTCGATTTCCTTGTGCTTTACAGTAGATCCCTGCTGACTATCTATTTTGCATGTAGTACTGTTTATATCAGTGGGTCTAATAAGGAATCAGTCCCATCAAAGGCTGATGGAGGCCTAGGTGATTCCATTTTGACCTAACACACCAAATTTTTTTAATAGTAAAATGATGAAATGAGATGATAAAAACTGAGATGTATTTCAACTGCTTATATTCTCTGAATTCATACTTTTAATACATGACAGTATTTTTAATAGATTCTTGGGCTAGCTACATATACTTACATCACTTAACAGATACTGATTCATAGCATGTTGTGAATTTTGTTGTCTGGTACTGTGCAAATTGTAAAATATCATTGAATTTATTGTATCATAACTTGCTTCTATCTAAAACCAAAAGAATAAGGAGCCAAGCTGAAAGCTCCTATCTAGCAGTCTTAAATATCCATTTAAAAAATGAAAAATGTAGCCAAACATCCAGATGGCTGTTCCCAATTTACCATCCCAGCGTGAGGATATTTACAAATATCCAGGAGTTTGCACATTGCAAACACCACTAGCTCTAGTTTTCTCTGCATTCTGTGGATGCTCATCACTCTGCCCAAGTCTTCCAGAGCACTGCAATTAATCTCTTTGTGTGAGAGTCCTTCAGCACGGTCATCTGGTTTTTCTCCTGACTCTTTCTTTTTTGGAAACAAGATAGCAATCACTGTTAAATTAAGATAAATCTGAGTTTCTAAGTAAGTTTTCAAGGACAGCTTTGGAGAAAATAAAAGTAAGGCTATAGCTGTAGAGAAAGGATAAAGTGGATGGAGTGAAATAATGCTGTGATTTGAGAAAATGCAAACCACAGATGTAAAGGGAAACAAGATGGCAGGTTTATCATTTCCAAGAGGAAGCTAACCATATTTAAATTTGCAACATGCCCATTTTGTCTTCTCTCTTTCTTTCTCTTTCCTTCTTCTCTTTCTCATAAACCAAACACTGCAAAAAACAAGAGGAGGGTGGGAGGGAGGAAGGGAAGGAAGGATAGAAATCTTTCCTCTAATGAGTCTTTTCAATTTTCCTAATAAATTATGAACTTACTTAGTGTAAAAGGTGTAAAAACGTATCAACAATCCATCATTTTGCAGATGTATCACTTTCCATGAGGTGAGTTATGGTGACTGTGCTTAAAATAATTCTTAAAAGTGCAAGAGAGTTTAGAGATATTCAGTAAGCATTTAAACTGTTGGGATAAAAGGACCCATTTATTCATCAGCCAAGTCCATTTCTGTTAGGTTGATTCAATCCAGTAAAATGTAAATGTTACTCATGTGTCACTGGACAATTAATCAACATGTAGGGTTAGCCTACTTAGATCTAGGGATTAATAATCATTTCCTGCACAAAAAATCCATATTATCAGTAACCTTTTGCCTTGGTCTTACTAGACTACAGGTACTATGCTGTGTGTGTCCTTTAATTGAGATAAATTTTATTTTTTGCCAGAATGAAAGGTACAGGGAAACATATCTAGTGAGCCAGAGGGGGGAAAAAAACATATGTCTTTATGTTTAACCCTGCTCTTTGCTTTTTTCTCTTAGAAACCTTGGCTTGCATTCAAACTCTGATCAACTTAAAAAAAGAAAAAAGAAAAGAAAATTAAACAAAAAACCTGTGGTATGAAATACTTATGACCTTGTTCTTTTTTTCTGATTAAAAGGCACTAAAAGGTGAGGATAGGACATCACGGATTAGGCAAGATTGACAATTATCTTAAGGGGCTAAAAATGACTTTGAGTAGAATTAATTCACATGAAAAGTTTAAAATGTAGACTGCTTTAGAATGCTGTTTACCCCAAGTTCATTCATGCAGACAAAATATGTTAAAAATCAGGGGATCAGTTTTTGATTCAACTAGGAGGTTGTCCTCCTGAGTCATTTTCACTCCCTTCCAAGTTGCTGCTACAATATCTGTGAATTGATTTTATTTTTGAGAAATAAATCAACAAGGATTAAGAAAGACAGAGGAGACCACAGGAACAAAAAAAGTTGGAAGCTAAACTAAATTATAGTCCAATGTGCTGTGCTGTGCTTAGTCTCTCAGTGGTGTCTGACTCTTTGTGACACCATGGACTGCAGCCCACCAGGATCCTCTGTTCATGGGGATTCTCCAGGCAAGAATACTGGAGTGGGTTGCCATGCCCTCCTCCAGGGGATCTTTCCAACTCAGGGATCGAACACAGGTCTCCTGCATTTTCTTTACCATCTGAGCCACCAGGGAAGCCCCTATAGTCCAATAGGGAAAAGCTAAGCAACAATCCAGTTTATTCCAAAGACCTACTCAGAGGTTCAAGAATCCTGACACCAGAAGCCTATAAACAGCTAGACAGGCAATGTTAACATAACAGCATTTGCTTAAGAAGTTTGATCTCTTCTCTAGCTGGCAGAACCCATGGTATATTTCCTGTGATGATTATAATGGGCTCAGGTACACTTGAAGATGAGCTATTATACTCCATTCCTGCAGAGCATCCTGGACCCAGAGGAGATGCACAGCCCTCCCTACCAGCTGGGCTCCAGAGTGATGATGGCCAGACCCCACCTTCCACACCATGCTCACAAGATCCACCTCTGAGGAGCTGCAGGAGCCAATGGGGAAAAACAAAGGTACCAGGATCAAATGTAACTTAGGTGTTAGGATAAAATTTACCAGTGAAAGCCTCATGCTCAGGTTAAAAAAATACCCACTGTATTTTAAACAACCTAAATAAAAGAAAATAGGAACTGATTTTAAAAGTGGCTCTGGATTTGGCAAAAGTAATGCCCTTATGTTGATGATGGATGTGAAGAGTTAGAATAAAATTATTTTATAGAAAAAATAAATAGAGTTTCCATCTTTTCAGCCATCATGGAAATAAAAATTGTGACCTCAATGAGATAGCAATTTAAGTCCATCAGATTGGCAAAAAGATTTAAAATTTTATAATATCAAATGTTGGTAAAATGTGAAACTACAAGGATTCTTCATATACTGCCAGTGGAAGTGTATTGATGTGGTTGTATTTGAAAATAAATTGCCATTTATTACTAAGCTGAAGATATGCCCACCCTATGACACAGATATTCTATTACTGTATATTCTCTAGAGATGCAGGTTCAGTTGTTTCTCATGTCTCCTAGAATAAAAACCCAAAGTCTAACAAAAAGCAAACAAACAACAACAACAACAACAACAAAGGAACTGGCATCAAAGGTTTAGTGAAACAGCCCAGCTCAGCCTGCACTGGACATTCTCCACCACGTGTTCAATATCATTGTCCCTTGCTCTTAAACCAGTAATCAGGGTTCACATCCATGAGGAAATCTTCCAGCCCAAAGGTACACACTGAACAAGCAAGAACACAGCAAGAAGCAACTTGAAGGGATTAGAGCTTTGCAGAGAAGAAAATTTATAAAAGAGATAAATATCAAGATAAATATCAAGACATAGGATGCAACCAAAATATACTGAGATGTAGAAATTACCCTAAAAACAAATTACTGATATGTGTTGAAAATGGTTGCCTCTGAGTAGAAGAATCAGTATGAGTTCAAGGATTTAAAAATATGTGTGTGGGGGGCGGGGGGCGGGGGCGGGCTTTCTTGGTGGCTCAGTGGTAAAGAATCCACCTGCAAAGCAGTAAACACAGGTTCAATCCCTGGGTGTGGAAGATCCCCTGGAGGAGGGCATGGCAATCCGCTCCAGTATTCTTGCCTGGAGAATCCCATGGATAGAGGGGTCTGGGGGGCTGTGGTCCATTGGGTCTCAAAGAGTCAGACACGACTGTAGTGACTGAGCACACACACACATATACATATTTGCCTTATTGAATTATTTGACTCTAAGCACCCCACTCCAGTACTCTTGCCTGGAAAATCCCATGGACGGAGGAGCCTGGTTGGCTGCAGTCCATGGGGTCGCTAAGAGTTGGACACGACTGAGCAACTTCACTTTCACTTTTCACTTTCATGCATTGGAGAAGGAAATGGCAACCCACTCCAGTGTTCTTGCCTGGAGAATCCCAGGGATGGCAGAGCCTGGTGGGGTGCCGTCTATGGGGTCGCACAGAGTAGGACATGACTGAAGTGACTTAGCAGCAGCAGCAAGAGGTTGTAAATGCCTAACTTCAATTTTTTAAAACACAGTGATTCGTGCCATTTTTTCCAAGTGTTCTTCCAGAAGTTCAAGTTTTCATTTAAAATTGGTTAAGGTGCCTCATGACATGTTGAATCATCTGATAATTCCTTAAAAGAGGCTGACTTCTTATAGTTCAAATGATCTTATCTGTGATTTTGCCCTGTTAAGTGGGATTATGGCCAAAGCAAGTCCAGATTCATCAGAATGCAGTCAGCTCAAAGGTGAAAAAGTGAAATTATAAAACCACTGAGCTCTACCAGCTGTCTCAATCCCATTATGGGTATGTTACCAGACAGAATCCACTTCAAAACAACTTCAAGGAGTACAATTAAGTGTTTAATATCAACATATTGAATTAATGATGCAAAACTAAAGTATTACTGCTGAAACTCAAAGACATCCTACAGATCAAAAATATTCATGCAGATCGGAAATTGCTTTTGATAGACCATTCATTCTAGTACCCAAGAATTTTTTAAAAATCACTTAGTACTAGAAATTATGAAATGTAAATATGGTCAAGCTAGGTAGAATTAATCCCTGCCTCCCGCAAGATGCTATTGAGAAATCTTGGAAACCTATGTTGCTTATCTTGTCCCTCCTCTATTCTCAATCCTCTTTGCTAGGTGTTTGGACTGCATATCTTGGGAGTATAGATATTAACACGAAAGCAACAAGCAAACCAAAGCAAAACAACAGGCATTGTGTGACTGTTGCTTGTGAGAAAGTGAAGAAGGTGGTTCTACTTCTAAGATTTAAGGTGGAAATGGAGCATGATAGGCAAAGAAGTACAAGGAATGAGCAGAAGGAGAGCCAAGCTCTGCCAGGACTTTGGTAAACCCAGCATGGGGTTAATTTCACCCTCTTCCCAGCCTCTCTGCTGGTGCCCTTGAGCCCCACATAGTCAAGCTTAGTGGACTTGGCCAAGAGAAAGGAAGCCCATAGATAATTGGGACTGGGAATTCTGAGGATATTTCCCAATGATTGAGAGACCAGAGGATATTTTTACATATATATCTGGCTGCACTGAGTCCTAGTTGTGGTAGCATGTGGGATCTAGTTCCCTGACCAGTGATTGAACCTGGGCCCCCTGCATTGGGAGCAAGGAATCTTAACCACTGGACCACCAGGAAAGTCCTCAGAGGATGTTTTTAAAGTGTAAGTTTATGAACAGAGATGCCTTGCATTCAATTTTCAGTTGCCACTGTATCCATAATGGAAACTCTTCCTTTGGCCCCTCTGCCCCTCACCTAGCTTCACCAGAATATACGCAACTCACTAATGCTTTGTGTAAGTAAAGATGTGAAAATAAAAGAAGGTGCTGAGCTTTAAACCTGGGGTTCATAGCTTGCAAATGAGGGGGAAGCTTGGAAATAAAAGCAAAAGTGAGATGTGACTGCAGGATCATAAGCCTCAGGAATCCTCATCACGTTGAGGGAAGGCTTTAGACATCCACAGAGGAAATAAAGAGAATCAGTTCCAAACCAGACTATGCAGATGCCAAGACCAGCAGATCTCAGCCAAATCCTGGGCAATTTGTATAAGAAACAGGACGCAAAACTGCTAAAAAACAAGGTAACAACCTGGATGAATTGAGTTGATCTTACTGCCAAAACAAAACACAATGTATTCTACATTGTGAATGGATAATGAGGAAAAGATTTCCGATGGTGGAAGGACCAAATCACATGTAAATATATATTTATTTAATTGTCATCATTGAAAAGAACAGGATACTATGAAATGAGGGTAGTCCTAAAATGGAAGTCTGTTGAAGGGGAGGCCATGTTGATTGCCTTTCTTCTCCATTCACTGTTTATTTGGTTGTGATATGTTAGAACCTGCATTATGTGCATTGATGTGCATGGTAACTTTCACCTCCAGAATAGAACAAAGCCTCTTGGTCTTCATATATGAGGTCTAAAGGTGACTGATAAAATTTGACCAGTTTATGAAACTTTATTTTTTTTTTTTTACTATTTGTTTTTATTTATTTGGCTGCACTGAGTATTAGTTGCAGCATGCAGGACCTTCGGTTTTCACTGTGGCACGTGGGATCTAATTCCCTAACCGGGGATCAAACCCAGGCCCCCTGCATTGGGAGCACAGAGTCTTAGCCACTGGACCACCAGGGAAATCCCTAGGGAACTTTAAAATGACCGTGTCTTAGCCCAGATAGCCACTCATGAAAACGCATATCCTGAAAAGTGCATTTGTCCCCCAACTATGAAAGCATGAGGCTTAGAACAGAAGATCCTGACACCCATATATATTCCATAGAAGCAGTTACCAAGTAGTTCAGCAGATTCACAGAGGTCTATGCCTCTGCTAAGATCATGGACTTTGACTTAGCTAGAAGATAAGTTTCAAAAAATGGTAGTGAGTGATCTCAGTGTTGAGGTCAAAGTCATACACACACACATACACATATACTCACACAAAAACACATGTCCACACAAATCTACATGTACATATATACACACATCACACAAACCAACATATACTCATGTACACACACACACACTACACCTGCACATATACACACATAGACACAGGTGCAGAGTATAGATATGTCTCCCAGGCAATGACCACAAGCAAAGTTCAACAGCCAGAGTCATGGAAATCTGTGCCCCTTGTCCCATCATCCAGTATTCTCTATTCCCTAGAATATGACATACCCACTTCTAAGACTGGATTCCAAGACTTTCTTTTTTTTTATTATTATTTATTTATTTGGCTGCAATAAGTCTTAGTTGTGGCACACAGAATCTTTGATCTTCATTATAGCGTGTGGGATCTTAAGCTGTGTCATGTGGGATTGAGTTCTCTGGCCAGGGATCAAACCTGGGAACCTGCATTGGGAGCATAGAGTCTTAGCCACTGGACCACCAGGTATGTTCTCTCCGAGACTTTCAAAACATGGACCAGTCTGCATTTCCTGCCCCATCTCTGAGTTCTGTCTCCTACTCCATTTAAACTGGATTTTGTCAACTTTCAATAAAGGAGATCACACCTCCAGAGTTTCCCTCACTCCTGCTTACTCCTGTAGCATCTTCTTTGCATCTCCAAAGGCAGAATCTTGCCTACCAACCTTGAAAATGTGTCCAGACCTCCTATCTGTATTTGGCCTTTCCCATAGAGGACTGTGGGAGCCCTTTTCCATCCTACACGTGCAGCAACACTTATAAATTCCCATCTGAGACTGCATCCACTCAGCGATGAGGGCAGAGGTTGGCCATCCTTCTCCATGCTCCCCATAAAGTCACTGACAATGTCGGCACCATTAAACTGAGTTGTAACTACTTAAATTAATAACGGAAATTTTCTTCTCTGTATTTTTCCTCTGCCTTCCTTAAGTATATTGAGAAGGTTTAGAACAATGTCATAAAGTGAAAATTCCCCAAAACATAAGATTGGCAGACCTAATATGAAGGCTTTTCTTCACTTTTTCTGCCTGAAGTGCTGTGGCCAACTCTTTTCCTTGTAGGGTGAGCCCATTCCCACAGTTTCCGCTGAAAAATCACAGATGCTCACTTTTCCATCCTCCTTTGAAGTCATAGGCAAGCAAGTGGCTAAATTCTGACCAATGAGATGCTAAGAAGCATCTTGGTGCTTTGGTGTTTCTGGAAAATTTTTTTTCTCACTAATAAGAACAGAAATGCAGACAGTGATTTTTTTTTCCCCTTTTTTCCTTCCTCTTTTATGATCATTATCATGGGATAAAGTGTTGCCTGGAGCAGCAGCAGCCACTTTGAGACAACGAGGAAACAAATTTGCATATAAGACTCAAGAAATAATCTTATGCCTTGATCATACCATTGATTCACTAAGGCATTCCTTGAAATTCCCTTCTGGAGCAATTATGAGATAATACTTATTCATACAATATGTGGCCTATTATGTCTGCCATCTTTCCCTTAGCATCATGTTTTCAAGGTTCATCCATACAATTCATGATGCTTTAAAACACTTAACTGGTGATATAAATAGACAAGTAGACTTAAACACCCATGGGCATTAGGAGAGGGGCAGTCCTTCATAATGGTTAGGACCGTGATTCTGGTGATGGAACTGAATTGAAATCCCAACTCTTCTCCTTACCAGCTGTGACGCATTAGAGAAGTTGTCTGAATTCTCTGTGCCTCTCTTACTCATTGGTTGAAATGAAGTGACAATAACACTATAAGATGTTAAGATTTGAGGCAATCCGTGACTTGCAAGAGTGAGTGCTTGTTAAGAGTCAGCCTTTACTGAGCTATTATTATTATGAAATACCCAGTAGATGGGAATTTCAGGCCAGGAAAGGGTGCATCGTCCCATCCACCCCCTAAGCTTTATTCATCTCTCTAGATCATCCCCTAACGCAGGGCTGGGAAACACCAGGCATGTAATACAGGTTTTCTGAGGGAATAAATCAATTGTTGAGTATATATTCCTCATAAAATCCTTTATACATTCCCTTCAGTTTGCCAGATCTTTTGGTTTTCAAGAAAAGACAGACATAAAAAAATCATATGAAATCACACAGCCATTAAATATTAGTAATCAATGAAAATATTCAAATAAAACATCTTGACTGGTCAAAGGCTTCATGTTTCAACTTCTAAAGTATATGTGTTTTGTTTCTTTTTTCCCCCTCAAAAACAAATAGGTAAAAAGACAACATTCATAGTTGCAGAGAAGTAGATTCACTCTTATTGAGGCAGTAGAGATTTATTAAAGGATTTTAAGATTCTCCAAGAATGACTGAAGTTGACAGAGGGAAAGATTGTAGGCAGAGCTTCTGCAGAACCATTTAACAGGACTGTTTTTCTATGGGAACCCCAGTGACTCTGCCTTAATGAACCCCCACCCCATCACTATCCTTGACCCTATGCTGCTTCCACTATCAACTTCTTACACAGTGCCTCCTACAGATACACCTGAGGATCAGAACTGAGTTCAGATGCTCACACCGATACATGAGGAAACTGAGGACATCATTTATTTTTGATTCTGAGTTTAGGTTATCAATTCCCAGCAGGAGATGTTATCCAAACATACAGTTTTAAACTGGAGTAAGCTGATGGTTGGTTACGAAAGGGAATCTAATTCCCTTTTCTCCCAGACACACAGTTGTACTGTGTGTCCCAGCATCCTTTGCAGGAGGCAATGTCATGTGACCAGGTTCTGTCCAATGGAAGTGGCCGAGTGTCAAGGGCTGTTTTCAGACTCCACTCATAGACTCCTCCCACACAGTCCTCGTTCTAGTCTCTCTCCCCAGCAGCTGGCAGGATTCACAGACACAACAAAGCTCTCTTGGGTTCTAGGGATTACAAGACCAGAGTATGCAAGGGGCCTGGGTCCCTGAGTGACTGTAAGAAACAGAATGCCCTACAGCCCTGAGCTACTTGGACTCTGGGGTAAGCCGTGGAGATGCAAGAGTGTACGTGTGTCTGTAGCCACCATTATTTTAAACTAATAAAGGGCAGAACTGAATAATAAAGAAAAAATGTCTCAGGTAAGCAATGCACCTTCAATTTTAAATTCAATAAGTTTGATCACTAAAGTTTTCAGGCATTTTAAAAAGAATAAGCCCAGGAATTCTATGGAGGTATAGTCATTAGGACCCCTTGCTGTCACTGCTGGAGAGCCTGAGTTCAACCCCTGATGTAGGAACTAAAATCCCATGATTAACTCATTGCAGTTTAAAAAATAAATTAATTAAAAATAAACAGAATAATAACCCCGATCACCCCAATTAGTTATTATGGATTTATAAACCCATCAGTATTCAGTCTCTACATCGACACACACCAAACATTTACAGAGCTGTTAATGCTTTGTCGAATGAATCACCTGATAACTAGGTTTCAAAATGCAACCATATAAACTATCGAACACTGCACAGCAACCAAAACCCTTATAAAACCTTGTAAAACCTCTCTCAAGAAAATGCACCAGACTCACTTTACGACCTGCTCTATTAGGTATTGAAATGTTTGCATATTTAAAGGCTTTCATGGTAGAGAGAAAATCATTTCTTTTTCTTTATGGGTCATTTACTTTCCTGCATGTTAAGTTAACAGGAGAGAAAAAAAAAGCTGACATTTACTCTAATACATTATTGGATATAAATATGTATGAGTCTCAAATGCATTCCTCCCGGGAATGCAGGGCATGTGAACTCAGAGCGTTGGTCTCTTCAGGCCCAGGAAACTTTGCTGTAATGTCTCCATAATTGACCCTTCCCAGACAGTCTCCCTGAAAATTCCCTCTGTATGCAATTTTTAGTTCAATTGTTATCTTCCAGGTTATCTAGATACTGATCTCTCACCACATGTTAAGAACCGAAAGGAATATCTTAGAAAATTGGGGGGAAAAATGAAAAAATCAAACATGGAATTGTTATTGATATTTTTAAGACTGGACTCTTTTGCCATCTAGAAAGCCACTGACTGATCTTTTATCTTCTACTCTGATTCTTTGTATTTGGCCTGGAAAGGGATGTGGTGGCATTTTGACCTTATTCTGTATGATGCCAACCTCAGGATGAAACCTCTTGGTTAAAATCTTGGATTCTGGATTCAGAATGCTTGGGTCTCAATCCTGACTTCATCACTAACTTGTTCTGTGACTCAAGGGAATCCTTTAAGCCTCAGTGCCCTCGTTTAAAAAATGATGAAACCAAAGACTACCACAGGGGTGAAGGGGTTTTAATGAGATACCCAAGGCAGTGCCCGTTACACAGTTAATTTTTTTAATGAGGAGTAATAATTTTTTTTCACTTAAAAAAGTTTATACAATTTTTAAAGGTTACTTTTCATTTACAGTTATTACAAAGTATTGATTATATTCCTTGTGTTGTACAATACATCTTTGCAGCTTATCTTACACTCAGTAGCTTATATCTAACTTTCCCGACTCCTGCACTGCCCCTCCTCTCTGGTAACCACCAGTTTGTATATCTGAGTCTACTTCTTTTTTGTTATATTCACTAGTTAATTGTATTAATATTTTTTAGATTCTGCATGTAAGTGATATCATGCAATATTTGTCTTTGTCTGGCTTCTTTCACCTAGCATGATAGCATGCAAATAGCAAAATTTCATTCTTTTATATGGCTGAGTAATACTCCACTGAATATACGTACTTCTTCTTTATCCATTCATCTGTTGATGGACACTTAGGTTGCTTCCCTATCACCATAAACATTATTTACATATTTACAATTGTAAATAATATTGCTATGAACATTGAGGTGGAGATATCTTTTTGAGTTTGTCTTTTTTTTTTTCATGGAGGGGATATATACCCAAGAGTGGAATTGTTGGATCAAATGGTAGTTGTATTTTTAGTTTTTCTGTTTGTTTTGTTTATTTATTTTTGGCCACATAGCATGTGGGATCTTAGTTGCCCAACCAGGGATTGAACCTGCAGCCCCTACAATAGAAGCACTGAGTTTAGCTTAGTTTAATGTTTTGAGAAACGGCCATATTGTTTTCCAGAGTGGCATCATCAGTTTATATTCCCACCAACAGTGTACAAGGGTTCCGTTTTCTCCACATCCTGGCTAATATTTGTTGTTTGTGTTGTTTTTGATGCTGGCCATTCTGACAGATGTGAAGTGCTATCTCACTGTGGTTTTGATTCACATTTCCCTGATGATTAGTGATGTTGAACATCTTTTCATGTCCCTGTTGGCCATCTGCATTTCCTCTTTGAACCACACAGTTCATGTTTGGTACAGCTCAGCTCTTATTTTATTTAGACATAGAAATATTTTTTAATACCCTATGTGTTTGAATCCCAGAGCACCATTAGCAACCAGCAGCTCATTTTTCTGATACTCTAGAGAAAAAAGCTCAGCAAAATTTTATAGTAGGTGCCAGTCATTCTCCTCTTTGAGTTGAGCATCCACAATGGGCCAGGGATTGGGCACAAAGTAAAGATACTAAAAATACTGCCATGACTCGAACAAGTTCAGTTCAGTTCAGTCACTCAGTTGTGTCTGACTCTGTGACCTCATGAACTGCAGCACGCTAGGCTTCCCTGTCCATCACCAACTCCGTGAGCCTGCTCAAATGCATGTCCATCGAGTCAGTGATGCCATCCAACCATCTCATCTTCTGTCGTCCCCTTTGTGGGAGTTTGGGGATCTCATTCTCTGTTCTTCTTTCTTCCCGTGGCTCACACTCTTTCCCCACTGCCCTCAAGATGGCAACAGTAGCCTACGGACCCCCAAAGAAGTTTATCCCCTGAATCCCCATTCTCTCTACAGCAACACAGAATTATCCTCTTGCAGTTCTGGAGGCAAGAAGTCTGACCTGGGTCTCAGTACGTAAAATCAAGATACAGTGGGTCCTTCCAGATGTTCTAGAGAGAAAATGATCTTCTGCCTTTTTCCAGTTCTAGGATCCAGGGAGGGGGCTCTATGGGGACAAAGGGAGCTTCATGCTTTTCCTCTCTCCAACCTCAAACCTCCTGACTTCACTTTCTTCCTCTGACAGTCACCATCCATCCTGGTCCAGACCTCAGGCTACAGAAGAGGGGGAGGACTAGGGCACACAAACTATGACCCCACCCTCTCAGAGATAGGGCAGAGCTGGGAGAGGGAAAACATGAGAGGAGTGATCAGCTATTGATGTCAGGCACATCCCTGACACTCTTGGGACCAGGCCAGATGGAACACAATGCAGATGGATGCAATCTGTGTCTAACCTGGGAACAAGGTAGAAAGACAGACATGGTGATTCTCTGTACTTCTGGTAGGTCCTTATACATGTACGACAATCCCCAGAGACACCAAGACAATAGTGGGGGAAGGGAGAAGAGGCATTTGCTCTCCAGGTACCGTTGTCCCCCCACTCCCACTAGGTGCCTTCATCTGAGCCGGGAGGTGAGTTCCATTTCATTCTTAGGCTCTGCTTTTGATTTTATTTGAAATAGACTCAAGAGGAAAGTGAAGTTTTATTTTTTTCTCTCTCCTGTGTCTCCTTTCCAAAGTGAATAAATGAAAACTAGACCAATAAATAGGGTTGATTGTTCATGAAAATGGAGTAGAACTCATATGTTTCTGTGAAGGTATAGAATTATTACCCTGACTGTCTTGTGTGCCCCCAAAATATGCCCCTTTTAGAAAATCAGAATATTTTATATAGACATATGTCTAAGCCCTTGTAAGTACTTGAGACAGACCCCCCACCAACCCACATTTCAGTGTCTTCAGACAAGGGATCCAATATCACTTCCAGTCCAGCAAGATGCAAGGTCTTTCCAAACTTGCTAGAACGTAAGTGTCACAGATACCATGGCAGGCACACATTGAGGATGAAGTCAGTGTTAGAAGTTCCCTGCTCTTTTCATTCTTCAAGCTTTAGATGAGGGCTTCCCTGGTGGCTCAGCTCAGCAGTTAAGAACCCGCTTGCCAAAGCAGAAGACACCAGAGACATGGTCTCCGTCCCTGGGTCAGGAAGATCCCCTGGAGAAGGAAATGGCAACCCACTCCACTGTTCTTGCCTGGGAAATCCCATGGACAGAGGGGCCCAGTGGGCTACAGTCCATGGGGTCGCAAAGAGTCAGACACGACTTAGCATGCACAGCCTTAGATGAACCAAATCAAGTATTATTTGGGAAGAGCTATTATTTGAATAGATTGTTGAAATACCATTTGGTCCCAGGACAAATTAAAATTGGCTGCTGTTAGCCTTTCAGAGGATCTGGCTAAACCGGTGTTTATTCATACTCAACTCTGTAGAATTTCCAGTGCCTGGAATGTAAGAAAATATATTATTGGAGGTCGATGTCTGTGTTTTATAGTACTGGCTGATAGGCATAGAGAGGAAAATATAATTAGAATTGTACAAAAGATGTAATCTATCTGGTGCTAATAAGGACTGTCTGTTGATTCTGTTCTTTGTCAATGTTCATTTTCTCAACAAGCAAGGTTTTTTGTTTTTGTTTTTAATTACAGATAAAAGTGAAAAGAGAAACACCAAACACAGTTGCATTGGTTTTGGGAAACTGTCAGATCCATGGCCATATTTAGTTAATAGGCTGTACTTAATACATTCAGAAAACTAAGATCATGGCATCTGGTCCCATCACTTCATGGGAAATAGATGGGGAAACAGTGGAAACAGTGTCAGACTTTATTTTTTGGGCTCCAAAATCACTGCAGATGGTGACTGCAGCCATGAAATTAAAAGACGCTTACTCCTTGGAAGGAAAGTTATGACCAACCTAGATAGCATATTCAAAAGCAGAGACATTATTTTGCCAACTAAGGTCCGTCTAGTCAAGGCTATGGTTTTTCTTGTGGTCATGTATGGATGTGAGAGTTGGACTGTGAAGAAGGCTGAGCTCCAAAGAATTGATGCTTTTGAACTGTGGTGTTGGAGAAGACTCTTGAGAGTCCCTTGGACTGCAAGGAGATCCAACCAGTCCATTCTAAAGGAGATCAGCCCTGGGATTTCTTTGGAAGGACTGATGCTGAAGCTGAAACTCCAATACTTTGGCCACCTCATGCAACGAGTTGACTCATTGGAAAAGACTCTGATGCTGGGAGGGATTGGGGGCAGGAGGAGAAGGGGATGACAGAGGATGAGATGGCTGGATGGCATCACCAACTCGATGGACATGAGTTTGACTGAACTCCGGGAGTTGGTGATAAACAGGGAGGCCTGATGTGCTGCAATTCATGGGGTCTCAAAGAGTTGGACATGACTGAGTGACTGAACTGAACTGAATCCATCTTTAATACTGTTCATCACAGACAGCTCCTGATTACCCTGTCAGCACTAACTTTCCAGTCAGGTGAGTGTCACTTTGGGTGGTGAATTTTTCCACCTAGTAATTAATCCCAGTCAAAACTTCAGAAGAATGAAGCCCCAGCCCATATCATATGATAAAATCATGAGAGACCAAGAAGCAGAAAAGCCTAATCAAGCCACTTCTGAATTCCTCATCCACAGACACCATGAGTGATTATCAACGATCACTACATTAAACCTCTGAATTGTGAAGGTGAGTTTTACACAGCAATGAAAAACTAATATAACCACTGAGTTTTTTGTCAGTGGGGGGGCAGAGGGGGTTGGAGAACAAACTTTATTCAGACAAATTCCCACATTCACTTATTCAACAAATATTTACTGGGCACCTGCTCTGCACTGGGTCCTGAGGCAGAGAGAACAAGTCAGTCAGATCCACTACTTTCCTGATATTTAGTTGCTAAGTGGTGTTCAACTCTTTGTGATCCCATGGACTGCAGTATGCCAGGCTTCCCTGTCCTTCACTATCTCCCGGAGTTTGCTCAAACTCAATGTCCATTGAGTCGGTAATAGCATCCAACCATCTCACCCTCTGTCGCCCCCTTCTCCTCCTGCCCTCAATCTCTCCCAGCATCCTAACTTTCCGAGTCCTCTGTAACTTAAAAGTCAGCCAAGCACAGAGGTCACCACGCCACATGGAACAGCGGCTGCTAATTCTGAGAACAGCACACTTAGGATGCAGAGGGTCTGTCTTCAGTCCTTCAAGGCCAGGTTGGCTTTTCAGGGATGCCAACACCTTCTCAGTTCAATAAAACTTCCTGGTGGTTCTAGTTGCATGGAAATTGGGGTTATTAATCCTGACTTCCTGTTCCAAATACTTAGTGAAGATAAAGACTGACCTAAAGGTGCAGCTTTATTTCAGTTTGAGGTTGAGGCAGTGCATGGGAATCTGACTGAAATTATAAGAAATAACTGGTTGTTGCCACAACTGGGTTCCTGAGAGTCTGTGGTATAAGTCAAAAGTTATTTTTAGGAAAAGAGGAAGAATTTTCAGCTGATATGAGAGAAGGAATAATTGTCTATTCATTTATTTAAGAATTATTTTTTGATCATCTGTTATATGCCTGGCATTGTTCTGGGTGAAATAAAAAACAACAGAAATAAGGTTGATATCGCCATAATGTTTACAATCAAGGTAGGGGAGAAAGAAAACAAGTAAAAACTAAAAGGGTGAGATAATTACAATTCATGGTGATTATCTTGAAAAGTATGAGTCAGGAGAGTGACTAGGGTCCAGGCCATATTGGAAGGGACTCTCTGAGGAGCTGCCATTCCAAGTAAGACCTGATAAATCAGAAAGAGTCATCAGTGTAAGGCTCAGGGGAATGAATATTTCAGGGAGCGAGAAAAGCAAGTAGGATGTGCTAAGGTCTTGAGGTACGAAGGAGCTTTGCTTGTTGGTAAAAGAGCTGAAAGGGTCATGGTGACTTGAGAGCAATGAGTAGAGAGGTAGACAGGGAGCAGGTGTATCCATGAGAACTTGGGTGCTGAGCACATAATATATGTGAAGTCCTAGGCTGCTCAGGAGGAGAAGGCAATGGCACCCCACTCCAGTACTCTTGCCTGGAAAATCCCATGGATGGAGGAGCCTGGTGGGCTGCACTCCATGGGGTCGCTAAGAGTCGGACACGACTGAGCAACTTCACTTTCACTTTTCACTTTCATGCATTGGAGAAGGCAATGGCAACCCACTCCAGTATTCTTGCCTGGAGAATCCCAGGGATGGGGGAGCCTGGTGGGCTGCCGTCTATGGGGTCACACAGAGTCAGACACGAGTGAAGTGACTTAGCAGCAGCAGCAGCAGCAGCAGGCTGCTCAGGTGCTCAAGAATAAAGTGACATAGTTGTGACCGCTAAGGAGCTTTGGAGAAGGGAATGGCAATCCACTCCAGTGTTCTTGCCTGGAGAATCTCATGGACAGAGGAGCCTGGAGGGCTACAGTTCGTGGGATTTCAAAAAGTCGGACACAACTGATCAATTAACACTACTACTGTTAAGGAGCTTACACTCTAGATAAGGAAAAGCTACATGAAATTAAAGAACTGTTGTATAAGAAATATCCATCATTTGTCCCCTCTATCATTTCATCTTAGAAAGCTAGTTCCACCCCGAGCCCTGACCAGAGACTTCCTACTCTTATTACATTGTGACCTCATCTCCTGGTCCCAGATGATTGGTCTGGAAGTAAACATTTGACCTCAGCTAGGCCAATCAGATTCTTTCCACTTGATATTCCATCTATTAGTGACATGGGCTTGACTTGTATCAGGGAAACTCAACGCCAAGGGGCAGCAGAGAAACCGGACCAAGAAAACTCAATGACGGCTGAAAAGAAAAAGAATAATAATAACAGTAATAGCATAGACCCATTAACCACACACTAGATCCCTGACTTTATTCTAAGCACTTTAAATATTGATATGTTTAATCTTCACAACCACCTGTGAAGTAGGTATTTTTAAATTTTTATTTATTTAGATATTTATTTACTTAGGCTGCACTGGGTCTTCATTATTGCGAGTGAGTTTTCTCTAGTTGCAGTGAGCAGGGGCTACTCTCTAGTCGTGGTGCTCAGGTTTCTCATTGCAGTGGCTTCTCTGTTGCAGAGAACCAGCTCTAGAGCACAGGCTCAGTAGTTGTGGCACACGGGCTTAGTTGTCCCTTGGCATGTTTGATCTTCTCAGTCCAAGGACTGACACCATGTCTCCTACACTGGCAGGCTTCTCTGGTGGCTCAGATGGTAAAGAATCTGCCTGCCATGTGGGAGACCTGGGTTCGATCCCTGGGTTGGGAAGATCCACTGGAGAAGGGAATGACTACCCACTCCAGTATTCTTGCCTGGAGAATTCCATGGACAGAGGAGCCTGGCAGCCTACAGTCCATGGGGTTGCAAAGAGTCAGACAGGATTGAGTAACTTTCACTTTCACTTTGCATTGGCAGGTGGATTCTTAACCCCTGGGTCCTCAGGGAAGTCCTAAAATAGGTATTGCTTTAGCTATTTTACAAATGAGAGAACTGAAGCACAGTCTGGAAATGAAAAATGCAGAAAGAGGATCAACAACAAGATACCACTAGGTCCCAAAGGCAAAGAACAACTGATTAACCGCTAACAATCTAAGATCTCAGCAGGAGAAAACTGATACCACTGTGCTTGGCATGTGAATGGTGCTCATGCTCTGTTGTCTGGTTTTCCCCTTAAGAACCTCACACCCCCCACCCCAGCCTTTGAGGAGGTTTGTTCAGGGGCTTTAAGCTCTCATCTGAAAGCCCACATGCCAGGGCCCTCTGTGAAATGAGAGCTGAGGGCAGCCCTCACCCTTCTCACTCCTCAACGTCCTCAGAAAGGTCAGGTTGACTCTTTCACCCAAAGGGCATGTACTCCCCAGCTCGGCATGAGTGAGTGAGTGTGTGAAAGTCAGTTAGTCATGTCTGACTCTTTGCGACCCCATGAACTATATAGTCCATGGAATTCTCCAGGCCAGAATACCAGAGTGGGTAGCCTGTCCCTTCTCCAGGAATCTTCCTGACCTAGGAATCGAACCAGGGTCTCCTGCACTGCAGGCAGATTCTTTACCAACTAAGCTATCAGGTTATATTCAGTATCCCTTCCTATCCTTTTTAACCCACGAAGGCCAAGCCTTTTTGTATTTTTGAAGCCTTCTTCTAAGCACACACTCTTTAGTTTGGTTCTTAACATCACCACTGAAAGGTTGTTGCTGAACCAACAAAAGATGTCAGAATTCTTGGTCTCCAGAGGAGAAGAATTCAATCTGGGGCCAGAGACAAGGCTTGATTGCTCAGAGCTTTTGTGTAATAAAGTTTTATTAAAGTATAAAGGAGATAGAGAAAGCTTCTGACATAGACATCAGAAGGGGGCAGAAAGTATACCCACCTGCTAGTTTTTAGCTGGATGTTATATAGTTACTGCTGCTGCTAAGTCTCTTCAGTCGTGTCCGACTCTGTGCAACCCCATAGATAGCAGCCCACCAGGCTCCCCGAACCCTGCTAGCAGTCTGTTAATGAAAGAAAGGAATGTCTTAAAACCCAGAAAATGGCACCAGGCCCCTCATCCATAAGATGTATTTTGGGATACTCTTAGCATCAGATGAGTTATCCCGGGCCATAAAACAATTGACTTAAATCTTGTATAGAGGCAGGCTACCATAGAAATAGTTTTGTTTACATAGATTAGGGGAACAATGTCTGAGTATAACATACTGGTTTGTCAAGTCAGTTCTGAGCCATTAGGCTGAACCGACTTGAAGATAGAGTCTGGGGTAAATGCATAGTACATTAGCATAGCTTAAGACAAACATTTCCATAAGAAAAATGCATTGGTTAACTCAAGGTTTGAGAATAGGTAACTTCAGGTGGAACCAGGTGTCATTATGGCAACACAGTATTTTAAGAGAAACCTCTTTTTAAATGTGTATAGAGAAGGAAAAAATATATCACTAGTTTGTTTCTTCCTGCCACTTAGAGAGAGAAAAAATGTCTGACACTTGCAGCCTATTTCCTCCATTTGGAGACCCCTGGCCTTCCTGCTTGTTATCCTCTCACCACCTTGCTTCCTGGAAAATCACATAATGCCATCCAGACAGAATGTCGTGAGGTTGTCATTGACTTAACTCTGATCCTGTAGCTCAAAGGTTTGGGAAATCTTGCTGTTGAAGGCATTTTCCTCTAACTGCTCCATAAAGAGACAGCAGGATTAATAGTTGGCTGTAAAATGGGCAATTTGCAAGTTGTGGGATGTGGCGAGATGGTGCCAGAAGGTACCCAGGATCTTCTGCCAAGAGGGAGCAGGGATTTCTTGAGGTCCAAGTGACTCCCCCAAAGGCCATGTTGCTGAAGAAGTGCTGTTTGGAAGAAGCCCCAGGAGGGGCCCACTTCTGAGGCTGGCAGTGAGCAACACAGACTGGGCTCAGTGTTGAGTCAAATCTATCCACCAAAGGTTTATCAAGCACCTTCATGGTGTGCTGTTCTAGGCTCACAGATTAGCAAGGAGAAAAACAGACCAATGATCCTGCCTTCATGAAGCTTACATTTGAGAAGAGAAAGGCAGAAAAGCTAATAAAGTATATTGCATGACACAGAAATACAAATACAGCCGAATAAAGTCAGAAGGGAGATAAGGATTTTTGTTGATGGGGATTGCATTTTAAATTAGGTAGCCTGGAAATGCTTCCCTGAGAAGGTGACATTTGAATAACTTGGGGATAGAAATATAGAAAAACCAAATAATAAATATAATGATGATGATGATGACAATAACAATTACGATAATAATAAACACTTACATATTACTTAGTAGGTATCCCTACTGTCCTAATATTTTACCTCATTGTTTCTTCATTTACAGATAAATAAACTAAGGAGCAAAGAATTAAGAAGCTTGCCCAAGTTCACAAGGGCAGTAAAGTGCAAAGACAGGCAACGACCCAGCAGTCTGGCCACAGTGTCCACTCTCTGAAGCTCAGTGGCCCTTTGTATTTCCTATAATATAGAAGGAAATGTATATATTTGCATGTCCAGAAATAGAGACAAGACTCTTGAGTCCTGCCTTGGCTGCCCATAATCCCCATAATGCGGTAAGTCACTTACCGTCTCTTGCTCCTTATCAAAACATCATTGACAATACAAGCACCTGCTTTTCAGGGCTGCTGTGAAGTTAAAATGAGCTATAGATATACAGTTCTTAAAAGACTTCCTGGAACATGGTAAGTACTCCATAAAGAAGGTTAGTGTCTTGATGATGGTTGTTCCCTTTTAAATCATCAGTATGGTGTACGGGAAAATAAAGTCACCCTTGGTGGAGAGAAGTTCAGGAAACACCGACCTGTCATCTCTGGTAGCTGTTCAGAAGGACCCACCTTCCAACATTTCTTACTTTTTCAGCCGATAAACGTGTCCAGGGAGAAGGGCTTTTTGTTCCCAGTCATCAACAGAGATAAATGGGATGTGCAGACAGGAGAAAAGTGGAGAAGGAAATCCTGAAATTGCCCCTATGGGTCCCCTAGGAAGAAGCATGTGTCCTTGTAACAATATCCCATGGGTCCAAATGCTTGATATTAACAGCATTAATATACCCATGGTTATCTCTGTATAGGGAGTTGTCCTAAGTTCTCTGGTTTTGAAGTTTTACAGAACTGTCCATCCTGCAACCTCTATAGGCAATAATTTGTTAAATGCCTGCACAAAGAAAATGCTAGCCTAAGATGGGGACAGAAACCCTAAAGGAAAACGTAGAAAGTTTTATCTTTATTTTAGACACTCTAGGAACATGAGAGCATCTTATGTTTCCCAAGGAAATACACTTTATTTCACCTCTTTACCTACTAGTCTCTGCTTTTCTTAGCAGCAGTCTTTGAAAAAAACAACAAACTTTCTTAACTGACAAACTCAAACTCTAATCAAACTCCAATCTAAAGGCCCATTAGAGGGAAGGAAAAGGGTCTGATGTATGGAACAGAGTCAGTGAGGTTGCTCGGAATGATGGGGAAGAAGGAAGATCTCTTGGGTGTGTGAGTGGGGCTCTTAGTGAACTTTTACCTCTGTTCTCTCCTTTACAAGTTCCAACTTCCATTCCTTGTGACTTTCAAACAACGGAATGTGTTACTTAAGCCAATTACGTGTCTCTTGTTTTTTGTCTCCCTCTTGGGCAAAATTCTGATTTAATTTCAACCCATAGGAAGTTTGGGCCCATCACATTTGAATGTGGTCATACAGATATGAGATGGCTCCACCCCAAATGTCTCCTGTATCTGCTGTTGTGGATGTGGACAGAAACCTTATTTGTTGGTGGCTCAGTTGGTAAAGAGTCTGCCTGCAATGCCAGAGACCCAAGTTCAAGCCCTGGGTCAGGAAGATCCCCTGGAGAGGGAAATGGCAACCCACTCCAGTATTCTTGCCTGGCCTGGTAGGCTACATCCATGGCGTTACAAAGAGTCAGACATGACTGAGTGACTAAAGTGTATGCGCGCGTGAGTGCACACACACGGTCACACACACACACACACACACAGTCTCAAAAATAGCCCCCAGGCACCCATATGGATTTGGTAGCTGGGGTTCCACCCTTAAAGCACTCATGAAATTCTCCTTTGGGGACTTTGGGACTATCCTCCAGTATCTGTGGGATTTTTATCTAGGTCAGTCCATCAGTATTCACACACAAGTCAGGAACCATCAAAAGACAGAAATTCAGGCATTCGGGACATCTGGTTTACTGCCCCCCCTCCCCGCCCCTTCTCCCCCTTCCTCAACTCAGTGGTCACACCTGCCCCACTTGGCTGCTTGCAGCCACAATAATTTCACATAGACCGGATATCTTGCTGTGAGAGTTAAATATATTTGACCGAATCAATAGCGTTATTGTTCTGGGGCCAAAATATCTCTGGCTCATAACCTGGCTGTTGTTTCCCATATTAAGTGAGTGTGATGTGAATTTCTAGCCCTGCCTTGGTAAAATGTTCCCAGCCCTTTAAGAAGACGAAAGAAATAAGAACAACCCCTCTGAGCACTCCCCGACATAACTTTTCATTTCACCGGTTACACCACAGCAGCAGAACAAATATTACAGGCTCGTGTAGAGTTCTATAATGAATCCAATAAATGGCAGGAGCCTCCTATCCTCAGTTGTTCTCATTTAGGATGTGTTTTTTTTCTCTAATATGTTTCATCCCCAATTCTTTGTGCCGTGAATCCACTACAGTAAAAACCTTTAAGAATCTGAAGTTCACCAGGAGCCATCCTCCACTTACAGCACAGACATTGCTGGCTCTGGCACTCTCTGTGCTGTCATTTTAATCTGAACATAAATACGGGTATTTGCGGCAGCAGTCACTAAAAGTAAAACTGTCAAACTGTCCAAACAAACTCGGAAACCCTGCCTGAGAAATATGTTCACTCTCCTCTCTTATATGGCTCCACCTTTCCTTCAATTCAACCCAGAAGAGTGCAGGAGTAGAGTTGCTCCCCTTCTGCTTGGGATGAGTGGGGACAACCACCTTCTACCACAGCCTATTCTAGAATCAAAACCCAGACCATTAGGGGACTTGATTCTAGCCCCAAATCATCAAAACATGGGACTTCCATTGCCTTAACACAGCTGCTCATTGGCAGTGAAACCTGACTCCTGAAATAAAGAGGAAAATTCAAGTGTGATAGTTCAGTTCAGTTCAGTTGCTCAGTCATGTCCGACTTTCTGCGACCCCATGGACTGCAGCACACCAGGCCTCCCTGTCCATCACCAACTCCTGGAGTTTACTCAAACTCATGTCCATTGAGTCAGTAATGCCATTTAACCATCTCATCCTCTGTCATCCCCTTCTCCTCCTGCCTTCAATCTTTCCCAGCATCAGAGTCTTTTCCAATGAGTCAGTTCTTCGCATCACACGGCCAAATTATTGGAGCTTCAGCTTCAGCATCAGCCCTTCCAATGAATATTCAGGACTGATTTCCTTTAGGACTGACTGCTTTGATCTCCTTGCAGTCCAAGGGACTCTCAAAAGTCTTCTCCAACACCACAGTTCAAAAGCATCAGTTCTTCAAGTGCTCAGCTTTCTTTATGGTCCAACTCTCACATCCATGCATGACTACTGGAAAAACCATAGCTTTGACTAGACGTACCTTTGTTGGCAAAGTAATGTCTCTGCTTTTTAATATGCTGTCTAGGTGTGACAACCAGTTTCCAAATTTCAGATTCTTTTCCATTGTATTTTATTACAGGATATTGAATTTAGTTCCCTGTACTATGCAGTAGGACCCTGTTGTTTATCTATTTTATACGTAGTAGTTTGTATCTGCTAATCCCAAACTCTTAATTTATTCCTTCCAACCCTCTTCCCCCTTTGGTAACCACAAGTCTGTTTCCTATGTCTGTGAGTCTGTCTGTTTTGTAAGTAAGTTAGTTTGTATCACATTTTTAGATTCTACATATAAGTGATATTATGTGATATTTGTCTTTATCTGACACTCCAGTTTGTATGATAATCTCTAGATCCATCCAAGTTGCTGCAAATGGCATTATTTCTTTTTTCATGGCTATGTAATATTCCAAATGACAACCCACTCCAGTATTGTTTCCTGGAGAAGCCCATGGACAGAGGATACTGGTGGGTTACAGTCCATGGGGCCACAAAGAGTCGGAGATGACTGAGCGACTAACACAACACAACAACAATATTTATATATATTCTGTATGTACATGTATATCTGACATCCTCTATCTGTTTAACTGTTGATGGACATTTAGGTTGTTTCCATGTCTTAGCTATTGTAAATAGTGCTGTTATGAACATTGGGGTGTGTATATCTTTTTAAACTCGAGTTTTCTCCAGACATATGCCTAGGAGTGGGATTGTTGGATCATATGGTAGCTCTATTTTTAGTTTTTTAAGGAACCTCTATACTATTTTCCATAGTGTTTGCACCAATTTACATTCCTATCAACACGGTAGGAGGATTCCCTTTCTCCACACTGTCTCTTGCATTTATGATTTGTATGCTGCCTGTGATGTATCTAATTTATAATCATCCTCTTCTTACAATGAGTGACAGTGATTTTCCATCTGTAGGGTAGATGCCATTTCTTAATTATCTGTATTTAAGTTAAATAAGGTGTTTCAAGATAATTTTAAGTAAATAACATTGATACTGTCATATGTTGTATTATATGATTATACTACAGTAAATAAGGCAGAAGTCAACACTGTGACATAAAATGCTGAAAATTAGTTAAATCTGTAAAAAGAAGACCAAAGGATGCATATAACAAAAAAGAAACATTTTCACAGATATCAAGAGCAACCTAGTGGTTCCAGTGGAGAGAGGGAAGGGGAGGGGCAAGATGGGGTATGAAGTATGGGGTATGGGGTATGGGATGAAGAGGTACAAATTATTATATAGAAAACAGATAAGCAGTAAGGATTCATTGTACAGCACAGGGAAATAGAGCCATTATTTCATAATGATTTTAAGTCAAATATACTCTATAAAAATACAGAATCAAAAAATAAAGAAAATGACAGAATCCACAAACTTGTGTGCATTCCATAATTAATGAAACCACAATTTATGAAAGTCGTGATGAGTAATAATGCAAGAGTTCATACCCTCTGAAGCCTTCTGTTCTGACCTAAATATTTCATATTCCTTAGTACTGTAAAAATACATTGATTCTACTCACTATATATTAAACAGGATTTTGTAAAGTGTTGGGACTCCCCTGGGTGGTGCCCAGTGTGATTTTAAGTGACCACCCCACCAAGACAGAACTTTAGAACTGAGAATCACATAGTGAGAAATTGTATTCCCTCTTCAATTCTCTTTCAATCCTTTCTATTAAAGCAAAGGAAAAACATCATTTTGAAGGCAGAAATCGTTAACAACTCTAACATTTGCTAATACCCGTTTTTAACCTAGAGAGACCTGGCCTTAAGCCCAGAGCCTTTGCAAGAACCAGAATCTAACTAGAAGTCTGTTTGTAGCAGTTACATTTTTTATCATTGCAGTTATCAAAGTCCCAACCTACAGCACCCATATAACAGACTTTTTTTTTATTCTTCTCTGGAGCATCTTTCTGCAAGGGGGTGACTCCAGGGTTCTTCAGTTCCTAGAAGCTAGAAGGTATCAGATATGTCAGGCTGGGTCTCTGCATTTCTATTAGTGTTTCCAGAGCAGCTGGAAATGGGTGACTCCAAATATCAAACCCTCAGGCATTAGCTTCCTAGACATGAAACGTGGGTAAAGTGACCCTTTCCCTCACCCCAGGAAAGCCTTTCTCCTGGAAAGACTGATTTATCTGGGAGTTTTCCCCCCACCTCTGAGCCCCTTTCTGTCTATAAGGCCAGGAGTGCATCACATGCCCAACTCTGCTCCGGACACAGGACAAAGGGGATGGGGTCACCATGGCTTAGAGCAACAAAGATCTGCCCAGAGGACCAAGGGAGGGGCAAGACCTCATCCCAGCAGGACCCAGGTGTATATGAAGGATACATGGTGTTTACCTCACTGCCCACTGTCCTGTCTCAGGCAGAAATGCTCTGAATACACCCCCTTTGAGAGCAGAGAACCTCTTCTGTCCTCAGAACCTCCTGGGCACCATTCTATGGATTTGAGGCTGTGTCTTAAGTATGAAACTTGCAGCCAAGCTTAAGCTGCTCCCCAAGACAAAATACAGGCTCATCTCTGTATCAGGATGGCTGGAGCACAGGTTATGACTCTAGGATGGACAACTTCGTGTTATCCTTTTACTGATCTCAAGCCTAAGATTTCACATGAAAGAGGAGAGGATGTTTTTCTGAAGGAACTAACTGGAGCCAGTTAGGTTGAGCTGACTGAAAGCAGGATTCTCTCCTTAATGGGTTCTCGCATCTCTTGCAAAGAAAATTCCATTAAGGACTCAGTTTAGCTAAAACTCTTCAGTGCTAACTGAGGGGAATTTCAGATTGTGTTAAAGTTTGAATTATGAACTTTTGAAAAGAAATATGATTTTATTGTCAAATACAGTAGCTAAGATACTTCAAATAAGGCTAATCAACATTGAAAAACAATGAATAATGGTAATAAATTCTCATTATCCTTTTGGGTCAGTAAAAATGAGGGTCTGTTTTCATCTTTCTTCGCATGATTATTTTCCCTTTGATATTGCAATATTCTTACTCGTTACACTTGTTGGTGCTATTAATGTGGATTTGCTTACCAAACGTTTTGTTAATGAACTTATAACATGGCCCTGCTAATCTTCATGAGTTTTACATTGGAGATTCTTTAATTTATAGGCTAATAGCATCCTAAGCAACAACTACATTTTAAGAGAAATGTAGCCAGCTTGCAGACTGCCATTACTAAGCTCCAGCTATGCCCTGGCTTTATGTCAAGACCTTTGGTCACCATTAACAATCATGAGGCCAGACATGCTATGACCCCACTTCGCAGACGGGGCCTAAAAGGGCTTTGATAGGGGCTTCAATAAGGCTTTTCCTTACTTAAAGAAAAAAAAAAAGGAAATGAAACTTGCCATCTTCCTGTCTTTGAATATAAACAAGTGAAGATGGACCAAACCTGAAACTGCCCAGCTTTAAGTTTTTTGGTGTATTAAATAATAACCATTTTGTTTAAAGCATTCTGGTTGAATATTCTGTTACTGTTCCAAAGCAGCATCAGAGGAGTCATAAAGTAGCTGAGCTTCCAAGTGTGAAATTCTAAAATCTTTGAGGTAGATGAAGACAGACAAAAGTTGGATGTAACCTTTCCTGAGACCCTAAAAATGCAAAAGGTAAAATACTGCCTACGCACATTAATCATGAAATTGTCTAGCATGAATTTGACCCTAGCACAATAGTCCTGTCTTTCTCAGAGCAGTTTCCAAATGTTATCGCCTGCCTGTGTGAGTGTGAGTGCTGCTGTGTGCCCTCATGAAACACATGAACATGGACAGCCACCTTGGATGCATTTATTCACATTTCAGAACTCTGACCTGGATGTATGGAGTGCATAGTTTCAATGAAGCAAGACTGCCAGATAAAGACAAAACTACCACATGTGGAACTGAATGGGTGCAGGAATCTACCTGATTTCTTTCTAGCTCATGTATTAGGTGCAATCAGCCTATACTGTCAATTGTCAGAAGTTTGTATAGAAAATATACACATGAACACAAATAAATGGGAAGATATCTATATTCAAGTTTTAGAGGAGTTAATATTGTTTAAATGTCTATACTACCCAAAATCATTTATAGACTCAATGCATTCCCTACCAAGATTCCAATGGCATTTTTCACAAAAATAAAATAAAAAACAATTCTACAATATGTACAGAACTACCATAAAATCCCCCATCCAAAGCAATATTGAGAGAGAATATAGCCAGAGACACCATACTTCCTGATTTCAAACTATATTACAAAGCTATAATAATGAAAATAATATGGCACTGGCATAAAAGCATACATATAGGCCAATGGAACAGAACTGAGAGCCCAGAAATAAACCCACACATATAAGATCAACTAATATTTAACTTAATATTCAATAGGCAAAGAATATTGCCTTCAGTAGTGTTGGGGAAAACTGGTTATTCACATGCAAAAGAATGAAAGTGGACCCCTCTTTTATATTATTCATGAAAATTAACTCAGAATAGATTAAGGACTCAACTATAAGGTCTGAAAGTGTAAGATTCCTAAAAGCCCACACAGGGAGAAACCTGTTTGACAATAGTCTTGGCAAGGATTTTTTTCAAGTCTGACACTAAAAGCAACAAAAGCAGAAGTAAGTAAATAGGATACATCAAACTAAAAGGACTTTGCCCATAAAAGAAATGATCAACAAAATGAAAAAGCAACTTAAGGAATGGAAGAAAATATTTCCAAATCATGTATCTGATAAAGTGTTAACATCCAAAAAACATAAGGAAATCATAGAACTCAATATAGCCCAAAAATCTGAAAATCTGATTAAAAAATGAATAGACATTTTTCCAAAGACAACATATGAATGGCCAAAAAGCACATGAAAGGGGGCTCAAAATCACTGACCATCAGTTCAGTTCAGTTCAGTTGCTCAGTCATGTCCGACTCTTTGCGACCCCATGAATCGCAGCACGCCAGGCCTCCCTGTCCATCACCAACTCATGGAGTTCACTCAGACTCACGCCCATCGAGGCAGTGATGCCATCCAGCCATCTCATCCTCTGTCGTCCCCTTCTCCTCCTGCCCCCAACCCCTCCCAGCATCCGAGTCTTTTCCAATGAGTCAGGGAAATGCAAATCAAAACCAAAATGACATACCACCTCACCTCTGTTAAATGGTTATCATCAAAAAGACAACAGATGAACGCTAGTGAGGATGTGGAGGAAAGGGAGCCCTCAGGCACTGTTGCTGGGAATGCAAACTAGTGCAGCCACTGCTAGAAAAACAGTACGGAAGCGCCTCAAAAATTAAAAATAGAACTACCATAGGATCCAGCAATCCCACTTCTGGGTATTTACCCAGAGGAAATAAAATCACTATCTTGTAGAGATGTCTGCACCTGAAAATTCACTGCAGTACTATTAATAATAACCAAGACATGGAAACAACCTGCTGCTGCTGCTAAGTCGCTTCAGTTGTGTCCAACTCTGTGCGACCCCATAGACGGCAGCTCACCAGGCTTCGCCATCCCTGGGATTCTCCAGGCAAGAACACTGGAGTGCGTTGCCATTTCCTTCTCCAATGCATGAAAGTGAAACGTGAAAGTGAAGTCGCTCAGTCATGTCCGACTCTTAGCGACCCCACGGACTGCACCCTACCAGGCTCCTGCATCCATGGGATTCTCCAGACAAGAGTACTGGAGTGGGTTGCCATTGCCTTCTCCAGGAAACAACCTAAGTGTCCACTAATAGATGGAGGGATAATGGAAATGTGGTATGCATATAAAATGGAATATTATTCAACCATAAAAAAGAAAGGACTCATCATTTGCAACAATGTGAATGGATCTGGACGGTATTACGCTAAGTGAAATAAGATAAAGACAAACACTGCATGCTCTGACTTACATGTGAAATCGAAAAAAGCTGAACTCAAAGAAACAGGGTAGATTCAGGACTCCCAGGGGCTGAGATGGTGGTGGGGATGAGGTGATGTTAGTCAAAGAGTACAACTTTCCAATTAAAATCATGGAAATCTAACATTCAGCAGGCAATTAGCACTAGCAAGATTGTATTATATACTTGAAAGTTGCTCCAAGAGTAAGTTTTAAACGTTCTTGCCATAACAATACGGAGAAGGCAATGGCACCCCACTTGCCAGGAAAATTGCCAGGAAAATCCCATGGATGGAGGAGCCTGGAAGGCTGCAGTCCATGGGGTCGCTGAGGGTCGGACATGACTGAGCGACTTCACTTTCACTTTTCACTTTCATGCATTGGAGAAGGAAATGGCAACCCGCTCCAGTGTTCTTGCCTGGAGAATCCCAGGGACGGGGGAGCCTGGTGGGCTGCTGTCTATGGGGTCACACCAAGTCGGACACGACTGAAGTGACTTAGCAGCAGTAGCAGCAGCAGCCATAACAATAACAAAATGGCAATTATGTGACCCAGAGGGATGTGCTAAGTTGACCGTGGTGATCATTTCACAATGTATCAGATCAGATCAGTCACTCGGTCCTGTCCGACTCTTTGCGACCCCATGAATCACAATGTATACACGTATCAATTATCCTACTGTACACCTTAAACTTACATAATGTTATCTGAGAATTATATCTCAATAGAGCCAGAGGGAAGAATAAAGAAAATATGCACACGAAGCTTCCTTCCATCTGCCTGGTAAATGGATCTGTTAAAAAAAATATCCAGCCCCCGTTAGCTAACCTATAAATACAAAATATTTTTCACAGTTCAGAAATATCCGTCCTTTCTCAGATCCCAGGCTGACATCAATCCTGTCTAGACATTTTGTGTGACAGGATGCCCTCCCCTCCAGCTGAGTCTTACTGCATCCACCGAGGGCTAATACACCCGTCAGAATGTCATCTGTCTTAGTTTTACTGCCTGATAAAATTCAAGATTTTATTAAAAAATTGCTCCATGACAGATTGAGAGGACATAATTTAGGGAGATTAAATAGTCTAGGTTTTAGATGCCTGGAAGTGTTTACATCAGCGAGCCATATCAAAATAGTTGGGAAATGATGCATGGTCCACCCCAGGCCATTTCTCAGCTGAACAGCAGAGAGTCAGCCCCATTATGTCCCAAATGTGTGTGTTTCCTCCAATAATGAGGAATTAAAAATAACTTTCTCACTCCTTCCTCTAGGTGATGATCAGCCAGCCGAGTGCCATCAGGCAACCCACAGGAGGAAAGCTCGCTGGTTATTGTTAAAAAAAAGAGAGAGAGAATAAAATAAATAACCATGTGCACATTATTCAAATGAAATTTTAATCAATTCAGAGCCTGTTCCCAAACTTTCTGAGACTGCTCATGATAACGAACTCTCTGGGCTCTTCTTCCTCCTGCTTGCTGTATTATGTTAAGTGGACTGCATCAACAACACTGATGGGAGGAAAATTTCTTACTGCTGGACTGTGGTTTGGAGGATCTGTTGAAATATCTTAATTCCCCTTTTCCAGACTCAGTATCTCCCTGCCTCTTTGTTGGGGGTGAAATGGATGGGTTTTGCATATGCTTTCTGAGCTGCACAGGAAGTGTCTCAACTCAAAGGAGTCTGGGGTTTTCTTTCATTTGCATGTTTGAAGACAATCCCAGCTCCAACCAAAGCACAAATGGCACTGAAGTGATGCTGAATCATTATTGCCCTTGTCTCCACAGCTTGACAACCTCATTCTCCGTTTAGTATCACTGTGGGATTAGTGGAGGAATCAGGAATGACCAGAGTGTCTGAGGACTTGTGTTCTGACAAGGGGATTCCCATCAACCCAAGGGCAGTTTGGGTAAGTTACACGTGCTTGGTCTCCCTACTCACAAAGTAAAGGTCAACTCCAATCTGACCTTATCCAAGGGCCTCAAAGAGTCACATAAGGTGAGTGAGTGAGGCACATTTCTTTTTATTTTTAATTGGAAGATAATTGATTTACAATCCTGTGTTTATTTCTGCCATACAACAGCGTAAATCAGCCATAAGTATACATATATCCCCTTTCTCTTGAGCCTCCCTCCCACCCTCTCATCCCATCCCTCTAGATCATCACAGAGCCCCAGGTTGAGCTCCCTGTGTTATAGCAGCCTCCCACATATTTCAGTGCAACTCTCTCAATTTATCCCACTCTTTCCTTCCCCCACTGTCTCCACAAGTCCATTCTCTATGTTTGCGTCTCTATTCCTGCCCTGTAAATAGGTTCATCTGTACCATTATCAGATTCTACATATATGTGTTAATACATGATATCTGTTTTTCTCCTTCTGACTCATTTCACTCTGTATGGAGGTACTTCTCAAAGTGCTAAGTAGCTCTAAGATTTGACCTCCATCAGGTCCTACTCCTGTGGTCCCAAAGCAGTAGTCAGTCTCACCCAAGCTGCACCCTCACTGCGATGGGGGCACCTAAGGACAGAATGGATCAGAGAAAGAGATGCGGATCATGGTTTTGACATCATGATGCTGTTTGTAAAGGCATATCTCTTCATGTTCTGTGCTGGGCTTAGTCGCTCAGTCGTGTCCAACTCTTTGCAACCATGTGGACTGTGGCCTGAGAGGCTCCTCTGTCCATGGGGATTCTCCAGGCAAGAATACTGGAGTGGGTTGCCATGCTCTCCTTTCAGGGATCTTCCCAACTTAAAGCAGATTCTTTACAGTCTGAGCCACCAGGGAAGCCCAAGAATACTGGAGTGGAGTAGCCTATCCCTTTTCCAGGGGATCTTCCTAACCCAGGAATTGAACCAGGGTCTCCTGCATTACAGGAAGATTTTTTACCAGCTGAGTTACCAGGGAAAGTCCATATCTCTTCATATTTCCTCCCAATTCTACAAGGATATGACACACTGAACATAAATACATATCATGTGACAAAGTACAGCATTTTGCCCCCTGGACCCTTCAAATGTATTAATAAAGGATTATTTTCCCCTGCCCATGCATGAAAAGTCCAGTAGACTTTGTGGCTTCTATGCTAATTGAATTCATTGAAAGGACTGGTGCTAAAGCTGAAGCTCCAATACTTTAGCCACCTTATGCGAAGAGCCAACTCACTGGAAAAGACCCTGATTCTGGGAAAGATTGAGGGCAGGAGGAGAAGGGGGTGACAGAGGAGGAGATGGTTGGATGGCATCACTGACTCAGTGGACATGAGTTTGAGCAAACTCAGGGAGACAGTGAAGGACAGGGAAGCCTGGTGTGCTACAGTCCATGGGGTGGCAAAGAGTCGGCCACAACTTAGCGACTGAACAGCAATGTAATAGACCAAACTTTCATTAATGTGGGTCCTAATCGTTGTTTCCATTCTTAATTAAGACTTTGGGGAGGTTGGGGTAAGTCCATCACAGTTTATTTTCTCCAAAGATTACAACTAAAATCTGAACAAAACACACACAAAAGAAAACAAAAGCAAAACAACCTTAAAAAAACCCAGAGAACTCTGGAGTGTGACTGATACACTCCCATTTCATTCTGTCACTGCCAGAGCCCAACCAAGCATTTGCCCTGGGAGTCCTAAGCCAGGACATCTGAAAAACACCTAGAGTCCCTGAGTATTGATTGCCTGAACGAAGGAAAAGCGTGTCATTTAAATATAGAGAGTTATTTACAATATTAAATACATCATCTTTTTGTATAGGTATAAATCTGATGTATCTTTCAAAACACATTTGCATATAAAATGAATGCATCAGCATTTGTTCTGTGTAATGGTATATTGTTGCCATATTTGCTTTATATAGTTGATCATATTTTGGAGTTACTTAAATATAAGATAAAATGTCTTTATATTTACTTATAAAGTATGAGCTCCAGGGTTCTTCATTTCTTTTGCTAATTCCAGATTTCATTTTCTTGAAGGACTTTACTTTTTTTTTGGAGTGTAAAATTTTGGTGAAGAAAATGTTCATTGTTGTTCTGAAAAACATTTTCACTGGGCAAAAATTCTAAGTTGACAATTGCTTTTGTTTCCTTTCCATGCTGGGAAGATGTTCTCTTTTCTCGTTTGCATTGTTTCCAATAAAAAATTTCCCATCATCTCTTTCTGTTCCTTTACAGGAAATGCATCTTTTTGTTCCATTTATTTTTAGATTTTCTATTTATCAGAGTACTTACTGCTTTCAAGCAATTTGATTATGAAGTGTCTTGGTTAGTGCCCATTGATCTTTGGAATTCTCTGGGTTTATGGCTTTTTTTGTTGTTGTTGCTGTTGTTTCATTTTTATAAAATCAGATTTGGAAAGCAACTAGCTATACTTTCTTCAAACTTTTATTTTTATTTATTTTTCTTAGGTTTGTTTTAGAAATTCCAACTACATGCATATTTTGCCACTTGAAACATTTTTACTGCTTCCTAATGCTCTGTTTATATTTTTCCAAGTTTTTTACTCTTAGTGTTTCATTTTTGAATACTTTCTACTGATATATCTTCAATTTCATTAATCTTTCATTCTCCCTCAATATCTAGCATTCATCCTGCCTGATGTATTTTTTATCTCAGATATTGTTTTCATCCCCAAAATGTGATTTTTAAAAAGATACATTATTTTATTTAGTATGTTCACATAGCTTCTTAACTGTATATAATAAAGTCATAATATTTGTTTTAATATCTTTCTCTACTAATTCAGTTGTATGAGTCCATTTTAAATTATTGATTTTTCTCTCTTCAAATTTAGGTTACATTATCCTGTTTTTTGACTAGATAAGAAGTTCTTATAATTCATTTTTAATTATGGTGTTACTTGAACATCTTCTCTACTGACAACTCAATTTATTAAAAATCACATCAGAAAGCCCCAAGTCTCCTCCAGTCATGTCAGAATGCCAGGTAGTACTTGGTTACAAATAATAATCATGTCTTGCTCAAATGCTATATCATTTCTCTTGGTAATAGTCTCCAAATATCTTTGATTGCCCATTATCTGAGTGCAAAATGAAGTTTGTGTAGCATTCCTAATATCACTGTTATGATGACTACTAGTTGAGTCCACCCTTTCCTGACAAGAATCATGATAAGATTATAATGTCTCATATATGCATTAATATACAATATTTGTTTTTTTTTCTTTCTCACTTACAGACTCTAGGTCCAGTTACATCTCTACAAATGACCCAATTTTAGTCCTTTTCATGGCTGAGTAATATTCCATTGTATATATGTACCACATCTTTATCCATTCCTCCATTGATGGACGTTTAATAAATTTAATAAATTGCTGCAATAAACATTGGAGTACCTGTGTCTTTGTGCATTGTGATACTCTCAGGGTATATGCCCAGTAGTGGGATTGCTAGGTCATAGGATAGTTCCATTTTTAGTTTTTTAAGGAACCTCCATACTGTTCTCCATAGTGTCTATATCAATTTATATTCCCACCTATAGTGCAAGAAGGTTCCCTTTTCTCCACACCCTCTCCAGCATGTGAAATTTAGAAAAATTGTACAGATGAACCTATTTTCAGGACAGGAATAGAGATACAGATTTAGAAAATGGACATGTAGACACAGAGGATGAGGGGGAGGGGGAGAAGAATTTGGAGAGTGGGATTGATATGGATACACTACCATGTAGAATACAGATAGCTAGTGGGAATAGAGAAATCTGTATGCAGGTCAAGAAGCAACAGTTAGAACCGGGCATGGAACAACGGACTGGTTCCAAATTGGGAAAAGAGTATGCGAAGACCGTATATTGTCACCCTGTTTATTCAACTTCTATGCAGAGACATCATGGGAAACGCTGGGCTGGATGAAGCTCAAGCTGCAATCAAGATTGCTGGGAGAAATATCAATAACCTCAGATATGCAGATGACATCACCCTTATGGCAGAAAGCGAAGAAGAACTAAAGAGCCTCTTGATGAAAGTGAAAGAGGAGAGTGAAGAAATTGGCTTAAAACTCAACATTCAGAAAACTAAGATCATAGCATCCGGTCCCATCACTTCATGGCAAATAGATGGGGAAACAGTGGAAACAGTGACAAACTTCATATTTGGGGGGGGCTCCAAAATCACTGCAGATGGTGACTGCAGCCATGAAATTAAAATACCCTTGCTCCTTGGAAGAAAAGTTATGACCAACCTAGACAGCATATTAAAAAGCATAGACACTACTCTGCCAACGAAGATCTGTCTAGTCAAAGCTATGGTTTTTCCAGCAGTCATGTATGTATGTGAGAGTTGGACTATAAAGAAGGCTGAGTGCCGAAGAATTAATGCTTTTGAACTGTGGTGTTGGAGAAGACTCTTGAGAGTCCCTTGGACTGCAAGGAGATCCAACCAGTCCATCCTAAAGGAGATCAGTCTTTCCAAGACTTCAAGGAAATCAGTCTTGAATATTAATTGCAAGAACTGATGCTGAAGCTGAAGCTCCAATACTTTGGCCATCTGGTGTGAAGAACTGACTCATTGGAAAAGACCCTGATGCTGGGAAAGATTGAAGGCAGGAGGAGAAGGGGACGACAGAGGATGAGATGGTTGGATGGCATCACCGACTCAATGGACATGAGTTTGAGTAGGCTCTGGGAGTTAGTGATGGACAGGGAAGCCTGGTGTGCTGAAGTCTATGCGGTCACAGAGTCAGAGATGCCCGAGTGACTGAACTGAACTGAACTGAGTAGGAAGCTGCTGTATAACACGGGGAGCTCAGCTTGCTGTTCTGTAGTGACCTAGATGGGTGGGTGGGTTAGGGGTAGGTGGGTGGGAGGGTTAGGGGTGGGTGGGTGGAAGGGATGGGGTGAGTAGCTGGGTGGGAGGGGGCCCAAGAGCGAAGGGATATATGTATACATATAGCTGATTTGTCTTCCCAGGTGGCACTAGTGGTAAAGAACCTGCCTGCCAATGCAAGAGATTCAAGAGATGTGGGTTTGATCCCTAGGTCAGGAAGATCCCTTAGAGGAGGACATGGCAACCTACTCCAGTATTCTTGCCTAGAGAATCCCATGGATGGAGCAGCCTGGCCAGCTACAGCCGGTAGGGTCATACAGAGTCGGACATGACTGAACGACAACCTGATTTCTGGAAAAATGACTGCCACGTGGTAGGTCCTCAGTACCTTATTTGGTGTAAGATGGAAGAAAAATGAATGAACATCTAATATACAAACTCAGTGAATGACCTAGCCTCTCTTTTTCTCCTTATGCTGCTTCCAGAGAAGACATCAATAGAACATTTTATACTTTCTTTTGAATATCTGTAACCTTTTCTATGGAGAAGGAAATGGCAACCCACTCCAGTGTTCTTGCCTGGAGAATCCCAGGGACGGGGAAGCCTGGTGGGCTGCCGTCTATGGGGTCACACAGAGTCAGACACGACTGAAGCAACTTAGCAGCAGCAGCAGCAACCTTTTCTAAGAGCACTTTCCCCCAAAAGCAGGATGAAACGGAAGGGATTGCGGCCTCCATGAGAATCTAGAAATGTGGGGATTGCCATAGTAATTGATTCCTTAAAAACAATTTCAGAAGAGAAGTTTCCATTTTGCCTCCCATCTTCTATCGGTTTGTAGTGCTTTGACCCACATTATATATATAAATACTGTCCTTGTGGATGCCAGTGCTGGGGCTCTTGCTCTGATGCTCAGACAAAGCAAGCTGTCTGTGAGACGTGCCCATGGCTCTCTTTTGGGCAGACACAGTGACATATTCTGGTAGTAATCACACCGAATTGTTAACTAGATTGGGTTATCAATAAAACCACATTGAATACATTTTGCTATTTTATTGCATTTTATTTCTTCTGCTTTATGACTAGAAATCAGTATTTTATTTCATTTCATTTATTTTTGGCTGCACGGGGTCTTCCTTGCTTTGTGCAGTCTTCTCTCTAGTCGCCATGCAAGGGCTTAGTTGTCCCGTGGCATGTGGGATCTTAATTCCCCGACCAAGGATTGAACTCACATCCCCTGCATTGGAAGGTGGATTCTTAACAACTGGACCACCAAGGAAGTCCCAGAAATCAGTGTTTTAGAAGAGGAACAAATGTGTGTGTGCGTGTATTGGAACCATCAGTGAAAAGATTCAGAGATATAGATAGACAGATACAGATATAGATACATATGATGCATAGATAGACATAGATGATACAGATATAGATGATATAAGTATAGGTATATAGATACGATATTGGGGTTTCCCAGGTGGCTTAGTGGTAAAGAATCCACCTGCCAATGCAGGAGATGCAAGAGATGTCAGTTCAATCTCCGGGTCAGGAAGATTCCCTGAAAAGGGCATGGAAACCCACTCCTGTATTCTTGCCTGGAAAATTCCATGAACAGAGGAGCCTGGAGGGCTACAGTCCATAGGGCTGCAAAGAGTTGGACACGACTGAGCTACTGAGCACATAGATATATACATGTAGATGTAGCTATCACTGGGTTATTATTAGGTCATTCTTTCAACAGCATCTGATTTTGTTAGATTATTCCATAAAAAGAACTATTTATTAATAAAGCATATTTGTTTCTTTACTGAAAGCTTGCCATAAGTACCAGAACCAGAGGAGCAGAAGCCCCCAAGTCTTACTCTGTATGCCTTCCCCAATTCTGTTTCTCATGAAATAATCTGGGCCCACGTTGGCTCAAGAACATCTGTCTCCATCAGGACATAAGAAAAAAGCTCCTGATGGAAAACAATTGGAAGGGCAGTGAAGATGGTCTACTTGCTACAGTAACAGAAATCAAGGCGGAGAAGCCTTGTCACTGGTTATTTCTTCAGATTCCTGGGCCCCTCAGAAGGCAAGTATGAGATAGAAGGATCCCTGAAGACCTGGCACTGACCTCGTTTCTTGGAAGGAGGTGGATGTGTCATCAAATCCCATCTGCAGACTTAAAGAGCAGCCCCCTTCTTTTTACAGTTTATCATTCACTATGCACCCCTGGCAGAGAAAGCAATGGCACCCCACTCCAGTACTCTTGCCTGGAAAATCCCATGGACGGAGGAGCCTGGTAGACTGCAGTCCATGGGGTCGCTAAGAGTCGGACACGACTGAGCGACTTCACTTTCACTTTTCACTTTCATGCATTGGAGAAGGAAATGGCAACCCACTCCAGTGTTCTTGCCTGGAGAATCCCAGGGATGGCAGAGCCTGGTGGGCTGCCGTCTATGGGGTCGCACAGAGTCAGACACGACTGAAGCAACTTAGCAGCAGCAGCAGCATGCACCCCTGGTGGTGCTAGTGGTAAAGAACCCGCCTGACAATACAGGAGACGTAAGACATGCAGGTTCAATCCCTGGGTTGGGAAGATTTCCCTGGAGGAGGAAATGGCAACCCCACTCTAGTATTCTTGCCTGGAAAATCCCATGAACAGAGGAGCTTTGTGGGCTACAGTCCATGGGATCGCAAAGAGTCCGACATGACTGAAGGAACTTTGCACAAAATATCTCTATTCCAAGCAGTTAAAATTGCATCAGACTCCCCTAGTGGTCTGGTGGTTAAGAATCTGCCTGCTAATGCAGGGGACATGGGTTCCATCCCTGGCCAGGGAAGGTACCACATGCTGTGGAGTGAGTAAGCCCATGCAACACAGCTACTGAAACCCACACATCTAGAGACCAGGCTCCGCAAGAAGAAGCCACCAGAATGAGAAGCCCATGCACCACAAGTAGAGAGTAGCTAGCGCTCACTTGTTTACTATCCAAATTTATCACTCACTGGAAGCTATGAGATAGATGTAAAGGTAATATGTATGTGTTAATATGTAATAATAAATGAAAGAACATACTTGTATGTGTAAATATACTATAGGTAATATAAATAGCATATGCTATTGAATATAGCTATATGTTGATATATGATCTATATTATGTAACTAGGTTTTTATATTTTAAAATTAAATATAACAAGTTTATGTCAGCAACTGTCACATTATGTGAAGAAAATAAAGCCAGGACCTAGAACAATAGGATGAGTGGTGTTAATGATGCTACCTAGGAAGGCCTTATGATGAAACTAATTAAACTCATGGCCTTTGAGTTGACAAATAAATACAATATAGACTAAACTATGCAAAGATCATGAATTTTGCACTAGGCAAATAAACATCAAATAAAAAGATTCTTAGGTGAGAATGATTTGGATATGTTTCAAAGCACAAAGACAGAAACTGGAAAAAAGTCAGTGTAGCTAAAACTTAGTAAGAAAGCAATAAAAGTAGGTGAGATTTTTGTCTGGCGACAGGGTGATTGCCTTGCAGGTCTCAGTTGCTATATTTCAGACACTGTAAGTGCTTTAAGTTACAGAGTCAGGCCAAAGGCTGTCCTTCCAATACAGGCTTTTATTTAAATAAGCTCCTATTCTAATGTTCCTTTGAGTGTTTCAGTATGGTCCCTAAAGTGAATACACAAAGCTCTATCATTTATATCTTCATATAACTTTCCACCATCCATTTAAAATGCCACTCTTGTGGAAAAGATGATACGTCTTACTTTATACAGGGCTGATTTTATAGAAGGTCTGCTTGGTTTAAGAACTGTTTGCGCTGTATCTACACAGAGAACAAAGAGTAGAATCATTATACGAGTGGAGAAAAAATTGTCTCAATTATGTGTTGATTCCAGATGGGCTGATTCACGTGTATTTGCTCCTCTTAGCACGAGCAGTTCTTCTCTGAAAGACACAGCCGTCACTGAAATCCTAACATTTTTCACAGAAAATGGAAAGATGTCTCGCACATTTCTGTGGATGGCTAAAGAAGCTGTTCATTCCTTAAAAAAAAAAAAAAAAAAAAGTCAAAATTTGCCCATTCTCCAGTTTCAGGGAGCTCTGAGTTGAAATTTGAGTACTCTCCTGCGGTCACAGCTTCTCCATCCATTATGTCTGGATAGATTCCTAAAGCAGCATCTCTAGGGCATGAAATCTGGGCACAGATTCCCAAATTGTGGGCATGGTCATCTTCTAGAATCTGTACTGCTCACCTTCTGACTTCACCGGTCAGGAATAAAGGAGGAGGGTTTGCCTCCTCCTTAGTCTAAACCAATCAAACTGGTAGAAAAGACAGGCTATGTTCTTTGGGAATCAAATTGATTTCTCCAATCAATAATTTGATAGCTCAAACTCTAAAACCCTAGATAAATTCAGTGAAAATGAGCTATGACTCTCAGAGAATCTCATTAAAGAAGCTTGTAGGTTCTTTTTCTCTTCTCCAGTTTGGATATCTCAGGATACGGTGCATGTTTGTTTCAAATTGACTTGTTGGGGTGGGAGGGGGGAAACGAAGGACAGATACAACTCAGATGCCTAATTAAATAAGCCGGAAACAATTAGGGCTGATCAACATTTAATGACTTTCTGTGTGGCTGACTATTATCCATTGCTGATTCAGAGACTAGTTAAAAGTCACTCTTATCTCCCACTGATTTTTCATTTGATCTTCAGCCCTGCTATTTGTTTCTTCACTTTGAACACATTGTTTATTTTAATTAATTTTTATTGGAATACAGTTGCTTTACAATGCTGTGTTTGTTTCTATTGTACAGCAAAGTGAATCAGTTAAACATGTATCTGCTCTTTCTTGGATTTCCTTCCCATTTAGGTCACCACAGAGCACTGAGCAGGGTTCCCTGAGGTATACAGTAGGTTCTCATTAACTATTTTACTTAATTTTTTGCCGTACAACACAGCATGGCTTAGTTCCCTGACCAGGGATTGAACTCGTGCCCCCTGCACTGAAAGCATGGAGTCTTAACCACTGGACTGCCAGGGAAGTCACATTTGCCTATTTTATATATAGTATCAATGGTGTATGTATGTCAACCCCAGTCTCCCAATTCATCCTACCCTTTTCTTCCCTCGGTGTTCATATGTTTGTTCTCTACATCCTTGTCTCTATTTCTGAACAGATTCAAGTTTTAACAATAAAAATGGTGACTGTGTTGATGCCCTCATTGCTCTTGGCATCTCTCTCTTATCCACAAAGCCCCCCTCCACACGTCCATCTTCGGAAGCAGAGCATTTCCAACCCTGTTGAGAATCACCGCTACCTTTCAACGCCCTGAGTTGGCTTCCTGTCCCAGGTCTTGCTTTGAGAACTGTCCCAGGGTGGTTATTGTCTTTAATCATAGCCCCCATCGCTACCCAATTCCCATTGGTCCTCCATCAAGGATGTGCTCCTCCCACCAAAAAAAGTCCCTCTTTCCAAGAGGAAGTGGTCAGCGGTGCCACTCAGCTTCTGTTCTGCTTAGGCAATTTGGTTACAGAAATGGAGTCAGCCATCTCAGGGCTTTCCCAATTCTTACAGATCTGAATAGAGAGAAATTGAAAACATCTCATGAAAAGAACAAGCGGAATCCCATGCCTGTGGTCCATCCCAGCTGGCTGAGGGCTACCTCTTCCTTTTGGAAAAGCACATAGATCTCCTGGATTCATTCTCTAGACCAGGGTTTTTCAACCCATGGGATTGGCATTTGGGGCCAGAAAGTTACTTTTTTTAATGTTTTTAATTTTTTATGGGGTGGCCAGGAGTGCTGTCTGTTGTAGGGTGGTTAGCAGTGTTCCTGGTCTCTACTGACGAGATGCTGGTGGCATCTGTCTTAGCCCTGCTCCACCCCAATCCTGGCAACCAAACATGTTTCTAGATATTACCAGTGTCCTGCGGGGAACAAAATCACCCTGAGATTAAGATATGTTCTAATCAATCTGGAAGTACTTTGGCTTTTTTTTTTTTTGGCTTATGTTTTCTGAACTTTTTATTTTGTATTGGGATATAGCAGATCAACAATATTGCGATAGTTTCAGGTGAACAGCGAAGGGACTCAGCCATACATATACATGTATCCATGCTTCCCAGGTGGTAAGAATTCCAGTGGTAAAGAATCTACCTGCCAATGCAGGAAATGCAAAAGGTGTGGGTTCTATCCCTGGGTTGGGAGGATCTCCCAGAGTAGGAAATGGCAACCCACTCCAGTATTCTTGCCTGGAAAATTCCATGGATGGGGAGACTGGCGGGCTACAGTCCATGAGCACACACACACATTCTCCTTCAAACCCCCCTCCCATCCAAGCTGCCACATAACATGGAGCAGAGTACCCTGTGCTATACAGTAGGTCCTTGTTGGTTATCCATTTTAAATATAGCAGTGTGTAGGAGGTACTTTGGCCTTATCAGTCTCACCTTCTAACCACAGCTATTATACTTCTGGAAACAACTCCTCAGGACCACATCACCTGTGATTTGTACCTGGTTCCTACACACAAGGTAATCCTGTCAATAGGAGAGAAAAGATCTTGTCTGTCTGCCATGAGACTTGAGAAGAGGTTGGTTTGCAGGACTCCGATCTATGAAAATCTGTTATAAGAGGATGGCTGAGCTCCTTTGAATAGCTCAGTCATTAGCCATATGGAGTGAAACTGACTCAGATGACATCCTGATTTTGGAAGGAAATCTTACTACTTCTTAATATTCTATTTCTCAGAGATGTCAATGGTCCAGCAGAGGCTGCAATAAGCCACCAGAAGCTAATGCTTGTTATAGCAGCTAGTTCATCTTAGATGATCAACATTTTGACCTAAACACTATCATACAGACAATGTGAAGTAAGTCAGAAATATAAATACAAATACTGTATATTAATGTATATATGTAGAATCTGAAAAAAAATTGGTATAGATGATCTTATTTACAAAGCAGAAACAGACACAGATGTGGAGAACACCAAGGAGGGGAAGGTGGGGTGGGATGAATAGGAAAATTGGGATTGACATATATAAGCTATTGATACTATGTATAAAATTGGAGAAGGCAATGGCACCCCACTCCAGTACTCTTGCCTGGAGAATCCCATGGACGGAGGAGCCTGGTAGGCTGCAGTCCATGGGGTCACTAAGAGTCAGACACGACTGAGCGACTTCACTTTCACTTTTCACTTTCATGCATTGGAGAAGGAAATGGCAACCCACTCCAGTGTTCTTGCCTGGAGAATCCCAGGGACGGGGGAGCCTGGTGGGCTGCCGTCTATGGGGTCGCACAGAGTCGGACACGACTGAAGCGACTTAGCACTATGTATAAAATAGGAAACTAATGAGAACCTACTATGGCACCGGGAACTGCGGTGACTAACTGTGCTCTGTGGTGACCTAAACGGGAAGGAAATCCAAAAAAGGGGTCGTATGCATACATATAGCTGATTCACTTTGCTGTACAGTAGAAACTAACATAGCATTGTTAAGCAGTTATACTCCAATTTTTTTAAAAGGCAGAAAAACAAAAACAATAGACATATTGTAATATATTCCTAACTGGAATCCTTATTTTGCTTAACACAGTTTATAGTATTCTTTCAGAAATATTTTCTGTTTAAAAATGTTGCATAGCTCTTCTGTCTTTTTCCCTTGATTTGCTATTCCCTGTATTTTTCACAACAGCTGTTTCTTAAACTTCAGAAGCCATTTAGGTTTTACTACTTCTGAAAATACCTCTTGCTTTTCTCCTTTATTGCACAACCTGTGAAGCTGCATCTTTTTGGAATCACAATTGCAATCATTTTAAAGATGAGCTTGTATGTGCAGGGAAATAGAACTATCATTCTTTTCTTTCAATATTGACAAACTTTCAGTATTGACAAACTTTGAACTGAAGTTATTTCCTTGACAATTTCTCTTTCACACACATCAGTGATGACTTTGGTTTGGTTTGGATAATACCGTATATTAACTATAAAGTGATTTCATAAATTTTGCCAACCTAATTGGAGCTTTATTTTCCTCTCCAAGACGTGCTCCATTATTTCCCCAACTGTCAGAGGACAAAAATAAGCTTGCTGTTGACTCACACAACCTTCTCCCATGCTATGCTAAGTCACTTCAGTCGTGTCCAACTCTGTGCGACCCCATAGACGGCAGCCCACTAGGCTCCCCTGTCCCTGGGATTCTCCAGGCAAGAACACTGGAGTGGGCTGCCATTTCCTTCTCCAATGCATGAAAGTGAAAAGTGAAAGTGAAGTCGCTCAGTCTTGTCCGACTCTTAGCGACCCCATGGATTGCAGCCTAACAGGCTCCTCCATCCATGGGATTTTCCAAGCAAGAGTACTGGAGTGGGGTGCCATTGCCTTCTCCAACCTTCTCCCAAACTACATGCAAAAAAAAGTTGCTTAAAGATGATCCTCACTAACAATTAGTGGTTAGATTAATTAGTGATTTTTAAAATCCTCATTGAGATGTTACAACCAGAGCCCCTACAAGCAGTCTTCTCTTTATATGTGGGAGTTCAACCTGATGGGCTTATTTCATGACCTGTCTACAAGTATCTCAGGATGGCATGAAAACCATACCATGATGGCTTAGTTTAATGATAAGTGAGGATCCTAAGACTTTACAAGCACTGACTGTTTCCAAGAGTTTGCATGCATTTCTGAATTCTTACCTAATCTGTTTTGCATTAATTTTAGAATGTCTACAAGCAATGTTTAAAACGACACCCTTCTTGGACTTAAATTTGCACAAAAAATGTTGAAAGAATTTCATGTGTTTCTGAGATTGACACAAGGATGGATTTTTTAAAGTTATATTTTCACCCTAGCATACACCTCTTTTTTTATAAAGTCATTCTTATTTTATTTATTTATTTTTTTCTGCCCCACAGAGCATGCGGAATCTTAGTTCCCCAACCAGGAAGCGAGCCCCCTGCAGTGGGTGTGCTGGACCGCCAGACAAGTCCCATGGGACAGATCTTACACAGGATCTGCTTATATAATGCGAAATCTGTGTATTTAGCCATGGGCGACTATGTCCTGCTTTCTCAGAACATCGATTACTGCAGTAATTCTGTACCAATGTGATTGTCAATTATGTTTATAACACAACATAAGGATGACGTGAAAAATCACATTGTCCAATGATACAGAGACTTTAAAGAAGAAAGAGTGAAAACAAGATTTTTGGATGCTGTCCCTAAACACCAACATACTGAAAAAAATGGAGAAAACTAGGCAAAAATAGACAACTAATATGCTAAGTTCCACCGAGCAACCACTTTTGTAAATCAAACAGATCTCTAAGCAAATCCTGAACATTTTCCCCTTTGTATTTTAAAAAAATTGAATAAAAAGTAAGTAAATAAAAAAAGATTGTCAAAGGCCAGGAGAATCAGATATTCAGTTCAGTTCAGCTCAGTCACTCAATTGTGTCTGACTCTTTGCGATCCCATGGACTGCAGCACGCCAGGCCTCCCTGTCCATCACCAACTTCCAGAGTTTACTCAAACTCATGTCCATTGAGTCGGTGATGCCATCCAGCCATCTCATCCTCTGTCATCCCCTTTTCCTCCCGCCTTCAATCTTTCCCAGCATCAGAGTCTTTTCAAATGAGTCAGCGCTTCGCATAGGTGGCCAAAGTATTGGGATTTCCGCTTCAGCAGATATTGCTACTTGATAAAACAACAGATATGAAGTACCTGGGAAAGATGCTTGTGGGAGATTGGCATGCTTGAAAGACACAATGACACAGGTACCCTTTTATGATTAGTTGCTTAAATCTTAAAGATGGAGGAACACTTGAGCTTAGACAATTATTACAGCCTTTTGGACCCTTTTAGCTATGCTTATTCAAGTAGCTAAAACTGAACTCCCCAGTCAAAAGACACCTGCTTTGTGGACTTCCCTGATGGTTCAGTGGTTAATATTCCACACTCCCAATGCAGGGGACACGGGTTGATCCCTGGTCGGAGGGAATTAAGATCCTGCATGCTGAGTGGTGCATCCTTGAAACAAAACAAAACACCTGCTTTGACAAAAAGTAGAAAACTGCAATGCCCCAGCCTCAGTCTAGCAGCAGATGGGGCCTCACACAGTTAAGCCCACTGGAAAGCACAAGGCACGTGGGTTTGTGGTTGGCAGATAAAAGCATCTAAGAGGAAACATGATCCACACCCACTGTGTATATCTGTATATATCTTTCAGAGATGGGACAGGTTGGATAAGAAGCAGGAAGAAGCATCAAGAATCACCAGTCATATCTATGAGTGCTTTACTGATGTCCTTTGCAGGATGTGATAACCAAGAGAGAGCATCTCATCTGACTAGGGACAGAGGACCTCTGGGAATCTCAGCTGTTGTGGGACATCCTGGGTAGCTGCGGTTGAGATGATGGCTCTTTTGCCTGACCTGTGAGGCTGCAGGGAAAGAGACAAGCTGGCGGCCAACTGTATGCCCAGGTCTGCGATGGTGATGCAGTCATGTCTCTATGAGGTGGATGTTCCTGTTGACTCCATTCCGCAGATGTGGAGACTGAGGCTCAGAGAGGCGATGTATCTTAACCAAAGATGCAGAGTTAGAGGAATACCTGAGGTTCACACAGAGGCAGTCTGGTTCCAGCACTCATTATCCTAAACTCTATTCTACACTGTCTTTCTAAAAGACAAGAGAACCTACCAGGCAGAGAGATGAAAGGTATTCCAGGAAGAGGAATGACACATGAAAGAACTCAAGGAGAGAGATAAATTGTGGTCCATCTGGGGACCCAAAGATAGTCAGTGTGGCTGGAGAAGCAGAGAGGAGTCCACAAGGTTCTATCAGCTGTGAGCTGTGTGGCCTTGGGTAAGTCAATTGCTACTCAGCTTTAGTTTCCTCCTCTGTAAAAGGAGGTAACAGATACTTATGGCATTTATGGCCTAACGCCATTGTGAAGAGGAAGTCATCATTTATGCAAAGTGCTTAGCAGGACACTTGGCATCTGGCTAGCACAGCATCCATGCCAGCTGTCCCCATGTTTATTATTATTAGGGTGGGGGCAGGGGGAGTATTGGAAATGAGAATGGGGAGGTTTGCACAGGCCACAGCCCACAGCCCATTTTGATTCTAGAATACTAGAAATGAAGAGCCACTGCAGGATATTAAGCAAGGGAATGACATTATCAGATTTATAACAGGGGGAGTTTACTCTTGAAAAAGTCAGAAAGAGATCTGCATTGCTTGTTTTTTAGGTACTGAGCTGCATGAACTGCTTCTATATTTTGGAGTTTAATCCTTTGTCCATTGCTTGGGTTGCAATTTTTTTCTCCCATTCTGAGGGCTGACTTTTCATCTTGTTTATGATTTCCTTTGCTATGCAAAAACTTTTAAGTTTAATTAGGTCTCATTTGTTTATTTTTGTTCTAATTTTCATTACTCTAGGAGGTGGGTCAAAAAAAGACCTTGCTGTGGTTGGTATATATCAAAGAATGTTCTTCCTCTGTTTTCCTTTAGGAGTTTTATGGTGTCCAATCTTCAAACTGACACCTTTCTCCAAGGGATCTTCCTGATCCAGGGATCAAACCTGTGTCTCTTATGTCTTCTGCATTGGTAGATGGGTTCTTAAGCCCTAGTGTCACCTGGGAAGCCCAAAGCAATCATATTCCAATTGAAAAAAAAAAAACCTATAATGGAAAGTAATCTGAAAAAAAAAAAAATATATATATATATATATATATATATATATTTATAAAGAAAGAAAGAGACTTGGGGCAGGCTGAACTTCAGGAAAGGGGACCAGCTTGGAAAGACATTTAGTGACCCTGCCATTCCTATCATGTCCCAGATCTAAAGGGCTGAACATCGGCAGTGGAAGACAAGGCAGGGTTTCTCTTGAATCTCAGATCAGTGGGCCTGTGAGCAGGTGTTCCTTCATCTGAACAAGGGGATTTCTGACAAGTGGTCATAGGTTCCAGTGCTGAGGTCTGTGGCCATGTGCTTGGAATCATCCAAACTTTTTTTCTGAAAGGGGCCTAGTGGTAAATGTACCAGGCTTTATGAGCCATGCAGACTCAGAAACAACTATTCAACTCTGCACAAAGGACCAAGTCTATTCCAGTAGAATTTTATTTCCAAAATTTTATTTACAAAAACAGCCAGAGGAAGAGACTAGGCAGTGGATTTAAGCAATGTTTATGGGAACAGAATTTGCTGACCAATTGCATATGGCGACTTAAGTAAGGTACTCAGCTAGCTAATGTCCACATGAGGAGAAATTAGACATATTTCAGATTACTATCCAATTCACATATCTTCCAAAAGACAAAGAAAATCAATTTTTCTCAAACTAGCAATCAAAAACCATGAGTGGGTCATGAAATTGATTAAACTATCAAAAGATAGAATTGCATGTTATAGTTCAATAGTAATAAAATAATATTTGCTATTAAAGTTAAATCATTTTATTTTAGTCTAATTAGTAAGTGGAATTATTTTCTATAAAACTTAAAAAATTGTGTGCATCTTGTATAATATGTGAAATTTTTTTCAATTATAGACCATGGCCAGAGAAGTTGAAAAAATACCATTTAAGGGAACTATTATAAAGTAGAAACAGCATAGGACCAGGAAATGAAAAAATTTAGGTGGGTCTTAATCCAAATTCTGCCATTTTTAGATTTGAAGAAATATTTAACATCTCTAGGACTCAGATGTCTTATTGGTAAAATTAAGGCATTATTTTTTTTCTACATCTGCTTATTGTTTGAGAGACTGGAAATACAAGAGCAGACAAAACAGGTCCAGTTCTCAGAAAGCTAACAACCTTTTGGGGGAGAGAGATACATAAATAAATGAAGGAGGATGAAGTGATGGCCTGAGTGTTTATGGGGTGGGTGGTGCTTCAAAGAGGAGCTCAAGGAAGGCCTGTCTGGAAACGAATGGTGATGTGAGGGTCCCAGAGTGGGGAGGAGTCTGACAGTGAGAACAGCTTGGGAAGAGGTGATGGTGAAACTAGGGCTCAGAAGAGAGTCCTGGGCCTCAGTCAAAGTCACTCAATTAACCCCTATGACCACCTAAGCTAGGATAAAAGAGGCAAGAATATACAATGGAGGGACTTCCCTGCTGGTCCAGTGGCTAAGACTCCACTAAGACTGGGTTCCCAATGTGAGGACCCAGGTTCAATCCCTGGTCAGGGAACTAGATTCCACATGCTGTAACTAAGAGTTCGCATGCTGCAATGAAGATCAAAGATCCCAAGTGCTGCAACTAAGGCCCAGCGCAGCCAAATCAATAAATAAGTGAATGTTTTAAATATATATATATATATATATATATATATATATATATATATATACACACACAATGGAGGAAAGAGTCTCTTCAATAAATGGTACTGGGAAATCCGGACAGTTACATGTAAAATAATGAAATTAGAACACTTCCTAACACCACACACAAAAATAAACTCAAAATGGATTAAAGACTTAAATATAAGGCTGGATACTATAAAACTTTTAGGGGAAAATATAGGCAGAACACTCTGACATAAATCACAGCAAGATAGATCTTTTTTTGATACACTGCCTAGAGTAATAACAATAAAAACAAAAATAAACAAATGGGACCTAATTAAACTTTAAAGATTTTGCACAGCAAAGAAAACCATAAATAAAACAAAAAGGCAACCTTCGGAATGGGGAAAAATATTTGCAAACTAAGCAATTGACAAGGGATTAATATCCAAAATGTACAAATAGCTCCTGCAGCTCAATTTAAAAAAAAATAAAAAATAAAAAAACAGGCAGAAAACCTAAATAGACATTCCTCCAAAGAAGACATACAGATGGTCAACAAACACATGAAATGATGCTCAACATCACTAATAATGAGAGAAATGCAAATCAAAACTACAATGAGGTATCACCTCACACTAGTCAGAATGGCCATCATCAAAAATTCTACAAACGATAAATGCTGGAGAGGGTGTGAAGAAAAGGGAACACTCCTACACTGTTGGTAGGAATTTTTTTAAAAGTCACTCAATTAAGAATATATCGGACAGACTTGAACATAGGTTTTTAGTCCATATCTCAAACTCCACATCATTACGCAGCTCATGTAAGCTTTCCTCATGTAAGCTCCTTGATGGTTTGAAATAAAATGACAACAGGGACTTCCCTGGTGGTCCAGTGGTTTAGACTCTCCACTTTCACTGCAAGGGGTTCAGGTTTGATCTTTGGTCATGGAAACTAAGATCCCACATGCCACCCAGCGTGGCCAAAAAAAAAAAAAAAAAAACCCAAATGACAAGGTAATCTTTAAAAATGATCATTGTATTAGAGGTCACATTTTACCAGCTGCCACATTCAACCAACACCTCTATGTACTGCTACCAGGTCTCTCAGAATCTCCTTCTCAAACAAGTGATTCCCTAACTAGAGAGGCATAAACACATCTGGATTCATAGTTGCCATTTCTTCCCTGCTGAAAATGAGTCTCTATTCAATCTCAGCTTGTACAGTAATCCACAGATAATACCAATGTAAGACATACCTGTTGGGAGTTAAAGAAAAGACAGGCCTGTCAGAAGAAAGGGGCTGATGAAAAAAAGTCACCCCGTGACCCACAGACAGCAAATCTGTAATCTGAATTTTAGCTGAGAGAAGCCTGATGTTTGAAGTGGTGTAGCTACCCTCTCTCTCTTTTAGGAAGACTGTGCCAGGCAGAATAATGCCCCAAATGTATCCACATCCTCACCCCCAGAACCTGTGAATACATCACCTTCCATGGAAAAGGGGGTTTTGCAGGTGTGAATAACTTAACGATCTTAAAAAGGAGAGAGTATTAGTTTGTGACAGTGGCCATTACAAATTTCCATCGACTGGGTGGCCTAAACAATGGAAATGTATTTTCTCACAGTTTTGGAGAGTAAGAGGTCAAGGTCGGGTGTTGGTGGGTTTGGTTTCCTTGGAGGCTTCTCTTCTTGGCTTGCAGATAGCCACATGCTCACTATGTCCTCACCCGGTCTTTCCTCTGTGCTCGAGCAACCCCAGTGTCTGTGTGTTCAATCTTCCTTCTCTTATAAGACTCTCAGTCAGATTGGAATACCCCCACCACCACCCAGTGGTCTCATTTTAACTTGACTCTTTCTTTAAAGCTGCTGCTGCTGCTGATAAGTTGCTCCAGTTGTGTCTGACTCTGTGTGACCCCATAGACAGCAGCCCACCAGGCTCTCCCGTCCCTGGGATTCTCCAGGCAAGAACACTGGAGTGGGGTGCCATTTCCTTCTCCAATGCATGAAAGTGAAAAGTGAAAGTGAAGTCGCCCAGTCGTGTCTGGCTCTTTGCGACCCCATGGACTGCAGCCCACCAGGCTCCTCTGTCCATGGGATTTTCCAGGCAAGAGTACTAGAGTGGGATGCCATTGCCTTCTCCATCTCTTTAAAGCAGGGGTCCCCAACTTCCAGGTCACAGACCAGCACCTTCTGTCAAATCAGTGGCAGCATTAGGTTAGAAATACAGTGCATAATAAATGCAATGCATTTGAATCATCTAGAAACCATCCTCCCACCTGCCAGTCCATGGAAAAATTGTCTTCCACAATACTGGTCCCCCATGCCAAAAAAGTTGGGAACTGCTGCTTTTTTTTTTTTTTTTTGATGGGAGGATAGTTGCTTTACAACGTTGTGCTGGTTTCTACCATACAACATGAATCAGCCATAAGTATCCCCTCCGTCTTCAATCTCCCTCCCACCCCTCTGTCGTCACAGAGCACCGAGCTGAGCTCCCTGTGCTATACAGCAACTTCCCACTAGCTATTACTATTCATTTTACACATGGTAGTGTGTATATGTCAATACTACTGCCTCAATTCATCCCGCACTCTCCTTCCCCCGCTGTGGAGGACTGCTGCTTTAAAGGATTTATCTCCAAATATAGTCACATTCTGAGATCCTTGAGGTCAGGGCTACATCAGATGAATTTGGGGAGCAACACAAGCCTGTAACAGGGAGATTCCCTTAGATTAATGAGATGAGTTCAATGGAATCACAAGGATCATTATAAATGAAGAGAGAGTGGCAAGAAAGTCAAAGCATGAGATGTGATGACAGAAGCAGATGGTGAGAGTCAGATTTGAAGATGTGATGTTTCTGGCTTTGAAAATAGAAGAAGGGGCCACAAGGCAAGGAATAAAGGTAGGAAAATAAGAGGGAGTAGACTCCGCCCTGAAACCCTCAGAAGGAACGCAGCCCTGTCAATACCTTGATGCTAGCCCAGTCACTCCCATTTTGGACTTCTGACCTCCAGAACTGGAGCAGGATACCTTGGTGTTGTTTGAAGCCCTCACATTTGTGGAAATTTGTTACTGCAGCAGAAGGGGACTAAAACGGAGACCCAGTGTCCTGATCACACTAAGCAGGGCCATTTGCAGAATTCTATCCTCCAAACCACAGTGATTGGTCCAAAGATGGGCACACATCTCAAGAAGAGCCAATCAGAGTCCTTCCCTGGGCCTTTCTATCTGGGGCCATGGAAAGACCTCTTTTTCCTTCCTGAGAGGTGCACCCTTTTCTTGTGAATCTAAGGTTGTCTGACGTAGTATTTCCTTTACCTTAGCAAAAGCCATCTGTAACATAGTGATCGAGGGTGATTTAAAAGAGAGGAAGGGCACTTCCCTGGTGGTCCAGTGGTTAAGAATTCACCTGCCAATGCTGGGGACACGGGTTTGGTCTCTGGTCAGGAAGACCCCACATGCCGTGGAGCAACTAAGCCTGTGCACTACAATGACTGATCCCCACCCAGAAACCATGCTCTGCAACAAGAAAAGCCACCACAATGACAAGCTGGGCACTGCAACTGGAGAGTAGCCCCTGGTTGCCTCAACTAGAGAAACTCCATGAGCGGCAGCGAAGACCCAGCACAGCCAAAAATTAAATCAATTAATTATATTTTAAAAAATTCAAAAGAGGAGGAATCAGGAAGGGTTCCAAAGGCTGCCTGAGCCTTGGAATCCAGTTGTTTCCACCTCAGTCCTATCTGTTTCTAGTGCAGTTTTATAAGGTGAATTTTTATTTTTCTTATGGTGGTTTGGGCTGGATTTCCTTGAGTTGCAATCAGAGTCTTAACTACTTCCAATGAATTTTCCTAAACTATGTTATGCTGAATACAAATGGAGCCTCTTGGGAAAACCAAGCCTTCCCAGGCAAAGTTTAAACATAAAACAAGTTACAGGGTGTGAGCATACTGTTTTCAGAAAGCAGCTGTGTGCCCTGCGACTGCTTCCCTCCCTACCCTGTGAATTCAGAAATGGCTGAAGGAAACACCAGTGATGTTTTCTACATCTGCTTGGGAAACCAAGGCCAGAGACAAATCTGTTGGCAGAGAAACATGGGAACAAGAAACAAGAAGGGGAGTACTTCCCTGATGGTCCAGTGGCTAAGACTCTGTGTTCCCAATGCAGGTGGCCTGGGTTTGGTCCCTGGTCAGAGCACTAGATCCCACATGCCAAAGCTAAAGATCCCACATGCCACAACCAAGATGTGGCAGGGCCAAAGAAATAAGTAAATAAATATTTTTTTTAAATAGGAAAGAAACAAGAAGAGAGACAAAACCCCACATACAGCCAGGAGCTCGCAAATAAGCCTCTGATCTCCCTGGAAAGGTGTGTTACCAAGAGACAGGACAATTTGATGCCAAACAGCTTGACTTTACATTCTGTCTTTACACAGTTCAACTAAGGGCTTGGAGCGGAATATTTCTGCTATGTGCCCCAGACCCCCATTTATAAAATGGGGCTAGCAAAATATTAACTGCCTGACTGTGATGATTCAGTAAGTTAACACAAATAGAGGATATACAAAGACCCATGTGTTCAGCTCTTGGAAAAGTCTTGAAAGTGTCAGTTGCTCAGTTGTGTTGGACTCTTTGCCACCTTATTGGACTGTAGCCCACAAGGCTCCCCAATCCATGGGATTCTCCAGGCAAGAATACTGGAGAGGGTTGCCATTCCCTTCTCCAGGGCAATCTTCCTGACCCAGGAATTGAACCCGGGTCTCCTTCACTGTAGGTGGATTCTTTACTGTCTGAGCCACCAGGGAAGTCCTGGGAAAGTCTTAGTCTTTATCGTAAGTTCCTTTACTTCCTGGTCCGGGTCACGCGGCACCTGCCACAGGCAGCGGAACCGTCTGGTACAAAGGCAGGTAGTCCATTACTCACAGCCTCGGGGAGTAGCCTGATCAGAAGGCACAGCCCTTCACTGTTCCCTTTCATAACCTCAGTGCTTGCCAAGCTGAGGGATGAGCAGAGCAGCCATTAGCAGCCAACTCCTTCTTCTCACACAGCACCATCAAAATAAGGAGCTTGAAGACATTACTCAACACAAAGCGTTTTGCCATTTAATTCACTCTGTAGTCCACAACGTGGGAGCAGATTCTATGCTTCATCCCAGGTTTTTCTCCTGCCTTGAAAATCAGCTATGGCTCCCGGAAGTGGGTAACTTCTCTCATTACGACCTCATGCTGGAGACTTCTTTGCCTCAAAACATTTGATATCTTGAACAGACAATGATTTCCAAAACTGAGGAAAAAGAAAACACTTATGTTGGATAGTGTTTGGGGAATTTTTTTCCCTTTGATTCCTAATGTGTTTACAATGCATTTCTCTTTTATAGGTTCTCTGATGCGCTGGTTGGGGAAATGCTGTTAGAAAAGCAAATTGCCCGTGGCTTTAAATTGTTTTATGGCAAAATTAGAAACAAAACTTGAAACCACATCTGAGTAATGGCCTTCCCCACCCTGAGCTTCACATTACAACCCTAAGACAGTGCTCTGCCTGAAAGGTAGGTTATAGCAAAGGTTAATTCTCTAGATGAAGGGGACATATGCGTACAATAATCCAAGTGGGGCAGCCTGGGAAGTGGGCCTGAGACCTGTGTTCCACACACACAGTTTGCTCCTCCATCATCTGACACTGCCGCCTTTCTGGGCTCTGCTATCTATGGGATCTGGGCTCCCAGTATGTGGAATCTTCGATTTGTTAAAAAGGCAAGAATACTGGAGTGAGTAGCTATTCCCTTCTCCAGGAAATCTTCCCAACTCAGGGATCAAACCCAGGTCTTCCACATTGCAGGCAGATTCTTCACTGTCTGAACTACCAGGGAAGCCTAAACAGGGGCACACACACACACACATACACACACACACATATGTAACTGTGCTCCATCTTCCACCACCAATGCAACCAGGTCTAAATGGGTCACTTTCTGCTTTGGGGCACAACCTTCACCTTCTGCAAAGGGGTAACTCTGGATTCTGTTCCATCCCACATGCTCTTCACATGTGCACCCACCCTTACTAATAACAGAAGAGAGGAAGGGCACATGTGTGTGTATGTGTGTGTGTGTGTATGCTCAGTTGCTCATTGTTGCTGTTCAGTTGCTAAGTCATGTCCGACTCTTTGTGATCCTATGGATCTCAACTCATCAGGCTTCCCCGTCCTTCTCTATTTCCTGGAGTTTGTTCAAACTCATCTCCATTGACTCGGTGATGCCATCCAACCATCTCATCTTCTGTCATCGCCTTCTCCTCCCGCCATCAATATTTCCCAGCATCAGGGTCTTTTCTAATGAGTTGGCTCTTCGTATCAGGAGGCCAAATTCGCTCATACCCTGGTTTTTATCACAAGACCGTCCCTTAGCTCCTCCTAAGAACTCCACTGGGGACCTGGGTGTGCAAATGCAGCAGAAGTGTGGGGTGGGGGAGACGTGGTCATCCAGGAAGAGGCCAGTGTTGGAGGAAGGATTCCTGAGTTTGTTCATCAAGACTCGGTCCCTGCTGCTTTCAAAGGCAAAACAACAGAAACCGACACCCAAAACATTCTTTCTATACATCCATATGCGTGAAAAAATGAAGTCATTATTTTCCAGGCAAGAACGACTCAGACCCTCTTCTCCCCTCTTTGAAAGTTATGAGTCCTGGGGACTTCCCTGGTGGTCCAGTGGATAAGAATCTGCCTGCCATTGCAGGGGACACAGGTTCGATTCCTGGTCAGGGAACTAAGATCCCACATGCCAAGGGGCAACTAAGCCTGTACACCACAACTACTGAGCTGAGTTCTAGAGCAGCCTGTGAGCTGCAACTACTGAAGCTTGTGTGCCCTAGAGCCCGTGCTCCCCACCAAGAGAAGCCACCACAGTGAGGAGCCTGGGCATCACAACTACAGAGTAGCTCCCGAGTGCAGCAAGGTAGACCCAGTGCAACAACAACAACAAAAAGTTTAAATACATAAAGAAAGTTATGGGTCCTAAAGATAGATGATGTTTCATAGGATGTGAGTCAACAGGAAGGCATCTTCATCCTGAGACTCTGAACTCCTATCTCAAGCACAATCTTCATCCTCTTACCTTCTACCCTTCACCCCCTGACCCAACAAACACACACACCACCCCATAGAGTCTTCAGGCCATGATCTGCATCTCCATAAAGGGGAGGCTTGGAGGTCTACATGCATCCGCCACTGGGTGGAGGTCTGGGTGCCACTTCCTGTGTCTCCCAACAGTGTTTTGTTACCTGCTCCATCCTCTCCCCCAACAACACAAAAACACACTCATACACAAGCATGTGTATTCCCAGTTGAGGTCACCATTCTTGCTTTGAACACATTTATTACCACATTTGCTCTTTTAATATTTTCAACCTTAATTTTTTTTTACTTTCTTTAAGTTTTTTACAAATTAAAAAAAAATTATTTAGATTTTCTATATCTCTTTGCTGCATCTTTATTTCCAGTTCATTCTTTTTTTCCCTCAGATAAAACCATCTGTTACTGCTCTGCCTCCTTGCATGTTAAGTTGCTTCAGCCGTGTCTGACTCTTTGAGACCCTACAGGACTGTAGCCCTCCAGGCTCCTCTGTCCATGGGATTCTCCAGGCAAGAATGCTGGAGTGGGTTGCCATTTCCTCCTCCAGGGGATCTTCCCAACCCAGGAATCGAACCTGCATCTCTTATGTCTCCTGCATTTGTAGGCTGATTCTTTACCACTAATGCCACCTGGGAAGCCCCTCTGTTACTGACAAGGAAAGTACAGACAGCTGCAGGGCTTCACTAGGCTTGGGTGACCCTTCTGTGGCCACATCCACTTCCCTCCTGGCTCCATGTCCTTTCCTTACTCTCATTCTCCCAACCTGTTCACTCCAATTCCTTCAGATAAATTCTTCAGAGCGTGCCTCAAACGCAGGATGGGCAGGCAGAGCCTCCATCAAGTTCACTCCCAGGGTTACAGGTGTATGGGAAACTAAGTCACAGTTTTCTGACACTGGCAAGGATTTTATTAATGGTATATTTCTTTCTTTTTTTAGTATAATTGCTTTACAATGTTGTGTTAGCTTCTGCTGCACAACAACGTGAATCAGCCATATGTATACACATATGCCCTCCCTCCTGAGCATCCCTCCCACTCCCTAATGGTATTATGTCTTTTCTAAAAAGTATAGACATGATGCATTTAGGCTTTGAGTGGAGGAACCATGACTTATTCATTGGTTTATCCCTATTGGAGCATCCCACAATGGTTTATTCCTAGAAATAGCTATTTCTGAATAAGCAGTGAATGTTATAAAACAGAAAAGAAAAACAAAGACTGTGTGACTCAGAAGCACAAGAATGACAATCACACAAGAAACAGCACAGTAAGAAATCACAAAAATATTACCCATTTCTTTTCCAAATGATGGGAAGGAAAATGTTAGCGGTAAGAGCATCATTCTGGGGTTGATTAGGGAAACATTTTCTCCATGTGAAGCTCAACTCTGAGAAAAGTTGAGAACAATCCAGTGATTTCCAAATCATCATTGGCAGGGGGAATTTTCTAAAAAAAATCTATCATTTCCAGTGCCCCATCTCATACCTACTATATTCGACTCTCTAAGGCATGAGGTCGTGGAGTTTCCATTAAAAAAAAAAAATCTTTTCAGGTGACTGCAGTGCAGAAACTCTGGTCTAGTTGATGGGACATAAGATTCTAAGACAGAAGGCCTATTTGAATGCTTGCTGCCGCCACTAATTAGCTGACTGTATGACCACAAGAGAGATACTACAGCTCTCCCTTACTGAAAGGTGAGGGGTCTGGCTGCTTGCCACCCAAAAGCCAATAAACAGGCCAGGTTGGTGGAAAGGAAAATTTGCTTTCCGGGAATCGCCCAGGGATCAGGCTTCCTTTTTCCATGTGCATGACACATGCTTCTGCAGCAGGAAGAGGGGCAGCTTGGAGTATCCAGCAGAGCCCCCAGGCCCCCACCAGGGTGCCTGCCCCCCAACCTGGCATCTGGTCCTCTGGCTTCTAGTTTTTCATCAGCTGACTTCTTGCCCTTGTCCTTGAAGAATACTCAAATGTCAGGGGCCCTTGTGAACTACACTCACTGCATTACAGTAGATATTTTGGCCTCAAAAGACCAAAATTGAGAGACTTTCCTGGCCGTCCAGTGGTTAAGACTTCACTTTCCAATGCAGGGGGTGCAGGTTTGATCCCTGGTAGGAGAAGGAAATGGCAACCCACTCCAGTATTCTTGCCTAGAGAATCCCAGGGACATAGGAGCCTAGTGGGCTGCCATCTATGGGGTCGCACAGAGCTGGACACGACTGAAGAGACTTAGCAGCAGCAGCAGCAGGGGAGCTAAGATCCCAAAACATAAAACAGAAACAATATTGTTAACAAATTAAACAAAGACTTTAAAAATGGTTCACATTAAAAGAAATTTCTTTAAAAAAAATTGAGTTTATGAGAGTTGGTGGTCAAGTAACAAATCAAAGACAAGCAAAGACAAGTAACCAATCAAGTTCTAAGAACATGGGATGAGGATTAAGACACGGCCCCCTGCAGAAAGGCGTGGGGTGCAGGGAACCCTCCCCTGCTGCACCTGAAAACCGAGGATGGAGGATGGCTGGGTTGGAGGAGGGGCATTGTGGCCGTGACGATGTCACTGAGCAGCTGAGCAGCCTTAGTTACAACTGTGGACATGGGAATGGACACTTAGCTTTACAAAGCTCTTGGAACTCTGGGGATTTAGGAAATGGATTTACTAAATAAATATCAGGCCACGCCCTGCTCAGAGCAACGAAAGCTGGAGCAGGCTTGATTGACACAAAGGGATTAACAAATGGAGAGCCAGGTCCCATGCAACCCAGATTGGGACACCAGGAGCTGTGACAAGGGTACCAGGTCACTATCTACAGACATGGGAAGATCTCCAGGAGATAGATACACATAGATATAGACATAGATATAGTTGTAGAAGGGAATGGCAAACCACTGCAATAGAGGAGCCTGGTGGGTTACAGTCCATGGGGTCACAGAGTTGGACATAACTGAAGCAACTAACACACACACAGATGTAGATATAGAGAGATAGTGATATTGACTATAGTTCCCTGTGTCATACAGTAGGTCCTTGTTATTTATTTATTTTATATATCCTAATCTATCCCTCCGGAGAAGGCAATGGCACCCCACTTCTGTACTCTTGCCTGGAAAATCGCATGGATGGAGGAGCCTGGTAGGCTGCAGTCCATGGGGTCGCTAAGAGTCGGACACGACTGGGCGACTTCACTTTCACTTTTCACTTTCATGCATTGGAGAAGGAAATGGCACCCCACTCCAGTGTTCTTGCCTGGAGAATCCCAGGGACGGGGGAGCCTGGTGGGCTGCCGTCTATGGGGTCACACAGAGTCGGACACGACTGAAGCGACTTAGCAGTGCAGCAGCAGCAATCTATCCCTCTCCTTCCCTCTTTTCCCTTTGCCAGGAGATATTATTCAGTGAAACAAAGTACTGAAAAGTGTACAGGATTCTACCTCTTGTGTAAGAACCAGAGGCTAGGGATATAAGGATAAATATGTCTCTATTTACTTTTATTATGTTTTCTTTCAGATGGGAGAGCATAGGGTGGGAATAAATGGGGTAAAATATTACTAACTGTATATATTCTGATTCTGAGTCAGAAATTTTTAATTGAGTCTCAAAAAAATTTCTTCTTAAATCCTTCCCCCTTTCAGGCTGGAGATCACATTTTTTTTTTTTTTTTCCACAGATCACATTCTTAAACATTGCAGTGTTAGGGCACAGAGAAAATAAACCTGCTTAAACTCTTGGGGATCAAACCAAATTAAGATGATTCTCTTCTACTGTGGTGGATTGTGTTAATCTAATACCATCTCGAAAGGTTTCTCTTCAAGGAGATAATCTTTTCCATTCAAGTAACAAAATTATTTTCTGAGCTGCATTAGTAATATACTTCTGAGCCTAAGTTGCTGAATAATTCCAAGTGCTGTAAAACCACATCATCCAGTAATTTATGTTTTATCTTATCTTTTTTCCCCAGACCCTAAAGTTGTTTTTTTCTTTTTTTTTTTTGCCAGTAACACACTCTGACACACCTCGCCTCAGGGAAACAGCTCCACTGCACAAGTTTGGGTTTGGCTTCCTATCTCTGCAAGAAAAATATGACTTAAGGCACTCCAATGATCTGAGACAGGCAAAACATTAAGTTAAATAAATGAGGCAGTGATAAGGAAGGACTAATGAAAACATGTCAGCCAAGGGCATAGAATCTATTTTGAGTAGTAAATTATACATACATACTATTGATACTGTGTATAAAATAGATAACTAATGAAGATCTACTGTATTGCACAGGAAACTCTATTCAGTGCTCCGTGGTGACCTGAATGGGAAAGAAATCCGAAAGGGAGAGGATATGTGTAAATATACAGCTGATCCATTTTGCTGTACAGCAGAAACTCACACAACATTGTAAAGTAACTATACTCCAATAAAAACTAATAACAAATAAAATTAGTTCAAACTAAAAAAGTTTAGGGAAACACAATAAAAAAGAATGCCGAATTTGTGAATGTAAACTACCTATTATACTCACAATAAGATAAGAGTTTGTCATTGCGCCACAGAATTGATGCTTTTGAACTGTGGTGCTGGAGAAGACTCTTGAGAGTCCCTTGGACAGCATGGAGATCAAACCGGTGAATCCTAAAGAAATCAACTCTGGATATTCATTGGAAAGACTGATGCTGAAGCTCAAGTTTCAATATTTTAGCCGCCTGATGCGAAGACCCAACTCATTGGAAAAGACCCTGATGCTGGGAAAGATTGAAGGCAAAGGCAGAGGATAAAATGATTATATAGCATCGCTAACTCTACGGACATAAATTTGAGCAGACTCTGGGAGATAGTCAAGGACAGAGGAACCTGGCATGCTGCACTCCACAGGTTTGTAAAGAGTCGGACATGACTTAAAAACTGAACGACAATAACAAAAATAATAGGTCATGTGCTTTTCATTTTAGATTCTCACCAAACCTAATTAAATTGCCCAGTCAGCATGTATTCCTGAGAATCAAACATTACCCCAATTCCATGTTAAAACAATGTATAATCAAATGCATTACATATACAAACAAATATGCATATATATGCTTCTAACATCTACTTGAATATGTTGTCTTCAATACATGACTTCTATATGTCAGATAAATACAAATACATTGTAAGCTAACCAAAGTAACTGGAAATTTGTGCAAAATGAAATTCTGTGCACCCATAAGCTTCCACAAACACATGCATAGAGATTTAATGATGTTAGTTTCAGGCATTTGGCTGCACCAGGAGTTGTTAATGCATTGGTCCAAGGATTTATCTTGCCCAGTATTTTGTTTTGTTTACACTGAAGGATTCAGAAGTATTTGAGAAAACATTTTTAAATTGGCATCTTTCACTTAAAAATTCAAAATGTTAGACTCTCACAAAGTTAGACTCTCTTAGACTCCGATACAATGTTAGGGTAATTGGAAAACTAAACCAGCAACTCCACATGGCACCACTTGGCTGGAACAGATAACTGTCTTTTTTTTTTTTTTTTTTTTTACATGAGGGCTCTGGGGTCCAGATGGGGCTTCACCACTGAGCTGTTGTTTATCATCACAATTGTTCTGTGTCCACACTTCCCTCAAGTGTGGGGAAAAGACAGGTAATCATACAGGTGTGTATTTTAGAAGAAAAAAAGTAGAGTTGACATAGTGCCTTATCAAGTGAATTATAGGTCTCTGAGTGTAATATACAAAAATAAAGCAAAGCAAATTGACCCTTTTCATCCATCTCAGTTCCTTACAGGCATCAGGCTTTGTGATCTTTGCTCAATACTTGTTCACCCAGACCTGGGACAGGGGACCAGGTGCCGAGGAAGGGTAGCAAGCAGCTCATCTCCTACAGGCATTTATTATAAAGATGTGGGGAAGGACTGGAGAAGAAGATAGACAGTAAATTAATATAACTACAGTTCAGGAACTCGAATCTACGTACATCAAAATTGGCTGGCGTTTCTTGAGATTTTTTTTTTTTTGTATTTTAAAAAACATTTATTTTTGTTTCTTTATTTGGCTGTATCGGGTCTTAGTTGCAGCACTCAGGATCTTTGATCTTCACTAGTGGCATGTGGGACCCTTGGTTGTGGCATGCAAACTCTTAGTTGAGGCATGCAGAATCTAGTTCCCAAATCTGAGCCCCCTAAATTGAGAGTGCAGAGTCTTAGCCATCGGACCACAGGGGAAGTCTCTTAAGATTTTAAAAAGATCCAACTTCTATGACAAATGACCCTTGAACAACTCAGAGGTTAGGGCGCTGACTCTCTGTGCAGTAAAAAATCAATGTGTAACTTACAGTCAGCCATCCTTATACATAGTCTTCCTCTTTGAGGTTCTGCTACTAAGGATTCAATCAACCTTGAATTTACTATTGAAAAATCCATGTACAAATGGACCACACAATTCAAATCTGTATTGTTCAAGGGCAAATTGTATAAAGATAAAAAATAACATTGAAGAAATTCCTCCCAAGCAAAATAATTCACTTTAAGACAGGAAGAGCCTTGTTAAGCTGATTATTGCACAGCCCCTGAGAGTAGCAGTTATTAAATCAGGAGGCTCTAGAATTTCTTGCATGTTTTCATCACAAAAAAAAAGAATAAAGCAATAATAAAGTGGGTGAGAGGAGACTTGGAGGCAATGGACATCTCTATGGCATAGATTGTGGAGATGGTTTCAGGGGTAGATACTTATCTGCAAACTCATCTAGGTGTACACATTAAATATGAACAATATTTTGTATGTTAGTCATACCTGAGTAGAGTGGTTTTTTTTTTTTAAACCAATTACTTGGAGATTCAGTGTCTCCTAAGACTTTTATCAGAGTGAAGAATATGTGGCACATATATACAATAGAATACTATTCAGCCATAAAAAAGAATGAAACAATGCCATTTGCAGGAACATGGATGGACCTTGAGATGATCACACTAAGTGAAGAAGTCAGAAAGAGAAAGACAAATACAATATGATATCATTTATAGGTGGAATCCAAATTATGACACAAATGAACTTATCTACGTAATAGAAACAGATTCACAGACATAGAAAACAGACTTACCATTGCCAAGGGTTGAGGAGGGATGGAGTGGGAGTTTGAGATTAGCAGATACAAACTGGTATATACAGAATGAATAAACAACAAAGTCCTAGTGTATAAGAGAGGGAATTATAATCAATATCCTATAGTAAATCATAATGATAAAGAATATGCAAAAGAATACATATATATGTGTGTGTATATATATGACTGACTCACTTTTCTGTACAGTAGAAATTAATTAATATAACACTGTAAATCAACTACATTCCAATAAAATAAAAATTTTAAAACAGATTATTATCAGAGGCTATCCAAAAAGAATTCAGTTCCTCATAGAAAATGAATAATAAATGGTGTCAAACACCAAGGTCAGTGGCTCTATATAGGAGCCTGGATGTGTATGTTTTCCTAGACTTGCAGTTACCTGGGGTTCCAGAAAACAACCTCTCATCAGACAAAACCTGGTTGGGTTGCTTAAAACACCACAGACTGTGGGGTGGGAGTGAGATATTCATGAACCTTTCCTGTCCCCACTGAACACTCCTCCTGACCCTCCCATTCCTCCCTTTGATGGCTGTTATTTAAAAAGAAAGAAGACAAACGACCAACCACGTAAATCATGTGGCTCTGAAAAGGTCATGCTAACAGAGCTGCTAAGCTGCCTTTTAGAGCCTGTTTGAAGGATTTAAAACCCCATTACTGTGTCCAGGATTGTAAAGAGGAAGCAATAACAGGGGTTTCAATAAGAACTCAAGGCAGAAGAGCCGACTCTTTTCTAGTTACATGGAAAGTGTGTGACTCCGACTGGACTCAAAGCCCAGGTGCCACTGCTTCAGGGGCTTTGCGGATGTAACTGAATAGAATTCCTAGAGGACCTTCCCCAGACAGATCCCGTCCCCATATCCTCTGCTTTAGCTCCTCTCTGAAGTACCTTGGTAATAGTATCTCAGGCATATTTCCTGAGTTTTTCAGATGCTAAAAAAACCACCACCAAATGGAAGAAATTAACTACTTGACTGTGAGCACCTAACCCCCAGACCTACTGGCACCTAAGGACTGATAATGATAACTGCTGGGACACCACCCTGTTACCTCACTATCAACCAATCAAAGAATTGTGCATGAACTGATCACATGCCCTGTGACACCCTCTCCCCGCCCCCTCCTCCCCCACAACGTGGCCTTTAAAAATGCTTTTCTGAAACCATTCCAGGAGTTCAGAGTTTCCCACCCATTCTCCCTGCATGGCCCTACAATAGGGCACAAGTCACCCATTCTCCTTGCATGGCCCTGCAATAACCTTTTTCTGACCCGCAGACCAACTTTTCAGTTTGGCCTCACTGTGCATTGGGCATGTGAAGTTGCATTTGGTTACAGGGAGACAGAGAACACCACACTTGGGGTTCTCCTCCACTCAACGATAAAGAATCTGCCTGTGATTCAGGGGCCACAGGAGATACAGGTTCGATCACTGGGTGGAGAAGATCCCCTGGAGGAGGGCACAGCAACCCTCTCCAGTATTCTTGCCTGGAGAATCCCATAGACAGAGACGGCTGGTGGGCTACAGTCCATGGGGTCACAAAGAGTTGGACAGGACTGAAAAATTAGCATGCACACACTCTCTCTCTGGAGCCTAGGATGGGAGCAGCCAGGGATAATGAGACCTGTTCCAGATGCCAAGAATCAGGGTCCCATTTAAACAGTAGCTTCTGTCCTCCCTTACCAGTAGGGCAAGTTTTGTGTTGATGAAATCAAATGTATCACAGGAGTTCTGCCCCCCTCACCTTCCCCGCTTTTTCAGGTTTCATCAGATATTTCTAGATGAAATATCTGATGTCACCCTTCCTAGGAATAGTGTCTGTATTCATTTGAAGAATTTCTCATTCTTGCTTGCCCCTATATGTTCCATGTCTGTATATCATACTCCCCCCTCCCCACCAATTCTCAATTCCAGACATTTCTTCCAGCTTAATCAAGGTGTAATTGACAAATAAAACAGTATATACTTAAGCTGTGCAGCGTGATGATTTGATACATGTATGTGTTGTGAAATAATTACCACAATCAAGCTATTTGACACGTCCATCATCGCATAGTTAATGTGTGTGTAGTGAGAACACTTATGATTAGCGAATTTCAAATGCATAAGACAGTGTTATTAACTACGGTCGCCATGCTGTAAATTAGATCCTCAGAAGTTATTAATCTTATACCTGAAAGTCTGTACTTTTTGACCAATATCTCATGGCATTTTCATTCCATCCCATCTGATCTCAATTTCTCCATGCTTTCACTAAACTTTGTGATGTTCACATGAAACGTTCTCAAATTTTATTATGTCTTCCCATCCTGGAATGCAAAGCCAAGTCGGCCTTAGAAAGCATCACTACGAACAATGCTAGTGGACGTAATGGAATTCCAGTTGAGCTATTTCAAATCCTAAAAGATGATGCTGTGAAAGTGCTGCACTCACTATGCCAGCAAATTTGGAAAACTCACCAGTGGCCACAGGGCTGGAAAAGGTCAGTTTTCATTCTAATCCCCAAAACAGGCAATGCCAAAGAATGCTCAAACTACTGCACAATTGCACTCATCTCACATGCTAGCAAAGTAATGCTCAAAATTCTCCAAGCCAGGGGTCAACAGTATGTGAACTGTGAAATTCCAGATGTTTAAGCTGGATTTAGAAAAAGCAGAGGAACAAGAGATCAAATTGGAGCATCCATTGGATCATTGAAAAAGCAAGAGAGTTCTAGAAAAACATCTACTTCTGCTTTATTGACTATCAACAAACTGTGGAAAATTCTTCAAGAGATGGGAATACTAGACCACCTGACCTGCCTCCTGAGAAATCTGTATGCAGGTCAGGAAGCAACAGTTAGAACTGGACATAGAACAACAGACTAGCTCCAAATTAGGAAAGGAGTACGTCAAGGCTGTATATTGTCACACTGCTTATTTAGCTTATATGCAGAGTACATCATGAGAAAGTCTGGGCTGGATGAAGCACAAGCTGGAATCAACATTTCCAGGAGAAATATCAGCAACCTCAGATATGCAGATGACACTACCCTTATGGCAGAAAGTGAAGAAGAACTAAAGAGCCTTTTGATGAAAGTGAAAGAGGAGAATGAAAAAGTTGGCTTCAAACTCAACATTCAGAAGACTAAGATCATGGCATCTGGTTCCATCACTTCGTGGCAAATAGATGGGGAAACAATGGAAACAGTGAGAGACTTTATTCTGGGGGCTCTACAATCACTGCAGATGGAGACTGCAGCCATGAAATTAAAAGATGCTTGCTCCTTGGAAGAAAAATTATGACCAACCTAGACAGCATATTAAAAAGCAGAGACATTACTTTGCCAAAAAAGGTCTGTGTAGTCAAAGCTATAGTTTTTCCAATAGTCATGTATGGATGTGAGAGTTAGACTATAAAGAAAGTTGAGCACTGAAGAATTGATGTTCTTGATCTGTGGTGTTGGAGAAGACTCTTGAGAGTCCCTTGGACTGCAAGGAGATCCAACCAGTCAATCCTAAAGGAAATCAGCCTTGAATGTTCATTGGAAAGACTGATGCTGAAGCTGAAACTCCAGTACTTTGGCCACTTGAGGTGAAGAACTGACCCATTTGAAAACCCTGATGCTGGGAAAGATTGAAGGCAGGAGGAGAAGGGGATGACAGAGGATGAGATGGTTGGATGGCATCACCAACTCAATAGATATGAGTTTGAGTAAACTCTGGGAGTTGGTGATGGACAGGAAGGCCTGGTGTGCTGCAGTCCATGGGGTCGCAAAGAGCTAGACACAACTTAGCAACTGAACTGAACTGAACTGAACTGAATACATTGTGAGCCATTCACAGTCATATCATTACTCGTGTACACCTAGCATCCAGACAAAAACAGATTCTGCATTTGTTAAATGAATGAGCAGATGAATGAAGCAATTACCTCCAATGACACACAAATCTAATTCAGTGGCGTCTCTTAGGTCAAACATCCCCAGACTTCAGTTATTCATGTGGTACTTTCACAATTTCTGCCATGTCAGCATTCCAAAAGTGACTCACAATTTTGTAAGCATCCCTGAAAAGAGCAGAGCATAGCATGGTGCTTTGAATTTAGAAAGTGAGAGACTATTGTGATTTCTGTGATTGAATCTCTCCATCCTTCTGTGGCAAAAGACAAGTTTCCAAAATTTTACATTCCTGGGCCCACTAGACCACACCTTTATGATTCAAGCAATGCCAGCCATTAGTCGTTTTCATGTCACGTGTGCGTGTGTGCTAAGTCTCTTCAATTGTTTCAAACTCTTTGTGACCCCATGGACTATAGACTGCCAGGCTCCTCCATGGGATTTTCCAGACAAGACTCCTAGAGTGGGTTGTCGTTCCCACCCCCAGGGGATCTTCCCGACCCAGGGATAGAACCCGATTCTCCTGCATTGCCAGTGAATTCTTTACCTGCTGAGCCACCTGGGAAGCCCTTTCATGTTATACTTACATTAATTTCTAATACACTTGCAAATAAATATAAATATTAAATCATTTAAAAAAAGTTTGTCCCTTTTTCACTAAAAATCATGTCATCAACCTTCAGCAGCACAAGCTCCATGCCTGAGGAAACAGACTTAAGTGATTTGTTCTTGAAAGCACACTATTTGACCCATCACATGGATGACCCATCAATCACCTTGAAGGATATCTATTTTATGGACGATTAAACAGAAGCCTGGGGAATACAGCATTTCCTTAATGAGCGTCACAAAGGTAGCCTCAAACGGATGGAACGACACACAATTCTTAGAGTTTAAATGCCAGCCATGAAGGCCCTCTGCAGAGCAGTTGTATTTTAACAAGGTCACAGCCAGCATAATCCCCTTTTATTCCTTTGCAAATGTGGGATTGGTTATTGATTCTCCCCTTTATCACAGAGATGTGCAATTCAAAATCAGTCATCATTTTTCATACATGGACACCCCTGCCTAATAGTCCCTAGGCATTCTTGCCAGAATAAATCTCCAACTCCGCCTGCTGCAAGGAGGCCAGTGGCCCAGTGAGATACCACAGCAGGCAGAGTGGTTAGGCACCTCCAGGGCCCAGGATAGTCTGCAGAACACACAAGGATAGAGCCTTCTGGTTCTTTGCCTGAATTCTGTGCATAGAAATTCTGTGCTCCAATCTGAGTTCCATTCCCTTTATCCAACAAGAGCACAGTTAGCTGTTTTGAAAGGAGGCAAAAGAAACATTTCACAGTAAATTCTGCATTTGCTGTCTGGTACTAAAATCGTTGCTGCTTGGTTTCTTTTTATCTCTCCCTTATTTTTATTTATTTATTTTTTTCTTTTTAAGGATTTTCTTTAAAGAAGTGGACCGTTTTTTTTAAGTCTTTATTGAATTTGTTACAATACTGCTTCTGCTTTTTGTGTCTTTTTTTTTTCTTTAATTTTTTTGGCTGCAAGGTACGTGGGATCTTAGTTCCCAACTAGGGATCAAACCCTCTCCCCCTGCATTGGAAGGCCAAGTCTTAATCACTGAACCACCAGGGAAGTCCCTCTCTGTTATCTTAATAATGATTGTAATTAAAATAAAAGGAAAATATCATCCTTGACACAGCCTATCATGTTTTAAGATGAGTCCATATAACCACTATGGTGATTCCTAAATCTTAGCCATTTGTGTATGGTGAAGTGAAGTGAAGTGAAGTCACTCAGTCGTGTCCGACTCTTTCCAACCCCACGGACTGTAGCCTACCAGGCTCCTTCCTCCATGGGATTCTCCAGGCAAGGGTACTGGAGTGGGTTGCTATTTCCTTCTCCAGGGGATCTTCCCAACCCAATGATCAAACCCGGGTCTTCTGAATTCCAGGCACACGCTTTAACCTCTGAGCCACTCTGGCTGTGGTTTGTGTATGGTATTCAAGAAATTTCCCATACCCTTATTTTGGAAGCTTTGAACTGAAACTGGTAAGGAAAAAAAAATTGTTTTTAAATTAGAAGGCTGGACAAATATGAGCCTATGTCTGTATTTGGTCTCAATCCCTTCCTTGTGGAAATGAAAACCAGGCACAAAAACAACAACAACAATAACAACAACAAAAACCCAGAAAGTACCTCGATTTGGATAATTTTCTTGTACCTCTCATGGTGAAGGCCTCTTGATCTTCTATTTACTTTGAGAGTAAATAAATTTTTCCCTGACCACTTGTCTTGGGAGATGAACTAGATTGACCTCCACTTATTACTAGGACACTGGATTAATTCACTTCTACTTCCAATTCTGAAGGTCACACCCTGAGGCTGAATGTTCTGCTCTCCCTGGTGAGAATAAGCATGGTAAGGAATAGATGTTGGCACCTCATGGTATCAAAAGCAGAAGATTTTGCTTCAAGTAAATGGATTTTCATTTGCACATTGTTTACACTGGAGCAAATGTCAAATGCATTTCTTTCATCTCCTTATTTTGTTCCTGTTCTTGTAGTCATTACAGCTCTACCTTTAGAGCTAAATCTTTGAACTACAGGGACCATTAGACTTGACTTTCCGAAATGACTCTATTAAGAATTAATGTTTTATTCAGCTCGGAAATGTGAGCCTATTGATTTCACTTTAAATATCACATTCTTTGATTAAGAGTGGATGTTTGCTTTTCTACAATCTGTAGGCTCTGTGCTTTCTAAGAGGCATTGGTCACTAAAAGTTCTATAGATTGGTGCAAATCACCAATTACTTGACTTTCTGGTGAACCAGTGAACAGTGCAAGACACAAACAGATTCCCATTACTTCAAATAAAAGGGATTGTTTCCTTTAACAAGGAAACAGCTTTCTTTAGTTTTCTATGTATTTCACTTCAGCAAAACAGTGAAATGAAATTGCTCTATGATGGGAATAACTCTGTCTTGGGTGTGGTCCAATATGTATGTTTGTTCTTCGCCAGTCTTTGCAAGAGAATCCAGTTCTTATTCTTGAGCTGTGATTAGTCATAGCACACGTCGGTACTACCATCCAACATTCATTGTAAAGCTGTTGTTCAGCCAAATTTTCTGGGTCCTTCCCATCACCTGTATACCTCAAAGAACATTGACTTCAATGAAAAGTTCTTGAAAGCCATTAACTCTTTCATAAGTTTTATAGAATATATCATGGCCAGCATCACACATACAGTGGAAAATGTATCCTGGAGCGAAGTAACCCAAAGTCAACATCCATTTCCATTAGACTTTCAACTTCTCTGAGCTTTCAGCTCCTTGTCCACAAAATAGAAACACTATGACTCATTATAAGGAGCTAGTGTAACTTTGGGCTTCCCAGGTGGCTCACTGGGTATAGAACCTGCCCACAGTGCAGGAGACCCCAGAGATACGGGTTCGATTCCTGGGTTGGGAAGATACCCTGGACGGGGGCTCAGCAACCCACGCCAGTATTCTTGCCTGGAGAATCCCCGTGGCCAGAGGAGCTTGACGGGCTACAGTTCACAGGTTGCAAAGAGTCAGACGTGACTAGAGTCGCTGAGCACAGCACAGCACACTATGACTTCTCCATGAAACAACCCAACCAGAGGACATTCTGGGAGTGTGAAGCACCTGGGAGATACTTGACAAATTTGAGTCTCCATTCTCTCCTGTTCTGAATGAAGGGGTGTGAGAAAAGTGATATGAAAAAGGGGGGAAGTAGGACTTTTTCAACAAATAATTCCTGATAAGGAAATTGACAAATTTTCATTTGGAATTAGTATATTATACGAACTTAGTACTTTACTACAGACAATAAAAAAATTGGTGTGGCCCCTGCTCTCTGATCATAAGATAATGGTGTGATGATGATGTATGATTATAATAGTCTTTTTCTTTTTTTTTTTTTGCCATTACATGATAGCACACATTTCATATGGGGAGATAAACCCTCCTCGATGTTCGAGAGATATTTAGGGGCTATCAGAATAGACCAGATACTACCACCATTTTTTGGCAGAAGAGTAGACTGAAGCCAGAGATGCTAAGCATCTTGTTAATTGTGGGAAGCAACAAGGCAGCAAAGAAGGTGAACTACTCTGATATATTGTCTTTTCCATCATTCTTTTATTTACAAAAAATTTTTTATATTTATTTAAAATTTATCAAAGTTGTGTCAAATTCCATATACTGTTTTGTACCTTCTTTTCATTTAGCAATATGTTACGGACCTTTTTTTTTTTTTTCAAGTGATTACATATGAATCTAATTATTTTTATTGGCTATGTGGTATTTCTATTGTAAGGGCATACCATAACCTATTTAATTAATTCTCTATTGATGGAACACTAAAGGAAATGATTTGTTAAAGAATGTCATATTTCCATTAAAGAATGTATCTTTAAATAATTTATTTTTTAATTGAAGGATAATTGCTTTACAGAATTTTGTTGTTTTCTGTCAAACCTCAACATGAATCAGCCATAGGTATACATATGTCCCCTCCCTTTTGAACCTCCCTCCTATCTCTCTCCCCATCCCTCCCCTCTAGGTTGATACAGAGCCCCAGCTTGAGTTTCCTGAGCCATACAGCAAATTCCAGTTGGTTATTTTACATATGGCAATGTAAATTTCCATGTTACTCTTTCCATACATCTCACTGTCTCCTCCCCTCTCTCCATGTCCATAAGTCTATTCTCTATGTCTGTTTCTCCATTGCTGCCCTGTAAATAAATTCTTCAGTACCATTTTTCTAGATTCTGAATATGTGCATTAGAATATGATATTTATCTTTCTCTTTCTGACTCACTTCACTCTGTATAATAGGTTCTTTGTTCATCCACCTCATGAGAACTGACTCAATGCATTCGTTTTTATGTCTGAGTAATATTCCATTGTGTACATGTACCACAACTCCTTTATCCACCATCTGTCTATGGACACCTAGGTTGCTTCCATGTTCTGGTTATTGTAAATAGCGCTGCAGTGAACACTGGGATACATGTGTCTTTTTCAATTTTGGTTTCCTCAGGGTATATGCCTTGGAGTGGGCTTACTGGGTCATATGGTGATTTTATTTCTATTTTTTTAAGGAATCTCCACACCTTCTTCCATAGTGGGGGTGTCAATTTACATTCCCACCAACAGTGCAAGAGCATTCCCTTTTCTCCACACCCTCTCCATATTTTTTTTTTTTTCCTTAAAAATTTTTCTGACCTGGAGCATTTTTAAAGTCTTTATTGAATTTTGTAACAATATTGATTCTGTTTTCTGTTTTGGTTTTTTTGGCTACAAGGTATGTGGGATCTTAACCCTCTGACCAGGGATCAAACCCACACTCCCTACCCTGGGAGGTGAAGTCTCAACCACTGGCCTGCCAGGGAGGTCCCCTCCACCATCCCATTATAAACACATCCATGTGAAAACAATGTGGAACCCTAAAGATGAGGAAGAACACTTATTAATTACCTACCACCTGCCAGACCCAGGAATAGAGCTTTTTTATACACTGTTGTGATGGTTCCTTGTATGTGTCAACTTGACTGGGCTAGGGGGTGGCCAGAGAGCTGGTAAAATGTTCTTTCTTGGTTTATCTGTGAAGGTGTTTCTGGATGAGATGAACATTTTAACTGGTAAATAGAATAAAGACGATCCCTCACCAAGGAGGGTGGGCCTCACCCAGTCTCTTGAGGGCCCGGATGGCACTAAAAGGTAGAAGAGAGGAGAATTTACTCTCTCTGCTTGAGCTAGTACATTCATCTTCTCTTGCCCTCAGATTCAGCATTCCTGGCTTGTGGGCATTCAGTCTGGACAAAACCTTATACCACCGGCTCCCCTAATTCTTAAGCCTTTGGGTTTGGACTGGAGTGACACCATCGGCTTTCCTGGGACTCCAGCTTGCAGGCAGAAGATCAGGGGGTTTCATAGACTCTGCAATCATGTGAGTCAATCTCTCATACTAAATCTCTTTCTGTACAACTAGTGAACCTATATCCTTTTGGTTCTGTTTCTCCAGAGAACCCTAATAAATGCTTATTTTATCCAACTTGTTTATACTGTCAAATATTTCTGTTACAGCCCCAACATGTGACTCCAGGGTTCCCCAACCTCTGGGATCTAATGCCTGATGATCTGAGGTGATGATCTGGTGTAATAGTAATAGAAATAAAGTGCACAATAAATATAATGCACTTGAATCATCCCCAAAACATCCTTCCTCTACCCTGTTCTGTAGAAAAAATTGTCTTCCACGAAACCAGCCCCTGGAACCAAAAAGGTTGAGGACGCTATCTAGACCACAGTTCCTTCTGCCCCAGCTGTGGCTACAGTGAAAGGTTGGGAGAGTCATAGCTGGCAAATCGCAGTTTTTCTTAGCATTATTATCACCAGCACCCTCCCAGGGCTGTCAGTAAGGAGTATGGGAAATGCACAGTCTCCCAAAGTGGGTTTTCAGATACAGAGAAAGCTCAGAAAATGCATGACGAGTGTGTTTTTGCAAAACTGCACTAAAAAAAAAAATTAAGATAGTAACCCACATATTGAATGATATACTCAAAGGATGTTGGTAGTACCTGATTTATTTGTTACACTGAGTTTGGTAACATATTTACTGGGATTATAAGACAGAAACTTTTGGTTAATAGACATCATTGTGGGCAGGAAAGACAATAAGAAATTGTTTTTATTGGGCACGTGGGGTCACTGTTTTAATTTGAAAAAAAATCATATGAAGTTTGGAAAACTTGTTTCTGGAAGAAATCAATAACATAAAGACACTTCATTAGCCGACACATTTATTTTTCTGGGAGAGGTGATCTTTATGAAGGTTAACCCAATCCTAAGGGGAAGAAGGGAAATGAACAATAAAGAAGCGCATTGGAGTCTGTGTGAGTTTTTTGTTCAAGTAGCTTAGTCCAGACGTGATAACGCAACTTTTTTGGCAAATGAAATCTAAACAGCAGTTTAGAAGATGCAATTAGAAAAGAATGAATAAGGATATGAAGAGAAATGATCATTTGTTGTTAGTCCCACTTGGCAATAAAACTAGAAGAGAGAATTTCTTCCTTGTTTAATGGATGAGCTGTGTAAATCTGAAATCTCCACTCGTTTCATAATTTCATGGGGTTCTCAGCTCAGTCATGATTTATACCTTCTCCAGCTCCTAAAACCAGGGTTCTTTTCAAGCATCCATCTTATCTAAGGGATATCCATCAATGAAAAGCCTTTCAGCCACTAAATATTCTGCATATTTGGGGGGCAATATGACTTAATCCAAAGACTTCTCTCTCTCTTCTCTGCTTCTATTGTTACAAATACTTTTTAACTTTTTATTTTATATTGGAATATAGCAGATTAACAATGTTGTGATAGTTTCAGGAGGACAGCAAAGAGATTCATCCATACACATACATATATCCATTCTCCCTCAGACTCCCCTCCCATCCAGGATGCCACATAACATTGAGTAGAGTTCCCTGTGCTAATAGAGGGTACTAGTCGGTTATCCGTTTTTTAAAAAAGCAGTGTGTACATGGCCATCCCAAACTTCTTGACTAGGAAAGAATTTCAGGTTCTTCTTTATGGTAATTCTTTGTGTGTCCCTTAATTCCTAATAGTAATATAAGCCAATATATTCATTCATTTGCAATGGTTTAGAGAGAAAAAAGGACATATTTTCATCTCTGACAGACAATAACTTTCAACTCTCATATCTTACTTAAAACAAGTCATTTTGTGAACAACTCAAGAGCATGAAGATAAAAGAAATAGTAGTGTCTTTGAAATAATCAGCCTCACTCTTCACATGAGGCTGTGTTCAGTGGAAAATTGGAGTGCTCTTGTCAGATGATGGGTAAGAGCCCACACTCCAAAATTCAAATCCCTACTCTGCCCCTGGCCATTTGGGTTACTTGAGATAAAATGACCTGACTTCTCTGTGCCTCAGTTTCCCCATCTATAAAATGGAATGTATAACAGCATGTACTCCCATGGTGTTGCCACCATGAGTTAAAACATAGGCAGCAGTTAGAAGAGTGCCTGATACACTGGCATACAGTAAGTGCTCAATCAATGCAAGCCAGCACGGATACAGTTATGTACAAAGGTGGTCTCTGCAGCTCACTGTGCCCAGAGGATCATGTAATATTCCTCAGAGGGTGATGATGGAGCCAGGATTAGAACTGAAGTCAACTTACATCCAAATCTCTGTCTTTATCCCATAGTTTTCTGCTGCTGCTGCTGCTGCTGCTAAGTCACTTCAGTTGTGTCCGACTCTGTGTGACCCCATAGACGGCAGCCCACCAGGCTCCCCCGTCCCTGGGATTCTCCAGGCAAGAACACTGGAGTGGGTTGCCATTTCCTTCTCCAATGCAGGAAAGTGAAAAGTGAAAGTGAAGTCGCTCAGTCGTGTCCGACTCTTAGCGACCCCATGGACTGCAGCCTACCAGGCTCCTCCGTCCATGGGATTTTCCAGGCAAGAGTACTGGAGTGGGGTTATCCCATAGTTAGGGGTATTGTTTTCTGGGACAAATATGCTTCCCCAGTGGATCATATTGAACCCCCCAGTATCAGGGGTCTCCTCTGTGCCTGGACCTGGTTTAGGTCTCCAGGTCCCGGAATTTGAGTGGGTTCTGTGAAAGGGTAAGATTTTCAGGAGGTCTTGGGAAGCAAGTATTTTGCACAGGAGATATGTAAATCTATAACCAGAGGGTAGGCTGTGCTTCTTTTTAAATACACTCACAAATCCTTCAACACTCCTCCCCTCCAGTAGATGGAGAATAATTCCCCTCCCATTGAATGTGGACTGATGGAATGACTCACTTGTCATGAACACAAGAGCAGGGACAGTCTGTGTTTCTGAAATTAGGACATGAAAATTACTGCAAATCCCTCCTTCCTATCTCTCTTAAATCCCCCAAGTTGGGGAAATCCAGCTGCCGTGTCATGAGAACACTTACACAATCCTATGAAGAAGTCACGGGGTAAGGAGCCAAGACCTCTGGATAACACCCAGCGTGAACTTGACAGCTGTGTGAGGGACCCATTCCGTAAGTGGATCCTCCAGCCCCAGACAAGGCTTGAGTTGACTGCAGCCCCCATGACATCTTAACTGTGAGCCCATGGGAGACCCTTGGCCAGAGACCTGCTGTGGACTCATTCCCAGAGTCCTGATTCCTCATAGTTTGTTTTAATATATGCTTACTTTTCTAAGTTGCTAAGTCATGGGTGACTTTTTAAAATTTTTATTTATTTTTGGTTGCTCTGGGTCTTTACTGCTGTCGAGCTTTTCTCTAGTTGTGGTGAGTAGGGGTTACTCATTGTTGCAATGCGCAGGCTTCTTAGTGTGGTGGCTTCTCTTGTTGCAGAACCTGGGCTCTAGGGTGCGTGGGCTCAGTAGTTGTGGCTCACGGGCTTAGTTGCCCCATGGCATGTGGAATCTTCCCCGACCAGGGATTGAACCCGTGTCCCTAGCATTGGCAGGCAGATTCTTAACCACTGGCCCACAGGGAAGGTCCATGAGTGACTCCAATGCAGCAAAAGATAAACATAATTAGACACTTGGTAAGTATTTAGTGGCTAAAGTGCTTCTTCAAGAGTTTGCAGCTGCCTCTGGAGATCTGCCACCTAGCCTGTCACATGGTACACTTTATATCAACTCTCTTGACTTCATCTTCCTAAAAGAATGGAGGTACTGTTCATAGCGAGTCTTCATGGGAAAGGGAAAGAAAGTAATTTAGTCATGTCCAGCTCTTTGGGACCCCATGGACTAAATAGTCCATGGAATTCTCCAGGCTAGAATACTAGAGTAGGTTCCCTTCTCCAGGGGATCTTCCCAACCCAGGGATCGAACCTAGATCTCCCACATTTCAGGCGGATTCTGCCACCAGGGAAGCCCCGCCATGGGAAACTTAACGGATGACAGAACAGTTATTCTTTACCTGCCCAGTCTGTGTGCCCTTGTGTGTGCATACACGCTAAGTTGCTTCAGTCGTGTCCGACTCTTTTGTGATCCCATGGACTGTAGACAGCCAGGCTCCTCTGTCCATGGGATTTCCCAAGCACATGGAGTGGGTTGCCATTTCCTTCTCCAGAGGATCTTCCTGATCCAGGGATCAAACCCACGTCTCCTGCATTGGCAGGCAGCTTCTTTACCACTGACCCACCAGGAAATGCTGTGTCTTAATCCAGGCAACACATATGTTATTTCAAAGCCAAAGATTTTTTGTTGTTGTTCTCTATTTAGGGGCCAGTTTGTTACACATTTCTAAGCAAGAAGCAGGACAATTTTAATTTTCCATGTGACTGTCCATCCATCAGAAGTCACACTGCCTTAAGCCAGATTCACAAAGTGCTTTCCTAGGGCAGGGGAGACAAACATATTAACGGCTTTTTATTAGGTCTTTAGCAGCTCACAAGTGCCTAATTCAACTGAAATCAGAAGCCTGGACATAATTATTGCAGAGATGAATTTGTTGGCACTTCCACTGGGCCAGCATGGACTTATTTTTATTTTTTTGTCAGTGATAAAAATAGGGGGCTTCCCTGGTGGCTCAGAGGTAGAATCTGCCTGCCAATGCAGGAGACAAAGGTTCGATCCCTAATCCAGGAAAATCCCACATGCCGATGAACAACTAAGCCCATGTGCCATAACTATTGAACCTGTGCTCTAGAGCCTGGGAGTCATAACTACTAAATCCAGCATGCCCTGGAGCCCACGCTTCACAAGAGAAGTTACCACAGTGAGAAGCTTGAACACTACAAAAGAGAAAAGCCCACGCAGCAATGAAGACCCAGTACAGACAAAAATAAAGAAATAAATAGAATAAAATTATATTTTAAAAGAGGTCCTTTGGAACTTTTTTAAAAAAGAATGAAAATAGGGACTTCCCTGAGTCCAGTGGTTAAGACTCTGCACTCCCACTGCCATAGTCCGGGTTTGATCCCTGGTCAGGGAGCTAGGTCCCATATGCCACAACTAAAGATCCCATGTGCTGCAACTAAGACCTGCATGCTAAGCTGCTTCAGTCGTGTCCAACTCTTTGCGACCTCATGGACTGTAGCCCCCCAGGCTCCCCCGTCCATGGAATTTCCCAGGCAAGAATACTGGAGTGGGTTGCCATTTCCTTCTCCAGGGATCTTCACAAGCAAGGGATCAAACTCACCTCTATGAGTTTCCTGTGTCTCCTGCAATTCTTTACCACCAACGCCAGCTGGGAAGCCCATAGGAAAGAAAATTAGGCTTGTATTTGTACTTTTAAGGTTGATCTGGCTATGACTGAGTTGAATCTAAGCTTTAGTGCTATATTAAGAGCAAGTGGATCACTTATGGTAACAGAACTCAGAACTGTTCTGATTCTTCTAAAATGAATTAACAGATTGGAACATAAGAAATTCTTTATTAACTTAAAGGAAGACAATGAATATTCAATATTTTTTAATTGAATATTCAAAATGATACTTAAGATACTGTACTTCAGATGATACTGAAAATTCATTATTTTTCCCAGATCTTTTAAGGGCAAAAGGAAAACTCCAATGAGTGTTAAAAACATTCAGAAATAAGTGTTTGGAGTTCAAGAAGACTTCTGCAAATAGTATGACAGAGCCACAAATGAGATTCTGGCAGCGTTGTTGTTTTTGTTTGGTCTCTCAGTCATGTCCAACTCTTTGTGACTCCATGCCACTGTAGCCTGCCAGGTTCCCCATCCATGGGATCCCCCAGGCAAGACTACTGGAGTGGGTCACCATTTCCTTCTCTACTGGCGGATTTGTAGGTCTGGACAAATAGAATTAGGGAAATGAAAATTAAAGTTAGCCAACAAATAAAAAGCAGAAGTACTCTATAAAAAGTCTGCCAAACTATGGAATTTGTAATGCTGGTAATACTTAATATTATTTTAGGTGATGCACAGATGATTTTTTTTCATCTTTTAACATTCTAATGTGTATTAAGAAATAAAACACACAAGCAAACTCATGTCTTCATGGATTGTAAACTTGGAGTGGGGCTAAATTCAGGACTTTTTTTAAAGTCTAAAAGGTCTAAAAAGTCTAAAGTTCTAATTTGCCATTTGCAACAATAAGGATGGACTTGCAGGTATGCTTAGTGAAATAAGTCAGACAGAGAAAGACAAACACTGAATGTTATCACATATGTAGAATCTGAAAAATAAGGCAAAGTGAATACAACAACAAAGAAAGCAGACTCACAGATACAGAGAACAAGCTAGTGGCTATAAATGGGGAGAGAGGAGACAGCAGCGGGGAGGAGCAAGAAAAGGGTAGGGGACTAAGAAGTACAAAATACCATGTATAAAATAAATAATCTACAAGGGTAGGTTGTACAGCACAGGAAATATAACCAATATTTTATAATAACTGTAAATAAAATATAACCTTTAAAAATTGGGAACCGAGCCTGGTGTTCTGTGATGACCTAGAGGGAGGGGATATATGGGTAGTGTATGATTTCTGAAAGAGATGGGAATACCAGAACACCTGATCTGCCTCTTGAAAAATCTGTATGCAGGTCAGGAAGCAACAGTTAGAATTGGACATGGAACAACAGACTAGTTCCAAATAGGAAAAGGAGTACGTCAAGGCTGTATATTGTCACCCTGCTTATTTAACTTATATGCAGAGTACATCATGAGAAAGTCTGGGCTGGATGAAGCACAAGGTGGAATCAAGATTGCCGGGAGAAATATCAATAATCTCAGATATGCAGATGACACCACCCTTATGGCAGAAAGTGAAGAGGAACTAAAAAGCCTCTTGATGAAAGTGAAAGAGGAGAGTGAAAAAGTTGGCTTAAAGCTCAACATTCAGAAAACGAAGATCATGGCATCTGGTCCCATCACTTCATGGGAAATAGATGGGGAAACAGTGTCAGACTTTATTTTTTGGGGCTCCAAAATCACTGCAGATGGTGACTGCAGCCATGAAATTAAAAGACGCTTACTGCTTGGAAGGAAAGTTATGACCAACCTAGATAGCATATTCAAAAGCAGAGACATTACTTTGCCAACAAAGGTTCGTCTAGTCAAGGCTATGGTTTTTTCCTGTGGTCATGAATGGATGTGAGAGTTGGACTGTGAAGAAGGCTGAGCACCAAAGAAATGATGCTTTTGAACTGTGGTGTTGGAGAAGACTCTTGAGAGTCCCTTGGACTGCAAGGAGATCCAACCAGTCCATTCTGAAGGAGATCAGCCCTGGGATTTCTTTGGAAGGAATGATGCTAAAGCTGAAACTCCAGTACTTTGGCCACCTCATGTGAAGAGTTGACTCATTGGAAAAGACTGTGATGCTGGGAGGGATTGGGGGCAGGAGGAGAAGGGGACGACAGAGGATGAGATGGCTGGATGGCTTCACTGACTCGATGGACGTGAGTCTGAGTGAACTCCGGGAGTTGGTGATGGACAAGGAGGCCTAGCGTGCTGCAATTCATGGGGTCACAAAGAGTCGGACACGACTGAGCAACTGAATTGAACTGAACTGAACTGATGGCTTCTTTGTGATGTTGTATGGCAGAAACCAATACACTCTAAATTTTCCTCCAGTTAAAAAATAAATTAAAAAAATGGTGAGTCACTGTGTTCTTTTCCTGAAATTTATATAATATTGCACACCAACTACACTTCAATTTTTTTTAAAAAAAAGATGAAGTAAGTCTGAAGGACAAATATCATATGATACTGGTAATATGTGGAATTAAAAAAAATTGGCACAAATGAGCATATGTACAAAACAAAAATAGAGTCACAGATGTAGAAAACATACTTAAGGTTGCCAGGGTGTAAAGCCAGTGAGGGATAAATTGGGAGACTGGGATTGACATATACACATTACTATATATAAAATAGATAACTAATAAGGACTCACTGTACAGTACAGAGAATTGTACACAATACTCTGTAATGACCTATATGGGAAAAGAATCTAAAAAGGGTGGATATATGTGTATGTACAACTGATTCACCTTGCTGCTCCACAGCAGAAACTAACACAACATTGTAAATCAACTATACCCCAATAAAAATTAATTTAAAATGGGGTGTATTGTACAACACTGAGAAAATAGGCAATGTTTTATAATAACTATAAATGGAAAGCATCCTTTAAAATTGCAATAAAAATTTAATAATTAAAAAATACATAAATAAATTTTGAAAGGTGAGTTAGTTTTAAAAATATTAAGTATATAAAAGCTGCCATGTCAATGTTATGCACAGTTGGCAAAATCTGTGATGGTGGTATGGGATGAAATTTAGAAAATATTCCCTGAGAGGGTTTTTCCTGCTTATGTGCAAGAGGTCTATTCCAGCGGGGAGGGAAGCAGTGTCGCTGCCTGCAGTCTCCTGATTCCATGTGAGTCCCTGCCATCACTCTCTCCTTGGTATAGCCAACATGGCCTTCAGCCCTTTAGAGCCTGGGATGCTCAGATCAGGACCCTGGACAGAAGAAGTGGGGACGTGATAGAGTAAATGGTTAGATCTACAGATAAGAGACAGATAGCTGCAGACTGACAGAGAGAGAGAGAGAGAGAGAAAGAGAAGGGTTGAAAGATGCTCAGAGGCAGAGAGAGAGAAAGACAGAGCTTGAAGTAGAAGGAAATAAAGATAGAGGAAGGCAGAGGACATGTGTAAATTTGGCTCTAGATCTGACCTGTGCTTCCACCAAGTCAGCCCAACCTTCACACACCCTGGCTCCAATACTTGATAGTATTACTCAAAGTGCTTACTTTTAATACCTTTCCTGTACATGAATCTCTTAGCACTTCTGAAAACTCTGCTTCATCTCAACTATATCCTGTTAATAATGTTTCTTTGTTGTCAGAAGAAATCTTTTTACCCAGCTTGGGCTAAATTAAAATTTCATAAAACATCAGGTTGCCACAGGACTAACAAGCAAGTGACAGCTGTTTAATTAAAATTTCAACTTGATTAGTTGGCTCTACAGAGAGAAACACTCCAGAGGGAAAGCATAAAACTGTGAAAAATCAAGCCTTGAAATAAAGACTTTATTTAAATAGGTAGTAGAAACTGTAAATTGGTGCCACGTGGGTTCCAATGGCTAGTCTTGAACTGAGGTCTCTGTCCCTTATACAAGTCCCATCTCTGTCTGCCTCTTGGCTGTGTTGGGAGCCCCTTCAAGGTAAATGATGAGTATAAATTAATTTTGTAAGTCAGAGTGCAGTAAAGAGCTCAAAAGTGATAGATAGTTACTCAGTCCTGTCCGGCTCTTTGCAACTCCATAGGAGACTGTAGCCCACTAGGCTCCTCTGTCCATGAAATTCTCCAGGCAAGAATACTGGAGTGGGTTTCCACTCCCTTCTCCAGGGGATCTTCCCAACCCAGGGATGTTTGAACCCCGGTCTTCTGCATTGCAGGCAGATTCTTTATTGCCTGAGCTACCAGGGAAGCCCTGAAATGAGAGGAAGCTTCAAAACAAAACACAAAATATAGCAACCTCTCAATTCTCACAAATTTATTGTCTGAGATTGAGGTATTAAGTGGAGGTAACTTGGGGGTTGGAAAAACACTGCAGTTCCCTCTTTTAAACTCAGACCTGCCATGGTGACAGGTCGTATCCAAGATGCATCTTACAAAATCATGAATAATTAAAAATCATTTGCAGAATAAACTACTGCAGAAAAGTAAAGCAAAGAAGACACAAAAAGCAATGTCCTTTAGGGAAAATTTGAGAGAGAACACTTGATTCCTCTTATTCCCTCAAAACAATTTAATTTCTTTCTGCTGAATAAGAAAATGTGGGGACTTCCCTGGTACAATGGCTAAGACTCTGCATTCCCAATGCCGGCTGTTGGGGTTCAATTCATGGTCAGGGAACTAAATCTCACATGCCTCAGTGAAGATGAAGATCGAAGGTCCTGCGTGCTGCAACTAAGACCTGGTGCAGCCAAATAAAAAAATAAATAATTTTCTTCCTAAAAAAAGGAAAGAAAATATGGGACTTCCCTGGTGGTCCATCGGTTAAGACTTTGCCTTCCAATGCTGGGGGTGTGAGTTCGATCCTTGGTCACTGACCTGAGATCCCACATGCCTTGTGGCTAAAAAATAAAAATGTAAGCAGAAGCAATATCATAACAAATTCAATAAACACTTTAAAAAAATGGTCCACATCAAAAAATCTTTTAAACATTTACAAATAAATAAATAAGAAAATAGCAAAGATACACAGATTGACCAGTCAACAAGTACATGAAAATGTGCACAACATCACTAACTAACCATCTGGGAAATGCAAATGAAAATCACACTGATATATCAATTCACACCTGTCAGAATGGCCATCATCAAAGAGACAATGAATAATAAACGTTGGCAAGGATGTGGAGCAAAGGGAATCCTCGTGCACTGTTGATGGGAAGGTAAATTGGTGCAGCCACTGTGGAAAACAGGATGGAGGGTTCTCAGAAAATTTAAACTAGAACTGATAAAGGATCCAGTAATTCCCCTTCTGGTACTATATCCACAGGAAACGAACACACGCTCACTCAAAAAGATATAAGCACTTCATGTTCAGAGCAGCCAATATATTGAAACAGCCTAAGTGTCCATGGATGGATGGATGAATGGATAAAGAAGACATACACACACACACACACACACACAAACACAATAGAATATTATCCAGCTATAAAAAATGAGATCTTGGTATTTGAAACAACATGCATGGAACCTGAGTGCATTATACTAAATTAAATATGAAAGACAGAAAAAGATAAATGCTGTATGATCTCACTTATATGTGGAGTATTAAAAAAGAACAATACTCAGGCTCAAAGATACAGAGAACAGATGGATAGTTGCCATGGATGGGGTGCTTCCCTGGTGGCTCAGACAGTAAAGAATCCACCTGCAGTGCTGGAGACCTGAGGTCAATCTCAGGGTCAGGAAGATCCCCTGGAGCTGGGCATGGCAACCCACTCCAGTGTTCTTGTCTGGAGAATTCCATGGACAGAGGAGCCTGGTGGGCTACAGTCCATGGGCCCACAAAGAGTTGGACACAACTGAGCAACTTTCACTTTCATGGATGGGGTGGGAGGGGGTGGGAAAAATGGGTGAAGGGGTTCAAAAGATAATAAACAAACATATAAATAAATGTAATTATTAGGCTCTTGGAAATGAAATGCTTACATTTTCCACTAACACTTTATATGTTAATGTCAGGCAATTATCAAATTCAAGGGAAAACAGATATAAACTACCTCCAGCACAGAAAGGGCTTCCCAGGTGGTGCTAGTGGTGAAGAATCCACTTGCCAATGCAGGAGACTCCAGAGATGCAGTTTCGATCTCTGGGTCTGGAAGATCCCCTGGAGAAGGGCATGGCAACCCACTCCATTATTCTTGCCTAGAGAATCCCATGGACAGAGGAACCTGGCAGGCGACAGTTCATAGTGTTGCAAAGAGACATAAGCGACTTAGCACAAATGCATGCAGCAGAGAAAATCAAAGTACATGTAATAAAAGGATGGATGGGTCAAATGTCACCCTCAAATCTTAAAAGACTGTGCATAATTCTGCAATAGATAGACATGACAGGATTTTGGGGGGTGGGTCAATATTTGAATAGGATAAGGAGTTTATATGATGTAGAATAACCAGGCCACTTACACTTTTTAATAAAACTGCAAAAAAAAAAAAAAGAAAAATAAGGAACAGGATTCTTCAAAAATTAGACTCTCTATAAATTATATATAATTCTATATCTAATATAGAATTAGATATATATATTATATTATATAAATATTCAAATTATATAATTTAATTAATTTATATATAATTTATATATATATTATATTTATTATAAATTATATAAATGATTCCTTCCTCATTGAACTCACCAAAAGGAAATGCATGAAGTTAGGAGGAGTCCGACAGATCAGGTACTCTGAGAGAATTCTTCCGATGCTTCATTTAAAAATAAACATTAGGAAGACTATAATGACAAGTGCTTTTTCTGTGTGATAAATTATTCACCACCTTTTCCTTCAGATAGAAAAGTAAAGCAATATTAATTGGGTTAGCCAGCGTAAGGTAGAAATCAGATGCTTTGCCAAATTATTATAATTCAAAGAAATTCTGATGTGCTTTCCCAACATTTACACATAATATTTCAAGACATAAATACATATTAATGGAATTTCTTGCTGCAAAGCTGTTTTCATTCTCCTGCATGCATGCTAAGTCACTTCACTCATGTCCAACTCTTTGCAACCCCATGGCCTGTAGCCCACCAGGCTCTTCTGTCCATAAGGTTCTCAAGGCAAGAATACTGGAGTGAGTTGCTGTGCTCTCCTCCAGGTGATCCTCCCAACCCAGGGATCGAACCCGAGTCTCCTAAGTCTCCTGCCCTGGCAGTTTTCCACCAGCACCACTTGGGAAGGCCCTTTCATTCTCCTTCATCACATCAAATGGAACCCTATCATTTTTAAGTCTGAAAGCAATGCTTCCCAACAGGACTTCCTGCAATGATGAAAATGTTCTAGAATCTGGGTATCAGTGCAGAGTGGTGGCTTCTGAACACCTGCCACATGGTTAGAATGGCTGAGAAATGAAATCTGAAATGATTTAGATGTAAACAGTCACATGTAATCAAGGGATAGCATCTTGGATAGTGGGACAAAAGCCCACTCTTCTTAATTCTTTAACAAAATAGAAGGAAGTCATTTTTTGTTTGGTTGCTTGCTTGCTTTTCTGTTTTAGTTAATTAATTATTTTATATTTTTGGCTGTGCTGAGTCTTTGCTGCAGCACATGGGCTTTCTCTAGTTGCAGCAAGTGGGCTTCTCACTGCAGTGGCTTCTCATGTCGGAGCAGGGCTCTAGGTGTGCAGGCTTCAGTCGCTGTCATTCATGGGCTTAGTTGCCCTGTGGCACGTGGGATCCTCCCAAACCAGGGATCGAACCTGTGTCCCCTACATTCCTAGGTGGATTCTTAACCACTGAACCACCAGGGAAGTCCCTTGCTTGCTTTTCTTATTTCACAGAGGAGTCTTCAAATGCAGAAGGATGGTTTGCCCAACGCAGGTGTTTCTTTTTCAGTCAATGGGAATCATGGTGTTCAGCAACCTCCAAATCCCCAGTAAACTGAAAGGTTTCACTATCATTCTCAAAGAACCTATCCTGGAAGAGGATGCTTGTCTGCTTTTATAAGAGAAATGGACCATTGCTTCAGCTAGGTCCAAGAAGTAATTCTTTCCTCTTCAATACTGACAATCACATGCTCTTCTCTAAAAAGGGCCCCCAGCTGGAACACAGGAGTCAACAGGAATTGAAGGTTTTAATTGTTTTGGGGTGGGTGCCAGCCTCTGCTAGAGATGGAAATGAGAAGAAATATAATTAAACGGAAGCAGGGCACCAAAAGAAGTTTGGCAATTTCTGTTGAGTGTATAGCACATGGACACGAACTCTTGTAAATTCCCTTTGAAAGGTGGACCTCAGGCCAGCAATTTGTTACTTGATTGGAGCTGATCCTACTACTGGACAGGAAAAAAAAAATCTATGCTCTCACTCGATACTTCAGTTTAAAGACTTGTGTTAGGCCTTCCCTGGTGGTCCAGTGGTTAAAACTCAGGCCTTCCACTGCAGAGTTCACAGATTTGATCCTTGGGAACCAAGATCCCACATGCCTCACAGCCAAAACAAAAGAACAAAATAAAATTACTGGTTTAAAAAAAAAAAAAGACTTGCATTAAATAAAACCAAGGATGGAAGGCAGGGGATACACGACTGAAGGATAGAGCCAATGTTCCCAAGTCTAGTGACTGGACTGTATAATGACTACTCATTTGTTTTCAAACTGCTGACATTCATGCAGAACTTCAAAAAAAAAAAATCTATCTTGAGAAAAAACAAACCTGAAGGATTCACAAGTCCTGATTTCAAAAATATTTTACAAACCTATAGTAATCAAATCAGCATGGCATAAGGATAGACACGGAGATCGATGGAAGAGAAAAGAGAGCCCAGAAATAAACCCAGGCATCAGTCATATGATCTTTGATGGGGAGCCAAGTCCATTTGACAGAGAAAGGGTATCTCACCAACAAACTGTGTTGGGAAAACTGGACATCCACACCCCAAAAAAGGAAATGGGGCCCTCATCTCCCACAACACACAAAAATCAATTAAAAATGAATTAGAGACTTAAGCATAAGACCTGAAACTCCTTGAAGAAAATACAAGGGATGAGGATGACGTTGGTAAGATGGAGGTCAGAAGGTCCAAGTACTCATTCCCCCCCACACCAGAAAATGACAAAAATGATCAATAAACAATCACAACAAACAAAAATAGCTCTGAGAAAGCTCTGGGCTACAGCAAAGAAGTGGCAGAAATGCTGCAGAGCTCAAAACCGAGGATGGATGTGTGGAAAAGTGTAGGAAGCATCTTAATTGTGTTACCCCATACACCCCCAACCCAGAGTCATTCAATGCCCAGAGAATTATTCACCCCACATACCGTGTCATTGCTTATCTACTGTTACTCACATCACATTTTTCCTTCAGTTGCCTTCTTTCATTTTTACTTAAATAAGAGTGTTCTTAAATAAAGTCTCCATTGCATCAGTGGAAAATGTCAGTATCATTTGTCACCAATAAAAGGAAACTTGAATATCACAAAAGAAGAACAGGGCTATTAAGTGGAAGGTGGACCGGGTCACCTATCCAAGACACTTAAGTAACCAGCTGTGACTCCCTGAGCTAATGGGAAATGACAAGGAATGGAGCTGACAGAGATGGGTAAATACTGCAGGCTCACAGGTGATAATAGAACATCACTCCACTGTGGGATGCTGTAGGCTGTCGATAGTGAGGGAGGCTGTGTGTGTGTGCATGGGATGGGGATGCAGGGAATATTCAGGGACTCTCTGGACTTTCCACTCAATTTTGCCATGAACCTAAAACTGCTCTAATAGTTAAAGTCTATTTCAGTTCAGTTCAGTTCAGTTGCTCAGTCATGTCCGACTCTTTCCGACCCCATGAACTGCAGCATGCCAGGCCTCCCTGTCCATCACCAACCCCCAGAGTCCACCCAAACCCACGTCTATTGAGTTGGTGATGCCATCCAACCATGTCATCCTCTGCCATCCCCTTCTCCTCCTGCCCTCAATCTTTCCCAGCATCAGGGTCTTTTCAGATGAGTCAGCTCTTCACATCAGGTGGCCAAAGTATTGGGGTTTCTTAGAGAGAGAGAAAACTGAAAGGCTGATTAACATCTCTTAATGAGTCTCTGACACAGTTCAAAGCACTGAAGTCTGCATGGTCTTACTTGGAATGCTACGGGGCATCCTCCCCCAGTGGTGTTGGACCTACCAAAACGTCAGAGTCCACGGTCACTCAGCATATCTGGTTCTTTCAACAGCACCTTGATGGAGGTACCAGCCCAGAAATAAACCGAGGCATCAGTCATTACCCCATTGGTAAGGCCACACTGTATGCCTACCCCCATGTGGACTGTCTGATGATGCCTCAATTCACCTTCTCCCCTCAATTCACCCCACCCTGAACAGAGACACTTTTGCGGTTCTCCTAACACACCAAACCCACACCACAGCTCAGGGCCTTTGCACCTCTTGCTCCCTCTCCTGGGAAAGGCTCCTTTCCAGATGAAAACATCACTCACTCCCTCACTTTATTCTGCTCTCTGCTCAGGTACCACCTTATCCAGGAAGCCTTTCAGGACCATGTTCCTAAAGTACCACCTGATTACTGTATCCCCTGCTTTATTTGTATTTATAATATGTTATAATCCTGCCATTGTATATATTTACTTTTTATCTATCTATTGCGTATTGCATACCACCTGATCACTGTATCCCCCACCCTCCTGCTTTATTTGTATTTATAATACTTTATAATCCTGCCATTATATATATTTATTTTTTATCTATCTATTGTGTACCGCCCGTCCCCGCCCCGTCCTCACACTCTAAGGATTATAAACCTATAGACACCTCGGAGTCCAGGGATAGATTTCACAATCCTGGGTGAAATAAAAATGATAATTTTATGTTCACAAACATCTAATGTAACTGTGACACTTCCCTCAAATATTTTATTATAAATATAGGCAACAAACCATCACAGTACTGGCAGTGTCACTGACTTCGTCACCAGAAGAAATTAAAGATATTTTCATATCATATTACAGTTATCACAGATGTTTCAAAATGTCAGTTATACTCCACAGGAAGTCAAAATTATAGTAGCTATTAGACTTGCCAGCTTCAGCTTGCTACTAATATAGTAACATAGTAATAAAGAAGTGTATATTTCACTATTTCACAGACTTTGATAGCTATATCCTATGATAATTCATTTCCTTTGTAATGCTTAAAAAGCATTAGTGTGAGATGAATCTACAGGTTCATCAGATGCCAAAAGGATCTGCAGAACAAAAGAAGATACCTCAGCACTAACATATTTGCTCCATGGGGTTTCCCAGGTGGCGCTAGCGGTAAAGAACCCACCTGCCAAAGCAGGAGAACTAAGAGATACAGGCTTGATCCCTGGGTTGGGAAGATCCCCTGGAGGAGAGCATGGCAACCCGCTCCAACATTCTTGCCTGGAGAATCCCATGGACAAAGGAGCCTGGCGAGCTGCAGTCCATAGGGTTGCAAAGAGTCGGACACGACTGAAACGACTTAGTGGGTGCACACGCGCGCACACACACACACACACACACACACACACTCTCCATGCGATCAAGGACCACGTTTGTTTCGTTTACCATTCTACCCACTGTGCTTAGGACAGTACTTGGATATCATAAAAACCCAGGAAGAATTCACTGAATTAATGTACTTAGTGAATTTTGTCGATGAAGGAAATGGAAGCATGAAGGGTTTGAATAATTTCACGACGATGCCACTGCCGGGAGGAAGAACCAGTATGCGAGTACGCGTGCGCGGCTGGTTGGTCCCACTGCGCCTGCTCTCCCAGTCTGCATGCTGCCTGTCAGGAAACACGGTAAGTCCCCCTTTAATGAAACTAAAACTTTCACAACACTGCATGCAGATGAACAGCTCTTCTGTTTCAATAAGCATGTGCATCTGAAAACTGCAGCTTGGCCGCACCTAGAATCAGACCTCCCTACTTTATTTCTTTCCTTTCTTCTTTTCATTTTTTTTTTTTTTGGCCATACCCCCAAGGCATGTGGGAATTTTAGTTCCCCAACCAAAGATAGAACCCGCAACCCCTGCAGTGGAAGCAAGGCGTCTTAACCACTGAACCTCAAGCGATGTCTCAGACCTCTCTACTTAACCCCTTCCTATCACAGTGGCGGACAATAAAACTAGACATGGACAGGTCTCCCCAGAGCACAGGCTAAGCTAGCACTGATCTTTGACCCCTGCTTCTCCATTCAGTGGCTTCCCTGGTGGCTACGACGGTAAAGAATCTACCTGTAACACGGGAGACCTGGGTTCGATTGCTGAGTTGGGAAGATCCCCTGGAGAAAGGAATGGCTACCCACTCCAGTATTCTTGCCTGGAGAATTCCATAGACAGAGGAGCCTGGCAGGCTGCAGTCCATGGGGTCGCAAAGAGTTGGACATGACTGAGAGACTAACACTTCGCTTCTGTTCTGCATTCAGAGCTCCTTCGGGAAACTGGGATGCAGACAGCATCTTCAGATCACCTCAGTCTTACTTTGTTCCTTCCAGAGGGAAGACTGGCTTCAAGCACATAGACCTGGGCAGAATCATAGCCACTGTGGTCTGGAGTGATTCCCACAGCGCAGCCACTGTCATGGCCCTCCGTCAGTGTTAACTGTGTGAATGCTGCTGATTTCCTATATAAGATATGGAATCAGAGAGGATAGATAAGATATGCTGCTGTAAAAAAAAAATTCCTGCCATAGCAGTAACTTGAAACAACAAAGGTTTATTTGTCACATACATATGTGTGAGTCGTAGTTTAGCTAAAGGCTTTCACACACACACACACACACACACACACACACACACGCAGAGTCCATAAGCCAGGAATCAGGCTGATGAAACAGCCTCTATCCACAAAGTTGACCTTCACGCAGAAACAACATCATGGAGTTTCTTGCAGTGGCAATAACACATCCTAGCCCAGAACTGATAATACAGTTGCATCTGGTCACACCTCAGTTGCCAATCACACTGGTCCTGCCCAAGAGGACCCATGTGTCCCCACACGAGAAATATTTGTGAACAGCACTAATGGCTGTCACAAGTGGCTCCATGATTAGCCCTACTGGAGGTAGGGGAAACTGACGCAAAGAGAGGTGATGCGACTCACCCAGAATCACATACCTGGAAGGGCAGCCACTGTGCTGCTCTGCCTCTTTCCGATTCCAGGCTCTACACTGAGGTCAAAGAGCTGGGATCCCTTGAGCAGGGCCTATTTGCATGGTCAGTTCAGTCACTCAGTCATGTCCAACTCTTTGCAACCCCATGAATCACAGCACGCCAGGCCTCCCTGTCCATCACCAACTCCCGGAGTTCACTCAAACTCACGTCCATCGAGTCGGTGATGCCATCCAGCCATCTCATCCTCTGTCGTCCCCTTCTCCTCCTGCCCCCAATCCCTCCCAGCATCAGGGTCTTTTCCAATGAGTCAACTCTTCGCACGAGGTGGCCAAAGTACTGGAGTTTCAGCTTCAGTCCCTCCAATGAACACCCAGGACTGATCTCCTTTAGGATGGACTGGTTGGATCTCCTTGCAGTCCAGGGGATTCTCAAGAGTCTTCTCCAACACCACAGTTCAAAAGCATCAATTCTTCGGCGCTCAGCTTTCTTCACAGTCCAACTCTCACATCCATACATGACCACTGGAAAAACCATAGCCTTGACTAGACGGACCTTTGTTGGCAAAGTAACATCTCTGCTTTTGAATATGCTATCTAGGTTGGTCATAACTTTCCTTCCAAGGAGTAAGAATCTTTTAATTTCATAGCTGCAATCACCATCTACAGTGATTTTGGAGCCCCTAAAAAATAAAGTTTGACAGTGTTCCCACTGTTTCCCCATCTATCTGCCATGAAGTGATGGGACCAGATGCCATGATCTTCATTTTCTGAATGTTGAGCTTTAAGCCAACTTTTTCACTCTCCACTTTCACTTTCGTCAAGAGGCTTTTTAGTTCCTCTTCACTTTCTGCCATAAGGGTGGTGTCATCTGTATATCTGAGGTTATTGATATTTCTCCCAGCAATCTTGATTCCAGCTTGTGCTTCTCCCAGCCCAGCGTTTCCCATGATGTACTCTGCATATAAGTTAAGTAAGCAGGGTGAAAATATACAGCCTTGATGTACTCCTTTTCCTATTTGGAACCAGTCTGTTGTTCCATGTCCAGTTCGAACTGTTGCTTCCTGACCTCCATATAGGTTTCTCAAGAGGCAGGTCAGGTGGTCTGGTATTCCCATCTCTTTCAGAATTTTCCACAATTTATTGTGATCCACATAGTCAAAAGCTTTGGCATAGTCAATAAAGCAGAAATTCCACATAGTCAAAAGCTTTGGCATAGTCAATAAAGCAGAAATAGATGTTTTTCTGGAACTCTCTTGCTTTTTTGACAATCCAGTGGATGTTGGCAATTTGATCTCTGGTTCCTCTGCCTTTTCTAAAACCAGCTTGAACATCTGGAAGTTCATGGTTCACATACTGCTGAAGCCTGGCTTGAAGAATTTTGAGCATTACTTTACTAGAGTGTGAGATGAGTGCAGTTGTGCGGTAGTTTGAGCATTCTTTGGCATTGCCTTTCTTTGGGATTGGAATGAAAACTGACCTTTTCCAGTCCTGTGGCCACTGCTGAGTTGTCCAAATTTGCTGGCATGTTGAATATAGCACTTTCACAGCATCATCTTTCAGGATTTCAAATAGCTCAACTGGAATTCCACCACCTCCAATAGCTTTGTTCGTAGTGATGCTTTCTAAGGCCCACGTGACTTCACATTCCAAGATGTCTGGCTCTAGGTGAGTGATCACACCATCGTGATTATCTTGGTCATGAAGATATTTTTTGGACAGTTCTTCTGTGGATTCTTGCCACCTCTTCTTAATATCTTCTGCTTCTGTTAGGTCCATACCATTTCCGTCCTTTATCGAGCCCATCTTTGCATGAAATGTTCCTTTGGTATCTCTGATTTTCTTGAAGAGATCCCTAGTCTTTCCCATTCTGTTGTTTTCCTCTGTTTCTTTGCATTGATCACTTAGGAAGTCTTTCTTATCTCTCCTTGCTATTCTTTGGAACTCTGCATTCAGATGCTTATATCTTTCCTTTTCTCCTTTGCTTTTTGCTTCTCTTCTTTTCACAGCTATTTGTAAGGCCTCCTCAGACAGCCATTTTGCTTTTTTGCATTTCTTTTCCATGCGGATGGTCTTGATCCCTGTCTCCTGTACAATGTCACAAACCTCAGTCCATAGTTCATCAGGCACTCTATCTATCAGATCTAGTCCCTTAAATCTATTTCTCACTTCCACTATATAATCATAAGCGATTTGATTTAGGCCATACCTGAATGGTCTAGTGGTTTTCCCTACTTTCTTCAATTTCAGTCTGAATTTGGCAATAAGGAGTTCATGATCTGAGCCACAGTCAGCTTCCAGTCTTGTTTTTGCTGACTGTATAGAGCTTCTCCCGGAGAAGGCAATGGCACCCTACTCCAGTACTCTTGCCTGGAAAATCCCATGGATGGAGGAGCCTGGTGGGCTGCAGTCCATGGGGTCCCAAAGAGTCGGACATGACTGAGTGACTTCACTTTCACTTTTCACTTTCATGCACTGGAGAAGAAAATGGCAACCCACTCCAGTGTTCTTGCCTGGAGAATCCCAGGGGTGGCAGAGCCTGGTGGGCTGCCATCTATGGGGTCGCACAGAGTCAGACACGACTGAAGCGACTTAGCAGCAGCAGCATAGAGCGTCTCCATCTTTGGCTGCAAAGAATATAATCAATCAGATTTTGGTGTTGACCATCTGGTGATGTCCATGTGTAGAGTCCTCTCTTGTGTTGTTGGAAGAGGGTGTTTGCTTTGACCACTGCGTTCTCTTGGAAAAACTCTATTAGCCTTTGCCCTGCTTCATTCCATATTCCAAGGTCAAATTTGCCTGTTACCCCAGGTGTTTCTTGACTTGCTACTTTTGCATTCCAGTCCCCTATAATGAAAAGGACATCTTCTTGGGCATTAGTTCTCAAAGGTCTTGTAGGTCTTCATAGAACCATTCAACTTCAGCTTCTTCAGCGTTACTGGTTGGGGCATAGGCTTGGATTACCGTGATATTGAATGGTTTGCCTTGGAAACGAACAGAGATCATTCTGTCGTTTTTGAGATTGCATCCAAGTATTGCATTTCAGACTCTTTTGTTGGCCATGATGGCTACTCCACTTCTTCTAAGGGATTCCTGCCCACAGTAGTAGATATAATGGTCGTCTGAGTTAAATTCACCCATTCCAGTCCATTTTAGTTCACTGATTCCTAGAATGGAGACATTCACTCTTGCCATCTCCTGTTTGACCACTTCCAATTTGCCTTGATTCATGGACTTGACATTCCAGGTTCCTATGCAATATTGCTCTTTACAGCATCGGACCTTGCTTCTATCACCATTCACATCCACAACTGGATATTGTTTTTGCTTTGGCTGCATCCCTTCATTCTTTATGGAGTTACTTCTCCACTGATCTCCAGTAGCATATTGGGCACCTACCAACCCGGGGAGTTCCCCTTTCAGTAACCTATCATTTTGCCTTTTCATACTGTTCATGGGGTTCTCAAGGCAAGAATACTGAAGTGGTTTGCCATTCCCTTCTCCAGTGGACCACATTCTGTCAGGCCTCTCCACCATGACCCATCTGTCTTGTGTGGCCCCACATGGCATGGCTTAATTTCATTGAGTTAGACAAGGCTATAGTCCGTGTGATCAGATTGGCTAGTTTTCTGTGATTATGGTTTTAGTGTGTCTGCCCTCTGATGCCTCTTACAACACCTACCGTCTTACTTGGGTTTCTCTTACCTTGGACGTGGGGTATCTCTTCATGGCTGCTCCAGCAAAGCGCAGCCGCTGCTCCTTACCTTGGAAGAAGGGTATCTCCTCACGGCCACCCCTCCTGACCTTGAATGTGGAGTAGCTCCTCTTGGCCCTCCTGCGGCGGCACAGCCGCCACTCCTTGGACATGGGGTAGCTCCTCTCGGCCGCCCTCCCTGACCTCGGGTGTGGGGTAGCTCCTCTCGGCCCCCGCCCCTGACCTTGGGCGAGGGTTAGCTCCTCTCGGCCAGGCTTCTGCGCGGTCCGTCGCAGCCGGCGCACTTCTGCATGGTGGCTAAATTCGAAAGAACCAGCAGACCAGGTCTTACCTTCCAAGCTCATCACTTTTAGGCTGAGTACTTTATCTCTGAACCAAGCTGTGCACACAAAGCTACAGAGACAGCCTGGATAGAACCGAGATGAGAGCACAGTCAGGACACAGCTTGGTGGTTGGGTCTCATCACCAAATACAATCAGCATGTTTGGGGAACGAACAATCAAGTCAGGCATAAACACACCAATTCAGAGGAGCAAAACACCAGCCCTACACTTTGGGAAAATTCTATATTTTAATAAAACCCATAATTATTTTTAACAAGAGCTATTGTTTTGCATGTGTGTTAAAAGAGTTACTTTATTAAATCCAAACATTTAAATGATACCCTGGGACTTCCCTGGTGGCCCAGTGAATTAATATTCTGTGCTCCCAGTGCCAAAGGCACAGGGTTGATCCCTGGTTGGGGAATTAAGATCCTGGGGAAAGAGAAAAAAATAAAATTTAAATTAAAAAAAAAAAAGGATATGCTAATTCTTATAATCCTGTTTCTTAATTTTAAACAACAACAACAAAAAATAATAATCCTGAAAATTTGAAAAAAAAAAAAATGGAACTAGCCCAAGCATTTTTGCTCCCAGGCACTAGTCCCCATGGAGGTCACAGCTCCAGACAGGACCCCTCTGCCTTCCCCAGAGAGCTCACCAGTGGCCAGGCTGCCCCACCCTCAACACACACACCTCTCCCTGGGCTGCCTGTGGCCTGAGGAGCAGACCAGTCAAATCACCCTTAGATGTGTAACAAAGGATGTGTAACATTAGGATGAGTCAGAAATAAAAACTCATTACTTGAAGAAGGGACACAATAGCCTCTAGAGAAGCTGTCTTAGAGAAGATTGGGTTTTATTTTGAAATATATTACTTTAGGTTCTAAGATATAGAAGAGAAACCGGAATCTCAGATGCTTTCTTAAGACAGCTTGTAAGATGACAAAGACAAATGCCACATGTCATTCCTTGACGTTGTGCTGGTGGGAACCTAGGGGCTCTGGCTCTGCTGCTAAGAGGCCACGTGGTCTGAAACAAGTCTTCCCTCCTCTTTGGGAGGGTTTTTCACACTAACATAAGTGTCATGGGATGTGCACAAGTTGGAAAGGAATTTCCAGACACGAGGCAGAATGAGGGAAGAATAGAGTCTGTTAGAGCTGGGAGATGCTGTTAGAACAGAGGGCTGACTCAAGGGAGAGCCAACCCCTTTTGCAGACTAGTAGATGATTTTTATAGCCACAAGACAAAGAAAATTCCTTCTGGAAAGGTGGCACTAGGTGGTTGGTCAGGATTCTATAGAGTGGATATTTTACTTAATATGGAGTTAGGGAACGGTTATGGGGGGCTCATGGCAAAGTTGCTATGGGGTTCAATCATTCTGGAGATTTTTGTCCTGTGATCTTGGCAAAGGGTTCCACACCTGTGACCTTGGTATGTATGCTCTGTGCTAAGTCACTTCAGTCATGTCCAACTCTGCGACCCTATGGACCATGGCCTGCCAGACGCCTCTGTCCATGGGATTTTTCAGGCAAGAATACTGGAGTGAGTTGTCATGTCCCCTTCCAGGGGATCTCAGGGATTGAAGCCGTGTCTCTCATGTCTCCTGCATTTGTAAGAGAGTTCTTTACCTCTAGTGCCACCTGGGAAACCCTGTGACCTTGGTATAGGACTCCACAATAGGTTCAGAATAGCAACTGCCATTTAGGTATGCCTACCTAGACATTCAAGTGAAAAACCTGGGGGAATTAGGCCCCTGCAAGGAAGAGACAGCCTCCAGCTAGACCACCCTTGGAATGGGGGACTGAGAACCTGAGAGTCTCCCCAAGGTCGCACCCTCCCGAGCCACACCCTCCAGAAGCCACACCCTCCAGAAGCCACACCCTCCCAAGACCACACCCCCATAAGCCACACCCTCCATAGGCCAACCCTCCCAGTAAATCTGAAGCCTGAGATGGGATGGTAAAGGCCCGTTTTGGCCTGATGCTGGAAACTGACCAGCAGTCCCCATTCAGAAATCTCTGTCAATGGCTAAAGCTCTCAATTCTGCACCACACAACAACTTATCCCTCTGACCATTCCTGCCTCAACTCCTTCCTTTCACAGGTCTCTAATATTTTGCACCCTAAACTCTTTCTGAGCATCTATAACAGAGAGGTCAATTTGCAGCTGACCGTCATCCAATAATGGATGAGAATCAGTGGATTAAAACCCAAGCTTCTCACCAGTGGTCAGGTAATGCAAGCTGAGCTATGCACAGACTGTCAGAGCGCCCCCTGTGGGGAGGCACCTGCATGGTGATCTGCAGGTTCAGACAGCAGGTGATCAGCCCTCAGACCTTGGCATTTTTACCATCTCACTCCTATTTCCTCACCAGGCTTGCTGGGATCATCCACCTCAAAAATTGCTTGCAGCTTGGCTTGCTCAAAACAAAGGGGCAGAAAGCCATCACCTTCTGCCACTTAGTAGGGGACAAGCAAGTTGTCTTTACGTAATATTGCCATAGGAAGCAGGGGGCTCATCCAGTTGGGCAGACTATGGAAAGGAATCTGCAGTGCATTCTGAGGGTGTTGGGACATGAGAGAGCATGTTAAGGAGGACGGTGTCTGAAAACTGTGGTCATGGGCACACTAAATGCTCTCACTGTTAAGGATTATGACATGCATTTTGCTTACTAAAGCCTCTGAGTAGTTCACCAGGAATAAAATCTAAGTTCACATGATAACAAGAATGCCCTCCCCCAACCCAGGTGTCCACATCCTAATCCTCAAAACCTGTGAACATATTGCCCTCGGGGTATAAGGACTTGACAGATGTGATTAATTTCAGGATCTTGAGATGCAGAGATTATTCTGGATTGTCCAAACAGACCCAATGTCATCTCAAAGGTCATTATAAGTGGAAGAGGGAGGCAGGAGGGCCAGTGTCTGAGAAATGCCACTTGAGAAGGACTCAAGTCCATCTCTGGCTTTAAAGATGGAAGGAGGGACTTCCCAGATGGTCCAGTGGCTAAGACTCCAAGCTCCCAATGCAGGAGGCCTGGGTTCAATCCCTGGTCAAGGAACCAGATCCTGCATGCCACAACTAAGAGTTCACATGCTGCAACTAAGACCCAGTGCAGCCAAATAAATACATTAATAAAAATATTTTTAACAATTAAAAATAAAGACAAAAGGAATCACTAAGCAAGGAATGCAGGCACCTCTGGAGTTGAAAGAGACAAGGGAAAGCGTTCTCCCCTGAAGACACACAGATTTTAGCCCCGTGAGACCCATGTTGCTGCTGCTGCTGCTAAGTCACTTCAGTCGTGTCCGATTCTGTGCGACCCCATAGACGGCAGCCCACCAGGCTCCCCCGTCCCTGGGATTCTCCAGGCAAGAACACTGGAGTGGGTTGCCATTTCCTTCTCCAATGCATGAAAGTGAAAAGTGAAAGTGAAGTCGCTCAGTCGTGCCTGATTTTAGCAACCCCATGGACTGCAGCCCACCAGGCTCCTCCATCCATGGGATTTTCCAGGCAAGAGTACTGGAGTGGGGTGCCATTGCCTTCTCTGGATACCCATGTTAGACTTCTAATATACCAAACAACAGTAAGATAATAGTTGTCTTTGCTTTAAGCCCCTGAGTTTGTGGTAATTTGTTGCAGTAGCAGGAGGAAACTAACATAGTTCATTACTTCAGTTGATCTTTGGCTTTCCTGGACCCTAGAATGTTTTTAAAGGGCTTCCTGGGTGGTTCAGAGGGTAAAGAATCCACTTGCAATGCAGGAGACCTGGGTTTGATCCCTGGGTCAGAAAGATCCCCTGGAGAAGGGAATACCAACCCACTCCAGTATTCTTGTCTGGAGAATTCTATGGACAGAGGAGCCTGGTGGGTTACAGTCCATGGGATCGCAAAGAGTTGGATAATGACTGAGAATGTTTTTAAAAGAACTGAGAAAATGAGGAATGTCTCAGATGGGAAGTAAGCAGAGTGTTTGAAGAAGAATCCAGTTGATGCTCTATTAAACGTTGCTGGGCATTCAGATAGGAGGGTCATCCCTTCTCCACTTCCCTCATGAGGGAGAATCATATAAGATGCATAACAAAGCACTTGGGAAATTATAAATCACTCTACTAGTGCAAAGTGGCATTAATAACTGGCCGCCTACAATGCCTTTACCCTGTATCAACAGGCTCCCATAAACTCTGCCCTTGTGACAAACATCACAGACCAAAGCCCAGAAATGAAATTCTCCAGGAAGCTTTAAACAAATGACACAATTAGAAAGTCCCAAGTCCAATGTAAACAGTTGGCTATTTCAGTTACAGAAGAGTGGTTGAAGCGAATGTCCCTCCAAGGAAGTCAGAGGTTGCTTATCGAGACATCAGAACTGTCAGAACAATTTAGAGAGAAAGACATCCTTCAAAGGACACACACCCCATGACAGTCATTGGTATCAAACTAGAATCTCATGGCTCCATCTGCACCAAGGCCAGACAAACTCCACGAGCACACAGATCACAGTGATGGATCATGTGATACAGACAGCAGGTTTTAAAATGATTTTAAGCACAGATGTTTCCAAAATTGGGTGATGCTTTGTTGTCTGAATTTTGAGAGGCAGTGGGACTGTAACATCATTTTTATTACTGAAAGTTGCATCAGTAAAAGTTTCAAATTGGTTCCTGACAAATGTGATGTGTCAACTTGATGAGACCACTGGGTGTCCAGATTAAACATATGTCCTGGGTATGTCTGTGATATGATGTGAGCATTTGAAATGGTGGACTCCCCAGTGGGTGGGTGGGTCCCATTTAATCTGCTGAGGGTCTGAATGGAACAAAAGGTAGAGGAAGGGACTTCCCTGCTGGCTCAGAGGTAAAGAATCTGCCTGCCAATGCAGTAGACATGGGTTTCATCTCTAGTCCGGGAATATACCACATGCTAGGGGCAAATTAAGCCCATGTGCTACAACTACTGAGCCTGTACTCTAGAGCCCAGGAATCGCAGCTACTGAGCTCACATGCCTCAGCTACTGAGTCCACATGCCGAAACTACTGAAGCCCGAGCACCCCAGAGCCCATGCTCCATAACAAGAGAAGCCACCACGATGAGAAGCCTTGGAACTGCAACTGGAGAGTAGACCCTGCTCGCCACAAGAGAAAAGCAGCAATGAAGACCCAGCACAGCCAAAAATAAATATAAATAAATAAAATTTAAAAAGAAAGAGCAAGGAAGGAGTGATCCCTTTCCTCCCTGTCTGCTAGAGCTGGGGTATCTGTCTTTTCCTGCCCTTGGATTGGAAATTACACTGACTCCCCTGATTCTCATAATTTCTGACTTATATTGAATTACGCCAGTAGCTTTCCTGGGTGTCCAGTTTGCAGATGGCAGATCATGGGACTTCTCAGCCTCCATTATCTTAGGAACCAATTCCATAGAATTTATCTCTTTATATCTATCTATGTACCTATCCATCCATCCATCATATCCATCCATCCATCCATCATACCTATCTATCCACCCATCATATCTATCTATCATCTATCTCTATCTCAACACTCTCATCTGTAAAATGGGGATACTGTTGGTCACCGCCCTGTGGTGGACGCTCTTGTCGTCCACAGTAAACATCCCACAAGTACTGCTGCTGGCATCTGTGTCATTGTGGCCAGAAGGCACATGCCCAACCTAAGGAGGCAGCGTCCTCTCAGCCCAGCTGGTTGCTGACAGGGAGTCGATGAGCTCAGAGTTGCCAGATCTTCAAACAGCTCAAGTCAGAAATCTCAACCTCAAGTGATATTCCTAAACTCTGATCTTGAAAATGAATGCCGGAGAAGGCAATATGCTGAGTGGGCCAAATGGAACACCCCTGGCCTGAGAACCTGCAGTGTGCATCCCCTGCAGCAAGGCAGGCACAGGCGCCTAGCACACCACTGGCAGTGATGCGGTTCCTTCTACCGTTTATCCTGTTCACTAAGCGCTGGTGAATCCGGCATGCCCTCTGAGTCAGGCAGAGTCACCAACCCCCATAACCACGTGGGGATATTGAGACTCAGGGAGTTAGAGAGACTTGCCTGCTGCTTGTAGCTTGTAAGGGGCAAGCACGCATTTGAAGCTAGGTGTTCATGAATCCAAATGCCATTCTCTTAAGGAGGGGCTGAGTGCCTCTCCTTCCACTTCTCCTCCAGCGTATTTCCTCTTCCACCTCCCCTGCCCAGAGACAGACAACAGCCAAAGTGACAACGGGACCAGATGTCTACATGGGGCCTCGATCTGCCCCAGGTTGGAGTACCTGCTCCCTAATCTGCCCCCCTCCTCCGCCCTCAGCTAGGAGAAACGGGCAGTAATGGAATGACTGAGCTTTCAGCAGCTTGTGCTGGCAATGCGCCTGTGAAGTATTAAGTAAAAGCTGTTGTTTCCCCTACAGACATCTCTGTTTGGGTTTGTATACATCCATGTGCTACATACAGAAGCCATGTTTAATTAAACAGTGCGCTGGCTCAGAGCATACCGAATGACTGTGAGGTATCATTTGCCATCCTCCCCTGCTTTCCTGCTGGAACGTCCCAGGAAGGCATGGCCAAGGTAGATCTTATTCAACGAGTCTAATGCACCTGAGGTTGAAAGCACAACTTCTCTCTTTCTGTGTCCTTCATCCCTTCTGCCTTAATAGAAATAACTGAAAGTAGCAGAGGTCTCACTGGCTTTTGCATTCACTCAATAAACCTCATCATTTATCACTTACTTGGAATTCTGGCTTTTCCACACTCCTTGAAAAAGCCAAACACACTCTTTTGGGGCTTCGTTGGTAACGGTTAGTGGTCATGAATGGGACTTGCCTTGTTAAGTGCCCTCCAACTGGAAATATTATTCCTTCAGAGTCACTTGTAGAGAGTATATATATGAATGAAAAATATTGCCTGCTATATTGGTAAAGAGGCATGTGGCAGGAGGCATCAAGCCATCCCATTATAGCTGCCCCAGTGGTGAGCCCTGAGGAAACTCAGGCTAGAAACAAGGTGCTCTAGGGAGTTCCCTGTTGACCTAGTGGTTAGGATTCTGGGCTTTCACTGCCATGGCTTGGGTTCAATCCCTGATTCTACAAGCCATGGAGAGTGACCAAAAAAGAAAAGAAACAGGCATTTGAAGCCCGTGCAGGATTACCCTCCACTGTCCCCAATGCAGCTGCCCTTTAACATGTACCTGGAGGAGACTCAGGATGAGAAAGCACAGGATACTGGCCCCAGATAGCCAAGATGCCTATCAAGGGAATGATTTCGATGAGCCCAGATTTTGCATCTACCCATACATAGAAAAGTAAATTCCTTAACTTGAGATGTCTGGTTTTCTTTAATTCACAGTAATCTTTCTGTGTTCCAATGATCTGGTCTTTGTTACAGAAACTCCTATATACACTGGCTCCCCCCTTGCCTCTTTGGAGCAGTCCCTTAGAACTGTCTGAGATGCTGTGTTTCAGGCCTAACTCCTCAGTTTTGCCCACCAAATAACACGTAACTCTCAACTTTTAGCTTGTGCTTTTTTTTCTCTTTAAAGCAGTCGGCTCAGGGTTGCCATGTGAAACATCTCTGGAGGGACAAGGAGCATTTCCAAGACTCATTCTTAGCAGGATACTTGTTCATCATCAAAGCAGAGGTCAGTCTCAAAGAGGAGAGAACACTAATAGATTTCTCCTTTTCTCAGTCCCACCTTACAAGGATTCTCTGATTGTTATTTGCACACACGTGCTGGTGGCCCAGCACACTGCAGGCAGAGGCTGCCTTGTCTCCTTTATAATATCCCCCAGACACTTATTATAAACCTCCTTTAGGTCTAGAAAACTTCATTGCTGCTGTTGCTGCTAAACTGTTTCGGTCATGTCCAATACTTTGTGACCCTATAGACTGTAGCTCACCAGGCTCCTCTGTCCATGGGATTCTCCAGGCAAGAATACGGGAGTGGATTGCCATGCCCTCCTCCAGGGGATCTTTCCAACCCAATTGATCGAACCTGTGCCTCTTATGTCTCTTGCATTGGCACGTGGGTTCTTTACCACTAGCGCCACCTCGGAAACCCCAGAAAATTTCATTAAAGGATGAAAATTGTTAAGTGGCTTTTCAGAGCTGTTTGTTTTTTGCCTCACTACATGGTATGCAACTTCTTAGTTCCCTGACCAGGGATCGAACCTGTGCCCCCTGTAGTGGAAGCACAGAGTCCTCACCACTGGACCACCAGAGAAGTCCCAGAGCTACTTTTTTAAAAGAATTTTTTCTTAAAATCATATTCCAAGTCCATACTTTTCAGAAGGTGGTATAATTGGTAGAAAAAGGAAGAAATATTCCTTTCTCCCTCCATATGTGGCTTGTGTCCAAAAGGACATAGCTCTCCTTTTGGGACTCTATAAAGTTGGTCATTATCTGTGCTGAAGTAAGAAAGTGGTTCCTTTACCCTTGGCCACTGTACACTGGAAGATACCTGTGGATCTGCACAACAATGTTGAGAAATTCCACAAAATAGCAACATTTTATCGTGCAGTGATTTGGGTTATTAACAAGCATTTCCCCTGTTAAAGAACTTGTCCTTTAGAAGACAGTAGTGACAATGAATAAATGGCGTATATCAAGCATATATTCCAGAAGTATTTTAAGACTGATGTGGATTAACTAATGTCAATTTTGCAACCAACATGGGAACTGGATATTAATACTGATCCCATTTTGCATATGTGAAAACTGATACAAAGGCACTTAGTAGCTTCTCCATTGGGGGAAACCCAGTGAATGGTAGCCAGTTGTCTGAACCTCTAGGCCAGAGCAGAGGTCCAGGCTCAGCTGAAGCAGCTGAAGGAAGAGTCTGTACGGTGTTAGCTGGATGGGAACTGGTACAACCACTGAGACCCAAACCAGGTCATCAGCGTCCACTCTCTTGGAGAATGCGGTTTGTGTTGGAGCTCAGTGGAAACGTCTTGACATAAAGAGAATGAATCTTCAATGAGCTCAGCCCTTTGTGGAAGGAACAATGCAGAAAGTGGCTCGCAAATTGGAGGTCTACAGACTGATTTCAGCCAGTGCAGACGCAGAATGACCCAGCGTTTCTAGAGCTCTCATATCAAAGGACTGAGTCGATTGTCTTCACTAAGCTTTGCTTAGAAGTCTGAATAAACACTTAACATGAGGCCCCTGGATGCAAATTGACTAGAGTGACCACAACTTACGATGGCCTTGGGATGACTGGAGCAGGCTCTCTTCACCCAGGCACTGCTAACCTCTGGGACCAGACAATTCCCTGTCCTGAAGGGCTGTCCTCTACAGGGTCAGGTGTTTGCATGGCCTGGTGTCTACCCACTGGGTGCCGGTAGCAACCTCCTTACCCTCAGAGAGACTGCCAAAAATGTCTGCAGACGTCTCTAAGCCTGATCTAGGGGCAGAATCACCCCAGCTGAGAAATACGACTAAAGTTATAAGGGTTTATTGTAATGCACATTCACAGAGTGCTTTATAATTGGTCAAATGAATGAGGTTCAGTATCAGGGAGGTCCAGTCTACCACCTGTTAATCTATCTTGATACCCATCAGGACCCTGTGGGGCTCCTCAGTATAGAATCTTTTCGCATCCCTCATTTCTTGATTACAGGAAATAGTCTTCATTCAGCCTCCAGAGCCTTCCCTGAGTTCCAGAGGGCAGGTTCAAACAGTTGTTAATCAGGAAAGGGAGGGGATGCGGAGACAAGGGAGGCACAGTCAGGAGAAACAAGAGTGCAGGCTTGGGGCAGGGTCCTGTTTCCCCCTCAAAGCAACACAGGACAATATCTTTTGAGGTGTTTTGCAGATACTGAAACCCTCACCAGGTGCAAGAAGGGCATGGCAACCCACTCCAGTATTCTTGCCTGGAGAATGCCATGAATAGATGAGTCTCATGGGCTATAGTCCATGGGGTTGCAAAGAGTCACACATGACTGAGCGACTAAGCACAGCTCAGTACAGTAGTCAATCATTGATCTCTTGGAGAGTACAGACTATGTTTTTATCATTTTCTGGTTCCAACCGGTCTGAGATTTCTGTGCTTGTGAGCCACCAGGGAAGACCAAGAATACTGGAGTAGGTTTCCCTTCTCCAGGGGAACTTCCAGATCCAGAAGTCAAACCAGGGTCTCCTGCACTGCAGGTGGATTCTTTACCAGCTGAGCTACCTGGGAAGCCCGTGATTGACTACTAACCACCCCCAGAGGTTGCAGATGTGCTTTTTGCTTGTTTGTTTATATGTTTGTTGGACTTTTAAAAAAATGACCAGTTAGTTTTGGCTTGTTTTGAAAAAACAAAACAAAACAAAACTGGAGTATCTGGCCATCCTTCAATCCCATCCCCTCATGGAAACAATCAGTTGGAGCCAGACCTGATGCCTCTTTTACTGAAACAGACAACTGTTCTGTAGGTCACCTATCTCTGTTATTCCGTAATTTCTCTTACACCCCACCCTGTTCACTCATCCACCTTACATGCCTGATTCTCAGAAAATTCTATTGTAAGATGCTTGGACTGATGGTGTGTGGAGCCTTGTCCTGAACACTGTAAGAGTTTTGTGAATATTGACCTTGGTCATGCTCTCAGGAACCGAAGGTACAGGAGACCAAATGAACACCTGAGAAATCTACAGACCAGTGTTCCTGCTTAGTTGAGTTTCTGTGCCTATTGTTGTTGGTGGTGGTGTTGAGTTGTTAAGTTGTGTCCAACTCTTTGTGACCCCATGGACTATAGCCCACCAGGCTTCTCTGTCCAAGGGATTTTTCCAGACAAGAATACTGGAGTGAGTTGTCATTTCCTTCTCCAGGGGTTCTTCCCAACCCAGGGCTTGAACCCAGGCCTCCTGCATTGGCAGTCAGATTCTTTACCAGTGAGCCACCAAGGAAGCTTCCCTGCCTATTGCCATGTGGAAATTCAGAATGTTGAGTCCTCCCTGGAGATCCTCTCTTTTCTAAGTTTATCCCAGTTTCCTTCTACCGTAGACTCCTCACTACTCTGAGAAGAGGCTGGTCAGCACATCTTCCCAGAGGTGAAAGCTGATGCAGCCAGAGCTCTGGGACCATTTCCTCAAAACATGGCAAGTTGAAGGAATAGGATAGTTAGTGCCAGTTTGAAATTCAGCACCAAGGACAGCCTTCTCACACTCCTTCCCAACCCACTCCCCAGAAGAAATTTAGCTGGGTTTGCATGGCTACATCTGCAATATAAATATTGAATAGGCTCGCAAGGGAGATTTACAGGGAGACTCTGATGTGGGCATAAAATCGCAGTGTGGAGGCCTGTTCGGTCCTAGGAGATTAGACTGCGTTCTGTCTCGTTAGGTTTCCTCTTGCCAAGGCAGATTATTGTGCTAATTTACTGCTTCCATCTGTAAGCTCTCCTCCTGCCTTGGAGAGAGAGCAGGACCTTATAATCATCGCTTTGGATGATTTGCTTTATCAGCCAAGGGTGGAAATGTTCCAGACCCAGAGATGGTTCAGGGAAAACTGGGAAGGTTGACAAATCTGCCTGAAATCCCACAGCAGCTATTCTAAGCAGGTTTCTTAGAAATGGCCCTACCATCCATAATAAAAGCTCTAAGAAAACAGATACAGGGTAGGATGCCCTTCCATCCCAGAAAATGGACATGGGCAGTTATGTGACATCTTAATAAACATCAAACCCAATGATAAAAAAAACTGATTTGTTTCTCCTCTAAGAGAAGGAAAAAAGGCAAGGATATTTGTTCTCACTCCTTGCATTCAATATTGTTCTGAAAATTTTATTTCTCCCCCCCCAAAAAAACTTATAAATTTTAGAATAGAGTAGAATAGAATAATTACAAAATATAAAATATCATATAATATCATGAGGAAAATAGGTCTGGGGGTCAGAAAAATGTGAAATTATCCCTGTTTTTAGGTGATAGAAAATCCAAAGGAATCCACAAAATGATTACTAAATTTTTAAAAAAGATTTTTGCAAGGTTATAGATACAAGGTTAAAAAATAATCATTGGATTAACCTGCAGGAGCCAACTGGAAATGAACTTTTAAAAAAGTCACAGAAGATGCAAAATATAAAATACCTAGGAGTAAATCAAACAGATACATTTGAGATTTGGATGCTATAAAACATTGCTGAGAGAAATTAAAGAAGACCTACATAAATAGAAATGTATACCATGTTCACAGATGAAAACCCTCAGTATGGTTAAGATGTTAATTCTCCCATACTGATCTATAAATTCAATGTAACCCACATACAAATTACAGCAGAAATTGTTGGTAGAAACTTGTAAGCTGATTCTGTAATTATCATGGAAATTCAAACAACCTGGAATAACCAAAACAAAATAACTCAAACCTGAGCAAAGTTGGAGGACTTAACCTACTTGATTTCAAGACTTACTCTAAGTTACAATACTCAGGACAGATACATTTGAAAAGAAAATAGATATAATCATCAACATCACAGGATAGTAGTCAGAAATACATCCACCTGTGAATGGTCTTGATTTTAGACAAGGGAAGCAAGACAATTCAATAGAGAAAGGAAAGCTTTTTCAGCAAATGGTGATCAGTCAACTAGCTATCCATATTTTTTTTAAAAAATCATCCTTATTTCATATCACAGATAAAATATAACAAATGGATTATACAACTAGATATAATCTTGTAAAGTTATAAAATTTCCAGAAGGAAATGCATGGCCCAAATTTGACTATGGAAATGTTTCTTAGATAAAACACTAAATGTATGAATCACAAACAAAATTATTAGGCTTCATAAAAATGTTAAAGTTTTGATCTTTTAAAACACCACTAAGAAAACAAAAAAAGCAAGCAACAAACTTAGAGAAAATATTCATACCACTTGTATCAGATGAAGATAATCTATAAAGAGCTCTAAAAATCAACAGCAAGAAAACAAACAACCCTTAAGAACACGGACAAAGAATCTGAGAAGGCACAATAAAAAAGAAACATGATTGTCAATTAGCACTGTAAGTATATGAAAAGATGTTCAAAATCCTTAAACAATAACAAAATGCAAATAAGTAACACAATGAGATAACATGGCATGCCTATTCTCATGGATAAAATTTAAAACGTACAAACAACCTGACTTTGCCAACTGTTGGCAAAGATACGGCACAAGTGGAACTCTCCTGCTGGTGGAATATTAAAGGCACAACTCCTTTGGAAAACAGTTCAGCATTTCTCAGGGTTAAGCAAATGCATACCATGTGACCCACCTACTCCTCTTCTACATATTTACCTAAGATCAAAAAAAAAAAAAAAGCATATGCCCACAAAGACTTGTTTAGGAATGGTCATAGCAGCTCTATTTTTAACAGCAAAAACTAGAGACAACACACATGTCTATTGACAGATGAATGGAAAAACACATTTTGATGTATCCACATAATCGAGTGTAATTGGCAAGAAAAAGGAAAAAACATGGATACATCTCAAAAAATCATTATACTGAGTGAAAGAAGCCATGCAAATTAGATTTCACAATGCTCATTTGTACACAATTCTAGGAAAAGCAATCTAACGTAGGTTATATCAGCAGCTGCCTGAGGTGAGACTGGATGGGTAAAAATAGGTATTGAGGAACATTTGGGGGTGGTATTTCTTGTCTTCATTGTGATGATGTATCTTTGGGTGTTTACATATGTCAAAACTGAACAGACTGTACACATGTTGCTCATTAGTTTACTTCAATTTTACTTCATTATAGTTTACAAAATCATAAAGAACAGATCATAACTCTTTCAGTTTTCATAGTACAAATATAAACTAAGAGGTACCAAAAAAGCTCATCAAACTCTAGTTGGCAAACAGTGATAGCAACTTTAAAACATACTTTTTAAATTATGAAAACACTAATCATTGCATAACACTTAGAAAAGTAAAAAAAAAAAAAAAAAAGAAATGCACCCATATTTCTGCAATTCAGAGAAAAATTGTCATTTTTCTTACTGTGAAAAATCAATAAAGGGAAACCTCACCAAAAGGAGTCAGGGGACCAGAAAGGGACATTCGGGCACATACCACTAGATATCAATACGGATTCCAAGACGATGTGGCAAATTCTGCCTCTCCATCAGGAAACAGCACTACTTAACTCTGCACAGCAGAAGGAAGGAAACTTTTCTCTGTGTCCGGCAACAGCTCAGTCAATGAGAGGCCATCACAATTCTGCCAATGAAAAGTCAGTAAACTTCAAACGCCCAGTTTCCTCCAATGGGCTTTTTGCTTAGAACAGCCCCTCCCAACTTTCCCCTGTCCCTCTTTAAAACTGAGGACTCCATGTCGGCTTCATTCTTTTCCCAAAGATTCACAGGCTGCTTCCCACCTAGTTCTCTCCTCCTACCTCTCTGTGTTGGGTGAATAACACTTCAATCAGCTCCCACACTATGAGGACGAACCCAGCAAATGGAAGCCTGGGTTCTGAAAGTTGAGTCTTCAGGACCCATCATAAGAGAGCATGCCATTACTAGCAAAAGGGGTTTGATCCTCTGTGCCCGAAATTTTATCAGGATAGTCTTCCCCCAGACCAGGAATAATCTCTCCGAAAGTCTGATTCTGACAAACACTGGCTTACTGAGCCCTGCCAGCCCTGCCAGGCCCTCTCCCAGGAACTTACTATGGGTAACACATCTGCCAAAACCCAGAGAACTGCCCACAAAAGAGGATTCAGCTGTGAACATCTGCCAAGGTGAAAATATTAAGCAGTTTTGGAGATGATATAGAGGCTAGAAACTCTGGTACATTGCTGATGGGAATGTAAATTGACATCACGACTTTGGGGAACAATTTAGCAGTAGCTAGTAAAGCTGAAGCTGCACTTGCCCTGCAAATCAGAAATCCTACTCCTGAGTGTATGTATGTGGGAATACATATGTGTGTGTGTGTATAGATGCATGTGTATATATGTGTATATTATGATGTGTACACATGTACACACAGAAAGCATAAGAATTTTAAAGGAAAAGCTAATTGTAAATGAAGCTTCACAGCATAATAGTATAAACTGATACATATATATATATATATATATATATATATATATATATCTACCATACCATAAAGACTTGGGATGAAAAGTGTCTTCATAAATACAGCATTTCAAATAAGCTTCCCAGGTGGTTCAGTGGTAAAGAACCCTCTTACCAATGCAGAAGGCTCAAGAGATGCAGCTTTGATCCCTGGGTCAGGAAGATCCTCTGGAGTAGGAAATGGCAACCCGCTCCAGTATTCCTGCCTGGAGAATCCCATGGACAGAGGAGCCTGGTGAAGTACAGTCCATGGGGTCGCAAAGAGTCGGACACGACTAAGTGACTTAGTATAGCACTGCACAGATATATGTACATATATATGCCTTAGAATGACCAAATTTAGAAGAACGGCTACCTCCTGGGAGGAAGATAAGAAGATACAGTCAGAATTGGTAGGTTAGGGTTTCAATTTTATCTGTCATTCTTTCTTTCTTTTAAAGAAACTACAGGATATTTGCCAAAATATTAAGATTTGGCAAACTACATGATAGCTCCATGGTAGTTTGTCATGCTTTAGTCTTTAGTGTCCTGGAAGCTAGAAATACCATATTTAAAAATAGAAAGCTATAATCAACCCAACTCTCCGTGGTTTGGTGGACTGCACTGGTATTGTTTGAAGCTAAACAACATATTTTTAGCAGAAATTCTCCAAGGAGCCCTATCTGGCTCCTCATTCATCTCACAGTATTGAAACCAAATCACAAATCCTGTTTTACAACCATAGAAAATTATTGGGGGTTCTTTTTGTTTATTCTCCTTTTCTTTTTCCTATTAAAGCAGCATCTACCTTGTGGACTAGTTTGAGTGACCTTATTTTTGCTGAGCTAGCAACATTTCTCCAGAGCCCAAAACAATAAATCCCGATAATGAGCAAAGGTTCAGGGGCTTCAGCTTTCTCACCTGCCCAAATCTACAGCTGTATCTCATACTAATAGCTCATCCTAACTTCCAGCTCACGTGATTGTGGAGAAATCACCATGACAGAACTAGGGACAGCTAAGACAACTGACCCAATTATACAGCTTTTATTTCCTGCCTCTGTCTTTGACGATATCCCCAATCCCTTGTAGCACATGCAGGCTCAGAAAGCATCTTACACTGATTCTCTAACTGCAGCCTTTAGGAGATGTTCTTCTCTCCATTCTCCACATTCACGTCTAGAAAGAGAGCTCTTACAGTGCATAATAATTGAAATATCCTTTGTGAGCGTATGCTCCTTTTTAAGTCTCCTAATGTAAAAAATGAAACTTGTGCTTATTAGCTTAAGAAAGAACGTGGTGGATCCTGACAATATCCATAATGGGTCCGTGTGTCTTCAATGGTTTGCCTCTGTTATCCCTGCAGTGGAAGATCTTGGATTTGTCTGAGACAGGATTTGAAGAATGTGTATTTCAGTTTGCATCACTTAATGATATTTGGGGGCTTCCCAGGTGGCTCAGCTGGTAAAGAATCTGCCTACAATGCTGGAGACCTGGGTTCTATCCCTGGGTCGGGAAGATTCCCTGGAGAAGGGAATACCCACACCAGTATTCTTACCTGGAGAATGTCATGAACAGAGGAGTCTGGCAGGCTACAGTCCATGGTGTTGCAGAGTCAGACATGACTGAGTGACGATCATTTTCATGGTCAAAAGTTCAATAATTACACAGTGGTGTACAATGAAAGTTCTGCCTCCATTCCTGTACACTAGATTCTCTAAACCCTCCCACTCAGGTCAACAGTATTCTGATCAGTTTCTTTATGACTTTGACAAAAGATATTTAATGCATCTAAAACAATGCTGTTAACTGTGCACATCTATAATGCTTGATCTGGCCCAAAGGTGAAAGGCACCCTGGTGGCTCTCCATCCCGCCAAGGAAAAGCCTTGCCTGAAAGTGATGCCCATCATTTCCACTGCAGCCTCAGTGGCCGGAGCAGCCATCTGCCCTCTGACCACAAAGAAGCCAGACACCCAATCCTACCATTTTCCCAGAAGTTAAAATAGCAGGGATGCTTGGAGAAGAGCATTATTAACATGAGGACATCAAGGCTTCGGGCATATCCTGCTCTGAGAACTCAGGACCTGATCATAACTCTCCCATTACTGGTCCATAGATTTCCCTTTTTATAGAGAATCCGGCCCTTTCTCAGACATGGTAGCACTCTCAATCAAGGAAGCAGAAGGCCCTCAACTTTTCCAAAAACTTCTGCTTCCCCATGAAGCAGATCCTCTGAGCAAGGCTGTTCAGCCCCGGTATTAGAAAAAGTCTCATTAGCTAGCGGGTCAGCTGGCTGCCAATGTGGCCGGATTACCAACCCCACATCCTACGTGTGCTCCTAGGCTAGCTTCTCCATGGAGACCTCGGAGAGTGACCAAAACTTCAGCCAACTGCAGGTTATGCTGGTCATGAGGGGACCAAATAGCAACTGCCTGACACCAGTACCAGTGTGTTCCCACTCCTGACTTGCCCTGGCATCTCAGCAGCAACATAGTCATACACAAAGGATGACACTGTAGTTTCCTTTTAGGAAACTCTAATGATCAGGGTTTTTCCGTGGCTCAGTGGTAAAAAATGCGGCTGCCAATGCATGAGACACAGGAGACTTGGGTACAATCCCTGCGCTGGAAAGATCCCCTGGAGGAGGAAACGGCAACCCACTCCAGTATTCTTGCCTGGAAAATCCCATAGACAGAGGGGCCTGACAGGATAGAGTCCATGGAGTCACAAAGAATCAGACGTGACTGAGTGCACACAAACACACACACACACACACACACACACCCATATTAATACCCATATACATAGTATATATATATATATATATATATTATTTTATTTATTTCCCATGAGGTATCACAGGTAACAGAGATTGCCACCTTTGTCAAAAATAACAACAATAAATACAGGGCTCACAGCACCTTAGAAATACAAGTAATCACCAGTGATTACTTAAATGTCATAGAGCAAAGAGAGAAATATAAGATTGAAAGAAGAAAATATGTATACACTCTTACACACACTCACATGAATATCTGCATATGCACATATGCGCATATGCACACATGCATATATAATACACATGCATGCATAAATACATATATTCAGGAGAAAGAGAGCACAATAAGCTATTCAAAAACCATAGTTCAAACAAAGGACATGTCTTATGCATCCTTTAAGTGCAAGGACATTGAGGTTATAAGGACAAACCTACATAGCTCCCAGCTCCCCAAGAAGCTTGAGGATTTAGTGATGGAGTTACTATTAGCCCACAATTGGAATGGTACTCTGAATGCCATTTGAGTCAGAAATCAAATCAGAATTCTTATAATGTTCAATTAACCTGGGGTCTCTACACAATGCTTCTTTTCTGGGCAGAAATTCAATGGAAGGGATTTGCTGGCTCTTGTAAATGCAAAGTGTGTAAATAGTCCTAAGTGAAGAGCTCTCTTTCAGAAGAGATGAAATACTCCAATTAATGAAAATCCAATAATTCAGTCACATCTTCTACTGGGCTCATTGCGTTAATTACAAAAGCTTCAAACTTGTTCTTATAAGACACAGTTTCTTGACCTGGGCACTAGTGATATGATAGACGAGATCATTAATTTTTGTAAGGCAGGCTGTCCTGTGCCTTGAAGGATGTTGAATGGTTTTCTTGACTTCTACTCACTAGATGCCAGTAACATCCCAGTGTGATGGCCAACAATGTAGCTACAGGGACTTCCCTGATCATCCAGTGCTTAAGACTCCATGCTTTCAATACAGGGGACATGAGTTCGATTCCTGGTTGGGGAACTAAGATCTCACATGCTGCATGGCATGACCAAAAAATAAATAAATAAAAACAATGTAGCTATAGGCTGTCCACTGTTCTCTTGGGGACAAAATGCCCCCATCTGTAAACCACTGACATAGGACAATTATTCTAAAGTAATTCAATCTAACTACATGTTTAAAAAGGACTATGTGTATGTAACTTTTCTTACATGTCCTTTGCTGGTCAACATCCATTTAGATATCCCTGAAATATCATACGTGGGATTGTGCCCATACTTCCATCTGCAATAGTTTTATTGGGGAAAAAATGCATTTGTCCTAACTGAGGAATTATGAGTGAAATGCATGTATGAGGTAACAGCAAGTAGTGATAAAAAGTATTACATTTCTCTTGTCCCTTAAGACTTGCACATGGGTCCAGTTATGGGATATGAAAACAAAATTTGGCTCAGGATAGGAAAAGGCCTCCATGTTCAGTACTTGAGGGGCTATTTTTCTGGATTCCAGGAGAGGGGAAAAAGAATTCACTCAGTGTTCCAGAACACAGAAAAGCTGATAAAGATGTATTTTAGAGATAGCGTGAATAGTGCATTTTCCAAAATGATAACAACTTCAGGTAATAACAAAATCCAGATGGGAGTCAGTGCCAGGCCAGACTCTAGAGGATAAAGGCCCCAGAATGCAAGGTGATGTCACTTTTCATGGCTGAGCCGGCCTGACTCTGCTCATGTTGCACCAGGGGCTGTGGACCATGTGATGGTCACTGGAGAGACCAAGCTCTGCTATTCTGAGCATGCCTCCAGTTTCTGCCCAACTTGCTGCTACAGGGAAGTGCCAAGAGTGCATCAGAAACAAGCACAGCCTCCTGAGGTATTGGGTCTCAGATTCCAAATTTCAAGTTTCTACTCCAGTTCTGAACATTCAAGATCAAAGCCCTGACAGCCTGTGTTTTTAAAAACTGTTACGTCCCAGAGCAAAAGCGTATCTTCTCTGACCTGGGAGCAGAGGTGACTCTCCTTCATGAAGGGAATTAAGAGCCTGGAGACCATGCTCTTTCAACACAAAATAAGAACACGTGTTCTATTAAGTGTTACCTTATGAAAGGAGCATCATATCTGAAGTTAGGATCGTCCTGGAAAGCCCAGGGCAATATACCTAGGATGAAACAAGACACTGGAGATACACAATCACCAGGGCCAGTCTACACTTGTATGTGCCTTGGGCAGACACACAGCCAGTTTAATACACAGTCAATCTTGAACATTTACTGCATGTCAGGCGCTGTCCAAGGTACTGAGTAGGCAACAGGGAACAAGGCAAGGTGGCCCCTGCTCCTTACATCCTAATGGGAGGAGACAAGTCACCATAGGAGTGTGATAGGCACAAGTCCCTTCTCAGATACCTTCAGCTCTCAGCCTGCTCACAGCAGGAGTGCACTGCCCTGTGGTTGAGTGGCCCTGGGACTGGTTTTCTGACCACTTTATAAACAAAAGTGATATTTCTCCCTTGCCAGCAGGAACATTTCACTGTTTATTCAAGACCCCCAAAGATGAGTGACATTCAATATGGCAGCTGCTGCTTCAGCCTAGTTCCTTGGGACATGATGGCCATCAGAGTCACCAAGTTGACCTGAGATGGCCTCATGGAATGAAATAAGCCCGTGTAATTTAAAGGTATGGAGATTTTAAGGTTGTTTGACATCTTAGTATAAACTAGCCTGTTTAACCAATATAGAGAAAATGCAAAGACAAAGATGCAAAGGAGAGGAGGACAATTTAGATACAGTCATGAAGGGAAGCTTCCCTGACAGCCTGCTATTTGAGCTGCAGTCTCGGGGCTGGAGACATGGGAACATCGGAAGCAAATGTCCTGGGGTAGAAAACAGCATGTCATGTCCAAACAGTTTACAAACACACACTCTTACACAAAGACTCACATGGAAAGAGATGAGGAGGCAGGGGATGAGGAAGGGTTCACTGTGGACCCCCTGCAGATGCGTCCAGGAGATCCAGTCCATTGGTAGTTAAGTCCCTTTAGGAAAATGTTGCACCATCCAAGGACTGGCTGCATTTTCCAGGGAGCATGCTTGTTTGGTCCTTTTTTGAATGCAGATATCTACCATCTTCTGATTGACCATAGGCACAAATTAACAGCAAGATCAATCTCAACTACTAAAATCATTAGAGAACCAAGAATGGTGTGTCTCCCATCAGGTGTTTACCTCTCTAACTAAGGCCCTGAAACTTGGTCACTTTCCTCTGAGTACCCTGCAAGTAGGGCTTCCCAGGTGGCGCAGTGGTAAAGAATCCACCTGCCAATGCAGGAGATGCAAGGAATGCAGTTTCAATCCCTGGGTTAGTAAAATTCGCTGGAGAAGGAAATGGCAACCCACTCCAGCATTCTTGCCTGGAAAATTCCATGGACAGAGGAGCCTGGCAGGCTACAGTTTATGGGGTCACAAAGAGTCAGATGCTCTAAGCACATGCACACACAGCCAGGCCAGATACCTTGTTCATTTACATTTCAAAATAACCCTCTGAGGAAACTACTATGACAATCAAATGGCACAAAATAAAGTTGAATTAGAAAAGTTCAGTGGCAAGCTCAAGGCATCCAGGCCAATAAGTAGCTGAGCCAAGATTTAAAATAATTTTGACTTCAAAATTCATATTCCTTCTACTGTACCCCATTACCTCTGGGATAGAACAGCATCCAACTGGGGGGCTTACTTTTCTGGCATCACTGAAAGCAATGCAGGATCTGTATACTTTTGGATGAATGCAACCAATTAATTTATCTCATCCCTCAAAAGTAGGGTGCTAACATAGCAGGCATAGCCCTCTGATGGAGCCATTCTCCAGAGATCTAAAGTGAAATGAAGTGAAAGTCGCTCAGTCATGTCTAACTCTTTGTGATTCTCCAGGCCAGAATACTGGAGTGGGTAGCTTTTCCTTTCTCCAGGGGATCTTCCCAACCCAGGGATCAAACCCAGGTTTCCCGCATTGCAAGCGGGTTCTTTACCAGCTGAGCCACAAGGGAAGCCCAGAAATCTAGGAATCCAACTAATCCCAGAATACACTAAGTCCCCTACATATGAACATTTATGTTGTGAACATTCAAAGTTGCAAACATGCATTCCATCAATATCAGGTGTGAGGGAAGTTGCAGCTTGTCCTCGGTCTCTTGTTGCTGATGATTTTTCAGCTCCACCATCTCCCACCTCCTCTCCCTCCTCCAGTCAGTGACTCTTCTTTGCCTGTTTACTTGATGACACCCCTGGATACCGGCCGTTGTACTGGATTACTGTAGTTTTCAAGGCACCGTACTGTAAGATTCAAAATGCTTTCTTTATTTTTTGTGTTTGTTTTTTATGTATTATTTGTGTGAAACGTATATCTGATTGTGTTAGTTGGGTACCTGGGCTAACTCTGTTGCACTTAACAAACAAATTGGATTTTTGAAGATGATATTGGAATGGAATACATTAAAATGTAGGGGACTTACTGTAGAGGATAACTGTTGCTTCATTCCTGCTCTAAAGCTTCAAAAGTATCACTATCCTTCTTTGGGAGGAGTGATACCTTGGATATTTACAATTCTCAAGCCCAAACTAACCTATGAGTTCTTGGTTCAAAGCAAAAGAGAGGAAAATTGTGAATCTCCCTAAAGCATTCCATAATATCCTGACCTTGAATTCCACTCCCTAGTTCACTCTGTTCATTTGATATTTTCATCTGGGTCACAGCGTTATTATCACTGAAGATGTTCCCTGAGTGCAGGACAAGGGGACTTTGATTCCTTGTATCTTTCCATGGCCAGCGCCCTTATGCCCATCCCAGATTCTTCTCATAGTAGTTACCATGTGAGTGTATAAACTAGCAGGATCCCATGGAGCCTTTGAGGGTGGGGCAGGGGAATATGTCTTTCTCCTGAGTTGTTTTGCAGGTGTGAAAAAACCTGCCCCTCTCCAACAGACAGAAGATGTTGACTACTTGATGACCATGAGCACATAGCCCCAGGCCTCCTGGAACCTTGTTGTTGTTCAGTTACTCAGTCATGTCTGACTTTTGTGACGCCATGGAATGCAGCATGCCAGGCTTCCCTGTTCTTCACCATCTCCTGGAGTTTGCTCAAATTCATGTCCACTGAGTTGGTGAAGCTATCCAACCATCTCATCCTCTGTCGTCCCCTTCTCCTCCTGCCTTCAATCTTTCCCAGCATCAGGCTCTTTTTCAAGGAGTCAGTTCTTCCCATCAGGTGGCCAAAGTATTGGAGTTTCAGCTTTAGCATCAGTCCTTCCAATGAATATTCAGGACTGATTTCCTTTAGGATGGACTGGTTGGATCTCCTTGCAGTCCAAGGGACTCTCAAGAGTCTTCTCCAACACCACAGTTCAAAAGCATCAATTCTTCGGCGCTCAGCTTTCTTTATAGTCCAACTCTAACATCCATACATAACTACTGGAAAAACCATAGCTCTGACTGGATGGACCTTTTTAGGCAAAGTAATGTCTCTGCTTTTTAATATGCTGTCTAGGTTGGTCATAACTTTTCTTCCAAGGAGCAAGCATCTTTTAATTTCATGGCTGCAGTTACCACCTGCAGTGATTTTGGAGCCTAGAAAAATAAAGTCTGCCACTGTTTCCATGGTTTTCCCCATGGCCATGAAGTGATGAGACTGAATGCCATGATCTTAGTTTTTTGAATGTTGAGTTTTAAGCTAGCTTTTTCACTCTCCTCTTTCACTTTCATCAAGAGGCTCTCTTGTTCTTCTTCACTTTCTGCCATAAGGATGGTATCATCTGCATACCTGAGGTTATTGATATTTCACCCAGAAATCTTGATTCCAGCTTGTGCCTCATCCAGCCTGGTATTTCACATGATATATTCTGCATATAAGTTAAACAAGCAGGGTGACAATATACAGCCTTGACATACTTGTTTCCCAATTTGGAACCAGTCCATTGCTTCATGTCCCGTTCTAACTGTTGCTACTTGACCTGCATACAGACTTCTCAGGAGGCTGGTAAGGTGGTCTGGTATTCCCATCTCTTGAAGAATTTTCCACCGTTTGTTCTGATCCACACAGTCAAAGGCTTTAGCCTAGTCAATGAAGCAGAATTAAATATTTTTCTGGAATTCTCTTGCTTTTTCTATGACCCAACCGATGTTGGCAATTTGATCTCTGGTTCCTCTGCCTTTTCTAAATCCAGCTGGAACATCTGGAAGTTCTCAATTCACATACTGTTGAAGCCTAGCTTGAAGAATAGTTCATAATCTGATCACAGATTCTGTGACCTCCCCTCTCTCACCTGGCTTTTAAAAATGCTTTTTGGAAACCCTTGGGGAGGTTGCAGCTTTTAGGGCATGAGCCACCTATCTCCTTGTGTGGCCCTGCAGTAAACATTTCTCTGCTCCAAATTCTGACTCTTAGTTTGTTTGGCCTCATTGTGCATCAGGCACAGGAATTTGCATTCACAAATGGACTAAAAATAAAACACAGAGCATCTAAATGATGTAATCCAAACCTTAATATATTTATTTGCCTTTATTCATGCAGAATACAAGCAATCTCAACCAAAAACAGTCTGGGCAGGGAGAGGTACAGGTGAAAGTTTCCAGATTTTAACAATACAGTGTGGGCCATTTAAAGCCAAGGACAGTATTTCTTAACAGGAAATGTGCTAACAAGCTGTGAGTTGCTATCAAGCCTCCTCTGGAGTTAAGCCAGTTGGATATTTGTGCTAATGTCTCCTTAGCAAGAAAGGACTCCAAGCATCAGGACGGAACCTCAAAGTGAAGGAGCCTTGCCCTTTTGCAATGATTAGTGCCTGCTAGGGCTCCTTTTTTTCTTTTAGGGATAGAAGACTTAGCAGTTAGAATCTGAACTCTGAATGCTGCCCTCTGAGCTCCTCTACCCAGGACGAGCTAGGCTGATGTGTAAATCACAGGGTGAAGAAGATGACTGTGTACAGATGGCCTAATCCCAGTCATTTCTCTGTCGGAAACTTGTGCCATTTATTGCTGATACATGCTGATAATCACATTTAAAACGTGATTAAACACCACCAGCCAAGAATGGCTATTATGCTTAACAGACTTATCAGCAAGAGAGTAGAGCCGCAAACTATGCATGGGGTAAATGGATGTCTTAAATTACACTAGCCGATCTAGCGTCAATGTGTTTTTAGTGCAGTGGTTTGTTACACGTATAACTGATAATGCTAAATAGTAAATGTCAAGCTTCAATTCTTAATAGCCTCATTTAAATTAGATTTGTATTTATTGTCCTAATTATTTTCCCAGCCATCTGACCCAGGACACTTCCCTACACCATAGGGAAAGGACTATCTCTGTACCATAAGGATAATTAAAACAAGCTGATTCTTGAAAAGTCAAAATGAGTGCAGGAGGGAACTGGGCAATAAGCATTCTGCCAAAGCTTGCCTTTTAATTTCTTTCCAAGATCACATTTTGAAAATAGTTTAGAAACTGCAAAAGAGTCACTTACTAATTAAATGGTCATGAGACCATAATTTCAATTATAAGCACCACCTCCAAATGGACAGTGCAATGGACAGGTCCTCCTTCCAAAGCATCTATCTGCCCAGGTTGATATAAAATTTCACTACTGGGACTTTCCTGGCAGTTCAGTGGTTGGGACTCCAAGCTTGCAGGAGACACAGGTTCTATCCTTGATCAGGGAACTAGGATCCTGCATGCCACAATGTGGCAAAAAATAATAATAATAATAAATAAAATAAAAACTCACCACTTCATCTTCCTACACAGCTCTCAAGGGTCTCTGTTTAGACTCATCACTTTAAATAAAACAGTTCCTGAGCAGCTGGGGATAAATTCTCCCAAGCTGGAGGCAGTTGCCAAGAATGAAAAACTGTTCTACATTAGAAGTATATCCACTTATAAATCATGGGTCACATGTATTAATGAAGGGCCCACCAGCTGGTTCCCAAATAGTTCTAATCCCAGCTCTGCTCTCTTCCATGTAGTATGGATGAAGCTGATTCCACTTCCTAGTCTATATAGGAGGGGGCTCATGGCCTTATTAAGCCCATGGGAGCATTCCACCCACCTGGGCAGGAGCTGTTGAGTCCCTATGGGGACAGAGAATCATGTGCAGAACATTAAAAGAAAATTCCAGGAATTGTCAGTAGAAAGCACATCTCTGTTTTTTGGGGACTTAGAGCTCCAGGGACCTGAGCCTGGAGCTGCCAAGTGTTGGTATGTGAACAAACTCTGCCAGAGACACAGGAGGCATGGCCCAGAGAAGGTTAAAAAGTTGGTCATGATGTAAACCTTTGAGACCCTGGACCTCTTATGCTTGCATTTTAGGGGTGTTTTTTGTTTGTTTGTTTTTTAAGTCTTTATTGAATTTGTCACAATATTGTTTCTGTTTTATGTGGGTTTTTTTGGCCATGAGACATATGGGATTTTAGTTCCTCAACTAGGAATTGAACCTGCATCCCCTTCATTGGAAGGTAAAGTATTAACTGCTGGACCACCAGGACAGTCCCTGGGTTTTAGTTTTTAATGGATTTTATTTTTTTAAGGGAAGTTTTAGACTCGCAGCAAATTGAGGAGAAAGTACAGAGATTTCCTGTCTGCTGCTGACTACACACCTGCACAGCCTCCTCCAGTTACCAATATCACGCATTTGTTACAATCAATGAACTGACACTCACACATCGCTGTCACCCAGAGGCCACAGAGCTTATCCTTATCATATGTTCTGCGAGTTTAGGCAGATATATAAAGACATTATATAGTCTACCATTAGAGTATCCTACAGAGCAGTTTCATTGTCCTAAAATATCCTCTGTGTTCTGATTGGCCATCCCTCCCTGCCAACTGCTGGCAACCACTGATCCTCTAACTGTCTCCATAATCTTGCCTTTCCTAGGATGTTATGGAGTTCGAATCACATATTATGTAGCCTTTTCAGATTGGCTTCTTTCGCTCTGGAATTTGCATTTAAGTCTCCTGGGTGGCTTTTTGTGGCTTGAGAGTTCATTTCTTTTTAGCCCTGAATACCATTCTATTGCCTGGATGGACCCCCGTTTATTTATCCATTCACCTACTAATTGACATCTTGGTTGCATCCACGTTTTGGCATTTATGAACAAAGTTGCTATAAACATTCTTGTGCAGGTTTTTGTGAGGACATACATTTTCAACTCATTTATGGGCCTGGGCTTTTTAGTTCCATGAGCTTATAATGATCTTCATTATTCAAGCTATTAGGAGTTGAGTTCTCTGGCATTTGTAATCACAGGAGTCCCGATTGCACAGTCACTTCCTAGGTTATATGTGATTTGGTCAGAAACTATTTGTGTGACCTCAGATGAGTCACTAAACCTCACCCAGCCTAGTTTCATCCTCTTTAAGAAAGGGCGAGAAGATCCACAGTCAGTATATCACAGCATTGTCAACTTCAGAAACTAGTGCAGAACAGAGTGACAGGCAGTGTCAGAGGCTCTCTGGGTTTTACTCAAGCCCCACACACCTGCATCTCACAGTCAGCCCAGGTTACACAGAAGCGGGGCTCCCTGTCCATAGTTACCTGGCTACCAGGCACCATCTGAAGGGTCTGGGCTTTTGACCCCGGGCCTTTCATGCTGCTTCTTGATCATTAACAAGGCTTGTCGATGCAAAGGAGGTCAGCGTACTAGACCAGCCTAAAACTGAGCAGAACTGGACCAGATGATTACTCCTTTTAATAAAAGGTAAGTAATAAGCTTCCATGGCCATGGCTATCATGTTCAACAGACAGAGATAGAACATGACCATCATCGCACAAAGTTCTATCAGCCAGGGCTGCTCTGGAGCATCCTGGTATCATTTGAAACACTGGTCAAGCTCCTCTCTTTTTTGAATTATTTTTTATTGTGGTGAGTCACAGAATATAAAACATACTATTTTAACTATATTTGACTGTACAGTTCATGGCACTAAGTACATTCACATTGTTGTGTATCCCTCACTATCATCCACCTCCCAGATTTTTCACCTCTCTAAACTGAAACTGTCCCCATTAAACACCAACTACCCATACCCCCTCCCCCCATCCCCTTACCCTCTGGCCACTGGCAGCTACCAACATACTTTCCAACTATGAATTTAACTATTCTAGGTACCTTGTATAGATGGAATCAAAGACTGGTTAAGCTATTCTTAATGTTGCTACTGTTGATACTCTACACCCGTGGGTATAAAAATTGTTGTAAAATTCATGCTGCTTTTTAAGTCAGCATCGGTTGCTAATGTAACATCAACTCAGCATGTAATTATATCATAATGTGTTTTAGCTAATATCTGGGGAAAGAAAATGATCAAGGGGGTAAAAATATAAGAAAAAACCATAATGTTCAGTGTTAAAGAATGAAAGATAAAGATTTTTTAGTAATAATAAAATGGTTGCTTAATTCAGAAAGCTAAGTTGGAACATTTGTCTTCTAGGAATCACAGCTATTTAAAGCTTGACTTCTCACACAAGTAACTGTATGGAAAGGAATCTAAAATTTTATTCTATCAATAATGTCATATATCTTGTTGAGACTTGTCAAAATGGTACAAAATAACTCATGAAGAACATCATGAAACCAATCTCCTTCACCATACTGTTTTGTATTTGGGGGTGGATGGGAACTTACTTGATTTGGAGTGTTGAGAGTGTTTTGGAACAGGATGTCTGGGCACTTATTTTTTTAATTTTTTGTTGAAGTATGGTTGATTTGCAATGTTAATATCTGCTGTATAGCAAGGTGATTAGTTATACACACACAGATACACACATATATATACACATATAGTCTTTTTAATATTCTTTTCCATTATGGTTTATCAAAGGATACTGAATATAGTTCTGTGCTATACAGTAGGACCTTGTTCTTTATCCATTATACATATAAAAGCTGACATCTGCTAACCCCAACCTCCCACTCCATCCCTCCACCACCTGCCTCTCCTTTGGCAAACACCAGCTATTCTCTATCTTTGTGATTCTGTTTCTTTTTTAAAGATAAGTTCATTTGTGTCATATTTTAGATTCCACATATAAGTCATATCATGTGGGATATGTCTTTCTGTTTCTGGCTTACTTAGTGTGATAATCTCTAGTTGCATCCATGGAGCTGCAAATGGCATTGGTCCATTCTTTTCTAGGGCTGAGTAGTATTCCATTGTGTACAGGTACCACATCTTCTTTATCCATTCATCTGTCAGTGGCCATTTAGGTTGTTTCCATGTCTTGGCTATTGTGAATAGTGCTGCTATGAAAATAGGGGGACTTGTGCATTTATTTAGCTTTGAGAAACTTACATTCTTTCAGTTTCAGTTAATACTGACAAGCTATTGACATATTTGGTAAAATTCAAATATAATTAGCTGGGTATTTGGGATTTTAATCTGCTTCTTTTTTTAAAGTGGATAAAATGGACTTTGCTTCTGTGTGCTGTGCTGACCAGAGCTCTAAGTAGAACTTTGACTCTGATCTAGAAAGGGGCTGTTACCTTAAGAAGAACAGAACCCCATCAGGATTAGTAAACACAAAGCATAAGATTTATTAACATCATGCTGGGCTCACTCATGAAATCAAACATTGTCATAATAAGGCTAGAAGTACGAGAGAACGTTCACCTTCAGAACGAGAGAGGAAGGAATTCCTTGACCTCCTTATAATGCTCTGCTTTTAACAATAACCTGGAATTTCCACTGTAGTCCGTCTGCTTCTCCTTTTTTTTTTTTTTTGGCCACACTGTGCAGCATGTGGGATGTTAGTTCCGCAACCAGGGATTGAACCCGAGCCCCCTGCATTGGAAGTGCAGAGTCTTCCCCACCAGGGAAATCCAGTCTATCTGCTTCAAATCATAATCTTGGATGGGGGGCACTGGAATGACTGTCTCTCTCCCTGAGGCCATTCTGGGTAAAATAAATACAATACGAAAAGCAGAACTATTCTAATTTGCTAAAATGGGAAGATTTCCTCTTGGGCCAATAGTTCAGCTGAAAGGAAAACTCTAAGGGCAGCTCTTGGAATGCCCATGAAGTCAAGTCAATAATCAGAGTGCCAGGAAGGTGTAAGAAAAGGGTGAAGGTTGGTTGGGGGTAGCAATCCTCTTTTTAAAAGAACATGACCATTTGGTTGCTTCCCAGGTAGCTTCCCTGATACCTCAGCTGGTAAAGAATCTGCCTGCAATGCAGGAGACCCCTGTCTGATTCCTGGGTTGGGAAGATCTGCGGGAGAAGGGATAGGCTACACACTCCAGTATTCTTGGGCTTCCCTGGTGGCTCAGCTGGTAAAGAATCCACCTGCAACTTGGGATACCTGGGTTCAGTTCCTGGTTTGGGAAGATCTCCTGGAGAAGGGAAAGGCTACCCATTCCAGTATTCTGGCCTGGAGAATTTCATGGACTGTATAGTCCATGGGGTTGCAAAGTGTCAGACACTTTCACTTTCTCTTTCAGGTGGCGAAGGGGTAAAGAATCTGCCTGCCAACACAGGAGATGCGGGTTTAATCCCTGTATCAGGAAGATCTCCTAGAGAAGGAAATGGCAACCCACTCCAGTATGCTTGCCTGGAAAATCCCATGGACGGAGACCATTTGGTTGCTTATATTTGAGGTCTGAGGTCTTACACCTCTGCTCCTCTCTCTCCTCCCCTGACTCCGTAACTGGGGAACAAAAAGGATTTCTCTGGCACATCTTTCAGAACTGTTGCTTGGCCCATTAAGATGCTGTGGTGGTAGTTCCCTTTCTTTCATCTCACACCATCCCTTCCAATGGCTGCTTTTAAATCTTTACTTCCTGTCTTGAAGTATCTTCCAGATATTGTTTTATGCCTCTTAGACAGCTAATTAGAAGCATTTGATGTCTGGCAGAGTAAGTGTGACTTCATCTCTTCAAACTTGTCTCCCACCTTTAGATGAAAGTCTGAGCTTGAGAGGAAGAGGGGGAGAGACACTTTTGATGGTGGCTTGATTCATCTTTAGACTGTGGTGTGGCTCCTGGGTTACTGTCACATGGTGCCCTAATTATGCTTGGAAGGTTCTGCAAAGTTAGTACAGTTCGTTATGATTGATTCACCTGTGAACTTCATGTACAGAGGTAAGGAACAATGAGCCAGAAACTAGCCTGGATACAAGTTCACTTGTAGGAGTCCATCAGTGCTCTGAGCCACTAGGGAGCTTTTAATGGAAAACCATCAGTACTCTCTACAGGTACATCGTGTTCTCTCCTCTTCATGCCTTCTGTCAGAGAGAAGTCCTCTGAACACGTACTGTGGGATGGTGCACGAGTGCTTGTCACACCCAACAGGTGTTGATCCTTGACTGTCTCGTTATTTGTAGAAATGTTCCTGTGTGAATTTCAGGTCTTTGGTTTTCCTCTTTGGTCTTGTAATGGAGGTTTTGTTGAGATAATTAAGTTTTTAAAAAACTTTTTACATAGATCTTTTGTAAAGCAGAGCAAAACCCTTGACATTATGGGATTCCATTAGCATTTTAAGAAACTACCAGATGACCCAGAGGGATGGTATGGGGAGGGAGGTGGGAGGGGGGTTCAGGATGGGGAACACGTGTACACCTGTGGCGGATTCATGTTGATGTATGGCAAAAACCAATATAATATTGTAAAGTAAAAAAAAGAAAAAAGTTTTCTTTTTTTTAAAAAAGAAACTACCAGACCATTTTATTTTTTTCCAATTTTACAGCGATATAATTGACATACAGAACTATATATATAAGTTTAAATGTACAGTGTAAAGACTTGACTTATATACATCATGCAATGATGACCATAATAAGCTTAGAGAACATCCATCATCTCATATAGACACAAAAGAAAAGAAAGACATTTTTTGCCTTGAATGAGAACTCAGGATTCACTCTTTTAACAACTTACATATATATCACACAGCCATGTTAGTCATATTAATCATGTTGTGCATTGTTATTTATCGCATGGTTGTGCCATTTTACATGCCCAGCAGCAGCACATGGGAGTTCTCGCCCTTCCATATATTGCCCAATGCTTCACATGGTCAGCCTGTTAATTTTAGGCAACCTAATGGATATGTGGGCTTCCCAGGTAGCGCTAGTGGTAAGGAACCACCTGCCAATGCAGGAGATATAAGAGACATGAGTTCGATCCCTGGGTCAGGAAGATTCCCTGGAGGAGGGCATGGCAACCCACTCCAGTATTCTTGTCTGGAGCATCCTGTCCATCAGAGCAGCCTGACGGACTGCAGTCCATAGGGTCACAAAGAGTCAGACATGACTGAAACGACTTAGCATATACACACAATGGATGTGTAGTGGTATCTTATTGTGGTTTTAGTTTACATTTTCCTAGTAACTCATACTGTTTGTTGTTCTCATTGTTTGCAGCAGGAGGGTAAACTAGACTCACTTATTTATTTAGATAGATAAATACGGATGGATGGGTAGATAGATAATAGATAGGCATACAGATAAATAGATGATGGATAGATAAGTGGATAGATAATAGATGACAGATTGATAGGTAAATAGATAGATAAAATATAGATAGGTATATAGATGGAGAAACATATAGATGCAATAAAGAACATGACCTTTGGAGTCAGACTTGGGTTTGAATCTTACCTCCAATACCCCACCTACACTGTGTGGCCTTAGAAAGGTTACTTAACTGTCTAAGTTTCAATTTCCACATCTTTAAAATGGGAATAAAGTTAATGCCAACCTTAAGAGGTGGTTGGAGGAGTCAACTGAATTATATATGTGATGCCCTGAGGACAGCGCAGACCAGATAGTATGTGCTCTGAAAATCCCACACGGTAGAATTCTCCTCTCATGAGTACACAGTTTCAACATATGCAACCAGTTGCACACATATGTATAATTTTTTGACTGGACATGGAATCTTTCAGCCAAGTCAGATGATCTCTAACAGTTTAAGCAGCCCTAGAGTCTAATGCATCAATCCACCCATGGTACAGTCCCAGCAGTGAGTACTATGATGATTTCTACCCAAATCAAGGCACATAAGTATATGCTCATAAGTATATGGGCCCATAATATCTGGTTTGAGTGAAGAGTTGTATAATACAGGCCCACTCAAATGCAACGTAAGATGTATTGTTTATCGGATGACTTCCCTGCAGAACTCACCAAACCCCAGAGTGTACGAGGAACAAAATGACTGAACTACAATTAAGCTATGGAGTAGAAAATGTGGAGACAACTATAACTCTAAAATCACCTTTATGCTCTCTATCAGAAAGAAGTCCTCTGAACACTTACTGCTGGAAGGTGCATGAGTGTGTGTGCACTCTGTCATGTCTGACTCTTTGCAATCCCATGGACCGTAGCCCACCAGGCTCCTCTGTCCATGGGATTTTCCAGGAAAGAATACTGGAACAGGTTGCCATTTTCTTCTCCAGGGAATCTTCCCGAGCCAGGGATCAAACCCGCATCTCCTGTGTCCCCTGCAGTGGCAGGCAGATCTTTACCACTGTACCACCAGGGAAGAAGGTACCCTATGTGGATTTGCACTCTGGGCCCCTGAACTGGTGACCTGTAAGGTATCATTTGGCTCAGGCTAAAGATTTCATGACAGCTCTTGCAACTGGGCTCAGACTTTCCTTGGACACACACATTCAATCTTCCATAGAACAAGCCCCTGCCTTCAATGTGTTCTAGGGGCTTCCACAGCCATGTCTACTCTCAGTATCAAAGGAAGATGCCACCTTTGCCTCACAGAGATGTCCCATTTGAGAAAATTCCCTAAATTCAAAGGAACCACGGGAGAGGAAAGGAGAACTAAGAACTTCCTGTCACACTCAGACACTTTGATGTCATTCAACTTCATCTTCATGTAGGGAAACCATCAAAATATTTCACATGGCATAGCTGGTGCACAAGTCTACTGGCTCCAGACTGTAGCTTTTATTTCCCAGTCAGGACTGCAAGGAAAATATTCAGGCTGACAGCTGACTGGGGTAGAAGGAGGGCCTTGCATTCAACTTTATGTCTGTTGGACAAAACTATGTCTTTCTCCTTTAATTCATTCCCCACAAAAAGGAGCATTGAGAGAAACTGACTGTCATTGTAAAGGGTCACTGGCTTCCAAAAGCAAAAAACACTCCCATAGGAAAGCGTAAATGTAAAAGTTATCAAGGGGCACAAATCATTTTGTTTCTGTTTCATAAATAATCAATAAATCTGGAAAAGGAGCTAATCTCCCAAATGCGACCCCTCCGTCATAGTTTATTTTCAAGATGACATTAACAAGCATCTCTTACTTACAATTTTTCTCCACTATTTCTTGGTCTACAAATTTCAACAATTAAAGATGATTTTTAACTCTATTTTTTATTGAAGGATAGTTGTTTTCCAATGTTAGGTTAGTTTCTGACTATAGCAAAATGATTCAGTTACACTAAATATCTCCATGCATGCTAAGGCACTTCAGTTGTATCTGACTCTTTGCAACACTATGGACTGTACCTGCCCAGGTCCTCTCTCCATGGGATTCTCCAGGCAAGAATATTGGAATGGGTTGCAATGCCCTCCTCCAGGAGATCTTCCCTCCAGAGTTTCCTGGTGGAACCCTCCATCCAAGGATCGAACCTATGGTGTCTCCTATGTCTTCTGCATTTGCAGGCAGATTCTTTGCCACCTGGGAAGCCCATATATACATATATATGTATACATATATATTCAGAGAAGGCAATGGCACCCCACTCCAGTACTCTTGCCTGGAAAATCCCAGGGAGGGAGAAGTCTGGTAGGCTGCAGTCCATGGGGTCGCTAAGAGTCAGACATGACCGAGCGACTTCACTTTCACTTTTCACTTTCATGCATTGGAGAAGGAAATGGCAACCCACTCCAGTGTTCTTGCCTGGAGAATCCCAGGGACAGGGGAGCCTTGTGGGCTGCCGTCTATGGGGTCGCACAGATTCTATTTCATATTCTTTTCCATTACGGTTTATTACAGGATACTGAATATAGTTCCCTGTGCTCTACAGTAGGTCCTTGTTTATCCATGCTATATGTAAGAGTTTGCATCTGCTAATCTCAAACTCCCAATCCATCCCTCCCTTATCACCTCCCTCCTTGGCAACCACAAGTCTACTTGTGGTTGTAAAGATGCTTTTAAGGTACACCTGATAAAGAGCCTTCAGGCAGTAGCTCATCTACAGTGATTAGAGGACAAAAAAAAAAGACATTTGCAATTAGGTCCATTAGTACAATCCATTTCATAGGAGTATAACTCTGCCATGGGGTGTCCCCAGCTCTAAACAGCCAAACTGGGATTTTTCACTTCTGCATGCCTTCCAGAAATGATGATGAAAAAATAAAATAAATTGTATTTTAATGCTGGGGACTTATGAAGCCATCCCGGTCCTGGCTACTCACTGCTGCTGGAAAATACTTCCCAGGGAAAATTCGGTTGCACCAACTGCACAAAAGCTCTTATGGGAAACATGGATGAAAGCTCACAGCTGTGAGGCACAGTAAATGATGCTGAAGTCTTGATACCAGCACACTAACATGCCATTCCCGAATGGAAAGAAAAGAAAGGACAACGTGCCTCAACATCCAGACAGCTATTTCATTAAACAGCTGCAGTTGGAGTGTTTTTATTAGACAATGGCATGAAATCAAACAAACAAACAAAAACATCACTTTGAAGGGAGGACAAAACAGGGACTGCAATAGCAGTGAGATTCTGCTGCTGACTTGTAGCCTTGTACAAGTCATCATGTGTTGTCCTGTGGCTTCTTATGTAAAGGTCCTGTCCCTCTCTGGTATGCAGCACAATGGCCTTCTGAGCACCTCTTCACTTTCACTTTTCACTTTCACGCACTGGAGAAGGAAATGGCAACCCACTCCAGTGTTCTTGCCTGGAGAATCCCAGGGACGGGGGAACCTGGTGGTCTGCCATCTATGGGGTTGCACAGAGTTGGACACGACTGAAGCGACTTAGCAGCAGCAGCAGAGCACTCTCATAGCAATCCCTGGGACTGTGAGTAAATTACATGGAAAAGAGGAATGAAGGCTGCAGATGGAATTCAAGTTACTAATCAGATGACCCTGAGATGGGGAGATTGTCCTGGATTATACCAATGTAATCATTTCATCCCAATGTAATACATATTTCAATGTAAACAATTCATTATCCCATGTAGTCATTCAGGAGAGAGGGCAGAAGAGGAATCCAGAGTGATGCAATGTGACCAGGACTAGACACGCTATGGCCAACTTCAGAGGTAGAAAATGAAGAATGGGAACGACTTCTAGGAGGTAGAAAGGGCAAGGAGATGGGTTCCCCTCCCAAGTCGTTAGAAGGAATATAAATAACCCTGCCAACACCTTGATTTTAAACCATGAGATCCTTATCAAGTTCTATGCTACAAAACTATAAGGTAATTATTTGGTCTGTTCGGGAGTTGGTGATGGACAGGGAGCCTGGCGTGCTGTGATCCATGGGGTCACAAAGAGTCGGACACGACTGAGCGACTGAACTGAACTGAACTGAAGCCACAAAGTTTATAGTAACTTGTTGCAGTAGAAAAGGAAATTAACACATCTGAGAATCACAAGAGTCTCTAGATGACAGCAGACAACACATTGAGGAGCAGAAAGCATTAACAAGCTTTAATATTGTTATAAACTAATATCCATTAGTGGCTGACACTTACAAGGCTATAAATAAATATCTGTTGACTTATATAATGAGGGTAAGTTTATGTTAGGAAAGAGAGCCTCTTATGTAACTATGAACAGATATAAACAATTTTGCATTTGTCAGGAGTGGTCAGTGATGGTACCACAGGCTCCCTACACATGTCGATACAGGAAGAGGTGTGGCCTAACCTCGACCATGAACATGAAGTAATATCCCTGGGGTTATTTACTAGAAAATTTTGTGTTCTCTTTCCTAGATGCTAAACTGGTGAAAGATAATCCACAGATGCTGCTAGCTGTCTTTCAACACATGAGGAAACTACATTAAAAAGAAGATAGGGGACTTCCCTGGTGGTCCAGTGGTTAAGACTCTGCACTTTCGAGGCAGGGGGTGTGGGTTCGATCTCTGCTCAGGGAATTAAGATCCCACCAGCGGTGCATCCAAAATATTTTTCAAAATTTAAAATAATAAAAAAGAAGACAACAGAGAAGAAAGCAGAGCACAGAGATGAGGAGAGAAAGAGTCAGAATCCTAAAAACATTCCTTGGGCGCCTGGGTCTATCTGTTCATGACCCTGTTAGAGTCCTCTCTCTCTGTCTCACCTCAGGCGCACACTGTCACCAGCACCCCTTTGGGGAGAGCAAGATATGGAAACATTGAAAGGTCTTCCCGAAAAAGAGCTTCAAGAAGGAAGCACAGAAGATTCCCAGAGGTGCTGGAGCAAGTGGTCTCGGGGGAATTCATTCTTGGACTCCTAGAGTTGCAACCAGCAGAATTAGTCTGGAAGATCAAGGGCGCCTCCTTTCAGGCCCTTTCAAAGATTCTGACTGCTGCTGCTTGAGGTTTGGTGCAATATCCAGTCTCTATTTTCCTACTTGCTTATGTATTTAGTTAACAGGACAGTGTAGTGAATAACATAAGAGCATGAATTCAACCCCCAGGGCTGTTGGTAACTTCAACTTTTAGTGCGTCACTTTCCCCACCCATAAATGGGATAATAATACTACCGACCTCAAAACCCTATATAGCAGGAGGCGTGGGCTTAGCACACAGTAATCCCTGGATGCATGCTTTGGAGCTCCCAAAATTACAGGGAGGGAAAAAGCAGGAAACAGACCACTAAATATGCACAGTTATATATTTTGACTTAACAAAATGATTAAATCAGATCATTCTTAAAACCAAAAAGCTAATTTGGAAATTTAATTATTTTGAAGGACAGATCCCCTGTGGCTTACTTATTCCATGATGTTGGAGTGGGAGAAAAAGCTAATAGCTTTCTAATTATATCAATTTTCCATTTAAAAAAATCTGGTTCTCATTTATTAGTCTGTCAAGGGATTACCAAGCTTCTTGCTTTATGCTCTTAATTCACAAGGCAGGAATAAATCAGTGCAAATGTATTAGATCCTGTTCCCTTAAATTTCCCCTCTAAGTTAAAGCAATTAAGCTCATTCCTTTTTATGGAAGTTGTTAACAAACCCATTTATCAGAAATGGGGCTTTATTAAGTTTAGTCAGTAGTTTTCATGAAATAACCTAAGGAAGAGTGTACAGATCTCCACACCTGACCTCATCAGCCAAAAAAATGATAAAAAAGAGAAACAAAAGCAAAAAATAAAGAGTTCATCCAAGTTGTTGCAAATAGCAGCGTTTCCTTTGTTCTGGCTGAATAATTCCACTTATGTGTAGAATCTGAAAAGAAACCAAACTCACAGAAACAGAAAACAGACTGATGGTTGTCAGAGGTGGAGAACTGGAAGGTGGGGGAAACAGGCAAAGGGGCCCAAGAATGCAAACTATTATTTTGCAACATACACATATATAAAGTCTCTGCATTGTACCCCATACAATGATTATATAGCATTTATAGGTGGAATCTAAGAGAAATGATACAAGTGAACTTCTTTGCAAAACAGAAATAGACCCACAGACATAGAAAATGAATTCATGATTACCAAAGGCGAAAGTGGGGGAGGGATAGATTAGGATTTGGGGATTAACAGATACACACTACCACATATAAAATAGATAACAAACAAGGGCTGTATAGCACAGGGAACTCTACTCAATATTTTGTAATAACCTCTAAGAGAAAAGAATCTGAAAAAGAATATACATATATATATATATGTATGTATGTATAACCGAATCATTTTGCTGAAACACCTGAAACTAACTATGTTGTAAACCAACTAAGAAGGTTTGATTGGAAGAATTTTCTTGTTCTGCTTGCAATACGTGATTAAGAGGGGTGGGTATTGCCAAATAAAGAATGACATAAATATAAATGCAAAACAGAAAGACCCACAGACTTAGAGAACAAACTTATGGTTGCCAGGGGTGACAGTTAAGCTTGGGATGGACATGTACACAGTGCTATATTTAAAATGAATAACCAACAAGTACCTACTGTATAGCACAGGGAACTCTGCTCAATGATACATGGCAACCTGGATGGGAGAGGTGTTTGGGGGAGAACGGATACATATGTATCCATACGTATATGTATGGCTTAGTCCCTTCACTGTCCACCTGAAGCTATCACAACATTGTTAATTGGCTATCAGATCAGATACAAAATAAAAAGTTTTTAAACAGAAAGACTAATGCAAATGGAGTCCAGGAAGCTGAGTTTAAAATACCTACACATACACATACACACACACACATTTAATGAAGAATGAAAAAGCTAAACCCACATAAGGACAAGAAAATAAAACCCATGGAAATGGATGACCTAGGATATCACTGACTAACCTGGGGAAGAGATGAGACACTGTTTTAAAATGCTCTGTGTAGAAACCATTGAATTTGATTGCTCTGAATCACTTTAAGATATCAAAGAACTCCTGTCCCAGGTTCTGATCTTAGTTACTCCCTCCTCCTGGAATGTTCTTCTGAAATCTCTAAATCTGACTCCCTCTTATCATTCAAATTTCTGCTAGCAGGCCAGCATACTCAAGAAGCTTTCTCTGGCCACCCTCTTCATAGCAGGAACACCCACCCAAGTATTTCTCAGTGGAATTACCCAATTTCATTTGCCTAATAAAATTATACCTAGCTTGGACTATCTCAGACATACATTCAGTTACAAGCTTATTGTCTTTCTTTTCTGCTAGAAAATAGCTCCGGGAAATCAGAAGCCCTGTCTCCTTCCACCTATGCCGCATTCTTAGTGTCTAGAAGAGTCTGGAACAATCAAGAAATATGTGTTGAATCAGTGAAGGAACATAGTTACACTCTAGATAAGTAGACTGGGGCCCAGAAATGGTAAGTATCTTGATCAGGGGACTTCCCTGGTGGTCCAGTGTTTAAGATTTCATCTCCCAATGCAGAGAGTGCAGTTTCATCCCTGTCTGGGGAGCCAAGATTGCACATGCCTGGAGGCAAAAAAACCAAAACACAAAACACAAACAATATTGTAACAAATTCAATAGAGACTTTAAAAATGGTCCACATCCAAAAAAAGAAAAATCAAAGTATCTTGACCAGAGTCCCATAGATCACTAGCAGCAAGCTGGGATAAAAAGGTGTGACCCTTGACCTTTAAAGAGCTTGGGTTGGTGAACTCTTGGGAGAAGAATCCTTGCATTTGGATCCTTTCTCTGTGATAACTTCAATGCTGATAATGTGGAAACACAGAGAGATGTCAAAAACGCATTTTTTTCACACCATAGAGTCTTGCCACCTGGGAAGAAACTAACATTGAGGCTTTTCTGAATCGCTAACATTTCACTTCCATGAGAGGTTTGGGGGACTTTTCTTCTCCCACCAATAACATTAGCTATTTAGGAAACGATTTAAAACAAAAGGGCATTTTAGAATATTGCCAATAACAGTTAGCAAATCTCATTAATGAGATACTCTGATGTGGAAATCACCACAATTCTTTTTCGCTGAAAATACTGTAATTAAGCCGTTGTGTGTGTGTGTTATTTAGCAAATGAATAATTACACTATGCCCTTGAGGCTTCCTGCTACTTTGAAGCATTGGGCTAATACCCTTGCCATCTTGTCTGGAACTCAATTTAATGAGCAATATATTCCGAGCCAGGCACAGGGCAATTGACTGCTTTATACAAGAAGATATTAGAGCAACAGCAAAATTACCCAGTGTGCTGCAGGCCATAAAACATGAAGGATGGCAGATACATACTTTGCGTTTAATTCCGAAAAATAGACCGTGGTTAATTCTGCAGTGGTCACTGAGCACCTTGTATGTGGCAGCCTCTGTGCTAGATGCCAAGAACACAAGGACAATATAGGATGCTGGGAGGTTTGTCATCTGTTTAAGGGCATTTAAAAAAAAGTCATGACATCAATGTGAAGCAATGATAACATTATCATGCGTGTGTGCTAAGTCGCTTCCGTCGTGTCCAACTCTGTGCAACCCTATGAGCTGTAGCCCGCCAGGCTCCTCAGCCCATGGGATTTCCCAGGCAAGAATACTGGAGTGGGTTGCCATGCCTTCCTCCAGGGGATCTTCTCGACCCAAGGATCTAATGTCTTATGTCTCCTGTATTTGGCAGGTGGGTTCTTTATCACTAGTACCACCTAAGCAGCACGTTATCCCCTATACCACCTCTAACTTCTGCTCTTCCCTAAATCCAAAAGCTAAAGTCATGGTTCATGACTTTACTGAGGAGACATTTGACATGATGAATCCAAGAAAACTTGAATCTGACCCTCCATCACCTTTGCAGCTGTCCAAAGTCCACCCCATTTCTTCCTCAGCCTAGATGTCCCAGAGATCAGAAGGAGTTCAACTGGTTTCATGTTAATGCCATTCACCACTTGCATTAGCACACTGTTTTAAATAACTGGTAATGTTAAGTTCTTCTGTGACAGATCTAGATTGGATTTTATGAAGTCATGGTCCAGACCTTTCTTGGTAAATAACTTGCAAGGAGATCCAACCAGTCCATTCTGAAGGAGATCAGCCCTGGGATTTCTTTGGAAGGAATGATGCTAAAGCTGAAACTCCAGTACTTTGGACACCTCGTGCGAAGAGTTGACTCACTGGAAAAGACTCTGATGTTGGGAGGGATTGGGGGCAGGAGGAGAAGGGGATGACAGAGGATGAGATGGTTGGATGGCATCACTGACCGGATGGATGTGAGTCTGAGTGAATTCCGGGAGTTGGTGATGGACAGAGAGGCCTGGTGTGCTGTGATTCATGGGGTCGCAGAGAGTCGGACACGACTGAGCGATTGAACTGAACTGAACTCACCGGTCCAGACCTTTCTTAGTAAATAACTTGCAGGTGAGCAGCAAGTAGCTCAACCCCAATGGAAAAGGTTCCTTCAAATTCTACACCAATGTAAACATTTACTAATAGCCTTGCCCCCAAAGAAGCTCTAGAATCATCTAACAATTGCTGTTCCCCCATTGACTCATGGTTACAAGCTGAAAAAAGTAGAAATGGAGACATGGCTCTGAACAGAATGAGGCAGAATGTGCTGGAGGAGGGACCATGTGTTTGATTCAGTGAGAAAAAGCAACAGGTTTTCAGTCTTGCGGATCGACTCTTGGCCAGTGAGACACTGGAATAACATGATGACAAGTAGAAAGCTACGAGTTTGCTCTCCTGTGACCTGCAGAGTGATGTGAGCCAAGGATAGGGAGAAGGGTTTACCTGATGTGGAAGGAGGTTCCAATCTACCTGAACTTCAGGGTCACCAATGCACAGAACCCAAGCTCTTATGCACCCTCCTCTTCCAAGTGACACTACATTACAAGGTCATGTTGGAAGTAAGAAATTAGGTGGGGGGCCCCAGGAGGGTTAGTTAGTCTCAGGTAAGCACAAGATGGGCTTCCCTAGTAGCTCAGCTGGTAAAGAATCTGTCTGCAATGCAGGAGACCCTGATTTGATTCCTGGGTCAAGAAGATCTGCTGGAGAAGAAATAGGCTACCCACTGCAGTATTCTTGGGCTTCCCTTGTGGCTCAGCTGGTAAAGAATCCGCCTGCAATGCGGGAGACCTGGGTTCAATCCCTGGGTTGGGAAGATCCTCTGGAGAAGGGAAAGGCTATCCACTCCAGGATTCTGGCCTGGAGAATTCCATGGACTGTATAGTCCATGGGGTCGCAAAGAGTTGGACATGACTGAGAAGAAGATGACAGAGGTGTTTGGGAGGAGGGTGTGTAACAGACAAAAAATGAATTTTTCAGAAGATCAATCTGAATTGCTCGTAAAAGAGGGATTGTAAGAAGCCTTGGGCTCTGTTACTCAGTATCAATCCATTTCTGAAGTGTGTTCCAGGGATTTGGGGCTGATGGAGTGAAATATTTAACCACGAGATGGCAGCAGCACACAATGGGTTTATTTGGGTGCGATTTGGCCGAGATTGCAGCACGGGACCCCTTCCTGCCGAGGCAGGGGGCCCACCAGTCAGAAGGAGAGGAAGGCTGAGAGGGAGGGGAATTGGAAAGGACCTCACATTTCTAGGCGCTGTCTCTCAGCACCTGGCAGGTATCACTGAGTCAGAGAGCTCCTAAGGGCAGCAGAGGCTGAGGGTCTTATCTGTGGATGGCAGATGTTGATTGCCATTTCATGAGTTAGGCAAAGCACACAGGCTTTAAGTGGCTAAAAATCTGTTTATTTGATAAGACATTCTGGAGAGGGTGTGGAGAAAAGGGAACCCTCCTACAGTGAACAGGATGTAGGTTCCTCAGAAAACTGAAAACAGAACTCCTATATGATCCAGCAATTCCACTCCTGGGCATATATCCAGACAAAACTGTAATTCAAAAAGATACAGGCACCCCTATGCTCACAGCAACACTACTCACAATAGCCAAGACATAGAAGCAACCTAAATGTCCATCGACAGATGAATGGAGAAAGACGGGGTACCTATATACAATGGAAAACTACCCAGCCATAAAAAAGGATGAGATAATGACTTTTGTAGCAACATGGATGCAACTGGAGATTATCATACTCAGTGAAGTCAGTCAGAAAGAGAAAGACAAATACCATATGATATTAGTTATATGTGGACTCTAAAATATGACACAAATGAACCTATCTACAAAACAGAAACATAGAGAATAGACTGCTGCTTGCCAAAGGGGTGGCAGTGGGAGAGGGATAGATTGGGAGTTAGGGAGTAGCACATGCAAACTGGCACATATACAATAGACAAGCAACAAGGTCCTATTGCAGAACACTGGGAACTATATTCAACATCCTGTGATAAATAATACTGGAAAGGAACAGGAAAAAAAATGTGTATATATATATATTTAACTGAGTTACTTTGCTGTACAGTAATAATTAACACAACATTGTAATTCAAGTGTACTCCAATAAAAAAATAAAAAAAAATTTTTTTAATCTTGTTTGGGTTATATCTAACTGTATAACTATACAGCAGCAATTAATAAACATTGTAAATCAACTATACTTCAATTAAAAATGAAAATTAAATTTTAAATACTCTGTTTATTTGGGTTATATTTAAAACAACTGCATGTATAGAAATTTGATTTGGGTGCCAATAGGCTTTTTACCTAATGAATTTAGATATGAAGTGAGCGACAGAAGGCCTATATACAGGGACCATTTTGGTTCATTTACGTAGCGAATCTCCTAAGCCAAATGTCTATGAATCTTCATTGTCTTATCTGTCCTACCTGATGTGAAAGTAGCATGAGAACTGAAATTAAAACAGCCAAAATATAGGATAAACAACAAGGTCCTATTGTATAGTACAGGGAATTATACTCAATAACCTGTGATAAAACTTCATGGAAAAGAATGTTAAAAAAAGAATGTCCATATATATACATATATATATATATATGTACATATATATAACTGATATATATATGTACAATAGAGATTGGTACAACATTGTAAATCAACTATGTTTCAAAAAAATAAAATTAAAACAGCCAGAATAAAAAGATAGCAGGCATTGTTCTCTGGGCGCGGCGGCCTTTGTGAATTGATTTGGGTTGCCAGCAACAGTGAGAATGGCCTCACTATCTCTGCCCAGCTCCTAGTGCTACAAGAAGGGAAGCAAAACCAAATTAATCCGGAGGCTGACCCCCCCAGCCTGTGTCCAGAATGGCCTTTCACACCACAGTATAAGGCTCAGTTCCTCATAGGAAGGGAGCTAACAGTCAACTAACTGTATCTCTAAAATTTTCTGCCTCTAAGAGAAATTTCTGAAGCCAGGATGGTACAATGTTCATCTATAACAAAGCTAGATATTGTATAAAAGGGTGTTTCTGCATATTTAAGTATGGCTAAAGTAATTCAAGATTGCCGGGAGAAATATCAATAACCTCAGATATGCAGATGACACCACCCTTATGGCAGAAAGTGAAGAGGAACTCAAAAGCCTCTTGATGAAAAAGTGAAAGTGGAGAGTGAAAAACTTGGCTTAAAGCTCAACATTCAGAAAACGAAGATCATGGCATCCGGTCCCATCACTTCATGGGAAATAGATAGGGAAACAATGGAAACAGTGGCAGACTTTATTTTCTTGGGCTCCAAAATCACTGGTGATTGCAGCCATGAAATTAAAAGACGCTTACTCCTTGGAAGGAAAGTTATGACCAACCTAGATAGCATATTCAAAAGCAGAGACGTTACTTTGCCAACAAAGGTCCGTCTAGTCAAGGCTATGGTTTTTCCTGTGGTCATGTATGGATGTGAGAGTTGGACTGTGAGGAAGGCTGAGTGCCAAAGAATTGATGCTTTTGAACTGTGGTGTTGGAGAAGACTCTTGAGAGTCCCTTGGACTGCAAGGAGATCCAACCAGTCCATTCTGGAAGAGATCAGCCCTGGGATTTCTTTGGAAGGAATGATGCTAAAGCTGAAACTCCAGTACTTTGGCCACCTCATGTGAAGAGTTGACTCATTGGAAAAGACTCTGATGCTGGGAGGGATTGGGGGCAGGAGGAGAAGGGGACGACAGAGGATGAGATGGCTGGATGGCATCACTGACTCGATGGACGTGAGTTTGAGTGAACTCCGGGAGTTGGTGATGGACAGGGAGGCCTGGCGTGCTGCAATTCATGGGGTTGCAAAGAGTCGGACACGACTGAGCGACTGAACTGAACTGAAAGTAATTCATAATTTTTTTAAAAAAGTAAAAACACAATTTTTACTTAGGAGAAAACACTTTGTTTCTAAGGCTAGCATGGTTGAGCTCAACTATGGGTTCAGTTTAGCCAGGCTGAACCCATAGCATGGTTGAAAGGAGCTATCATTTTTTTTCTATTTGCTTCCACTTCTGCTTTGTTTCTTAACAGTGATGGTTTTGCTTTCCTTCCCTGGTTGTTTAAGAGCTGTACCTATTTGAGACTTGAACCTTGACTTATCTCCTATCTCTACAAAACCCTGTTAAGTTTGCTATTAGACTATTGACCCCCATTGGAAAGTCATACATATTAACTTCTGTTAGCAAGTATCGCCTTCTCAAGTTTTAAAAACATGTCAAATTCTTAGAAAGTCTTGGAAAGGTAGTAGAATGGATTTGCATTTTTATGAGAATTTAACCCTTAAGTGTGCATTAGGTGAAAAAATGCTAGTATTTAAAATTCCTTTGAATATCCCTTAAACCAGACATAAAGCACCTAATATGTAGCTGCTGCTGCTACTGTTGCTAAGTTGCTTCAGTAGTGTCCAACTCTGTGCGACCCCATAGACAGCAGCCTACCAGGCTCTCCCATCCCTAGGATTCTCCAGGCAAGAACACTGGAGTGGGTTGCCATTTCCTTCTCCAATGTATGAAAGTGAAAAGTGAAAGTGAAGTCGCTTAGTCATGTCCGACTCTTAGGGCCCCATGGACTACAGCCTACCAGGCTCCTCCGTCCATGGGATTTTCCAGGCAAGAGTACTGGAGTGGGGTGCCATTGCCTTCTCTGTAATATGTAGCATTTAGTAGAAAAGAACCATTGATTTTTTTTCAGAACTGTGTGTGAATGCTAAGACGAGCCAGTTGTGTCTGACTCTTTGCACCCCTATAGACTATGCTGCTGCTGCTAAGTCGCTTCAGTCGTGTCTGACTCTGTGCCATCCCATAGACGGCAGCCCACCAGGCTCCTCCGTCCCCGGGATTCTCCAGCCAAGAATACTGGAGTGGGTTGCCACTTCCTTCTCCAACGCATGCATGTATGCTAAGTCGCTTCAGTTGGGTCCAACTCTGTGCAACCCCATAGACAGCAGCCCACCAGCCTCCTCTGTTCACAGGACTCTCCAGGCAAGAACACGGGAGTGGGCCGCCATTTCCTTCTCCAATGCATGAAAGTGAAAAGTGAAAGTGAAGCCGCTCAGTCATGTCCGACTCTTAGCCACCCCATGGACTGCAGCCCACCAGGCTCCTCCATCCATGGGATTTTCCAGGCAAGATAGACCCTCAAGTTCCTCTGTCCAGGGGATTCTCCAGGCAAGAATACTGGAGCGGGTTGCTGTGCCCTCCTCCAGGGGATCTTCCTGACCCAGGGGTAGAACCTGTGTCTCTTGTATCTCCTGCATTTGCAGGCAGGTTCTTCACCACTAGCGCCACCTGGGAAATCTTTTTAGAACTAGCTTTAAGTCACTGGCTTATTTGTAGACCCACAAACACCAGTATCACACACGTGGAGCGATTCGAGGGCCATGAACTTGCTGGACAAATTAAAGCTAAACAGGGATAGAATAGTCACTTCTCTACCCTACACTCATTCTACAGCAGATACCTCTCAAGTGGATGGTGGTGAGAATCGTCTGCATAGTATCTACATTATTATTTCAGTCTCTCTTTTCATAAGTGCTCTAAATTAAACACGTGACTGCTAAATGTGTGTACAATATGAGCCCTCTGTATAAGTAATCTGCCTGAGAGTAGCAGAGCCCATCACGACAGAACTGGGCACTCTGTCCAACAGGGTGGGAACGTCCTCCAGAGGAAATGCCCCAGGTGGCAGAACAAGCAGGGCCCATCCCTGGTGAGATCATTTCTAATGTCCCAGAGATCTGGAGGAAGCGTGGAGCTGGAACCATGCCATAGGCGCCCATGTCTCTATGTTTGGCAGGTGGGAGAAAGGATAAAGGATAAAGAGGATGCAGAAGAGGATAAAAGCAGCGTGTATCGAGTGCCTTCGTTGTGCCAGACACTGATTTCTCTGGATTAACTCTCTTGATCTTCACCAGAAATCTATGAGTTTGTCAGCATGAGTGTTCTCGATTTGGATTCCTAAGTGGGAGAGTCACCAGTGATGTTACATCAAGCCTGTTCTCAGCACAGGGCTTGTACTGCCTGGAATCCGTCCAAACTCCTTACACGACCTCCTGAGTCTCATCTGTTTTAGTAATCTGTGTCACCTCTGGGGCTTTTTGAGGTCTTCCCTGTTTTTTTCTTTTTTAATGTTTATTTATTTATTTTTGGCCAAACAACATCCTGACCAGGGATCGAACTCTGGGTCCACTACATTGGGAGTGTGGAGTCTTAGCCACTGGACCACCAAGGAAGTCACATTCTTCATGTTAAACACAGTTGCATCTGTATCTAGCTGCTCCTGAAAATTACACCCACCCTAGTAAGTGACTGATTAATCTCCCGAAAGTAGCTCTATCTTCCAGAACTGCTCTCCCCAGAAGCTCCTCTACCAGAGACTATCTGTATGTGTGTGTGTGTGTGTGTGTGTGTTAGTCACTAAGTTGTGTCCAACTCTTTGTGACCCCATGAACTGTAGCCCACCAGGCTCCTCTGTCCATGGGATTTCCCAGGCAAGAATACTGGATTGGATTGCCATTCGCTTCCCCAGGAGGTCTTTCTGACCCAGGGATCAAACCCAGGTCTCCTGCACTGCAGGCAGATTCTTTACCATCTGAGCGACCGGAGAAGCCCATCCATCTCCACACCAGCCACTATCAATGCTCTTTCATTGCTCAAAAAGCAATGTGTCTCAGATTAATCAGCAATGTGATCCTAGCCACTGCTCAATTGCTTCAAAAGTTTTTTCTGGATTAATACATGGACGTATGCAAATAGAACCCCTTGAAAATGGTTTTGGATTTCTAAGGAGGACATCCTCCTCCCTAGGAGAATGTGCCTTTAATCTTAATGGTAACTTGAGTTGGGATTATAATAGGATAAAGTAGATGGGATCTTTAAAAAAATATCTAGGATTTCAGTGGTGGTCTATTGGTTATTATCCACCTGCAAAAGAAGTGCAGGGGACGTGGGTTCCATCCCTTGGCGAGGAAAATTCCACATGTAAAAGAGCAACTCAGCTCATGCGCCACAACTATTGAGCCCACGCTTTAGAGCCCACGAGGTGCAATTACTGAAGCCTGTGCACGCAGGAGCCCTTGCTCCGAAACCAGATAAACCATCACAGCGAGGGCAGCCCCTGCTTGCCGCAGCGAGAAAAAAGCCCGTAAGCAGCAACAGAGATGCCGCACAGCAAAAATTAAACAGGAAAACTTTACTTAGGGTTCTGCTGCTCTTCTAGATCATAAGGAAGCACAAACTCTTCTTCCTGGGGTGGACCACTGAGCTCTTCACTCAGTCTCTATCCCCACTGTTAATTAAGGTCAAGGCAGGCTCTGTGTGATGGTTCTGGCCACATAAGAAGGTGTTTCTTTCCCCTGAGAGCTGCTTCCCAATGACACAGACATCAATCACTCAGGACACACAGCCCTGTACATGCCAGCTGGTGTCACGGGTTCTCCACAGGACAAGTCCCCTGGGGGTCCTGCGCCTCCTTTGGTCCCATGTTACCTGTCAGAACACTCCCGAGTCATGCTTGCTGTCTCTCATCTCTTCCACTCTGGCAACACTGCTCTTCACTACATGGTTTACACTTTCATCATTCACATTTCTTCACAATAAAAGTCCCTAAAAATATTTCAAATATAGAGATTTTTTTTTCTTTTTACAACAGAATCCACCAAGTCTTTTCTTATATCACCTTTTTTAATTAGTAGATTTTATTTTTTAAGATAAATTTCAGGTTTACAGATTAAAAAAGAAGAGCAGGAAATGTAGGAACTTCTCATCCATGACCACCCTCACAACACTGAAAAAGTTCTTTAGGGCATCTATTGTATTGTTGAAACTACACTGCACCCAGGGCTGACAGAATGCAGAGATTGCCATTTTCATGCTGTGCTCTCTTGGGAATAAATTCATATCCACCCAGTTTGCAGCCCAATACATTCATTCTGTGCACAGACATGACATCTCACTTGATAACATCATCCAACAATAACCAACAAAAAAAGGCAGTTATTTATTCACATCTCGAAGTGGATTTTACAGGGATATTAGTCAAATAAAATATAATTCAAAAGAAAAAAAAAGCACTTCTTATGGCACAGGTGGGGCTTCCCTGGTGGCTCAGATGGTAAAGCATCTGCCTGCAATGCAGGAGACCGGGGTTTGATCCCTGGGTCGGGAAGATCCCCTGGAGAAGGAAATGGCAACCCAGTCCAGTATTCTTGCCTGGAAAATTCCATAGACAGAGGAGCCTGGTAAGCTACAGTCCGTGGGGTCGCAAAGAGTTGGACACGACTAAGCGACTTCACTCAGTTCACATTGGGCAGGAATGCAGAAATGTCAATAACAACATTATTGCCCAGGCAACAAATTAGGAAATAACCAAACTGAGTTATTTTCAAAGGTAATTTTCATATTGTGGGAAAGAGTTTTCTTCCATAATTAAAATGAGTTGTATGAAGGCAAGGCCCCCTCTTGCTGAAATGGCTGTGTATTTGTGATGTCTGGAGGCTCTGCAGCCATCGTGAGATCATGGGGGAGTCAGCCTACTGATGTGGTTGAATGAAAAGGTGCAGAAAGCCACTGGATGGCATTACTTGGCTGCAGAATTAACCAACCATGGAACTACTCACAATCTCCTCTTTTTTCACCCACTATTAACCAAGTATCCTATCTTTTGCAACTAGAAGCAAGCTACAGAAGTAAAGGCTCTTTCCCCTGTATCTTTCACTCAAGTTTTGAAACTGTTCAGCAGCAGAGATTCCCCAAAGTGACACAGTTTAAATGAGGTGGCAGTTGTCCAGTCTCTTTCAGTAGCTGTAATGCATGTTGAACTGAATATAGATTTCAAAATAGGAGGCATTAGACTGCTTGGTCACTTTCTCCCTTTGAAATAAAACTTGAAAAGGAGGCAGAAGACAACTCTGGATGATGTCTGCTTTGGCCTTCCAAGAATGTAGCATCTCTGTTTATACCCACTGGAAAAGGCAAGCTCTACCTATCATGCAATTCCTCATTCATTCATTCATTCAGTTAGTGAGTCGTTTACACAAAATAGTTTATTAAGCATTACTTTGTTTCCAACACTGGGAATTTAAAAGTGCTTACAGCCTAGAGAAACAGATAAGAGATTGTAACAAAATATATTGTGATAAGCACCAAACCCCAAACTGAATGATCTGTGAATTGACAGTGATTTTAAAGCAGGTCTAGCCCATTGGGCTGATCACTTGAGCAGCCCCTAGAAATGCTTTCAGTGAATGGGAAAAACAAGAGGATTCTGTAGATGGCTTTTGCAACAGGGACCACAGCTCATTTTGGCTGTTGGAAGCTTTGATGTGAAGCTATCATCAATCACATTTTTTTCCACTTGCTTCCAGGTGAGCCCCCTCAGCTTCAAGAATGACTTTCAAGACAGAAAAGAGATGTCCACCAGAAACTCAAGGTTTACCTGGATTACTATTTTGAAGTCATGAGATATTTTCAGTCTTAGTAAGAGCCAGGAGGTACCCAGATGTTCAAGAAGCAAGATGACAGGTGAAAGCACAAGGGGCCAATGACCCCATAGCTGCCGTGACCTCAACTTTGCATGTCAAAATGTACATCTTGCTTTTATCTGTCTAACCATTCCTAATGTTTGCATTTCAGTCCTCAACTCTGTGCCGCAAAACACGGTGATACATTTAAAAAATACTGTTTTCAGAATCTTCTCTACAGCAAATGTGAACCCGAGTAACTCTTGCCACCTTAAATCTTGTTAAATCATCTGGGTAAAAAAGGCCAAAGAGTACAAGCCTCACCCGCCTGCCATAAAGCCATACAGAAGCTGTAAGACTGGGGCTTCCACAGTGGTTCAGCAGTTAAGATTCTGCACTTCCACTGTAAGGGGTGTGGGTTTGATCCCTGGTCAGGGAACTAAGATCCCACCTTCTGCACAGTGTGACCAAAAAGTAAAGAAGAAGAAGCAGAGGAAGCTGTGGGTGATTGACAGATCAGATAGATTCAACAGGTAGAAAAATCAGGAAGGTTATAGTTGACCTGAACATCACGATCGACTTGAACTAACTGGCTAATACTTCATCCAGCAATGGCAGCATACACACACTCTTCAAGCTCACATAAATACTCACCAAAATAAAACAAATTCTCAGCCATAAAACGCAGCTTAACAAATCAAATAAGAATAATAGAAATCATATAAAGTATCCTCTCAGACCACAATTAACAAGGAATCAATTTAAAAATGAAGAAATTTTCAAAGTTAATTTAAATTTTTAAATTTGAATTCTTTAGAAAGTATACAGATTGGAAAGAAAGAAATCAAACTCTCCTTACTTACAGATGACATAATTATCCATGTAGAAAATGCCATATAATCTACAGGGAATTCTCTGAAGGAATACGCAAGTACAGCTAAGTTGTAGGATAGTGGGTCAAGATATAAAATTCAATTATTTTCTTATATGTCAGCAGTAAAAAATTGGAATTTGAATTAAATAAAATAGTAGAGATGCAAATTAGCATAGTCAACACAGGAGCAATTACGGTGTACATTTTTATACAATCTGATGGTACCGAGAACATTCTTTGGAATACCAGAAGCATACTGAAAGGGCACTAGTAATCTCTTTTGTTCATTTCAAAACCTTTGATAAATTTTCTTTTCCTTATCATCATAACTTATTTCCAGTGATTATTTTGGATTAAAAAAGTATAGTATCAAAAACAAAGAAGAAGCTATAAGACTGAGCTGTGCTGACTAACTATTAATAAATAGAGCACATCACCTATTACATTGAGGAGCATCAGTCTACACAAGCACAATGATTCACTGTTTTGTCATCAAGTCTTGTAGACATCTGCCACCCCCTCAAGGGTTCCCGCTGTTCTGAGTGTCTGGGCTGCCACCACACAGGTGGAAGCTCTCTTAAATACAGCTTGTTTCTGTCTCCCAGGATTTTCCATTGGTCTTTGTCTCTGACTTTCAGTCAGGTCCTTGTTTCTGCACTCTCTTCAGTAGGCTCATAGGAAAATGTATCCAAACATCCCTTTGGTTCTAAACAGATGGTGAACTACGAGTTAAGAGCTGGTCCCTGGGGAAAGACAATCTTATGTTTCCCCTTTTCCTCTGGAGTTACGGGCAGGCTGACCAAAAATGGTTTTGTCTTTGAAAACATCATTTTGTTTACTAACACCCTGAAGTAGGAGCTCTAGCATTTTGCTACATGTGTTAATTTTCTGTTTAACTGCTGTGTTAAGAACCAAATCACTTTCTGCTTCAGAAAAATGATGGTGATGAGACAAATATGTCTGGCAGGCATGGATGGGATCTGTGGGGTTGGTTCTTCCCCTGAGGATGGAGATGGGTCCCCAAGAACTGGGAAGCTGTGAGAGGCCACAGGGGCCCTGCAAACCCAGGAGATGGCACAGTCCGGGGGACCAAAGAGGGAGGTGGGCTGTGCTGACCACATTATGAGACCGAACCAGATACCTGCAGGGCTGCTGGCACTGCTTTCCTTTCCTGATAAATCAGACAAACATCAGGGGTTGGCTCCTTCTGTATAACTTCTTGCCTTAAATATGGCTGTGATGCTAGGAATTTCAGCAACCATTCTGTGACCATGAGGGAAAGTCAGAGCCCATCAGGTAGATTGCAAGCCTAATATTTTGGAACACTGACACCAGAAGTTGCCTAGATCCAGACATCTTGCTAAGAGGGCAAAATCAAACATGATCTCAAGTAGGTCAAGCCACTTGAGTTTTCTCTACTTGGAGTGAAAGCATTTCGAATAGACATCAGCAGTGTGTACTGGATTTAAGATTATCTCGACACTCTGAGATTTGATCATCTAAAATTAAAAAGAATATCAGATATCTCTTATATCCAGTAGCACTGAAACTGATTCTAAGGCAATTCCCAATCTGGCAACTTGGAGAAGGAGGAGGAAGAGAAGATTAAAACCCACAGTCACAGTGGAGGTGCTTTGATTTAGATGCTGGTGACAGTATCTAAAAGCCAGTCTATCACATTCTCTTCTTCCATCACAGTACTATGAAATGTAATCTTTCAACATTACTAAAAAAATAGTTCAGCCAAGGCAAGGAAATCCTACTAATGATGTAGTTTGGAGTGTGATCTAAACTTCTTAAAAAGAGGAGGCAGCCACTATTGGCTCCTTCCTCAAGTGACACTAATTATGCACCTAATTTAGGAACTAATTAATTATATAACTAAATGACACCCACATTCTTGAATCCTGATCTTTTGATTTCCTCATGTCAGTCCACTTTTTATAGAATAAAAAAAAAAAAGCAAAGAACAATGTTTCCTATTCTATGACTAGCTATAATTAACTCCCCAAATATCTGTCCTTCAGTCACATACAGCACTTTTTACAGTCATTGGGGGCATCACTGATAAAGTCCACATTGGCGCTGCATTCTAAGCACTCTTAATAAGGCAAGGCTTAGATGTTTTCTCTCCATTTAAAGTTCATTCCTCAGCCTGTGAGTGACGGTTGTATTTTTAACCAAGCTCAACCACTGTGATCAGAGATTTGAGATTGAGTTTCTTACAGAAAACAAGAATGAGCTGGGTTTTTCTTGTGCACATATACATGTAGGCTGTCCTTTTTCTTTGGATCTGAGCTCAAACATTATAGTGCTTTGTACTCTAATTGCAATAAAATTTCTGACACAATATCCATTATATGTGAAATTTACATACAAATGGTGTACAACTGCTGTTACCCCTTGGTCTGTGGATCTCGTGGTCAGCAAATCCTCTTAGGGGTTTATTAACATTCTCAGTGATAGAAATGCTGTATCTGAGTCTATGGATTTTAGCCCTGCAGTCTAGCCCTGCTGCAAAATAGAATCTGACTCTTCATGGCTTCCCACCCCCCACCTCCCCCGCCCGCCACCACAACAGGAAATTGCCAAAATTAAGTTATTGAATTTATGCTGTAAGAAGCATTGGAAATATCCACCCAGTATCAATTTTCATCAAGCCACAAATGTACTTTTCCCTTTCATCTTGGTACCTTACTAGCTAGAAGTCCAAAAGGGTGCAAGTTGACCAATGAAAATGTCAAAATACTGGCCAACAGGTGTAAGTCTAGGCCAGAAAAAAAGGGATGGGAGGTGGGTGGAGATACTTCTCTGGTAGTCCAGTAGTTAAGAATCCACCTGCCAATGTAGGCGACATAGGTTTGATCCCTGGTCTGGAAAGATCCCACATGCCACAGAGCAAGTAAGCCCACGCACCACAACTACAGAGCCCGTGAGCCCTAGAGCCCATGTTCCGCAACAACAGAAGGCACCACAATGAGAAGCTGCAAACCACAACTAGGGAGTAGCCCCTGCTTTCTGCAACTAGAGAAAGCCCGCACGCAGCAATGATGACCCAGTGTAGCCAGAAATAAATAAAAAGAAATAGATACTTTTTTTAAAGGGATAGAGGAGGGGAAAGTGGGGATGACTCTACAGTAGAAGCTGCATTAAGAAGCTCTGGATGAAAAGCCCAGAAACTTCCTTCATGAGATAATCTTCCCTCCTGTCTCTCAATTTCAGGATGAACCCTGGCAATCTCACAGACTCACAGAACTGATGATTGACAGGCACTGCCAAGTCCCCATCACCTTTAAGACCAGCTGCCTTCTATTTCCAGATAGGAAAAGCATCCTTCATGAAGGTGAGCTGAACTGAGGTGCGTACCATACAAGCCCAGTTCAAATACTGCTGAATTTCCTTGTGCCTCAGTGGAATTCAAGTTTCAAAAGTTATTTCAGATTTTTTTGAGAAATTAAAAAAATTTATTAACTCAATTTAAAAAGTAGCAATCAACCCGTGTGTGTGTGTGTGTGTGTGTGTGTGTGTGTGTTAGTTGCTCAGTCTTATTCAACTCTTTGCAACCCCATGGACTGTAGCCCACCAGGCTCCTCTGTCCTTGGGATTCTCTAAGCAAGAATACTGGAGTGGGTTGCCATTCTTTTCTCCAGGGGATCTTCCTGAACCAGGGACTAAACCTGGGTCTCCCTCATTGCACGCAGATTCTTTACTGTCTGAGTCACTAGGAAAGCCCAATAAATCCTTGTGTTCATATAATTAAAAATGACTACTTTTCAAAACAAACAAGGTGATAAGAGTGGTATAGTTGTGCATTTTTGCCAATCTCACATCTGGCTTAATAGAAGATAGCTGGATTCTCATATCAGTTTCTGCATTCAATCTGTTCCAATATCATACAACTTCTGGAAAATTCCACAGTACACCAGGAAAGAACAAAACGGAAAAAGCAAATAACATTTTTGCTGCTGCTACTGACAATGATGATGAAAGAATCTTATGGACTCCAAGAGTCTCTGAAGCTCCTATTGAAGTGAAGTGAAGTCGCTCAGTCATGTCCAACTCTTTGTGACCCCATGGACTGTAGCCCACCAGGCTCCTCCGTCCATGGGATTCTCCAGAGAAGCATACTGGAGTGGGTTGCCATTTCCTTCTCCAGGGGATCTTCCTGATGCAGGGATCAAACCCCAGTCTCCCTCATTGTGGGCAGATGCTTTAACCTCTGAACCATAGGTTTAGTTCAGTTCAGTTCAGTCTCTTGGTTGTGGCCTACTCATTGTGATCCCATGGACTGTAGCATGCCAGGCTTCCCTGTCCATCACCAACTTCCAAAGCTTGCTCAAACTCATGTCCGTTGAGTTGGTGATGCCATCCAACCATCTAATCCTCTGTTGTCCCCTTCTCCTCCTTCTTTCAATCTTTCCCAGCATCAGGGTCTCTTCCAATGAGTCAGTTCTTCGCATCAGGTGGCCAAAGTATTGGCGCTTCAGCATCAGTCCTTCCAATGAATATTCAGGACTGATTTCCTTTAGGATTGACCGGTTTGATCTCCTTCCTGTCCAAGGAACTCTCAAGAGTCTTCTCCAACACCACAGTTCAAAAGTACCAATTCTTTGGCGCTCAGCTTTCTTTATAGTCCAACTCTCACATCAATACATGACTACTGGAAAAACCATTCACAATTTTAAAGGTTATTCTCCATTTATAGTTATTATAAAATATTGGCTATATTCCCTGTATTATACAATATATCCTAGTAGTTTATTTTACATACAATATTTTGTAGGTCTTCATCCCCTACCCCAATCTTGCCCCCTCATTCCCTCTCTCCACTGGAAACCACTAGTTTGGAGAACCACTGCCTTAGATCCACATCATTCCATTGATTAGCAGCATCCTCTGGGTATAAAAGGCCAGTTGTCAGTGGTCTCATGCTCATGATGTGGGAAAGCCTTTCCTAGGAGGCTCTGCTTAGTTCAGGTTCACTTAACACTTTCTGCCTTGTATGTTTCATTCAATCCTGTGGCAACTTTGCCAGAAGAAGCAAATGGCCTGTTTTTAATGCCTCTAAACTGGTTCCACCAAAACTTGGTATAGGAAAGTGTCAAAACCAAGGCTTGAAGAAATTGTGTTACATCCAAGATGTAACTGCTGGTAAGCGAAAGCAGAATACAGGTTATACAGTCACAGAAGATAATTATAGACTAGCCTCCACCCCTCAAGTGCCTTCCTGATGGTTTGGCTGAATTATGTCTGTGGTTCACATATTAATTCTCTTCATCTTCCCTAATGGAGGGAGAAAACCAGGTATTCCAGATTTTAAGGAAAAAGATATTGCAGAGAGATGAATTTCAGGAAGTGAGAGGGTCCTTTTTTTTCTTGCTAACACTTTCTTCCACATCTATCCTAACTGGAACTCCCTAACAAGAAAATTCAAAGTCTAGACCAGGATCCTATGCATCATCCCTCTGCCGGGCAGAGGCACCAACAAATTGATCCATCTCACAACTAAAATCTGCCCTCCTGAAATCTTCAAACCAGTGGGAAATGATTATGAAAAAATTCAGAGATAGGACAAGACCAGGGGACTCTGACTTGGAGAAACTTGAACTTAATAAGCTTTATCAAATCATATTTTATTCCTTCCTATCATCAGGTACCACAGCATATGAGTTGACTGTAGATCCAGAAGCTGAAGAAAAATCCCACAAAATATTTGCCAAATATTTACAGGTCACGCAATGTTCTTAGCCCTGGGGAAAACTCAAGTAATTCAGGCATCCTCTCTGTCTGGATGAAGCCGACATTCTAGGGAGGGCCAATGATACTAAATAAATAAAAAATAGGATTATTTCAGGGAGTGATGAATGCTATGAAGAAAATAAAGCTGGGTAATGAGAATGACTGGGGTGGGATTTCCTTGGAAAACTCTTTAGAAAGAGATGATTAAACTCACTGATGAGGAGAAACTAGTCGTGCAAAGACAGAAGAAAATAACATCCTAGACCAAGAGAAGAAAAGCAAAATGTCTTGAAATAGGAACCAGCGTGGTGATCCACAAAACCCACAGAAGGCCCTCATGGCTGGAACACGGGAGCAAGGGGATGGGGTGTCACGAGACCAAGTGAGGGAGGTTAACAGTGTTTGGAGAAGGATCTGGGTTTGAATTTTCTTCATGTTCTGCCACTACTCATCTATTCGCAATCAAATCCTTCTCAAATTAGCAAGAAAACATTGGTTTCTCAATTTGACACCTGAGCAAAATTTCTGACATTCACAATTTCTACTATTCAAAAAATGAAGCTGGGGGCTTTCCTGGTGGCCCAGTGGTAAAGAATCTGCCTGCCAAGACAGGAGACACAAGTTTGAACCCTGGTCCGGAAAGATCCCCCATGCCATGGAGCAACTAAGCCCGTGCGCCAGAACCACTGAGTCTGTGCTGCAGAGCCTGGAAGCCACATCTCCTGAGACTGTGTGATGCATCTATGGAAGTCTGTGCGCTCTAGAGCCTGTGCACCTCAACAAGAGAAACCACTGCAATGAGAAGTCCACGCACAGAGAGTAGCCCTGGCTCGCCGCAACTAGAGAAAAGCCAGAGCAGCAATGAAATCCAGTACAGACCAAAATAAATAAATACAATTATTTAAAAAATTAAGTCAGATCCCAAGCAATTCAAAATGATCACTCTGCTGACTCCTTAAAATTTCTTTCCTCCAGAGAAACAGCTCCCAAGATTGATCCCGACATCCCAACTCCAAGGGCAAGTGGGAAAAAAATCTTCAGCCAACCCCACAGAATACAAGTACGCCATAAAAGTTTTGATTTCCATTTAGAGAGAAAGCTCCAATGTTTTTATTAAGCCTGAAATGCAAGCATATTGCTACATTGAGAACAAAATCACTGCTAAGGACCCTGGAGGCTCATGCAAGATTTTTAATATGGTATTTCAAATTTAATTCAATTCAGCAAATATTTAATGAGCTCTAACAAGCTGCCAATCTTGAGCCAGGGATGGAGAAGCAACCAGTCAGCAACTGTCTGCAAGGAGCACATAATCAAAGGATGACACAAATTTAAGTGATAAGTTCTAGTGTTTTGAATAAAATATAAAGGGAAGGAAGAAGGGAGTGTGAACAATTATTTTCAAAGCTTTGTGGATTTAGACTGCATGGCTTAAAAACTGGTGCCAACTAGCATAATTAAAATATAATTAAAATATCTAATTTCATAATTAGGGATTTAAATTATAACAGTATGTAATACCCCATCTTCTTTTTGCTCATTAAGTGGTCTTTGCAGTCCTCTGTCTAAATGACACTGAATAACAGTCAGTGGGGCTACCACACTAAACAGAACACAACAAAAGCAGAGGGGCTTTTTAATGAAATTAATAGAGATAAAGTTATATTCTATTTATAGAAGAAACCCAATTGTCACCAAACAATACCCCTCTAATCAGGATTAAAATCACAATATGTGCCTTATATGCCTGAGTAGCGCCGTCCCTTTGAAATTTTTTTAGCATATTCACTGCACAAAATATTGCTAAGCAACCAAGAAACTACCAAAAGGGGGAGAAACAAATAAATCCAGCTACCTGCACACGAACTAAATGCAAAAGTGTAGCACGTCAACTAAGCAGACAACCGGCTTTCGCTGTAGTTTTTTTAAGTAAAAAACTCTCAGGCAAGCAAAAGAGAGTTTCCTGAAAATCCACATAGAAAACAGAAATCCTTTAGAGGTCCTCAGGAAGAAGCTCTGTCTTTATCTCCGACTCTGGAATTCAGAGCCTCACTTCTGCCTCTACCCAGATGTGAGTTTGTTTCAGCAATCATGAAACAGAAAAGTGAAAGTGAAAGTCACTCAGTCATGTTGGACTCTGCATCCCCATGGACTATACAGGCCAGAATACTGAAGTGGGTAGCCTTTCCTTTCTCCAGGGGATCTTCCCAACCCAGGGATCGAATCCAGGTCTCCCGCATTGCGGGCAGATTCTTTAGTAGCTGAGTCCCAAGGGAAGCCCAAGAATACTGGAGCCTATCCCTTCTCCAGCGGATCTTCCTGACCCAGGAATTGAACCGGGGTTTCCTGCATTGCAGGTGGATTCTTAACCAACTGAGCTATCAGGGAAGCCCCTGAAACAGAAAACAAGATCCAAATTCAATATTTGGTTTCTTTCTACTTCATCTCATGAGCGGGAGGTGGAGGGAGTAGATTTGCTCCTTCTGTGCTCTGAGCCTCTCTCATCTCCCTCCCCACACAGGGACTCCCAGGAAATGCTCCTGCCACAGGGCCTTGACACTTTAGGGCTTCATGGCTTCACCTGTAATCCTTTCCCTGGACCTCTCCATAGCTGGCATCTTCCTATTGTTCAGGCCTCTGCTTCATCTCTTTCCTCTTTTAAATTTTATTTATTTATTATTTTTGCCTGCACTGGGCCTTAATTGTTGTGCACACAGGCTACTCGCTGTTGCAGTGAGCGGGATTCACATTGCTGTGGCTTCCCTTATTTCAGAGCCCAGGCTCTAGGGCTTGGGCTCAGGAGTTGTGGCAAAAGGGGTTCAGTTGCCCCAAGGCATGTGAAATCTCCACCAACCTGGGATCAAACCCTGGCACTGGCAGACGGATGCTTAACCACTGGACCACCAGGGAAGTCCTGCTTCATCTCTTAACAGAGCTGTCCTTCCTAGAGGATGCTTTCTGGATACATTCTCCTCCCTGCTAATGGCTATCACTTAATAATGGGGCTTACTCTTAAATCACTTTCTACCATTTGAAATTAGCCCACAGATTTCTCTACAGTTTTGTTTAGAGGCTGACCTTCCCGCTGCAGTGTAAATACCTTGAGAGTGGGACCTGGTCGGCCTTGGTTAGTGCGATATCCACATGGTCTAGAACTGAGCCTTAAACAGAGAAAGCCCTCCAGGCTCCCCACACTGCAGAAGAGAAACTGAGGCAGAGGAGTGATGTGGCTTGTTCAGAGTCACAGACTTGGAGAGGATGGCACTAGGATTCCTTCCCAGGTGGTCCTAACCAGGAGGCTGCACTGCCCCCCACTCATGCCCAAGTGGGAAGGCACTCACAGAGGAGGGAGGGTGCCAGTCTTGCTGGGCCAAGCTGGGCTCTTTCTATGACCTATGGGAGTATTAGTGTTAGTTGCTCAATCACGTTCCAACTCTTTGCAACCCCATGGACTGTAGCCCACCAGGCTCCTCTGTCCAGGGGATTCTCCAGGCAAGAATACTGGACTTGCTTGCCATTCCCTTCTCCAGGGGATCTTCCTGACCCAGGGATCAAACCTGGGTCTCCAGCATTGCAGGCAGATTCTTTACTGTCTCAGCCACCAGAAATACACCTGCTCTCTTAGCATCAGGCTCCTAGTATATATGGGAAAGATCAGGAGTGAGGACGCTCAATCACAACAGAAGGTGGACTCCATGACCATCCATGATATTTTAGCATTTTGATTCACTTTTGTGGTAGACAATGTCCCCCAAAAGATGCCCATCTATTAACCCCTGAAACCTGTGAATATGTTATATCCTATGGCAAAGGGATCTTTGTAGATGGAATTGATGTTAGAGACCTCAAAACAGGGAGATTTATTCTCGATTATCCCCGAGGGCATGATAAAATTTCATGGATGATTAAAAGTGGAAGAGGAAGGCGAAAGAGTCAGGTAGAGAGACACAGTAGCAGGTGAAGAGGAGGGAAAGACTGGAAGCATGGGAGGAACCCAACTCACCATGATCGGCTTTGAAGATGGAGGAAAGGGACTCTGACACAAATCATGAGAGCATCCTTTGGAAGCTGAGGACAGTGAACAGCCAGCTAGGAGACCGAGACCACAGCCCACAAGAAACAACCCGAATGAGCAAAAGCTTTACTCCGGAAGGAAAGCAGTGCTGTTGACACCTGAATGAGACTCAGATTAGACCTCTTTTTTTTTTTATAATACTTTAAAAAAATATTTATTTATTTATCTGGCTGTGTCGGGTCTCAGTTGCAGCACACATCTTTGTTGCGTCATGCGGGATCTTTCATTGTGACATGTGGACTCAGTAGTTGTGGCAAGCGGGCTTAGTTGCTCCATAGCATATGGGATCTTATTTCCCCGACCAGGGATGGAACCTGTGTCCCTTGCAGTGGAAGGCGGAGTCTTAACCACTGGACCACGAGGGAAGTCTCAAGTTGGATTTCTGACCTGCAGAACTATGAGGCAGTGAGCGTGTGCTGTGTTCAGGTGTTACGGCAGGAACAAATGACTAATGGAGATTTACAGAGAAAATACTGTTTTGCCTAGAGGACAGGGCTGGTCAAGCTTTGGGAGACTCATGAGTTACTACATGTATCTCTGTAAGAACAGCAGGGGCTGCATCAGATATGTTCATCAATGAGCTGCAACATGTTTAGTAGGTCGGGAACATTAAAAACAGACAGTGCACTGAACCCCTTCTCCTCTGAGGGCACTGCCGCAGATGGGCCACCCTGCCTTGGAGACATCCCGGGCACAGGCTTGTGTATGAAAGTGAAAGTTACTCGCTCAGTCATGTCCAACTCTTTGGAATCCCATGGACTGTAGCCTGCTAGGCTCCTCAGTCTGTGGAATTCTCCAGGCAAGAGTACTAGAGTGGGTTGCCATTTCCTCCTCCAGGGGATCTTCCCAACCCAGGGATTGAACCCAGGTCTCCTGTACTGCAGGCAGATTCTTTACTGGTTGAACCACCAAGGAAGCCCAGGCTTGTGTATAATTAACCATAACATCAAAAGAAAGCACCCCAGAGAAGGGAGCCCAATATGTCTCCTGTGAGCCCAGGCTCCTGGTATCCTGTTCTCAGAAACCATCCAGCCCAGAACCCCACAAGGATGAAAAGTTTTTAGGAATTTTCGAGATGCTGAAATAGGCAAAATTAAAATTCCAGGAACTGGAATTTCTAATCCTGTCTTACTAATGCCTCAAGAAGAGAAATGGACCTTCACCAGCTTATATTCATCAAGCCAATCCTCGCTTATCACCCCAAGCCTCCTCCTCCAGGAAGGCTCCTCTGGTTTTCCACATGGACTGCACTGTCCTCTCTCTTCTCTTTCTCAGGTCACTTGCTGTCCACATCACTTCCTCAGGAGCTTAGACAGTAGCTTGGAGGGTCAGAGAACTCCCAGTTCAGAATTTCCATCTCGATTGCAGCTGCCATGGAGGTCCTCTGCTGACTTATGCTGACAGACAAGTCTTCTTTGGTTCAGAAGAAAATTCTGATGCCTTCTATGGAAGCTCATTAGTACTGCTTCATCTCATTCTATAACTCTGAAAATAGAATGTTAAATTCTGCTATCATATCTATTTTTGGATTCATTTATTCAAAAACCACATTTTTGCCAAGGGAAGACTATTTGTTAATTTACACATTTGCCCTCTCTCTACCTCTAAGGAATCTGTGCGTTTCATGAGGGCAAGGATTATTTATCAGAGAAAAAATAAAGAGAGAGAGAGAGTAGAGAGACAGTAAACAAAAGGGAGGAAGGGAAGGAAAGAAAGAAGGAGTTAAGAGAAGGGAGGGGGGAAATTAACCAGAATTTGCACATAAGAGATGGTCAGAAAAATATCTGTAAAATGAAAATCGCACTCTAACCATCTCTAGGAACTACACAGCTGGGTAGACAACCCCCAAAGGAGTCAGCGATTAACAGATTCCTTGAGTCTGAATCAGGTATCTTGGACCACTGGGGCTGACCATCAAGGATCTGACTTGGGTACATCTAAGCCTCATTTTGAGAAGGCAATGGCACCCCACTCCAGTACTCTTGCCTGGAAAATCCCATGGATGGAGGAGCCTGGTGGGCTGCAGTCCATAGGGTCGCTAAGAGTCGGATATGACTGAGCGACTTCACTTTCACTTTTCACTTTCATGCATTGGAGAAGGAAATGGCAACCCACTCCAGTGTTCTTGCCTTGAGAATCCCAGGGATGGGGGAGCCTGGTGGGCTGCCGTCTATGGGGTTGCAGAGTCGGACATGACTGAAGTGACTTAGCAGCTTAGCAAGCCTCATTTATCCTAATTTCTGATGATGAAGAAGTTGGGGGCCAGTTGGTCCAAGGGCAGCTGGTTCTCCTGGTTCTAGATATAGTTCTGGTGATGCACAGACCAGATCTTAAATAACACCAAGTCACCAAGTGAGACAGCTGTCTCCTTCAAGTTCTCCTTCAACCCTCTGTACTGAGACATCAAGGAGAAAGTCTAACCCTTCTCTAACAGCAGCTCTTCTCCTTTGAAATAGAGAGACAGCGGGCCTCCAGCCCAGGCCCTTTTGTAAGCAATGGTACCTAGGTGGAATCCAACATTCTTTCTTTGCATATGTGGTATTTATATTTACAATTATCTCTTTTTTATCACAAGCCAGTTTTCTGTTTATGGTGGTGAATGTCAAGTTTCCTTTTCAGATGAATTTATATGTTTTTTTCAAGGGAGCTGACTTAAAGACAAATGGTAAGTCACTGATTATACATGGAGTGCATATCATGGTTAAGAAGATGGCCCATCCTTGATACAGCAAGAAAACAAGACCATCAGAATGGTGGATGGCTGCCATATGGAAACATATGGAGACCTCCCTGATGGTCCAGGGGGTAAGACTTGGCCTTCCAAAGTAGGGGGTGTGGTTTCAACCCCCTGATTGGGGAGCTAAGATCCCACAGGCCTCAGGGCAAAAAAACCAAAACATTAAAAAAAAGAAGAAATACTGTAACAAATTCAATAAAGACTTTTAAAATGGTCCACATCCAAAAAAAAAAAATCTTAAAAAAGAAGAAAAGAAACACAAGACAAAGCACATCGGTATATCTGAAATGATAACTCAGCTCTAAGGACAGACAGGAGGAAGAAACCTTTCCCAGAATTAGACAAACACTCTAAAGGCCCCATACTCATTACAGTTTTATTTGCTGTGTCCCCATTCATTCTGGTTTTGACAATCCCACATGCTTTATTTTTGGGTCAGAGTCTTACACTACTAAATTCAACTGTTCATGCAATAAATATGTATTGACCACTGAGAGGACATGTGCAAGCCCAGAGCTACACAGGTAGTTTAGGGGTGATTGGCATTCACATCTTTGTAGCCAGAATTTGGTCCTCACTCACTCCTAACCTCTCTGCCCCACTGTCCTGTGAGATTCCTCAGATCTGAAGGGTCCCTCTGTGATGGGAGGAAGAACTGTGATTAGAAGTCAGGAATGAACTTCCCCAGGATCTCTTTCAAACTTTATTGGTAACAAGACCAATCCAGTCTCAATGCAACATTGCCCAGCCCCCACCAGCACCACACACCCTCCAAACCACATGTTATGGCCAGTGCTGAAGGCTTCTCAGGACACTGTCAGATTCAGGTACTGATACTTAACCTGAAACCAATTACATGGGGTTTTTTTGTTGCTGGCAGTGGTGGTTTTTAATATTTATTTATTTGGCTGCTCCAGATCTTTAGTTGGGGCATGCGAACTCTTAGCTGCGGTATGTGGGCATTCCCTGACTAGGGATCAAACACACACTGCATCAACAGCCCATGGTCTTAGTCACTGGACCACCAGGGAAGTTCCACCAATTACATGTTTTGGAAGAAGAAATTAAATTCCCCTTGAAATGGGCAGTTCTGAAATTCAGACTGAAACAGTGATGTAACTAACATGTGAGCAGAAAATTCACGAGATAGAAAAATGGCTCACAAACATATGAAAAAGGGTTCAGACGAACTTATAATTAGACGAAGTTTAAAACAACATCAAGATACGATTTCTCACCTAACAGACTGGCAAAAATTAAAAAGCACGCCAACACATTCTGTTGGCAAGGCTGCAGGGAAACGGGCATTCTCGTGTGTGGATGGCGAGAGTCCCAGTTGGCACCATCCTTCTGGAGGGAAATTGGTAATACTTAAGAAAACTTCACATGCACTTATATTTTGACCCAGAAATTCCACTTCTAGGAAGCCACCCTGAAGATATTCCTCCAAATATACACAAAATCCATGCACACGAGTTAACTCCTTATAGCATGGTTTGTAGCTACAAAATATTGGAAATAAAAAAAAATCCTAATATAGGGGAAGGATTGAATAGCTGGTAGTGGCACATCTATAAACGAAGCATTATACAGCTATAAAAAAAGAATCGGGAAGGGGGCTTCTCTAATGGCTCAGTGGTATAGAATCCACCTGCCAATGCAAGGGACATGGGTTTGATCCCTGGTCCGGGAAGATCCCACATGCCATGAGGAAACTAAGCCTGTGTACCACAACTACTGAGCCCACAAGCTGCAACAACTGAAGCCCACGTGCCTAGAGCCTGCGTTCCACTTGCAACAAGAGATTCCACTGCAACAAGAAACCTGAGCACTGCAACCAGAGAGTAGCCCCTGCTCATCACAACTGGAGAAGGCCTGCACACAGCAGTGAAGATCCAGTGCAACAATAAATAAATCTGAATGGTAGTGGGATGTTAACAGCAGGGTAAGCTGAGTAGTAGTGTAGGGCTAGGCATCCTTAAAACTCCTGGTATAGGACAAGAATATTTTCCATTTAAACTGAGCAGACACACAGCCAGCCAGACTTCAGACTAAAACATTCAGACTGAACCTTCAAAGTAAACCTTTAAATTCTCCTTGCATGTCAAATACAGAAAAGACAAGTAAATGTGACATAAATCTTAAATAAGCTTTGATTATGGATAGGTTTATGCCATCTCCTAAAGACTGATTTACAAGAAATTTAAGACTGTGTCCTCTCTCTCTTGAATCACATGGCACATCCCTCTGGGAATTCTAGGAGGTTTAGACTTCTGGCCCTTCATTCCTCAAGCAAAACGTAAGACAAATTTCATCTGAAAGCTTCTGTGGAAAGTCATAAACATCAGCTGGCAGATCCTCCTTTTGTCACAGAGCCAGCTGACCACAAAATGCTATATCAGAATTGAGAAACACGTTATGAAGCCACAGGGACGTGTATTGATAAATGCCTCATGCCTGGACAAGCTATCCTCCCTCTGTTTAATCTCAAAATTCAGTGCAGTAGCATCAGTCTTCTTTCCATCAGTGGGTGTTACAACCGCTGTCCATGTACTGAATGAGAAATGAAGCTCTATTTGGCCCCATATTTCCTAAGATCGCTTTCACACTTGTCACTACTCTGACTAGGAACCCAGGAGAGAACTAAGTGAAGAGTTTTGGAAAGAGAGCCAGAGACCACGGTGTGCACCAGAGAGAAGCTTCTGGGTGATAATCTCCCAACCAGGCAGTGCCAACAACGCTGGCTCTGTGGGAGGCCCAGAGAGAGCTTCAAGGGCGACACTCATGATCATCCGGAATCCAGTGATTCACCAGCACCATGAATTCTTGATGACCAATAGTCTCCTCTCCAGCTCTATAAATCTGTCATTTCAAGAACTGTTAAATGCATGGAAACACAGGACATATGGTCTTTTGGGTGGGTCGGGGGAGGGCATTCACTTAACAGAAAACACTTGAGATCAATTCAAGTTGTTGTATAACAGTCCATTCCTATGGATGCTCTACATGTTAACTATGAACTTGTTAAAGAACATGTGGATAGTTTCCAGGTTGGGGTTATTACGAATAAAGCTGCTATCAACATTCATGTACAGGTTTTAGTGTGGATACAAGTTTTCACCTACTTGGGACAAATAAATGCCCAGGAGTGCCATTACTGGCTTGCATGGTAACTGTGTGCTTGAATTTCAAAGTGCTCAACTATTTTCCAGATTGGCTGCACCATTTTATATTCCTACCAGCATTCGTGAGAGAAGAAAACTGAACCTTCTGGACAGGAGCTGGTATCCTCATTTGGACAGGAGTTCTAATCCAATGACACAGTCTGACATATTAGAAAAGCAGGACAATTTGCCCACGATGCTTGGTCTTCCTAATCTATTTCTACAACACAGAGAAAAATCTGTTCTTTAGATCAGCTCAGGCAAATTATATACCTCACGTGGGCTTTTGACTTTCAACTAAAATTAAACTTATGCATTTGCTTTAAAAGATTTAAAACTGACATTCAGCTCAGAAATACAACTTTCTTCCAAAAGAAAAATAGTAGCCCATAATGAAGGCTAGTATGTACAATCAGCAGCCAATAAGCTTTGAATATAAATTGTTGTTGCTGTTGTTTAGTTGCTCAGCCACGTCCGACTCTTTGCAACCCCATGGACTGTAGCCCCCTAGGTTCCTCTGTCCATGGGATTTCCCAGGCAAGAATACTGGAATGGGTTACCATTTCCTCCTCTGGGGATCTTCTTAACCCAGGGATGGATTGCATCTCTGGGTCATCTCTTGCATTGGCAGGCGGATTCTTTACCATTGAGCCACCAAGGAAGCACTTGAATATAAATAATGACGCGTAACAACTCACCTGTGGATTGTGAACTTGAGCTTCTCAGAAAACACTGTGGCTTCTTCCAGGAAGGCAATCTCTGCTCTGAGGATGAGACACATCACAGGAAGAGAATTCATGGTGAGAACAATCTTTGTAAGATGTCAGTGACCTCCACGGTCTTTGACAGCTAAGTGGGAGGATGAAGGAAGGAAAAAGAAAGATGCTGTGCTATATCAAAAAGCAGCTTACAAATGAAGCTGAGAAATCTAAGCTACTTTTCATTAGATGTCATATATATGTGAAAATAATTTGTTCTGTCACTTGCAAGCACATGATTCTCCCTGGTACATGAGTAACACAGCTGCAACCTTGGAGAAAGCCTGCATACTACAGAGTGTAAGGTGGAATTTGCATGAGTGTATAATTTGCATATGTCTAAAATGTATTCGCATGGCCTATTCTATCCTCTTCTCTCTCTCTCAGAGTTCGTTATCTGAGAACAACCAGGACCCTGGACACACACATCACTTCTTTTTAAATCTCATGCCCCTTCATCTTTGGGTAAATCTGCCATGGGGTCCCGGAGAAGGCGATGGCACCCCACTCCAGTACTCTTGCCTGGAAAATCCCATGGATGGAGGAGCCTGGTAGGCTGCAGTCCGTGGGGTCGCTAAGAGCCGGACACAACTGAGCGACTTCACTTTCCCTTTTCACTTTGATGCATTGGAGAAGGAAATGGCACCCCACTCCAGTGTTCTTGCCTGGAAAATCCCAGAGACGGGGGGGCCTGGTGGGTTGCCGTCTATGGGGTCGCACAGAGTTGGACACGACTGAAGCGACTTAGCAGCAGTAGCAGCAGCCTTGGGGTCCAAGTCTCTGCCGACTTAGACGCTCAGCCCCTGAACCTCAGAGCTGGGATTCGTTAAAGTCCAGCTAGTAAAAGGGTTTGGTCAAAGTCAGTCACAGAAATTAACTCAAGGACCCTCCTGAGACACACAGCAAAGGGAAACTCGCTCCAAGGAGAAAATCTGATGCTAATGCAAGAAGCTGGGAGACCAGTACCCAGGGGCTGCCTGAGCTATCCACACGAGCCCACACGAGAAGGGAGAGAAACCCATCCAGTTCACGCAGCCTGCTCACAAGTTGAGAGGAGACCTCCCCAAGGCTGAAGGTCTCCTGTCCCGCAGTCTTAGATCTGGGGCCCAGAGATTCCCCTGAAGCCTTGCCCTGAAACCAACACTCGCATCTCATTGGGCAGATTGCCGTCATGTGACCATTCCTTTCTGCAAGGGTGTCTGGGAAATGCAGTATTTTCTTCTAAGCTGGGTGTGTGTGTGTGTGTGTGTGTGTGTGTGTGTGTGTGTAAGCGCGCACATGCGCGCGCGGCAGGGGGCAGAGTGGGGGTTGCACTCAGTCGTGTCCCATTCTTTGGGACTCTATGTAGCCCACGAGGCTCCTCTGTCCACGGGATTGCTCAGGCAAGAATACTGGACTGGGTTGTCATTGCCTTCTCCAGGGCATCTTCCCCACCCAGGGATTGAATCTGAGTCTCTTGCGTCTCCTCCATTAGAAGGCAGATTCTTTACCACTAGCTGCTACCTGGGAAGCTGGGTGTACTGATAGGCAAACACTATGTGGATGCTATAAGTAAAGAAGAGAGGAAGATGGTTACAGGTAAAGTAACTGTTGGGCCTTCCTGGTGGCTCAGCAGTAAAGAATCTGCCTATAAAGCAGGAGACCACCTGCAATGCAGGAGAGGAGGGTTCAATCCCCGGTGAGGAAGATTCCCTGGAGAAGAAAATGGCAACCCACTCCAGTATTCTTGGGAAAATATTCTGGGAAATTAACAAACAACCCTACTAGGAGGTAATCTAGGAGCCTTACTAGTTTAAAATGGCTCCCCGTTAGCAGCAGGGAGAAACGGAGAACAATTTTGCTTTTCATTATATGCCTTTCTGGATAATTGATGTTTGACGCTAAATAAATCTCATGTAGTCCCATGAGCTGAGAGAACTTAGCAATACTTCCATTCAATGTGCAGTTTCAACATGCAGTTTCCTCCCTCTTGCCCCCGTTTGATAATTACACTTGACATATTTGTTCTAGTTACCCAGTAATTTTCTCTGATCTGGACTCCTGGTTGACTTGAAATAGAATTTCTCAAAGTGTTTCTTTTTTTCTATACTGTCTCCTTGAATAAAAATATCTATCTGCAGTGGAAATGTGTGCGTTGGGGGCGGGGGGCAGTAGCATTAGAATAGTGATGAAGAAATAACTTTCTCAAGATGAGGACTCTTGTCACAGAGTGTTGGCTGGCCCGGTTGTGGAGTGACTCTTTCAAATAGCAGATCTTAGAAGACTGTTTTACCTGACGTTGGCACCTTATTTTATTTTATTTTTTTCATGTAAGGGCCTGCTTTATTGAGGATAAATTTCAGGGACACTACACGGTCCATTTTGTTTAAACAGCTTACAAAAATCCATTCTTTTCATATGAGGATGTCAGTTTCTAGAGTCTGCAAGTATGGAGTCAGAATTACTCCTGAAAAGTACCCTACATTGCCCATAAAAAACAGAATGATTTCACCTCTTAGTAGATTCAAAATAGCCAGTTTTTTCTCAAGTGTTGGGTCAGACTGTTGTTTCTTTGGCCCATCTGTATATGAACCCGAGTTTCAGCACATTAAAAACAAAACAAAAATGATATACATACACACACACATAACACGTGCACAACACTCATAGATTGAAACCCGTTTCAAGACTAGACTGACAGAAGGAGAATTTCAAGTTTCAAAGAGAATGGATTTCTCTTGAATTTCAATTGTGCATAAGAACTTCTGAAAAGCAAATGAAACTTTTTAACATCAGTTGGCAGTGTGTCTATGTTTCTGTCCTAGTGCTTCAAGCCCAGCTTAAAGAGTCTCAGGAAAGAGAGAAAAAAAGATTCCCATTAAGTTGAATTTGGCTTTTTGACCATCAGGTTGCACACGGGCTAGAGTGGAACCTGGGCCCGGAAGCAAGACTCAGAGATGCCCTGGACCCACAGACAGTTTCACTCATGTGGCCCCGAAGACCCTGCACTCCAGGGCTGCTGCTGTTGCTGCTAAGTCGCTTCAGTCGTGTCCAACACTGTGCGACCCCATAGACAGCAGCCCACCAGGCTCCCTGATCCCTGGGATTCTCCAGGCAAGAACACTGGAGTGGGTTGCCATTTCCTTCTCCAATGTATCAAAGTGAAAAGTGAAAGTGAAGTCGCTCAGCCGTGTCTGACTCTTAGCGACCCCATGGACTGCAGCCTACCAGGCTCCTCCATCCATGGGATTTTCCAGGCAAGAGTACTGGAGTGGGGTGCCATTGCCTTCTCTGCACTCCAGGGCAGGAGGCAAGAAAAACACATTTTCGCTTTTTGAACTCCTGCACCCCAGGACCCTGGCAGAAGTGTGCCCGACCCAGAGGGGCTAAGGCCTGGCTCCTAGCTGGTCCCTAGAGCCACCGAAGCCAGTGCTGAGCAAGAAAGGGCGCTTGATGCCAGCTGTACCTGAAGTTTGAAGATCACTCTCCCCGCCCCACCTGCCTAATCTGCACGGTGACCTCAGCCCCAAGGTGCGGTATGAAAATAACAATGGTGTATTTCCAACTGGTCGGCTAGCCAATGCTCCAGGCTTTGGGCTGTGTCAGAGGTCCCATGATTCTACTCCAAGAGGCAGTGCATTCCCCTTGTGGACAGAGAACTGGGGTGAAAGGTTTCAGGTATGGGACCCCTGGGAAGCCCTGTTCTGTTGCAGCAGCCACCAGCGTCTTTGGGCCCAACCAGCTCCTACCTGCAACTCCTAAATTACATCGGACCAAATCTGGGGTGTCAGGAGGAGTCCCCGAATTCTGCCAAGCTCGGGTTTGAAGTAGCTGAGTTGTGAGCGCGCCTTCCTCAGTGATCCAAGAGCTGCTCTAGGACCTGGGGTTGGACGCAAGGGGTGCAAAAAGCCAGGCTCTCCCCCTGTGCTCCGAACTCCCAGTTTGACAAGCTAAGGGTGCAGATAGGGGGTAGGGGCGCTAGATGAGACCCCAAGCTTTGCGGAAAAGGATTTCACATAATCGGACCCCACTTCCCGGATCCTAAGTGCTAAAATGTGTTCAATGTGGGGTGGAGGTAGACCCCGGGGAAACCCGAGCAGGATACAGTTAAATGCGCTCCCTCGGCCACGCCCCCTCCTCACTTCAGGGAACAGAACATGGTCCGATTCCAGGTGCATCAGATGGTTTCATGTTACAGATCCTAGAAGGACCAAATTTGCCCCCATTCCCCACCTGCCTGCCCCAGGGTCTGCCCACCCAGGGAACTGGCCCCACAGAGGCGGAGGCGCTGCTGGTGGCGTCAGCGCCCTCTAGGTTTCCTCAACAAATTCCAAATTCTGGAAACAGACGCCGCCGCCGCCTCCTTACCTCTGTCCTGCAGTGCACCCCGCACAGCCCCGGGGCCCTGTGTTTGGAGCGCATCCTGCAGCCCTCGGGTTCATGCCGCCGGCCAGAGGCTTCCCCTGACCCCGAATCGACATGGGCAGCCGAATTGGGCGGGTCCGGCTGGTTCTCCGAAGGTCAAGCCGGATCCCTGCTGAGTGGTCCTAGTCCCGGCGGCTTTGGCCCTGGAGGCTGTCGGCGCCGGGAACCCACAACTTTTCTCCACCTTCTGTGGCCTCACGCTGTCTGAGATCCGTCAGAGTTTCAGCTCCGCCCCACCACGCCCCCGACCCGGTCCCGCCCCTCTATGGCCATGCCCCGGCCACGCCCACGAATGAACGGTCCTGGACCCACTTCATCCGAGGTGCAAGTTGAAAGTGTGCCCACCCGAAGGAGAGCTTCCCTCTAGGGCGCTTTGGGAGACAACGTGAAGGAGAGAGAGGACGTTCAGTTCTCTTTTCTGCTGCTAAACCCTACTTTATTCATCCCTTTGTCTTACGTTTCTGAGGCATAGATAGCCCTGATAAGTTCTGATCCGGTTCTCCAAGTCACTGCGGGAGAGGGAAAGTGGGGAGGATGGTGGACACTGGCCTCGAGATGTTCAGATGTCTGGAATTAGAATGGGGTAATATCTACTATTGCGGGCAGGAATCCCTCAGAAGAAATGGAGTAGCCAAAATGTTCAACAAAAGAGTCCAAAAGGCAGTACTTGGATGCAATTTCAAAAACGACAGAATGATCTCTGTTCGTTTCCAAGGCAAACCATTCAATATCACAGTAATCCAAGTCTATGCCCCAACCAGTAACGCTGAAGAAGCTGAAATTGAACGGTTCTATGAAGACCTACAAGACCTTTTAGAACTAACACCCAAAAAAGATGTCCTTTTCATTATAGGGGACTGGAATGCAAAAGTAGGAAGTCAAGAAACACCTGGAGTAACAGGCAAATTTGGCCTTGGAATACGGAATGAAGCAGGGCAAAGACTAATAGAGTTTTGCCAAGAAAATGCACTGGTCATAACAAATACCCTCTTCCAACAACACAAGAGAAGACTCTATACATGGACATCACCAGATGGTCAACACCGAAATCAGATTGATTATATTCTTTGCAGCCAAAGATGGAGAAGCTCTATACAGTCAACAAAAGCAAGACCAGGAGCTGACTGTGGCTCAGACCATGAACTCCTTATTGCCAAATTCAGACTGAAATTGAAAAAAGTAGGGAAAACCACTAGACCATTCAGGTATGACCTAAATCAAATCCCTTATGATTATACAGTGGAAGTGAGAAATAGACTTAAGGGCCTAGATCTGATAGATAGAGTGCCTGATGAACTATGGACTGAGGTTCGTGACATTGTACAGGAGACAGGGATCAAGACCATCCCCATGGAAAAGAAATGCAAAAAAGCAAAATGTCTGTCTGAGGAGGCCTTACAAGTAGCTGTGAAAAGAAGAGAAGCGAAAAGCAAAGGAGAAAAGGAAAGATATAAACATCTGAATGCAGAGTTCCAAAGAATAGCAAGAAGAGATAAGAAAGCCTTCTTCAGCAATCAATGCAAAGAAATAGAGGAAAACAATAGAATGGGAAAGACTAGAGATTTCTTCAAGAAAATCAGAGATACCAAAGGAACATTTCATGCAAAGATGGGCTCGATAAAGGACAGAAATGGTATGGACCTAACAGAAGCAGAAGATATTAAGAAGAGATGGCAAGAATACACAGAAGAACTGTACAAAAAAGATCTTCATGACCCAGATAATCACGATGGTGTGATCACTCACCTAGAGCCAGACATCCTGGAATGTGAAGTCAAGTGGGCCTTAGAAAGCATCATTATGAACAAAGCTAGTGGAGGTGATGGAATTCCAGTTGAGCTATTCCAAATCCTGAAAGATGATGCTGTGAAAGTGCTGCACTCACTATGCCAGCAAATTTGGAAAACTCAGCAGTGGCCACAGGACTGGAAAAAGTCAGTTTTCATTCCAATCCCAAAGAAAGGCAATGCCAAAGAATGCTCAAACTACCACACAATTGCACTCATCTCACATGCCAGTAAAGTAATGCTCAAAATTCTCCAAGCCAGGCTTCAGCAATATGTGAACCGTGAACTTCCTAATGTTCAAGCTGGTTTTAGAAAAGGCAGAGGAACCAGAGATCAAATTGCCAACATCCACTGGATCATGGAAAAAGCAAGAGAGTTCCAGAAAAGCATCTATTTCTGCTTTAATGACTGTGCCAAAGCCTTTGACTGTGTGGATCACAATAAACTGTGGAAAATTCTGAAAGAGAGGGGAATACCAGACCACCTGACCTGCCTCTTGAGAAATCTGTATGCAGGTCAGGAAGCAACAGTTAGAACTGGACATGGAACAACAGACTGGTTTCAAATAGGAAAAGGAGTTCATCAAGGCTGTATATTGTCACCCTGTTTATTTAACTTATATGCAGAGTACATCATGAGAAATGCTGGACTGGAAGAAACACAAGCTGGAATCAAGATTGCTGGGAGAAATATCAATCACCTCAAATATGCAGATGACACCACCCTTATGGCAGAAAGTGAAGAGGAACTAAAAAGCCTCTTGATGAAAGTGAAAGTGGAGAGTGAAAACTTGGCTTAAAGCTCAACATTCAGAAAACGAAGATCATGGCATCCGGTCCCATCACTTGATGGGAAATAGATGGGAAAACAGTGGAAACAGTGTCAGACTTTATTTTGTGGGGCTCCAAAATCACAGCAGATCGTGATTGCAGCCATGAAATTAAAAGACGCTTACTCCTGGGAAGAAAAGTTATGACCAGATAGCATATTCAAAAGCAGAGACATTACTTTGCCAACAAAGGTCTGTCTAGGCAAGGCTATGGTTTTTCCAGTGGTCATTTGTGGATGTGAGAGTTGGACTGTGAAGAAAGTTGAGTGCCGAAGAATTGATGCTTTTGAACTGTGGAGTTGGAGAAGACTCTTGAGAGTCCCTTGGACTGCAAGGAGATCCATCCAGTCCATTCTAAAGGAGGTCAGTCCTGGATGTTCTTTGGAAGGACTGATGCTGAAGCTGAAACTCCAATACTTTAGCCATCTCATGTGAAGAGTTGACCCATTGGAAAAGACCCTGATCCTGGCAGGGATTGGGGGCAAGAGGAGAAGGGGACAACAGAGGATGAGATGGTTGGATGGCATCACTGACTCGATGGATGTGAGTTTTAGTGAACTCCGAGAGTTGGTGATGGACAGGGAGGCCTGGCATGCTGCGATTCATGGGGTGGTAATGAGTTGGACACGACTGAGTGACTGAACTGAACTGAACTGACGCAGCACTGAGAAATTGTGGCTTCCTCAGGAAGGGGGCTGGACGGTTGAGATTGGAGAGAAAGGAGTCTGCTTGGCCTGGAGAAGAGAGGCTTTTCAACCAAAAAGGTTAACTGTAAAATACTGATTCTTATAGTCCTAGATGTGAGCAGAGAATTAACTTTTAAATACATTATGGTGATTCTCCAGTTTCCCACTTCATACTGCTAATTCCCAATGCATCCCTTTCCCAACACCTGCCCCCCTCCCTGGCAACCACAAGTCTATTGTCCATCTTTGAGTCTGCCTCTTTTTCAGATATGTTCCTTTGTGTCATATTTTAGATTCCATATATAAGGGATATTATGTGATATTTGTCTGATTTACTTCCCTTTGTATGATCATCTCTAGGTGCATCCATGTTACTGCAAATGGCATTATTTCATTCTTTTTGTGGCTGAATAATAGTCCATTGTGTGTATATATATTATATATGCCACATTTTCTTTATCTTTCCTCTGCTGATGGACAGTTAGGTAGTTTCCTCGGCTCAGCTATTGTAATAGTGCTGCTGTGAACATAGGAGTGCATATATTTGTTTGAATTATAGTCTTTGGAACATGTTTAAAATCATAAAGTCTATTTAAGCCCCTCAAAATCACTGGGAAATGGGAAATAAAATGTATTCCATTATTGCAGACTGAGGGATTGGCTTTCCCTCCTGTCAGGAAATACAATTTTTAAGAAGCCAGAAAAAATGTGCCTCTCTCTCTTACTCCCTGATCTACTTTCGTTTTGCAGGTTCATGATTTACTACTCTCTATATTTGTTATTTCTTTCCTTTATACGTTGAATGTCACCCTCCCAACTGGAAGGCAAATTCAGATTCTGGATTAAAATGCAATGAGCTTGGACTTCACTGATGGTCCAGTGGTTAAGAATCTGCATGCCAATGCAGGGAACACAGGTTCAGTCCCTGGTGTGGGATGATCCCATGTGCCACAGGGCAACTAAGCCCATGCGCCACAACTACTGAGCCTGTGAGCCCTGGAGTCCACGGTCTACAGCAGTCTCAACTAGAGAGTAGCCCTTGCTGGCCACAACTAGAGAATAGGCCCTGCTGGCCACAGCTAGAGAATGCTGGCACACGGCAACGAAGACCCAATGCAGCCAAAAGTAATTAACTAAAAAAAAAAATTTTTTTAATGCATTGAACTTATAATCAGGGAGGTCTCATTCTGTCGAGTGTCACATAGTGACACTCCCTCATGTGTGGATAAAGGCTTCTGTCCCCCCAGTCTATCTGTCCTTCTTATGAGCCATTATAATTCATTTAATCCTTACAACAACCTTATGGGATTGCTATTTGTATGGTCTCTTCTTAAAGTTGAAGAATTTAGATACAATGTAATGGCTTTTACTGAGTATTTTCTAACAGGCAATTTACCATCTATACCTTATTTATGTTTTTGGTTATTTGCTTTTGTTCTATTTTCAACTAATCTCTTCCTTGCCTCCCATTGAAAATGTAAGCTCCCAGTGGATGGCATTCTATCTCCTCACCCCTGAATTATCAACAACTGAAACAGCGCTTACACCGGAGTCAAATGGGCTTCCCTGGTGGCTCAGACAGTAAAGAATCAGGCTGCAATTCACAAGACCCGGGTTTGATCTCTAGGTGGGGAGAATTGCCTGGAGAAGGACATGTCAACTCACTCCAGTTTTCTTGCCTGGAGAATTTCATGGACAGAGGAACCTGGAGGACTATAGTCCATGGGGTCGCAAAGAGCTGGACATGACTGAGCAACTAACACCTTCACTTTGACTCATTTTACCAATGAGGGAAGCTAGATTGAGAAGTGACAAGCAAAAAATCACCTACTGGTTATAAAAGTAATGATAATACTTATTCAGTGCTTGCTTAAGGTACTATTCTAAATATAGTACTTGAGTTAAGCCAGATAGAGCTCATAAACACCCAGGTGCATATGCTCTTATTACACCAATTACAGGCCAGCAACTAAGATTTAAGATGGTTGAGTAAGTTACCCTGAATCACACTGATAATGCCTGGTGGAGCTGGCAATCAGACTGAAGTAGTAGGCTGCCTCCAGAGACCACATTCATAACCCCCTCAAAGACTTACATGTGCTAAGAAGTGTCTGGAAATCATACTTGTTCATTACACTACGCATCTTGATTACACTAGTCTGTGTTGACGCTCCCCTTCCCAGGTCAACCCTTCTGTGTCTGGTGTTGCCAACTTGATTTTTTCTACCTTGAACAGAAAGAGACGCATTGATTTATCACTCCTACTGATCAGTGCAGGAAAGCACCCCAAAGTTAGCTGGAATTGAAATCTACTCTGAAGTCAGCCTCAGTGGACATCACCATCCCCAGGGGGGCAGCTCACCCAGCTTCCCAGGATAAGATGTGGGCAGCTTTTGCCTGTTCAGTCAACTTTTGTGATTGATGCCCAGTCGCCCATGCCTGGTCATTAGCCTGTTCCCTCTTGATCTCTGTTTTGAAGCATAGCTCTTGGCAGGTTATCAGCAGCCTGGATGGTCTGCTCAGATCCTTCCACTCTGAGTTCAACAGCAGAAAACCACCCATTTAGCCATTTAGTGTCCAAATGTGCATAATAGGGTTCAGATTTGCTTACGAATGGAATTAGTTAATTCATCACCCTGTCAGTCTTTTTATCCAGTTTGCACACATTACAATCAGAGCTAATACTCAAATTCTCCCTCTTCTGAGCTGGTTTTACACGTATTAATCCATTTAATTCTCCCCACAACACTATCAGGTTACTATAATTTCTAATTCTTTTTGAAAGTGAAGGGATGTAGACACAGATGTTTAGTTTATAAAAACCAGTTGTTAGAACACTTGGGATTCAAACTCAGGCAAGTGGGCTGTAGACTCCACATTTCAAAACATATCACTAGTTTGCCCCTCTCTGTAACAGTAAGTCCCCTCATACGAACCTTCAAGTTGCAAACTTTCAAAAATGTGAGTGTGCATTGGCTTGTCCAATCACTTTAAGTTAGCTCATGTGTCTGGTACACATTGTTCTGTGTGTGCATCTTCTATGAGAGGTTGTGCTTTTGTGTACTTTACAGTAATCTATAGAGGACAGTAGTATAGAATCTATATAGATAGGATTGAACCCAGCAAGGGATCAGAACCTGTGACATCAACATCAGGCGTGAGTGAAATCACAGCTTGCCCTCCATCTCCTATTGCTGATGATCCTTCAGCTCTACCATCTCCCACCCTCTCTCCCTCTTCCAGGGAGTAACTCTTCTTGACTGTTCACTGGATGCCAACCCCTGAGGCTAGCTGTTGTACTGTAATACTGTACTCTTCAAGGTCTTATACTGTAAAATTAAGTGTTTTATTTCTTGCATTTGTTTTGTGTGTATTATTTGTGTGAAAAGAATTATAAACCTATTTATAATACTTATTATTATACCACCTTATAGTACTTTATCATTATAACACCCTATTCATTCAATACTATATAGCCAATTGTGTTAGTTGGGTAACTAGGCTAACTTTGTTGGACGTACAAACAAGTTGGACTTATGAACGAAGTCTTGGAATGGAACACGTCAGTATGTAGGGAACTTACTGTACTTCCTTAAAAATATGGCATCTGAGTTGGGAAAAACTCTCTTCCGCATTTTCCTTTATTCTCACATTCACTGAATTCTTCTGGCCACAAGATGTATGGGTTTTCCCCACCAAGCAACTTTCTAGTTCTCTGGGAACACCAAGCAGATGTCGTAGTCAACTGGGAAAAAAAATGCACAACCTGGAAGTTGAGAATTACGTTTTATTTGGCCGACAAAACTGAGGACTTAAGCTAAGGAGATGTCCTCTCTGATAGCTCTGAGGGACTGCTCTGAAGAGGTAAGGGAGGCGCGAGGATATATAGGAATTTCTGCAATAAAAAACATGATGACTATCAAAAGATTACTGCTAATTAGAGGAAAAGCAGATAATTCAAGTTAATGAATTTAGCACTTTTCTATATATGGGAAAATGCAAGAGTCTGAGCTTGCTGGAATCATTCCTTTGATATGCAACTGAGTTATCTAGGGCCAGTATCCTGCTTTTCTCTGTCTGGAATCCCCTTAGGGTGCTCAGTCTGAGGCTGTGGTAGTCACAGGATTCTTTATTTACTGATATGGCAGGTGACAATTTTCACCCACATCTAGGATTCAGTTCAACTCAGACACTACTTACCTGGAAGTAGAATCATAACCCAGGTGGAAAGGGCTCAGTCCACGAAACCACCCCAACTTCAAGATGCCAATCACCAGTCCAGATTGTCACCTGTGTTTCTGACCAACCAGCTATAAAACAGAGATTCCCACAACCCCCTCCATAGATTCAGTAGTTTTCTAGTGTGAATGATAGAACTCAAGAAAAAAGTTCACTTATCAAACTACCAGTTTTTATAAAAGGATATTGTAAGCGCATTTTTCCCAGAGCGCCCAGAAAAAGACACAGTCCTGCAGAGACTTCAGTTTCAACCCTGTGAGACTGAGTGGAGGAACCAGCCAAGCCTACCAGACTCCTGACTTTACAAAGCCGTGCAGTAGTAAATCCATGTAGCTTTAAGTACGTACATTTACAAGGGTTTGTGACAGCAACATCAGAGAGCAAAAACCCTCCCTCACAAGATGCTGTCTTTTATTTTATTTTATTTTATTTTGGCTGTGCTGAGTGTTAGTTGTGGCACACAGGCTCTGTGATCTTCACTGCAGTGTGTGGGGTCTTCAGTTGCAGCAAGTGAGATCTAGTTCCCTGAACAGGGATAGAACCTGGGACCCTAGCACTGGGAGCGGGGAGTCAAGTCTTAGCCACTGGGCCACCTGGGAAGTCACAAGATGACATCTTTATTACCCAGCACAGGCTACATCAGGCTGTGATAGGAAATGGTCCCATAACCTCAGGGGAATCCTGTCTTTTACTCACGCCACGTGTCCAGAGCATGTCATCTGAGTGCACTGCTCTGTGGCACTGACATCCTGCAGGAACCCAGGCTGACAGAGCAGCTGTGAATGGGCTGAATATGACAGAGAGAATATGACAGAGTATATACCGGTCATTAGAAACTTCCATGCAGAAGGGATACGTGTCATTTCCACTTATATTCCTTTGACCTGCTCCAGTTATATGACCATGCCTAAATACAAAAGGACTGGAGAGTGCTTAAAAAGAGAGAAAGAGAAGGCTTCCCAGGTGGCGCTAGTGTAAAGAATCTGACTGTCAATGCAGGAGCCACAAGAGATGCAGGTTTGATCCCTGGATCTGTAAGATCCCCTGGAGTAGGAAATGGCAACCCACTCCAGTATTCTTGCATGGAACTTGCATGAACAGAGGAACCTGGAGGCTCCATTGGGCCCCAAAGAGTCACACATGACTGAGTGACTGAGCATGCACATACACTAAACTTGGTGGAAGTTCTTTAAATGTTACTGTTGTTGTTCAGTCACTAAGTCGTGTCCAACTCTAAAAAAGAGAGAGTCACCGTAGTTGAGAAGAGCCCCAATCATGCCTCCCTTCTCTTTGTCAGCTTTAGATGAAGGCAGAGTCCAGATGGGAGTGATACGTGGAGAGTTTTGGATATTTATCCCCAGATAATAATCTTTGGTGATGCTGCACACATACTAAGGGGGCACATTCTGATTTGCTTTTTCAATATTGAAGTGAGCTGTTTTTCTTAAATTCAGAGAATATAGACTATTAATTTCACTCCGCATTTGTTGCATAACAAGAGGAAAGTGAAAACATATTTTCTTATCCCATCTGTAATTATCCTTCCTGCATCACTGTTTTGGTAGAAATAATAGGCACTGTCTTGGATAAAGCATTTCAAGCTGAGTTTTTAAGTTAAATGGGAGTCAGCATTAGGAAGACCCAGGAAGTAAAAATCTGGGAGTCGAATGCAAACTGCTTAGGATTATTGTGTCTTCTTGCAGAATTGACCCTTTTACTGTCACATCCCTCCTTATCTCAATAATGTCTCTTGTTGTGAAGTCTACTTGTTGTTCCTTCATTCAGTCTTGTCTGACTCTTTGCAACCCCATGGACTGCAGCATCCAAGGCTTCTCTGTCCTTTTCCATCTCCAGGAGCTTACTCAAACTCATGTCCACTGAGTCGGTGATGCCATCCAAACATCTTGTCCTCTGTCATCCCCTTCTCCTCCTGCCTTCAATCTTTCCCAGCATCAAGGGCTTTTCTAGTGAATCAATTCTTTGCATCAGGTGGCCAAAGCATTGGAGTTTCAGCTTTAGCAACAGTCTTCCAATGAATATTCAGGATTGATTTCCTTTAGGATTGATTGGCCGTATCTCTTTGCAATCTAAGGGACTCTAAAGAGTCTTCTCCAACACCACAGTTCAAAAGCATCTGTTCTTCAGGGCTTAGCCTTCTTTATAGTCCAACTCTCACATCCACACATGACTACTGGAAAAACCATCGCTTTGACTATACAGACCTTTGTCGGCAAAGTAGTGTCTCTGCTTTTTAATATGTTGTCTAGGTTTGTCATAGCTTTTCTTCCAAGGAGCAAGCTTCTTTTAATTTCATGGCTGCAGTCACCATCTGCAGTGATTTTGGAGCCCAAGAAAATAAAGTCTCTCATTGTTTCCATGGTTTCCCCATCTATTTGCCATGAAGTGATGGGACCAGATGTCATGATCTTCATTTTTTGAATGTTGAGTTTTTAAGCCAGCATTTTCACCTTTTTCACCTTCATCAAAAGGCTTTTTAGTTCCTCTTTGCTTTCAGCCATAAGGGTGGTGTCATCTGCATATCTGAGATTATTAGTATTTCTCCCAGAAATCTAGATTCCAGCTTGTGCTTCATCCAGCCCGGCATTTTGCATGATGTACTCTGCATATAAGTTACATAAGCAGAGTGACAATATACAGCCTTGACATACTCCTTTCCCAATTTGGAAGAAGTCCATTGTTCCACATCCAGTTCTAACTGTTGCTTCTTGACCTACATACAGATTTCTCAGGAGACAGGTAAGGTGGTCTGGTATTCCCATCTCTTTAAGAATTTTCCACAGTCTGCTGCTGCTGCTAAGTCTCTTCAGTCATGTCCGACTCTGTGCCACCCCATAGATGGCAGCCCACCAGGCTCCCCCGTCCCTGGGATTCCACAGTCTAGCATGATATTAATATAGATATTTACTTTCTTCTTTTGTTTAACATGAGTCCGATATAGCATAAATGTTTTTTTAATTGCTGTAAAGATATGACTTTATAGGTAAAGTATACTAGAAACAGAAATAACCAACACCTTATTCATTGATCCCTGAAGCCTCTTGTAGAACAGAGGAGCCTGATGGGCTACAGTCCATAGGGTTGCAAAGAATGGGACACGACTGGAGTGACTTAGCACACATGCATGCACACAGGACATTCCAAACCCTCCAGTCTCCTTCGTGCCTCAAGAACAGTGTTTGTGTGTGCTAAGTCACTTCAGTTGTGTCTGACTGTATGTGACCCTATGAACTGTAGCCAGCCAGGGTCCTCTGACCATGGGATTCTCCAGGCATACTGGAGTGGGTTCCTATGCCCTCCTCCAGGGGATCTTCCCAATCCAGGGATCAAACCCCCAATCTCTTAAGTCTCCTGGATTGGCAGGTGGGTTCTTTACCAGTAGTGCCACCTGGGAAGCCCCCCAAGAATAGCTACTCTGCTCAATTTTAGGCCTGACAATTCCTGGATTTACCAGAATGTATGCGGCTCCTTGAAATTGTCACTGTGAAGGAGTGGGTCTCATGAAAGTGTTGATATATGAGATGGTAACACCCAAAGATGGGGGGAAAGTCTGAGTTTTGATGATATCACTGAGCTATGTAATTAATCAGCCTAGGAACTGGCCCCTTATTACTTGAGATACTAAATATTAAATTTCATTTAGGTCATGTCGGTGAGATATTAGTGATTGAGCTAAATACTAGCATAGGACTATTTAGACCTGCACACTCAGTCAGGTTCTGCTGTTTACTGGCCATGTGACTTGAAGCAGTCCACTTGCCCTCATTGGCTCTCTTTTTCTCGTGTCTGTAAACTAAGTATCTAACTCCAGACAATCTCAAAGCACTTGTGAGTTCTAACATTTTAATCTCTTGAAGTTTAATTCAGCTAGTCTTCAAGAACTGAAGCACTAGGAACTTCTTGGTTTGTCTAGTGGTTAAGAATCTGCCTTGCAATGCATGGGACATAGGCTTGATCCCTGGTCAGGGAACTATTGATAAGATCCCACATGCTGCCACAACAGAGCGCACATGCTCTGGGTCTTGTGTGCAACTAGAGAGTCTGTACACTGCAACTAAAACACAAAGAGTAAAATAAATTAATTCATTTAAAAAGAATAAGGAAAATACAAGTTTTATTTAAAAAGAATTAAAGCACTAGATTTTCCTAGCAGCAGACTTAATTTGGTGACAATAACTTGGAGGGAGCAGCTGGCATACCCTGGGCCTTTCAAAAAACCAGCTTCCTTAATCTAGCACAGTAACTCTACCAGATACTATTGCTCCATTTTACTGATAATATAGCCAAGGCCGAGAGAGGTTTAGTCACTTGCCCAAAAGCACACAGCTGAATATTGACAGAGCAGAATTTGGAAGCCAGGTCTGTCTGAATCCCAACACCTGTGATTTATTTACTTCCCAATCTGAGAGAAGAATCACCTTTCTAGAAGACATTCGTGAGAGGTAATTTGACACACCATATATATTTTCAGATTTCACCATAATTTGCAAAATATTCGCACATCTAGATATCATCATAAAACCAAAATGCTTGGAATGATGGGGAAAACACCAGCTGAGTCTTTGGCGTGTGGCAGGGCTCTCGGTCCCCAGGTCACATTCATTCTCTTGCAGGTAGACTGAGTCATTATTAGAAAATTCAGTGCCAGAGGTAGGACTCAATATAATAATTCTCATTAGCACTCAATCTAATCAGGTCATTCAGCTGTTTGATCAATATGACCAGATGATGCAATTCATAAGCCCTGAAGATGTGACTCAAGACTTGACTGATTTAATTGGGTGAATAAATTATACTTTATTGGCACCTTTGTAAATGAGATCCATTGTGTTTGGTTTTCCTATAATAAAAAGAGGTATATATAATGTTCTGGAGGAAATGTCCAAGCAATTTTAAATGAGTGTTTGAATTTCTGAGCCATAAATTCAATCCTCCAGTATTTCTTCCATTCACATACATATTTACCATCAGTCTTACCACATACATGAACAGGGTCATGAGGAAAATCAATACCTCTATGAGATGACTTTTAAATTTATTTTTTAAAATATTCATTTATTTGGCAGTGCTGGGTCTTAGCTGTGGCACATGGGATCTTTGATCTTTGTTGTGGGATCTAGTTCCCTGACCAGGGATCAAACCCAAGCCCCCCTGCACTGGGAGTGTGGAGTCTTAGCCAGTGGACCACCAGGGAAGTCTCTCGTAAACTTAGACCAATTGTGTATCTTGCTCCCGGGATGTTGTCCTCTCCATTGGGTCTGGTTTGGGGAATTCAGAATACTTGACAGCTTCTAATTCCATAGACATGAAATAGGAACTCCGAACTGCGGCCACTTCGAAGGTATTCTCTCCAGCCCTGCAAAATGGAGAAAAAACTTCAAAGTTAGAGGTCCCAGGCCCTACTAAAAAGATCAGTTATTTTTTAGTCGCTAAGTCATGTCCAACTCTTTGCAACCGCACGGACTCTAGCATACCAGGCTCCTCTGTCCTCTGCTACCTCCCAGAGTTTGCTCAAATTCATGTTCATTGAGTCGGTGATGCTATCTTACCATCTCATCCTCTGCCACCCCCTTCTCTTATTGCTTTCAAACTTTCCCAGCATCAGGGTCTTTTCCAGTGAGTCAGCTCTTCACATCAGTGGCCAAAGTATTGGAATTTCAGCTTCAGCCACAGTCCTTCCAATGAATATTCGGGTTGACTTCCTTTAAGATTGACTGGTTTGATCTCTTTGCTGTCCAAGGGACTCTCAAGAGTCTTTTCCAGCACCAGAAATATCAAAAGCACCAGAGTGCCTCTTTAATAATTATAACAACCAAATCCAAATGTGAAAACCCTTCCTCAAACAAAAAGGCAAATTCTTTCCTGGGGGTTATACTACTGAGCCTGATTTATGAAATAAGAACCAGATCAAACTGAACTCACTCAACCAGCTTGGGAGGATGAGCTAATGATATTATCTCTGTGACCATGTTAGGCTTCTCACCTGGCAAATGGATAGAACAAGATAATGCAATTTGCTGAGGGGATGTGAAAGTCACTCAGTCATGTCCGACTCTTTGTGTTCCCATATACTATATACTACATGGAGTTTTCCAGGCCAGAATACTGGAGTGGGTAGCCTTTCCCTTCTTCAAGGGATCTTCCCAACTCAGAGATCAAACCCAGGTCTCCCGCATTGCAGGCGGATTCTTTACCATCTGAGCCACCTCTCCAGCAGATCTTCCTGATCCAGGAGTTGAACCAGGGTCTCCTGCATTGCAGGCAGATTCTTTACCAGCGGAGCTACCAGGAAAGATGTGGGGACTGGAGCTCTGAATTCAGATGTGCTGTAGAGGTTGGAGGAGGAGACAGGAAGATGAGTCATTCATGTGGGCTAAAGGAGCCATGTGATGCAGTTGGAACCCCTGACATGGCAGGGAAAAGGATTTTCATTTTCACCTCCCCTAGATGTGCCTCTGGATGCTGAGAACTCAGAAGCCCAGGAGAGATTGCCTCTCGCTGACTTCTCCATCTCTGATCAAGCCAGCAAGTGTGCCTACGGGATGGATTAGAACATTCATGGAGATCATAAAGATACACAGGGGGACTTCCCTGGTGGCTCAGTGGTAAAGAATCCGCCTGCCAAAGCAGGGGACATGGAATCGATCCCTGATCTGGGTAGCTCCCACATGCCTTGGAGCAACTAAGCCTGAGTGCCAAAATTATTGAGCCAGCATTCTAGAGCCCAGGAGTCACAACTACTGAGCCCACATGACACACCTACTGAAGCCTGAATGCCTAGAACCTGTACTCCGCAACGAGAGAAGCCCCTGCAAGGAGAAGCCTGTACTCCGCAATGAGAGAATGGCCCCTGCTCCCTGCAACTAGAGAAAGCCAGCACCGAAATGAGGACCACAGATCCAAAAAATAAATTAAGTAACTAATTAAATTTTTTAAAAAATGCACAGGGCCAGGGTACCAGGTAGGATTGGGAATAATTAGCAAAACCACTTATTAGAGTTAGCTTAAACAAACAAGGGTTTGTTTGACTCACATAACAAGGAGTATGGAGTTAGGGAGAACAGGATTCATACAGTGGCTCAATTCTGTCATAAGAAATGATTCAGCCATAAAAAGGAATGAAAATGAATCATTTGTGGAGATGTGGATGGACCTAGAGACCACCATACCGAGTGAAGTAAGTCAGAAAGAAAAAAACAAATATTATACATTAATGCATATATATGGAATCTAGAAAAATGATACAGATGATCTTATTTGGAAAACAGAAATAGAGATGCAGCTGTAGAGAACAAACATAAGGGCCCCAGGAGGAGACAGAAAGGGGTGGGATGAATTGGGAGATTGGGATTGAAGTATGTACATTACTGATATATGTATAAGATAGATAACAAATGAGAACCTAGTATAGTGCAGGGAACTCTAGTCAGTGCTACATAGTGACCTGAAAGGGTTGGAAACACAAAAAAGAGGAGATATATGCATATGCATAGCTGATTCACTGTGCTGTATAGTAGAAACTAACCCAACATTGTTATGCTTCTATACTTCAATAAAAATTAATTTAAAATAAAAATTTTAAATACTAAAAACAAGAACCTAAGATCGTGGCATTTTTCTGCCCCCATCATCAGCAGGTTGGCTTATGTCTTCGTGGTGAAATAGCTGTTGTACCTCCAGGTATCTTGTCTATTTTCTAGGCAGGTGGAGGGGAGGAGGGCAGAGGGCAGCAAGCCTGCCTATGGAGCTTGGGGTTTTTAGGAAGGGATGTCCCCACCAGCAGATGTTTCACTAGACTCTGGGTCACAGGCCCGCCAGTGAGTACATCCGGGGGTGAGACCACTGTGATGTCTCAGCAGGCTGACTTTACTAGCCTGTGCGAACCAGGGGAGGCAGGAGGGAGGAGAGTCTTTGCCAAGCTGGCCACTACCTAGCATCCAGCAGGACTAACTGCTCCACGCGTGGGCCTGGCTTCTGAGAGGGAGTGGAAAGGAGGGGGTCTAAACAGCCCACTGAGAGGGAGGAAGGAAGTCGAATTGACCCCTGATCCCACCTTCCATTGGTCATAGCCCCACCCCATGTGCGTGAACCCCTTGCTCTTCTGATGTGTAGCAGGGTGCTGAGTGGTCCTCACTCCTCCAACCTCCTTCATCTCTGGCGACAGGGGCACCTTGGGCAGAGGGCAGGAGCCTCACCTCAGGTTGTTCCAAAGGGTGTGCCAGGCTGTGCCCCTAAGGCATGGCCAGGAGGAAATCACGTGCGTTGCGTCTTCCTGATGTCAGTCCAAGTGCTCCAGGGGCAGGCGGCATTCCTGCACCCTGAAAGTTAAAGTCTTAGTCTCTCAGTTTTGTCCCACTCCTTGCGACTCCATGGATTGTAGCCAGCCAGGCTCCTCAGTCCATGGGATTTCCCAGGCAGGAATACTGGAGTGGGGTGCCATGCCCTCCTCCAGGGGATCTTCCTACCCACTGATTGAACTTAGGTCTCCTGTGTTACAGGCAAATTCTTTACGGTCTGAACTACCATGGAAGCCGTACACCTTGACTTCCTTTTAACTCACCCTTACTCTCCAGCACCAAACAAACCCCCAGAGTAAAAGTCAAATGACATACTGTATAGCACAGGGAACTCTACCCAACAATCTGTAATAACATACAAGGGAAGAGAATCTAAAAAAGAGTGGATATATATGCCACTAATTCACTTTGCTGTACCTCCAGAAACTAACACAATGGTAAAAAGCAACTATACTCTAATAGAAAATAAAAATTCAATTAAAAATAATCAAACGATTCCAAAAAGATTTTTGGTTATCTTTCTATGTCAGATTATTTGACTCATTTGTTTTATTTTTTTTAAAAAAACTATTTGGATTTTGAAATAGCCATTGGCCACTTTAGAAAAGTACACACAAATCCCATTTCCTCCATTAGCACTGTCTTTAGAATGTATCTCAAATGGAAACTTGGATATATTGACAAAAGCCAAGCATTCACATCAACTTTTAACAACGACTCACGAAGACATTTGAGATTAACGTGTGAAAGATGTTTTTGTCAGCAGCTCGGTGACTGCTTCTGAAATCAGGCAGTAGTGACAGGAGTTAGGTTTTTTTTTAATGGGTTGAAATTTCTGTGTAGATTCTAGAAGGACAAGCCAATAACACGTCTGCTTCTTTATGGTGTATATTGCTTCTTCACAGGATATTCTGGGGTTTTTAGTTTCATTTCAACAGACTAAAGCAAAGTCGTGGATTTTTTAAAAAAGCATTTTTTCTATCCAGAACTTTTTTAAGAAGAGGAGACATCTGTAACAGAAACACTGATAATTGGGTCCACGTGTCCCTGGGGAATTGAGTCCTCTTTTGAGATCAATAAGAAGAGATGCTTGTGATGAAAACATCAGCAGGGGATGTGCTGTGAAATTAGTTTGAAATCTCCCAAAGCTTTCACAGATGCAGGGATCGGACTCTGGGTCACCAACATTCTCCCTGGTTTTAATATATTTCAGAGAAAAATCATTCCACCAATTCAGAAAGCCCTGGAGGCTCTGAAAGTGTGCTTCCTGTATCCGATTCTGCACTCTTGCAAGCTACTTGGTACCATGTCCCCGGTGGCTCAGATGGTAAAGCATCTGCCTGCAATGCAGGAGACCTGGATTCAATCCCTGGGTCAGGAAGATCCCTTGGAGAAGAAAAAGGCCACCCACTTCAATATTCTTGCCTGGGAAACTCCTATGCACAGAGGAGCCTGATGGGCTGCAGTCCATGGGGTCAAAAAGAGTCAGTCAGGACTGAGTGACTAACACTTTCACTTTCCAATTGTAACTATTCTAACTATCCTTGAATTAGAGATACCATTTTAGTCTGGGGGGAGCAGATGTACCGTAGCATGAATCATTTCCCTAGCTGAACCCAACTTTGACAAGCCTTTATGTGTGAAAGCTGACATTTGGAGAATTAATAAATACTGTGATGCTTATTCACATTCCAAAAGAGATTCCCTTTCTTTCTTCGAATGTTAACTCTCCTGGTCCACAGCGTTATATTTGCTTACAGATCACAAGCTATAAAAGTCTAGCCCAAAACTGACACTTCAGGTGGAGCTGAATGGGATTTAAAAGCTGACTTGTGCAAGCATGAGCAATGTCAAGAGGAGGTGTCAGTTTGGGGTTGGAGATTCCGAGTCAGAGGTGATATTTTCTGTTAATTTTTAAAAGAGGAATACGATTTACCAGAATCATACCCCAGTGACTGAAGGAGGTGTCTGTGACTTGAAATGCCTTTTAACTTCTCTTCAAAAGGAACACAGATATTAAAATGAAGCTTGAGGGGACTCCCCTGGTGGTCCAATTGTAAGAATCCACCTTCCAGTGCAGAAGGAATTCAGGTTCAATCCCTGATCTGGAAACTGAGATCCCACATGCCACAGGGCAAATAAGCCTGCATGCCACAACTCTGAGAAGTCTGCAGGCCTAAACAAAGACCTAGCTTAGCTAAAAAGGAAAAAAAACAAAAAAAAGGCCTGTCCCCAGGGATCTCGTCCCCTACCCTCCCCCGCCCCCCAAAAAAACAAAAAACAGGTAAATTTTGCCAAACACTTTTTTTTTCCTTTGCTCTGGACTTTATTATTATTATTTTTATTACCATTTTTAAAATTGAAGTGCAGTTACTTTACAATGTTGTGTTAGTTTCAGGTATACAGCAAAGTCATTCAGATATATACTGTATATACACATATATACTATATAACACAATAGGTCCTTGTTGCTTGTTTATTTTATATATAGTAGTGTCTATATGTGGAGAAGGCAATGGCAACCCACTCCACTACTCTTGTCTGGGAAATCCCATTGATGGAGGAGCCTGGTAGGCTGCAGTCCATGAGGTCGAGAAGTTGGACATGACTGAGCAGCTTCACTTTCACTTTTCATTTCCATGCATTGGAGAAGGAAATGGCAACCCACTCCAGTGTTCTTGCCTGGAGAATCCCAGCAACGGGGAAGCCTGGTGGTCTGCTGTCTCTGGGGTCGCACAGAGTCAAACACGACTGAAGTGACTTAGCAGCAGCAGCAGCAGTGTGTATATGGGCCTTCCCAGGTAGCTCAGGGGGTAAAGAATCCACCTGCAATGCAGAAGCCTAGGTTCAATCCCTGGGTTGGGAAGATCCCCTGGAGGAGGGCATGGCAACCCACTCCAGTATTCTTACCTGGAGAATCCCATGGACAGAGGAGCCTGGAGGGCTACAGCCCATAGGGTCGTGAAGAATCAGACATGACTGAGTAACTAAGCACAGCACAGCACAGCACCGTGTGTCTATGTCAATCCCAAACTCCTAATTTATCTCCCTCACCCCACCCCACTGGGTTTCCCAGGTGGCGCTAGTGGTAAAGAACCTGCCTGCCAATGCATGAGACATAAGAGATGTGGGTTCCATTCCTAGGCTGGGAAGATTCCCTGGAGAAGGGTGTGGCAAACCATTCCAGTATTCTTGCCTGGAGAATCCCATGGACAGAGGAGCCTGGCAGGCTACAGTCCATAGAGTCACAAAGAGTCAGACACAAATGAAGCAACTGAGCACGCATGCAGCACCCTAGCCTGCTACCCTCTTTGGTAACCACGTTTCCTTTCTATGTCTGGGAGACCATTCATGTTATCTAAATAAATTCATGTATTAATATATCATTCTAAAGATTCCACATATAAGTGATATCATATGATAGTTGTCTTTGCCTTACTTCGCTTAGTATGATAATCTCTAGGTCCATTAATGTTGCTGCAAATGGCATTCTTTTATCTTTGTGGCTGAATAATATTGTATTGTGTATATACACCACATCTTCTTTACTCATTCATTTGCCGATGGACACTTAGGTGGCTTCCATGTCTTAGTTATTGTAGGTAGTACTGCTATGAATATTGGGGTGCATATGTCTTTTTGAATTAGAGTTTTATCCAGATATATGCCCAGTAGTGGGACTGAGGGATAATATGAAAACTGTATTTTAGTTAGCCTTTTAAGGAACCTCCATACTGTTCTCCATAGTGGCTGTACCAACTTACATTCCCACCAACAATGTAAGAGGGTTCCCTTTTCTCAACACTCTCTCCAGCATTTATTATTTGTAAACATTTTAATGATGGTCATTGTGATTGGTTTGGGGTGATAACCTCATTTTACTTTTGATCTGCATTTCTCTAAGTAACAATACTGAGCATCTTTTCATGGGCCTGTAGGCTTTCTGTATGTTTTTTTTTGGAGAAATGTCTATCTAGGTCTTCTGCCATTTTTTGATTGGGTTGTTTGGGTTTTTTATATTGAAATTGTTTAAGCTGTTTTTTGTATATCTTGAAAATTAACCACTTGTCTGTAACATCATTTGAAAATATCTTGTCCTAGTCCATAGATTATCTTTACATTTTGTTTATTGTTTAAGCTGGATTTAGAAAAGGCAGAGGAACCAGAGATTAAATTGCCAACATCTGTTGGATCATAGAAAAAGCAAGTGAATTCCAGAAAAACATCTACTCTGTTTCATTGGCTACGCTCAGGACTTTGACTATGTGGATCACAGTAAACTATGGAAAATTCCTCAAGAGATGGGAATACCAGACCACCTTACCTGCCTCCTGAGAGATCTGTATGCAGGTCAAGAAGCAACAGTTAGAACCAGACACGGAGCAATGAACTGGTTCCAAATTGGAAAGAAGTCCGTCAAGGTTGTATATTGTCACCCTGCTTATTTAACTTATATGCAGAGTACATCATGCAAAATGCCAGGCTGGATGAAGCACAACCTGGAATCAAGATTGCTGGGAGAAATATCAATAACCTGAGTTATGCAGATGACACCACCCTTATGGCAGAAAGCAAAGAGGAACTGAAGAACCTCTTGATGAACGTTAAAGAGAAGAGTGAAAAAGTTGACTTAAAACTCAACATTCAGAAAACTAAGATCATGGCATCCAGTTTCATCACTTCATGGCAAATAGATGGGAAAACAATGGAAACAATGACAGACTTTATTTTCTTGGGCTCCAAAATCACTGCAGATGGTGACTGCAGCTATGAAATTAAGACGCTTGCTCATTGGAAGAAAAGCTATGACTAATGTAGACAGCATATTAAAAAAACAGAGACATTAATTTGCCAACAAAGTTCCATCTAGTCAAAAGATGGTTTTTCCAGGAGTCATGTATGGATGTGAGAGTTGTACTATAAAGAAAGCTTAGTGCCAAAGAATTGATGCTTTTGAACTGTGGTGTTGGAGAAGACTGTTAAGAGTCCCTTGGACTACAAGGAGATTCAACCAGTCAATCCTGAAGGAAATCAGTGCTGAATATTCATTGGAAGGACTGATGTTGAAGCTGAAGCTCCAATACTTTGGCCACCTGAGGTGGAAAACTGACTCACTGGAAAAAACCCAGATGGGAAAGATTGAAGGCAGGAGGAGAAGGGGAGGACAGAGGATGAGATGGTTGGGTGGCATCACTGACTTGATGTACATGACCTTGAGCAAATTCCAGAAGTTAGTGATGGACAGGGAGGCCTGGTGTGCTGCAGTCCATGGGTTGCAAACAGTTGGACACGACTGAGTGACTGAACTGAGCTGATGGTTTCCTTACTGTGCAAAACAGAAACCTTGTGTTCTACTGATATTGTTGGTGGTGGTCCCAAGAAAAGTGAAGGAATGGGTGGAGAGACTGGGAAACCTTCCACAAGGGTCCAGGAGCTGCCAAGAAAATACAAGATGTTCTTCAACCCAACTTCCCCACTTCATCCTGCCCCCTCTTCCCCTTCCTTCCTACAACCCCACACCTGGTATGGCCTCAACTTTCTCCTTTGTTGGTGTGTCACATACATATTTTGGCAAAAATCAGTTCTGTTAGACATATCCCCCTAACTGGAGGTAGCCTGTTGTTAGAGGCATCTGGGGCATGTGCCTTACATCTATGAAGCAAAACTGTTCACAAGGCAACTATCAAGGTTGCTTCGGGCATGAGTGTTCTATTATTCTAATTTAAAATCCATAACTCGATGTGCTAAAAAGTGAGGATAGTCTTTATTTTGCTATGTTTTCAGACATAAGGGACAAGCTATGAATAACTTCATTTAAAATTTTAAGCTTCCAAATCTCTATTTTGGAAGCTATTTCAAGTTTCCCATACTCCCCAAAGAAATCTCTTCTTTAGTAGGAGGAAAGAAATATAGACGGGGAGGAAAGGGAAAAAATAAGTATAAGTTGGTTCCAGACAGGGTTGTTTGAGGACAGAGTCCCTAGATTTAGCAAAGAAAATAGAGGGCACTTGGTTCCTTTTTTGAATTTTGGATAACCTACAAATTATTTTAGCATAAGTATATCCCCTGTACTATTTGAGATATACTTATCCTAAAACAAATAAACAGAACACAAAATTGTTTTTATGAAATTCAAATTTAACTAGATGCCCTACATATTTTATGTTGCAATCTTATTTAAAATTAACTAAATAGTTTGCAAAAATTCTGTGCTTAGTAAGTGCTAGTTCCCTGTTATTCATTTAGTGTGCCTTGCAAAAGTGTTTATTTTCTAGCCTATAAGACATAACTGAGTATAAAACACAATCCTATTTCTTTTAGACAAATATTTATGGGGGAAAATCCAAATACTTTACATCATCCATGGATGGGAAATGATTTAAAAATTGTTTTATAGGAAAAATAAATAATGTTGCTCATGTAAATATAATATGCGTACATTATAAATGAGGAAACAGTTCTAGAGTTGAAATAATAGACAACCAGTGTTGAAAAATTATAAAATCATATAGTCAAAAAATATACATCACATCAGTGAATAATAGTGGAGTGCAGAAGAAGAAATACCACAGATATGCTAGTAAATTGAATCTATTCCTTATATGTATCATTATGAAGACAAATGCCAGTATGATAGCTCATAGAATATTGGTGACTAAAAATCAAAGCACACTATAAAATAAGCAACATTAGCATGAATTCCTATATTATACTTAGAGACAGGGTAAATCAAGCAACAAAAGCAACAAAAATATAAATTTAGAGTGAATTCACACCCAGGTTGTCAGATTAATGTAGACAAAACTATTATTTCAGTAGAAAATACAGATGGGGGAAAACCCAACTTGATGAAATCCCAAGGCATTGCTCATGCATGCAGAAAAATATGTATATTTTCCAATTAGAGTAGAACAGGCCATAGGAGATCATTAAATGAAATCTTGGGAAAGCTAGCTTGATCATGGACTTGCAAGAATTTCTATTACTGTTTGAGACATACCTTGCAGCAGCAATAAATATAAACTAAATACAGACAGGAAGTCACCCAAATGCTACCTGTAATTGTCTGGGTATCCCATGTCTTATTATTTATGCAAAGTAAATCATCCTAAGATATGGGGTTGCTGTCTTTGAGGTTTTGGGTTTACACTCTTGGCCACTGGGAACTAACAACATGGCTGCTGTCTTGAAATCCACTATCCAGCTCATATCAGAGGTGGGAGGCAAATACTGGCTTTCACTTTATAACATGGGTTGCTGGGACATACAGTCATTTTTTAGTATTTATTATTTTTATTTATTGGCTGTGCCAGGTCTCAGTTGCAGCACATGGGATCTTTAGTTGTGGCATACAAACTCTTGGTTGTGGCATGTGGGATCTAGTTCCCTGACCAGGGATAGAACCCAGGCACCCTGCACCAGGAGCCTGGAATCTTAGCCACCGGACCACAGGGAAGTCCCTATATGGTAATTATTAGATGAGATGCTTTTGGGAAAAGCTAGGAAACATGTCACAATTTTAATGAAGTGGAAAGTGAAAATTTTGATTAGAGGTTGATCAGCAATAAAACATAAACAACAATAATTACATGTCAGCTATAAATTTCTAAATTCAGACCTGATTAAAAGGAAAGACAAAACCACAGAATTTTCTAACAACTTTGAGAGACATAGTAAGAAGCTATTAACATGATGGTTAGATAAATAAAAGGAGGGGCTTCCCTGGTGGTCCAGTGATTGGAATGCTGAGCTCCCAATGTAGGGGGCACAGGTTTGATTCCTGGTTGGGGAATTAAGATCTCACATGCTGTATGGCTTAGCCAAAAAAAAAAAAAAAAGATAAATAAAAGGAAATCTAGCCAGCATTTACATTCCACTTTTATCTTAACATTTTAGTCAGTGAGACAGTTCAGTAGCTCAGTCGTGTCCGACTCTCTGTGACCCCAAGAACCACAGCACGCCAGGCCTCCCTGTCCAACACCAACTCCCGGAGCCTACCCAAACTCATGTCCATTGAGTCGGCAATGTCATCCAACCATCTCATCCTCTGTCATCCCCTTCTCCTCCTGCCATCAATCTTTCCCAGCATCAGGGTCTTTTCAAATGAGTCAGCTCTTCGCATAAGGTGGCCAAAGTATTGGAGTTTCAGCTTTAACATCAGTCCTTCCAATGAACATCCAGGACTGATCTCCTTTAGGATGGACTAGTTGGATTTCCTTGCAGTCCAAGGGACTCTAAAGAGTCTTCTCCAACACCACAGTTCAAAAGCATCAATTCTTTGGTGCTTAGCTTTTTTCATAGTCCAACTCTCACATCCATACATGAATCTTAACATTTAAATCAGATTTATTTTCTTATTCTCTACCATGTCATCATAAATTTGAGTCTATTTCTAGAAAAAAAGCAAATGATGTTCTTGTAATATTGACAGATTTATTCAATGATTAAAAAGATTTGATTTTTATTCATGAGACTGAATGCTGTTATTGAAAATTATATTCACTAGACAATGTTTGGAAAACAAACAGGTGAGTTGACTTTAATGGTATAAACTAAGGTGGAAGAAGTGACAGATAACCTGTTTCTTGGGCTCTAAAATCCTTGCAGATGGTGACTGCAGCCATGAAATTAGAAGATGATTGCTTCTTGGCAGGAAAGCGATGACAAACCTAGACAGTGTATTAAAAAGCAAAGACATCACTTTGCTGACAAAGGTCCATATAGTTAAGGCTATGGTCTTTCCAGTAGTCATGTACAGATGTGGGAGTTGGACCATAAAGAAAGCAGAGAGCCAGGGAATTGATGCTTTTGAACTCTGGTGCTGGAGAAGACTCTTGAGAGTCCCTTGGAACTGCAAGGAGATCCAACCAGTCAATCCTAAAGGAAATCAACCCTGAGTATTCATTGGAAGGACTGATGCTGAAGCTGAAGCTCCAATACTTTGGCCACCTGATGCAAAGAGTTGACTCACTTGAAAAGACCCTGATGCTGGGAAGGATTGAAGGTAGAAGGAGAAGAGGGCAACAGAGGATGAAATGGTTGGAATGGCATCACCAATTCAATGGACATGAACTTGGGCAAACTCTGGGAGATGGTGAGGGACAGGGACACCTGGCATGCTGCAGTCCATGGGGTCACAAAGAGTCAGATACAACTTGGCAACAGAACACACACCCAAGTTTGCCAAAGGGAGCTGATTTTATTCAAGAACTTAGGATTATTAAACCACTGACTCTGATCTCACAAATCTGCTGCTGCTAGCTCTAGTGAATTCAACCAGGACAAAAAAGACTGAACAAAATCCTCCTCCCCCTTTTCTTATGTGACCCAAAGCCCGTAAGAGCGCTGCCCAGTTAGACAGTGGAATATTGAACAGTAACATTGGGCAGTTTCTGGATGATCCAGGAGGCAATATTTTTAGAGATTTAATCTTGTAACCCATCACCCTGAGAGCTAATTACATTGAATTTAGACAACTTGAGAATGTTCATTTTCATTTTGCAGAAGGCAACAGTAAAGGTCAATTGCAATTGCTCTATGTCCCCACATTATTGCTCCTAAAAGCTTCTCAGAAGCCCTTCTGACCCTGAGAGCCCTAACTTGAATCATCCTCCCAGCTCCACTCCCACCTTCCAGTTGTTTGTTGTTGTTACATTGTGTGACTGTTTTGTGATCCATGAACTAACCTTGCTGTGCCTTTCTCTAATTCTGGAACTAGGAGCAGTATAACTGTCTTCTGTACTGTCTCTCCAGCACCCTCTACTGACAAAGCTTCAGTGTCAGTGGGTAAAGGGAGAAAAAATGAAGGGCTCAGATCCATTTTTGCAGACTGTGCTACACAAGGTTCTCCAGAGAACCAGTTGGATATCTGGATAGAAGTATACAGGAGGGGATTTAGTGTAGGAGGTGGCTCATCTGGTTTCCAGGTGGCGCTAGTGGTAAAGACCCCATCTGCCAATGCAGGAAACATAAGAGACACAGATTTGATCCTTGGGTCAGGAAGATTCACTGCAGAAGGACATGGCAATCCACTCCAGTGTTCTTGTCTGGAGAATCCTATGGACAGAGGAGTCTGGTGGGATGGAAGCCACTTAGCATGCATGGACCTTGTTTCCAGAGGCTAAGAAGTCCCACAGTCTGTCATCTGCAAGCTGGAGAACCAGGAAGGCTGGTGGCCTAATTCAATCCAAGTCTAAAGGCCTGAGAACCAGGAGCTCCAATGACCAAGAGTAGGAGAAGGTGGACATCCCAGGTCTAGAAAAGAAAACTTGGCCTTCCTTTGATTTTTGTTCTCTTTGGGCCTTTGGAGGAGTGGATGATAACTACTCAGATCTCTCTTCCAACCCCACCTGTTGGGTGTCAGAGAAGCAATTGGAGAACCTGGGATAACACATCATGTAGGATGACCATTTTTCTATCACACCACTTTTCAACACATCATTTTTCTATCCCTAAACTTCACCTTCCTCTGGGAGGTGCCTTCACCCTCAAAGGGAAGTAGATGGACTGGTTTTTGAGAATCCTGTGGCAATTACAAAGCCTGAGAAGTTTGGATATAAATGGCTAGATTTACCAGGATCCAACACTGCAGGGAGGGTGGTGGATGGGATCCAAGCCTATGTTACCTGGTAAGGGAGCTGGTAAGTTCTGAAGTACCTTTAGAACTTGCTTAAAATAGAGCTGGGCAAGAGGGGGAAATCACTGTGCTTTTAACCATAAAAGGAGCCCACGTATCTGGGGAGGAAGTAGATTGAGAAGCTGCAGCTGACAATGTACCGTGACGTTTCTGACAGCGACGCTCTTAGTCTCCTGAATCAGATGCTGAATCGCTGTCAGAAACACCCTGCCAGACAGACATGCCAGAAATAATGCTTTACCAGCTCTCTGGGCGTCCCTTAGCACAGTCAAGTTGAAACACAACATTAACCATCACACAATCCAAGCAAAAAGGGTGAATTTAGAACTGGCAGCAATAACATCATAATTGGTGCAGAAGTCAGGTGAGAGTGGCTGGGTCCCCTGAGACCAGCAGTGGAGCAGGAAGCAGGAGTAGAGTTAGAAGACAGACTAGAATCTAGTTGGACACAGAGTTGGAAATCCCCGGCAAATCTCCTCTGCTGTGAAAGACCCATGAGTCAGAGGCTCATCTGCCTGCTGTGAAGACCTCAGGGCCTGGAATAGAACCTGGCTCAGATAAGGCACCCCAAAGGCATCACGGAGTGAGCAAACAAGATGAAATTTAATTCCTTTAGCAAGCATGCAAATTCAGAGTGAAGATAATGAACTTGCTTATAGATATGGAATAAAAAGTTTCGTTAATTAGCTGAATATTAAAAGTCAAATTGACTGTAGCTGATGTGTGTGTGTATGTGTGTGGGTATGAGTATATATGCCTCCACCTGTGAAGAAAGTGGATGAAGTGTGTCTAATTAAAATACGTCTCTGCCAGCTTTGGGCTTTCCAGGTGGTGCTAGTGGTAAAGAACCTGCCTGTCAATGCAGGAGACGTAAGAGACATGCATTCGACACCTGGGTCAGGAAGATCCTCTGGAGGAAGGCATGGTAACCCACTCCAGTTCTTGCCTGGAGACTCCCCATGGACCGAGGAGCCTGGTGGGCTACAGTCTATAAGGTCACTAAGAGTCAGACACCAGACTCGACTGAAGCAACTTAGGTCACACACACACAATCGTTAAGTAGTCTATTTTCTGGTGTGTTTTTTTAGGTTTTATTTTTTCCCAAAGCATGTATGTGATTTGGGGGACTTCTCTGGTGGCCCAGTGGTTAAGACTCCACACTTCAACTGCAAGGGACATGGGTTTGATCCCTGGTTAGGGAACTAGCATCCCACACGTCTCTCTTTTTCTAATAGAAATAAAATCGGGTTTCTTAATACGATACCAGCAATAGATTATGAAGAAATTACACTTTCTAAAAAAAAACCAAAATAATGCCCATCGAATTAGTAAGAGAAGACACCAGCAAACTAAGTGACAAATGAACCATAACCAGACGGGATATTGATCCTCAAGTCACCAGCTTTGGCCCTGAAGTCATTTTCACACCTCAGTTCCCAAGCTTGATTAAGCTTGGGATCCCCAAAAACAGGTAAGAGTAAGAAAGATGGAACAAATTGCATCATTGTTTCTTGGGTAATGTATGTCCAGGAGCTGTTCTAATAGAGAAAAGCATCAGCATATGGTTTCAGCATCTGATCAGTTTCATAACTTCCCTTCTCTTGGGCCATATTTCACAGTTATGACCCCAGCCAGCCTCCCACGTAAGTGTTCCTGCTAGCTGCTACATGAAGGGAACTTGGGCACTCCGATTTTTTTTCCAAGAGAAAGCCCCGATGAGCTTAGATCACCCTCACCAAAATGATAGTTCTTTTCTCTGTAATTTTGTCCAAAATAGTGTCTCACCTCTGACTTATGTTATACTCCAGGGCCAGGTGTGTCATGACAGAGGCCACCAGGGGTGAGAAAGAAAGGCAACCTCTGGGAAGAAGGATGCCTCTGTTATCAAATCCAAGTTCATACCGCTCTCCACATGACAGGCCAATAAATCAAGAGATGAGGTGCCAGGGTGAGGAATAGTGACTTTACTTGGAAAGTCAGTGAACCAATAAGATAGTGGAATGGTGTCCCAAAGAACCATTCCAGCTTCTTTTGTACTAAAAGGGGAGGTGGTATGGCTGGTTGTTGCAAACTTTTGGGTGCAGGAATCCTTTGTTCTTGCAGCTGTCCACAGTTGGTCTGGTCACCATGTTCCTATAAACCTCCAACAAGATAATTTTTATTTTATGTTCTGCAACTTTTTCTCTCTCTATGAATGGAAAAGTGTTATATCTTTAATGATCAGAGCCTAGCAAAGGGGCTCTACTGTATATTTCAGGCTCTAGGTAAGATTCTTTCACAAAAGATGCGGAGCCCTGACTCATCCAGGAAACAGCACAAGGGTCAGAGCTAAAGGAATAGATCCAACAGTGTCAAGTATGTTCTCTGTGACACTCTCACCCACTGGGCACCAGAGGAGGGACTGGAGAGCCAAGCACAGCACACCATGTTAAGTGGACACATTTCCACCCCAGAGGGATGACGGACTGGTTTTTGAGAAGCCTGTGACAATGACAAAGCCTGAGAAACTTGGATGTTAAGTGGCTGGATTTACCAGTGTCCGTCACTGCAGGCAGGGTGGCGGGTGGGCTCCAAGCCTATGTCGCCAGATAAGGGAGCTGAAGTACCTACAGAACTGGCTTAAAATAGAGCTGGGCAAGAGGGAGAAGTCACTGTTCTTTTAACCATAAAAGGAGCTTACTTATGTGGGGAAGAAGGAGATTGGGAAACCACACCTGACAGCATACCATAAGCAGTGTCCTTGATGAGCATAAATATGCAGATAATTATATGTTCTAGATAAATAGATGCTAACAAGCGTCCATAGTCCCTGGGCAATAGAAGTCTGCTTCATTTGTCTGGTTTTCTTTAAGAAGCAAGAGAGCTTATAGCAAAACATGAGTGTGTGCACACACTTATGTTCCTGTAACAGGACACTTGATCCCAGGCAAAAAATCTGAAGGTTGTCTTCAGCCCAGGGCTGTCTCTGAGTAAGTCGGGTCCCATCCATCAGTTACCATCATGCATGTCTGCTGCAGGGGTGGGTTCCCTCGGGGCACATATGAGATGTTTGGGGTTTTCCTTGGGAAAGCTGATGGCTGGCACACTGTTCCTACATGCCCGCTGAGTACGAATTGTCGTGTGTTCTCTGCCTTTTTGCAGCCCCTTTCTCTCCCTGTTGTTCCCTGCCATAGAAGCTGAGCATCTGTGCCATTAATCATTTCACTTGGGCTGTCATTTCCTTACAGGAGAACTAAGAGAAGCATGAAATACTTCATGTGTCAGTGTCCCTATCCAAGTGAGAAAATTAAAAAATGGAATCCTCCATGTGTTTCAAGCAAAATGGAAGGGAGCAGATTTTTCTGTGGCAATGACTCGTCCTCTTTCATGTCCCCTAGGTAAATCATGTCTGTGCCACGAGTGTGTATTCTGATCCTCTCACTGACCTCGCAGCCTGGCTTAAGGTTACTTCTGCTTGGGCCCCTGCTATCCGGTGCTAAGAGGAGCTGCTAGAAGGAGGAACAGTCAAGTGGGAGATGAAATACTTGTTGATTGAACGATTGATGGAAGGCTTTTGGTGCTGAGTAATAAAGATCCAGACAGGGACATAGACAACTGGGCCTTAGACTGACAGATTCAGAATATTCAGAGATGGGAGGAGACAATCTGAGCTGGAGGGGAAAGGGAGTGTGTTGGAAATATGAGACCATCTAGGTCCTGAAGGAAGACCAATGTTAGGAAAAACCGATCAGTCTTGTGTTAATTCCAATTTCTTTATCAAAATGCATGCCACACTAGGGATCACCATACCTCACCCCGACAAAGACATATATACATTTATATATTTATAATTTAATGTATCATTATCTTGGAAAAGACCCTGGTTCTGGTCAAGACTGAGGGCAGGAGGAGAAGGGAATGACAGAAGATGAGGTGAGAAGGTTGGATGGCATCATGGACTCAATGGATGGGAGTCTGAGCAAGCTCCAGGAGGTGGTGAAGGCCAGGGAAGCCTGGCATGCTGCAGTCCATGGGGTGGCAAAGAATTGGACATGACTGAGTAACTGAACAACAATGAAATATATCATTTAAAGGAAAATTTTATTTAAAAGAATATGTACCTTTGTTCCAAGAATATATTCTGATTTTTAAAAATTTTATTCTGTGTGTCTGAAAAATGATAGATGAAGTCTCTTAAATTGACGTCAGAGTTCACTAAGAGATGACCCATGATTTAGGTCTAGGAAATGGAATATCCACTGAGTTGGTACCTGGAACTGAACATTCTACAATTTAGATACATTATAGCTCTCCCCATTTTCTCCTTCCCCCTATTCTGAGTTACTACTGCCCAGAGAGGAGGACCCACAGTGGTATCAGATCAGTTCAGTTCAGTCGCTCAGTTGTGTCCGACTATTTGTGACCCCATGAATTGCAGCACGCCAGGCCTCCCTGTCCATCACCAACTCCTGGAGTTCACTCAGACTCACATCCATCGAGTCAGTGATGCCATCCAGCCATCTCATCCTCTGTCGTCCCCTTCTCCTCCTGCCCCCAATCCCTCCCAGCGTCAGAGTCTTTTCCAATGAGTCAACTCTTCCCATGAGGTGGCCAAAGTACTGGAGTTTCAGCTTTAGCATCATTCCCTCCAAAGAAATCCCAGGGCTCATCTCTTTCAGAATGGACTGGTTGGATCTCCTTGCAGTCCAAGGAACTCTCAAGAGTCTTCTCCAACACCACAGTTCAAAAGCATCAATTTTTCAGTGTTCAGCTTTCTTCACAGTCCAACTCTCACATCCATACACGACCACTGGAAAAAACCATAGCCTGGACTAGACGGACCTTTGTTGGCAAAAAAACCCCCTCAATTTTGAAGGACTCATTTTTTGGTGTCTCTGATTTTTCCAGTCAGTTCATGAAATCTCTCCAAGATGTGGACTTCCCATGGGCAGAAGGCATTTCCTGTCTCAGGTTGTCCAAGGAAGGGCCAATCGTTCTCTGGTTTGGCTGATGCAAGGTGGGAGGAGCTCTTTGCCTTGCCCTCAGGGAGAAATAGCCTCAGGATCTCCTTGGATGGGAGGTCCCATTCAAGGTCATTGTAAGGGATGCCAGCTGCCTCGGGCAGCTGGGGGAATATGTGTGGCCCCTCAGGTTCCTCTGTCCATGGAATTTTCCAGGCAAGAATACTGCAGTGGGTTGCCATGTTCTACTCCAGTGTATCTTCCTGACCCAGGGATCGAATCCATGCTTCCAGCCCCTAGGCTGGTCTCCAGTCTCAGAGAGCACTCAACCTGAAGCTTTTCCCAGAAAGATTGCACTTCCTCTCTCTTCCAGATTTAATGGCCATCAGTCTGACAGGAACACCTTGGGGACATCACCTCAGACCAGAAAGGGCTGGAGCGAACTGCTTGATTCTATAATGTGATTGCTCAAGACAGGGCCTTCTAAGTTGTGCCTGGAAAGGAACTGCTAATTCACGAACTGAAACTAAACGGGAAAAATCGATGCTGGAAATGTTGGCCCAATTAATTAAGCCTTCATGGGAAAACAAGGCTGCACATTATCAGTATTTGAACCTTCATTGCCTATTACGTCAGGAACTGGCTTCTGACGCAAATCAGATGAGCCTGAGGCAGGCTAAGCACTTTATGGTTGGGTTGTGGCAAATGCCTGGAGAAGGCAATGGCACCCCACTCCAGTACTCTTGCCTGGAAAATTCCATGGATGGAGGAGCCTGGTAGGCTGCAGTCCATGGGGTCGCTAAGAGTTGGACACGACTGAGCGACTTCACTTTTACTTTTCACTTTCCTGCATTGGAGAAGGAAATGGCAACCCACTGCAGTGTTCTTGCCTGGAGAATCCCAGGGACAGGGGAGCCTGGTGGGCTGCCGTCTATGGGGTTGCACAGAGTGGGACACGACTGAAGTGACTTAGCAGCAGCAGCAGTGGCAAATGCCAAAGTTGCACACTCAGTCACTCAGTCGTGTCCCACTCTTTGTGACCCCATGGACTGTAGCACGTCAGGCTCCTCTGTCCATGAGGTTATCCCAGCAAGAATACTGAAGTGGGTTGCCATTTCCTCCTCCAAGGGATCTTCCCCACCCAGGGATTGAACCCGGGTCACATATATTGGCAGGTGGATTCTTTACCACTGAGCCACTTGGGAAACCAGCAAATGCCAAAGGCAAGTTGAAATTCCCATTCAGCAATGGGCTCCTGTAGGGTCTGTGGGTGTACGGATAGCTTTCCTACCCATGTGTCTTTCATCCCTTGGCAACTGGTCCCAGAGCAACTGGGACTCTACTGGGTCACATGACCACCTTGAGCCAATCACAGTTGCCAATTTGATGGACTACACGGATTGACTCTTCCAGGGTTTTATTCCCACCCTGGAGGGCATTTGGAGCCGCTGTGTCATGAGAGTGGTCTGGCCCATAGGAAATCAGGGAGCTATTTTGAGAATCAGGGGATTGGAATCCAAGGAAGGAAAAAATAATTCATTTCAATTACACAGGAGTGACATTACTTGCAAATATTTCTGAATTCTCAGAAACACTTCCCAATCCTTAGAAGTTCCTGGATGTTTTCAATACACACTGGACTACAATATAATAATATTTATCATTGGATTAAAAATGATTCTTACACATTTATCCTGCACAGTATGACAGTTCTTTAGGAAGGAAACCACATTTGCACAAAATGATGATTCACACCCAGAGTCAAATAATGGTTTTCTCTCTCTCTCTCTCTCTCTCACACACACACACACACACACACAAGCAGCTTGAGAAAGCATACACTTTGCAAAACCAGACACCCTTTTAAGCTCCGACCCTGGTCTCTTGGGACACACTGCACTCAATAAGTAATGTTAGCTATTAGGCAGCACATGACTCATAACCTTAGCTCTGAAATGCCGAATATGATTAGCAGTTTACAAGAAAAGATTTCTCCTAAGATCCCTGCACTAATGGACCTTTCAGAATGTTAATTGCTCCATTTTTGACGTGTGTCCTTGAACTGAGTTTATTTTCATTGTTTTAAGCTTGTCATTTATTGGTAGACAATAATTAGCTCAAAGAGGCAGTCTGCTGACAAGCATGCAGCTCACAACTGAGTCATCCTCTCCATCAACAGCCTGCCCTCCCAGCACCACCATTTTCAGGAAGGCAAATTTCTCTCTTCTTGTTCCAAAATGAGCTCATCCCTGGACCACTTTAAAGACCTCTCTCTCTTTCTCCATCTCTCTTTCTCCATCTCTCTTTCTCTCCCTCTAACTCAGGATTTCCTGGATGGAGCTGAGGATCACAGCACGGAGAAAGCCAAACTCTATATTCCCAACTGTGGGACAGTTGGGAATCAGAGCGTCAGGACTGGGTCCTTTCAGGTACTCTAAGTTATGGGCGGGAGTGCTAGTAATACCATCTTAGGAGAGCAGGCCTGCATCAGGACTGCCCAGGGCAAAGTGAAAGTGTTAGTCACTCAGTTGTGTCTGACTCTTTGTGACCCCATGGACTATGGTCCTCCAGTTTCCTCTGTCTATGGAATTCTCCAGGCAAGAATACTGGAGTGGTTGCCATTCCCTTCTCCAAGGGATCTTCCTGACCCAGGGATCAAGCCCACATATCCTGAACTGCAGGCAGATTCTTTACCATCTGAGCTACCAGGGAAACCATCACCCAGGGCAAAACAAGGTGTATAGACATTCTGCTAAGTAGCCTTTCCCAACCCCCCTGCTTTAACTCTTACTGTTCACTGCCCTTGGATGTCCCTCCTCTTTGATCCAGCCCAGGCCAAAAGCCCCCTCTTCCATGAAGACTTCCTGTCCTTGGTTGACTCCAGTCCAGGGATGTCTCAATCTTCAATTTGCCTAACACTTGGCCTCTTGAAATACTGAGGTCCCTTTCATTTTGCTAGAGACAGAAACCCAACTCAAACCAGCTTAATCAAAAAGAAAAGAATAGAGCTATCACCTGGGTCATTAACTGGAACATTCTGAGTACTGGTTTAGGTGCTGCTTGATCAAATAAGAATTGGAATCTCTCTTTCTCGTGAACTCCTGGCTCTGTTCTCCAAATGTACTGGCTTCAATTTCAGGATCTCTACTTTGGAAAATCAGGGCTGTGCAACATTGAGACCTTATGCCCACTGAGTAGCAGCTGTGCTCTTTGGGTGGGACACACATTTTCTTTCTCCTTGTGAAGAGGAGACCTTGTGAACAGGACCCTGGGGTCCTTCCCCATGTGTCTTCTGCCTGCCTTTTGTCTGGGGAAAAGCTTTAATCAAAAAATAAGTTTAATCAGAGAAATGAGAACACGCAGAAACGAAAACAGCCAAAAAGGAGACCAAATCATGCTTATGTACTCAGTCAAGGACATTTAGTTCCTCCTCAAGGGCTGTAGATAATATTCTGAACCATCTCCTGTGAACTGTCTTGTCCATACTGAAACTCCCATCAGGTGGGAGAAGTTAACTACATGATGACCAGACTGTAGCCATGATACAAGCTGCCACTTCTAAGAACTGGCCACAAAGAAATGGAAACAACCCTGAAACTGAAGATTACCTATGAAACCACCAAGACGACCCATCTGAAGATGACAGTCAGAGTTGATTGTGCTGTTTCTTCATGTAGCCCACTCTCTCAGCTGGTAAAATCTCTCAGCTCCTGTTTGTCAGTGGTGGGGGAAACAGACCTTAGACAGACTTCCAGCCCTGCCCCCAGTTACTGGCATCTGAGATAAAGCAAACTTTCCTTTCTGCCAACCTGATCTGTATATTGGCTTTTGGGCAGCAAGGAGCCAGAGTCCACATCTTTCAGTAAGAGTTATAATCCCTGACCCTCCTTTTGGGAAAGCTGGGTGGGAAGGATGTGGCAGAGGAAGGGTTAATGGGCCAAGCAGGCATGGAGAACAGATATAAGCCATGCCAACCCACCCTTCTGCTGAAAATACAGCTCATTGGGCTGAAAAGAGTGTTTTGGCAAGAAAGCAGGAAACACATGCCTCTGAAGTCCTCTCCATGACCAGTCGTCCTCATTCCTTCTCTGTCCAACCAAGGGAGGTAATTGCCCTTAGACGGCTCCCTTTCTTGACGCCAGCAGAGAGCAGTGGAATCAACTGTTTCATTGACACTAATATTCTTCTCCTGCCCGTGCCCTGGTCTTTTTCTTTGCCAGGAAAGAAGGCAGGAGGCACATTCAAATCAAGCTCGCTGTGCTTAATGAGATTTAATCTCACAGAACGATCAGTATTTTTGGCAGAGATGTCCTTAGATCATGATACCCTTTGTTTGTCTTTGAGAAAACAGTGTGATTCCTAAGGCTTCCAGAGCCAGTACTGTTCGTGTGTGTGTGTGTGTGTGTGTGTGTGCGCGCGCGTGCACATAGGCATGTGTGTGGCAGGCAGTGCCTGTTTCTTTTTCCTTTTTTGGAACTTCTTCCTCTTTAACTACAACTAAGCGCATTTTCCTCAAAAATAGCTGGAAAGATGAAAGGTTGTGTCTGACTGACTTATGATCATTAGCAAAATGATCATTTTCTCTCTCGTTGTACATTTTAACTTCCTGAGACCCACTTAGTGGATACGTTCAGGATTAAAAATGTCATGTTCAGGTCGTTCACCCTTGAGTTTCAGCCACGGGACCAGAGAAATAGTGTCTTTCTCTGCTCCTGTTTCACATCCCTTCCATAGAGATAAGCATGAACCTTCTCATGGAACTTTCTAGAGGATACAATGGTGAATGTTTGTCCACATGGAGCCTGGAGATGACAAGACACAGGGTTCTTCATCCAGCAGCCAAGACTCTGAAGTCAGAGTCTCTTTCCTATATGGGTTCTGCACCCCTGACATTCATGTTATCTCCACCAAAACCACCCTTACATTCCTTTCCACCAGTGTACTGGGCTCTTTGTCCATATTCTTCCTTCCATCTGAAATGACACTTCCATTCTTTTACTAGCAACTTTCTTATCATTCTTTTTGGAGGAGGGTATAGTTGCTTCACAATGTTTTACAACAAAGCGAATCAGCTACATGCACACATGTATCCCCTCCCTCTTGAACTTCCCTCCCTCCCCACCTTACCTGCCGAGGTCATCACAGAGCAACGAGCTGAGCTTCCTATGCTGTGTAGCAGGTTCTCACTAGCTATCTGTTTTACACATGGCAGTGTATACATGTCAATCCTAGTCTCCCAGTTCATCCCACTCTCCCCATCACCTCCACCCAGGCCCACGTGTCGATTCTCTACATCTGCATCTCTATTCCTGCCCTGCAATAGGTTTAGTTTAGGTATAGGTTTAGGTATACCTGCAACAGTTATAGCTTCATCTGTACCATTTTTCTAGATTCCATATATATGTGTTAGTATACAGTATTTGTTTCTTTCTTTCTGACTTACTTCACTCCGTATGACAAACTCTAGGTCCATCCATATCTCTACAGATGATCCAATTTCATCCCTTTTTATGGCTGAGTACTATTCCATTGTGTATATATATATCACATTTTCCTTATCCATTCATCTGTCAATGGCCATTTAGGTTGCTTCCATACCCTGGCTATTGTAAATAGTGTATTCTTAAGGCACAGTTTAAGTAACCCCTTCCAGGAAATTATATGTAATAGTCCAACTTCTTTGGTTGCAAGTGTCAGAAACCCAATAGAAAAGTCTCAGACCAAAGAGGGAGTTTATAGGTTCATGATACCATATGTCAAAAGGGGACTGGGTGGGGCTGAGACTGGGGGATGTATGAAGCAAGGACTGGGGATGTGCCCCAACTGTTTATTGGCCTTTCCAAGAAACCTCTCTGTTCCACATCCTTACTCCACACATCATTCTACCAGGGTCTATAAACATGGCCGCTAACACTCCAAATCCCACCTTCCGCCCTCACTGTACGAAATGGGGCAATGAAAAAAACAGTCTCCCTTATCCCCCTTCTCTGACTAGCACCCAAGGGGTCAAGGACTTCTTAAGGTCGAGAGTCATTTCTGATTCAGTTTGGTACCTTTGTGTCAAGCAGAGAAACCAGCAGTTGTAATAATAGAAAACCTGCTGATTAAGTGAATGAATCCTGTCAAAATCATGGTGTGACTGGATAAAATTAGTCAAATGAGAAAAAATAAAGCTAACTAAAATGTGCTTTTTGTTTCTTGTGGACTGAGACATTGCGTTAATTCATCTGTCATGTTCTCAGTGTCTTATTTTTTTTTAACATTTATTTATTTATTTGCGTGTGCCAGGTCTTAGTTGTAGTATGTGGGATCTAGTTGCCTGACCAAGGGTCAAACTCAGCCCCCTGCATTGGGAGCATGGAATCTTAGCCACTGTACCACCAGAGAAGTCCCCCCACTGGTTTATTATTGTCAATCCTAAACCCTCCCTTGTGCATAGTTGTCTGGTCATATAAGAAGAGCTGCCACAAAATCCCATCCAGTTCACACACTTCCCTCCAAGTAGTTGGGTCATCCCTGTTTTTCTGGACTTGGCGGCACAGACTCAGAGATGCTGGACTCGGCCAGACCTGATGTGACTCCTGCTCAGAAATTCTTTCTCCTCGAGCATCCCTCACCTAGTGAATTACCACACCCAGAAATGTGAAACCATCCTTTCTTCTCCACCATGTGCTGGGGTGTAGAGTGGTGTCACCACGTCCCCAGATCTCGGTGGTGGCCTCCCACTCGTCCACCTGCTTCCAGTCCACCTTCCCTCCCGTCTGTCCTCCAGGTGAGGGTTGACACCTGAATGAGAGCTTGCCACGCCTCCCATCTCTGCCCTCTGCTCAGCGTCCTCTTACTACAACATGAAAGGTTTTCCTGACTATCCTTGCCCCTGCCTGCTCTCACTGACTCCAGGTTGTCCCTTCTTTGTTGTATTGTTTCCTTCCCATCTGTCTTTCCTGTTGGAGGCTTCATTTCAGTACGTGGGTTCACTGATGCCTGTTCATCTTAAAAAGATGGGGAATGGAATAGCCACCCAGAAGCTCTGGGTCTGTGGTCAGAACTTGCCAATTGGGTGGCTTTCCAGACTGGGCTGGCTCATTTCAGGATCAAGGTCAGTATTTGTAATTTTCAGTTTGTTGGTTAAGGCTTGTCAGTCTCCCTGGAGACACACCTAGCCTGGAGGGAGGCAAGGAGAGAGGCGGGGAGCCTGACTGCCTGCTTTCTGGATCTGAGCTCCAGGAAGGCACTGGGGTGTCCTCACTGGAGGGGAAGTTGACTTTTCTCTACTTCCTATTTTGACTCCAAGTTTCCCTGCATAAGATGGCCTGCGGTTTAAATTTACCATTAGTTTCCTCTTTCCATAAAGTGATTCCAAGCCTCTTTCTCATGGGTGGGAGAGGCAGCTTCCTAGTTGCTGGGGAGGGGAGGGAATATTATCTTAAGATTCTAGAGACTCTAATGGAATTCTCCTGTTTTCAGATGCACACATGTCTCCATTTTTAATTGCCCGAAAACCTGAGACTTTGGGGGACTCTGCTGGATAAACTTCATTTCTTCTGGATTGCCCCACTGTTGAGTTCAGTTTCAGCTGCCTCTGGCTGGGACCTGAAACCCTGAACGAATGTTATCTTAGAGCGACAGATACAAAGTGTGTGTGCTCAGTCATTAAGTGGTGTCTGACTCTTTGTGACCCCATGGAATGTCACCCACCAGGTTCCTCTGTCCTAACTATAAGAGACTAAAACTAACTGCATTGCACGCACATTTGGGGCAAATTAACAACAAGATACAAAAAGGTCAAAACCCAGCCTCCACTTCTGAGGCTCCAGGAGCAAAAGCATGACCCTGGGCATGCCCCCTGCACACAGCATCACCAAAGGAGTGGGCAGACCACCTAAGCCACTCCTCTGGCCCAACTCACCATGATGTCACTACCCTTAAACCATTTAAGAAACTATTCCCCGCCACACCCTTCCCTGCTTCTGGGAGCAAGCAAGGGAACCTGTTACTTGTTCTCACTCTCTTGATCTGCAGCCCGAGTCCTGGTAAAGCCTTGCCCGAATTTCTCATCTGACACTTCATCAATTTCTATTGTGTCCAAGAACCCTGGTGGGTAATACCTCTTGCCTATCAGTTTTTCAGCTTTCAAATTTTGCTATTGCCACACTTTTACTTTGCTTTTTCCTCATGGGCTTATGTCACCTCCTACTGTCTTTTCAAAATGACTGTAATGTTAATGGTATTTCCAAAGAAAGTGAAGTGAAGCAATACAAATAGTCGAGTATGTTTAATAGGAACCTGTGCATGCCAAGTCGTTTCAGTCGTGTCCAACTCTTTGCTACCCTATGGACTGTAGCCCACCAGGCTCCTCTGTGCATGGGATTCTCCAGGCAAGAACACTGGAGTGGGTTGCAATGCCCTCCTCCAGGGATCAAACCAACGTCTCATACATCTCCTGCACTGGCAGGCAGGTTCTTTACTACTAGCATCATCTAGGAAGGCTGACAGGAACCTATACCACCTTTTCATGTGGACACATGGATTAGACAGAGAGGACAATCATGTTGGCAGTTAGATGTTGCCCTGTAGACAGAGGTCTGCTTCTCTGGCTCTAAGGCAAGAGCTGCCTCAGCAGGTAATCTAGGGAGGTGATTCTGAGTGCCAATTAGCCAGGCCACCTTGGGCAGGTTGCTTAGCCTACTGGGATTTGAGTTTCTCCATCTGTAAAATGAGGACAATCACAGTATTTTCTACCAAGTTGAGCCATTGTGAGGATTACATAATTAGCAAATGGGAATCAACCTCTGTGACAAAATTAGGCATCTAGAAAATGCCAATTTTGTGTCTATTATCATTATTATTATTACCACTATTATTATTCACGCACATGCCTGGTTTGTTGCCCACAATCTCATCAAGAGGGGCAACACTGCATTAAAAAGAATAAAAGAATGCCATTTACAGCATCATGGATGGACCTTGAGACTGGCATACTGAGTGAAGTAAGTCAGACAGAGAAGGAGAAATATTGTATGACATCCCTTAGATGTGGAATCTAAAAAGAAATGATACAAATAAACTTAGAAAACAGAAACAGACTCACAGACATAGAGAATGAACTTCTGGTTGGGAAGGAGTGGGGAAGGGATAGCTAGGGAGTTTGGGATGGACATGTACACAGTGCTCTATTTAAAATGGATAACCAACAAGAAACTCCTGTATGGCACGTGGGACTCCACTCAGTGTTATGTGGTAGTGTTGAAGGGAGGGGAGTTGGGGAAGAACGGATGCATGTATACGTATGGCTGAGTCCCTTTGCTGTCCACCTGAAACAACACAGCATTGTTTGTTAATCAGCTATACCCCAATATAAAATAAAAAGTTTTTTAAAAAAAAAAAAAGATGAGAAAGGCTGAGTTGGGGGTCCATATAATCCTAGTTGGTCTCTCCTCTTTTCCAACCCATTTCTTCCTTCCGGCTGTTGCAGACATGAGTTAGGAGAGCAATGTCTGTTTTTATGGTCTTGTTTCTTCTGGTTGGTGTCACACCATTAAGTCAAACGTACATCCTGGCCTTTAGAAATTCGGCATGGCCAGAGCTTTAATACCTGTCCAGGTGGATAAGGGCAAGAGCAGTCAAGAAGATGGTACAAAGTTAGATCCCCTTCCCATTAGCTCAGGAAGAAAAATGACAGGAGCCAATTGCTGCCAGTCAAAAGGGCTGTTAGCATTTCCTTTATTTTATTTTAGAGGTATTTTGGTCCTTTCTTAACTGCTATTCAGTCAGCTAGCTGGATGTTTTGTAGGTAACAATCTTTCAAGTCTTCCTCGGTTGTCTGGAACCAGACAAGGGAGTGACCACCAATCACCATTGGATTGAAAGGGTCCAGTGGCTGGATTGCATTAAATGATCCATTTGACATTTAAGAGTACCACTGATATTACTCATCAGTTTGTGCTCCTGCTAAAACTTTGTCACTTAAACATTATCAGGTCCCTTGTCTTTTGCTAAATGTCAACCTACTTAGGACTGAAATTTAAATAGGAAAATTCTTTGTAGCATGTACCATGAGTTTTTGTTTTTCATTCCTTCTCTCATCTAAATATTTATCCATCCATGCATCCAGTTATCCATCCTTCCATCCATCCATCCATCCATCATTTCAACAGTCTGCACCCATGTGCCCTTAGTTTTATCACTTTCTCCTCTCTGGGAGATACTTGGATAAAACTGGCCTCAAGGGGCAACTTAGTCAAGCAGTCACATGCACAGTTCCAACACTTCTGTGTGAGCAGTGTAGTGTTACAGAGGATTAACAGCACAAAATAGCCATAGACCATCCATAAATGATGGAGCCTGGCTGTGTCTCAATAAAACTTTATTTATAAACACTGAAATGTCAGTGTCATATTACTTTCAAACATCATAAAATACTATCTTCTTTTGATTTAAATTCACAATGTAAAGAAAAATTCACTCTTAGGTTCTGGGTCATACAGATATAGGTGGAAGATTGGATTGGGCCTTCAGACTACAGTTTACTGATCAGTGGCCGAATCCATACAAGCATATTCTGAGTTCCTGCAACTGAGCTGCGGACCAGCCATCACCTGTTGAGGGTAGGCATTCTGTCTTTCATTAACAAAAGCTAATATATATGGAGAAATCAATCTGTTTTAACTTAACCTAATGTGTTCATCAAATGCTCCTCTCTCTTTATTATCTAATACAGAAGTGCAGGCAATAAAATTCTATACTGGCTCCATTAGGAAACCAAAGAATTAAACAATTAGGCAATCAGTGGAATAATGAAAACCTTTTCCATTAGGTTTTTGCCCACCAAGAGAGGGTTGGGCTTTCGTAATTCAAATGCCCTCTGCAAATGTCATTGCTTGGAGCTAAAAGCATCTACCCATATGAATGCAGGCAGGATATGGGGAGCAGTGTGGGGTCACCCTCAGTGTTCTAGAAAATTGATGAGTGTGTGGCAGCCCAGGGATGCCATCAAGCAATTTCATTGTTCATCAGACTCTTTCATTTTCATCATCTCTGAAAACTTCTCTGAAATTCCCTCTCAAACTGTCCCTAAAGAGGAGCTGACAGACCACGTGTTGCTCTGGCTCACCATTTGCTGTCACTTCTTCTGAAAATATTTTTTTTCTCATTATAGTATCCTTACTGTGAGAACAGGAGATGCCTGTTGCTAGGGCAACCCTTTGTGATGCTTCAGCGTCTGTCTCAGTGCAGACTCTCTGCTCTGTGGTTAAGATAACATACAAATCTTAGCCCCCCTGCTTTCTGCCACAGATTCTCCCAATATTTTCCTGAATGATACATAGTTTCCTGCCCCCAGCCCCTCATTCCCTGATGCAACACTTCTTATTTTAAAAGAAAACTCAAAATATCTTCTATAGAGCTATACTTCTACAAAAATAACCACCAAACCCCCTTTATAGGCTCATTCTACACAACAATACACTTCCTCAGCTTCAGTCTGATTAGATTGACCTTCTGGTCAATACTCCCCTTTATATCAAGGGAGGAAATGATCCCACATCTGAGGCTGCCAGCTTTATGAGGAAGTTGACATTAGAGATAAATAATGGAAAATGTAGTAATAATAAAAATAGCAGCAAGCACTTATACCACATTTACTGCAGACCAGGCATCTAAATACTTTATTCACCAACTTTATTTTTATCTCCATTTTACAGATGAGTGAATTGAGGGATAAGGAAGGATGTTCAAGATATGAGGAAGAGTTGGAACAAAACAAGGTGCAAAAGTCAGAATATTTTGATGAACAATTATTTTTAATCCAGGTAAATTGGAAGTATGTAGTGATGAGAAGAATATTGAAGGTCATGCATTGGGAGCCTTGAATAATGAATGAGGTGGTGATTTATTTTTCCAGTCAGTTCAGTTCAGTCGCTCAGTCATGTCTGACTCTTTGCAGCCCCATGGACTGAAGCACACCAGGCTTCCCTGACCTTCACCAGCTCCCAGAGCTTGCTCAAACTCATGTCCATCAAGTCCGTGATGCATCCAACCATCTCATCCTTTGTCCTCCCCTTTTCCTCCTGCCTTCAATCTTTCCCAGCAACAGGGTCTTTTACGAAGAGTCAGTTCTTCACATCAGGTGGCCAAAGTATTGAAGCTTTAGCTTCAGCATCAGTCCTTCCAATGAATATTCAGGACTGATTTCCTTTAGGATGGACTGCTTGGATCTCCTTGTAGTCCAAAGGACTCTCAAGAGTTTTCTCCAGCACCACAGTTCAAAAGCATCAATTCTTTGGCCCTCAGCTTTCTTTATAATCCAACTCTCACATCCATACATGACTACTGGAAAAACCATAGATTTAACTGGATGGACCTTTGTCAGCAAAGTGATGTCTTTGCTTTTTAATATGCTGTTTAGGTTAGTCATAGATTTATTTTTTACTCTTCTGATTTTTCTCTCCTGGATTTCATAACCTAATTTTCAGGTCATAAAATATCAGTCTTACTTATAGGTTTACCGTCCTGTACTTTGCCATCAAATGTTGAGACTTCTCTTCAATGCCAAGCCTAAAATCCCATCTCCTGTGTACTTTATCTCTAGAAAATCCAACCCTCTGTGTGGGCCAAGTTTTATCTGCTCAAACAACCTCATTTCTTTTTTTTTCCAGGAAACACATCTCTTTTGATACATATTCGCTCATTAGCATGATGTTGGATTAATAAAGAATTGTTAAATAAGTAAATAAATAGCTTATTGCTCAACTAAGTAAAACCTTATTTTAAAAATAACCTTCTTTCCACCCTAGAATAGACTTCTGCTTCTTAATAGCAATGTTTTCCCTCACAAATATTAGAAAGACTTCCTAACTCACAAGCTTATACCTAAATTCACCTATGAAAGTGAAAGTGTTAGTCTTTCTGTCATGTCCAACTCTTTGGGATCCCATGGACTGTAGCCTGCCAGGCTCCTCTGTCAATGGGAATTCTCCAGGCAAAAATATTGGAGTGGGTAGTCTTTCCCTTCTGCAGGGGATCTTCCTAACCCAGGGATCGAACCCAGGTCTCCTGCATTGCAGGCAGATTCTTTACCATCTGAGCCACCAGGGAAGCCCCTATATTTCCTCCTAATAGTTTGAAGATGATGATGATGAAGATGATTATTTATTGAGCATTTATTTATTGAGCTCTAATATTTATTGAGCTCTTACTATAAGCTAAGCCACATGGTCCATTCAATTTCTATAATACCTCTGCAATACAGGTAGTATTATATCCATTTTATAGAGCATGAACTAAGGTTTACAGTTTTTGAGAGTATAATTGCTTTACAATGTTGTGTGAGTTTCTTCTGTACAATGAAATAAATCAGCCATATGCATACATATATCCCCTCTCTCTGGAACCTCCCTGCCACCCACCCCATCCCACCCCTCTATGTCATCAGACAGCACTGAGCTGAGCTCCCTGTGCTATACAGCAGGTTCCCACTAGCTATCTATTTTACACATGGTATATATATCACACAGTGTATATATCAATCCTAATCTCCCAATTCATCCCACCCCCCTTCCCCCTCTGCGTCCACATGTTCATTCTCTACATCTGCAGCTCTTCCTGCTGTGCAAATGGGTTCAACTGTACCATGTTTCTAGATTTTACACATAGGCATTATTATACGATATTTGTCTTCTCTTTCTGACTTACTTCACTCTGTGTGATAGACTCTAGGTCCATCCAAATCTTTACAGATGGCCCAATTTCATTCCTTTTTATGGCTGAGTAATATTTCCTTGTGTATATGTACCACATCTTTATTCATTCCTCTGTTAATGACCATTTAGGTTGCTTCTACGTCCTGGCTATTGTAAATAGTACTGCAAAGAACACTGCTGGCTGATGGGAATGTAACTTGATACAACCACTATGGAGAACGGTATGAATATCCTTTCAAAAACTAAAAATAGAACTACCATATTGTTACCGAGTCTAAGCTCACTCAGCTCACCACAGGATAGGCCAATTCAAGAGGGATGAGGTGTTTTTCTTTGAAAAAATGGCTCATCCAGAAGTTTGCAGACTGTCTCCAAATCACCATTTTGTCTGGGTTTGGATACCAGGTTCTTTTATAGATCATAGATGGGGGGAGGTAAGGAAACAAAGTTAAAAGGCTATTAATTTTCCACATATCTCCTAGAATGGCAAGCCTCAGGCAGCAGGGGTGGGGGTGGGGGTGGTGTTCGTTTCTTCCTTTCGGCAATCTACAGGTGGACACAGTTCTGAACAGAAGCATTTTAGTTTAACAGGCAGAGCGGCAGGATTCTCTGAGTCAAGCAATTATGCTTGATTATAACAAAAGCAGTGGAAAGCAAGTCAAAAAAACACTTCCAACATGGTGTCAGAATTGACTTCTCTCCGTAACTTCTCTCTATAACCCAGCAATCCCACCCTGGGCATAAACCCTGTGTACCTACATGTGGGTTGAGTCACTTGAATCCTGTCTGACTCTTTGCAATCCTATAGACTGTAGCCCACCAGGCTGCTCTGTCCATGGGATTCTCCAGGCAAGACTATTGGAGTGGGTTGCCATTCCCTCCTCCAAGGGATTTTCCCGATCCAAGGATCAAATCCCTGTCTCCTGCGGCTCCTGCATTGCTGGTGGATTCTTTACCACGGAGCTGCCACCAGCGAAGCCCATAAACCCTGAGGAAACCATAACTCAAAAAGCCTTACATTTTTTAAGGACCTGAACCAAGTTCACAAACAAGATCAGCCAAGTCATGGAGTCAGGATCCTGAGACAATGTGACCCCAAAGGCTGGGCTGATGTGCTAAACATTCTGCCTATTGATTTTTCCAATCATCTATCAAAGGGGTGAGTGTGAGTTCCATAATCAGTGCCTCTTAGTCTCTTCCCTTCTGTTGCCTTCAGTACCTTTTCCTCCATTGTCGCTGCCATTTCTAAATTTGAGTTCCTATGACAAACAGCAGGTTTGTTGATCCTTCTCTCCCTTTGCTTATATCACACACAAACAGATATATTCACTGGGTATGCGAAGATCCCTCTTATATCAGGATGGTGATGACAGCAACAGGGAAAAAAATTTTAACATCAACTTCCCATATCTTCCAATGAAGTTATTCCATTTCCAGAAATGCCTTTCATAACATACAGCAATGGTCTTTGGGCCAGCAGCATCTTGTCTAAAGTACAAATTCTCAGGTCCTAGACCCACCACATCAGAAACTCTGGAATCTTTGCTTTTACAAGACTTCCAGTTGATTCTTTTTTCACTTTTTTAAAAAGATTTTTTTATGCAGACCATATTTAAAGTCATTATTGAATCTGTTATAATATTGCTTCTGGTTTATGTTTTGGTTTTTTGGCCCTGAGGTATGTAGGATCTTAGCTCCCCAACCAGGGCTCAAACCCATACCTCCTGAGTTGGAAGGTGAAGTCTTAACCACTGGACCATCAGGGAAGTCCCTTCTAGGTGATTCTGATATTGCTAACAATTAACCTGTAATATCGTCATCAATGAATCATTAAAATAACAGCATAATAGCAAGCATCTTATGGGCTATTCCTCTACAGAAGCATCTATAAACAAGTTCAAAGAAGGCAGCAACCTCTGGGGAATCCTGTACCCTGTTGATCTCAGATGCGCTGTTGTTTTCAGCTGGCATCTCCTGCTTGTGTATATAAGGGGTGAACCCTTGCCTTGAGCACACTAAATTAAAAGGAGTGCTATAATGAATTCCTCGCACACACAGACATGGCATTTGCAGGTAAGTCACTAACCACACATGTCCTGATCATGTTCATTTATTTCAAATGAATTCTCTTCTCATTTATCATCTGGTAAAAAGGGCCCTGGCTAATGAGGGCTGGAGCTGGGTGGGAAGAGAAGATGAAGGAGAACAGAGCAGATGTTTTCGCAGTGTTACTAACAGACTTGAAAACCAACAGGGTGAAAGATTGCCTTTCAATGTGCTCTTTCCGCCGAGTCTTGAGTTGTGGACAGCATCCTGGGGCATCCACGGAGGCGCTCCTTCCAAAGAATTTCTGGATGCTGTTGACTGGCTGTGTTGAATTTGGGTTGGTCCTAAACAGAAGTCTGGGCTTCCCAGGTGTGGCACAGTGGTGAAAACTCCACCCGCCAATGCAGGAGATGCAAGAGATGCAAGTTCAATCCCTGGGTAGGGAAGATTCCCCTGGAGTAGAAAATGGCAACCCGCTTGAGTATTCTTGCCTGGAGAATCCCATGGACAGAGGAGCCTGGTCGGCTGTAGTCCATGGACTTGCAAACTCCAACACAATCGAGCACATACATACACACACAAACAGAAGTCTCAGACTGCTCTTTGATTTTCCTGGCCTTTCATGAATGTGAATGACTAGAACAACCCACCGCCTTGTTTTCTCTTTTGTTTATACTCCGCCACATTCTAAATAGGCTATAATCTTTGGAGCTCTTGTCTGCAGGAAGAAAGTTAAACAAAAACACACTGTCCCTAAAGAGCAATTGTTCTCTGGTCACTCATCTCCCTGCAGGGACCAAATTGTTTTGTAATTTTTCATTAGGCAGCCACTAATTAGCAACCAGCAATTAGCCATCATTTTCATTATAAGCTGCTCCCCCAGTAAGGACTTAAAATACAGTTAAAATGGAAGCAATCAGACTGGAGGATTACCACGGAAAGACAAAAGAGCTGAGAAAGGACGCTCACCCCAAAGTCACTATTGTATACAGAGAGAAGTTTGCATAATTAAAAGACAAAGTTGGTGTGTCGCCTATCATCTATGCTACCAAGAGGTGAATGCGTCTTTTTAAAATTCAACTCCAATTTTAAAAATCAATAGGTGGTTATACTCTTGAGAAAAAATAGAATAATTTCTCATATTTGAATACATAAATGAGCAATGTTGGCTTTACATCTGTTTGGAGTCAGGAATGCATTTTCTTAACCTGATATCAGAATGGTTTCACTATCCTATCAGGACTCTGGTCATGTAAACTTTTAGGAAATAAATACTATTTCAACATTTCAAGAAATAGGCTTGGGAATCTGATATTTGCATATAAATAGGTAATAACTCAGATCCCAACTACAAGAAGAAAATGATTTCAACAATTTAATCATTCCTGGTAAATCTGCTATTACAAATGTCCTTGTCGTGTTATTTTTAAATGGAAGTTAATTGCTGAAATTCCTTTTGAAACAAAAGTGAAACAAGGGCTTCCAAGACACATCAATGGCATGATGCAATGAAACCACACAGAATTCATTTTTCCCCCAAGTTTCAGCCACATGAAAAGAACATGTGTGATGATCATTTCCCATCACTTGGTTTGACTGCTTTCACCTGGAGTCATAGATTTCCACATTCATGGTTTTGGAAATCCAGACAGCACAGCAACCAGTCCACCCAATTCGGCTCCCTCCTTTAGAATAACTTGTGTATGTGTGTGTGCGTTCAATCATGGCCAACTCTTTGCAATCTCATGGACTGTAGTCCTGCCAGGCTTCTCTGTCTATGAAATTGTCCAGGCAAGAATACTGGAATGGATTGCCATTTCCTACCCCAGGGGATCTTCCCAACTCAGGGATCGAACCTGAGTCTCTTGCATCACTTGCATTGGCAGGTGAATTCCTTACCACTGTGCCACCTGGGATAACTATTAACTGTGTCCTTTCAAAGTGTCTCTGGGCTGGTATCTGTGTCATTTCCAGCATTTAAAGACTTTTAAGCAGAGAAGGACTTCCTTGTTTATCAATATCAGAAGACCAAACTAGATTCCTGGAGCTTGCTCAATCCAGAATAAAAGGAAATTCTCTGACCCTCAGACCATCATGGCTGCTGTTTCCAGGTGTCCCCAACCTACATCCACTCAGAGGTATCAGCTTCCTCCCTTTATGCCAAGCTGGGGCCAGACATATTGTATCCACCCAGCCTGGTGAGGTCCCCAGTTGCCTCCAGCTTTTCAGGATGATGTCCTTGAGTAACAAGATACACAACCCTAACCAAACATCCTAGTTTGTGAGGACTCTATTTTAGCACAGAAGGTCTCACTTCCTGGGAACCCCTCAGTCCTGGCTAACCCAGAACAGCTGCTCCCCTAAATCATACCTTTTTATCCTCCTCCAAACTGGGTCAGTTGGCTTAGTAACCCTCTAGTTGGGCTACCTGCTCCCCTCCACATCAATAGCGCACCTAGAACTATCTCTTCTCAGGAAAATTCAGCTACCTAGCCTTCAGACTTTTGAAATCCAAGCTTTCTCTATCCTCTGACATATGGAAAATGTGTATTTCTAGGAGAGAAATCTACAGTGTGAGCGTTTTCCTTGAAAGGGGAATAAAAAGACATCTTCCATCCTTTGTAAGTGCTTTCAGCCCTGAGTATATGTTAGAATTATCTATGGAACTTGAAGAACTCTCTTACGCCTGGACCCCACTCCTGGTCAATTCAATAAGAATCTATGATGTGTGACCTGGTCATCAATAGGACTAAAATCCATTTGTCAGAAGGCAGTGGAGAAAAAGTTTTGCTTTATTTCAGTTATAAGATGTTCAATAAATTAATACAAGTGGACATCTATGTCTATAAGCTGTGAGCCTTAAAGTCTCAACTACTGACCCATGAAGGTCACAAAAATACAGCTCAAGTAAAACTAAAAGTTTCCTACATGCTGAAATTTGCTGACAGTGAAAATTTCTTGATTCATCTCCCTTTCAGATCAGATCAGATCGGATCAGTCACGCAGTCCTGTCTGACTCTTTGCGACCCCATGAATCGCAGCACACCAGGCCTCCCTGTCCATCGCCAGCTCCCGGAGTTCACTCAGACTGATGTCCATCGACTCAGTGATGCCATCCAGCCATCTCATCCTCTGTCATCCCCTTCTCCTCCTGCCCCCAATCCCTCCCAGCATCAGAGTCTTTTCCAATGAGTCAACTCTTCGCATGAGGTGGCCAAAGTACTGGAGTTTCAGATCATCATTCCCTCCAAAGAAATCCCAGGGCTGATCTTCAGAATGGACTGGTTGGATCTCCTTGCAGTCCAAGGGACTCTCAAGAGTCTTCTCCAACACCACAGTTCAAAAGCATCAATTCTTCGGTTCTCAGCCTTCTTCACAGTCCAATTCTCACATCCATACATGACCACAGGAAAAACCATAGCCTTGACTAGATGGACCTTTGTTGGCAAAGTAATGTCTCTGCTTTTGAATATGCTACCTAGGTTGGTCATAACTTTCCTTCCAAGGAGTAAGCCTCTTTTAATTTCATGGCTGCAGTCACCATCTGCAGTGACTTTGGAGCCCAGAAAAATAAAGTCTGACACTGTTTCCACTGTTTCCCCATCTATTTGCCATGAAGTGATGGGACCAGATGCCATGATCTTCATTTTCTGAATGTTGAGCTTTAAGCCAACTTTTTCACTCTCCACTTTCACTTTCATCAAGAGGCTTTTGAGTTCCTCTTCACTTCCTGCCATAAGGGTGGTGTCATCTGCATATCTGAGGTTATTGATATTTCTCCCAGCAATCTTGATTCCAGCTTGTGCTTCTTCCAGTCCAGCATTTCTCATGATGTACTCTGTATAGAAGTTAAATAAGCAGGGTCACAATATACAGCCTTGACGTACTCCTTTTCCTATTTGGAACCAGTCTGTTGTTCCATGTCCAGTTCTAACTATCTCCCTTTAGGTACTCCAATTCTCCTCTTTTATATTTTTGATTGAAGTATAACAGTTATCACAGAAGTTTCAGGTGTACAACAGGGTGATTCAAATTTTTTTAAGTTATATTCCATTTATAATTATTGTAAAATATTGGCTGTATTCCTTGCATTGTATAATATATCCTTGTAGCTTATTTATTTTATACATAGTAGTTCCTCTGACCCCTGTAAATACTAAATATAAAATCCAGTGCTTCACAGACTGGGGCCAACAAACCTACAATCTCAAGATTTGGGGGCAGAAAGATGCTCATTCTTCCGCATCCTCCCCTACAACCCAATTGAACTCATATTATTAATATTATTATTGTTTTTAATTTCCTGATCACCTTCAGAACCTTGCTTAGCAAACTGTGACTGTCAGCTCTAAAGAGTTTCTCAAAATTGCACTTTGGTTATGCCAGCTCTCAAGAAGACACAGGAGTGTGTATATTTAAGCATATATTTAACTGTAAATGTAATCATTTATAACCACTTTTAAATGCTCACTCTGGACTCAATCTCAAATGCCATGCTTTTACATTATTTTTCACATATTTATAATTGCCTGGAAGGGTTTCCCAGACAACTAACACTTTTATTGGGCCAGAAAATCTTGATGTGACCTAAATTTTATATAGGGCTCTTTATTTCTGTTGGTGATGCAAAATATCGGAATAATTTAAGATCCTGCTGTGTAGGAGAATCAGAAGAGGTAAATGGCATGATTAGTGCCTTTTTAAATTCTAACTAAATAATTCAAAGAAGTTTGGATAAAATATATGATACAAAATAAAACTACCTGGGAAATGTTCAAGACCATCTATTATTTAGAACCAAAGTATGTGGGTAAGAATATTAATAAGACTGTGCTGATCTGGGTCTGTTCAAATGTGGCCACTAATGAGAACCGGCTTCAGAAGTGTTGAGTCTTGAATTAATAAGTCCTCAGCCAGAAACTCCAGACCAGAGCTTCCTCTTCTAGGACAGTGTGGCTGGAGCCTAGAGGATCCTGAGACCAGGGAAGGCAGACTCCAGCTACGAGAGTGAAATTCCTGCTTTAGATGTGTGTGTGTGTGTGCTAAGTTGCTACAGTCATGTCTGACTTTGCAATCCCATGGGCTGTAGCCAAGCTCCCTTTCCATGGAGATCCTCCAGGCAAGAATACTGGAGTGGGTTGCCATGATCTCCAGGGGATCTTCCCTACCCAGGGATTGAATCCATGTCTCTTATGTCTCCTGCATTGGCAGGCAGGTTCTTTACCACTAGGACCACCTGGGAAGCCCTCTTTTAGATGTACATATGCTAAATGAGGGTTTCCCTGGTAGCTCAGCCAGTAAAGAATCCACCTGCAATGCAAGTAGATCCAGGTTCGATCCCTGGGTCAGAAAGATCCCCTGGAGAAGGAAATGGCAACCCACTCCAGTATTTTTGCCAGGAGAACCCCATGTACAGAGGAGCCTGGTGGGGATATAGTCCATGGGGTTGCAAAGAGTCGAATATAACTTAGGAACCAGACCACCACCACAGTAAATGAAAGCAGTTTTTAAAAAACTAAAAGCAAATTTTTTAAAAATGAGAACATAAATATGAATTTTAACCTTATTTTGTATTTCTTATTTCTTCCAAGTCTATGTGAAGCCTCAAAACTGAAGAGACTTTAATATTTGATGAATGTGTGACACCCTAATATCCCTTCCTGTTCTCAGCCACTGTGTCCAGGGAGGTGGACTCTGGGTGAGACCTCAGGTTTTCTTGATGTGTCACCCAGAGTAAGCTCAAAAAAGGGCCCACACTTCAGTCTTCCTCTTTGGCCTTCTGTCTCTGTTCTGGAATTCCTTTTAAACTGCTATTAATATTAAGGAGACGCCCAAAGGAAGGCAGAACACAATTGATTTGCAAGACACCTAACTGCATTAGGGCTCCAACTCCTCTTAGTTTTTCTGGGACTTTCCCTATTTAAACACTGAAAGCCCCTTGTCCTAGGAAAAAACCCCATCTCAACCACACTAGATGGTTGATTCCCCCCAGGTGTAGAATATTTTTGGCTTCACTTTCTTATATTCAGACACAGAGATCATGCTCACAGAATAGAGTTTCTCCACTTGGAGGATGTGCAGACCAAGAGAATTGAACTTGAGATGCTCAGAGGAAGGCAGCCAACCTGGTTTATCTGCAAAGTCATAGTCAGAGGTCAAACCAGAGTGGGGCTTAAAAACGTGTGAGTTCACAACAGACGCAGAGAATAGGCTTGTGGTTGCCAAGGTGGGAGCGGGGTTGGGGAGCGAAGGATCAGGAGGTTGGGTCAGCAGATACAAATGATTACATGTACAACGGATAAACAGCAAAGTCCTACTGTATAGCACCAAGAACTATATTCTCTGTGAAATGTAGAAATATCCTGTGATAAACCATAATGAAAAAGAATGTGTGTATATATATATATGAATATATATGTATTACTAATCACTTTGCAGGTGTCAATACATTGTAAATCAACTATGCTTCGATTTTAAAAAATATATGAATTCACTGTGGTTGGAGACATTGAAGGAGATGAGGGTCCCCAGTCTTCAAATCAAGAGTCATATTGTGGAACTAAAGGTCACAAATCCTTTTGCTGCTTCTCTAACTGAAAATAAAATCCTGCTTGATCTGAGCCACATCACAATGAGATTTCACAAAGGACCTTTAGCAGGAGAGGAAAGAATATACATTCAGCCGTGTTAACTCAGACCGAGTGCATAATTCAAGGTCTACCCCATTGATTTTGGAGGTACTCTTATAGCTGTCACAAGAGTCAAAAATATTAAAGGGAATCACCAGGAATTATCATTTCCTAGTAATTATGAGAAAAGGTTTGGGGGAAACTTTGTATTTTCTCCTCCCTGTCCTCTGTTTCCAAGCTGCTGGAGAGCAGCAGAGAGCCAGAGGCTTCCCGGATGATGGAAGGGATGCAGTTCACAGCACAAGTGATGCTGAGTTAACTGGTTGGGTGTCTGAGATGGGCTGACAAAATGCAGCATGGAAAATTAGCCTGGTCAAACAGCTACAAAATTTGAGTCACAGCATCATAAAGATGCCAACAGACCAAGGACAATAAATAATGCAAGCAGCCAAGAACAGGCAGGTTAACACATGCACAAACCTGGAAACACCATTCCCTTTCTTAACTTCCTTGTTGCAGTTTTAATTAAGCCACCTCCAAAATAAAAGTCGATGTACTGAAGAGAATGAATCCCCTATAGACAGTGGGGGCAAATGTTAACCCTGAACTGACTTTGTATTTCTTCAAATAAAAAAAGCCTGCAAAGATGGAGAAGCAAGAATAAAGGCCACTGTTCTTCCAAGTAGGAGTCAATTCTTGTTGTCTGTGGTGGTTGTGTTGTGTAAAGTCATTGCAAACATTGAATTAGCAAATCCAAAACTAGCGATTCCAGAGGAAATACAGATATAGATTCCAGGAAGACTCTTTTCATATTTTCATCAGCTGACCAATACATAACATTTTAGAATCTGTGCTTGTGGTTAAAGGCAACATATTTAATACACATTGTTAATTCATTAACTTTGAACTCATGGCCAACTTTAAAACTAAGACAAGGACTCATGTTATTTACTGATACTTCTCTGTAAGGCACATGGCAGCACTTCAGCTCCAAGCACTATTTAGGGTCCATTGTAAACAGGAAATCATCAATCAAAAGGGCAAAAAAAGTGACACCAAGGTGATCATGAAAAGGATGCTTGTTTACAATAAGAGAGCTGGAACAGAAGGCCAAGTGTCACCTTATTTGACTTCAACTGCTGCTGCTGCTAAGTCACTTCAGTCGTGTCTAACTCTGTGCAACTCCATAGACAGCAGCCCACCAGGCTCCTCTGTCCTTGGGATTCCCTACACAATGGTGACTCAGATATTCTGCTGCTCTGCATATGCCCTTGAATGACCCTGAGAGTACTGTGAGTATTGATAATAATAAGTTCCTTGCTGCTAAGTCTGCTAAGTTGCGTCAGTCGTGTCCGACTCTGTGCGACCCCATAGATGGCAGCCCACCAGGCTCCCCCATCCCTGGGATTCTCCAGGCAAGAACACTGGAGTGGGTTGCCATTTCCTTCTCCAATGCATGAAAGTGAAAAGTGAAAGTGAAGTTGCTCAGTCGTGTCCGACTCTTAGCGACCCCATGGACTGCAGCCTACCAGGCTCCTCCGCCTATGGGATTTTCCAGGCAAGGGTACTGGATTGGGGTGCCATTGCCTTCTAAACTTCCCAATTGATTTATGTACCTCTTGTGAAAAATAAAAGGAGGCCTCAATTACAGACAGTCAGGATGGCCTGTAGAGGGAGCTGTAACACTCTACCTCTCATCATCAATTACCCCAAACAGGAAGACATCAGTTACTGATTCCATCAGGAAAGGACACCAGCACTCCCAAACAGGAAGTTTGACTACTCACTACCCAGCAGGATGAAGGAAAACTTCCTTCTTTCTCAACCAGTAGAAAATGCCACAGCTCAGCCAATGAGAAGCTGTCTTCGCCTGAACTACTTTCCTCCAATGGGTTGTCATTTTTTTCCTTACTGATGACTTCCTTTTCTTGTCCCACCCTCCTTACTACAAGTTTTCCTGTTGTGTTACCCCACTCACCTGTCTGTTTGCCAGATGAGATGTTGCCCAGTTCATGAATCATTTAAGAAAGCCAATTAGATCTTCAAATGTACTCAGTTTTATTGTTGTTGTTGTTGTTATATCCTGAACAGTCAAACTTGCTATTTTGGGAAGATTGTGCCAAAACTATAAAAAGACATATATTACGGTCAGAATGCCCTTAGAAAAGAGAGTCCTATACCCCCATCAGTCCTGGAGAGAGCGGACCCTCATCCCCACCTCCAGTTGTGGGCCAAGACCACTTCCTCCTCTCCCTGTTCTCCAAATTTGTCCAGAGATGGACTCTCCACAAGCCAGATTCCTTTGCCTGACACTGCTGAAGACATGCTCCGTCTGTTTCAATTTCTGGTTTGTACTGAAGGGGAAAAAAGTAATCTATTATCTCTTAGGGGAGACAAAGCCATTTGGAGGAAATCTACTTTTCCATGGTCAAAATAGCACTACCGACTCTGGGTGAATTTCAAACAATAATAGTGAAAGGAAGGAAGAGAACAAACAGAAAGAAAAGAAAGGGAGAAGGAAAGAAAGAAAGAGAAATAGAGGAGGGAAGGAAGGAGGTAAATGTTGTGGTCGGTACACTGGTTGGAAAAGAGTTTCCAGACATGAGGCAGAATGAGAGGAGAGGAGAGTTTATTAGAGTGGGAGACGCTCAGCTCAAGGGAGAGCCCTTATGTGAGCTAGTAGCCAATTTTTATAGCCTGAAGACAAAGAAAATTCCTACTGGGAGGGTGGCATTAGGTAATTGGTTAGGATGCTATAGAGTGAGTGATGGGTGGGTATTTTACCTAATATTCCATCAGGGAACTGGCCGGTTAAGACTCAGGGACTCATGGCAACAGTTGCTATAGTGTTTGGTTATTTCTGGAAATTTTGTCCTGTGACCTTGGTATAAGGCTCCCATGACCTTGGTACAGGGCTCTGCAGGAAGGAGGAGGGGGAGAAAAGGAAAGGAAAGAAGAAGAAGAAAAAAGAATCTGGGAGGGAGAGAGGAGTGGAGGAAGAAGAATCCTCAAAGTCGCCCATAACCTCTGGATATTCCAGACAGCGAACACACAAATCTGTTTGCTTCTTTGTATATGAAAAAAACAAGCCACGTAAATAATTTTTCACATAGAATTTATTAAATGGACAGGGACATAAGCACAAAGAATAAAAATTCCCTTGGAATTTTCTCACTTAATTTTGTGGCTAAAATAACATTCTGAGATGTTGATCTCAGAGGCACAGTGAGCAGTGTTTTGAAGCAAGATCTGAGTTCTCTGCCCAGGAATTGAACCTGGGGAGCCTGGATGAAAACCAGGAATCCCAGCCATTAGTCCACCAGGGGCTAGAGGCTAGGAGCAAAGTCACCCTGGCTCTTGACTCTTTTGAAAACAAGAATGTTTCAAGGAGGCAAAACCTGTAAAAACAGGTACAAAGTTTATTATTAGAAGCACACACAACATGTGGGAGGACACACAGAGAAGCAATTTGTTTATTTAGAACAGAAGCAAGGCAGAAATACACACCCAGAGACAAAAGATGTGAACATCTTCCCTAAGGAGGAGGAGGCAGTAAAGACTCAGTTTAAATCACTTATATGGGGCTTCCCTGACAGTCCAGTGGTTAAGACTCCACACTTCTGACACAGGGAGCATAGGTTCAATCCCTAGTAGGGGAAGTAAGACTGTACTCGCTGCATGGCGTAGCCAAAAATAAAAAATCACTTACATAGGACAGTTCTTTCAGGTCTTTGTTTACCTTTGACAAATTGTCTCGTTTGTCATGGTCATCTTGTTTCTTACTGGTCATCTTATCTGTTTACTCCAGCAGAGTTCAGCTTCGGCCATTAACTTGGCCCTTGAAGAGTCTAGGGAAAACGAAACTCCAGTATATTATTCCTGACAAACACCAGCTTCTCAGCCCATCTACCTCAATGGTACCATTTTGTTAGGATCTTCTCCATGGTGTTTCTCTCTTTTTTCTCCCCTTTGCTCTTCAATAGACTCACCTCCTCTATTCACTGTCTCCTGGAAAGTAAGGGTCCAGTGGGCCACTTGATGGCTAGATGGCTGGTCCCTAGGGGATAATGACAACTCACACATGTGGAGAACAGTGTGATGGACCCAAGACTAAGCTTTTCACATTCATTAACTTATTATTAACACAGGAAGCAGCTTTAACATCATCCCTGTTACAGAACAGAAATGATGAGTTGATGACATCACCCAGATGTGCACATCTAAGAAGTGGCAGAGCCAGGATTTGAACACAGCCTAGTAAGTCCCTCTGCATCCTGGGTTTCAAAATGCTGTGATGCCTCATGATGCAAAGCTTAAGTAGAGTAAACATCATCTACCATGACAGCTACCTAGTCTCCAGCAAATCCTCCAGGATAATATAAAACTATTGTCTCCTTTTGTAAATCAGGATGTGCTGTATGTGCTCAGTCGCTTCGATCATGTCCAACTCTCTGCAATCCCATGGACTGCAGCCCGCCAGGCTCCTCTATCCAAGGGGATTCTCCAGGCAAGAATACTGGAGTGGGTTGCCATGCCCTCCTCCAGGGGATCTTCCCAAACTGGGGATCGAACCTGTGTCTCTTATGTCTCCTGCATTGGCAGGAGAGTTCTTTATCACTAGTGCTACCTAGGTAGTCTGTAAATCAGGATGGACAGCAGTAAAAGCTGTTGATAAGATCTCTCTTAATAATAATCAGCTAATGGCATATTTTACAAAGATCATTTTTAAATTAATTTTTAGTGCAGTGTAGTTGCTTTACAATGTTCTGTTAGTTTCTTCTGTAAAGCAAAGTGAATAGGCTATACCTATATGCATATCCCCTCTTTTGGGTATTTCTTTTCCATTTTTAGGTCACAGCAGAGCAGAGTTACCGATGCTATACGGTAAGTTCTCATTAAGTGAAAGTCGCTCAGTCAAGTCTGACTCTTTGCAACCCTGTGGACTATACAGTTCTAACTAAGCTCTCACTAGTTGTCTATTTTATTGTACATGCTCAGTCACATCTGACTGTAGCTGGCCAGGCTCCTCTGTTCCAGGAATTTTCCAGCAGGAATACTGGAGTGACCTGCCATTTCCTACTCCAGGGGATCTTCCTGACCCAGAGATCCAATGAGGAAGATTCTTTACCACTGAGCCACCTGGGAAATATTTTATTTTATACACAGTATCAGCAATGTGAAAGTCACTCAGTCATGTCTGACTCTTTGTGACCCTATGGTCTGTATAGTCCATGGAATTCTCCAGGCCAGAATACTGGAACGGGTAGCCTTTCCCTTCTCCAGGGGATTTTCCCAACCCAGAGATTGAACCCAGGTCTCCCACATTGCAGGCAGATTCTTTACCAGCTGAGCCACAAGGGAAGCCCAAGAATACTGGAGTGGGTAGCTTATCCCTTCTCCAGTGGATCTTCCCAACCCAGGAATCGAACCAGGGTCTCCTGCATTGCAGGCTGATTCTTTACCAACTGAGCTATCAGAGAAGCCCTATATCAACAGTGTATATATGTCAATCCCAATCTCCCAATACATCTCACCACCCTCCTTTCCCCCTTGGCATCCATGTTTGTTCTCTACATCTGTGTCTCTATTTCTGCTTTGTAAATAAAATCATCTATACCAATCTTTTTAGATTCCACATATACGATATTTGTTTTTCTCTTTCTGACTTACTTCACTATGACACTCTCTAGGTCCACCCACATCTCGACAAATGACCCAATTTTGTTCCTTTTCATGGGGGAGCAATCTACAGGTTCAATGCAATCCCAATCAAATTACCAATGGCATTTTTCACAGAACCAGAACAAAAGAAGTTTACAATTTGTATGAAAGCACAAAAGACCTAGAAAAGAACCACGTGTTTTGAAGAAGTTGGCACATGTATATCCATCTTCAATACGGCTGCCTAAGCGTATTCCAACAGCAGAGCAATCCCTGCCATCCACCTGAATGGTCTTCCTATTCTAATCGCCTTAAATGTCCCTTGTTACATTTGCTGAAGAAGTAGCCTCAGTCCTTACCAAACCCAGATCTACATAATAAAAATGCAACAATGCACATATATAAATGTTAAAAAGTGTACAAAAGCACTTTTAAGCTTTTGTCAAGCCCCACATTTTCCTAAAAGAGACTCAGAGTAAAGGATTGGGTGTCTTTTGGTAGCAACATATTTTAAATTTGATTGACATCCAAAGAGTCAAAGGCAATTCTTTAAAACCCTTTTTCATTCTCCTTTATGTGTTTATGTCTTTTTAAAAATGAAATATTCCCCCAATGCATCTGTGTGTATCTCAACCTTCTGACAAGGCCACTTAATTATCAGGGGCATTGACTGGAAATCTCCCCCTTATCAGCACAGGGGCTGCCTGCTTTGTGTAGCCAGCAAGTGTTTGAACGGCTTTACGGAGCTAAGTCCTAGTGCTAGGAGATTTTTGTCTTTCCAAAAGTCTGCCTGTCATTGTGACTGGATTATCTGGCTATTAAACTATGGTCTCTTCAGTTTGTCAAGCCTCCAAAGAGATTGTGCTAGAAACGCAAGCGATAAGCAAAGAAGTGACTTTAAGTATAAATAAGCAGACTCCAGCCTTACTCCTGAGAAAGACTGAGATTCCAATGTACCAATTATTTAATCTGCAAGCAGCTACCCAGGTGCCCTCTCCATGCTGAAAACTACTGGATGACATCCTTTATTTTCTTTTTCAAAATGTCAGTTTTTATTGGAGTAGAGTCGCTTTACTGATGTTATGTCAGTTTCTTCTCTACCACAAAGTGAATCAGCTTTACATATACATGTATCCCCTCTTCCTGGGATTTCCTTCCCACTTAGCTCATCACAGAGCATTGAGTAGGGTTCCCTGTGCTATACAGTAGGTTCTCATTTTAAAGTAAAAGAGTTAGCAGTTCAGTCATGTCCGGCTGACTCTGCAACCCCATGGACTGTATGTAGCCTGCTAGGCTCCTCTGTTTATGGAATTCTCCAGGCAAGAATATTGGAGTGGGTAGCCATACTCTTCTCCTGGGAGTCTTCCCAACCCAGGGATTGAACCTTGGTCTCCCCCAAGGAAGATTCTTTACCATCGCAGCCACAGGGAAGCCCAGGTTCTCATTAGTTATCTACTTTATACCTAATATCAATAGTGTATATATGCATCAATCCCAATCTCCCAATACTTTCCCTCTTCCCACCTTGGTGTCCATATGTTTGCTTTAGTTTATGTCTCTATTTCTTCTTTGTAAATAAGATTGAGGATGACAGCCTTTGGAAGAGGAATTTAAAAGCTAGGTTAAGTTGAGGTTTTCTCAAGCTATGGAGTCAGAGAAATGAAGAGGTAGGGGGTGAAGCAGACATACCAAAAACTAAATATATTTCACACTTCATCATGTGAGTGGGCAATTGTACAGGTTTCTAAGCAAACAGGATTAAAAGGGAGAAATACTTTAGCATGATGAGATTACAGTGGATGGGTCCCATTGACAGGTAAGGTCACTCTAGGACGTTGGAATCTACCCTGCCTGGTGTCTTGCCCAAGGCACAAACTCCACACTCATACCTCCATTGAACATTTTCTCTCACTTTCCACCCTGATCAAGGACAGCGCCCCCTGTGGTTGCCTATAGATTTGGGCTGTGGACTTACAAAATTTCTTAAATAAGTCTTTCTGAAATACATTTAAAGTCATTTTCTTGCACACCCTCATTCAGTTAACAAATCCCTCTTTTACCAACTTCAGACCTTAGTGGCACAAGACTGTAAAGACAGTGAGTTCATTATACTTACCACCCACTGAAAAAATCACCTCCTTCTGTTATTTATCCTTAAATTATACCTTTTAAAGGCTGGAGGGAAGTTGGAGAAAAGATCAAAGGATCTAATCAAGGGAATGTTCTCATTTCAATCAGCTATTAGTACCCAAACTGTTAGTTAGGTGGTCATGAAGGAAAGATGGAAATTACTTAATTTTGTGGTTCAATACTGATTTTTAAAAACAATTTAACAATATTTAGACTTGTCAGCACACACAAAAATAATTTTGCACTTGTAATATCTACGGGGATAAGGTACACTCAGGTTAAGTATATTATTTTGGATGAATCACAAACAATATGAACTATCAAAAGTGCAATTCATATTTAATTATACCTCATCACCAATCTTTTTTTTTAAGTATTTACTTATTTATATGACAGTGTTAGATCTTAGTTGCAGCACACAGGATCTTTACTTGAAGCATGTGGGATTGGTTTTTTTAGCTGATGCACATGAACTCTTAGTTGCAGCATGTGGGATCTAACTCCCCAACCAGGGATGGAACCCAGGCCCCCTGCATTAGGAGCTTGGGCCACCCAGGGAAGTTCCATCCATCTTTCTTCACAGCCTTTGAAGGCATGGAACCAGGCAGAGCAGCCTCCATTTGTAAAATGCATAGTCTAGGACCCCAGCATTCACTTCCCAGGTGTATGTCACTCATTCTCTGGATATTTTAACAAAGTTGGATTTAGGGCTAAGAACCAGGTATTTGGTTATGTGTATTCACATTTCTTTTTTAAGCTTGCATATGTTTGCTTCATCATTTTAGAGAAGAGAAAACTAAAAATTACAGAGTTGAAGTAATTTTCCCAAGAAAACTTCCAGCGTAAACCTGAATCTTGATCTGTGGCTTTCTTTGCCACTAACTCCCATGATTTCAGTGTCCACTTTACTCATTGCAAAGGACACGAAAACGGAGACTTAGTAGCTCATTTGCTAGGATTTTTCCATTTTTTCTTCCTTCCCTTCATCTTTTCCTTCCTTCATTGTTTCTCTTTTTCTTTATTTCTTCTTCTCTCTATAAGCATCCTTGAAACAAGCAATTCTTCAAAGCCACGCTGAATTTTGATCTTCAGGGGTCTTTCTTCTTGTTCCATTTCTTTTCTAGAAATACTACAATTTGAATTAAAAAGAATTTTTTCAGGTCAATATTTTGCCTATCTGAAGCAAAAAATTTCTACGTGTTGAAGGCCTTATTTTAAAATTCCAGCTACTTCAATAGCTGGTGATGTGTACCTGAATCTCAGAGGAAAAGTTTCAGTCTGGGGGTACCTATTTGGCAATGATCATCATAGAGACAGTAGTTGGAAAAACCATAAGAGTGGGGAAAATACCAAGATACATGCATTGAGACGACCAGTTGGCCGAGGCAAAAATAATTAACAATTAAACAAAACCTTAGGGAGCAGGGAGTAGCCTCATACATATGGAAGACAGGAGACAGAGGCAATGGAGCCACAGCTGAGCAAGAAGAGGGGGTGACGTCATAGCCCTCGTGGTTGAGGGAAGCTTGTGAAATAAATAACTGGGTACAAAACCCAGTGAGTTACATTTCAGTGTTCATGGTCAACATTTACCCTAAATCACTATCTAAAAGTAGTTCAAGAATAACATCAGCCCACTTGCCAAGCACCAATGCCCACTAGACACTACATTCTTGTCTCCAACATCAACTCAGCCCAAAGAATCCAGCACTCATTTGAGAGCAACTGATGCTAAACCCTGGGGCAAAAATGGGGTCAGAAACTTGCTGATGTTGCCAGAAAGCAAGAACATTTTGTTTAAATATGGAAAGGAATTCTAAAGGGGAAGAGCTCTTTAATTAAAGGCTCATGCTGGCCCTTTGCAGTTGTGCAAATCTTAAGAGACAAAATACTCATAGCAATAGTTTATGGCTAATTGAAATAAACTGTGTTTGTGAAAGGTTATGAATTAAATTTATTCAAAGGAAAACCTTGATTCAAAAGGAAAAAATATAATAGGACATCTTACTTATTAAAGAAAAATTTTTTTTCTTTCTGTGACTGTGCCATGGCATGCAGGATCTTAGTTCCCCTACCAGGGATCAAACCTGTGCCCCCTGCGGTGGAAGTTGGAGTTCTAACTATTGGACTGCCAGGGAATTAACTAATAGGACATTTTAATTTAAACAAGTACTCAATATTTGTGTACATACATGTGTGTATATATGAATTTCATTTGTTCTCTTAATCATATGGCTGTATTTGTGAGTAACGAAATTAATTACATCAATTATATGGTGCTTTAGAATATGCTGAAACACAAATACAGTAATAAGTTTTATAGTAATTTTAATTTTTACATGTTCTGTCTCTTATTAGCGTCTATTAAGTAATAAGAAAAAGACAGCATTTAAAAAAATGTCATTTAATCTCTCCGGGAAGTTTAATGAATTGGTCCTGCACATTTGAGGGCTTAAAATATTTTTAAGTCATATATGTGTGTATATATATAGATCCTCTGGAGAAGGAATGGCAATCCACTCCAGTATTCTTGCCTGGAAAATTCCATGGAGGGAGGAGCCTGGTGGGCTACAGTCCATGGGGTCGCAAAGAATCGGACACAACTGAGCAACTTCACTTTCTTTCTATATACATATATATACACACACACACACACACACACACATATATGCATATTTACATTTATATCTATATATAACGAGTTCAGATCAAAATAAACCCAATTTCAAGCAGGAAATCATCAATAGTGGCCAAATAGGATTGAATGTGCTAATTTGACCAGTAGGTTGGCAATGACAGATGTTAGTTGTTCAGTCGTGTCTTGACTCTTTGCAACCCCATGGTCTGTTCATGGAATTCTCCAGGCAAGAATACTGGAGTGGATTGTCATTCCCTTCTCCAGGGTATCTTCCCAATGCAGGGATTGAACCTGGGCCTCCTGCATTGCAGGCATTCTTTACCATCTGAACCAGCAGGGAAGCACCAGAAAGAAGCCCTCAGGTAGATTGTAAATAACATACCACACTACCTCCCCCAAGAACAGGGAGAGGTAACCCTGAGCCAGCCAGGACAATGACAGAGCAGATTTGATTGATTGTGGAGGATGGGAACCCCAAAGGTGAGCGTCACTGAGATGACCTTAGACAGTAAGGCTAAAGAGGCAGACAGAAACATTCAAAGGGCACAGAATCCCAGTGTGTGTTCACTGAAATGGCAGGGGCAGCACTGGCACTGCCAGGAAGGAAGGATGGGGAGTCACAGAGACCAAAATCAAGCAGCAAAAGGATTCATCTAGTCAAGGGCTGACGCCGTCTAAGTGGGAGGAGACTCCCATCATAACTGGCTGCTGTGGGACTTCCTTGGTAGTCCAGTGGTAAAGAATTCACCCTCCAATGCAGGGGACATGAGTTCAATCCCTGGTGGGGAGCTAAGATTCCACATGCCTCAGGACAACTAAGCCTGAGCCATGCACACTGCGACAAAGACCCAGTACAGCCCAAAACAAAATAATAAAATAGGCACATTACTTTTTTTTTTTTTTTTTTAAGACTGGCTACCATGGGCCTTGTATTGAGGACCTTTGGCTGCTAGATCTCTCGTCTCAGAAGCAGGGACCTTCTTATTAATTGATGTAAAGATACTTGAAAAGGCCTAAGAAGGTGGTACAGATGGTGGGAAAATCATCCAGTGAATCCACCGCTCCAGATTCCCTGTGCTCAGTCGCTCAGTCGTGTCTGGTGTCTGACTCTTTGCAATCCCATGGACTATAGCCCGCCAGTCTCCCCTGTCCACCAGGATTCTCCAGGCCAGAATACTGGAGTGGGTTGCCATGCCCTCCTCCAGGGGATTTTCCCAACCCAGGGATCAAACCCAGGTCTCCTGCATTACAGGTGGATTCTTTACCATCTGAGCCACAGGGAAGCCCAGATCCCCTGGCTCAGCTGAAAATATGGCGTCTCTAAGTAACTTAAAGTCCACTAAGTAACGTCAATATTTTTCAAAGAAAAAAAATCCCAATTTGTTTGAGATTATAATCCTCATTTTCTGGAAATGTTAAATTATTTCCTTAGTAGGTCTTTAAACCTAGGAAAGTTTAGAATCAATAGCACAGATGAATTATATGACAAGCCTATTTTATTTTTCTGTTATAGTGAGACATAATTGGGGAATTATTTGTATTTAGAGCATTTATAATTAAGAGAATTTACCCCATGATAAATTAAATAAATGGGGGTAAATTTAATTTATCATAGGGTTAAATTCTTTGGCCACCTAATGCAAAGAACTGACTCATTTGAAAAGACTCTGATGCTGGGAGAGATTGAAGGCGGGAGGAGAAGGGGACGACAAAGGATGAGATGGTTGGATGGCATCACCGACTCAGTGGACATGAGTTTGAACAAGCTCTGGGAGTTGGTGATGGACAGGGAGGCCTGGTATGCTGCAGTCCACAGGGTCGCAAAGAGTCACACACGACTGAGAGACTGAACTGAACTGAACCCCTATGACATTATAGATTCACCTCTTTTCTCAGCTAGAAAGCAATTTGAAATCAATTTTTGACTTGTGATTTTAAGTCGAAAAGTATGAGAACTCTATATTAATACTGAAACTATATTGGAGTACTGAAGACAACTTGTTTATTTAGTAGATATGTTAGGTCTGTTTAAACCCATAAGATAGTTTTGCTTGATAAATGGCATTCGAGTTGCTTAAAAAGAAAGCAGACTTGGACTTCCTCGGTGGTCCAGTGAGTAAGATGTCCCCTTCCAATGCAGGGGGTGTGGGTTTGATCCCTAGTCGGTGAGCTAAGATACCACATCCCTAGAGGCCAGAAACCAAAACATAAAAGAGAAACAACATGGTAACAAATTCAATGAGGACTTCTTTGAAAAATAAAGCAGACTATTACATTTCTACACACAGTTTAAAATAAATTTATTCAATGATGCTATAGAGAGCCTCATTAAAACATACTCATTTTATAAATAGATTATTAGGATTTGTAAGTTGAGCTTACAAAGAAAAGTTCTGGGGTTCAGGGATTTTACTTTAATATTTTGATTTTTAATTTAAAATCAAGTAGCCACAGATGGGGCATCCCTGGTATCTCAGCTAGTAAAAAATCTGCCTGCAGTGCAAGAAACCCCGATTTGATTCCTGGGTGGGGCAGTTCCCCTGAAGAAGGGATAGGCTATTCACTCCAGTATTCTTGGGCTTCCCTGATGGCTCAGATGGTAAAGAATCCACCTGCAAAGTGGGAGACCTGGGTTCGATCCCTGGGTTGAGAAGGTCCCCTGGAGGAGGGCATGGCAACCCACTCCAGTATTCTTGCCTGGAGAATGGGAGGAGCCTGGAGGGCTACAGACCAAGGGGTTGCAAAGATTCGGACAGGACTGAGTGACTAAGCACAGCACAACACAGCCACAGATGGTCTTTCTCTGGATGAAAACCACCCTGAAAGCAACAACTCACACTGACATAGCGCAGATTGAGGTGTTACTGGAAAACCAAGACATGGATCATTTTGGCATCCTAGATGGGAAGAAACAGAGAGGCAGAAGCCCATTCATTGAAACCAGGATGAGTGCCAGAGACATTCTAGGATTTCTGTCTCCTTGGAGTGAGCACCGCCTGACTAAGCGGGTGGAATCTGATGGAGAGGTGGCCTCTCCTAGGGGCACTTGATCAGGACTGAAGGTAAGGAGCAGGATTCCCTTCACTCAGAACAGCTTCGGGTCTCCCAGAACTCACCTGTGTTCTTAGGAGGCCCCCGGATACAGGGTGTCTGGGGGCAAAAACTCAGGTGACCACAACCCCACATACCCACTTCTCTGTCTCAGCAGGGTCTCCTGGAGCCTCCTGGTCAACCCCACAGCCTGGCAGTGAGGAGGAGCACAGGATCTAAGAGGTACACGGGGGCTCCCCTCAGGTTCTGTCCCCACCAACCAGGCGACCTCTGGCAAGGAATTTACTCTCGATTCCGCATCCGGAAAACGCAGTTTAAACAGAGAACCGACCTCATTAGTTCTGTTGTGAGAATTAAATGGAAAAAATAAATAAATTGCAAAGTGATTATACATTAGTACCTGGCACAAAGTGTGCTAAATCTGACATACCTAAAGGCCAGTGGAAAGTGGAGGGGAAAATTCCCAAGGAGAGAGATTGAGGTTCATCCCCGGAGACCTCGGTGACTTCTGCTGGGAAGAATTGACATCCCACCGGCCTGGATCAGAGCCACGAAGACGCAGTGCGGGAGAATGGTCCTCATTTCCCTCTTCTCATCAAGGTCTCCTCACAGATCTGGATCTCAGGATTCCCGCCAAGCTGCTTCTCCCTGGCGGTTACCAAGGATGGTGAAGAACGCGTTGCTAGGAGACCAGGTAAGAAGGCGCCAATGAGAGGATTTCCGCTTCGCCCACCAACCCAGCAGAGCACAAACGCTCATCCCTGCTGTTTAAAACAGCTGTTTCTAAATCCCTTCCAAAAGTCCCATTTCCAAGAAGTTGATTTCCTCTTATACCCAGATAATTTAAGAAATCCATATCCGTTGTGCTTCACTCTTTGTGTAAAACCCTATTTCTACTTGTGATTGCTTGCTTTCTGCCTGAGGGACATCCTGATGGATTCTTTCAGCTTCTGGTTGTCTGAAAAAAGTCTTTACTTCACCTGTTTTTTTGAAAGACGTTTCTTTCTAGAAGTTAGTATATAATTCTAACTTGACAATCCTTAATTTTAAAGACGTTGCTTTGTTGTCTTCTGGCTTAACTCAATTCCCATGAGAAATCTTGCATCATACTTAACTTTCTTCAGGAGAACTTGACGTTTTTACCTAACCAGTCTTTCTAAGGAGACTTTTTCCCTGACTCTTTTAAGATGTTATCACTGGCTTGACCAATTCTATTATGACTATGACGTGCCTTGACATACTTTTCTTCTTTCTTTCTTTTCCTTCATCCTTCTCTTCCTCCCAACCGCCTCCTTCTCCCATCCCCTTTTTTATTGCCATCAGATCATCAAGTTTTTTAAGATCCCTGGGATTATGGTTATTTTTTTTACTTTAAGTACAGTTGTGTACAATATTATATGTTACAGGTGTACAATGTAGTGATTCACAATTTTTAAAGGTTATACTCCTTTATAGCTATAAATAGAATTGTACAATATATCCTAAATAAGCTATAAAGCTTATTTTATACTGGCCATTGTTTCTTTGTTTTAGATTCTATTATTTACTTATTTATTTTTGCCTGCACAAGATATTCATTCCTGCACGTGGGCTTTCTCTAGTTGCTGAGAGCAGGGGTTTACTCTCTGGTTGTGGTGGCTTCTCTTGTTGCAGAGTCCAGGCTCTAGGGCATGTGGGCTCAGTGATTGCAGCTCAAGGGCTTAGTTGTCACTTGGCAGGTGGAATCTTCCCAGATGAGGGATCAAACCTGTGTCCCCTGTATAGGCAGGTGATGCTTAACCGCTGGACGACCAGAGAAGTCCTGGCCATTGTTTCTTAAACCATTTTTCTGTCCCTCCTTTCCTTTGGGGATTCTGAATACATGTATATTAGGCTGCTTAAAGTTGTGGTTACTGGTGGGTGAGTGGGGGGCAATATGTGGGTGGGTGAGTGGAAGGTACAAGCTATTGGGTGTAATAAGATTGGCTCAAGGATGTATTGTACAACATGGAGAATGCAGTCAATAATTTTGTAATAACTGTAAATGGAAAGTAACCTTTAAAACTGCCCCAGGGCAGGCTGGCTTTGACCCTTACTCAGAACCCTGATGCTGCACCATCTCACACAGACAAATATGCACACACACATACAGGCACACACATACATAGAAACATGAACATGCTTTACACAAAAGCATGTGCACACTCAAATACACACGCACAATGCACTTAATATACACGCAGGCTCACATGCACAAAAATACCTAAGTTCAACACAACATACACACACCCTCCTACACACATTCAACACGCATAGACTTACAGACACATACATACACATGTAATCACACCCCATATCATTTGCAGTTATATTTTTAACCACTAGACAATGATTCTCTGTGCTAAAAGTTATCATGAACTTGCCCAAACATAGATGTTTAGGATCTGTACTCTTCAATCCACACATGGCAGATTTAAGGGCTTTAAAATGCTTCTGCAGTCACTTTTGATCATCCCTCCCACAAACAGGACCTGGAGCCAACAAGAGTGAAAGACTTTTGACATTCAGCATCTGTCCAATGTGTATTTGTTCTTCTTCTTCTTCTTTTTTTTTTTTTTAATTAAAATGAAGTCCTCTCCTAAATAGACTGAGACAGTGGGTAATGAGTTTCTGGCATCGAGAAGGTTGTCAGATTTATTCAATAAAATTACAGGACTGTCAGTTTAATTTTTGTTGTTGTTTGGGGTTTTTGGTAGGGTTTTGTTGTTTTAATTTTTACTGCCATATAGATAATTTCAATGTTGTGTTAATTTCAGGTGTACACCAAAGTGAATCTGTTATACAAATATATATATCCACTCTTTTTAAGATTCTTTTCCCAGATAGGTCATTACAGAGTATTAAGTAGAGTTTCCTGTGCTATACAGTAGGCCCTTATTATTTATCTGTTTTATATATAGCAGTGTGTATATGTCAGTCCCAATCTCCCAATTTATTCCTCCACTCAGTTCAGTTTGAATTTCAGAAAAACCACAAATAATTTCTAAGCCCAAATGTGTCCCAAATGGCAGACTATCCTGTATCTTATCTGAGGACTCTATTTGTAGTACAAGTATGATCCCAGATTGGGGCTTCCCTGGCGCCTCAGTGGTAAAAACAAAACAAAACAAAAAAACCCCGCTTGCCAATGCAGGAGACGCAGGTTCAATCCCTGGGTCAGCAAGATCCCCTGGAGGAGGAAACAGCAACCCACTCTAGTATTCTGGACAGAAGAACCTGGCAGACTACAGTTCACAGGATTGCAAGGGTCGGACACAACTTAGCTACTAAACAACAACATCCCAAATTGCGTTGTATGTTCTGTGCTTTATCTGGGAACACTGAAGCCAGGGAAAGTAGACTGAGGTCTCACACACAGTTGGGTGAGGCTGCCATGTAGTTCTGGAATTCTGTGTCAGAAACAGATTTAGTAAAGACAAGCGTCCCCTGAGCATATTATTTTGACTTCAGAATCATCCGACGGCCTCTGTTGGTCGCTGCATGCCTCATTTCTGTTCTGCCAATTACAGATAACAAAGTTGTGGTTATCCTGAAAGTGGGTGCCTGCAGGAGCAGGGGACAAAGTCTTCTGTCTTCACAGAGGACTTGTGGGTTAGAAATTCACCCCACCTGAGACTCCTCTTTCCTAAGTAACAATATTAATTATAATCATTTAAATACATAAACCTCAACCTACGAAATGAGTTCTTTATGAACAGGGCAACTTGCTCATGAAAGGAACTACCTTTTAGGATGTGAATTTTTCTTGATAAGATACTTAACATGTGTGGCAATAATTATAATTTCCATTACTCTGGCTCCATTTGGTTGTGTGGACAGAGCTATTATATTATGTAAATTGTATAGAGTTGTTTAATAAAGAAGTTTAATCCATCTGTGTGTCAGGGATTAAATGACTCGATCTAAATATTCCTTCTTGACAGAGGAGAATTTTTCTCAGCTCAGAATGAGGAAGAAGTTGCAGGTTGTAAAGGCTGAGTATATATTTAATATCCCCGGGAGCAAACAGAGCAGCCAGTTTTATTCGACTCATTGAATGAAAATGTGATACTAAGCGGCCTTCACCAAATTCATCCTGAGATAAAAACAAAGTCTGTCTTTTAGTCCCCTATGATGTAATGAAATTCAGGCACCGCTGGTTTGTTATAAATTAGAGATTAGTGTCATTTTCTGGTTCGGTTTCAAATACAGGGTGACAGAGATGAATTAACTTTACAGATGTTCGGAGAAATTGTATTAGGTTCACCCAAGTAGAACAAAAGGGAGCTCGTTATTAAGGAAGGGGATAAAATTTGAGACAGATGTTCTCTAAAAGAAGCAATGATCTGCTAGGGTAGAACCTACAAAGAAGCTCCAGGGCCCACTTAGGAATTCATACAATCAAGGGGGGCCCCACCAGCCTCTAAGCCTGATGATTCTGAGGGTCATTAGCCAGGGCTGAGCTTCACAAGGGCTTTGATAATCGAAGGGATCAAAGGATGAGAACAGGCCATTTCCTATCTTCTCCTTTTCCTGGCTTCTCAAATTCACAGGCATGCAGAGGCCAGCCCAGACACTTAAATAAGGACTTCAGGGTAAAACTGTGGACCTGGGGAGAGTGAAAGAGGAGAGTGAAAGAGTTGGCTTAAAACTCAACATTCAGAAAACTAAGATCATGGCATCTGGTCCCATCACTTCACTGCAAATAGATGGGGAAGCAGTGACAGACTTAATTTTCTTGGACTCCAAAATCACTGCAGATGGTGACTGCAGCCATGAAATTAAAAGATGCTTGCTCTTTGGAAGAAAAGCTATGACCAACCAAGACAGCATAGTAAAAAGCAGAGACATTACTTTGCCAACAAAGGTCTGTCTAGTCAGAGCTATGGTTTTTCAAATAATCATGTATGGATGTGAAAGTTGGACTATAAAGAAAGCTGAACACCGAAGAATTGATGCTTTTGAACTGTGGTGTTGGAGAAGACTCTTGAGAGTCCCTTGGACTGCAAGGAGATCAAACCAGTGCCTCATAAAGGACATCAGTCCTGAATATTCATTGAAAGGACTGATGCTGAAGCTGAAACTCCAATACTTTGGCCATCTGATGTGAAGAACTGACTCACTGGAAAAGACCCTGGTGCTGGGAAAGATTGAAGGCAGGAGGAGAAGGGGGATGACAGAGGATGAGATGGTTGGATGGCATCACCAACTAAATGGACATGAGTTTGAGTAAACTCCGGGAGTTGGCGATGGACAGGGAGGCCTGGTGTGCTGTAGTCCATGGGGTCACAAAGAGTCGGACACGACTGAGCAAGTGAACTGAACTGAACTGGGGAGAGTAGGCAATGTTGAAAGTCTTATATCCCACCTGGTCCCAGCCTGGTACTCCCATGTGGGACTAGCTCTTCCAATTTCAGGAGACTCTCAAATCTAAATTTTTATGTGAAAATTTGCAAGTATATAATCTTAAATACTAATCAAGTAATGTTAAAAAATCAGAGTGCCTGGGTGGACCTAGAGATTATCATACTAAGTGAACTAAGCCAGAAAAAGAAAGGCCAGTACCATATGATATCATTTATATGTGTACTCTAAAATAAGACACAGACTCATGGACATAGACAACAAACTTATGGTTATCAAAGGGGAGAAGGGGTCAGGAGGGATGGAGTGGGAGGTTGGGGTTAGCAGATGTAAGCTTTTATATGTGGAATGGATAAAGAACAAGGTATGGCTTCCCTGGTGGCTCAGTAGTAAAGAATCTACCTGCCAATGCAGGAGACATGGGTTCCATCCCTGGTCCAGGAAGATCCCACATGCCATAGAGCAACTAAGCCTTTACGCCAAAACTATTGAGCCTGTGCTCTACAGCCCGGGAGTGACAAGTACTGAAGCCTGAAGGCCCTGGAGCCCATGTTCAGCAACGAGAGAAGCCACCGCAATAGGAAGCCTGCGCACCACAATTAGAGAGTAGCCCCCGCTAGAGAAAGCCCGCGCTCAGCAGTGAAGACCCAGCACAGTCAAAGAAAGAAAGTTATAAAACTACTAATAAACAAGGTCCTACCATGTAGCACAATAGGACTTACTATTGTTCTGTAGCTCCCCTGCCCAGCATGATGCTAAGTGCTTAATCAGTGCTTGTTGCGTGAATGGATGGGTGGGTTACGTCTGTGTCACTCACTAGTGTGGCATCCCCATGAAGCCAGGATCTACCGTCCTCATGTGATGTAAATAAACCAGATATTCCCTGAATATTGGCCTCTAGATTGTATATTTCTTCACCGCAGCCTGGATGAGACCCATTAGCTCAAAAGCCTATTGGCACCGGATTTTTTTTTTTTTTTCCCCTGCTCAATGGATTGTTTTAAGCATAGACGATATAAGGGCCTTTGGAATTTTCTCACCCAGAGATTCCCCCTTCCTCAATACCTAAAGCTCCTAAGAGACCACCGACCACCTGGACACATAAGACTCCCTCTCCACAGAGCTTCCTTGTTGTCCTTCCTTTCTGGGTAGTGGCCCCCACACCACAGCCTCTGGACGATTTCATGAGGCGGGTGACTCCTGCCAGCCAACCTGTCAGTGTTACCCACCTAAGCCTGTTGTCTGCTACCGCCACCTTGTGGTCGAATGTTTTCCTTGACTGGCTGCTGCTAAGTCACTTCAGTCGTGCGACCCCATAGACGGCAGCCCACCAGGCTCCACCATCCCTGGGATTCTCCAGGCAAGAACACTGGAGTGGGTTGCCATTTCCTTCTCCAATGCATGAAAGTGAAAAGTGAAAGTGAAGTCGCTCAGTCGTGTCCAACTCTTGGCGACCCCATGGACTGCAGCCCACCAGGCTCCTCCATCCATGGGATTTTACAGGACTAGCCTCCAAATCCCTCATTAGAGTGCTGCCCAATGTAAACCTATGGCCATCACTAGTTGGGAACTGAGGGACATTCTCCCATCATGCCAGTGTACAGAGCGTTTGCTCAGTCAATGCTTGTGAATGAATAAATGGATGGATGAATGGGTGGGTAGATGGATGGATGGGTGGGTGGGTGGATAAATGGGAGGATGTGTGGGTGGATGAATGGGAGGATGGATCTCACTTTACTACTCTGGGATGTCCATGAAGCCTGTATCTACCATCCTCACTAGGGTGTCCTCCAATGAAATCTTCTGCCATGATCACTCTAGACTCCTGAGCTAAGATCCCATCGGTGATGGTACATAATCAGTTCTTAATGGATGCTGTGAATTGATCAATAAGAAGAGGAAACCACCTGCATCCAAGTGAGCCTTAACTTTTGGTTAAAGAAGAACAGGAACAGAGCTAGATTGCTCTAGCCACAGCATCAGCTCCAAAACCCTAAACATAGATACACAGACCCACATGCCTCTCTCTGTCCTGGAGCCTCCTGACAGATACAGGAAGCCAGAGCCTCCCAGACGTAGAATTAAGCCGTTTGATTAAAGAGTTTAACTGAAACTCACATGATATTTCTGAGGTCAGGAAGGGTTAGTCAAAGAGTCAGGGCTAGATCCCCCAGATCAAAGGCTCTCCCAAGCTGTTTTCTTTCATGTGCCCCACGTTATCATTTCCTCTGGTTTCTGTATTCATCTTTATGTCTGTGCATCGTTTATTCAGTCACCATTGAGGAAGTTCGACATCCGTGCTGTGTTCAAGGGACACCAGGTGAATAAGACATGGTTCCCACTTCAAGTACTAAGCAGTCATTTGAGCATCACTTCAAACATTTATTTACAGCAACTTTTTCATTACTTTCAGCCTTCCCAGGTGTCACTAGTGGTAAAGAATCTGCCTAATGCAGAAGACATAAGAGATGTGGGTTCGATCTCTGGGCAGGGAAGATCCCCTGGAGGAGAGCACTGGCAACCCACTCCAGTATTCTTGCCTGGAGAATCTCATGGACAGAGGTGCCTGGTGGGCTACAGTCCATAGGGCTGCAAAGAGACACAACTGAAGTGACTTAGCACACACGCGTGCTTTCATTACTTCCAGACTTGATACACAGAAAATAGAGCACAACAGATGCTATAAGAAAGCTCCCTCACAAACAACAGGAAGTCTCTTCAGATTTCTTTTTTCTGCTTTCTCCATGAGCAAAATGACTGTCAATCATCCCAAAACTTGTTTTATCACAAATCAATACTTGATTTCTAGTATTTGGAGGAAAATAAAATAATACCCCCTGCTCTATGCTCCTGAATTGAATTGCTCTCTAATTACAGAATGCAGAATTCTTTTTGAGAGTTTGAATGTGTGTAGACAATCCTATGGAGAAGGCAATGGCACCCCACTCCAGTACTCTTGCCTGGAAAATTCCATGGACGGAGGAGCCTGGTAGGCTGCAGTCCATGGGGTCGCTAAGAGTTGGACACGACTGAGTGACTTCACTTTCACTTGTCACTTTCCTGCATTGGAGAAGGAAATGGCAACCCACTCCAGTGTTCTTGCCTGGAGAATCCCAGGGACAGGGGAGCCTGGTGGGCTGCCATCTGTGGGGTCGCACAGAGTCGGACACGACTGAAGTGACTTAGCAGCAGTAGCAGACAATCCTATTAAATGATGTAGCCAGTGTGTGTGTGTGTGTGTGTGTGTGTGTGGTGTCTGACTCTTTAGTGATTATATGGACTGTAGCCCACCAGGCTCCTCTGTCTATGGGACTTTTCAGGCAAGGATACTGCAGTGAGTTGCCATTTCCTCCTCCAGGGGATCTTCCCACCCCAAGGATTGAACCCAAGTCCCCTGCATCTTCTGCATTACAGGTGAATTCTTTACCGCTGAGTCACTAGGTAGCCAGAGTGATCCGTTAATGCTTGTGAGAAAATGTTCCTGGCCAGGGCTCTTTCCAAATGCAGAGGCACTTTTAAACTTTGCATTTGATCAATTAGGCTTTATATTTTTAAGCAGTTGGCATTATCTATGGCCACAAATGAAAAGAAGGTGTCATTGTCTGAACACACTGGGAAGAGAGTAAAGATGAAGTTGTCCTGTGTTGTAAGAGCTGATGGTATGAATGGTTGCCAAGATCAATACCAGAGGGACCACTGCCAGTCAGAGACATAGTTTTGAATCAATGAGAACTTGGAAAATCATTTCAGATACTCCATCCCTGCTTCACCCAGCTTCCAACTGTGGACCTGCTTATCCTACAATATATGAGAGATTCATTAAAAATAAAAAAGTCCCCATCTGATTCTAGCTAGAGTCACCCACAAAATTTGACGCTCTATTCTCCCGAGGACACGCTTTTCATCTCATGGGGTTATGCCCTTTTTTGGCTAATGCAGCTTTTGGCCATGACCCATGGAGTTAATGCGGGTGAAGTCCATTTTCCTCCCCATGGACATTTCAACATGATGACCAGAGGAGGTAATTATTTCTCCCTTCAAATTGAATTAACAATTTGAAGAAGATGTCACTTTCATCTTTGCAGGAGGAATATCAACTTCCTCATTATCCTTGAACCCCAGGACCCTTTCCCATGGTGTCTGTGTTGGATTTCTTTATTTAAAACTCTCCTCCTGCATTGACACGATAGATCCATCTGGATGGATACATTCTGAGAGGGGCTTTGTCAGGAAACAAGGACTTAAGAGTCCCACCATATAGAGAAATAGGTAACAGAAGTTACATAGTGAATGTAAGCATCATGCAATAACTGCTTATCTTTTTAAAAGACATTTTCAGAATTCAATTTAATGTGGTTGGTGATTTGGGATACGGAAAGGGAGAATAAGCTTTTGCCTCATTTTACCTAGTAATTTAAGTATAAATCTGATGTTAAAGTGTATCCAAAGGAATTTATTTATATATTTATATATTTGGCTGATTCAGGTATGATTTGTGGCACGTAGGATCTTTCATTGCGTCCCATGGACTCTCTAGTTGTGGCCCTCTGGCTTAGTTGCTCCTTGGCATGTGGGATCCTAGTTCCCTGATCCAGGGATCAAACCCATACCCCTTGCATTGCAAACTGGATTCTTAACCACTGGACCACAAAGGAAGTTCCTATCCTAAGGAATTTTATGCCTGCCATTTTATCTTTAGCCACCAAACAGTACTTGCACCAGTAACATCCCAGGTGCAACAAATTCTCAGTTACTGAAGCTGGGGGTGGGGATGGGGAAAGACAGAATTCACAGGAGACAGTCTTCCCCAGAAAGTTACACAGATGCTTCAAGCTTCCCTGTATTCCAAGGGATAATAGGTAGGCAAGCTTCAGGGGCCCCCAGGACGATCAGATCCCCTCCCCGGAAAACTGTTCTCCAACAGGAGGCACTGATGTGCTTCCTGGCAGCATAGAACCTGTCACGGTAGATCAGGCGTGTGCTGGTGAGCATGTCTTAGTGGCTTCCTTTCTGGGCCATATGGCATCTGCGAGTGGGTGGCCTTTTCCTGACACTGGAAGTGAAATTGCCAACAATCCGGAATTTCCATGCTTTACTTTCTTTCCCTAAGTCCTGTTCAAGTGACACCCCAAGATCCAGAAAATCACGGGACTCAGTTTCATCAGGCTGCTATCCACAGGAAAAAGGAGAGTTTGCTTAGTTGTTAATAAAATCTATCACTTACCCCGTGTAGACAAGCATGTTGGCACCTGGTGTGAGAGTGTGTGTGTGTTCCCAAGTCATCATCTCTGAGAAAAGCCCCTGCTACTATGAGGCGTTGTCCCAATGATATTATTTTAAACAATGAAGAGAAGAATGAGGAGGGCTTCCCTGGTGGCTTAGCAGTAAAGAATCTGCCTGCAATGCGGGAGATGCAGCAGGAGACGTGGGTTCCATCCACGTCTAGAGTGGGATGGTTAGATCACACCGTAGCTCTATCGTCACCTTTTAAAAGAACCTCCATATCGTTTTCTATAATGGCTACACCAGTTTACATTCTCACCAACTATATAGGAGGATTCTCTGTTCTTCACACCCTGTCCAGCATTTATCTGAAGGATGCTTTTCATTCAAACATCTCCTTAATTCCTGATTTTCAGTACTCAGAACGTAGGTCATCTCACCATTGGTTCATTGTGTTGTCTATTACCAGGAATGCTTTTTCTTTCCTCTTGACACAAACATCTTTCAAGACCCAATTCAAAAGTCACCTTCCCCAGATACCCAGATCATTCCCACATCTTGTAGGAAGGCCAAGGCGCCCACCTTAGAGAATCTGTGGCCCCAGACCTGCTCTGGTCCTCCTCGTGACCTGCACCTACCTTGGACAGCAGAGTTTCTATGAGCACTGTGTCCTTCTCCTGCTGCTGCTGCTACTAAGTCGCTTCAGTCGTGTCTGACTCTGTACGACCCCATAAACGGCAGCCCACCAGGCTCCCCCATCCCTGGTATTCTCCAGGCAAGAACACTGGAGTGGGTTGCCATTTCCTTCTCCAATGCATGAAAGTGAAAAGTGAAAGTGAAGTCGGTCAGTCACGTCTGACTCTTAGCGACCCCATGGACTGTGGCCCACCAGGCTCCTCCGTCCATGGGATTTTCCAGGCAAGAGTGCTGGAGTGGAGTGCCATTGCCTTCTCCAGTGTCCTTCTCCTAGAACATAAGAAATTCCAGGACAGGGGCTGGGTCTCAGTTTATCTCTGTTACCCTTTGCCTGTTAAGGGCTTGCTTGAATATACTCAGGGAAATTTGCTAAAAATCAACATCAAGCCTTTCAGATGAAAACCACAGGGCGATTTGCAGACCTCCCTCCCTCCTTAATGTTTCATTGTGATGACCTCAAAACGCTGATGCTTTTTGCTTAGTATAGACACACACACAGAAACATATGTATGTGAGCTTTCCTATCTGCCATGTTAGGTGTATGGAGTATGTTTGATCCCTTGAAAAGTGGAAGTTGCAGCTTGGAACTGGGGTTTAAATCAAAGTTGTGATACGTTTCTTCTCCCCACAATGGGATTACAAAGGAAGCTAACACGTGAAGGAAACCCTGAGAATAACTACAGGACTGAACCCTGGGTCCTCAAAGCAGTTTGCCTGACAATGAAAGCCATGATTTTATCTGTGGCTAAGAATATAAAAGTAGGACAAGCTATAGGAGATCAATTTTAAATCATCTGAAGCTACAGGAAAGACATTTTTTAAGGTTCTTTTGAACTGGGATAATGTATGTTTCTGCCATGGCCTTTTACCAGAGAGCTGGACACCTGTCTTTTTCATACTCCCGTCTTGATATCATGCTTTCCACAAATGTTAATATTTCAGCCAATTGCAAGCCATTGAAATTGTTTTATTTCAGAACATGGATGTGAGCTGTAGTGATTTCTTACATGTGTGTCTTTGCTAAAAATAAAACAATATTTAAATTGTACCATTCATTAAGTGTTTCTCCTTGCTGGAGGAAAACTTGTGTCTTATTTTGGTTTGGGAAGATTGCCTTTTGGAGCTCTCTTTCAGGAAACCTTTATTGGAAATTTTACATGTCAAATAAAACTCTTTCTTGGAGGAAGTGGGGAGGGAGCAAGACCAGCAACTATACGTAAGTGTCTTCATTCCTCTGGCACCCGGGGATGTCATAAGTTAGACCCAGTTTATAGAGCAGGAAACTGACCACAACAGCCTAATCATCATCTTCCAGAAACAGCTTCCAGCACCCACTGGGCTGCCCCCATCTGGCCCAGGGGCCCTCATGTCTGGGCACAGCTACCTGGGTCTGCCCTCACCATCACCCTGGGGACCCTCAGCACTCTCTCCCATGCTGACACTCCCATTTTCTGTGTCTTTCTCTGTCTAGCTTTGCTCCCTTTTGAGGGCAGAAATCTCATTCAATGATCGATCATTTGTGACATTTTTTTTTTCCCCTTCTTTCTCTTTTTAACTTTTTTGGCCACATCACACAGCATGCAGGGTCTTAGTTTCCCCAGCCAGGGATTGAACCCACCTCCCCTGCAGTGGAAACGCAAAGTCCTAACCATTGGACTGCTAGGGAAGTCCTATGAGATCATTTTTGAACCACATCTATGTGACTCTTTTTTAAAATTAGAGGACAGTTGCTTTACAGTGTGTTGGTTTCTGCCATACAACAATGGGGATAACTCATAGCTATCGATCCCTGAGTCGGGAAAATTCCCTGGAGTAGGAAAAGGCAATCCACTCCAGTTTCTTGCCTGGACAATTGCATGGACAGAAGAGCCAGGAAGGCTATAGCCTGTGGGGTTGCAAAGAGTTGGACACGACTTAGCAACTAAACCACCACCATTTTTTATATATATATATATATATATATCTCCCCTCCTTCTTGAGCCTCGCTCCTACTCTGCCCATCCCACCCCTCTAGGTTGTCTTAGAGCACCAGGCTGGGCCCCCTGTGTCATACAGCAGCTTCCCATTAGTTATCGATTTTACACATGGCGGGGTATATATGCCAGTGTTACTCTCTTAATTCGTCCCACCCTCTCCTTCCGTACAGTGTCCGTTCTCTATGTCTGTGTCTTCATTCCTTCCCTGCAAATAGGTTCATCTGTACCATTTTTAAAACCAAATGACAAGGGACTTCCCTGCTGGTCCAGCGGCTGAGACTCTGCGCTCCCAAAGCAAGGGGCCCAGTTTGATCCTTGCTCAGGGAGTTAGATCCCACATGCTGCAACTAAGACCTGGTGCAACCAAATAAATATTAAAAAAGAAAAGGATGAGCCCCACTTCAGTGCCCACATGGATGTTGGCGTTCACGATCGGGTTGGTGGGGTGTAAGTACTCTAGGGGACATGGCACGCGGGTTATACTGCAGCTTTTCTTAAAGGAGGGATCTTGAGTAGGGGAGGCTGCAGTTACAACCACCTGCAGTACTCATTCAACATGAAAGAAGCCCCAGGGAGTGGCCTGGGGGAGCGAATGTGACAGGGAATGTCCAAGTGGAGATGGACAGTGAGAGTCACGTCCACAGATGAGAATGGCAGGATTTTCAGCATGGCACACCGCACACCTCATCCCTACCAAACGCATCTGAGGATGAAAACAAGATGCAGGGTTTTCCCCTGGGCCCAAGGAAGCTGGTTCAGCACAGAGAAAATTGTATGCAATCCGGGGAAATAAATTAGAATATGCAAAGCTGCTAAATACAATACCATTCATATAGACAATAAAAAGGCACATAATTTGATGAAGCCAAACCAATGCCCTCCCTCTTTCCCAATTGCCACCTCTTTCTTCCCACTCCAGTGAATCATTTTTATTGTGATTGCTGTAGTTTATGGAAAGAAAAAAATAATCTTTATTTAGAATGGGACGATGTTTGCATATAACAAATCTGCTCTTCTCTGCCCTCTTCACCCTTAATAAAAGTTGATTCTAATAACTGTGTATGAGTCTCTTTAAGATAATCTGATATGCATGCACATCTTTCCTAATGGAAAAGTCTCTTCTAAAGAGAAAGCTCAGACTACCAGATAAATATTTTATTCTCATGCTGATCAGTCTTCTATATAAATATCATCTTCTCCTCAGCCCCTCCCAATACAGCAAGAGAATGTTTTCGTGCAAAAGAATTGAGAAGGCCTGCCTGTTTTTGCTCCAGGGTAATGGAATATATTTATCGATGCTGAATAAATGACGTGAGTCAGGAGTTCAACTATGGAGGGTCCCGAGGCTCTTACTAATCTTATAAAGTTGAAGCATCCTGGGATTCTAAATAAATGAGACACATCTAGTCCTTAAAAGCACATTCAATTCATAATTTTAACCCAGTGTTCCTGCATTTTTCAGGGTCAATAGCAAAATGCAATATCCTCCCATCTATTTGGTTTTTAGCGATCTTATCTTTGGGGATCAGAATCTCATCAGGGAAAATGAACTAAAGGATAAATAAGCATAACTGTAAATAGTCTCTGCTTGCAGCAAAGTATCTAACACAATCCAAATTCTCCCTCATCCATTGTTCTGGGGACCAGGAGAAACACAATGTCAACTCCATGGACAAGCAAATGCCTGCCCACTAGAGCTCCAAAAAGAGTGGCTTATGATAGCTGAGATTTGTTTCAAGACTTCTTTCCTCTCACGTACAGTCTGAGAAAATAATATTCACCGTAATGACATTCTGAGCAATGAATGCAAGTTCATCAGCGTTTATGCAGTAGTCACAAGATACAGAGCATTGAAAAACTTGCACACTCTTGTCTGAGAATTTTCACTTAGAAATACTACAAAGTTGACACCTGTATGCAATTTTTTGAAAGTTGTTTCATCAAACTGTAACAGATCTTCAAAGTACACAAATCAGAAGAGTAGAGCTTCTGAGGAGGAAAGGAGGGAATGGGATGAATTGGGAGGTTGGGATTGACATATATACACGATGGATACTACATATAAACTAGATGAGTAATGAGAACCTACTATATAGCACAGGGAATTCAATGCTCTTTGATGACCTGAATGGGAAGGAAATCCAAAAACAAGGGGATATATGTACATGTATAAGAGGTTGACTCATTGGAAAAGACTGATGCTGGGAGGGATTGGGGGCAAGAGGAGAAGGGGACAACAGAGGATGAGATGGCTGGATGGCATCACTGACTCGATGGACGTGAGTCTCAGTGAACTCCGAGAGTTGGTGATGGACAGGGAGGCCTGGCATGCTGCGATTCATGGGGTTGCAAAGAGTCGGACACGACTGAGCGACTGATCTGATCTGATCTGATAGCTGATGCACTTTGCTGTACAGCAGAAACTAACACAACACTTTAAAGCAACTATATTCCCATAAGCTTTTTTTTAAAAAAGAAGAGTATACCTTGATAAATTACCACACAGGGAACACGCATGTACAGCTTCCACCTAGGTCAGTAAATAAAACATAGGAATGTCCTCAAATTCCCTGTGGTTTGCCTTCCTGGTCACTACACACACTCATTGCCCCAACTCCCATATGTCAACACCCCAGCCAGTTCTACCTGTTTTGAAGTTTACATAGATGGAATTATCATGGTAATACATCCTTATTGCCTGGTTTATTTCATTCTGAATTTGGTAAGAGCCATCTACCTTTGATGTATATCTATGATGTGTTCATTTTCACTTTGTACATGATATATTTACACGTGCGTGCATGCATGCTAAGTCGCTTCAGTCATGTTTGACTCTTTGCAACCCTATGGACTGTGGCCCACTTGGCTTCTCTGTCCATGGATTCTCCAGGCAAAAATACTGGAGGGGGTTGCCACTTCCTCCTCCAGGGGATCTTCCCAACCAAGGAATCAAACTCCACATCTTTTTACTTTGGTATATTTGAAATATACCAAAGTGTATTTTAACCCATTATACTGAGAATTTAGGTTTGTCAGTTGTGGGGCTATTTTAACCATCTCACTAATACCATTCCTGTATACATGTTTTGGTGCACCAAGTGAAATTTCTGGATTGGAGTCTATAAATATGTTCCATTTCAGATCAGATCAGATCAGATCAGTCGCTCAGTCGTGTCCGTCTCTTTGCGACCCCATGAATCGCAGCACACCAGGCCTCCCTGTCCATCACCAACTCCCGGAGTTCACTCAGACTCACGTCCATCGAGTCAGCGATGCCATCCAGCCATCTCATCCTCTGTCGTCCCCTTCTCCTCCTGCCCCCAATCCCTCCCAGCATCAGAGTCTTTTCCAATGAGTCAACTCTTCGCATGAGGTGGCCAAAGTACTGGACTTTCAGCTTTAGCATCATTCCTTCCAAAGAAATCCCAGGGCTGATCTCCTTCAGAATGGACTGGTTGGATCTCCTTGCAGTCCAAGGGACTCTCAAGAGTCTTCTCCAACACCACAGTTCAAAAGCATCAATTCTTCGACGCTTAGCCTTCTTCACAGTCCAACTCTCACATCCATACATGACCACTGGAAAACCATAGCCTTGACTAGACAAACCTTTGTTAGCAAAGTAATGTCTCTGCTTTTGAATATGCTATCTAGGTTGGTCATAACTTTCCTTTCAAGGAGTAAGCCTCTTTTAATTTCATGGCTGCAGTCACCATCTGTAGTGATTTTGGAGCCCAGAAAAATAAAGTCTGACACTGTTTCCACTGTTTCCCCATCTATTTCCCATGAAGTGATGGGACCAGATGCCATGATCTTCGTTTTCTGAATGTTGAGCTTTAAGCCAACTTTTTCACTCTCCACTTTCACTTTCTTTCATCAAGAGGCTTTTGAGTTCCCCTTCACTTTCTGCCATAAGGGTGGTGTCATCTGCATATCTGAGGTTATTGATATTTCTCCCAGCAATCTTGATTCCAGCTTGTGTTTCTTCCAGTCCAGCGTTTCTCATGATGTACTCTGCATATAAGTTAAATAAGCAGGGTGACAATATATGGCCTTGACGGACTCCTTTTCCTATTTGGAACCAGTCTGTTGTTCCATGTCCAGTTCGAACTGTTGCTTCCTGACCTGCATACAAATTTCTCAAGAGGCAGATCAGGTGGTCTGGTATTCCCAACTCTTTCAGAATTTTCCACAGTTTATTGTGATCCATTTAGATAATACCAACTTGTTTCCTACAATGGTTGGAGTAGTTTTGATTTCCACCTGTAGAATATGAGAAAGCCAGTTAATCAAAATCCTCACCAATACTGGGAATTTGTCTGGCTTTCAAAATCTTTAGCTACATAGACAGGTATATAAGCAATGCTGTTGTGGTTCTAGTTGTCTATGGCAAATGAGCTTGAAAACACTTCGATGTATTTATTGATTGTGGAACATCAGCAATCCATTCCCCAATATTTACAAGCTCCTTTTCCAGTGGTTAAGACTCTGCTCCCAATGCAGGAGGCATGGGTTCCATCCCTGGATGGGGAACAAACATCCTGCATGCTTCAAGGCATATCACATGGCAAAAAAAATAAAGCCATTATACATATATAAAAAATAAATAAAAGTACTTTTTCAAATGACAACAAAAAATTAAAAAGAAAAAAAAAGCAAAAACAAAATTGACTTTTCAAGAGTTCTGCCATTTTTCTAACAGGTTTTAAATGTCTTTTGCTGATTGAGTCATAGAAGTTCTATATGTCTCAGATATGAACCTTTGGTTGATTTTATATATGCAGATATTTTCTTTCATTGTAGTTTAACTTTCCATGTTCTCTATGTGGTCTTTTAAAAAAACAGAAGTTCCCAGTTTTAACGTAGTCTAATTGATCAAAATCTGTACACATTGCTTATTATGTCTGGCTTAAGAAATCTTTGCTTATACAAACAGCAGGTTTTTGTATAAAAGTTCTATGTCTTACATTTTGCCTACAGTTTTAAGAGTCCCATGAATCTGATTTTTGTATATGTTTTGGGGTAATGATCATAATTTTTTTCTAGATGATATCTGAATAACCCAACACCATTTATTGAAGAGTCCCCTTCCCTACCATGCTATAGGGTCACGTTTGCCATCAGTCAAGGGTCCATAGAGGTGCCGATCTCTTTCTGGGAGCTCTGTTCTGTTCCACTGGTCTGTTTATCTTTCTCTGCACTGTACTGATGCAATAGCTAAAACACTTTATTATATCTGATAGAGTCATTTCTCCAAAGTCACCTCTTTTCTTAAACATTTTCTTGGCTATTCCAGGCTCATTGTATTTTCACATAAGTCTTAGAATCAATGGATCATTGGATACCTTCTGGGATTTTCACTGATGTTATATAAAACTGTATTAACATGTTTGCGGTATTAAGAAATCCATGAAACATAGTATATCCCACTGTATATCCATTCTTTAATTGATCTGAATGATGCTTTATAGTTTCCATTGTAGAAGTCTTAAATATTTTTCATTAGATTTAGTATCCGTTATCTGCTCTGGAAGTTGGTGATAAACAGAGAAGCCTGGCGTGCTGCGATCCATGAGGTCGAAAAGAGTCAGACACAACTGAGCGACTGAACTGAACCGATCTTCTCTATTCTACTTTAAATGGAAACATTACTTAACTTCATTTTCTAAGTGTCTGTTACTGTGATACAAAAATATAATTGATTTCTTATATTGATTTGGTGTGCAAGTTATCTGAATACATTTACTTATTGATTTAAAAAGTCTTTCTATTCTTTTAGCTATATAATCATGCCATCTACAAACAATGACAGTTTCTTTATTCAATCCTTAAATATATATTTTTTTCTTTCTATCGCTCATGAGACTGGCTATGACTTCTGCACAGTGGTTAATACAAGTAGTGATACTAGGTGCCTTTGGTCTCATTTTCAGTTACAGAAAGATAGATTTCAATATTTTGCCATTAGGTATGATTTGCTGTAATGGGCTTTCCAGGTGGCTCAGTGGTAAAGAATCCCCCTGTGAATGCAGGAGATGCAGGTTCAATCCCTGGGTTGGAAAGATCCCCTGGAGAAGGAAATGGCAACCCACCCTCATATTCTGGCCTGGGAAACCCCATGGACAAGAGGAGCCTGACAGGCTACAGTCCATGAGGTCACAAAAGAGATGGATGTGACTTGGCAACTAAACAACAACAAAATGACTTGCTGTAAGTTATATCTTGTGAATATTCTATCACAGGTCAATATACTCTCCTTCTACTTATGGCTTTACATGTTTCCTGTTTACATCATGGACATGAAGAAATTTTCAGATTTTTTTCTCCATCTATTAAGATAATTACTGAATTTTTCTTTTTTATTTGCTAATAATTTTGTGTCCTTTCCCCATTCAATGTTTCAGAAAATATTTTACTAATATTATAAACTAGCCATAAATATTTTATTTTTTAAAATATCTTCACATTGAATTTTTTTTTTTTTCAGTATGAAATCTTCCCATTTTCTCACAATTCCACCCCCAGAGGTTTTCATTCTTAAACTTTTGGTGCAGAATCTTTCCAAATTTTCCTCTATAGGAGTCCAAACTTAAATGAAATTATTAAACATATGATCTACTGTCTTCTTAGCATAGTTCTCCTTGAGGATAAGATATTACTGTAGCTAAATCTATATTTGATCGCCTGATAGAGAAAAATATATTTTTAGTTTGTGATTTTTCCAGATTTAGTAAAGATAGTTATATAAAAAGTTACATAACTGTCTGGCTAAAATCCCAATGAGTTCTTGAACACGCTCATCAAATCAGTTAAATTAATACCAGTCAGCTGAATCTGGTAAACTGATATTTTTAGTACCCAAATTGAAATGCTTTAATACATTTTTTTTAAACCCCAGATATCTTTATTGGATCAGCTAGAAATTTAATGCAGCATAGAGGAAATAGCATGGACTCTTGAATCTTCCCTTTATCCATCTTGCCACCTGATGTTGTGGGGCTCCCCAGGTGGTGCTAATGGTAAAGAATCCGCCTGTCCATGCAGGAGACAGGAGATACTGCTGCGATCCCTGGGTCGGGAAGATTCCCTGGAGTAGGAAATGGCAAGCTGCTCCAGTATTCTTGCCTGAAAAATCCCATGGGCAAAAATGCCTGATGGGCTATAGTCCAGAGGGCCACAAAGAGTCAGACACAACTGAGTGGCTGAGCACACAACTGGTGTTGTGGGCCTCCTTAAGACATACCTGCTTGGGCATCTGGGTTGCTCTGGAGAGGGGGTGAACAGGACAGCTGTGGCCCCTGCCTCCACAGCGGAGAAGACAGAAATGAAACATCAGCAGTGCCATGTACTGTTATCCATAGAATGACCTGGAAGCACGCAGCACACACATTCAGGAGGGAAAATGACCTTCAACTAATGGAATCTGGAAACAGTGGAGACAGATCACAGAGACTCCCACGAATGAGTCTGGATTTTATCCTAAGAGCAATAGAAGTCACGCAGCCCATCTCACATAGGGCAGTGGTGTAGTCGAGCTGGGTTGCCCAGTAAGAAGTCATGGAAGAAGCCCAAAAAGCTTTTTGGCCAACCCAATATTTGTGTTTGAAATTCACGAAAACTCCTTCCTGTTCTCTGGGGCCATTGTAATAGGCCAAATGACAGACAATGGAGCCTAAATTAACACTAGGGCCAGCCAAGAGCATGGTTATAAGAGAAACATGGCCAGGAGGTGGAATCCAGTAGACTTGGTGATCAGATAGAGAAGAGAGGAAAGAGAAAAAAATCAAAGGCAATATTCTCATTGTTCCCATGAATAACTGGGTATGTACCAGAGACCCTGGAGCTGCCTAGGGGATCAGCAAAGTTGGCTCGGACAGGACCTTCCATTGTTGGGGAGGCCAGTGAACTGAACAGTGTCTGAGCCCTCCCCACCCCCCAGGACAGTTGTTGTTCATTTGCTAAGTCGTATCTAACTCCTTGCAGACCCATGAACTGCAGCACGCCAGGCTCCCCTACCCTTCACTGTCTCCAGGACAGTAATCATAACCATAAATAGTCTCATAAAACATGCACTATCCACTTGTTATTTTCCATTCAATATTTTAGAAAATACTTTATTAATATTATAAACCAGTCATAAATATCTTATTTTGAAATATCTTCACATTGAAATAGCTGTTCACTTTGGTTAAGCTGAAATGCTTAACCAAGGTGAACTCAAATGTGCCCAGCCACGATCCAATAGAATCAGAATCATTTCCTTCCATTTTACGGATGAGATTGCTAAAGCACACAAGGATCGTGAGATGGCCCAAGGATGCTCAGTTCGCCTCCCTGCTTAGCTGAACTGGACACCAGGCTCCTCTGTCCATGGGATTTTCTAGGCAAGAATACTAGAGTGGGTTGCCATTTTCTTCTCCAGAGAATCTTCCCGACCCAGGAATCGAACCCAGGTCTCCTGCATTGTAGACAGACGCTTTACTGTCTGAGCCACTAGGGAAGTCCAAGAAATCTGACAGCAGGTTATAAATTTTCTGGGCTCCATCCCTTCTGTTGGAAGGGACGCTCAGACCTGCCATGGAAGATGTGACAGTAAAGAGAGTCTGATGGTCACACTGGCCTGAGACCGCAGCTGTGAGTGTTATATAAGTCCACACCCTGAGCAGGTGAGAGCTGCAGAAGGAAGCCTCATTAATGCACTTCACCTTGGAGTGACCATACCCAGCACCCACAGAGGATGACAAAGGCCCCTACAAACAGCAGGCTCCCTGGGAACATTGTGAATCTCCCATGCCTGCCAAGGGGGGATGTGCCTGCATTTCTCTGGGCCTCAGCTTTGCAACCTGTAAATTGGATCACAAGCATTTCTCCTGCTCAGGGTTGCTGGGGAGTTTAAGTGGATTTCTGTCCTACCCTTGGAGCCTGGAGTAGGGGCTCAGTGGTGGTCATTCACCACAGACTACCCTGGGGGAGCAGGGACAAGTGAAACACACAGAAATGCAGGACTAGGCCTTGAGGCCACCCCAAGTAATGGGGAAGAGGAGTTAACAGCTGTCCTCATAGCTCATCTGTAGTTCAAAGAAACACTTGTTATTTCTGCCCTTTGTCAGCCTGAAACCGCAGGCAGGTCAGGTGTGATCAGAGACTTATCCTTAGCTGCCCAGAGGCCATTCAGCTCCAAACTAAGTAAGCTAGAGGAAAGTGAAAGTGAAGTCGCTACGTCATGTCCGACTCTTTGCAACCCCGTGGACTGTAGCCTACCAGGCTCCTCCATCCATGGAATTTTCCAGGCAAGAGTACTGGAGTGGATTGCCATTTCCTTCTCCAGGGGATCTTCCAGATTGAACCCAGGTCTCCCGCATTGCAGGCAGACGCTTTACCATCTGAGCCACCAAGGAAGCTAGATAGAGTAAAGGATTAATTCATAGATGATTAATTACAGACAGATTTATTTTAAAAGAAGGGCACAATTTAAGGATGTTTAGTTGAGGAAACATGTGGAATGACATCATACTTAGTTTCTGGACTTTTACGTAATATGAACCACCTTCCAGGGTTAGGACTAGGGTGAAAGAGGCAAGGCATCCAGGACTCAGAATTTAAGGAGGCACCAGTGCTTGGGTACTTGCCTGCACCCACACAGCCAGAGAGCAAGTGATGCCTTAAATTTTGCACCCTGGGGTGTGGAGAAAGGGAATTCTCTTACACTGTTTTTGACAATGTAAATTGGTGCAGCCACTATGGAGAACAGTAAAAGATTCCTTTTAAAACTAAAAATAGAACTACCATATGACACAGAAATCCCATTCCTTGGTCAGATCAGATCAGATCAGTCGTTCAGTCGTGTCCGACTCTTTGTGACCCCATGAATCGCAGCACGCCAGGCCTCCCTGTCCATCACCAACTCCCGGAGTTCACTCAGACTCACGTCCATCGAGTCAGTGATGCCATCCAGCCATCTCATCCTCTGTCATCCCCTTCTCCTCTTGCCCCCAATCCCTCCCAGCATCAGTCTTTTCCAATGAGTCAACTCTTCACATGAGGTGACCAAAGTACTGGAGTTTCAGCTTCAGCATCATTCCTTCCAAAGAAATCCCAGGGCTCATCTCCTTCAGAATGGACTGGTTGGATCTCCTTGCAGTCCAAGGGACTCTCAAGAGTCTTCTCCAACACCACAGTTCAAAAGCATCAATTCTTCGACGCTCAGCCTTCTTCACAGTCCAACTCTCACATCCATACATGACCACAGGAAAAACCATAGCCTTGACTAGACGGACCTTTGTTGGCAAAGTAATGTCTCTGCTTTTCAATATGCTGTCTAAGTTAGTCATAATTTTCCTTTCAAGGAGTAAGCGTGTTTTAATTTCATGGCTGCAGTCACCATCTGTAGTGATTTTGGAGCCCAGAAAAATAAAGTCTGACACTGTTTCCACTGTTTCCCCATCTATTTCCCATCAAGTGATGGGACTGGATGCCATGATCTTCGTTTTCTGAATGTTGAGCTTTAAGCCAACTTTTTCACTCTCCACTTTCACTTTCATCAAGAGGCTTTTGAGTTCCTCTTCACTTTCTGCCATAAGGGTGGTGTCATCTGCATATCTGAGGTGATTGATATTTCTCCCGGCACTCTTGATTCCAGCTTGTGTTTCTTCCAGGCCAGCGTTTCTCATGATGTACTCTGCATATAAGTTAAATAAACAGGGTGAGAATATACAGCCTTGACGTACTCCTTTTCCTATTTGGAACCAGCCTGTTGTTCCATGTCAAGTTCTAACTTTTGCTTCCTGACCTGCATACAAATTTCTCAAGAGGCAGATCAGGTGTTCTGGTATTCCCATGTCTTTCAGAATTTTCCACAGTTTATTGTGATCCACACAGTCAAAGGCTTTGGCATAGTCAATAAAGCAGAAATAGATGTTTTTCTGGAACTCTCTTGCTTTTTCCAGGATCCAGCGGATGTTGGCAATTTGATCTCTGGTTCCTCTGCCTTTTCTAAAACCAGCTTGAACATCAGGAAGTTCACGGTTCACATATTGCTGAAGCCTGGCTTGGAGAATTTTTAGCATTACTTTACTAGCGTGTGAGATGAGTGCAATTGTGCAGTAGTTTGAGCATTCTTTGGCATTGCCTTTCTTTGGGATTGGAATGAAAACTGACCTTTTCCAATCCTGTGGCCACTGCTGAGTTTTCCAAATTTGCTGGCATATTGAGTGCAGCACTTTCATAGCATCACCTTTCAGGATTTGGAATAGCTCAACTGGAATTCCATCACCTCCACTAGCTTTGCTCATAGTGATGCTTTCTAAGGCCCACTTGACTTCACATTCCAGGATGTCTGGCTCTAGGTCAGTGATCACACCATCGTGATTATCTGGGTCGTGAAGATCTTTTTTGTACAGTTCTGTGTATTCTTGCCATCTCTTTTTTTTTTTTTTTTTTTTTTTGCCATCTCTTCTTAATATCTTCTGCTTCTGTTAGGTCCATAGCATTTCTGTCCTTTATCGAGCTCATCTTTGCATGAAATGTTCCTTTGGTATCTCTGGTTTTCTTGAAGAGATCCCCGCTGCTGCTACTGCTGCTAAGTCACTTCAGTCGTGTCCGACTCTGTGTGACCCCATAGAAGGCAGCCCACCAGGCTCCCCCATCCCTGGGATGCTCTAGGCAAGAACACTTGAGTGGGTTGTCATTTCCTTCTCCAATGCATGAAAGTGAAAAGTGAAAGTGAAGTCGCTCAGTCGTGTCCGACTCTTCAGACCCCATGGAAGGCAGCCTACCAGGCTCCTCCACCCATGGAATTTTCCAGGCAAGAGTACTGGAGTGGGGTGCCATTGCCTTCCCCGTGAAGAGATCCCTAGTCTTTCCCATTCTATTGTTTTCCTCTATTTCTTTGCATTGATCGCTGAAGAAGGCTTTCTTATCTCTTCTTGCTATTCTTTGGAACTCTGCATTCAGATGTTTATATCTTTCCTTTTTCTCCTTTGCTTTTCGCTTCTCTTCTTTTCACAGCTATTTGTAAGGCCTCCCCAGACAGCCATTTTGCTTTTTTGCATTTCTTTTCTATGGGAATGGTCTTGATCCCTGTCTCCTGTACAATGTCATGAACCTCAGTCCATAGTTCATCAGGCACTCTATCTATCAGATCTAGGCCCTTAAATCTATTTCTCACTTCCACTGTATAATCATAAGGGATTTGATTTAGGTCATACCTGAATGGTCTAGTGGTTTTCCTTACTTTCTTCAATTTCAGTCTGAATTTGGCAATAAGGAGTTGATGGTCTGAGCCACAATCAGCTCCTGGTCTTGTTTTTGCTGACTGTATAGAGCTTCTCCATCTTTGGCTGCAAAGAATATAATCAATCTGATTTCGGTGTTGACCATCTGGTGATGTCCATGTGTAGAGTCTTCTCTTGTGTTGTTGGAAGAGGGTGTTTGTTATGTCCAGTGCATTTTCTTGGCAAATCTCTATTAGTCTTTGCCCTGCTTCATTCCATATTCCAAGGCCAAATTTGCCTGTTACTCCAGGTGTTTCTTGACTTCCTACTTTTGCATTCCAGTCCCCTATAATGAAAAGGACATCTTTTTTGGGTGTTAGTTCTAAAAGGTCTTGTAGGTCTTCATAGAACTGTTCAACTTCAGCTTCTTCAGCGTTACTGGTTGGGGCATAGACTTGGATTACTGTGATATTGAATGGTTTGCCTTGGAAACGAACAGAGATCATTCTGTTGTTTTTGAGATTGCATCCAAGTACTGCATTTCGGACTCTTTTGTTGACCATGATGGCCACTCCATTTCTTCTGAGGGATTCCTGCCTGCAGTAGTAGATATAATGGTCATCTGAGTTAAATTCACCCATTCCAGTCCATTTGAGTTTGCTAATTCCTAGAATGGAGACATTCAGTCTTGCCATCTCTTGTTTGACCACTCCAATTTGCCTTGATTCATGGACCTGACATTCCAGGTTCCTATGCAATATTGCTCTTTACAGCATCGGACCTTGCTTCTATCACCAGTCACATCCACAGCTGGGTATTCTTTTTGCTTTGGCTCCCTTCATTCTTTCTGGAGTTATTTCTCCACTGATCTCCAGTAGCATATTGGGCACCTACTGACCTGGGGAGTTCCTCTTTCAGTATCCTATCATTTTGCCTTTTCATACTGTTCATGGGGTTCTCAAGGCAAGAATACTGAAGTGGTTTGCCATTCCCTTCCAAAAGATATATACACCCCAATGTTCAGTGCAGCACTATTTATAATACTCAGGGGATGCAAGCAACCTAAATGTCCATCAACAGAAGAAGAGATAAAAGAAGATGTGATACATATATACGATGGAATATTACTCAGCCATAAAAAAGGAATGAAGTTGTGCAATTTGCAGAGATATAGATAGACCTAGAGACTGTTATACAGAGTGAAGGAACTCAGAAACAGGAAAACAAATATCATATAATATTGCTTATGTGTTGAATCTAGAAAAATGATATACAAATGAACTTATTTTCAAAGCAGAAATAGAGACACAGACATAGAGAATGAATATATGAATATGGGGATGGGAGGGAGTCGGGTGGGATGAACTGGGAGATTGGTATTGACACATATGCACTGATGATATTGTGTATTTATAAATAGATAACTAATGAGAATCCACTGCATAGCGCAAGGAACAACACAATGCTCTGTGTTGATCTAAACGGGAAGGAAATCCAAGAAAGCGTGGACATGTGTGTATGGATAGCTGATTCACTTCACTGTACAGCAGAAACTAACACAACATTGTAAAACAACTACACTCCCATAAAAATTAATTAAAAGCAAGCAAACTAATGTGTACCCCAAGAACTTGCTTTCTGGCCCTGGTCTAGCCCCTGCCACCATTACAAACTTAAAATTTTCATGTAATTGGTCTCAGTAAATTACTCAAGCCTCACTGCTGCCAGGCTGAGAGTCACAGCCAGAGAAGGAAAAAGATAGTCCTACCCTCTTGTCTCCTGCCAAGACTGGAGGCCGATCTCTCCACCTGCTACTGTCTCTGTGATCTACCCAGAGATTTTCTTAAATCCCCACCAAGTGATCTCCTGACTATGATCTTAGTAACAGCTGATGATAGGCACTCCATAAAATTGCAGAGTGGATCCTAAGCTGAAAAACAGATCCTACGCTTCTTTGCCTTATGGAAGGACTTGAACTAGGAAACCCTCAGAGCTTTGGGGGTTCTAAGTGTTTTCTGGTAGAAAGGACACTTTTCCTGTTTGACACTTTGCATGGGAGACCATGCTGGGTACAGCTTGGTGACAACGTAAAAGTTATTCCACCAAGGTCAGAATCACCTTGACGTGTTTGTACTCAGACTTGGAGTCGGCATGCTGGTAGTATCAGTAGTGAGTCCAGTATGTAATCACTCTCTTATGTAGCAGACACTGGGAATTTTCACTGTAACCATAACCTTGGCTCCAAAGAAAGGTGCTTTTGTTGCTATACTTTAAATATAAAACAGCTAGCTAGTATGAGAGAGAGTGTGTACATGTTATTCTTCTACATACTTTATGTCTTTTCATTTATGGAACTTTCATAGCAACTGCAGAAGGTAGGTACTGTTATTATTCCCATTTCACAGATGAGATTGAGGGAGATACATGCTTGACAAGCTATGGAAAAGTTAATAATTGTGTTTAATCATCTGTATTTTGTCCATGCTATGAGCAGCTTCATGTGTTTCAAAAATTTTTGACATTCCCTTCTAGGAACTTCCCTACTGGTCCAGTGGTTAAGAATCCACCTTCGTACGTAAAGGACAAAATGATTCCTGGCCAGAGAACTAAGAACCCACATGTCATGGAGCAACAAAGAGCCTGCATACTGCAACTAAGATCAGTAGCCTGCCAGGTTCCTCTTCTGTAGGATTCTCCAGGCAAGAATACTGGAGTGGGTTGCCATGCCCTCCTCCAAGGGATCTTCCTGACCCAGGGATCGAATCCACATCTCTTAGTTTCCTGCATTGGCAGGTGGGTTGTTTACCACTAGCGCGACCTGGGAAGCCTGAGCCACCACAAAAGACCCCAATTGAGACCCAACAGAATCAAAATCAAACAAATAAATATAAAAAAGATTCCCTTCTAAATTACTGAAAAATCAGAGTATAAGACTCAATCAATATGCAGACATTAAAGCTTTATAAATTTGCAATACTTGTAACATCACTATTCTTTTCCCTAATAGGGCAGGTAGTCAATGTTACTTGGAAGGGGAAAGCTATAGTGTGGACCCTGAAACAGAAGTATAATCAGTCATATCACATCACAGATGTCAGCAGGCCTCCATGACAACCATTCTGTGTTGGGATAAATGTATAAACGTAAAATTGGAGACTTGCACCTAAGTCAGTGGGCAGGATGAATACTAGCAGGGCTTCTTTTTTATAATTATTTTTCATGAACTACCACAACCTCCAATAGATGAGGATATAATGGAAACAGTGACAGACTTTATTTTCTTGGGCTCCAAAATCACTGCAGATGGTGACTGCAGCCATGAAATTAAAAGATGCTTGCTCCTTGGAAGAAAAGCTATGACCAACCTAGACAGCATAGTAAAAAACAGAGACATTACTTTGCCAACAAAGGTCTGTCTATTCAAAGCTATATTTTTCCAGGAGTCATGTATGGATGTGAGAGTTGGACTATAAAGAAAGATTAGTGCCGAAGAATTGATGCTTTTGAAGTGTGGTGTTGGAGAATATTCTTGAGAGTCCCTTGGACTGCAAGGAGATCAAACCAATCAATCATAAAGAAAATCAGTCCTAAATATTCATTGGAAGAACAGATGCTGAAGCTGAAATTCCAATACTTTGGCCACCTGATGCGAAGAACTAACTCATTGGAAAAGACCCTGATGCTGGGAAAGATTGAAGGCAGGAGGAGAAGGGGACAACAGAGGATGAGATGGTTGGATGACATCACCGACTCAATGGACATGAGTTTGAGAAGGCTCTGGGGGTTGATGATGAACAGGGAAGCCTGGTGTGCTGCAGTCCATGGGGTTGCAAAGAGTCGGACACGACTGAGCGGCTGAACAGAACTGAACTGAACCATAACCCCCAGTACTGTATCCCCTTACTGAGTGAAAGAGACATGAGCTGAAGACCTAGAGACCATCTTGTTGAGTGAAGTAAGTCAGGCAGAGAAAGAGAAATATCGTAGGACACCCTTTATATGCGGAATCTAAGAAGAAACGATACAAATGAACATATTTACAAAACAGAAACAAACTCACAGACTTAGAGGACCAGCTTATAGTAACCAGGGGGGAAGGTTGGGGGAAGGGATAGTTAGGGAGCTCGGGATGGACATGTACACACTGCTATATTTAAATGGATAACCAACAAGGACCTACTGTATAACACGGGGAACTCTGTTCAACGTTATATGGCAGGGACTTTCCTAGTGGTGCAATGAATAAGGAATCCATTTGTCAATGCGGGGGACACTGGTTCGATCTCTGGTCTGGGAAGATCCCACATGCTGCAGGGCTACAGAGCCCATGCTCTAAAACAAGAGAACCCACCCCTCGATGAGAAGTCTGCACATCAAAACCAAGAGTAGCCCCTGCTCACCACAACTAGAGAAAGCCCACACAAAGCAACGAAGACTCTGCACAGCCAAAAAAAATAATAAATGGTACATGGCAGCCTGGGTAGGAGGGGAGTTCAGGGAGAATGGCACATATATATGTATGTGTCCCTTTGCTGTGCACCTGGAATTATCATAACATTGTTAAGCGGCTATGTACTCAGCCACTTCAGTCATGTCCGATTCTCTGTGACCCTATGGGCTTTAGCCCACCAGGCTCCTCTGTCCGTGGGATACTCCAGGCAAGAATACTGAAGTGGGTTGCCCTGCCCTTTTCCAGAGGATCTTCCCAACCCAGGGATTGAACACCCATCTCTTGCTTCTCCTGCACTGCAGGCAGATTCTTTACCACTGAGTCACCTGGGAGGTCCACTAAGTAGCTATATGCTGTGCTTAGTCGCTCAGTCGTGTCCAACTCTTTTCGGCCCCATGGACTGTAGCCCACCAGGCTCCTCTGTCCGTGGGGATTCTCCAGGCAAGAATACTGGAGAGTGTTGCCACATTCCAACACAAAATTAAGAGTTCTTTTAAAAAAACATATCATAAAGAGATTACAAAAGTAATGGACAGGGAAAGAACAAGAGAAAGTAGAAGATGGTGGACAGGGAGTTGAATGCAAGGCAGAGAAAAAGAAAACAGCACCTGCCCACCCACAGGAAATTCAAATCCCATGTTGCATTTCCTATAATAAAAGTCATCACCATGCTTTATGTTAAGCTTTGGTTAACAGGGATGAAATGTAAGCTCTCAGTGACAGAGAATCATGCTTTGAGATTCGTCCCAATACATTATTCATAAGTCGTACTTAAGCGACCGAGACACTGAGTATACTTTCTCTCACAAACATAAACTCAAGGGCCAAAAAACATTTAGCTGGAGATCTTGGATGCTCAGTTTCATACAGAGCTGCAGGTTTGCTGCATGACTGGTGGGTATTCCTTTCACATGTGGAATTTCTAAGACCCGTGCCTCTCTTCCTCGCCAAGGGGATGGGTATTTCACTCAAGACCCTCTGAAAGATTTTGACTTGAATAAGGGTCTTAAGTCATCAATTGTGGGATCATGGACTGGCCACCTAATTCACTGTGCCTCTAAATGAGATCAGGGATGCAATAGATAACATCTGTCATGTATTTTAAGCCATTAAATTTGCAGTAATTATTTCCAGCAGCAATAGAGAGCTAAGAAATATGACCCTTAGTTCTCCAAGAGTCTGATCATAGCCTTATTTCAACAAGCATCACAAGGACCTCTCTGGTGGTCCAGTGGCTAAGACTCTGAGCTCCCAATGAAAGGGGCCTGGGTTCTATCCCTGATCAGGGAACTAGATCCCTTATGCCACAACTAAAAGATCTTGCATTGTGCAACTAAGACCTGGTGCAGCCAAATATACACATAATAAATTTTTAAAAAACACAAGCATCACTTAAGTTTAGAATAAAATATCACCTCCCTGTGAGGACGCTCCCTGACTCCCTAGCTATGTAAAATCACATATCCTTCTCTCTCCTGATGCCCTAAAGATGCTCTGTTCCATCACTCTGACTTGAACAATACATCATTCATTGAAACTATCTGTTTATCACCAGGTACCTGCCATATTGGAACATGGGCTCCTATGGGCAGGGATCTTATATGCTCTGTTCCTGATTGCCTCTGTCACCCAGAATAAAGTTCATTACAAAAAGATTACTGGATAAAGGGCTTGTCAAGATGAGCAAGAAGGCAGATGTTCACACATTACCTCTGTCAAGTGTAATATAGAAAAGGGAGACATGGGTAGCTGAGTGGTTAAGACTCCACACTCCCAATCCTGTGGGGAGTTGGTTCCATCACTGGCCAGGGAACTAAGATGCCACATTCCACACGGAATGGTCAAAAAAGAAAAAGAAAAGGGAGATGTATATGGGCTCTAGAGTCAGACTGTTGGGTCCTGTTACCAACTCCTTCATTTACCAGGTCTGTGCAACCTGGGAATTTGCTTCAACTCCCTGAAGCTCTGATTTTTCACGTACAAGTGGTGGTATACATCGTGTCTAGCTCCCAGGGCTGCTATGAGGATACCCCAAGGAAACTCTCATGCAATCTGCCTGACACATTAAAGACCAATCTGAGCTTTTGTCTGAGATGATCTGGGATGAGGTTCCAGGAGGCATCCCCCATTCTCTTGTTCTCCTGCAATTACTAGAAGAGCTTGCCCTCATCTTCTCCTTGGATATTTATCACACCTTGACTCAGCTTGACTTAAAAGCTTTCAGGAGAGAACTCCAATAAAAGACACATGTTCTGGAATGGACTTAAAAATTTTTTTGCAATTCTAAATTTTTGCATGTAAATTATACTCTTATCTTTCATTGTGAGTGACAAGCCCATCTCAAATGAGTTTCAGCAAAAAGGGAATGTCTTGGTTCATGTGCCAGATGAAGGAAATGATTCAGGGAAAGTTGTTGCTTCAGGCATGGCTGGATCCAGGGCCTGAGAAATAGAATATGTTCTTTTTCTATCTCTCCATTGCTCAACTCCTCCCACCCAGGCTACAAAGACTGAGGGGGAAGTGGGAAGAGGCCTCGAAAAAGCATCAATGGTATTGATACAAAAGAAACAGAGGATGGGAAACAAGATGGTGAAAAACTAAAAAAAAGGTGTTCTGCCTACTCCTTGAACCTGAAGAGGCCTGGAGAAAAGAAACCTTGCTGAAGGAAAATGTCACTTAGATTGCTAAAGGAAATTTGCACCAGCAATCATGAGGTTCTTTAGAGACAATGTAAAAAAGAGTTTTATTTCCATGTGCAATTGTCAAAACAGAGAGTCTTCTCTGGTCCCTGGCAGATGAATCCATTGTCCTTGTGAAGGCCGCAGGTTTACTTCTGAAATTGTATCCAGTATGGGTACCCAGTGTGATTTAAAGCTCCGTCTTAAAGTCTGAAGTTCCAAGGACTTTTCCCTAGTGGTCCAGTGGTTAAAACTCCATGCGTCAAAGCAGGGGACTCGGGTTCAATCCCTGGCCAGGGAACTAAGGTCCCACATGCTAAGTGGTACAGCCAAAAATTACTTTTAAAATTAAAAAAAAAAGTCTGCAGTTCTGTGCTTCAGGTCTTCAGACATCCATGTACAAAAAGGTTTCATATGTGACCAGCTCTTATGGGCTGCACTGTGCTCCCCCCAAATTCATAGGTTGAGGTCCCAGTGCCTAATACCCAGTGCCTCAAAATGTGACCGCATTGGGAAACAAGTTCATTGAAGATGTAGATACTTTTTTAAAAATTTGGCTGCACCAGGTATTAGTTGTGGTGAGTGGAATCCTTCGTTGTGACATGCAAACTCCTAGTTGTGGCATGAGGGATCCAGTTCCCTGACCAGGGATCGAACCCAGGCCCCCTGCATTGGGAGCATTGGAGTCTTAGCCACTGGACCACCAGGGGAGTTCCACTGATGTAACTCCTAAACATGAGGTCATTAGGGTGGCCCCTTATCTAACATGACTGGTGTTCTTCTGAGAAGTGGACATTTGGAGACAGACACACACAGAACGCCATGTGAAGATGAAGGCAGGGATGGGGGTGATGCTTCTAGAAGTTAAGGAAAGCCAAGGATCGCCCACAAACCACCAGCAGCTAGACGAGAAGCCATAACAGATTCTTCCTTGGAGCCGCCACAAGGAACCAACCCTGCCCACACTTTGCCCTTGGACATCAAGCCTCCAGAACTGTGAAGATATTTCTGTCATTAAGCATCTGTGATACTTCATCCCAACAGCTCTTGTAAATGAACACACCTGCTAAGGAGATGTGAAGCTGGGTGTGAGATGAACAGATTCCTGGGGTCAAAATGCCAAGGGAAAGCCAGGGCCCATCACCCACTTCTGACGGCCCTTGTCCGTGCCCTTAAAGCATCTCAGTGGAAACTGGACACAGTGAGATTACGTTACGGGAGCTGGCAGCAAGTCACAGCGACATGGGGACCACTATAGGTGCATCGATTGTCCTCAGAAATGTTTTTGTGATTAAGAAATCAGCTGGGGGAAGTCAGCTGATGACAAGCAGCCTACAAAATGAAGGTTTTGCAAAATATCATTAAATTGTCACAGGCCCACTGTTTCCACAATGATGTACAATAATTCTGCAGTGCTAGCCCAAACCAGGCAAAGTAATCTCCTTATTCAAAATGTATGCGATTAATAAAAGATGAACATTTTTATGCAGCTGTCCTTGCCCTTCCAAATACTAATTATATTTATTCCTTTTTATTCATGCGAAGTTTTGTTATATAAATGTAATCATGGTTTTGTAAATCCATAACTGTGTGCAGGACAGCAATGCTGATCTCATCTCTTCAGCTAAGACTTACAAAGCGTTTCATTAAAATGATGTTCTGCCCTGAGGTTCACCCAATGAATTGAATGTGTGACAATAGAATAATGCCACAAGCATACCAGGTACTTTTAAAAAACTCTTTACCTATTATCAGGCAATGTTGCTAGAAAATTTCCTTGTCTCCAAAGTGATGGAGAAAGGGGGTCAGGAATTAAACCATCTACAAGCCCCTGTGTCCTTGTCTTTTGAAGTAAAATGCTGACTCAAGAGTTAATGATGGGCAAATGTGAAGATGTAGAAACAAATTATGGCTGTTGGGGCTAAGAAACCGGTAACAATTTAGACTATAATTCTGCCACATCACAGCATCACCAAATTCCCAGTTCCCTGAAAGATACAGATTAAAGTCTTGATGCACATTCCTAAGTTGTTTTTTAATGGAAGCAGACCCCCTCCAGATGAAAACTGCCGACCAAAAGAACACAGACCCTAGACTGGTTGAAACCAGAAAGTTGATGATGTTTGAAACTTCACCTTGATGCCAACCAACCCTAGAACTGTGCCTGAGCTGATCACTCCTTACTCCTTGAACACTGTAAAACTCCTCCCTAACCCCTCCAGGGTGGGTCACACAGTCTTCAAGGCATTAGCCTGCTGTGGCTGCCTTTGCCTGGCAAAGAAATAAAAGCTACTCTTTCCTACTTCACCCAAAATTCTGTCTCTATGTTTCTGTTCAGCACCGGTGAACAGAGGCCAAGTTTCAGCAACAGAAAGACGGCAAACATAGAAACACCTCTGTTTCACAAGTCTTTGTTCTAGCTTTTTATTTCCTGGTTTGTACTGGGTGGTGAGGGTGGGGAGGGGGGAATGAAAGCATCAGTCTTGCAGAAATAGTGTGGGCAAAAAAAAAAAAAAAAAGAAAAGAAAAAATAGGTTCCTCAGACACAGAACTCTTGTAGATTTCTTTGAAGTCATTTGGTCAAAGTTCTGGATTTAGAAATGGCAGAGGAACCAGAGATCAAATTGGCAACATCTTCTGGATCATCAAAAAAGCAAGAGAGTTCCAGAAAAACATCTATTTCTGCTTTATTGACTATGCCAAAGCCTTTGACTGTGTGGATCACAATAAACTGTGGAAAATTCTGAAAGACATGGGAATACCAGACCACCTGATCTGCCTCTTGAGAAACCTATATGCAGGTCAGGAAGCAACAGTTCGAACTGGACATGGAACAACAGACTGGTTCCAAATAGGAAAAGGAGTATGTCAAGACTGTATATTGTCACCCTGCTTATTTAACTTGTATGCAGAGTACATCATGAGAAACGCTGGACTGAAAGAAGCACAAGCTGGAATCAAGATTGCCGGGAGAAATATCAATAACCTCAGATATGCAGGTGACACCACCCTTATGGCAGAAAGTGAAGAGGAACTAAAAGGCCTCTTGATGAAAGTGAAAGAGGAGAGTGAAAAAATTGGCTTAAAGCTCAACATTCAGAAAACTAAGATCATGGCATCTGGTCCCATCACTTCACGGGAAATAGATGGGGAAACAGTGTCAGACTTTATTTTTTGGGGCTCCAAAATCACTGCAGATGGTGCCTGCAGCCATGAAATTAAAAGACGCTTACTCCTTGGAAGGAAAGTTATGACCAACCTAGATAGCATATTCAAAAGCAGAGACATTACTTTGCCAACAAAGGTCCATCTAGTCAAGGCTATGGTTTTTCCAGTGGTCATGTATGGATGTGAGAGTTGGACTGTGAAGAAGGCTGAGCATCGAAGAATTGATGCTTTTGAACTGTGGTGTTGGAGAAGACTCTTGAGAGTCCCTTGGACTGCAAGGAGGTCCAACCAGTTCATCCTAAAGGAGATCAGTCCTGGGTGTTCATTGGAAGGACAGATGCTGAGGCTGAAACTCCAGTACATCGGCCACCTCATGCGAAGAGTTGACTCATTGGAAAAGACCCTGAAACTGGGAGGGATAAGGGACAGGAGGAGAAGGGGACGACAGAGGATGAGATGGCTGGATGGCATCACCGACTCGATGCACGTGAGTTTGGGTGAACTCCGGGAGTTGGTGATGGACAGGTAGGCCTGGCGTGCTGCGATTCATGGGGTCGCAAAGAGTTGGACACGACTGAATGACTGAACTGAACTGAACTGAATGTTCTTAAACTCCCACCTCCTGCAGTACTTCCCAGTGTCCTTGGCTGGAGGAAGCACAAGGGAAGATGGCAGGGAGGGTTGTTCAGAGATATTTATGATGCATAAAAGATCCTGTGGGAGTGAATGAATGCTTTACCTGTGGCCTCTTACAAGCACAGGGCATACACTTAAATGGAGGGAGAAAAATGTAACATGGTATCCAGTTTCCCTCTAGGTAAGAAAATCGTTTACAGTTAATCCCATCTCTTTAACTTTGTTCTTTCCAGGGCACCATGTTGTGCAAGACTCACCAAGAAATGTTCACGCTTGAGCATATCTGCCCTGGATCCTCCTTGGGAGGTTTCTCCTTAACCTTTAAAGCATTCCTGTGCCTACAAGGTTCTCCTGAGCTGACAGTGATGTCAGTGATGTGAAAACTTGCTGATGAAGGAAGATGCATGTTTCTTTGTGTAAAAGAGGTGGCCAGAGGGCGGCGCTAATTTGCACTGGTTTTTAGAAATGAATCTGTCAGCATCACAAGAATTTACACACAGTTCTGTAAAAAGGAGGGTTTTTCTAATGGCTCACAGGGTGAAGAATCTTCCTGCAATGCAGGAGATGATGTGGTTTCAATCCCTGGGCCAGGAAGATCCCCTGGAGGAGGAAATGGCAACCTATTCCAGTATTCTTGCCTGAAAAATCCCTTGGATAGAGGAGCGTGGCATGCTACAGTCCATAGGGTCATAAAAGAGTTGGACATGACTGAGCAACTAAGTACACGATAAGGAAAAAAAAAAATCCAGGACAAAGGAGACTCCCTTCTTCTGGTTAAAGTGAAGTGAAAGTTGCTCAGTTGTGTCTGACTCTTTGCGACCCCATGGACTATACAGTCCATGGAATTCTCTAGGCCAGAATACTGGAGTGGGTAGCCTTTCCCTTCTCCAGGGGATCTTCCCAACCCAGGGGTCGAACCCAGTTCTCCCACATTGCAGGCAGATTCTTTACCAGCTGAACCACAGAGTAAAGGCAGGTCATTTATATAGTAGTGAAGTTTTAAGATCAAGTCAGGGAGAGACAGAATGGGTTAATGATCAAACTCCTCATTTATGCTGTAGCATACCTATCCCATTTTTCTACAGCAATCTTTTTAACAAATGCACTTTTCTCCCACCACCACTTATGATCTCAATAATATAGATCAGTAGAACTATCAATATTAAAACTTTTTAATATTCAAAGAATGTATTTGCCCTCTTGAGCAAGTAGCCGTAGGGAACATCTCCATTTTATGTTGATGGGATACGGACCAGGTATACCTATAATCTGAATAGGAGAAGGAAATGGCAATCCACTCCAGTATTCTTGCCTAGAGAATCCCGCGGACAGGGGAGCCTGGTGGGCTGCTGTCCATAGGGTCACACAGAGTTGGACACGACTAAAGCGACTTTGTAAGCATGCATGTATGCATTGGAGAAGGAAATGGCAACCCATTCCAGTATTTTTGTCTGGAGAATCCCAGGGACAGAGGATCCCGGTGGGCTACTGTTTATGGGGTCGCACAGAGTCAGATACGACTGAAGCGACTTAGCAGCAGCAGCAGCAGCAGCTGTATAAGTATTCACCAACATTTTCTTTATCTCTCTAAGATGATGTAAGGCCCAGCACAACATTCTCTCCTGTGTGAAAACCAAAAAACATAGCAGATGCAGGACCACACTGCTTAGAAGCCCTTGTAAAAGTTTTTCCCTATGCCTAACTACAAATCGTATGATTTCCTTCTTTTGCTACCCAGCATGTGGGATCTTAGTTCCCTGACCAGGGATCAAATCTGTGCCTCTGGCACAGGAAGCACAGAGTTTTAACTACTGGACCACCAGGGATATCCCTAAATCATATGATTTATATTGAACACTGCTTTCCTTCTAGGAGTCTGAAATTTTGGTATGTACCAGGCAGAAGGTGCCTATATGAACAGCTCTCAATAAACACCCTGGATGTTGAGTCTCTAATAAACTGGCTAGTAGTCAACATCTCACTCATGTTGTCATAAAATTGAGACTGGTGGAATTAAAGACATTCTGTGCTACTCCCTGGGAAGGAGACTTTGGAATCTTGAGCCCAGTTTCCTGCAGATCCTTCCATAGGACTTTTCCCTTTGATGATTTTGCTTTATATACATATTTTTTGCTGGCCTCATTTCTGTTGACAGAAGATCAATGGATCTTCAAGTAGAATGTGGTTTTCTTCTCATTTTATCCCTAAACAAACTTTGTGAGTCTATTTAGGATGACCAGACATCACATGAAACATTAAAAATACCCTTAACCCAGTACACAGACAACTTGTATATTCATGGACTCTGTCTCATTAGCTTCATGGGAATCACATCCCCCACATCATTACCGGATCGTGGCCTCCAGGATTTCTCAGGAGAAAGGTATATACTGACTTTTCTCCTATTGCCATTTTCCTTCTTAAATTTGTTAATGCAAAGCTGAGTTTTAAATTCCTCACAGAACTGAGACATTAGCGGAGGGTGGAAAGATATCCATGCGGCTTCAGCTGATAATGCCTTTAATATGCTGGGAAGCTTTGGGCTCTGTGCCTTATGATCAATTATGCAAGTCCATTCTTCTGCGCCTCTGGGCTCAGACGTGAAGTTTTTGTCTTAAGTAGCAAGATCCGGTCCCTATGGCCTTAAGATAGGAGGAAACCACTGAGAACCCACAGCCCCCAGGCCCACCCAGCTGTGCTCACAGCGTCCAGACCACTGGTCCGAAACAATTTCCTGCAGCTCAAATCTCAAAACAAATTCAATGCTGGAGGTCTTACCCTGATACCTGCAGGCTACTTTGCTTCTCAAAGGTTTGTTCTGAGCCTCCCTTGTTTTTTCCAAGATTGACCTGCACAGTGTTAAAAACTAAATTAAATTTGTTGCCAGTGTATAAAAACAGAGATTTTAAATCACACTCCAGATTTCTGGCATCTTGTGAAATAATCAGAATGTCTGTCTTTCCAAGGACCACCCATCAACCTGAGGATACCTAAGAGAGAGGTTGTCCATTTTTTTGGTCTCTAATGTTTAGCCAACATCCCTTCACCTCCCTGGCCCTGGCATTTTTTTTTAGCAGTTTATTTACTTTTGATCACCCTGTGTGGCTTGCAGGATCTCAGTTCCCCAACAAGGGATGGAACCTGGGCCATAGCTGTGAAGGTACAGAGTCCTAGCCACTAGGCCACTAGGGAGCTCCCAGTCCTGGCATTTTAATTTCCATTGCCTGATTCTAAAGTTTTACATGGGCATGATTTCCACACTGACATGCCTACTAGGAGCCCATGTGTTGATTCTATCACATTTTTTTTTTCACCAAGTCTTCTTTCAAAAAATAAATAAAGCCCATTTGAGGATGCCCACAGCAGCCTTTCTGTGGACTTCCCTGGTGGCTCAGATGGTAAAGCGTCTACCTACAATGTGGGAGACCCAGGTTCAATCCCTAGGTCAGGAAGACCTGGAGAAGGAAATGGCAACCCACTCCAATATTCTTGCCTGGAAAATCCCATGGACGGAGGAACCTGGTAAGCTATAGTCCATGGGGCTGCAAAGAGTCAGACACGACTGAGTGACTTCACTTTCACTTACAGCAGCTTAGCAACTGCTTACCATGTTAATGGCAGGAATTCTGGCATCAGCCTGCCTGAATTGAGACCCGGCTCTGAAACTTTCCTAAGCACATGTGGGCAAGCCCAGGCTCTGCTTCTGTTTCCTCATCTGCAAAATGGGGATAATATTGTTATCTACCTTATAGATGCTTCCCAGGTGACGTTAGTGGTAAAGAACCCGCCTACCAATGCAGGAGACATAAGAGATATAGGTTCAATCCCTGGGTTCGGAAGATGCCCTGGAGAAGAAAATGGCAATCCACTCCATTATTCATGCCTGGAAAATTCCATGAACAGAGGAGCCTGGTGGGCTAGAGTCCATGGGGTCACAAAGAGTTGGACACGACTAAGCACCACCCACTTTATTGATAGATAAGTAGACAGATCGATTTTTTTTTTCAAGACTCTATTTTTCTTTTTCCCTGGTAATAGTAATCTTTTTAGGGTTTTGTTTTGTTTATTTTTTGGCCACACCACACAGCTTGTGGGATCTTTAGTTCCCCAACTAGGGATCGAACTCAGGCCCATAGCAGTGAAGGTGTGGAGTCCTAACCATTGGGCTCCTGGGGAAATCCCCATAGTGATCTTCTTTGAAAACAATTGAGCAACAAATTTAAAATAAGGTTTCTAGTGTTTTGGAAGCTTTGTGGGTCATGAATTACTTGGTTGAAGTGTCTATTGATGACAGGGTCCTTTGATAACCCTGAGACTCATGCTGCTTTCTGCTAGAGCGTCAGTGAGAAGCATCAACTCAGACATTCCCCAAATCTTCCTTCTGGGCTCTACTTCTGTCCATTTGCTCCTGCCTGGGACAATGTTACTGTCACCAGCGCAGCAGGATTCACAGAGACCTCGCTGAGGTGGACAATAAAGGAACAATAGTTTCGGTTTTGTTTTTGTTTTCCAGGGGTTCAGAAACAAAACTCATGCTGAGGATTCAATGGATAAAGAAATCTCAGTTTTGGAAATTCAAAATGGAGTATGTAGGTATCAGAGAGATAGGAATGCATTTGAAGTTGCTGGAAGGACTTCTCTGATGGTGCCGTGGCTAAGACTTCATGCTTCCACTCCTGGGAGCATGGGTTCAGTCCCTGGTCAGGGAACTAAGATCCCACATGACACCTGGCACACCCCCAAAATAAATAAAACTTAAAAAAAAAAAGTAAATGAGGCCCCAGGCAGTGACATAGGCTGGTGGAAGGAAGAGCTTTAAACTGATCCAGTTTAATTCTAGGATCTGTCATGTTCTTACCAGAAAAACCCCTGGTCCCAGGGGGCAATATGGCAGACCTCACGGACACCCAGAGCCAAGGAGCCATTGGCAAGCACATTAAATTTACATAATATTTTAGGGGGGAAAATGGAGACAACCACAATATTTGCCTGGCTTTGTGCCTTCCTTCCTGGCAAACTTACATAGCACTGGCCTGAGCCTTTCAGCTCAAAAATTGGCTTCCAGGCAACTGGGAAGAGCCTAGAAATGCAGCACCTGCGATTGTGTATTTTTATGACTATTTTTTGAGTCGGAGATAAAGTGACTCCGTCTCATTTGTCTCTTATCCAAATCACCGTGGGTTTGGGGGCATCACCTGCTTTCTATATTCCAAAATGTCCCAAGGTTAGAGCAATAAAACCTCTTTTTGCTGAATTCAAGAAACAGGGAGATGAAGGCTGCAGGTGCCAAAACCCATAATGGAGTCTGTCTGCAAAGCCACTTGTGGATTGCCTGCTCCCATCTCTGTGTCCCAGATGGACCAGATGCTGGGTGGAGAAAGGGAAGCAAACAGCAGAAAGGAGGACACTTTGTCTACTTTCCCTGGACTTCCCCCACGCCTTCCGTGCTCAGGAAAGTTCAAGAATAGCAGAAAGAATTCTGAACCATAGACCCAGTGAGGTCACCACTCAGTTCTATAACTCTGGGTGCAGCAGTCATATTGTGTTTTAAGGGAAGAGTTTGGCTTTTTAAGGCTAGGGGACCACTTGAGAGATTGGAAACCTCAGGGCTTCTTGATTGTTAATGAACTCTTATCCACCAGAGCAAGCACATTAACAATCATTTACATTTAATGATACTGAAGTGTATTTCTCAAATCATTAGTGCTTCTAGAACATGCCTTGTACATAGAAGGAATACAGCAAGTAAATCTGGTTTGATCAAGTGGCATCAATAGATCAATGACAGAAGACATAGATTTGTTGCTAGCGTGGCATGTTTACTGAAGACAGAGGTCGGTGTGGATTGGGCCAAGCACTGAAGTTTGGATGCATTTTCTCACCAAATACTTCCAACAATGCTCTGCCATGGGTGTTACTGGCACTTTGTTGCACAGATGGAAGGCTGAGAAACATAGAGGTTCACTGTCTCATAAGTGATGGAGGCCAGCATGGAATGGTAACCCCCACATCCAGCCAGCCATCTGCTGGCCTGGCCACCTTCTCCTCCTCATCATCAATTTCAGTCATCCTTACTCCACAGCTGGCCACTTTCATGAAATTCATCAGTTCCAATACCTTTCATAATGGTGTTGGATAGCAAAGAGCCCATTGTTGGAGAATGAAATAGTTGTTGACATCAACATTCAGCACAGCAAGGAAATAAGGATTGGGGGCTCAGGGTTATGAAGGCTTGTAAAACACGACATCCCCACTGGAGGGACAGGCATTTGAGTCCTATATCAAAACGACTAAAGTTTAATATCTGTTATCAGAGGCAGCCATACTCTTCCAAATGACAAAATTGCATAAGGGAACCATTGAAACTCACCCCTCCACCAAACACACACACATAAAAATAGCCAAGACCCATCCATCATGCCAGGAGACCAGGGGGCAGCCTTTATCTTGCAAACATCACTCTCTGAGTGATTTCCTATTCACTGTGGCCATTTAGGAGGCCATTTGCAAACACCATCACTGCCCCCACCAACTTGATAATAGATACGTTGGCAGCACTGAGAGGCAGATGGGTACAGAGAAATCAAAATAAGGAAGTGTCAAGGCTTCCCTGGTGGCCCAGCGGTTAAAATTCTGCCTTGCAACACAAGGAACACCGGTTCAATCTCTGGTCTGGGAAGATCCCACATTCGTCACAGCAACTAAGCCAGCACTCTAGAGCTGGTGAGCCACAACTACTGAGCCCACACAATGCAACCAAGGAAGCCCTAGAGCCTGTGTTCTGCAGCAGGAGAAGCCACGACAATGAGAAACCCCTGCGCCTCAAGGAAGAGTAACCCCCACTTGCCACAACTAGAGAAAACCCGTGCATAGCAATGAAGATTCAACACAGCCAAAAAATTGCTCAGTTGTCAGTCGTGTCCGACTCTGCGATTCCATGGACTATAGTCCAGCAGGCTCCTCTTTCCCTAAGATTTTCCAGGCAAGAATACTGGAGTGGGTTGCTATTTCCTTCTCCACAAAAAATAAATAAATCTTAAAAAAAAAAAAAAAAGTGTCGAGCAGGACGGTGAGTATTTGAAATGACCCTAGAGCAGGTAATAGGAAATAATTGCACCAGATTCTTTTTCTATATCTTACTTTACTCTCCTCAAATCTTTGCAGGATGGATATTCCCAAGCATCTTTGTTCATGCAACTTCTATGGCTCAGGAGATTAAAGGAGTTCTTTAATGTCTATCTGAGCAGGAGAGACTGATTTTCCTTAACCTAGACATGGATTTTTTAGCTTCTCAATTTAAGGTAAAATCTGGAAAAAGTTTTAAGAGTGAAAGAAAAAGATAATCCTTCTCATAAAAGCTGTTAAATATTGTAAGTGCGATGATATATATAGAATTCCACTGCTGTGTTGGATTACCTGAAATTGGCAACTCTTTTCAAATCTTCTCGCATCCTTGCCTGGAGAAGTAGTTGCTAAATTGGTTTTGGTTCCATCAGGTTCCGTGTATTTTGAGAGCATTTTGAAATAAATATCATAAGAATCCAGCAGAGCTTTTAGCAATCCCACACGCATGGAGAGGCAAAAATTACATTCACAGTTGCCAAAAAAAAAAAAAAACCAGGACTTGAGGGGCCATGATCTTGAACAGAAAAGAAGCCCCAAGAAGTAAACGCCACCCTCCAATTTTGTTCTCAAAGCATTTGCCAGGTTCTTAAACGTACCATGGGGAGCCCTCTGCATCGAAACAACAAACTGCTAAAAAGCAGAGCAGTTTACAGCATCCTTAAGGTACTGAGAAGACAACCTTATGAGACAGGTATTATTTTATTCCACGATACAACAGAGAAAACTGAACCTTATAGAGCCCATCACTTCTCAAGGCAATGCAGCTGCCATTTGGCAAAGCCGGGATTTGAATCTGAGTTTAATTTCGCCTAAAGCACTCCTCCCTTGAAATGCTCCCACTCTCATTTCCACAAAGTATCTACTCAAATGTCATCTTGCAAGAGAAACTTCCTTGAAAGTTTCAGTGTGAGATGGCCACCCATTCTCAATCCGTGGCATGTCTTACCCCATTACCCAGCTTCTTCCCAGCCCTTAGCATCAGGTGGTATGTCTCTGTGGACCAATTGTGTTTACCACCTAAGTCACTAGACGGTGCCCCTAGACGTGGGAGTTGTATTGTTCACTGTTGTGTCCCAGTGACTAGAACAGAATTTGCTCCCCACTAGATGGGGAAACAGTGGAAACAGTGTCAGACTTTATTGTTTTGGGCTCCAAATTCACTGCAGATGGTGACTGCAGCCATGAAATTCAAAGACTCTTACTCCTTGGAAGGAAAGTTATCACCAACATCAGTTCAGTTCAGTTCAATTCAGTTGCTCAGTTGTGTCTGATTCTTTGCGACCCCATGAATCGCAGCATGCCAGGCCTCCCTGTCCATCACCAACTCCCGGAGTTCACTCAGACTCACATCCATCAAGTCAGCGATGCCATCCAGCCATCTCATCCTCTGTCGTCCCCTTTTCCTCCTGCCCCCAATCCCTCCCAGCATCAGGGTCTTTTCCAATGAGTCAACTCTTCGCATGAGGTGGCCAAAGTACTGGACTTTCAGCTTTAGCATCATTCCTTCCAAAGAAATCCCAGGGCTGATCTCCTTCAGAATGGACTGGTTGGATCTCCTTGCAGTCCAAGGGACTCTCAAGAGTCTTCTCCAACACCACAGTTCAAAAGCATCAATTCTTCCGCGCTCAGCCTTCTTCACAGTCCAACTCTCACATCCATACATGAGCACTGGAAAACCATAGCCTTGACTAGATGGACCTTTGCTGGCAAAGTAATGTCTCTGCTTTTGAATATGCTATCTAGGTTGGTCATAACTTTCCTTCCAAGGAGTAAGCGTCTTTTAATTTCATGGCTGCAGTCACCATCTGTAGTGATTTTGGAGCCCAGAAAAATAAAGTCTGACACTGTTTCCACTGTTTCCCCATCTATTTCCCATGAAGTGGTGGGACCAGATGCCATGATCTTCGTTTTCTGAATGTTGAGCTTTAAGCCAACTTTTTCACTCTCCTCTTTCACTTTCATCAAGAGGCTTTTTAGTTCCTCTTCATTTTCTGCCATAAGGGTGGTGTCATCTGCATATCTGAAGTTATTGATATTTCTCCCGGCAATCTTGATTTCAGCTTGTGTTTCTTCCAGGCCAGCGTTTCTCATGATGTACTCTGCATATAAGTTAAATAAGCAGGGTGACAATATACAGCCTTGACGTACTCCTTTTCCTATTTGGAACCAGTCTGTTGTTCCATGTCCAGTTCTAACTGTTGCTTCCTGACCTGCATACAAATTTCTCAAGAGGCAGATCAGGTGGTCTGGTATTCCCATGTCTTTCAGAATTTTCCACAGTTTATTGTGATCCACACAGTCAAAGGCTTTGGCATAGTCAATAAAGCAGAAATAGATGTTTTTCTGGAACTCTTTTGCTTTTTCGATGATCCAGCGGATGTTGGCAATTTGATCTCTGGGTCCTCTGCCTTTTCTAAAACCAGCTTGAACATCAGGAAGTTCACAGTTCACATATTGCTGAAGCCTGGCTTGGAGAATTTTTAGCATTACTTTACTAGCATGTGAGATGAGTGCAATTGTGCAGTAGTTTGAGCATTCTTTGGCATTGCTTTTCTTTGGGATTGGAATGAAAACTGACCTTTTCCAGTCCTTTGGCCACTGCTGAGTTTTCCAAATTTGCTGGCCAACATAGATAGCATATTCAAAAGCAGAGACATTACTTTGCCAACAAAGGTCCGTCTAGTCAAGGCTATGGTTTTTCCAGTGGTCATGTATGGATGTGAGAGTTGGACTGTGAAGAAGGCTGAGTGCCAAAGAATTGATGCTTTTGAACTGTGGTGTTGGAGAAGACTCTTGAGAGTCCCTTGGACTGCAAGGAGATCCAACCAGTCCATTCTGAAGGAGATCAGCCCTGGGATTTCTTTGGAGGGAATGATGCTGAAGCTGAAACTCCAGTACTTTGGTCACCTCATGCGAAGAGTTGACTCATTGGAAAAGACTCTGATGCTGGGAGGGATTGGGGGCAAGAGGAGAAGGGGAGGACAGAGGATGAGACGGCTGGATGGCATCACTGACTCGATGGACGTGAGTCTGAGTGAACTCCGGGAGTTGGTGATAGACAGGGAGGCCTGGCATGCTGCAATTCATGGGGTCGTGAAGAGTCGAACACGACTGAGTGACTGAACTGAACTGAACTGAACTGAAGCACTCCAAGCATATTGCTGAATCAAAGAAGGAGAAGAGTAAATTCTAGATCTTATGTTCTGATGCTAAGTTGTCAAATCATCTCCATAAATTTTCTAAAAAGACATAGGTTAAAATCACAATATAAACTGGTGATCCAGTGGTTAAGACTCCATGCTCCCAATACAGGGTCGCAGCGTTAATCCCTGATAGGGGAACTAGATCCCACATGCCCCAACTAAAGATCTCAAGGCTGCAAAGAAGCCCAGATATAGCCAAATAACGAAATATTTTTTAAAAATAAAATTACACAATAAGTCATGGTAGTACTTCTCCACAGTGGCCAAAAGATGGAAGCAACCCAAATGTCCATCAAAGGTTGAATGGATAAACAAAATGGGTTATATTCATAAAATGGAATATTATTCAGCCACTGAAAGGAATGCACACTGGGAGTTTCCTGGAGGTCCAGTGGTTAGGACTCCAATTTTACTGCCCGGGGTCCTGGGCTCAATCCCTAATCAGGGAATTAAGGTCCTGCAAGCTGTGTGGGAAAGCCAAAAAAAAAAAAAAGAGGAATGAAGCATTTACACCTGCTACAACATGGGTAAAGCTCAGAAACACGGTGCTGTTTCTGAACACGATCTGAAAGAATTCAGATACAAAAGACCACATATTGTATGATTCCATTTATATGAAAAGCCCAGAATAGGCAAACCCTTTGAGACAGATTACCCCATAGCTCAGTAGGTAGAGAATCTGCCTACAAAGCAGGAGAGAGTGAGTGCTAAGTCGCCTCAATCATATCTGATTCTTTGCAATCCCTGGGACTGTAGCCCGTCAGGCTCCTCTATCCAAGGGATTCTTCAGTCAAAAACACTGGAGTGGGTTGCCATTTCTTCCTCCAGGGGATCTTCCTGACTTAGGGATGGAACCTGCGTTTCTTGTGGCGTCTGCATTGGCAGTGGGTTCTTTACCTTTAGCGCCCCCTGGTGATGGATGCTGTCAGATGAGAATCTATATGTGGTGCAATGCAGGGAACATGGGTTCAAATCTTGGGTCAGGAAGAGCCCCTGGAGAAGGAAATGGCAACCCACTCCAGTACTCTTGCCTGGGAAATACCATGGACAGAACAGCGTGGCGGGCTACAGTCCACAGGGTCGCAAGAGTCAGACACGACTTAGCGACTAAACCACCACGACCACATTGAGACAGAAAGCAGTCTGTTGGTTTACAGAGATGGGAGAAGAGTGAGGAAATGACGGTTTGATGTGTATAGGGCTTTCTTAGAGGCTGGTGAGAACATTCCAGAACTCAATAGAAGGACTTCCCTGGTGGTACCGTGGATAAGAATCTGCCTGCCAATGCAGGGGACATGGGTTTGATCTAACTAAGCCCGTGCACCACATCTACTGAGCCTGAGCTCTAGAGCCTGTGCTCTGCAACAAGAGAAGCCACCACAATGAGAAGCCCAACCACTGCAACTAGAGAGTAGCCCCCTCTTGTCCCAACTAGAGAAAAAAGAATGCAGCAATGAAGATCCAACACAGCCAAAAATTAATTAATTTTTTAAAAGACCCAATAGAGGTGATGGTTGCACATCCTCATGAATGTGTTTAATGCCACTGAATTATCCCCTTTAAAATGGTTAATTTTATGTTATGCTAATTTTACCTCAATATTTCCAAATTACGTGAGTCTTAGCATTAGTCAGAAAAACTCTCCATGGTTCAATTTCTTCATTTATAAACATTTCTTTTTTTTTCTTTTTTTTTTGGTTTCCAACACTGCTGCCTTATTATTCTTTTTGTTGTTGTTGTTGTTGTTGTTTTAATTTTATTTTATTTTTAAACTTTACATATCTGTATTAGTTTTGCCAAATATCAAAATGAATCTGCCACAGGTATACATGTGTTCCCCATCCTGAACCCTCCTCCCTCCTCCCTCCCCATTCCATCCCTCTGGGTCGTCCCAGTGCACCAGCCCCAAGCATCCAGTATCGTGCATCGAACCTGGACTGGCAACTCGTTTCATACATGATATTTTACATGTTTCAATGCCATTCTCCCAAATCTTCCCACCCTCTCCCTCTCCCACAGAGTCCATAAGACTGTTCTATACATCAGTGTCTCTTTTGCTGTCTCATACACAGGGTTATTGTTACCATCTTTCTAAATTCCATATATATGCGTTAGTATACTGTATTGGTGTTTTTCTTTCTGGCTTACTTCACTCTGTATAATAGGCTCCAGTTTCATCCACCTCATTAGAACTGATTCAAATGTATTCTTTTTAATGGCTGAGTAATACTCCATTGTGTATATGTACCACAGCTTTCTTATCCATTCATCTGCTGATGGACATCTAGGTTGCTTCCATGTCCTGGCTATTATAAACAGTGCTGCGATGAACATTGGGGTACTCGTGTCTCTTTCCCTTCTGGTTTCCTCAGTGTGTATGCCCAGCAGTGGGATTGCTGGATCATAAGGCAGGTCTATTTCCAGTTTTTTAAGGAATCTCCACACTGTTCTCCATAGTGGCTGTACTAGTTTGCATTCTTCATTTATAAACATTTCTAAATATTTAACTGAAACAGTCTCATTAAGAAGTTTAAAACTGATTTAATATATGACATCGGTTTGTAAATTATAAAGCATTACAGCATGCTCATTGCTGTTTCTATTCTCCTCTGGTTCTTGAGAGGGTGATCACCATTTTTTTCCCCCTTTGAAAAGCAGTCTTGATCGATTGTCTGATCAATCCCTGTCTGATCAATAATCTGGGCTTATTTCACTTCTGAAACCAGGTTCTTCCTAGCCTTGTAGACTTCCCCCATGAAAGAAAAACCCCTTTTCTGCCTGCACTTTGAGAGGCTTGCTGATCTCAGATTGAAATGTTCTCCCTATTACAATAGTTTTTTTTCCCCTATTACAGTGGTCCCTCTGCCCTATTTCATAATCATTTTGCATAAAATCTCTCCTTGCCTAAGTCTAGATCGGTTTCTACTTGACACTGTCTATCTAGGAAAAGGAAGAGTTAATGAAAGGGGACTGGGCTTGAGATGCCATCACTGAGAAGGAAAAGCTCATCTGGGGCACATTTCCTCCTAGGATGCTGCCCTCTTGACCTAAGTACAGTGTGGAGGGAACCATCAAGCTCCCGTCCAGACACTCCCAAACCTGATTCCTCTTCCCCCTCATCACCCAGCTGTGAAACAAGCTTCTCAGGCCCCAGTATATCCAATAATTCCTCTGAAACTGGACTCCAGAGAGGTGAGGAGCTCTCAGAATCATAGACTGCTACCCCAGATCTCTATAAAACTCTAGATACTAGCCTGAGAATTCTTTATTAATAAACCATTGGTTGTTATTTGCATTCATTCTTTTTGTGGTCCTCGAGGGGAAGGTTCATTACCTTAGAATGATCCTAGAATTACCTATCTTTCCACGACTGAAAGTAAAAACTTTTCATTATTCTTTCGTATATTTTTGTTGATTCTTTGGTCAATGATGAATTTTTATTCATGTGCTTATTAAGGATTTTTTAATCTCTTCTTTTGAGGATTGCCTTTTTGATATGCGATTGATTTAGAAGGAACAAATCCCCAAATATTTTAACCCCTTCTTTGTCATATATGAATGAGTCCAAATACAACTGAATTATTTTGACCATGTCAGGACATGTTGATGGTGTAATTTAAGCCTAAACTCCTTTTAGAAAAGAATATAAGGACATCCCTGGTGGTCCAGTGGTTAAGAATCCACCATGCAATGCAGGTAAACCATTCAATATCACAGTAATCCAAGTCTATTCCCAAGCAGTAATGCTGATGAAGCTGAAGTTGAATGGTTCTATGAAGACCTACAAGACCTTCTAGAACTAACACCCCCAAACAGATGTCTTTTTCATCATAGGGGACGGGAATGCAAAAGTAGGCAGTCAAGAAACACCAGGAGTAACAGGCAAATTTGGCCTTGGAGTACAGAATGAAGCAGGGCAAAGGCTAATAGAGTTTTGCCAGGAGAATGCACTGGTCAGAGGAAACACTCTCTTCCAACAACACAAGAGAAGACTCTACACCCGGACGTCACCAGATGGTCAATACCGAAATCAGATTGATTATATTCTTTGCAGCCAAAGATGGAGACGCTCTAAACAGTCAGACTGAACTGAACTGAACTGAACCCAATGGTCTCCCCACAAACTAGGGGTCAGAGATCCCCAAATCATGAAGGTGTTCCTCAAACAAGTGGAATAGGGAAAAAAACCTGTATTTCACTCCCCCAAACACCTTGTACAGTCAACCATCAGTAAATATTCCTTTAACAGTTGAATATGTGGTCATCCTTTCTGATCATCTTTATAAACTCCCAGCCACACTTCAAAGTGGACGGGACGGTCCCCATGATTTGGTGTGGAAGTGGAAGTTCAGAGAGGCCAGCCCAAGGTTGCAGAGCCAGCAAGGTGCAGTCAGGTGTCAGGAACTGGATGTTCTCTGAGAGAGAGGGAGGGATGGAGAAAGAAAGGAAGAAGCATCTTCTGTGGTTTACTCCCTGGAGTCCACCATCACCAGCTCCAGTTTTCACTCAGGAGCCTCTGAAGGATCAGAGCCATAGTGACAAGAAGCCTGAAACCATAGCAGTGGAAGGACTTCCCAGTGGTTGAGACTCTGTGCTCCCAATGCAGGGGGTCTGGGTTCCATCCCTGGTCAGGGAACTAGATCCCACGTGCTGCAAATAAAGATGCTGCTTGCCACAGTGAAGACCAAAGATTCCAAGTGCCACAACTAAGACCCGCAGCAGCCAAAATAAAACAAGTAAAATAAATATTTTTTAAAAAAAACACAGCAGTGGAAGGATAAGAGTGACAGAGTAAGGGTGATGCCACCACATCAGGTTATAGGTTCAAAAAACACTTCTGGGTTGGCAAATGATACAGAAGATGCTAAGATGAGTGGGCTGGACCATTTGTCTGTGTTGGCAAGGAATTCACAGGAGACAGAGGGATGATGACATGGGAGAAGGCTAGTAAAGCAGTCCCTTTGCAAAACCAGGTCTGGGTTTGGGCTGAGAGTGCGAGAGGGGTGGCAATGGCCGGAAAGGGCAGCCATCCTCTGTGTCTTCCAGGAGAACCTCTTAGGGAGTGTGTCATTGATGGATTCACACCATAGCTCCATTGCTGGGCTTCGGGTGTGTGTGTGTGTGTGTGTGTGTGTGTGTGTGTGTGTGTGTGTTTACCATTCCTCTGATCTCCTTTTCCAAAAAATAAATGACATGCCACAGGACGAAAGCACTGACATTTACACTAATAATGTCAATGACATTCTTGCTCCTTCAATATCGTTTGTATGCTGCTCTTGATTCCTGCTACACTCATCCGTGAGGGAGCATAAGTGGAAGGTTCTTTCAAAAACGTCTTAGTGAATGTCTGATGAATGGGAACCCAAATAAGTCCACGATGCTTTTTCTCTAACCTTGAAATGGCAAAGATTGGCAAAGAACTCGGAAACAGTACTCTCTCCCCTTGGGTGGGTTTTGAAAACTGAATTATCCTTTCTGTCATGATACTCCATCCACAAACCATATACCCTTGTCCCATAATAAGAAACTGAAAACAAAACTCAAAGGAACCTAGAAATAGCTATAAGCAAGCCATATTAGAAATCAACGACATTTCCCACATTTTTTGGCTAAAGTAAATAGCATTCTCTGGCCAAGGATGCCAACTCTTTGCATGGTGGTTTGTAATTTGTCAGATTCACCCACTGAATACATGCAGGTTGAACCACTTTTTTCTGTGATCTGGCTAATGTCTGGGGGTGCGGTGGCTCTTTCCTCTTTTGACCTAGGAGACAAATAGTAAGAAGGCATTCATCTTCTGCAAAGTTTAACAGAACAGGGCAATTGCCTACCACGTTGTGTATTCTTTGATTAAATTAATCACCAACATTTAAATACCAGAATGTTGCATGTTAAAATAGCATCTCTTTTTTTTTCCCATTGAAATATGAAAGAGGAATTAATTAGGGGCCCATTTCTTGCATGGAGATGGCTAGTGGACATGAGTGCTGGCTATTCTCTCTCTCTCTTATTTTTTGACTACATAGCTTGTGGGATCTTAGTTCCCTGACTATTGATCAAACCCACATCCCTTGCATTGGAAGCTCAGAGTCTTAACCACTAGACCACCAGTGAAGTCCCTCACTGTTCTGTTTAGCTGGGGGTGCACACAATAGTTTCCTATTGATTGCTTCTTTCATTGAATTCACCTTTCCAACTAGTATTATATGGAAGACTGTGACTTTGAAGAGGAAAAGTAATTGTACAAATAATTATTTCATTCCGTCTGTAGTCCACGCTCCAAAGGAAAAGTTAAAGAGCAGGTTATATGTAATGCGGCGGGGGTTGGGATCCTACCTCTTCTCAGTTTCTGACCCCTGGGACTTCTCCAAATACAGTTTGCAGGACAGAGCCCAGGCAGGGCCAGGCAGGTAAGACTTCAGATCTACACTGAGCTTTAAGATTGAAGTCATTTCATGCTCCACTAAAGAGCTATTCATCACTGCTTGCTCCTGTACATATGAATCTGGCTAAATACATCTGTTATCTGAGGCTGGTCTGCTTCAAGAATTCTGTAGACAAGGCCCAGACAAGACATCGTTGTACTGTTAGGGCTTTAAAGCTGTTGAAAGATAATCCTATGGCTAGGAAGGATGCAAACCCTCCTATTTTAATTGTAAGCAAGATGCTGAACTAGAATGACATTCCATTCTCTAGCATTCTCTGAACACTACAATGCTACAAGGCAACTGTGCTCAGGTCTGACATGTTAATACACTTGACATTCAACCAATGACGTGATGTTTGTATAGAGTGACAGCCATTCGAAGAGGCTGGGACTCATGCCATGCAGCCTGGCCCCTCCTGCCCTGAGCACCTGCATTAATTCAACTATTCCGGATATAAAGGTGATGCATTGAAATGTTTCAGTTAGAGAAAACACCTGCAGCTTGCAAAAGATGTATACCTCAAGGGCAGCGTGAGGCACGGAAGGATAAATCTGCCTTTTCTTTTATTTCCTCTTCAATAGGAGAATTTTGGAACACTAATAGAATTATTATATCTTCAGTAAATTCGAGCCCATGGTGGCTTCGCTGCCAGGTACGCCTTTTGTATTAACCTTCCTTTATAAAAGCAAAGGAACAGCAACAATGGGTCAGCTAGTCCTTACAAAGCCACGTGTGTGTCCCCCATAAAAGCTCTATCATGACCACAATGTGTTGCTCAGCTTCAAGCATGAGGCTCAGGGAAGGGTCCTTTCCATAGCCCCTCATCAGTATCCACAAAATATTAGCAGGTAATTGACAAAGCAACTATTGACTTGTTGATCTTACTACCTATTAACTCATTACTATTACTAACTTTACCAGTGAGGTGACTGAGGCCACAAGAAGTTAACGTGCCCCCAAATCAAACACTTCTATCTTTAGCATTAGAAACAAAGCATGAGTCAATGCAAGGGTCAACATCACCGCCATGTCTGTGCCACTGTGGCCACCCAGCCTGGTAGTACCTTCAGATGGTGGCAGCCTTAGCCACCATCAAATAGCAGCCATAGGACACCAATGCCTGAGAATCTGTAGGAAATTCCCAGACCCAAGACAGATAATAAATGATCATTTGAAACCATTGTTTTCAGTAACCAGTTACAACTGGATACTATTAATAATCCAGATTTACCCATGACAAATCTGAGGTTATAGAAAGTTCATTTGCCCCAAATCAAAGACATTTTGATGGAAGATCCAGGAAGAGTTTCCAGTTCCTCTGACCCAGTTGCAATGTCATTCCCTGTGTTATACACTAGGACTTTGTTGTTTATCCATTCTAGGAACAATAGCTAATAGCTGTCAATCCCAACCCTCCATTCCGTCCCTCCTCCAACCCTTCTCCCCCTTTGGCAACTACAAGTCTGTTTTCTGTGTCTGTGAGTCTTTTCTATTTCATAGATAAATGTGTCATATTTTAGATTCTATATATAAGTGATATCATATGGTATTTGTCTTGCTCTGACTTACTTCACTTAGTATGATAATCTCTAATTGCCTCCATGTTGCTGCAAGTGGCATGTTTTGTTCTTTGTCATGGCTGACTAGTATTGCAGTGTATATATGTGCCGCACCTTCTTTATCCACTCATCTGTAGGTGAACATTTAGGTGGTTTCCATGCCTTAGCTATTGTGAAGAGTGCTGCTATGAACATAGGGGTACATGTATCTTTTTGAATTAGAATTTTGTTTGGATATATGCCCAGGAGTGGGATTGCCAGCTCATATGGTAGTTCTATTTTCAGTTTTCTGAGGAATCTCTATACTGTTTTCCATAGTGGCTCTACCAATTTGCATTCCCAGCAACAGTGTAGGAGCGTTCCCTTTTCTCCACACTCTCTCCATCATTTGTTCTTCATAGGCTTTTTGATGATGGCCATTCTGATCAGTGTGAGGTGGTACCTCATTGCAGTTTTGATTTGCATTTCTCTAATAATTTCTAGCTTTCTTTTTTATAAGACTATAGTATATAATATATAGCATACACAATATGTGTTCATCAATTCTTTATGCTGTACTTAAGTCTTCCAGGCAACAGTAGGCTGTTAGTACTTAAGATCTGGAGGAGTCAAAAATTAAAAGCAAATTTTCAACTGCATGGAGAGCCGGTGCACCGAAGTCTCTGTTGTTGTTCAAGGGTCAACTGTAATTTGTTTTCTAATTAGAGTTTATCACACCTGTTTACGTAGGAAACCATAAAATCGGCTCCCAGATGTTAATAATAAATGACATCAGCACAAACGCAATCCTCCATGGGTCTCCAAACAGCTGTACCAGCTGAAATTAATTTTGAAGACATCCATAAATTACAGTGGTTTTAATCTTCAGATTAGGGGGATTAGTTTCCTCTATAGAGTGAAGAATCATGTCTCTCTTCAATTATTGAAAAGAATAAATGGTCCATAGAAGAGAAACCAAGAGCACACACTCTACAGCCCAATTTGTTTCAAATCCAAGAACTGTCACTTCTGCTTGTGACTTTGGACTATTTGTTTCTCTTTCTTTTTAAAGTAATTTTATTTATTAACTTATTTTTGGCAATGTTGGGTCTTCGTTGCTGTGTGGGCTTTTCCCTAGTTAAGGTGCGTGCAGGCTACCCTCTAGTTGAGGTGCGTGGGCTTCTCATTTCAGTGGCTTCCCTTATGAAGCATGAACTCTAAGGTACAGGCTCAATAGTTGAGGTGCATGGACTTAGTTGCTCCAAGGCATGTGGTATCTTCCTGGACAAGGGATCAAACCCTCATCTCCTACATTGGCAGGTGAATTTTTTATCATTGAGCCACCAGAGAAACCCTATTTTCTTTTTGTAGTAGCAGCTTCATTGAGATATAAATCAAATACCAAAAAGAGTGCCCTCTAAAAGTACACAGTTCAATGGGTTTTTTAGTGTATTCACAGAGTCAGGTAATCATCATCATTAATCACAATAATGGTGGTTGATAATCATTTTCAGAGCTTCCCAAAGAAACCCTGTACCCAGCAGCAGTCACTCCCCACCCCCACCCCACCCTCAGCCTGCAACTACTAATCTACCTCCTGTCTCTATGGACTTGCTTACGCTGGAGATTTTGTATAAGTGGAATAAGACAATACTTTCCTTTTGTGCCTGGATTCTTTCATTTAGCATATTTTCAAGGCTCATCATGGTGGAGCATTGTCAGAGGCTTCCTTGGTGGCTCAGTCTGTAAAGAATCCACCTGCCAATGCAGAAGATGCGTGTTCAATCCCTGGGTCAGTAAAATCCTCTGGAGAAGGAAACTGCAGCCCACTCCAGTACTCTTGCCTGGAGAATCCCATGGACAGAGGAGCCTGGCAGGCTATATAGTCCATGGGGTCACAAAAGAGTCAGACATGACTTAGTGACTAAACAACAAACAACAAAACAGCCATATATCAGAACTTTATTTTAAAAAATATTTATTTGGCTGTGCCAGGTCTTTGTTACAGCATGTAGGATCTTTAGTTAGGGAATGTGAACACTTATTTGCGGCATGTGGGACTTAGTTTCCTGACCAGATATGGAACCTGGATCTCCTGCACTGGGAGAGTGGAGTCTTAGCCACTAGACCACCAGGGAAGTCCCAGAACTTCGCTGATGTCATGGCTGAATAATATTCCAGTGGACCATTCTCCATTCATCAGTAGATGGACATCGGGTTTTTTTCACTTTGGGCTCTGATGAATAATGCTGCTGTGAACATCCCATATATGTTTTTGTGTGAATATATATTTTCAATTTTATCAGGTATGTTCCGAGGGTTGCAGTTGCTGGGCTGGGCATGTTTCTTCATCTCTTGGTGCTTTTGTTTCTCCATCTATAAACAGACACAGTGATAGTGACTTATCCATAGGTTTGCTGGGAAGAGTAGACGAACTAAATCTACTAGCATTTGGGACATGTTTCTATGGCAGTAAACATTTATAACATGTCCTTATCAACATATCCTTATTACCACATGTTCACCAACCAGGAAGTTCTACCAAACTCCTCCTTTTGAGCTTTTATGGAGGCTTTATTACATAGGCATGATTGAGTAAATCCTTGGCCATTCACAGTTGATTCTTTCTCAAGCCTGCCACCCCTCCATCCCCTCACCCCCCAACATTACCTACCCTCCAAGGAAATCAGAGGGCAGGACTGAAATTTTCAACCCTCTAATTTTGGTTGGTTCCCTTGGTAACCAGCTCCATCCTGAGGTGTGGTCCAGAGGCAGGCCACATGATCTGTGGATGATAAAAGATTTCTGGTATATGCATTCATTTGATCAGATCAGATCAGTCACTCAGTCGTGTCCGACTCTTTGCGACCCCATGAATCGCAGCATGCCAGGCCTCCCTGTCCATCACCAACTCCCGGAGTTCACTCAGACTCACGTCCATCGAGTCAGTGATGCCATCCAGCCATCTCATCCTCTGTCGTCCCCTTCTCCTCTTGCCCTCAATCCCTCCCAGCATCAGAGTCTTTTCCAATGAGTCAACTCTTCGCATGAGGTGGCCAAAGTACTGGAGTTTCAGCTTTAGCATCATTCCTTCCAAAGAAATCCCAGGGCTGATCTCCTTCAGAATGGACTGGTTGGATCTCCTTGCAGTCCAAGGGACTCTCAAGAGTCTTCTCCAACACCACAGTTCAAAAGCATCAATTCTTCGGCACTCAGCCTTCTTCACAGTCCAACTCTCACATCCATACATGACCACAGGAAAAACCATAGCCTTGACTAGCCGGACCTTTGTTGGCAAAGTAATGTCTCTGCTTTTGAATATGCTATCTAGGTTGGTCATAACTTTCCTTCCAAGCAGTAAGCCTCTTTTAATTTCATGGCTGCAGTCACCATCTGCAGTGATTTTGGAGCCCAAAAAAATAAAGTCTGACACTGTTTCCATTGTTTCCCCATCTATTTCTCATGAAGTGATGGGACCGGATGCCATGATCTTCGTTTTCTGAATGTTGAGCTTTAAGCCAAATTTTTCACTCTCCACTTTCACTTTCATCAAGAGGCTTTTGAGTTCCTCTTCACTTTCTGCCATAAGGGTGGTGTCATCTGCATATCTGAGGTTATTGATATTTCTCCCGGTGATCTTGATTACAGCTTGTGTTTCTTCCAGCCCAGTGTTTCTCATGATGTACTCTGCATATAAGTTAAATAAACAGGGTGACAATATACAGCCTTGACGTACTCCTTTTCCTATTTGGAACCAGTCTGTTGTTCCATGTCCAGTTCGAACTGTTGCTTCCTGACCTGCATACAGATTTCTCAAGAGGCAGATCAGGTGGTCTTATATCCCCATCTCTTTCAGAATTTTCTACAATTTATTGTGATCCACACAGTCAAAGGCTTTGGCATAGTCAATAAAGCAGAAATAGATGTTTTTCTGGAACTCTCTTGCTTTTTGCATGATCCAGCAGATGTTGGCAATTTGATCTCTGGGTCCTCTGCCTTTTCTAAAACCAGGTTGAACATCAGGAAGTTCACGGTTCACATATTGCTGAAGCCTGGCTTGGAGAATTTTGAGCATTATTTCACTAGCGTGTGAGATGAGTGCAATTGTGCGATAGTTTGAGCATTCTTTGGCATTGCCTTCCTTTGGGATTGGAATGAAAACTAACCTTTTCCAGTCCTGTGGCCACTGCTGAGTTGTCCAAGTTTGCTGCCATATTGAGTGCAGCACTTTCACAGCATCATCTTTCAGGATTTGGAATAGCTCAACTGGATTCTATCACCTCCACTAGCTTTGTTCGTAGTGATGCTTTCTAAGGCCCACTTGACTTCACATTCCAGGATGTCTGGCTCTAGGTGAGTGATCACACCATCGTGATTATCTGGGTCATGAAGATCTCTTTTGTACAGTTCTTCTGTGTATTCTTGCCATCTCCTCTTAATATCTTCTGCTTCTGTTAGGTCCATACCATTTCTGTCCTTTATCGAGCCCATCTTTGCATGAAATGTTCCTTTGGTATCTCTGATTTTCTTGAAGAGATCTCTAGTCTTTCCCATTCTGTTGTTTTCCTCTATTTCTTTGCACTGATCACTGAAGAAGGCTTTCTTATCTCTTCTTGCTATTCTTTGGAACTCTGCATTCAGATGTTTATACCTTTCCTTTTCTCCTTTGCTTTTCGCTTCTCTTCTTTTCACAGCTATTTGTAAGGCCTCCCCAGACAGCCATTTTGCTTTTTTGCATTTCTTTTCCATGGGGATGGTCTTGATCCCTGTCTCCTGTACAATGTCACGAACCTCAGTCCATAGCTCACCAGGCACTCTATCTATCAGATCTAGGCCCTTAAATCTATTTCTCACTTCCACTGTATAATCATAAGGGATTTGATTTAGGTCATACCTGAATGGTCTAGTGGTTTTCCCTACTTTCTTCAATTTCAGTCTGAATTTGGCAATAAGGAGTTCATGGTCTGAGCCACAGTCAGCTCCTGGTCTTGCTTTTGCTGACTGTATAGAGCTTCTCCATCTTTGGCTGCAAAGAATATAATCAATCTGATTTCGGTGTTGACCATCTGGTGATGTCCATGTGTAGAGTCTTCTCTTGTGTTGTTGGAAAATGGTGTTTGCTATGACCAGTGCATTTTCTTGGCAAAACTCTATTAGTCTTTGCCCTGCTTCATTCCGTATTCCAAGGCCAAATTTGCCTGTTACTCCAGGTGTTTCTTGACTTCCTACTTTTGCATTCCAGTCCCCTATAATGAAAAGGACATCTTCTTGGGCATTAGTTCTCAAAAGTCTTGTAGGTCTTCATAGAACCGTTCAACTTCAGCTTCTTCAGCATTACTGGTTGGGGCATAGACTTGGATTACTGTGATATTGAATGGTTTGCCTTGGAAACGAACAGAGATCATTCTGTTGTTTTTGAGATTGCATCCAAGTACTGCATTTCGGACTCTTCTGTTGACCATGATGGCCACTCCATTTCTTCTGAGGGATTCCTGCCTGCAGTAGTAGATATAATGGTCATCTGAGTTAAATTCACCCATTCCAGTCCATTTCAGTTCGCTGATTCCTAGAATGTTGACATTCACTCTAGCCATCTCTCATTTGACCACTTCCAATTTGCCTTGATTCACGGACCTGACATTCCAGGTTCCTATGCAATATTGCTCTTTACAGCACCGAACTTTGCTTCTATCACCAGTCACATCCATAGCTGGGTATTCTTTTTGCTTTGGCTCCATCCCTTCATTCTTTCCGGAGTTATTTCTCCACTGATCTCCAGTAGCATATTGGGCATCTACTGACCTGGGGAGTTCCTCTTTCAGTATCCTATCATTTTGCCTTTTCATACTGTTCATGGGGTTCTCAAGGCAAGAATACTGAAGTGGTTTGCCATTCCCTTCTCCAGTGGACCACATTCTGTCAGATCTCTCCACCATGACCCGCCCATCTTGGGTTGCCCCATGGGCATGGCTTAGTTTCATTGAGTTAGACAAGGCTGTGGCCCTAGTGTGATTAGATTGACTAGTTTTCTGTAAGTATGGTTTCAGTGTGTTTGCCCTCTGATGCCTTCTTGCAACACCTACCGTCTTACTTGGGTTTCTCTTACCTTGGGCGTGGGGTATCTCTTCACGGCTGCTCCAGCAGAGCACAGCCATTGCTCCTTACTTTGGATGAGGGGTATCTCCTCAGCGCTGCCCTTCCTGACCTTCAACGTGGGATAGCTCCTCTAGGCCCTCCTGCGCCCACGCAGCCATGGCTCCTTAGACATGGGGTTGGTCCTCCCAGCCACCGCCCCTGGCCTCAGGCTTAGGGGCGTGGGGTATCTCCTCCTGGCCGCCCCTGACCTTGGAGGTGGGGTAACTCCTCTCCTCACTGCCCCTGACCTCGGATGCTGGGTATCTCCTCTCTGCTGCCCTCCCTGACCTCAGACGTGGGGTAGCTCCTCTCGGCCGTTCCAGCGCCATCGCAGTCTGGTACTCTCAGCAGCTGCCCCGACTCCTCTTGGCTGCCGCCCTTCGGGCATGGGGCCTCCCGGCTTCTGCCCCTGTCCTCGGACGTGGGGTGGCTCCTCTCGGCCGCACTCGCAGCCGCCTGTGCTTAGTGCGCCACTGTCCTTTAATTGAAGCTCCAGTCACATCTAAAAAGAAATCTTGTCATTAGACTTCTGTTTGTTTTATTATTCTGAGAAATGGGGTATCTCCTGCTATTTCAGTGAACAAGGATGGCACAATCATCAGTGACTGCAGCCCTCCAATGTGAGTTTGTGAGTCCTAAGGTCACTCAGGAAGGAGAAGAATATCTGTGATCTAGCGGCCATCAGGACTGCAGCCACTCCCTACGGTGAGCCTCAAGGAAGTTCAGGATGTATGAGAAAACACAGGATACTGGCCCAAGATAGCTGAGATGCATATAAGAGGAATGATGTCAGTGAGCCCAGACTCTCTCATCTTGCTATACATAGAAAAGCAGTAAATTCCTTAACTTGAGGAAGTTAAGGTTTCCTGATTTCCTTTAATTAACAATAATCTTTTGATATTCAGACTACCTGCCCTTTGTGGCAAAACTTCTATATAACCTGGCTTCTCTTCTCCCTCCTCAAAGCAGTTTTCTCAGGGTTACTTGAGATGCTGCCTCCCAGACCTGAAGTCCTAAAAATTCTCACCAAATAAAACATAACTCTCAACTTTGAAGTTCTGGATATTTTATAAGTTGACAGTTTAATAAAAAAAAATATATGCTTCATCTTTGGAGAAGCCTTAACCCTTCAGTGTACCTGACTGGATGATGACACAAATATTCCCTTAAATGCCTGAAAGAATTAATAACAATCCCTGAAAATGTCCATACTTTTTAGTTATAGCTACAAGAGTATCAAGAATATCACCAAAAGTACAAGAGTATCACCAAAAATAAGAATAATGTTGACTAGAAAGAACTGAAAATAGAAAATGGCCATACACATAAAATCCAAACAGATTGCTTCAATGGCAAATTTACAAAAAAAGGAGAAATAACATAAAATACTCATTATCAAATTAGCAAACCCTCCAGATCTTCCTGGATTTCTAAAACATATCACACTAGAATCATCTGTGCTTTAAAACATCCTGTTTGCTTACTCAATGGCATCTCTGGAGCCAACTTTTTATTCAAAGAGCTGCATTCTCCTGGCAACTTGTGCAAAAAGAAAAACTCTGGAGTCCTCCCAGATGGGTTCCTGCATTCTTGCAAGAATCCTGACACTTGGGAGATGGCCTCATGTTCTGTCTCCCATGGATTTACGATGGATGAAATACACAATCACTTCTCAAGTCTTTGCCCCTGTTGCTTGCTGTGTGTATACTGCTTTTCTCACCCCGACCTTGAACTGATACCGAGTAGGACCCCGTGGGGCTCCTGGGCACAAAAATCCTTTCTGTGACCCCCATTTCTTGACTATAGAAAACAGGCTTCATTCAGCCTCCAAGACCTTCCCTTCGTTCCAAAGGGCAGGTTCAGCTCCTAATCAGGGAAGAGAGGAGATGCAGAGACACGGCAGGATCAATCAGGAAACAATAGTGCAGCCTTGGGTCAGAGTCCTGGTTCCCCCTCAGGGGATACACAGAACAGTATTTTTGAGCTGTTTTGCAGATACTGAAATGAAACCCCCAACCAGGTGGGAGAAGTTAACTGTATGCTGCCCATCAGCATGTAGACCCCAGACTGGCTGGAACCAGAAGGTTGATGATGCTGACTCCCACTTACCTCATCACCAACCAATCAGAAGAAAGTCCACACGCTGATCACACCCTCCTCTTTGAAACATTACTATAAAACTTATTATCTCCTCCAGGTGGGGACACACAGTTTTGAGGGCATTAGCCCACGGTGGCCCCCTTGCCTAGCAAAGCAATAAAGCTATTCTTTTCTATTTCACCCAAAACTCTGTCTCTGAGATTTAATTTGGTGTCAGGTGCAGAGGTTGGATTGGCATCAGAACCCTATGCCCATCTCCTGGATTTGCAGGTGGACCTCACCTTGTTTTCCCAGGAATCTACCCATAAACCAAGGCAGGGATGAGAGGTTCAGAGTCTATCTGTCTATGATGAGTTTCCCTGCAGTGCTAACCCTCCAACCTGGTCCTTTCAGCATCCTAGTCCATCCTTCCTTACTAAAGGAATCCCCACTTAGGGTACAACAGCCCCTAGCTGTTAGCCTCAAGATGTGAGGTCAAAGCCCCCCATCTTATCACCTTCCCCAAGGGGAAGAAGGCACTGGCTCAGGGGAAACTCAGAAACTACACTGGGGGAGGGGGGTGGCATTTACACTGTTAAACCCCTTCTGGTTGGAAAATTCCCAGCATGAATCTATCATCCCAATGATGGGTTGAGGGGAACCCCGATGTCCACATCTCCTTGAAAAATAGGGGAGAACAATGAAAATCAGACAGCATGAGTTTGAAGAGCTCTGAACTTGAACTTTTGAAGACTCTCCTAGGAACTCTCTCTCCCAGGTGGCTGGGCCAACAGTTTAGCCTTAAAATGAAATTTTGGAGTCTGCAATCCTGCACATGAACTAAAAATCGATCATGAATTGTGTAATAAACTTTAGCCTTTGGCATTTCACAATTTCAAAGCTTTTATTGCACCAGCTATATTTATAGTTTACCTTCTAAGTTATTTGTGTTCATTTTATAATTTGTATAAACATTTTGCAAAGGGAGTTTTACATAAACCCCTGATTCTGGGAATAGGGCTGAAATTTTATGATCTTTGTTATGTGTAAATTATATTTGGATTTTGTTCAATATTTTTATTTTCAAAATGATTTCATTTTTTAAAACTTTATTTCTGAAGGAAAATATCCTATTTAATTATTCTTTAGTAATGACCCTTGGTATGTGGATTAGCCTAAGACACTCATGATCCTGTAAACATTCTTTTCACAAAATCTTTAAAAATAAAAAGTACTTTCATATTTAACTGTCATTAATATGTGGTTTGAGGACTCACGTTGAAAATCCGTAGAAGAGGAATTAAATATACTGGAAAAACTTATACTAGAATCAGTCTTATTGATCAAAATCATACTTAATAACAATAATTTGTCTTTTTCCTATGAAATAAGAAGCATTTTCAAAAATGAATGCAAACTATTGGCTAGAAATGTTAACATTTTCAAATTATTCATCACTGTTGTGAGAAAATAATAATAATAATAATAATGAAAACAGCATACTGCCAGGCTCCTCTGTCCATGGAATCCTTCCAGCAAGCATACTGGAGTGGGTAGCCATTCTTTTCTCCAGGGGAGCTTCCCAACCCAGAAACTGAACCCGAGTCTCCTGCATTGCAAGCAGACTCTTTACCTTCTGAGCCACTAGGGAAGCCCATCTAAGAAGCCCATGAATACTTTATAATGTCCCAGGTTCATGGGTATATTCTAAATTCTTCAGATAGTCATTCATTGACTCTCACAACAATCTCATGAGATAGCCACTGTGTTACCTCCAGGTTCCAGACGAGGAAACTGAAGCATAGAGTAGTCAGGTAATATGTTTTGGGATCACAGGATTAATAAATGACAGAATAGGTCTTTAAATCCAGGCAGAGTTGCTCACATATTGTTCTCATGACCTCAAAATTCGTCCAATACATCTAAAAGATTGTGTCGTTACACATAAAGAGCTTGACATCATCATCATGAGCCTTTTGCTATTTTAAATAATGCCAACACCTCTTGAATAACCCTCTTTGTGCTCAGATGTCGGATCACCACTACCCAGTATAACACAAAGTACAAATTTAGAAAACATCATTTTTTCCATGCTTCTGTCAATAAATGTTCACATTATATTGATTTTGTAAGACTGGAAATCTTTCCCATTGTCTGCTGGAAAATAATCTGAATAAATAACATACGAATGTGACTACTTTCTCTTATAAATGGCCCAGTTGTGCCCTGTACAACCAGCGCAACTGTATATGCCAGTCTGCTTATTGGACCTGAATCATTGAAACATACCAATCTGGTACACAAATATGTACTTCTCAATTGCTAGTTTCAAATTACCTTCTATAAAGTTATAACTGTACATTTTCACCAATAGGATTACTCCAAATACGGATATTACTAAATTTTTTGTCCAATCTTGCTAAATACATTTCACTTTTTTAAAAAATGAATTTTCCTGATAACTTCTGAGATTGAGAAGGATTGTGTGTAGACCCTCTTGGAAACCTGATTGAAATATGCCAATGGGTAAACAGTCATTGAAGCAATCAGGGAATTTGAACACTGTCTGGATATCTTAAAATACTAAGAAATCATTGTTAATTTTATTTAAGGTAATGATGATGCTATAGTTTTTAAGTCCTCTTTAGAGATGCAACCTAAAATATTTACTAATAAAATGCTCTGATATCTAAAATGTTTTTATTAATATTCCAGGTGGAGTGAAGGCAAAGAAACAAGATTAGCAAATTGATACAATTGTTAAAACCGAATAGTGAGTAAATGGAAGACCACTTACATATTTCTCCATTTTGTAAAGTATTTATTTATTTGTTTGGCTGTGTTGGGTCTTAGTTGCAGCATGCAGGATCTTTGCTGCAGCATGCAGGATCTTTGCTGCATCATGCAAGATCTTTGATTGCAGTGCACCCAGTCTCTAGTTGTAGGCATGGGCTCAGGAGTTGCAGTTCAGTTGCTCTGCGGTATGTGGGATCCTAGTACCCCAACCAGGGATCAAATCTGCATCCCCTATATTGCAAGGCGGATTCTTAACTACTGAACCATCAGGAAAGCCCCATATCTCTCGTTTTTTTTTTTTAATGTTGAAATTTTCCATAAAAAAGGAATGTCACATTTTCTGTCCTTGAAGAGAATGAGATAACACTAGGTAATTAACAGAAGCAAGACAAGAACATTCAAATAAGTGTAATGAAAGTTAAGTTTTACGTTTAAAAAACTGTAGACTTTGATGGATCTAACATGTCATCTCTTAGGATGATATTTGTAGAGCATGCCTGGGCAGGAACAGGAAACTCCTTCTTACTCAAAACATTTTTTTATGCTTCTCTCTTAGCAGTGAAAGGTTGATTATGCTATATCCTTAAGGATTTCTCTCCTGCCATATTTTATGTGGGGAAAAACATAAGTAACTACACAGAGAGGTGGAAATTAATTGATAACTTGAAAACTATTCCCCAGATTTTCATGGTCCCATGTGTTTCCATCTGATCTTACTCTGTTTAAGCTCTTGAATGATGTCGTGTTTAGAGCAGGATCAAGAGCCCGGCTACAGTTAATCTAGGGCCAATCTTTCTCATTCATTTTTTTTGCTTTCAGTCACAGAACTTATCTCATGCTCACTATGTTACAGGCATTGTGTTGGTACTGGGGCTATAGAGCCAGATCACAGTGTCTTTACAAACACAGTAAGTCCCCTACATACAAACTTTAGGATGCAAACTTAAAAGAGGCAAAGCTTCCCCTGCCAGCTGTTTTCCTGTATTACTGTACTTTTCAAAGTTCTGTACTGCAAGATTTAAAATATTTTGTTTGTGTTTGTTTTTTATGTGTTAATTGTTTGAAAAGCATTATTAAACCTATTACAAGGCAATACAAGGCGATGGACAGGGAGGCCTGGTGTGCTGCAGCCCATGTGGTCACACAGAGTCGGATACGACTGAGCGACTGAACTGACTGAATTGACTGACTGACAACACAATACTATATAGCTGATTATGTTAGTTGGGCACCTAGGCTAGCATTGTTGAACTTACAAACAAATTGAACTTACAAATGTGCTCTTAGGAGGCAACTCGTTCATAAGTAGGAAACTTAACAGTATTTCACGATTTTTTGTTTGTTTATGTTTTTTTAATCCTCAAAACTAACTTGCATTTATTGTTTGTAGATTTTTTGATAATGGCCATTCTGACTGGTGTGAGATTATACTTCATTATAGTTTTGATTTGCATTTCTCTAATGAGTGATGTTGAGTATTTCTTCATGTGTTTATTAGCCATCTCCATGTCTTCTTTGGAGAAATGTCTGTTTAGATCTTCTGCCCACTTTTTGATTGGGTTGTTTGTTTTTCTGGTATTGAGTTGCTTATTTATTTTGGAGATTAATTCTTAGTTTTTACATTTGCTATTAATTTCTCCCATCCTGAGGACTGTTTTTTCACCTTGCTTATAGTTTCCTTTGTTGTACAAAAGCTTTTAAGTTTAATTAGGTCCCATTTGTTTATTTTTGTTTTTATTTCCATTAGTCTAGGAGGTGGGTCATCATCAACAAATCTACAAACAATAAATGCCGGAGAGGATGTGGAGAAAAGGGAACTCTCTTATACTGTTGGTGGGAATGCAAACTGATACAACCATTATGGAGAATATTATGGAGACTCCTTAAAAAAAAAAAATCTAGGAATAAAACAATATGACCCAGCAATCCCACAACTGGACATATACCCTGAGGAAACCAGAATTGAAAGAGACACATGTACTCCAGTGTTCATTGCAGCACTATTTACAATAGTTAGGACATGGAAGCAACCTAGGAAGCAACCTCAGCAAATGAATGGATAAGGAAGTTATGGTGCATATACACAATGGAATATTAGTCAGCTATAAAAAGGAATGCATTTGAGTTAGTTCTAGTGAGATGGATGAACCTAGAGCCTATTATACAAAATTAAGTAAGTCAGAAAAAGAAAAATATTGTATATTAACACATGTATATGGAATCTAGAAAGATAGTACCAATGATCCTACATGCAGGGTAGCAAAGGAGACACAGACTAAAGAACAGACTTGTGTCCAAAATGGGCAAAGGAGAAGGTGGGATGATTGGGGAGAATAGCATGGAAACATATACATTACCATATGTAAAATAGATAGCCAGTAAGAGTTTGATGCATGATAAAGGCAACCCAAAGCCAGTGCTCTGTGACAACCTGGAGGGACAGGGTGGGGTGGTGGGGGGAGGACACACGTATGCCTATGGCCTATGGACACATGTTGATGTATGAGAGAGGCTTACAGTTTCTCTCATTGTGCAAAAGTTTTTAAGTTTAATTAGATCCATTTGTTTTTTCTTATTTTTATTTCACCCACTCTAGGAGGTGGGTCATCATCAAAAAATCTACAAATTCATTTACAATATTGTAAAGTAATTATCCTCCAGTTAATATAAATGAATCAATTTTAAAAACTAAATTAGAAATAAATGTCACTGTTACCAAATTGGTCAACTGAACCAATAAGAAAGCAGGACTAGCCAATAAGACATCACAAACATGATTTCTCTTGGCTTGATCAAGGGGAGAGGATAAGCATTCAAAGGAAGTAAGCGTGTTCTTTCAAAACAAATGCTGAAGATTTGTCCTGTCAGGTGTCGCAGCCCCAGCATTTTCTTCTCACCAAAGAGCCAAGACAGATAAAGTTGCCCCCAGCCAGCCAGCTGGGGGGAAGGGGCTGTCCACTTCCCGGGCTACACCCCAGGAGGCTTCCCACACTGCCCAACATGGAGCAGGGAGAACTTTATCTAATCAAGATGCACCAGAAAGGCAGCAATTTGTCTTTAACAAACTCCCTTTCAGAGAGGACTCCCACAGGGATGCAGGAAAGGAAGGACAACTACATCTCAACGTTGAGTCCTTGGAGGAGGGAAGTTACTATTTCATGGTCCAGCAGGAATAGGCTGGGGATGCTGCTGGCAAACAAGGAGTGGAAGTGATGCCTTTCGAAAGATGAACAATAGGATCCAAGATTTAAAACAGTGCAGTAAATGAACAGTCATTGGAAGGACTGATGGCTGAAGCTGAAGCTCCAATAATTTGGCCACCTGATGCGAAGAGCTGACTCACTGAAAAAGACCCTGACGCTGGGAAAGACTGCGGGCAGAAGGAGAAGGGGGTGACAGAAGATGAGATGGTTGGATGGCATCACCAACTCAATGGACATGAGTTTGAGTAAACTCAGGGAGATACTGATGGACAGAGAAGCCTGGCATCCAGTCCATGGGGTCACAGAGTTGGACATGACTTAGCAACTGAACAACAACAGCAAAGTGATACAGCAGAGGATTCTGAGGAATTACAGTGAAATTGAAATTGATCTATGATCAGGTCCACAAGGAATATGGTACTTGACTGTATGTTTCTCCTCATCTTCCTCCTCCTCATTATTATTACTATTATTATTTTGTTGGTGGTAGAGTCTATATTTTTTTTAATTTAATTTTCTTTTTCTTTCCTTTTTTTTTTGCTTTTTGTTTTCTTTTCTAGTACTTTGTTTTTTTCTTTGTGTGCTCTGTTTTACTTTTTATTTTCTTTACAAACCCTTGTGTCCGAGGGCTGACTTTCAATAGATGGCAGTGAGGGAGCTGCTCTGCTACCTACTAAACCCTGACCCAGAAGCAGGTCATCTACTAATGGTTTAGCACCAGGTTCCCCATGAATGTGGATGCGTGACGGGCAAGGGAGCGGACGCCTTTCCTGCCATGCCCAGTGTCCCAGGATGAAGGGCTCTCCACACCAGACCCTGGACAGGGGCAGCGAGGATGGCTGGGGACAGGCTATCTGAGGCCAACCGAGGCTCCGGGGGCCTGGGCACAATTCTGATTTAGAAGCGTTCAGTCATAATCCCACAGTTGGTAGCTTGGCCCCATTGGCTCCTCAGCCTAGCATATTTTATTTTTTATAAAGATTTTTTTTTATGTTTAAAGTCTTTATTAAATTTGTTATAACACTGCTTCTGTTTTATGTTTTGGTTTATTGGCCACAAGGCATGTTGGATCTCAGCTCCCCAAGCAGGGGATTGAACCTGCACCCCTTGCATTGGAAGGTGCAGTCTTAACCACTGAACCACCAGAGAAGACCCTGGTGGAGTCTATTTTAATCATTTATTTAATGTAAGAATTCCTGGGGATCCAAGCAAGCAAAATGCACGTTAAAGATTTACACCCAATCTCACTATACCCTCTGCTCTTTAGCTGCCATGAAGACACACTTTGAGGTACCACTGTGTTGTGCCCCCCACCATCAGCACCACAAATGCCCACTTCTCATCAGTCCACTCACCTCTCTCTGAGCAAAGAACCTCATCTCACACAAAACAGGCTTCTATCAGAGAAACAGATGAGCTTGTTAATGAAGGGTATGAAAATTGGAGCCATAATGAGCTACTGTGTCATAAATGAGTACAAATTACATTGTCAGTGCTATTTACAATTTCACATGGCACAGAGCCCTGTAATTATGTCTATGCAATTATTCCGTTCAGAGGACTTTTCAGTAAGGGATTCTCGCCATGGCCAAAATGCATTTGGAAGCTTCTGTGGTGCATGGAAGTTAGAACCAGCCCTGGAAGGATTCATCACTGCATATTTAGAAGCAAATTTGTGAGCAAAGGCTCTAAACATGGGTCTGGACCTTTAAAAAAAGGGGGGGGGTTCAAAGTTTGGAGACCTCATAAGTGGCCATGGACAGTATGGTCATGAGGTCAAAATACTGAGTTGATTTCCAAATATTCACATGGTCGTATCAGCAGAAGCAAAATCTTGGACCTCACCTACATCTGCACATTTCTGCCACCTTTGGAAGTCTCTTCAGAGATAGAATTTTTTGCATACGGTGGTGGTTTAGGCACTAAGTTGTGTCCAACTCTTGTGAACCCATGGACTGTAGCCCAACAGGCTCCTCTGTCCATGGGATTTCCCAGGCAAGGATACTGGAGTGGGTTGCCATTTCCTTCGCCAGAGGATCTTCCCAACCCAGGGATCGAACCCAGGTCTCCTGCACTGCAGGCAATTTCTTTACCAACTGAGCCACCAGGGAAGCCCTTTTTTACATATAACTTGTAAATATTTTAGTACATTTTTCTGAAGGCTATCAACCATTTTTTAAAAACATCATCACAATATCAGGTCATGCCTAAACTGATGCACAATAATTTAAATCATCCTGTACCTTGTCAGCATTCAAGTTTCCTCAAATGTGTGAGCCTGTTTTTAAATCCCTGCTATAGCATAGGTGATTTTGTGTTTCATTTCCATAGATTAGAATGCCAGCCTTTTATTCCACTTTGGTTCCCCGAAACGCAGCAAATCCCATCATTAGATTCACCTTTGCCAAACTGCCCATGGCTGCTGCATCCCTAAACCGTTCAACAGACGGAACACGGCTTAGTTTATTCTAAAAGATGAGCTTTGTTACCATTCTGGTGGAAAAATTAAAGCACTGACTGAAAGAAGTAAAATCAGCTCTTGTTATAATAGAAGTGAATGTGAAGCTTCCAGCTAATGTAACAAAGGTAAAATTTACAATAGCAGGGAACAAAAGTGGATGATAGAATTGTCTCAACCTATGGAATTTCTGGGGGCTTTCCCAAATGACTCAGTGGTAAAGAATCTGTCTGCCAATGCAGGAGACTCGGATTCTATCCCAGGGTCAGGAAGATCCCCTGGAGCAAATGGCAACCCACCCCAGGATTCTTGCCTGAAAAATCCCATGGATAGAGGGGAGCCTGGCAAGCTACAGTCTATGGGGTCGCAAAGAGTTGGACACGATTGAGAGACTAAGAACGCGTGTGTGGAATTTCTGGGGAAACATCCCACGAACCCAGACATCATGAGACAATGCTATTGATGGGCCAACATGAACGGCACGAGTCATATAGCATATAACACCTCTGATTCTGGCACAAGAGTTAAGAACAGGGAGTCTGCACCAGGGGATTCTTAGAGAATCCTGTCTGGACAGTGCCTTCCTCACTTTCATTGCTCTTTTTATTTTTTTTTTTTTTTGGCTGTGCTATGCAGCATGTTCCCCAACGAAGGATCAAACCTGTGTCCCCTGCATTGGAACCTGAGTCTTAACCACTGGATCACCAAGGAAGTCCCCTTCCTTGCTTCCTGGATGCAGTGGAATGCAAATCATTTAAATGAATCAGCTCACTGGCTCCAATTCTGGGTAGGAGGTAGCTGGAAAAGAACAATAAACCAAAGCATCCTCAAAGACTGTCCTCTTTCCTCAACTGACTTAGAATCAGAGCTCTCAAAACCTGCTTCATAAGCGGTCTTATTGACAGGTGGTCAGGCCATCAACACTCATACCCTTAAGCACCCAAACCATTTCTGTTTCTAGAACAAGCTAGCCTGTTCTTGCCCCAGCTGTCGCCCCTGTCTGTCCTCTTCCTGGACCTCCTGCCTGGGTCTGGTTCCTTTCCAATCTTCCCTCCAGGAGAACAGCATCCCTGTTTCACCCCCTGCAGGAGGCTTCCTAGACCTCTCTGACTACGGCTGCTCCATCACCCCATTCATATGTCTCTCTCTGTCTATCAACTTTTTTCTGAATCCAAGCTCAGTTTGCTTGCAGCACAACAAGGGAGATGACGTGTTGAGGCAAGAAATAGTGACTTTATATGGAAAGCCAGGCATCTGAGAAGATGCTGGGCTAGCACCCTAGAGTACTATCTTATGGGATCTGGATGCCAGTTTCTTTTATAGAAAACAGAGGGGGAGGAGGTGAGGAAGTAAAGTAAAAAAGGCTATAAATCTCACAAAATATCACCTGGGTTGGCCAGCATTGGGGAGGGGATGTGTTAATTTCTTTCTTCCTGCAGCCATTCCCAGGTGGGCAGGGTCAGAATGTCTCCCTGTGAACTGAACAAAGGCTCTTTAGTTTAACATTCTGGCAGAGGGGGCAGGTTCTCCAAGGCAGGCCATTATGTATGCTCACAGCTATAGACAGCATCCTTTCAGTGATTATAGTAACAGAAGCAATGGAAAGCAAAAGTTAAAATAAGAGAAACAGATCCAACATGGAGTCAGACTCTGTTCTTCCCTATTACAACCTGAGAGACTGAGCCCTGAGGAAACCACAGGGTCCTGCTTCTCGGGAGAAGCCAGGCCGACTCAGAGGAGGAAATGGGAGGCATTCACAGCAGATCAACCTGTGTAGCTCATCCCAGGCCTGGAAGGCACAAGGCCACCGCGGGCCTGACTCCACTGTGAGAGGCTGGTTGTAACCAGATGCAGCCTTGCCCCTGCCAAGCTCCCAGCCAGCGCAGATATGGGTGCACTGATTAATGCGTTCATTAACACACGCATTAGTACACCTGTCAACACACTCAGGAATACATTCACTAACACACTCAGTAATAAACCTGACCCTGAACCCTAGGCCCAGTCACACTGGGCGGGGACCAAGGCTACCATGCCTCACTTCAGTGAACATCAAGGCTTCCTTCTAAACACAGCACTTGTTAGCATCCTGTTTGTGCCCTGATAGCAATAACCTCTTAGAATTTTCTGTCACCTGCTTCTGTAACTGAACAAACTCTAGGGCCTTCCCAGAATAAAATCCTACCCGTGTCCTCCATCTGCATTTTGTCTGTAGGAAAACTTTACTCAAAGAAGAGAGAATATGCAGGAAGAAAGGAAAATAGTCAAGCAGGACAAAATAATAAGAATTTAGCCGTTAAACAAAGTCAAGGACCTTCAGTTCTTCATCAAGGACTATGGATAATATTCCAAGCCACGTCCTTTGAGCTCTTCTGCAGATACTCAAACCCCCACCAGGTGGAAGAAGTTAACTGTCTGCAGCCCACAAGCACAGAGACCACAGACCTGTTGAAACTAGAAGGCTGATGATGCTGACTCCCAACCAATCAGAAGAATGTCCGTGAGGTGACCACACCCTGCTCCTTGAGCACTGTAAGACTCCTCACTTCCCCTCCAGGGAGGACATGCAGTCTTGAGGGCATTCGCCTCCTGTAGTCCCCTTTGCCTGGCCACACAACAAAGCTATTCTTTTCAACTTCACCCCTAACTCTGTCTCCAAGGTCTAATCCAGTACTGAGGTACAGGGGTTGAATTTCAGCAACACTTGTTCCTTGCAGAGGGGTCTTTGCTCTCATCCCTGAGGTTGTTTGGGTCTCAGGAGCTGCATTTAATGAGACATTCCTCTAGCCTCATCCTAAAGACACAAACCCATCACGAGAACGCTTCAGCACAATTCACCGTAAACTAGCTCCGAGGGGAGACGCTGGGAATCATGTTACCTAAAACATCCAGAGAGAAAATAGAAGGAGAGGTCTGTGTATGCACCTGTGTGTGTGTGTGTGTTGTTTGAGGAGGTGGGAGAAAAGGATCATAAGATCATCTAATAAAACTTTAGATGGAATCATCTAAAAATTATTAAATATTATCTGTGCAGAAAGAACTTTCCACTAGCATCTATCTACATCTTGTTTTAAATTTTATTTTATTGAAATGTAGTTGATTTGAAATGTTGTGTTAATTTCTGTCATGCAACAAAGTGATTCAGTTTTATTACATATACATATATTCACATACACACATATATATATATATTCCTTTTTCATGTTACTTACCATATGGTTTATCACAGGATATGGAATATATTAATAGTGCCCTGTGCAATACAGTAAGACTTTGTTGTTTGCATTTATGTACATATTAAAACACACTCCATTGAGAAGTCTTAAATTTTTTAGGGTACAAATTTAGGTGTTGTATCTCGCTGGATTGGAGTGTCAGGTACTGCTCCAGAAGCTAGCATCATTCCCGTTATACAGACAAGAAAACTGAGCACAAAGAGGCTGAGATCCTGCCAGGGTCCATATGGAGGGGAACAGCAGAGCTGGGATCAGACTGGAGCAGACTGGCTCTGGAGTCTGAGCTCCTGTCCACACTCCGGCTAGGGGGTCTGCTGGGTTACCCAGCACCCAGGTGACCTAGGAAAGCTGCCCTGTTTCCTCTGAATCTTGATTTGCTCCTATAGGAAGTAGGATGACACTATGTAACTTCTGAGCATCACTGAGATAGAAATTGGGGCAGGATTCTAAGTTGTAACTTGCTGGGGACTGCACATTGACATCAGGCTGAGGAACTCTGGCCCCCTTCCCTCTGTCCTCTCTTCTCTCTGCACCCAGCTCACACTGTCCCCATGATGAACTGCCTTCCTCACTCACCCCATTTCGTGCATACTACCCCTTCATCCACTATTCCTTCCACCTGCTATGTCTCCCTCTGGGGACCCATGGATGCCCCATTCTCAAAGGGACTCAGCATTTGTCAAAACAAATAACCACTCTACTCCTATCCATATAAGAAAATAGGTCAGGGGAACAGGGAGGGAGATGCGTGTTGTCAAGGTCACATTTTCCCTCTCGTAGATTTCTGAGGCTTGAATCGACAAGGATGTGAAAACCCAAGTCTTACAAAGCAGCAGAGGCCATAGGGCTAAAGGAAATAATATCTCTCCTGGTTCCCACGGAAAAGATGACCCTTTACAGAGCACTCTAAAGTACCAGAGACATCTGTGCATCTTTTATCCAACTTTCTATGTAGAAAAACAACAAGTCAAGGGACTTCCCTGGTGGTTCAGTGATTAAGACTCCACAGTACCAATGCAGGGGCCACAGGTTTGATCCCTGGTCGAGGAACTAAGATCCTGCATACCACACGGTTCAGCCAAAAACAAAAAGAAAAAGAACAGGTCAGCTGAACTCTAGCAGAAAACTTACAGTGCAATTAAGATTGTAGCATTTTCCCTTGTCTGTTGCTGGCAGGGGTGAAAATTTCAGGTGTCACAGGTTAATCCATTTTGCACCAGCTCTGCAATAAAGACTGCTAGCAGAAACCTCCAGCCTGAAAGACTTGGTCTGGATGTCCCTTGTGAGGACCCAAATTAAAGAAAAGGATGCTTTAGGGATTCAGAAAGGAAAGAACATTTCAAAGTCACAAGTGTTGTTTGATTTCTCAGGCTGTGGGTTTTTATAGTTCCCACTAGCCATACCCAGCAACAACGAATTTCTAGGAGTTCTAGAAACTCACATGCACAAACATAATTGGTGCGCAGTTCTAATTAATTTTACCCTAACAGATGAGGAAAAAAAGGATTGAGTTTTAAATGACTTCTGCTGGATAGAGTGAAAGATAATAAACAGTGAAACTGATAATCTCTGCTTCTGATTAAATTTATTTTTGCAAATCTGTTTTGCAGATTAAACTGTTAAGGTCTAGTGACAAAACCAGCTTCAAATATAATCTCTGTATGTGTCCCTTTTGAGTTAAATTGGTTTTTGAAAGTAACGGTAAATGCAGATTGATCCCTGAATTTGGAATGAAAATGAACAGATTCATTCCTTCAGAAACCTTGTCCCCAATATGTCACCAGCTAATGATTTTCCCTTCATTTGCCAACTAAAAATTGTGATTTTTCAGAGCGTCTCTTATCTTCATTTACTCATAATTCCCAAGGCATGTCAATCTAGCTTGTACTGTGTTTGACTTAAATATCAGTTAAATTCAAATTACAGTTACCCACAACAACAGTAAAACTGGGATATAATTAATAGGGCGCAAACTCAATATTATTTCATTCAGAAACAGCTGGGAAGAATCTTTGCCATGTAAACCCTTACAGATTGCACACTACAGTCTGTAAGATCCTTAATTATGTTTGCTCGTGGTCCTATGTCAAGAGTGTCCTAACAATTTCTTGAATAAAACTGTCACTTTTTTTTCTGATTACAAAAGCAGCATATATTCAAGGTCAAAAATTCAGGGAAAACAAGGAAAATCATTTGCAATCATATCAATCCTGCCACTCACAGTGGTTAATGTATTTAGTGTATGTCATTTCAGCCTTTTGGTTTTTTCCTAAGGAAAACTGACACATTAAGAGAATTCCCTGGCGAACCAGTGGTTAGAACTCTCCACTTTCACTGCTGAGAGCACAGATTTGATGCCTGGTCGGGGAACTAAGATTTTGCAAGGGTGGCAGTGCTGCAATCTCTCCCCCAAAACCAGACACACTGAGGAAAGCACACTTGACAACAAATACTGGGCAGGATGTGGAGAAGCTGAATTATTCAAAGGTCCTTTCTGGGAATAGAAAGTGGTATGGCCACTCTGGAAAATACTTTGGCAGTTCACTGTAAAACTAAAAGTGAACTTAACATACAACCCAGTAATTGAATTCTTGGGCATTTATTCCAAAGATACGCAAACTGATTTCTATGCAGAAAATTTACACTAATGTTCATAGCAGATTTATTTATAAATAGCCCCAAACTGAAAACTACCCACATATTCTTTAGCAAATGAGCAAGTTTAATATACAGCAATCCAGCCTTACTAAGGAATATGTGTATGGGCGCTTAGTCGCTCAGTTGTGTCTGACTCTTTGTGACACCATAGACTGCAGCCCACCAGCTTTCTCTGTCCGCAGGGATTGTCCACGCAAGAATACTGGAGTGGGGTGCCATGCCCTCCTCCAGAAGATCTTCCCAACCCAGGGATCAAACCCAGGTCTCCTGCGTGGCAGGCAGATTCTTTGCAGCCTGAGCCACCAGGGAAGCCCAAGAATACTGGTATAGGTAGCCTATCCCTTCTCCAGAGGATCTTCCTGATCCAGGAATTGAACCGGGGTCTCCTGCATTGCAGGTGAATTCTTTACCAGCTGAGCCACCAGGGAAGCCCACTAAGGAATACTACTCGGCAATCAAAAAAATACACCATGGATGCACATGGCACACTGGGTTATCCTGAGTGGAATAGCTGGTCTTGAAAGGAGACTTGCTGAAAATTCTATTTATATGAAATCTGTGAAATAACAAAATTATAGCAATGAGAACAGATTAGTGATTGCCAGGAGTTTGGTAGGCTGTGAAGGGGCAGCATTAAGGAGCTTTGTAGCAGAGAGAGTCATATATCTGTCTTGGGAGGATGACTACATGAAAGCACATGTGTGAGAAGACTTCAGACACACACAGGAATGTATGTATAGTCATCCCACGAAATCCACAAGGAAGTGGCTCCAGAACTCCCCATGAATACCAAGATCCACAGATTCTCAAGTCCCTCATGTAAATAGCTGGTAGAGTTGGTCTTCTATATGGGCAAGTTCCGAGTTCTCAGATTCAACCTACCATGGATTTGAAACCATGATTTGAAATCTGAGGTTGTCTGAATTTGCTAGTGTTAACTGGCAGATACATACAGTCATATATATATCTGGTAAAACCTGAATGAACTGCATGGATTGGGCCAATGTCATCAATTTCTTGATTTTGACTTCACAGGTTTGTAATATTTGATACTACAGTTATATGTTATTGCTGTAGTTTAGTCACTAAGTTGTGTCCAACTCTTTTCAACCCTATGGACTGTAGCCCACCATTCTCCTCTGTCCATGGGATTTTCCAGGCAAGGATACTGGAGCGGGTTGCCAGTTCCCTCTCCAGGAGATCTTCTCAACCCAGGGATTGAACCTGCATCTCTTGTACTGCCTAGATTGGCAGGCAGATCCTTTACCACTAAGCTACCTGGACAGCCCTTTACATACAAGATGTCAATTTGGGAACAGGTTGGGTGAAGATTGGACAGGATCTCCCTGTATGTTTCTTTGTAAGTTTCTGTGAATCTGCAATTATTTTAAAATTATTTTTAGAAGAATAAGGCAGTAACCTTGTTCTACTAAGGAATGATAAATACTTTTTCATTCTTTTTTTCTAAAACCATTATCCTATTCCAGGGCAATTTTAAGATTAAAATATGAATTAAAATGATGTATGAAGGATATTCTCTATTCCACTCAAAAATACATTAAAGTTGCTATAGATTTTCTTAAAATAGCATACAGTGCATGCTGCTCTGTAACTTGATTTAATTTTCATTGTATGTAATTTCCATTTTCCCATGTCATTAAGTACAATTTTTTTGCAGCATCATTTTTAAAATGCTTTCCCTAAGGATTTCCCTGGCAGTCCAGTGGTTAAGATACTGCATTTCCAATGCCAGGATCATGGGTTCCATCCCTGGTCAGGGAACTAAGATTCCACAAGCCATGCTCATGGCTAAGAAAAAAAAAAAAAGAATCTCATGGTAACTTGGACCAATTCCAGCCAACGATATATTTGTGGGAATTGTTTCTACTGCAGTATGTAGCTATAGATTGCTCATTTTCACTGCTCTATAGCATAATTTATTAATTCATTCTCCAGTCTACACCTGATAAACATTTGGGCACTTTCCACCTTCTGACTTGTACAAGCAGTGTAACTAGAACCTTCTAGAACCTTTCTTTTGGTGACACATTCACACCTATCTGTTGGGTATATACTTGTTCTGTGCGGTGTAGTCACTAAGCTGTGTCTGACTCCTTTGTGACCCTATGGACTGTAACCCCACCAGGTTCCTCTGTCCATGGGATTTCCCAGGCAAGAATAATGGAGTGGGTTGCCATTTCCTTCTCCAGGGGATCTTTCCAACCCAAGGATTGAAACTGGCCCTCCTGCATTGGCAGGTAGATTATTTACCACTGAGCTACCAAGGAAGCCCAGGCATATACTTAGGAATATTTAAAGTCATATATTTGTTCAGATTGAGTAGATTGTGCCAAAGAGTTGTTCAAAACAGTCATGCTCATTTCAATTTACCTTTTTCTTTTCTTTTTCTTTCATTTGTTGTTTGGGGAAATGTATAGCCTGCAAGATATAATTGACTTGCCTTGAATATGTGGTTCTTTCTCACATGGATGGGGCTGAATCCATGCCTTTAGTCACTGAACTCTGTTGTCAGAAGACACTGCAGTAAATTCCCTACATGTGAACTCTCAAGTTGTGAGATTTCAAAGAAGCAAATGTGCATTCACATGCCCAGTCATGTAAGTTAATTCACGTGTCTGGAGTACATTGTCGTGTGTGTGCATCCTACACAAGGTTGCACTTTTGTGCACTTTACTATATAGTACTGTATAGAGGACATTAGTATAGTATGTTTATTTCAAGGCCAGGATGTCCAGAAGTAAGTGTAAAAGCAGCTAAGTGCCAAGTGATGATGAAAACAAAAGTGAATATAATCGAGAGTACAGTGAGGTGAAAAGATGGTGAAGCTGTTGTACTGTGCTTTTCAAGGTCCTGTACTGTAAGTTTTAAAATGTTTTACTTTTGGGTTTGTTTTTTATGTGTTACTTTTGTGAAAAGTATTATAAGCCTATTATAATACAGTTCAGTTCAGTCACTCAGTCGTGTCTGACTCTTTGAGACCCCATGAACTGCAGCACTCCAGCCCTCCCTGTCCATTACCAACTCCCGGAGTTTACCCAAGCTCATGTCCATTGAGTCGGTGATGCTATCCAACCCTCTCAGTACTATATAGCCAACTGTGTTAGCTAGGTACCTAGGCTAACTTTATGGAATTACAGACAAATTGGACTTACAAACTAGCTCTTGGAACAGAACTCGTTCATATGTAGGGGACTTACTCTAACATCTTCTGTGGCACAGTCACCTGGACCCAAATCCTAGCCTGGATCCGAATTCTAATTCTTCTGCTAGCTGTGTGACCTCAGGCAAATAACTTTACCTCTTGTGCCTTAGATTTGGTAACACTGGATTATGAAGAGTTCCTGCCTTGCAGGGCGCTTATGAGAATTAAGTTAGTTATAATATATAAAGGACTTTGGAAGGGTACTGGCACACAGTGTGTGGGGGTTACTCTTATTTTTAAAAGAAAAAAAAAATCTCTATTGAATTCTACTGAGCTCCATGGGCAATTAGAATTTTATATTCAGGGAATACATGGAGATTTTTGGATTTCAGAAGCTTTTCATTTTTAAAAAATCTTTTTGCAGAAAACAGAGTGGAAGGCCTGGTGGTTGGTTAAGCATCTGGACCAGGAGGCAGAAAATGTGATTTCAGCGTCTTTGTATTGGGACTTTGATTTCCAAGATGGCGGTCCTTGCTCCCAGGAATGGAGCAAGTATCTTACCTGGGTTATCTGTGTTGAGACCCAAATAGAGAGAAGGAGGTGAGCTTAGAAGGCAACAGAGGAAGAGCTGATGGGGAAGAGAAAATTCTGGGCTCATAGACCCCAGGAGGGAGAAAGTTTACATCTTTGAGGAACACAAGGAAAGTTAATGAATGTGTTTGGAGAATGGGTCACTGATGGAGCTAGAGCATCAAGCAGAGTCAAATCAGAAGAGCGACTTTAAATTTCTTTATTTGGTCACGCTGGGTCTTACTTGTGGCATGCAGGATCTAGTTCCTGACCAGGGATCCAATCTGGACCCTCTGCACTGGGAGCACAGAGTCTTAGCCATTGGACCACCAGGAAAGTCCCAACAACTTTGGACTTTATCCTCCATTCCAGTAGTGGTCATTGACGTGGGGCAATGGCTTGACCTCCTGGACCATTCTGACTCATCCTCTACTCATGGTCCACTAAACCCATGGTGCAAAGAAAGGGTATAAAATGCAGGCAAAGAGAAGAGTCAACAAAGTTTAGCAGGTGATGCAAGTTGGAGATTTAAACTCTCAATGAAGTTTCTTCAAGAATTGTCATCCTCAGGGCTTCCCTGGTGGCTCAGTGGTAAAGAATGTGTCTGCTAATGCAGGATACACGGATATAGTCCCTGATCAGGCAAGATCCCACATGCAGGGGAACAACTAAGCCCCTGCACCGCAACAGCTTAGCCTGTGCTCAAGAGCCCAGGAGCCACAACTGCTGAAGCCTGCATGCTGTATATCCCATGCCCCGCAACAAGAGAAGCCACCGAAATAAGAAGCCCATGCATAGCCATTAGAGAGTAGCCCCCTCTTGCCACAACTAGAGAAAAGCCTGTGCAACAATGAAGACCCAGAACAGCCAAAAATAAAATTATTAAAAAAAAAAGATTTGTCATTCTCTGGGGCTGGGGGATGAACAGATGCTCGTCTGCCTCTGGGGAGTTCACGCCCCTACTTTGCCACTACTGCGGCCCAGGATACCACCAGTCACACTAGTGGTCCCTCTCCTTAGAAAAGACTTTGGAGGCACAGAAAGCACTTACACGAGATTAGAACAGACTTCTGCTGTCTTCCTTAGATTTTCAGTAAAGAAAACAAGAGAAAGCCAGCCAATGATGTATTCCCAACAGAGTGCATTCCTAACACACTTTTTCTTTAAAGATGAATTATAAAGATACATTTTGCAAAAGGTGATGATACTTTACTCCCAGACAAAGCCCATACATCTTGCCTCGGGGCTGTTGCCTCCTGCAAGCCAGTTGCTGCTGTGTTGAGGGCTTCCCGCCTCGCTCCAACCTATCGCTTCTGCCCCCCGGAATCTGTTCTCTTGTTGACAGCTGCTCCTAAGTATTAATTTCTTATTTTGCATTTTTGGTTGCCTTGATCAGCGTGCCACATGTTAATGCCTTGTTCATCTCATGTGTACTGCATTCCATGTTTAAAGTGAATGTTTGTTTTCTGGGGTGGTTTCTGTTTGAATTAAGAAAGTGCTCATCCAAGGCAGAAAACCAAAGATGCTTTCCTCTTGAGAGTAAGGATTCCATAATCGTCAGTTAGGGGCAGCATTTGCTCTTCCCTCACTAGACCTGAGGCATGTGGTTTATACTTCAAAAGCGTGAAGATGTTTTGGAGTCAAGGAGAACTTGCCTCCTCAGAAATGCCTCCAGGATTTCCCTGGTGGCTCAGTGGTAAAGAATCCATCTGCCAATGCAGGAGATGCAAGTTTGATCCCTGGTCTGGAAAGATCGCACATGCCTGGGAGCAGCTAAGTCTGTGTGCCACAACTATTGAACCTGTGCCCTAGAGGCTGGGAACTGCAACAAGAGAAGCCACCACAATGAGAAGCCTGCACATCACAACTAGAGAAAGCCCGTGTGCAGCAATGAAGACCCAGTGGAACCAAAAATAAAACATAAATAAATAAAAGGAGCCCGTGTACTGCAACTAAGACCTGGTGCAGCCTAAATAAATACGTTTTTAAAGTGTATTCTTCACTCTAGTTAAAGAAATAGTCTACAGACAGTATTGTGGCACCTGCTTTCTTGCCAGTCCCAAGAGTATGGTTTTTCTTAGAGAACCAAAAAATGGTTCAAAACAATGGAGACATTGTTTAACAGAGTAATTCCAACAATAGAGGTCTAAAGTATGACATAAAGGTCCCACACATAAACAAATGGGAATTAATTAAACTTAGAAGCTTCTGCAAAGCAAAGAAAACCATTAGCATAATGAAAAAACAATCTACTAAATAGGAAAGAATATTTTCAAATGATATGATCAATAGGAGTTAATCTCCAAAATATTTAAACAGCTCCTACAATCCAATATCAAAAACCAAACAACCCCATTAATAAACGGGCAGGAGACTTGAATAGACATTCTTCTAAAGAAGACATACAGAAGGCCAACAGGTGCACAAAAAGATGCTCAACATCACTAATTATCAGAGAAATGCAATTCAAAACCCCAAATGAGCTATCACCTCGCACTTCTTATACTTTTAAATTTTATTTATTTTTTCATTTTTTGTTGCTCTGGATCTTCATCACTGCGCATGGGCTTTCTCTGGTTGTGTGGGCTTCCCATTGTGGTGTTTCCTCTTGTTTTGGAGCACGGGCTCTAGGGTGCTCAGGCTGAGTAGTTATAACTTGCAGGCTCTAGAGTGAGCACTCAGTAGTTGTGGCCCATTGACTTAGTTGCTCCACGGCATGTGGGATCTTCCTAGACCAGGGATCGAACCCATGTCCCCTGCATTAGCAGGCGGATTCTTAGCCACTCTATCACCAGGTAGAGAGAAATCCTTCAGCTTACACTTTTAATGAAGGTATGTACATTGTTTTTTTAGACACAATGCTATTGCACACTTAATAGACTACACTATAGTATATCATAACTTTTATACACATTAGGAAACCAAAAAAATGTGTGATTCACTTTATTGCAATGTTTGCTTTATTGCAGTGGTTTGAAACCTACAGTCTCCCTGAAGTCTACCTGTAGTCCTCTGGAATCTTCTGAGCAGGCACTTAACCCAAGGCACCCATCCCATCAAATTATTTAATCTCCTCCACTTGAAAATACCTGATACCCCCAGGGGATGATCCCATGCGGTGAATTTAGAAGACTGCCTAGCTATTAGGGATTTTTGTTTTGCTCTGAATACCCACTTCTACGTGCAAATGTGCCAGCCAGTGTGGTACCCGTGTGAGTGAGTCATAAACAGTGCATGGCTCTGTAGCTCTTAAACATTTCGCTGCAGGGCTCCACACTGTGCACCTGTCAGGATTAGGTCTTTTCTGCCAGCAGCGTTTGAGCTATTTAAGCAGGTGACAGCGTACACCTAGTAGAACATATACAGGGAAATGTGCACCAAAGATCAGAATGTGAAATGCCAGGACCATTTAAACACAACACGTGGAAGGGCTGCGGGCATCTCTCTTTGAGAGGTACAGACTGAGAGGATCAGGTTTCAATGTGCAAGCTGCTGCATTAGTAAGTCATGAGCTAACCAAGCAGGGCTCAAGTGCTGGGCTGTGCACATTTTGCTTCTGCAGCCCCTCCCAAACCCAACCCAGCTTCTAAACCTGCCACCCATCCCACATGCAGTCCCATTGTTGAGGTCCCCTTGTCCTCCAGCAGGACTCCCCTCAATAGGACTCCAGATTGGCTCCCTGTCCTGCATGGGCAGGTGGGCCACAACCCCTGTTTGCCCAGAGAAGTCATGGTTTCTGCTTATTGCCCCAGCATGAATGTGATGTTTTAAATTTATGTATTTATTTTGGCTGCACTGGGTCTTTGTTGTTGCATTCGGGCTTTCTCTAGCTGTGGTGAGCAGGGGCTACTCTCTAGTTGCAGTGCATGGGTTCTCGTTGTGGAGGCTTCTCTTGTTGCTCAGCACAGGCTCTAAGCACGCAGGCTTCAGTAGCTGTGTCTCGTGGGCTCAGTGTTTGTGGTATGCAGGCTTAGTTGCGCCAAGGCATATAGAATCTTCCAGGACCAGGGATTGAACCCGTGTCCCCTGCATTGACAGATGGATTCTCAACTACTGGACCACCAGGAAAGTCTAGCATGACTGTTAATTGTTACTATTTTACTTAGCAAAGTGTTACCAAACCAATCTTGGGTCCACTCACCAGACACTCAGCAAAGCCAATCTACAGTGGTTTGTGGTGAACTAGTGTTTATTGCAGGCACCAAGCAAGGAGAACAGGCAGCTCATTCCCCAAATTCCTGGTCTCCCTGATGACTTTTTTACCCCCTTATGACTTTTAAAGAGTCTTTAAAGACAAAGTGAGGGAGAGGGTCACAGGGTATGTTATCTCTGCTTCTGGGCAGAGAGAACCCCATGAAGTTAGTAAGCAAGACAACAGTCTCAAGTCTTACCTCCTCACCTCATTCATCCCACAAACTGGTTGAGTGTCTAGTCTGTTATGCCGTTTGCTAGATTCTGAAGCAGCAGCTGGCACCATCAGTTCAGACAACTAACATTTTAGCGAATGAGACAACAAGTCAATAAATCATTAATATTATTTCAGATGGTAATGCTCATTTTGAAGGGCAGAAACCAGAACAAACTAGTGTGATGGAACAGGGGGTGTGAGGATGCATGCCTACCATGCCCCCTCACTCCCAGGACATACATCTCCCTCCTCTCTGCCTGCAAGTTCATCTCCTCCTTACCCTCATCTTGAGGCAGGGTAAGGAGGTAAACGGGCCCCTTCCTAAGTAAAACAATTGGAGATTCATTCCCTGTGGATCATTACTCCAAGAGAAGAATAGTAGGACAATCAAGAGAGGAGGTTGGGCTCTGCCCAGACTACATATTTCTCATTCTCGAAGTCAAAAGACCTCCCTGACCACACATGCAGAGAAAGGCTCCTTGGAGGTCAAAAGGGGAGTGATGCTAAGTGATGATAACTATCCATAGGCCTCTTTGGTGGAATCCATCTTGGCTGAGAGATGCATGCACATACAGGAAGGATCCTGAAATATACCACATATAGCTCAGAACCAGGCAAGGCAAAATGATCGGCCAAAGGAAACCTGGAAGAAATGTCCCATGTAAGGGATTCAAAATGCCACAAGGGTGCAACTCTCTCTGAGTATGCCCATGTGTCTTTCTACAGATACTACACTCTTTTCCTCCAAATAAATACTTTGCTTGTTTCACTACTTTCTGTCTTTGTGGGAATTCTTTTTCTGCAGAGTCAAAAGGGCCAGGGCCTTGTCACTGACCGCTGGTCTAGAGGCTAGGATTCGACACTCTCACTGCCGTGACCCAACCCAATTTCTGTCCAGGAACAAAGCCCTGCCTCAAGTCACTGCAGGCCGAGACCACTCTTTTTCAGTTCTTGTGTCCTTCCTGACGACCCTGTCCAAAGTGACTGCCAGAACCAAGTTCCACAAACTAGCTGGCTTATGAACAATAGACATTTATTTCTCCCAGTTCTGGAAGCTGGGAAGTCCAAGGTCAAGGCACTAGTGGGGTAGATGGAAGCTTAGGGTCTCCTTCCTGGCTCACAGATGGTTTTGGCTGCCATGGGCACAGAAAAGGAGAAACTATTTTCCCTGCAGTCTTCCAGGTTGAGACCAGAGTTGATTCTCCATCACATTTAGAATTTTGATTGGTAGCTTGGATGGGCTCTTGCTTCCCCAGTGGCTCAGTGGTGAAGAACCCACCTGCAATGCAGGAGCCACAGGGGACACAAGTTTGATCCCTGGGTCAGGAAGATCCCCTGGAGGAGAACATGGCAACCCACTCTAGTATTCCTGCCTGGAGAATCCCATGTAGAGAGGAACCTGCCAAGCTACAGTCCACAGGGTTGTGAAGAGTTGGACATGATTGAAGCAACTTAGGCAATGGCAACCCATTCCAGTACTCTTGCCTGGAGAATCCCAGGGACAGAGGAGCCTGGTGGGCTGCCGTCTATGGGGTCACACAGAGTCGGACATGACTGACGCGACCTAGCAGCAGCAGCAGGCACTTTGGACATTTTTTACCTGATGGTGGAAGACAGGAAGTCCTAGGCTGGCTAGAAGTTTTCAATCAGGGAAATGGTGGATTATCCTCTGAACACATTTTTTTTTTTAAGTGTTTTGATCACATCCCAGGAGCTGTTCCATCAACAGAATCACTGCTTCTGTGTTTCTTCCTCCCTTTGTTCCTCCTCCTTTTGGTAAAGATTTTTCATTAATGGAGTGATCACTCTGTGGAGGGAATACAATTATAAGAAATCTCAGCTTACTTAACATCTTTCTTTGAAAGTTCAAAATATTACCTTAAATGCTCTCTTTTAATCTTTCTGATTTTTCCTTTGAGTAGATATGTTTCCCCTAGGCTGAATGCATAAAAAGTTTCCTTAAGATGTTGAAAATTTGCAGATACAAGCAATATGTCAATATCTCCCTAGTCTTACTACACATTTGTCTTAAAGGTCCCTTTTGTATTTTTTTTAAAGAATCTGAGATCATGTTGGCCTGAAGAATGGGCCAGGTCCTTGTTCTACTTCTTATATAAGGTGGGATATGGGGACTTCACCAAGGACACATACTAGAAAGGATTATAAAGACACTGTGAAGAGGGAGGCTGAAACCAAGCAGGACCCTGTAGTGATGGTTTGACAACTCTGTGAATAGACTAAAAATACAATGAATTGTAGACTTTAATGTAGACTTTTAATTTTTTTAATCCGTTAAAGAAATTATTAAAAAATTATGTTTCAAGAAACATATGTTTTATGTTTTCATAAAAAAAAATTATGTTTCAAGAAAGCTATTGAAAAGCAAACAGACAAGGTAAGGAAAGAATCAAATATGGAGCAGTGAGATGGGAAAAAAATCAAGCAGAACCTTGACCAATGCATTCCGCAAGCATTGAACCATCTACCCACTGCCATGCTAAAGTGAAAGTGAAGTTGCTCGGTCATGCCCAACTCTTTGGGACCCCGTGGACTGTAGCCTACCAGGCTCCTCTGTCCATGGGATTCTTCAGGCAAAAATACTGGAGTGGGTTGCCATTTCCTTTTCCAGGGGATCTTCCCGACCCAGGGGTCAAACCCAGATCTCCCACATTGCAGGCAGACGCTTTAACCTCTGAGCCACAGGGAAGCTCTATCATATGCTAAGGCGTCAAGGAAGACAAAGATGTGAATCTTCCCCTCCAAGCACACAGACTCCCAGGAGTACAGACCTCTTACCCAACAGTGAGTCTACCCAGGTGAGAGTGGGCTGGAGATAACTGGGAGGCATCACAGCAGATCAGAGGATGGAGTGAAGAACTCCACCCTGGGGAGGAGAGAGCAGAAAGGACTCCCAGCAGAGATCATGCCTGAGGGGGCTTTGCAAACTGAGCATCCCAATTGCAAAGTGATGGGGACAGGAAGTAGCAGGGTCCACTGCGGATGGTGTGGGGAACAGAGGAGGGGGAGTGGGAAGCAGGAGAGTCCTGTGAGCTGCCACCACCAAGGGCTTCATCTACCAAGATAAGAGGGGTATCTGGTGGTCCAGTGGTTAAGACTTCACCTGCCAACACAGGGGGTGCGGGTCTAATCCCTGGTCGGGGAACTAGAATCCCACATGCTTCAGGGCCAAAAGCCCCCAACATAAGACAGAAGCAATATTGTAACAAATTCAACAAAGACTTTTAAGATGGTCCACATAAAAAAATAATCTTTAAAAACTGGGGAGAGGGCATCTGATGATACTTTAAAAAAAAAAAAAAAAAAAAACCCAGACCTGATTACATACTGCTCTCTTTTGTTTATTGGCCACGCAGCACACAGGGTCTTAGTTCCCTGGCCAGGGATCAAACTGGGACCCCCTACACTGAATGTGCAGTCTTAACCACTGGACCAACAGGGAAATTCTTTTTGTTCCCCATGTGTAGAGCTCTGTGTGGCCTTTAGACTAGAAATGCAGCATCAACTCTCTGGTTCTCAGTCTTCTAGACTCAGGCTATTAACGCAAGTTCACGTGAGGCCAAACAAATGAGTTTGGAGCACAGAAAGGTTTATTGCAGGGCCATGAAAGGAGAAGGATGGCTGATGCCCTTAAAAAGCCTCAAGCTCCCCAAAGATTCGGCAAGGCTCTTTTAAAAGCCAAGTGAGGAGAGGAAGGGTGTTACAGGGTCTGTGATCAGTTTATGCACAATTCTCTGATTGGCAGATGGTGTGGTAACAGGTGGTGTCACAGGGGTTCACATTATCAATCTTTAGGCTCCAGGAGGCCTGGGGCTATGTGCTCAGGGTCATCAAGTAGTTCACATCTTCTATTTAATGGAGAATTTTCACATCTGTAAAACAACTCAGGAAATGTGCATCAAATACTGTTATCTATGTAATTCAGAGCAGAAGAACCTGGGGGAAAAGCCTGCCCCCGCCAAGGCACCATGCCGTCCTTCTCGGTTATAAGCCTAGAACTAACCCATCAGGTCTCCCATCCTTCAAATCTTGGGCTTTGCCATCTCTATAATTGTGTGAGCCAATTCCTTATCATGAATCTCTTTATTAATATCTATATGTATATAAATATCTCCCCTTAATTCAGACTTCATTGCTCCCAGAATAAATAAACCAACAGCCAATGAAATGTGAAGAATTATGTGTGATAAACAGGTGTTCCAGTGGGTAGGGGGCCAGGCTGCATGAACAGGAGGCTCAAGGGTGCCGTTCAACAGGAGTAAAGGAAATGACATTCTAATCAGATGGCAAATGCCAGCCCTGGGTAATTACAGTCTGCCCCAGGTTCTTCTTAGACTATTAGTACTATGGGGAGTAGTTTGCATCTAAATTAAAATTGGACTTCAAAGAGGCTGGATGAGCTTGCATGTCTAAAGATAGAAAAACATGACAGACAGGTTACTAATTACTAAGGAGTTCTATACCAGTGGTTGGTGAGAGAGGGAAAAAGAAATGATGATAATAATAAAGCAGGTCAGGGCACCTGGCAGAAAGTACAGGAAAACACCATATAGGTAATCAGAAACTAACTTCTGAATCCATTATTTTTGGTAATATATATTGGATATGTTATACATATGTGTGTGATATATATTAGAGATATAATATACATGTCTGTGCTATATATAGCTTCCTTGATAGCTCAGTTGGTAAAGAATACGATATATATTATATGCTATATCTTATACTGGGGGCTTCCCAGGTAGCACTAGTGGTAAAGAATCTGCCTGCCAATGCAGGAGACATAAGAGATCCGGGTGTGATTCCTGGGTCAAGATCCCCTGGAGTAGGAAATGTTAACCCACTCCAGGATTCTTGTCTGGAAAATTCTGTGGGTAGAGGAGTCTGGCAGGCCACAGTCCATGTGATTGCAAAGAGTCAGCACAACTAAGCAACTGAGCATGTACATATATTCAGTTCAATTCAGTTCGTTCAGTCGCTCAGTCGTGCCCGACTCTTTGGGATCCCATGAATCGCAGCACGCCAGGCCTCCCTGTCCATCACCAACTCCCGGAGTTCACCCAAACTCATGTGCATCAAGTCGGTGATGCCATCCAGCCATCTTATCCTCAGTCATCCCCTTCTCCTCCTGCCCACAATCCCTCCCAGCATCAGGGTCTTTTCCAATGAGTCAACTCTTCACATGAGGTGGCCAAAGTATTGGAGTTTCAGCCTCAGCAACAGTCCTTCCAATGAACACCCAGGACTGATCTCCTTTAGGATGAACTGGTTGGATCTCCTGGCAGTCCAAGGGACTCTCAAGAGTCTTCTTTAGCACCACAGTTCAAAAGCATCAATTCTTCAGTGCTCAGCTTTCTTCACAGTCCAACTCTCACATCCATACATGACCACTGGAAAAACCATAGCCTTGACTAGACAAGACCTTTGTTGGTAAAGCAATTTCTCTCCTTTTGAATATGCTATCTAGGTTGGTCATAACTTTCCTTCCAAGGAGTAAGTGTCTTTTAATTTCATGGCTGCAATCACCATCTGCAGTGATTTTGGAGCCCAGAAAAATAAAGTCTGACACTGTTTCCATTGTTTCCCCATCTATTTCCCATGAAGTGATGGGACCAGATGCCATGATCTTAGTTTTCTGAATGTTGAGCTTTATTTACATCACTTTGTGAATTAGTTATGCAAATAAAGGGCTAAGTAAAATTTCAAAATACATAATATGAAACTCTACATATAAAACAATGTATTTTGGGGAATTCCCTGGTGGTCCAATGGTTAGAACTCCATACTTTCACTGCTGAGGGCCTGGGTTCAATCCCTCATGAGGGAACTAAGATCCCACAGGCAGTTTGGGAAAGCCAAAAAAGAAAAGTAAAGAGTGTATTTTCACATTTTTTGGTAAAGTGTTTCTAGTACATATGTGCAATGGACGTTATATTTAATATATGGTACCACTATGTGTACAACATATAAGCAACACATAATTTATAGTTACATATATTTGCATACATTTATATTTAATAAACTACACATACATAGTCTTCTTTTATATCTCATTTCCAAAGTTTGTTTAATTTCTCCATGATAACTAAAGGAATCAGTTCACTAGAAAAAGTCTGAGTAAGCTTAGTAACCACACCACTTTCATTGAGGGCTTCCCTTTGGTATCTTGCTTAGCCATCCAAAATATTTACAGGGTCATGAATACATAAACCTGTCCTCACCACAGCTTGACATGGCAGGGCAGGATGCTAAATACAGAATCGCCTTTGGCCTTAGAGCCCTAAAAAATGTCTATTTTCTGTTGCTTCTCTAAAGAGGTACATGGGACTTCCCTGGCAGTCCAATGGTTAAGACTCTGCGCCTCCAGTCCAGGGGGTACAGTTTCATTGCCTGGTCTGGGAACTAAGATTCTGCAAGATGCATGGCAGAAAAAAAGAAAAAAAAAAAAAGAATTTCTTGAACTGAATAAAAATGAAAATGTAACATACCAACTTTTAAAAAAAAGAATGTATAGAACAGTCTTTTGGACTCTATGGGAGAGGAAGAGGGTAGGATGAATTGGGAGAATGGCATTGAAACATGCATAATATCATGTATGGAACGAGTCGCCAGTCCAGGTTCGATGCACGATACTGGATGCTTGGGGCTGGTGCACTGGGATGACCCAGAGGGATGGTATGGGGAGGGAGGAGGGAGGAGGGTTCAGGATGGGGAACACATGTATACCTGTGTCGGATTCATTTCGATATTTGGCAAAACCAATACAATATTGTAAAGTTTAAAAATAAAATAAAATTAAAAAAGAAAAGATTTATAAAACCAAAAAAAAAAAAGAAATAAAAGCAGCATAATGCCTTATAACAAAGGGTAGTTACAGTTGCTAATCAGCTGACCTTGAAATAGGGGGACTCTCCTGAGTTTTCCTGGTGGTCTCCATGTAACTGGGGACCTTGGGGATGGAAGTGGGAGGCAGGAGAGAGAATCCTGCCACTGCTGGATTTGAAGATGGAGGGAGAGGACTTGAACCCAGAAATGAGGATGTGTTTGGGGGGGCTGGAAAGTGCAAGGAAGTGGATTCTTCCCTCAGAGCTCCCCAAAAAGAACAGAGTCCTGTAAAACCTTCATCTTACCCAGTGAGGCCCAGCTCAGTCTTCTGAACCACTCACTGTGCTATGAGATAATAAATCTGCCTTGTTTAAAAAAAAAAAAAGAATTAAAATAAAATAAATAAAAGAGGCACAATTACGGGAAGGACAAAAAATTCCTGCCTGACTTTAGATCTGACCCAAGGTCTTTACTGATGATGCTTCCCCGTTTCCATCACTCATGCAATTCTGGGCATTCCCAGTGTCGTGTTCCTTCCTTATGGGTTTACCCTAAATCTTCTCATCTGTGAGCAAACAGAAGGGTTTGGAGGGCTTGATTATTCATTTAGCTGCATGGCATGACCGCCTTGCAATTGGAAAAATCAGCTTAGAGAATGTGTGAGGACTACCGAGCAGCGTATTTGCTGCTGGAACGAGGGTCCGCTGAGGAGTGCAGGAGAGCCTTAAAGACCTGCCCTAATAAGGATCACATCCATCTTCACCTTCTACTCTATTAAACCTGGGGGATCGGATACCTGGAGGACATTCCGTGTGCCGGCTGCTCCTCTTTCCCATGTTCCCCAGATGTCTGCACTTAATTCCTTGGGTTTCTCAAGATAGATGACAGCCAGAGGCAATATTTACAGCTAATCTAGACAGCTGCTTCAGTGACAGGAATTACAATTCTCTCTCACTTCTGCCTGCCAGGACTAGTCTTATTTGTGGGCCCAGACTGTCTAAAATGTGTGCCTATTTCCTTCAGTAAATCTTTATTAAAAAGAGGCTCTTCCCTCTGTATTCAGAGGGTGAATTCTTTCCGTTTTATTAAATAAATTTGTATAACCTACGTGTCGTGTGTGCACATCCCTCTCTGTGGTTATGTGTGTGTTCTCTTGACTCATCCTTGAAGGAGTAGTAAACACATGTGGAAGGAGTTGGCCAGGGAAATAGAAAAGGATCCAGGGTTCTAAGGTGGTCCCGAAAGGGAAGATTTTTTCCTCTGTGATGCACCCTCTTCATGCTGGGTGGTTCCATGATGCATGTGCGTGCTCAGTCATGTCTGACTCTTTGCGACCCATGGACTGTAGCCCACCAGGCTTCTCTGTCCATGGGATTTTCCAGGCGAGAATACTGGAGTGGGTTGCCATCTTCTTCTCAAAGGGATCTTCCCATCCCAGGGATTGAACCTCCGTCTCCTGTATTGGCAGGCAGATTGGGAAGTCCACCTGGTTCCACTGTAGCCATGATCAGCTGTCCAACGGCCTTTCTCTTTGGCCACCCTCCACGTTGTAGAGACCACATGACTAGCCCTTTCATCAAGCTGCCATATCAGGGGAAAAGCCAGTCACATGCTACTGGGGCCTGCTTGACATCAGAGCTTCCCATCTGGGCTGCTCCATATCCTATGGATTCTCCAAGGACTCCCCGGGGATGTGTGCTGATGGTCATCTGCTAATGATCTATCTTCTCCTCATGTCATTCCCCCAGGGTAGGACAGGTTAGTGGCCTCTTATAAAATCTCCAGGCCAGTGGTTCTTCTTCTGTTTGCAGATATCAGAAAATCCACTCAAATTGGATTCAGCAAAAAAAGTGGCTCAATGTAATCTGATATAAATAAAATGTTTAGCTCTACTGGAACCCAGGAATTCAAGCGAGCCATCAATACCCAGTTCTTCTTCACACTTCCTTCTGTGATGTGGCTTTCCTTTTTCGACCCATCCATGGTTCCAGGCTCTTATTATCTATAAGCTTTTCAAAAATTAAAAAAAAAAAGTTTATCTGATACTTAGGCAAGAGGAGTTCTGCAAGAAAGAGTCTTAAAAATTGATACAAAACACACAAATTGTACTTGTGTATTTTGCATTGATTTGGTACCCCTACCGCTGAGATCTTGGGAGCTAAAGGGCACTGCTTGACCACTTTGTAGACTGAGTGATTCCATTGCATTTCCATAGGTGGCGCTAGTGGTAAAGAACTGGCCTGCCAATGCAGGAGACACAGGAGAGACAGGTTTGATCCCTGGGTGGGGAAGATCTCCTGGAGAAGGGCATGGCTACCCACTCCAGTGTTCTTGCCTGGAGAATCCCATGGACAGAGGAGCCTGGCGGGCTACAGTTCATGGGGCCACAGAGAGTTGGACACGACTGAGCACAAGCTACAACAAGCCAACATATTTCTCTCTCTTGCATCTGAAATGTGCAGAGAATTTGGAAACAAAGCCACACTAAAGCCAGTCACTCTTACTCCAGAGCCACATTTAGACCTGCTCTATACATCCTGGGATTTGGGCTACACACTGGTGTTTATTTTTAAAATTGACCTACTTTCCACACCTGAAATGGGAGAGAATCCACGGGGGCAGTTTGCCTCTGCAGTGTCAGAGAGAAAGGCCATGGAGCTGATTATGTGGGCGAACACAAAGGTCATGCCCAGATGGCAGGTGCCTTTCGAGTTCTGTGAAGGTATAAAGGTACATCGCAGCCAGCGGGGACTGTGAAACACAGCCGGGAATTCAGCATTCTCTTAACAGCAGTGGGTAGAGAGAGAGAGAGAGAGAGAGAGAGAGAGAGAGAAAGCCTTTCAGGGAAGATCTTTTATTGCCACAGAACGTGGGAAAATAAAAGTCTATCTCACAAAGGTCTGGCCTGAATAAAGCAACACCTTTAAGATAGACTTCAAAACTCAAAAATGTGCAGCAGAAAGGTAGACACCGGAGTATTCAGCAGGAAATGGTATTTTTGAAGAAGACTGAGAAAGACTGATTAATTAAAGCTCTCTCTGCCCTCCGTGAGCCTCTGGCCATCACAGATTTTTTGAACAATAAAAAGTCATTTTCCTAAGGATCATTCCCAGCTCTGCTAAGAGGAACGCACCCATTCTGACCGGAGTGTGCAAATAATTTAGTTGTCAGCCACCCAGGCAACAGAAGGGAGCTGCACTGTGCAGAAAATCTGATGGTCATATAGCATGCTATTCCATTTCTAATTATAGCCACCAAGGCTAACTTTCCCTGGGTTTGGAGATCCTGGTCTCAGAGGGCACCCAGGCTGGCACTCCTTCAGAACGAAATACAAAATCACTATTTTCTCAAATTCAAATTTATGTGCTCTTGCATTTTGATCAAACTCTGGGAAACGGAGGACACTTTCACTAAGCACTCTCTATAGATGACTCGGATAATGGTCCTTTGGGACAATGGAGAAAGAATTCAGTGATTTTACTTATTTATTTTTTTGATCATCTACAAGGGCACTTAATCGCTGGACTGCCATAGTTTTATCATGAGATTAGTTCCTATTTTAATTAGAAAAATGACCTCTGGAGAATGCTTAGGCTGGTAGCAATGGCCACTTTTTTTTTTCTTTTTTGCTTTAGTTCGCTGGACATTGGCAGGTGGTAACTCATGATTCCATGAGTGTCTCTTCTTTAATTTTGTTTTAGAAGGAACGAGGTTCTTTATGGTTCCATGTCTGTGGGTAATGCAACAGCTGCTGATTATGCTAATTCCTGCTTACTTGCAAAGAGGCCTGTGTTTATTTTGTGCCTCGCCAGCTGTCAACAAAGACATTTTAGGAATAATTCCCATATTTAAAGGCAGACTTCATTCCAGTGTCCTACTGTGGATCCTCCCAGCATGAGGACCATCAGATTTCTGCATAGAGGCCTCTGATATTAGAAGGGCAGGCACAATGGTGGGACGGCAGTCTTGGCCGGGTTCTCCATCACCTGTCTCCCTCACCTGTGCAGGGAATAATCTTCACAACAGAATGAATTCTTGACTTGCTTTTCCCAGAAGAGATGGAAATGCTGCACTTGTCACGGGTTTGGGAAAGACCTCATTTCATGGTAGTTAAGGAGGCTGAAGTTTTCATCACTTCATCATTGATGTTTGAGAAAACTTTCTCTCAAATTGGAAATTCCAGCAATCTTCAGAGAGCCCGTTTTACTGCCTCCAAAGCTTTGACATGCTTTCTCACTTAGTGATCAGAATAAAAAACCAAGGATTGTTTTTGAGCAAATAATTGTGTTCCTGATCTTCCTTCAAGGTTTTATTTTATTTGTATGTTATAGCCCAGATTTTATTTCATGAGAGAAATAGATGAATTTTGCAATTGTATATTCTTTTTTTTGCAATTGATATTCTACACAATGAAAAAGAAAAAGGTCAGTAAATGACAGCACGTTGATCTCCATTGTTTCTTTTCCAACCATTGTCTTCTTTCTGCTCAGACATCTTTTTAGTTAATAAACAAATTGAAATAAAGTAGTTTTTGTAGAAGAACCACTATGACACTCCTATCTGTACCTATCTATGGAAATAGGCCTCCACTCTTGATTATCCAGAAGGCTTGTTCAGAACAGAAATTACTCTTAGAGGTAGGGTAGGGGGAGGCATAAACTATTGGATATCAGATAGGCTCAAGGATGTATTGCATGATACTAGGAATAGAGCCAATAATTTTGTAATAAATGGAAATGGAAAATAACCTCTAAAATTGTATAAAAATAAATTTTTAAAAAATTATACTTAAAAGTTTGGCATTGAAATATATATAATATCATATATGAAACAAGTCGCCAGTCCAGGTTCAATGCATGATACTGGATGCTTGGGGCTGGTGCACTGGGATGACCCAGAGGGATGGTATGGGGAGGGAGGAGGGAGGAGGGTTCAGGATGGGGAACACATGTATGCCTGTGGCAGATTCATTTTGATATATGGCAGAACCAATACAATATTGTAAAGTTTAAAAATAAAATAAAATTAAAAAAAAAAAGTTTCATCTCAATTTCCTCAAAGCATAATGTGAGGACAAGAATCTAATATTGTTTCCTTGGATAAATCCCCCAAATATTCTCCAGGCAAGAATACTGGAGAGAGTTGCCATGCCCTTCTCCAGGGTATCTTCCTGACCGAGGGATCAAACCCACATCTCTTACATCTCCTGCACTGGCAAGTGAGTTCTTTACCACTAGCGCCACCTAGGAAGCCCCCCAAATTCTCCATCCCTCAGCAAATGTGCAGACCTACTAGATTCCAAGGTGGGACTTTATTGCTGAATTCATTTCTTCCAGAGCATTCCCATGCTACTTGGACCAGACAATATACAGTAATGTAGTCAGTATCTAAGCACTGCTCTCTGTGAGTCAGCCTTGTGCTAATGGGGATGACAGGGATTTTAAAAAGCCAGACCCGTCTTTAAAGGAACTAAGGGAAAGAGTGAAAAAATACAAAGTAAGTAACAATGGGTCTCAGTCTTGTCTGATGTGGGGTGAAAAGCAGCTAAGAAAGCTTTGGGGCATAGCCAAGCCTTCATGGTGAGCATGAATGGGGATAGATGGATAATGAGTCAATCAATCCTGCCCATGGGATGAGGCCTCTTTAAAAAAAAAAAAAAAAAAGACAAAAAAGGACAGGGATTGAAGGTTTCTTGGTTGCAGAATACATAGAGATTTGAGGAGCATAGTACCCAGAGAGGGCATGGAAGCTCCACCCCCTTCCCCATGGCTTGCCCCATTCATCTCTTCCATCTGGCTATTCCTGAATTATATTCTTTCACAGGGGTTCCCTGGTGGCTCAGTGGTAAAGAATCTGCCTGGTAGTACAGGAGCCACAGTTTCAATCCCTGAGTCAGGAAGATCCCTTGGAGAAGGAAATGGCAACCCACTTCAGTATACTTACCTGGGAAATCCCAGGGACAGAGGAGCCTGGCAGGCTACAGTCCATGGGGTTGCAAAAGAGACACACGCAGCCTAGTGAATAAGCAACAACATCCTTTCATAACTGGTAATCTAGTCAGTAAAATGCTTTTCTGGGTTTTGTGAGCTATTTTAGCAAATTAACTGAACTCAAGAAGGAGGTCTTGGAAATCTTCCATTTATAGCGAATCTGTCAGAAGCACAGGTAACAACCTGGACTTGTGATTAGCACCTAGATGGGGATAGTCTTGTGGGATCAGATGTTAAATCCAGGTAAATAATGTTAGAATTTAATTGAATTGTAGGACACCAAGAAATTGGAAGATTGCTTGGTGGTGCGGAAAACCACCTTCATACACACACTGGAATCGGTACTGAAACAAGAGGGAAGGGGGCAGGGCACAAACTTCAAAAGAATGACATCCCCTGGAGGTTCAGTTCAGTTCAGTTCAGTCACTCAGTCATGTTCGACTCCTTGCAATTCCATGGACTGCAGCACACCAGGCCTCCCTGTCCATCACCAACTCCCGGAGTTCACTCAAACTCATGTCCATTGAGTTGGTGATGCCAGCCAACCGTCTCATCTCTGTTGTCCCTTTCTCCCACCTTCAATCTTTCCCAGCATCAGGGTCTTTTTCAATGAGTCAGCTCTTTGCATCAGGTGGCCAAAATATTGGAGTTTCAGCTTCAACATCAGTCCTTCCAATGAACACCCAGGACTGATCTCTTTTAAGATGAACTGGTTGGATCTCCTTGCAGTCCAAGGGATTCTCAAGAGTCTTCTCTAATACCACAGTTCAAAAGCATCAATTCTTCGGCACTCAGCTTTCTTTATAGTCCAACTCTCACATCCATAGGTGACTACTAGAAAAACCATAGCTTTGACTAGATAGACCTTTGTTGGCAAAGTAATGTCTCTGCTTTTTACTATGCTGTCTAGGTTGGTCATAACTTTTCTTCCAAGGAGTAAGCGTCTTTTAATTTCATGGCTGCAATCACCATCTGCAGTGATTTTTGAGCCCCCCAAAATAAAGTCTGCCACTGTTTCCACTATTTCTCCATCTATTTGCCATGAAACCCCTGGAGGAGGGCATGGCAACCCACTCCAGTATTCTTGCCTGGAGAATCCCCATGGACAGAGGAGCCTGGCAGGCTACAGTCCATGGAGTTGCAAAGTCAGACAGGACTGAGCTGCTAAGCACAGCATAACACAGCCATAAGACATGACAAAAACTGGTTAGAATCAACTAGGTCCAAGATGGTGGAAGCTTTGACTTTCAGTGGACCTTGAGCCTCATTATAAGCTCACTGTAAAACATAACATGCTAAGTGACATGCCCGCCAGCACCATGACAGTTCCAAGGCCAACCTTCAAAGATCAAAGAATGGGCAGTGGCCCAATGCCTGGAAATCTTTACCACTTCCTCAAAATAATTGGAATAATCCTCCCACTCATTAATCTATGAAACTAGTCAACCCATAAAAACTAACCATGCCATATTTGGGGGCCTCTCGCCTTGTGAAATGGCCCACACTCTGTCTGCGGGGTCTGTTCTCTCTAAATAAATCTACTTCTTAGCTATTGCTTTGTCTCTCACTGAATTCTTTCTGTGACAGGACATCAAGAACCTAAGCTTCATTAAGTGCTGAGACCAGGTGTGTGATCTCAGTTAAAAGACCATGGGTTCAAGCCCCAATCTACCTTGCACAGTTTCAGCACCAGAACTTTACTTGGGATCAGAATCAGAGATAATAAGAGACTCCTGCATAGTCTCTTATTCCCAAAATACAGACAAAATTATCACGTTCCCTGTTTTTTTTTCCATTTAATTTTAGAGTAGAGCATTGGGTCCAATTTGTAGAATCTTTATTATTAATTAGTATGACATCAGATGGTGATGAAAGAGGATAATACCAGGTTTGCATTCACTTCACGAGCAATTGCTCTGTTTAGCTGATAGTGCATTTCATTTCTTTCTTATCAGTGTAACTCAAAGGTTTGTCTCTGTAACACACAGATGCCAGATGCTCTCCCTAATTAGTATTTCAAGTTCTATAGTGATCATCCCCAAGCTATGTACATCATTCTCCATTGTGAGAGGCCTTAACTCCTTTCTCCAACCCATGCAAGCCTTTTGTCTGACCTTCACAGCTGCTGGCTTTGTGGACCACCACTTGGGAGGCTATTTTCAGCATCTTCTATTGGATAGCAGATTGGCACTATCATATGGGCAAACTGAAGCTACATGGATGGCAGGTCCAGAATCCTTGAGATTAGACTTTGAAAGTGGCCCCTAGGTTTCAGGTCATCACAGTGAAAGCAAGCAGGACTCTGTGGGTCCCTCCTGGGTACAAATCCTTTCTGTGTCCCCTGTTTCTTGTTTATAGAAAATAGGCTTTATTCAGCCTCCTTGACTTTCCCTGAGTTCCAAAGGGCAGATTCAAACATTTGCTTATCAGGGGAAGGAGGAGATGGAGAAGTAAAGGAGAATCAGTTCAGAAACAAGAGTGCAGCCTTGGGGCGGGGTCCTGGCTCCTCCCAAAAGGATACATCTAACACCATCTCTGAGTTCTTCTAAAGGAACTAATGTGCCCCCTTAGTAGATGGTAACTACCTGCTGAGACCCCAGACTGTCTGAAACCAGAAGGCTCATGATTAAGAGTCCTGGAGGACTGCCCTGCCACCTCACCACCAACCAATCAGAAGAAAGTCACTCACCCTGCAGCCCTCATCCCAAATTCTGCCTATCAAAACTTCCCCTGAAGACCAGTGAAAGGACTTCCCTGGTGCCAGTGGCTAAGACTCCAAGCTTCCACTGCAGGGGGGCCAGGATTGATCCCTGGTTAGGGAACTAGATCCCCATGCCATAACTAAGGGTGTGCATGCTGCAACTCAAGATCCTAATGCCTCAACGAAGATCAAAGATCCCATGAATCAAAACTAAGACTTGGTGCAGCCAAATAAATAAATCAATAAAAAATAAATATTTTAAAAAAGAAAACCGATGGAAGTTCCAGTTTTTGAGCACAAGCAACCAATTTTCCCGGCTTGTGCTGTGCTGTGTTTAGTCGCTCAGTGTATCCAACTTTTTGCAACCCCATGGATTTTGGCCCACAAGGCTCCTCTGTCCATGGGGATTCTCCAGGCAAAAATACTAGAGTGGGTTGCCATGCTCTTCTCCAGGGGAATCTCCCCAACCCAGGGATTGAACCCAGGTCTCCCACATTGCAGGTGGATTCTTTACCATCTGAGCCACCAGGGAAGCCTGAAAATACTGGAGCGGGTAGCCTATCCTTTCTCCAGGGGATCTTCCCAACCCAGGAATTGAACCGGGGTCTCCTGCAGTGCAAGCGGATTCTTCACAGCTTAGCTACCCAGGGAAGCCTTTTCCTGGTTTAGCCCTGCAATAAATTTTTCTCTGCTTCAAACACCAATATTTCAGTTTGTTTGGTCTCACTGTGCATTGGGTACACCAGCTTGTGTTCAGTAAAAATTGCTGCTCCTGCATCATGAGCTATCAGTCAGTAACAAGCTCATCTTCCAAGAAAGGGGAAGAGTTGGATATGGAGGGTCTTCATTGGAGGCAATAGCACTATCCTTGGCAGACTTGTTTTGTACAAATGCATTAGCCTTCAAGGATTTTCTCACTTCCTCCTGGAAATAAAGCACATTGCTAATGACAGTGTTTGTATGTCCCCCACCCATCCCTAACCAATTCATATGTTTAAGCCCTAAGCCCTAATGTGGTGGTATTTGGGAGCAGATGTAATGGAATATGTGCAATCAGTTCAGAAACAGTCCACCTCACCTCCTGAAGTTAAGAGCAATGATGGATGTAGCACAGTGACTAACCCATGGGCTCTGCTGTCCCCTTGGCCAACATTTCTATTCATCTCATTTAATTTCTACCACAGCCCTCTGTGGCAGGAGTTTTCACCCTTTTTTTGAAGATTGGCAAATGAAATTCCAAGAAATTAAGCCACTGTCTGAGGTCACAAAGCTTGGAGGTGGCAGAGCCTTGAGTCTCACCCAGATTTGTTAACAGAAAATGGAAATGATCTAACTCAGGGATCCCTAACCCCTAGGACATGGACTGGTACCCATCTATGGCCTATTAGGAACCAGGCCACACAGCAGGAGGTGAGTGGTGGGGGAGGGAGCAAAGCTTCTACATTTACAGCCACTCGCCCTCACTCGCATCCATCTGGTCCATGAAAACTCTGTCTTCCATAAAACCAGTTCCTGATGCCAAAAATACTGGGGACCACTGACCTAACTCATTTACCCTCCTCTCCCTCCTGAGAGCCAAAGTCACTCAAGGCCTCTGGACACTTAAGCCAGTAACCACCCTGGGACTCAGTTCTATCACCTGTGGAATAGGACCACAGTAATGCACAGAGTTGAATCACTAGGGCAATTAAGAGCACCTTTGTAAGGATGCTGGATTCTCCTTTTCTCAACAACAGGAAACCCAGCCACAGGAGTTCCTGGAACAATTACTGAACGTGAAAGTAAACGTGAAAGTGAAGTCTCTCAGTCGTGTCCGACTCTTTGTGACTCCGTGCACTGTAGCCCACCAGGCTCCTCAGTCCATGGGATTCTCCCAGCAAGAATACCTGAGTGGGTTGCCATTTCCTTCTCCAGGGGATCTTCCCGACCCAGGGATTGAACCCAGGTCTCCTGCACTGCAGGCAGACGCTTTAACCTCTGAGCCACCAAGACCACCTCCTGCCATAAAGGTATGAGTTTTGCCTTTCCTTTGGAGAAAGCCAGTTAGCTAAAGCAGAGGGTCAATCCAGTGATGAAATAAAGTTAGGGCCAACGCCCTGTGAAAAATAGTGTTGCCACGTTCTCTCACTTGAAGACATGCATATAATTGGTTGGCTTGAGACCTCCCTGGTGGTCTAGTGGCTAAGACACTACACTCCCAGTGACGGGGACCACGGGGACCAGGGTTCAATCCCTGACTGGTAAACTAGGTCCCACCCGCTGCAACGAAAAGATCCTTCGTCCCTGAAACCGAGACCTGGTGCAGCCAAATAAATAGTTGGATATTTTTAAAAAATCATAATGGGTAGGCTGCGGAAGAGGGTGAGATTTCTGTTTTCCCAGTCTCAGCTCTTAAGCACTACCCTCTGTTGCATATCACATTCTGGTTTAATGGTTATTCAACAACAAATCTGTTTTCTTTCTCTACCATCTTTATGGAGAGGGTTTTCTAGGTTGGGAGAGGATTTTGCTTTCAATTATATTCAACAATCTCCAAAATCTAGGGATGTTCTATATTAGGGATGAGCAGTTAAATGTTACCAAAAAGAGGAAAACAGGGCTGACACAGACTTATTCAACAATTACTTGACAATATCCAGAAAAAAGAATGAAAAGCTCCAATTTGCCCTTTTATCTCCATAGCTCCCCCTCTCCCCATCCATATCCTTGCCACAGTGGAAAACAATGATATTTCACTTTGAGAGGGGGATTCTTTCTTCCAGAAACGTGATTCTTAAAAACGCTAACATCTATAAATTAAACGTGTGAAGAAACTTAAATTTTTTTTATTGAAGTATAGTTGATTTATGATGCTATGTTAATTTCTGCTATACATCAAAGTGACTGGGTTATACAAATACACATTCTTTTTCATATTCTTTTCCATTACGATTTATCATAAAAGATATTGACTATAGTTCCCCATGCTATACAGTAGGACCCTGTTTTTCAAAGAAACTTTAAAAAAAAATTATCCTGATCTGTCCCACTCTCTCCACAAGACCCCAGACCCTGCTAGCCTACACTCACCCAACTTCCACCACTGCTTCAGCGCCTGCGTGGGGATCCGCCCCTGCTCACCCCACAGGCCTCTCAGCCTCCCCTCTGCGCCTGCGCGCTCTCTGCGGTGGAGGCGGGGCCAACCCGTTGCGCTGGAAACCACGGGGGCGGGGCCGAGAGGAGGCACCACCTCCTCCTAGGATTTCTGGGCACAAAGCTCGGTTTGTCGCGATGTCGCAGATGACATCGGCACCCCCAAAGTCCTTGGCATTCTCAGGAGGGGGTGTGGATTGAGTAGGAAATGACACAGACGACGCGTGGGCCACCTGGTGGCCACGCGGAGGAATAATGCGGCCACGCGGGGAAATAATCTGGCCCGCGTCCTGGCGGCGGTGTAGACCCGCTCTGTCTCCCCACGGTTGAAGGCCCGCCTTCCTGGGAAGGTCTCAGACTTGAAATGCAAAGAGATCGACCCGACAGAGGTCACGTAGAGAACCGGCTTCAGAGAACCGGCTTCGTGCACCCTCTTTCCTTTAAGGAGCAGAGTCCTCCCAGCGCACCTTGTCTGAGTGGAACATAAACTCCAGGGATCTGGGGTCTAAGGAACAAGACTGGAGCTTTCCGAGTTGGGGTCGCTGGCCGAACGCTGTAGTAACACGTCCATTTCGTGTTGAAGACTGAAGCAGCCGAGGTTTTCCCCAGGCCCCCACCTGCCTGGTGTCATATCCGGTGCCTCCCCCTCTAGAGCATCTTGGGAACCGGCCAAGCTCCTATTTCTAGCCCCGTCCGCCCCAGATGAGGTTGCATCTGCCCTCACCTGTTCAAAGAAATAACTCCAGCAATTTTCGCTTCCCTCCCCTCATCTTCAGCTGTTCCCCCTCCTCACACCCTTTTCCGGTCACTCCATCAACGTTATCTAAACACTTTTGACAGCACTGCTTGGATCCAGATCTTTGTGTGTTGAATGCGTTTCGTGTAAAAAAAAAAGTCTTCAAACACATCGACATAGAACCCCTAGATGAGTCTCCTCCTGGGACAAAAAGCTGTTCTATCGATATTGCTTCTGTCACATTTTTATTATCACATTTGTTTCTGATGTTTCTCAACCCCCGTATCTGACAATTGTCAGCATCCAAGGACCTTAGGAAGAGGACCTGGTTACCATTTTAGCTGAAGCTTTCTTAGAGAGGTTAATTTATAAAGAAACTCAGCAGGTTAATTTATAAAGTAACTCCTAGAAGATAGTCAATCTGAAGTGTGAACTTTTTCGTTATATCTCCTATTATAACTTAGTAAAAATGAATTCTGTCTTGTACTTATGTATTATTAAAACTTCCTTTGCTATATTAAATTCTGCCAAACAAAAAATTAATTGTACATTCACACATACACATATATGCAATATATATCCACTTTTACATGTGTAGCCATTAAATTTTGCAAAAAATAATAAAATAGAAATTCAGAAATACCAACGGTGATGTTTTCTCAGTAAATTGATGGAAACTCTGAAGCAATTTCAAACCTTGTTTCTAAAAGTCTTGTATTTAAGAATCATAAAATATCATTAGGAAAATTCTGAAAGAGATGGGAATACCGGACCACCTTTCGTGCCTCTTGAGAAACCTATATGCAGGTCAGGAGTTAGAACTGGACATGGAACTATAGACTGGTTCCAAATAGGAAAAGGAGTACGTCAAGGCTGTATATTGTCACCCTGCTTATTGAACTTATATGCAGAGTACATCATGAGAATCACTGGGCTGGAGGAAGCACAAGCTGGAATCAAGATTGCCGGGAGAAATATCAATAACCTCAGATATGCAGATGACACCACCCTTATAGCAGAAAGTGAAGAAGAACTAAAGAGCCTTTTTATGAAAGTGAAAGAGGAGAGTGAAAAAGTTGGCTTAAAGCTCAACATTCAGAAAACTAAGATCATGGCATCCAGTCCCATCACTTCATGGCAAATAGATGGGAAACAGTGGACACAGTGTCAGACTTTATTTTTCTGGGCTCCAAAATCACTGCAGATGGTGATTGCAGCCATGAAATTAAAAGATGCTTGCTTCTTGGAAGGAAAGTTATGACCAACCTAGACAGCATATTAAAAAGCAGAGACATTACTTTGCCAACAAAGGTCCATCTGGTCAAGGCTATGGTTTTTCCAGTGGTCATGTGTGGATGTGAGGGTTGGACTATGAAGAAGGCTGAGTGCCGAAGAATTGATGCTTTTGAACTGTGGAGTTGGAGAAGACTCTTGAGAATCCCTTGGACTGCAAGGACATCCAACCAGTCCATCCTAAAGGAGATCAGTCCTGGGTGTTCATTGGAGGGACTGATGTTGAAGCTGAAACTCCAATACTTTGGCCACCTGATGTGAAGAGCTGACTCATTGAAAAAGACCCTGATGTTGGGAAAGATTGAGGGCAGGAGGAGAAAGGGACGACAGAGGATGAGATGGTTGGATGACATCACCCACTCAATGAACATGGGTTTGGGTGGACTCTGGGAGTTGGTGATGGACAGGGAGGCCTGGTATGCTGTGATTCATGGGGTCACAAAGAGTCAGACACGACTGAGTGACTGAACTGAACTGAATGCCAAATGCTGACCAAAGCCAAATATTTTGGGTTTTTCTTTCTTATTCAAACCATTATGTAGATCATTTTATCCCAATAGTATGTTGTATTTTAACCAAGAAAGTGAAGGGGAAAAAAAAACTGAAAAATAAACATTGCTCTGAATACCAAGTAATTTCACTTCCTTAAATATCTAAGGATGTTTATATAATAGCTTTATCACTTCCTTTGTATATTATCCATTGGCTGTATTTTGAAAAGAAATAGAAACTAGTGCAACCAGAGAGAAGCTGTGATGCGAGTCCATTTCAGGTCCACTCAGGAGGGAAGAGACATGGTTCAGAGGTTTATTTTATTTTAAATATTTATTTGGCCACCCCAGGTCTTAGTTGCAGATCACAGGAATCTTTAGTTATGGCAAGTGAACTCTTAGTTGCAGCATGTGGTATCTAGTTCCCTGACCAGGGGTGTTGAACGTGGGTTCCCCGGCACTGGAAGCACAGAGTCTTCTTCGTTACTGGACCACTAGGGAAGCCCCTAGAGGTTTATCTTAGAAATTAATTTGACTCACCCAGTTCCTTTTATTTGCAAGGAACAGAATCCACTTGACTTGCTGAGACAAAGAGGGGGTTTATTGGAAAGACACAAGGATTCAAAGAGTGACCATTGCCAATAAACAAGACAGCTCCTCTCCCTCTCCTGACTCTAGAGCCTTCTGATCTCTCTTCCTCTGCTTCTCTCTGACCACCTTCAACTATCTCTTCCCTCCTATAGATGGACTTTCTTTGATTGTTCACAGATGACTCAGCCATGGCCCCTCAGCTGTCTGACAGAGACTGAATAGAAAATCTGTGACCCAAGTTCAGAGTCCCAGAAAAGAGGTTCTGAATGGTCTGGCTCTGGTTTCAGTGCTCACTCTGATCTAATCATCTTGACACCAGCTCAAGATCACTAGACTCACCACCCACTCAGCAAAGCATGAGGCAGTGGACTCTGAAGACAGCCAGGCTGGACAGGCAAGTGGAATAATTAAAAATGGTGAAGTACACATACACGGAGAAGGCAATGGCACCCCACTCCAGTACTCTTGCCTGGAAAATCCCATGGATGGAGGAGCCTGGAAGGCTACAGTCCATGGGGTCGCTAAGAGTTGGACACGACTGAGTGACTTCACTTTCACTTTTCACTTTCATGCATTGGAGAAGGAAATGGCAACCCACTCCAGTGTTCTTGCCTGGAGAGTCCCAGGGACGGGGGAGCCTGGTGGGTTGCCGTCTATGGGGTCACACAGAGTCGGACACGACTGAAGTGACTTAGCAGCAGCAGCAGCAACACATACACAGCTCCAGAGCTCCAGTATCTCTAACTGTGCGGGGCTGACATGATGCCCTTGACAAACACAAAATCCTATTCAGGACTAGTTTAGCTTAAAACCAGTCCAGTTACTCGAAGACCCAACCAGAAATTCTGTTAACTGCAGGTGGCTTCCGGCTGGTGATCTGAAGATGGTATCATGTACACAAGGAGAGAGGCTGGTAAGTGACTTCTAGAAACATGTGTTTTTTTATGCTTCAAAAAAAATTTATTTGGCCACCTCTGGTCTTAGTTATGGCATTGCATCATGCAGATCTTTCATTGCAGTGCATGGACTCTCTAGTTGTGGCACTTGGGCTCAGTAGTTGTGGTACAGAGGCTTAGTGTATCATCCCTCAGCATGTGGGATCTTATTTTCTCAACAAGGAATAGAACCTGTGTCCCTTGCACTGGCAGACTGATTCTTAACCATTGGACCACTAGGAAGTCCTTTCTGCTTAATCTTGACTAAGAGGGGACAACAAAAGATTTATTGGACTGATACTATGCTGTGCTTATACCCCAGAAATTTAAATAATTTGATGAGTAGGGAGGTAACCACTTGCTCAAGATATTAAGATGAGACAAGTGTTTATTGTTCTCCTTTTTATCTATTCAAAACACCTTTTGCAGAAAAGATATTCAGTGCAGATCCAAAAACATAATTAAGCAAATTTTAAAAAGAAACAATGACCTCACTTCCTCACTGCTTGAAGCCCCCAGAATCTTGGAATCCCAATGAGTGATTTCAAAAAGGTTGACTGAGAACATACTAAATGCAATGAAGAATTGGGCTAAGTTGCTAGGGAGACAATGGCACCACACTCCAGTACTCTTGCCTGGAAAATCCCATGGACGGATAAGCCTAGTAGGCTGCAATCCATGGGGTCGCTAAGAGTCGGACACGACTGAGCAACTTCACTTTCACTTTTCACTTTCATGCATTGGAGAAGGAAATGGCAACCCACTCCAGTGTTCTTGCCTGGAGAATCCCAGGGATGGGGGAGCCTAGTGGGCTGCCGTCTATGGGGTCGCACAGAGTCGGACACGACTGAAGCGACAGCAGCAGCAGCAGCAGCAGCTAGGAAGACAGGGGTCAAGAAATAAGTTATTCTTTCAAGAATTCAGGATTTAGATATTGCATAACTAACTCTTGATACAAGGCAGAGCTTAGTGGTGGTAGAGTTGAGAGATTAAATAACATGGAAAAAATGAGAGAGAGAAAACAATCTGACCTAATCTATAAATTCTTTATCTATTCAGCCGTTTTAACAGCTCCTTCTGTATTTGACTGTGAAAACAAATATGAGATTGGTATGTCCTACACACCAACATCGGGCTTCCCTGGTGGCTCAGAGGTAAAAGAATCTTCCTGAAACGCAAGAGACACAGGAGACAAAAGTTGGAACCCTGGGTCAGGAAGATTCCCTGTAGGAGGAAGGAGCAAACCACTCCAGTATTCTTGCCTGGGAAATCCCATGGACAGAGAAGCCTAGCAGAGTATAGTCCATGGGGTCACGAAGAGTCAGACACAACTGAGCAACTGGACATAGACACACATGTACCAACAGTCTGTTACATGATCCTGATGGTGATGTGGAATTTGGGGAAACCTGTCTATGGAGGGTGCAGGGCTCTCCTAACTGTAATTTATTTCAACCACCTTGACCACATGACACACTTAGGAAAATCAGAAAAATACAGATGTAATTTCTTCACAAAATATATTTGAGTTTTTTTTAAAAAGAGAATATATAGAAATACAAATAATCATGTCATCAAGACCAAAGCCATTAACAATTTAGCCTCCTGGCAATATTTTCAACCCAGATTCAGTTTGTAGTAATTATATCTTGAAATACCAGAATCCATGCCCAAACTTCATGTTCTATAACCCCAGAATCAGTGATATAAACCCATCACTGAAACTTGTGATAAAGCATGTACTTCTCTTTGCCTGCTTGAAAGTGATGGGGAAAAACTGGTCCGGCTACAAAGGTATTTCCTTTACAACCAATCATGGTTTTTCACCATTCATCAAAAATAGTGCTTCCAATCACAAAATCTTTTCCAGGGAATGTCCAGTCTCACAGCTCAACTATTTACACATCTTAGGCTTGAGGTGATTCATTTCCAGTTGCTTTCAATTTTTTTTCTGGATTCTTTCAAATGAAGTCACAAGTTGTTATGGTTTGTTTTTAAATTATGTAGCGGTGCTGCATTATTACTGAATACTCAAATTTGATGAGGTCATTAAAATGATGACAATATCAATTACCATAGCAACCAAACCATCAATCCAGAGTCTGATTTATCCTATGGGCTGAAATCTTTTACAGCTCTTGAAAACTCAGGCACAATGCAAATCAAACATTTAGCTGCTGAAAGAGTTGGAGGCCAGACATCCATCAACTCTGACTGGTATTGAATTTTTGTCAGTAGTCAATAATGAATAGCACAGGCCATTTCTTTGGAACTACCCAGGAGTTAAAAGACCTGAGTGTGTGTACACAACAACTTCACCTGCACGCCTCTATGTCTGTCCTCATCAGACTACATTCTGAGAATTGATTGGATGAGAAGGAAAAGTGCCCACCATAGAAAATAATGTTCTCCTTCATTGGTAAATTTCTTTTAAGTCTCACCCATGGAAATGATATCTTTGTCTCCCAGTAATTAATAGGAACCAAAGCAGAGTGAGAAGACAGAAAGTGAAAGAATGAATAATCACCAGCACCGTGAACAAAATGTATAACTAAAAATATATGAGGCACGGGTAGAATACGCTTCATCTTGCCCTTCTTTGACAGGCACATAAATCTCTTGTTGCTTCCCTCATCCAAAGCCAAGAGCTAAAAATACGAGGTGGCACCTGTGTTGTTAAATACTGTTTTATAACAGCAGTGACTTGAGGGAAACAGCGTATTTTTGGTTGAGGAGGCTGGGCTGTCCCAACAGAAAACATGATGGGGTGGGTGGGTGGGAATCTAGACTGGAAAAGCTTTTTCTAAAGCACACCCTGAGTTCAGTCTCTTCTGTATGTGATTGCAGACAAGGACATGGTATAAATTATGTGCAGTATAAATTATTCGCTGAGATGCTCTGTTCCCCAGAACTTACTCTGCGTCAGCCCTGCAAATCTTTTGGGCACTGAGGACCAGGAAAATGGAAGCTCAAAATGTCAGACACTGTTGGTCCTGAAACACAACAACTCTTGAATTTTCTAGGCAGGGATTATTTTTATTTTTATTTATTTATTTTTTTTAGGGATTATTTTTATTAAGTAATCTTATTCCTCACAGTCCAGTAGTTACGACTTCGCCTTCCAGGGCAGGGGGTGCTGGTTCCTTCCCTGGTTGGGGAGCTAAGATCTCACGTGCCTTGTGGCCAAAAAAACTGAAACCTAAACTAGAAACAAATGTAACAAATTCAATAGTGTCTTAAAAAATGGTTCAGGTTTAAAAAAAAATCTTTAAGAAAAAGTAATGTTATTCCTCTAAATGTTTAGAATAAAAAACTCTAATGGGATCAGCTAGGTAAAAGATTTGTTCATCCATTAAATGTTTGGAGCTCCTGACACATGACAGCACTTTTCTAGACTCGGGGTTCAGAAAGGAACAAACCCCAGATTTCTCCTTCATGGTGCTTACATTCTTGTCAAGAAAGTAATAGCAGATCAGATCAGATCAGATCAGTCGCTCAGTCATGTCCAACTCCTTGCGACCCCATGAATCGCAGCACGCCAGGCCTCCCTGTCCATCACCAACTCCCAGAGTTCACTGAGACTCACATCCATCGAGTCAGTGACGCCATCCAGCCATCTCATCCTCTGTCTATATAGGGTCTTATCTGCAATTATAAGAAAAAGAGAGGTGTCAAGGACAATTCCAAGGAGTCTGACTATGCAGCTCCATGAATGATGGCACCATTGAATGAGATAATGAAAACTGTAGAAGATGCGCTGGGAGGATGAGGATTCATTTGGGAGACATTCAGTTTGAAAAATATTTTATCCACGTAATAGATGTTAAGTACAAACTTAGATATATGGCCTTAGAGTCAGAGGGAAGACTCTTGAAAGGCACTAGTGAATAGATGGTGCTTAAACCCACAAGAGTCAAGCCACATCTCCCGGGGAAGGAGAGTAGGGAGTTCAACACTGAGCCTTGAGAGTCTAGCATTAAGAGTAGGGAGAATGAAGAGGAATTTTTAAGAGAAGTCAGGAGAAATTCAAGAGCAAAAGGTGTTCCGAGCACTAGGATTGATCAGACGTGGCTGATGGCAGGTGAGCATGAGGCGTTCACGACAAGGATGTGTGTGTCAGGTGACAATACAGGCACAGGGGATGGGCTTGGAAACGGTGTCTCATTTACGCAGACAGTCATGCTGTCCACGGACCACTGAGTGGCTGAAAGATGGAAAAATAATAAGAATGCAAAAGGACCAGATAAGTAAGAGGATTTCAGACTGACATACCCGCTTCTCCTGCATGTACCTTGTGAACAAAATACAGCTTTAAGAATATGGCACAGGGACTTCCTCCTGGTCCAGTGGTCAAGACTCCACACTCCCATGCAGGGGGCATGGGTTCGATCCCTGGTGAGGGAACTGGAGCTTGGTTGCACTGGAAGAGTGCAACTAAAGATCTCGTGTGCTGGAACTAAGACCCAGCGCAGCCAAATAAATAAATAAAAATAAATATTTAAAAAAGAATATGATACACACGGTAGAAAGGTATTTTTTTTTTAAATACGAACCCATGTATTAAATGTTTCTTCAATTTTTTCTGGGTGAAAAGATCAAGACCTATGACTTGAACACAGTGAAAAGCAGGGAGTAGAGGGATATTGGGCAGATTTTTATGGGGAGGAAGCCTTGAGGCTATGGAAATAGAGATGAGCTTTCACTACATGGAGGGAAGGGCTGAAAGATAAATCAAAATACTGGTGCTTGGGCTTTGAAGGTGTGGCCTGAGATGGGATGTTTTTCCTCAACCTCATTTGGCACCTCGCTTCACCCCAGGTCTCAGAATCCAGGACAGTGACCCAACTTTTCTCTGTTGGAATCGTGGCTGTGACCACACTGCCTTCTTTGAGGAGGAAAGGGGCTCTGAACCAGGAAATGCGGTGGAGTGATCACCTTGACATGATACACAGGACTTGGCCAACGTTAGCGCCCTGAGAGCCTGTGTTGATGGTGTTTCTGCTGGACCCCTGCCGTCTGCCTCCGCCTTCTCCCCCAGAATGAACATCCTCCATGGGCAGCCAACACTGTAATTAAATGCCAACACCCAGGGAGCGGGCCCAGGTAGCAACACATTAAATGTGAAAGGAGGGCTCCCTGCCTGGAGAACTAATTCCCACCTGCATATGATTCAGAATATATATTTCTAAAATTCTTCAGTCTGGGTAAACCAGGTTGTTGTTCAGTCTCTCACTCGTGCCAACTCTTTGCGACCCCATAGACTGCAGCATGCCAGGCTTCCCTATCCTTCACTATCTCCCAGAGTTTGCTCAGACTCCTGTCCATTGACTCGATGATGCCATCCAACCATCTCATCCTCTGTTGTCCCCTTCTCCTCCTGCCTGCAATCTTTCCCAACATCAGGGTCTTTTCTAATGAGGCAACTCTTCGCATCAGGTGGCCAAAGTTTTGGGAAAATCAGGAGGTTTCTTTTTGATTATTATATTTAATTTTATTGGAATGCAGTTGCTTTACAATATTGTGTTAGTTTCTGCTGCTGCTGCTGCTGCTAAGTCGCTTCAGTCATGCCCGATCCTCAGCGACCCCATGGATTGCAGCCTACCAGGCTCCTCCGTCCATGAGATTTTCCAGGCAAGAGTACTGGAGTGGGGTGCCATTGCCTTCTCCAGTGTTAGTTTCTACTGTCCAGCAAAATGAATCAGCTATACGTATACATACATCCCTCATTTTGGGATTTGCTTCCCCTTTGGGTCACCACAGAGCACTGAGTAGAGTTCCCTGTGCTATATAGTAGGTTATCTATTTTATTCACACAGGGGTGCTGTGAATATTAGAGAGAGTTAAATTACAGAGATTCACATATGGTCCTTTTGTGATAAATGCCCAGTTAACATGGATCTTATTATGATAATGAATATGGCTGTTAAAAAGAAGCATAGTGTGCTGGTTAAAAAGGCAGGAGCTGGAGTTAGACTTCTCATAGCCAAATCTTAGGTCTTCACCTTACAAAGTGAATGAACTTGGATGTGTTCCATAATGGCTGCCTATTCCAGGTACCACATCTGTAAACCAACAATACCACTTCTGGGTATTTATCCTGGAGAGAAGGAAACATGGGTTCCCACCTGTGCACAGATGTTCATAGCAGTTTTCATTGTAATAGCCGCAGACCTGAAACAATTTAATGTCCATCAAAAGGAAAGATGAATAAACTAAGGGACAGACTAAGCAATAAAACAATGGTTACTGAACACACAACAACTTTGGATGGATCCTAAGAGTATTATACTGATTTTTTTTAAGCTAATCTGAAAAGGTTACATACCATATGATTCAAATGAACAAATTGTTGCAGGAAGGGAGATCCCTTCCAGGGCCTAAGAGTGGGCTCTTGTCTAACCCTTGGAAATAAATTGTCTGAGGAGACACACATGCTGACAAAGCAAGAGACTTTATTGGAAAGAGGAACATAGGTAAAGGACAGGAGGGTAAGGGAACCCAGGAGGACTGCTCTGCCACGTGGCTTTCAGTTCAGTTCAGTTCTGTCAATCAGTCGTGTCTGACTTTTTGCGACCCCATGGACTGCAGCACTCCAGGCTTCCCTGTCTATCACCATCTCCCAAATCTTGCTCAAACTCATGTCCATTGAGTCAGTGATGACATCCAACCATCTCATTCTCTGTCATCCGCTTCTCCTCCTGCCTTCAATCTTTCCCAGCATCAGGGTCTTTTCCAATGAGTCAGTTCTTCGCATCAGGTGGCCAAAGTTTTGGAGTTTCAGCTTCAACATCAGTCCTCCCAATCAATATTCAGGAATGATTTCCTTTAGGATGGACTGGTTGGATCTCCTTGCAGTCCAAGGGATTCTCAAGAGTCTTCTCCAATACCACACTTCAAAAGCATTCATTCTTCAGCACTTAGCTTTCTTTATAGTCCAACTCTCACATCCATACATGACTACTGGAAAAACCATAGCTTTGACTAGATGGACCTTTGTTGGCAAAGTAATGTCTCTGCTTTTTAATATATTGTCTAGGTTGGTCATAGCTTTTCTTCCAAGGAGCAAGCGTTTTAATTTCATGGCTGCAGTCACCATCTGCAGTGAGTTTTGAGCCCCCCAAAATAAAGTCTGTCACTGTTTCCATGGTTTCCCCATCTATTTTCCATGAAGTGATAGGACCAGATGCCATGGTCTCAGTTTTCTGAATGTTGAGTTTTAAGCCAACTCTTTCACTTTCATCAAGAGACTATAGTTTCTTCTTCACTTTCTGCTATAAGGGTGGTGTCATCTGCATATCTGAGGTTATTGATATTTCTCCCAGCAATCTTGATTCCAGCTTGTGCTTCATCCAGCCTGGCATTTCACATGATGTAATCTGCATATAAGTTAAATAAGCAGGGTGACAATATACACTCTTGACATACTCCTTTTCCTATTTGGAACCAGTCTGTTGTTCTATGTCTGGTTCTAACTGTTGCTTCTTGATCTGCATACAGATTTCTCAGGAGGCAGGTCAGGTGGTCTGGTATTCCAATCTCTTTCAGAATTTTCCACAGTTTGTTGTGATCCACACAGTCAAAGATTTTGGCATAGTCAATAATACAAAAGTAGATGTTTTTCTGGAACTCCCTTGCTTTTTTGACGGTCCAACAGATGTTGGAAATTTAATATCTGGTTCCTCTGCCTTTTCTAAATCCAGCTCAAACATCTGGAAGTTCTCAGTTCACATACTGCTGAAGCCTGGCTTGGAGAATTTTGAGCATTACTTTGCTAGCATGTGAGATGAGTAGAATTGTGTGGTAGTTTGAGCATTCTTTTGCATTGCCTTCCTTTGGGATTGGAATGAAAATTGACCTTTTCCAGTCCTGTGGCCACTGCTGAGTTTTCCAAATTTGCTGGCATATTGAGTGCAGCACTTTCACAGCATCATCTTTCAGGATTTGGAATAGCTCAACTGGAATTCCATCATCTTCACTAGCTTTGTTGGTAGCAATGCTTCTTAAGGGCTACTTGACTTTGCATTCCAGGATGTCTGGCTCTAGGTGAGTGATCACACCATTGTCATTATCGGGGTCTTGAATATCTTTTTCATATAGTTCTTCTGTATATTCTTTCCACCTCTTCTTAATATCTTCTGCTTTTGTTAAATCCATACATGGCTCTCAGTCTCAGGTTTTATGGTGGTAAGTTTAGTTTCTAGGTAGTCTCTGGCCAATCATTCTGACTCTGGGTCCTTCCTTCTGGCACACACTCACTCAGCCAAGATGAATTCTGGGAGGTTCGTAGGATATATGGATTAGAGTTTTTTCTCTCTTTTTGTCCTTTCCTGAATTTTTCTGGTTGGTGGTAGCTTGTTAGTTCCACATGCTTACCAGGACCTCCTGTTTGGGATAACTCATGCAAGTGGTTACTGTGCTTCCTGGCCAGGGCCGGTGGTTTCAGTCAGTGGTTCCCTAATACAATCATAGTGATGGAGAGCAGGAGTCAGAGTTGGAGAGAAGGTAGACCATAAAAAGTAACACTAGGGAGTTTCCTGGGTGATGGGCTGTTTCTGTTTCTTAACTGTGGTGGTGGTTCTATGAATCTGTAGATATGATTAAATTTTGTAGAACTATTCCCATGACTTCCCTGGTGGCTCAGCGGTAAAGAATCTGCCTGCAATACAGGAGCTGCAGGAGATGCAGATTCCATCCCTGGGTCAGGAAGATCCCCTGGAGAGGGAAATGGCAACCCCCTCCAGTATTCTTGCCTGGAGAATCCCAAGGACAGAGGAGCCTGGCGGGCTATAGTCCATGGGGTTGCAGAGTTGGACACAACTGGGGTGACTTAACATGCAGGCATTCACATGCACACACACAAAAACCCACACACAGAATACGTGTAAAACTGGTAAAATCCAAATGAATTGTAAAAGTCAGTTAAGAGTACTGCAGCAATATTGATTTCTCGGTCTTAATCATTCCACGGTGGTTATGTAAAATGTTATTAGGAAAGCTGAGAGAAATGTACATAGAAACTCTCAGCACTATTTTTGCAACTTTTATGTGAGTCTAAAATTATTTTGACAGTTTTTAAAAATAGCACTCACATAGAATTGAACAATTCAGTAAACAGATGGCAGAAGGTAGGAACCATATTTCTGACTGTGGGAGTGAGAATTTACAGATAAAAAAGAGGAGGTCACTGGAATAATTCCTGTGGTAATGGACTAGAGTCAGAGACATCAATACAAATTCATGTATACTTTCATATAGATACAGATGTATAGAAATATTTATAGATATGTGTTGGATAATACAAGGGTTAGTATACACACATATATTTCCTTGTTCTGTCAGCTGAAAGGACTTAAAAGAAATGACACCCTGTAGCAATGAGCACCTCTTGCATCTAGATCTTGGTTTTTAATATCATTTGTTCAGTAGAAGGAACCAGGGTTCTTTTGAGAAAGGCTGATTCTAGGATGGAGCATGAAATATACAAGATGAGTCTGGAGCATCTTAGAGTGCCAGAAACTAAGGAAATGCATTGTCAGAAGTCCACATTGATGGTGTCCTGGAACACAGGAGCCAACCGAAAGAGCTTCCAGTGGTTAAAGTTGGAACACTTGGAGCAAAGATAAACAAATGAGGTAGTATTGGATTGTAACCAGAAGTATAAAATAACTGTCCAGGAGCCCGAGTTGATATAAGTAAATGATTGAATAAATTAGTAAATGGAGAGAAGAGACAAATTTTCCATGCAACAAGAATTTTGCATGGAAAACTCACGTAGATATTCTGCCCTCAAGGAGGATGAGTGCTACCCCTTCTCCAACTCCTCAGGTGTGGGCTGTACATAGGGATTTCCTTTCAAGGAGGACAGCCTGGAAAAGGAAGGAAACAAATAAATTTACAGTAGAGACCCCAGCCAGGTGATCAAGGTCCGTGTCAACAGGGCTAAGTCACTTTGGTATATACACCACGTTGGTGGTGTATACCCTTGGGGTGACATTATGTAGATGACGCTTTACCTCTGTGGTCTAAGTCCCCCAAAATTATAACCCCTGTGTAAACATGAGAAAAAAAATATCTGACAAATTCCACTCTTGGGTCATCCTGCAAAATACTGACAAAACCATCAAAGTCATCAAAAGTAAGAAAGTCTGTCACAGCATAGAAAACAAACTTATGGTTACCAAAGGGAAAAGGGGGTTTCCTGTAAGAAACCTGTAATATGAAAAAGAATATGGGTACATATGTATAACTGAGTCACTTTGTTGTACACCAGAAACTATCACAACATTGTATAACAACTATACTTCAATTTAAAAAAATGATTAGGGGGTACTTCCCTGGTGGTTCAGTGGTTAAGACTGAGCTTCCGCTGCAGGTTCGATCCTTGGTCAAGGAGCTAAGATCCAACATGCCTTGTTAACAAAAACCCAAAACGTAAAATAGAAGCAATATTGTTACAAGTTCAATTAAGACTTTAAAAACAGTCTATGTTTAAAAAAAAATGCAGTGGACATTCATGTACATGTTTTTTGTTGGACATAAGCCTATGTTTCTCTTGTGTATACACCTGGGAGCAAAAATGCTGTGCTCGAAGGTAAGTGCAGGTAAGCTTTCCCAGATCCCACCAAATGAACTTCGGCTTTCACAGAGACTGTATCTCTCCACAATATTGGCTTTAGATTACGAAGAGTGTTAAGTTCTGAGTTTTTTCCCCCTGGCTTTAAACTGCAATAGTCATTGCTCTTGGTAAAATATTGTATATCACAGCTATGACTCTTTGTGGGCTGCAGAGTAGCCTGGGTACCATCCATCCTGTGTGGATCAGAAGAAGAAAACCTGCCCATCCATTCTTCACTGCTTCCTCTTGCTGGAAATCCTGGCCATCCTTTCCGCACAATCGATCAACTCTTTCCTCATCGCTTTATTTTGAGTCTCTATCCTATTTCTTCATTGCCCAAACATTCGTTCTCAGTGCCCTCTGCTTTGCTACAGAAATAAAAATCCCTGGGTGGAAGCAAAACAAAAAGGAAAGGAAAGAGAAATCTACAGAAACATCGCATGTGGATTTCAATCTTTATAACCTCCCTATTTTGTAATAGATCTCTATCAGAAATCTGCTAATCTGCTGCCAAATGGCCAGAGTTCATGTTTCCGGTGTGTTCAGCACTCCCTGGGGATTTGCGTTGTCAGAGAAGATGCCTCATGCACTCATCTGCACCATTAATACATCACACAGGATGGAACCAAGCGTCTTTTGCAGGCTCACCAACTGCACTGCTGGCTGAGAGCAGGGAAACTTAATTGGTTCTAAAACAGGCAAATCAAGGACATGCTAAGTCTTCCCTCTCAGAGATCAATCCAAACACTTTCAGAGAAGCATAGAGATGCTCCTTGGGGTGAAATAAATGTTAATGTTAAAAGAAAGTCAAAATATCCCCCCTTCCCTCCACAAAAGAAGCTCAAATCAGTTTCTAATGCTCTAAAGAGAAAAATGACATTCTGGTTTTATACAGATTAAAGTCTGCTAAAATATGTCAATACTCGGAGCTTAGCAGAAAGTGTACAGGGATGTGTAGGCTTAGCTTTGCTGCTGCAGCAGAGCTGTGAACATGATGGTGCAGCTGGCTCTGCAGTAAAAGATGGCAACTCTTTTTTTTTTGGTTGCATCACAAAGCTTGTGGGATCTTAGTTCCCAGACCAGGGATTGAACCTGGGCCCCAGCAGTGAAAGCGCCAATCACTGGACCACCAAGGAAGTTTCCAAAGATGTCAACTCTTCAGAGACTATAAGACATTCTCTTCTGTCTGGGACTTAGTGGCTATTAATTTAATAGCAGCCCCAGGCTGGAGTTAAATTATAGATACAGTTCATGGGGCTTCTCAGAAAATATAAATATCGTAGAGGTCTCCTGAAGACAAAAATATGAACTGGTCTGTACATTAGTTGCTGGTCTCCTATGGCTGTTGCCTGAAAGAATACTAAAGATATAAATATTAAAGAGTTCTCCTCCTCTGTCTCTACCCTACCCCTCCATTTATCTTTGCCCCTCATCTGCTTATGCAAACTCTGTCAATCAAAAGTGAGAATAATTTATAAAGCTCTTCATAGATTTTCGATTGAGACATGGTTGATGCCCTTAACATCTGCGTTACTCAAGTCAACCGTATATAATAAAATGTTATTCAGTCATGAAAAGACAGGAATCGTGCCATTTGTGACAACATGGATGAACCCAGAAGACGTATGTTAAGTGAAATAAGAGACATAGAAAGACAAGTACTGCGCAATCTCATTTATATTGAAATCTAAGAAGTTCAACTTAGAGAATAGAAGGGTTGCTGCCAGGGACTGAGGGTAGAGCAAAGATGGGAAGACGCTAGTCAAAGAGTATAAACTTTCAGAATACAGAAAGTATTCTGAGTATTTCTTTCTTTTCAGAAGAAAACTTCCTTTCAGAAAAATGCAAACTTACAATTTCAATTCTGGGGTTCTAATGTACAGCAGGGTGACTAGAGCCAATAATACTGTAATACTATATTGTGTACTTGAAATTTGCTAAGAGAGTAGATATTAAATGTTATCCTCCCACCCCAAAAAAAAGGTAACCATGTGAGGTGATGGATTAAGTCAATTAGCTTAACTGTGCAATTTTTTACAATGAATGTTTCAAGTTATCACATTTTATACCTTTAAATATATGCAATTTTTAAAATATATGCAATTTTAATTTGTCAATTATACTTCAGTAAGGCCTAGAGGAATAAGAGAAGTTAAATTTTAGGGGGGAGAAGTCAGAATGCATTTTCTTATTTATTTATGTATTGGCTGAGCAGTGTGGTTTGTAGGATCTTATTTCCCAGATGAGGGATTGACCCTCACCCTCAGCAGTGAAAGCATGGAGTCCTAACCACTTGATCGCCAGAATATTTTACGTCATGATAGAATGCTGAAAAGGCACTCCAATGCACACATGTTGTCTATTTTTATTTTATTTTTTAAGCATATTGTCTCTTTTTGAAGGGGCTGGGTCTCCAATGAACAGATGGGGCATGGTCTGCTGTCAACACTGCAGAGAGACTGAAAATGGAACAGGACATGCAGATCTTATTGTATATAAGACTTGCTCGTAACTGACTGACACTCTTGCTGTCTCCTTCTTCCGCTGACGGTGACCCTGCCTGACCCACAAGACAGAGAATGAGCAGCTCAGACAGGCATCAAGGCCGCCTGCTATACATGGACCAACAGGGCATGGCTGTTGTGAGCTGCAGGGAAAGACACGGAAGAATTCTCTGAAGACAGCACAGCCACCCAGCTGTCCGTGCAAAGGACAAGGCTTGAGGCCAACAGAGCAAGACGGACACAGCAACTGTAAGATCTACCTTCCCAGGAGGCGCTCACTTCTTGTGGCTGGACATCCATCCTCTGAGGCCCACAGTGCCACTTCCTACACATCAGCCCTATTCTTACTAAGGGCTTTCACCATCCTATTTGATGGAGCTGTCACTAGCCACGTCAACTGCAACCATATCCACTCTATGAAAACTTCAGAGAATGCACTGGAATGAAAAGACATCCATGGACACGTCCCTGACTGCATGCTAAACATGGCTTATACTACTTCTGGAACTAGTCTCCTGCAGGACTATGATGTCACAGACCCCAGTTACCATTTTCAGTGGGGGTAGGTCTATAAAGGTAATTAATTTTCTTCAGACCCACTTCGGAGCTGGGAAAGTTCTCAGGAGTTCCCTGAAGCTTAGCATCAAAGTTGCTCTCCCCACTTTAGAGCCACCTGATAACCGATATCCCTGGTGTGTAAACTCCTCTGTCTCCAGGGCTGCAAAGAAAGGACAACTGACACCACCCTCCTAATATAAACCCTCCTCAATATAAAAATCCTGAGTGGTGCATTAGAGCCTTATCCCAATGCTGTTTGAGGATCTTTAATTCAATAGCTCATCTTTAAGCCAGTTGTTACCAACTACAAACAGGGTTTCCTTTATGGCTCAGATGGTAAAGAATTTGCCTGCAATGCCGGAGGTCCAGGTTCAATTCCTGGGTTGGAAATATTCCTTGGAGAAGGGAATAGCTCCCCACTCCAGTATTCTTGCCTGGAGAATTCCATGGATAGAGGAGCCTGATGCGTTACAGTCCGTTGGGTCAAAAAGACTTAGACACGATTGGGCAACTAACATTAATATACTAGCAAATACATTATATTACATTATCAACTTGAATGAAAGTGTACCATTTTAATGAAGTCACTGCTATTTGATGTGGGTAGACTTTGGATTTAATCCAAAATGCTGGTCATGGACCCTCTAAGTACAGAATCATTTTATCCTCATGAAAATGAAGCTATTAGGGAATGGAGGACACAGAATAAATGAAAAGTTATGATGGAAGAAAAGTTGCTCCTATTGAAAAGACTCCAGTCATAATAGGTGAAATTCTTAATTCTAGGGAGATAATTGGGTTGTGGAAATTCTCTCAACATTTGGCCTAAGAAGGAAACTTGGCAAAATATATCAACACTCAGTGGGATGAAGCAGTTGGAGTTTTGGTAAATCACAGGTGCAAAAATTTCCCATTTGCATTGGTATTTATCAGAATGAAGCAACTACGATGTTGACTAATATGAAATTGACATTTTTTAACATCCCCTTTTCATACAGAGGAAAGTATTCCAGTCTTGCATGAATACAGCATCCATCAGCACCCAGAGGACATCCAACATCCTTTATACTTTCTCACACCTGAGCTTCAGCTAAACTAGAGACAGGGGGCAGTCTCTGCCCACTTAGAACAGGAAGGAGGAGAAGGACCCGTGGATGTATTTCAAACCAGTGACCCAGGAGCTTGTTTTCCTGTCTCTTCCTTAGTTGAATACACAATTCCTAGAACCTGATGTTTAAATGTTAGTACCAAGACCAGAACTGAGATATCCAAAGAACGACCACATCCCACCCTGGACTGGGGATTGTTTTATCAGTAATCCACCTGCAATGTGGGAGACTGCCTGCAGTGTAGACCTAGGTTTGATCTCTGGGTCGAGAAGTTTCCCTGGAGGAGGAAATGACAACCCACTCCAGTATTCTTGCCTGGAAAATCCCATGGACAGAGGAGCCAGGCGGGCTACAGTTCATAGGGTCACAAAGAGTTGGACATGACTGAGCGACTAAACCACCACCACCATTCAGAAGACTCGCATGCCATCCTCTCAGTGCGTCCATGCCTACATCATTCCTTCAAGGACTGTAGGTCTGCATAGATGGAGGAAAAAGAGGGCTTGCTCTCTCCTATAAACTGTACCTTTAAGTCCACCACCGCTCACCACCAGACACACACATCCACATCTACAGTCTTGACTCTTATCTATAAACTTGGGGACAAATAAAAACTTTCCATCTCATCTTAATAGCACTCTTGTAAATGGTTCGCGTAGCCTTGCAAACAGTGGAAAGACAATAAAAGCAATATTTCTGAGCCAAGCTAGAGTTTTGTTCCAGAGAGAGGAAATTGTTTCTCAAATCGCTTCAGCATTTTATTTATTTTCATAACAGAGCAAAACAATAGAAAGAGAGCTATTTATCTGGCCCTTGGATGTCCTGTTTCTTCCCTCTCCAGCTACATTCCCCCAACTTTCAATTTAGATCACAAGGTAGCCCCAGATTGCTTTCCAGTTTCATCTTCTAACAACTGCTTGTAATGAACACTTGATTCTTCTCACTGCTTCCACCATCTCTCCTTTGCTTGGTAGCTTGTGGTTTCTGGAGAGAAAGCAGCCCTTCCCTACTCTGTATCCATCTGGTGCCACTAGGTCTGACCTATACCCAAACCGCAGGAAACCACCCATTCCAGACCTGACATGCAATGCAGTTAGCAGGTGGGGGGGTTTGGGGGAGGTCTTTTGTTGTAGCAGCATGAGCTGACTAATACACTCCTATTGCATGCACGTGTGCTCAGTCTCTTCAGTCATCTCAGACTCTTTGAGACACCCGTGGACTGTAGCCCACTAGGCTCCTTTGTTCGTGTGATTCTCCAGGCAAGGATACTGGAGTGGGTTGCCATGCCCTCCTCCAGGGGATCTTCTCCACCCAGGGATCAAACCCAAGTCACCTACATCTCCTATGTTTCCTTCATTGGTAGACAGTTTCTTTACCACTAGAGCCACCAGAGACGTCCCACACACTCCTGTTAGAGATGTCTAATGCTCTTTGCCCAGGAAGGTTTCCTTCTCTCCCCCGGGGGCAGAGGAATTTTCTCTGATATGGTTTTCCCAGTACAGAGAGTCTTCACCTATGGGGACTTCCTTGGTGGTCCAGTGGCTGAGACTCCATGCTCCCAATGCAGGGGGCCTGGGTTCAATCTCTGGTCAGGGAAGAAGATCACACATGCTGCAACTAAGACTCAGCACAGCCAAATATATACATAAGTAAATAATATATATATATTTTAATAAGTACTTGGCAATAAGGGCTTTCCCAGGTAGCTCAGTGGTAAAGAATCCAGCTACCAATACAAGAGACATAGGAGATGCAGGTTCAATCCCTGGGTTGGGAAGATCCCCTGGAGTAGGAAATGGCAACCCGCTCCAGTGTTCTTTCCTTGATAGTTCAATGGACAGAGGAACCTGGTGGGCTACAGTCCATGGGGTCACAAAGAGTCAGACGTGACTGAGCACGCATGCGTGCATGTGCACACACACACACACACGGCAGTAATGATGTTATTCAGTCACTCAGTTGTGTCCAACTCTTTGCCACCCCATGGACTGCAGCATGCCAAGTTTCCCTGTCCTTCACCATCTCCCAGAGTTTGCTCAAACTCATGTCCATTGAATTGGTGATGCCATCCAACCATCTCATCCCCTGTTGCCCCTTCTCCTGCCCTCAATCTTTCCCACCATCACGGTCTTTTCCAATGAGTTGGCTCTTCATCTTAGGTGGCCAAAATATTGGAGCTTCAGCTTCAGCGTCAGTCCTTTCAATGAATATTGGCAATAATGTTGCCAATTCTTAAAAAACTGAGGTTTTACCTGTGCCCTGGGGTGGGGGTGGGGTAGCACTTACTTCCCTTCCCCTACAAGGCTCTGGGTTTTGCTTTTCCAAGGCATAGGTATTAGGTAGGTTTTCCTTGGGACACTTTAAGAACTTTTAAGAATAGGTACTAGGGACTTCTTCAGTGGTCCAGTGGTTAAGAATTTGTCTTGCAATGTGGAGGATATGGGTTCAGTCCCTGGTCGGGGAACTAAGATCCCACATGCCTCAGGGCCACTAGGTCCATCAACTACTGACCCTAAGTGCAACAATGAAAGACCCTATATGATGGAACAAAATCCTGTGTGCCACAGCTAAGACCCAACACAGTCAAATAAAGGAATCTGCTGCTGCTAAGTCTGCTAAGTTGCTTCAGTCGTGTCCAACTCTGTGCGACCCCATAGACAGCAGCCCACCAGGCTTCCCCGTCCCTGGGATTCTCCAGGCAAGAACACTGGAGTGGGTTGCCATTTCCTTCTCCAGTGCATGAAAGTGAAAAGTGAAAGGGAAGTCACTCAGTCGTGTCCGACTCTAGCGACCCCATGGACTGCAGCCTACCAGGCTCCTCTGTCCATGGGATTTTCCAGGCAAAAGTACTGGAGTAGGGTGCCATTGCCTTCTCTGAAATAAAGGAATAAATACTTTAAAAAAAATCACCTGTAATTTCAAAAAAAAAAGAAAGAACCAGTTCTATGACTCACTGACAGTATAAGTGTAGAAAAATTGCTAAAATAGATGCATTTATAGGTATAACAGAATCACTTTACTATGTACCTGAAACTACTAACATAACATTGTTAATCAACATTGCTGTTTAGTCACTCAGTCCTGTTCAACTCTTTGTGACCCGATGGACTGTAGCCCACAAGGCTCCTCTGTCCATGGGATTTTCCAGTCAAGAAGACTGGAGTGAGGTGCCGTTTCCTTCTCCAGGGGATCTCCCCAACCCAGGGATTGAACCCGAGTCTCCTCAATTGGCAGGCGGATTCTTTACCACTGAGCCTCCAGGGAAGCCCTACTCCAATACAAAATAAGAATTAAAAAAGAAAGGAAGAAAGAAAGAAAAATTGTTTATTGTCTTTAAGACTCAGTGTCTTCATTGATAAAATGAAGAAAGTCTTTGTTTCCACCTCCAGGACCATTGTGAGCTTTAATTCAGATAAATACTAGGAAGCATCTAATATAGATCCTAGCACTGAGAGCACTTACATATTAAGTACTCAGTAAAAATCTATTCTGTTAGGAGGATATTAAAATAATTCACCTACTTCTAACTGCTTCATCTTTTTGCAATGAGCCAGTGTTTTTTAAAAGCCATTCAGTGCTTATCCAAGGCAGGGAGTACCAGGCCTCTGTGTTGTGGCATGCTTTCAACACAGAGCGGGGCTATGTTCTGAGAACAGTGCATTCCTGGAAATGGAAAATAATTCCAAATTTGCATAATTCTCATCTGATCCTCATAAAGAGAAGCAGGGGTATCTGATTATTAATCAAAGTGTCATTGCTGCTGCAATGATTGAATTTACACGTTTTAAAGTCTGCAATTGTAGGTGAAGTATTACTTTTTGGTAGAACTGCTATTTGAAAACGGGCACATGAAGTGAGCTTGTATTAATCTATTAACAGCTCACTATGATGATTAGCAAACTTTGAAGTTGTCCCAGCTGTCAAATTCCATGGCAAATCTGCCTCTTAACTGACTTTGACAGAGGTTTTGATTCCCGGTGTTTTTGTTGTTTTTTTTAATTTTTATTTTATTTATTTTGGCAGCACTGGGTCTTGGTTGCAGCATGAGGGATCTTTAGTTGCAGCATTCGAACTCTTGGTTGTGGCATGAGGGATCTAGTTCCCTGACCAGGGATTGAACCTGGGTCCCCTGTATAGGGAGCACACAGTCTTAGCCACTGGACCACCAGGGAAGTCCCTTAATTCCAGGTTTAAACAACAGGAAGTTATGCTTTAAAACGGAGAAGGCAATGGCACCCCACTCCAGTACTCTTGCCTGGAAAATCCCATGGATGAAGGAGCCTGGTGGGCTGCAGTCCATGGGGTCGCTAAGAGTAGGACACGACTGAGCGACTTCACTTTCACTTTTCACTTTCATGCATTGGAGAAGGAAATGGCAACCCACTCCAGTGTTCTTGCCTGGAGAATCCCAGGGATGAGGGAGCCTGGTGGGCTGCTGTCTGTGGGGTCGCACAGACTCGGACACAACTGAAGCGACTTAACAGCAGCAGCATGCTTTAAAAATGTTTTCCTAGTTGCCCCTACACTTGGAAGATATTTCCTTAATCCCTGTTCTGTCACGAAATCATGTCCAGGAAAAGGAGGCCCTTGGATTCTCACACTCATTCACCAGCTCTAGTGGAACCTAGAGTCTAATGAAGTCCGGAACTTTCCGCCCATGTGAACTTCCACACCTCGCCTAAGGAAGTTCATTTAGAATCGGTGTGACACTTCCAGGAGTTTCCAACTGTTCTGAGCAGCAACTTAATCTTTTCAGACACATACATACACACACACTTATGTACAGACACCCACTTACACACATACACACACTTACACACAGAGACACACATAACACAGTTACATACACAGATACCCACTTACATATCTATACCTACTCTCACACACACACACATACACACACTTATGTACTTACAAACCTACACATACACATAGAGATACACATACACACACTCACATACACAGATACCCACTTACACATCTATACCTACTCACACAGACACACACACACTTATGTACTTACAAACCTACACATACTTACACATAAAGACACACATACACACACTTACATACACAGACACTCACATAACTACATCTACTTACACACACAGACACACACACACACACACACACACACATTTTGACAACTTGAACCCTCCTCTCTTCCTGCCACTATACACTTGAGACTTGTACCCAATGAAACTCTCCAGAAGAGTATCCCATCTAAAGTTCTAGGCATTGATACTATCCAAATTTGCTTAGGGTCTGGGAGAGTAAGTCCTTCTTACACTCTTCTAGTGGGGATGCAAATTTGCTTAACCTTTTGGAGGCCTCTTGACAATATCCATAGAAACTTTCAAGTGCACAGCAATCTACTTTCAGAAATATATCTAATTTATATGTTTCACCAGCCACCAAAAGTACAGGCACAAGAATATTTATTGCTGCATCATTTGAGGGAAAATGTCATTGGAGCAGGTGTTTGCATAAAGAAACATCAGCTATTCAGCAGAAATGATGAATATTTATTTGTGTAGGAACCATGGCCTCATTTCATTCCATCAACAGATATATTTATTAAGGACATATCAGAAGCCAAGAACGGTGTCTGTCAGCATTACTTCACTCAACAGGACATATATGGTTCCTTCTCTCTTGGAGTTTATCTCTTAATGGGAAGAAGAAGATAATAAACAATTAGCAAAGAAATAGACACAGCTATACCAGGTAGAGATAAGTACTATGAATAAGATTATAGAGTAACAGAAGAGAAAATACTTAGCACTAATGTTGCCAAAATTCAGCCTCTATATGCCGGAGCCAGATTAAATCTCAGAAACAAGAGTTTTGGATAAAGCAGAAAGAAATAGTTTCACTGTTTTGCCAGGCAAAGGGGGCCACAGGGGGCTAATGTCCTTTAGACTCTATCCTACACTGTAGGGGTAGTGAAGAGTTTTATAGTTTTCAAGGATCAAGGTGTGGTCAGCTCATGGACATTCTTCTGATTGGTTGGTGATGAGGTAATTGGGAGTCAGCATCATCAGCCTTCTGATTCCAACTGGTCTGGGGTCTCCGTGCTTGTGGGCAGCAGACACTTAATTTCTCCCACTGGGTGGGAGTTTCAGTGCCTGCAAAACAGCTCAAAGAACATGGTTCAGAATATTAGCTACAGTTCCCAAGGAAGAACTAAAGATCCTTGACTTTAATGTCCACAGTATTATTCTTTTGTCTTGCTTTATTGTTTTCCTTTCTTCCTGCATTTTCTCACTTCTCTGATTAAGTTTATTCTTTGACTAAAGTTTTTCTACAGACAAAAGGCAGGTGGAAGACATGGGTGGGGGTCTATTCTGGGAAGGCCGTGTAGGGTCCTGCTCGGTTGCACTAAAAAATAATTCACACTAAGGCTAACTAGCAAGGAGATCAACCCAGTCAGTCCTAAAGGAAATAAACCCTGAATATTCATCAGAAGGACTGATGCTGAAGCTGAAGCTGAAGCACCAATACTTTGGTCACCCGATGCGAAGAGCCAACTCATTGGAAAAGACCCTGATGCTGGGAAAGATTGAGGGCAGGAAGAAAAGGGGGTGAGATGGTTGGATGGACATGAGTTTGAGCAAACAGGGCAGGAGGAAAAGGGGGTGACAGAGAATGAGATGGTTGGATGGACATGAGTTTGAGCAAACACCAAGAGATGGTGAAAGACAAGGGAGCCTGGCATGCTGTAATCTTTGGGGTCACAAAGAGCCAGACATGACTTAGCAACTAAACAACAACAAAAAGGCTAACCCAACTTATATTTTATATCATCTTCTGGTGGCTTGGAGAGCACACCCGGAGATGATTCAGGGCATTCTCCATCTGAATAGTCTGTCTGTGGAGCCAAGATTAAGGGATGGTCTTCAGCAGTCAGAGAAGACTTCCTGAAAGAGGAGAAAAGGAATGGATCGTGACGCTGGAAGAATCAAGCATTTCTTTAAAATGTCCTTTAGGCAGTGGAGATCTTATTTTTGTTAATCTAGTTACAAAGCTGAGCTTTTGACTCAGAAATCTTTGTGAGGAACTAGAAATGATATTGTTCAAACTCACTTCTGGTCAAGCTGCCTGCCAGTCACAAATGAAAATTATGAGATGACTTAAAAAGGCCCATGTTGCCTGCAGTCTTTTTTTTTTTTTTTCTATTTGCATTTACATTTTCACTGATTCCAGGAGCACTCCAAATCTTCCAAGATGATTGTGCTTTAATCTTATGAATCCACTTTCAAATATTACTGTGTATCAGATCTTTACAAAAAGATGCTGAAACAATAAGGAAGAAATACTCATAAAATGCAGACATGAGCTCACAATCTAGGGGCAGAGAAGGCATTAAGCCATGACAGTAAGTCCCCTGCATATGAATGAGTTCCATTCTGAGAGCACATTTGTAAGTCCAATTTGTTCATAAGTCAAACAAAGTTAGCTTGAGTACCCAACTAACACAATCAGTTATATAATACTGCGCTGTAATAGGTTTATAATGCTTTTCACACAAATAATACTCTGATAGTTGGATGGCATCACTGACTCAACGGACATGAGTTTGAGTAAACTCTGGGAGTTGGTGATGGACAGGGAGGCCTGGTGTGCTGCAGTCCATGGGGTCACAAAGAGCCAGACACGACTGAGTGACTGAACTGAACTGAATGGAATACATTTTAAAAATGCAAAAAATAAAACAGTTTTAATTTTACAGTACAGGACCTTGAAAAGTACAGTAGTACAGTACACCAGCTGGCATACAGGGGCTGGCATCAAGTGAAGAGGCAAGAAGAGTTACTGACTGGAGGAGGTAGACGAGGTGGGAAATGGTAGAGCTAGAGGACTGGCAGCAACAGGAGACGGGACAAGCTGCAACGTCACTCTCACCTGACATCGATAGAACTCACACTGACATCTTTGAAAGTTTGCAACTTGGAGGTTCATACGTAGGGGACTTACTGTAGTTGCTTGTACAAGGAGCTTATTACCATTCGGTTCAATAGTTCAGTTCTGGGAATAAAAAGTTCAGTTAAAATGTCTTTTTGGCTAATGAGCTCCAGGGCAAGGAGGGAGTGGGAAATCCAGAGAAGGTGAAAGTCCTAGAAAAACGGGTTTGCCTTCATCTCTCAGAGGCTGAGTCACACCCAGACCAGGAACTTACAAGTCTCTGTCTATTAAAATTTCTAGAAGCAATAGCAAAAATCACATCAAATTTTAAATACTTACAAATTTATTGTTTTTCAAACATATGCTCCCAAGTAGAACAATGGTCTTTCGACATAAAGTGATATGATTATATATGAGGTCCTATGTTGGACAGCAAGGAGAGCAAATCAGTCCATCCTAAAGGAAATCAACCCTGAATATTCATTGGAAGGACTGATGCTGAAACTGAAGCTCCAATACTTTGACCACTTGATGCAATGAGCTGACTGGAAAAGATCCTGATGCTGGGAAAGATTGAAGGCAGGAGGAAAAAGGGGATGACAGAGGACGAGATGGTTGGATGGCATCACTGATTCAATGGACATGAACTTATGCAAACTCTGGGAGATGGTAAAGAACAGGGAAGCCTGGTGTGCTGTAGTCCATGGGGTCACAAAGATTTGGACATCACCTAGTGATTGAATGACAACAACAAATTTGAGTTTCAGACCTGGATAAACATCTTCTCTACCTTCTAGCTTCTCTCAAGCTCTGCACACTTGAGTAGCCAAACCATGACTCCGGTTGAGTTATTTTCACCAAATAGATGTTATTTCAAAAGTGCTGATTAGAACCAGAATCTAAAAGAGAATAAATCATCATTAAATTTAAATGGACCAGGCTCCCTGCTGGTCCAGTGACTAAGGCTCCATGCTCCCAGTGAGAAGGCCCATGTTCAATCCCTGGTCAGGGAACTAGGTTCTCCCATGCCATAACTAAGACCAGGCACAGCCAATTAAATAAATATTTTAAAAATAAAATTTAAAAAGCCTGGAGAAGGCAATGGCACCCCAATCCAGTACTCTTGCCTGGAAAATCCCATGGATGGAGGAGCCTGGTAGGCTGCAGTCCATGGGGTCACTAGGAGTCGGACACGACTGAGTGACTTCACTTTCACTTTTCACTTTCATGTACTGGAGAAGGAAATGGCAACCCACTCCAGTGTTCTTTCCTGGAGAATCCCAGGAACGTGGGAGCCTGGTGGGCCGCCGTCTATGGAGTTGCACAGAGTCGGACATGATTGTAGCGACTTAGCAGCAGCAGCAGCAACAGTACCATCGAAGTGTAAAGACCACAGAGCATGCAGTTTCTCTAAACATCTGTCTGTGATTGATCCATAGATGAATGAAAAGGGGACAGGGTCTTCTCTGTTATAACCTACAGATGTGAGTTAGAATAAATAATGTTCACATTATCACTTTGCATTACACAGTCATCCTATTACTCCATGTGGCATGTCAGTTTCAGAAGCACCTCTGTAATCAATTAACAGTGAATAATTTATATTAACAGCTGTTGCCAAGTGTTTCCAGATGCCGTCTCATGGGAGACATCTAGTATTTTTCAAAAGTTGCCGCAGGCCCATGTGAGTAACCAAATTCAATATCTAAACGAAGGGGGTTGTCTTTTCCCTTTTCCAAATATAAAGCTATGATCAGGTCCCTCCACATGGAAAACAGAAATACCAACTCTTGCCATCTAATTGCAGCTATAAACTTGCAAGACAGGACTCTTGCTGGCTACTGTGTTCTGGTCTTAGTTATGAACATAGCAGTGAGAGCTTCCACACCCCCTCCCTAGGGGTGGGGCACACAATTCAAGGGCTAATCATAGGTTAGACTTCATCACTTACATGACCAAAGTCACAGGGGGATGCCATTCAAATATGTGGATATCTTGCTTCTCCTCTGAAATGTCACTTAAGGACAAGTACACACATGAGTGGGTGCTAAGTCTCTTCAGTCATGTCCAACTCTTTGTGACCCTATGGACTGTAGCCCACTGGCTCTTCTGTCCAGGGGTTTCTCCAGGCAAGAATACCCAAGTGGGCTGCCATGCCCTCCTCCAGGGGATCTTCCCAAACCAAGGATCAAACCTGCATCTCTTATGTCTCCTACATTGGCAGGTAGGTTCTTTACCACTAGCACCGCCTGGGAAGCCCCAAGGATATATACACTTTCCTATTAATCAAACCAAGACTTTACCAGGAAGCCCAAGTCATCACACCATCAAAGAAATGAGTTGAGATCTTTTGGAACTTCAGACTCCCATGCACATCAAAACCCATTCAGTGCCTCATCTCTTTCATTCGCAAGATGACAGCTCGGTAACAGAAAATGTTCCAGATAACGTGTTCAGGAAGTGTCGACAGGCTGACCAAATGCAGATGGCAGATTTTCATGTTAATGAGTCTCTCTCTTGGAGTTAAAAAAAGTAGTTCTGAAGGAGGCGACTTTAGAACAGTTCCGTGTCCTTGCATTACCTGACGACTTCAGGCAAAGGACTGTAGTCATCTCAGGCTCTTTGAGGATGATGTAAATTGGAGAGCTTTTCCAAACGTGTCAATGATTCTAATTCTGTTCTACAAAGCTTTTCAGAGTGTTCTTCACCATCCTATTTGAGGTGGCTGAGTAGGGGAGGAAAGGACGAGAAACTCATCAACTCATTGTGCTTTTTTTTTTTTTCTAATTTATAGTTTTTTGGTTTGGCTGCACTGTGAGTTATGCAAGGATCTTAGTTCCCCAACCTGGGATTGAACCCATGCCCCTTGCAGCAGAAGCAGGAAGTCCTAACACTGGACCACCAGGGAATTTCCCATGATGCTTTTTAAATTGCCCTGAGCCATTTCAGATCTGGAAGCTAATCTGTTTCTTCCTGCGAAAGTCAGAATAACAGTGAGTTTGCATGCACACATACACTGGTGAGGGCAATTTTCTTTACTGAGTTCACCGATTCAAATGCTAATGTCTTCCAGAAACACCCAACTAGACACATCCAGAAATAGTGCTCTACCAGCTCTCTGGATCTCCCTTAGCCCAGTCAAGTTGACACATCAAATTAATCATCAGGAACAGCGAAACCCAGCAGCACAGAGACAGTAGATGGGCTATCTAGTCCATTGGCTGGTGCGGAGACAGAAAATCTTAGAAGTCTACCCAGAGCATCTTAGTATGTCTTTGTGCTTGTTGCGCCCTCTGTCGGAAAGTATCCAAGTATCCAGATGCTCAAGTACCTCAAGTATCCAGATGCTTCCTTATATCTTTATCTCCTTCAAATTGTTTAGTCGCGCAGTCCTATCTGACTCTTTGCAATCCCAGGCTCCTCTGTCCATGGGATTTCCCAGGTAAGAATACTGGAGTAGGCTGTCATTTCCCTTTCCAAGTGATCTTCCCATCCCAGGGATTGAACCCACATCTCCTGCTTGGCAAAAGGATTCTTTACCTTTGAGCCACTGGGCTTCCCATCTGCCCAAAGACCCCTGCTTTATTCTCCTCCTCCAAACTCATCACTTGACATGCTGTTTTCTATTTAAACACAAGTTTGCTGTCTGTCTCCTCTCATTGCTGCTGCTACTGCTAAGTCACTTCAGTCATGTCTGACTTTGTGCAACCCCATAGACGGCAGCCCACTAGATTCCGCCATCCCTGGGATTCTCCAGGCAAGAACACTGGAGTGGGTTGCCATTTCCTTCTCCAATGCATGAAAGTGAAAAGTGAAAGTGAAGTCAGGGGTTTTATCCACTGCTGTAATTCTGCGCCACTTTAAATCACAATCCTCAAATGTTAGAATGAATCAGAATCTCCCAGAAGCTTTGTCATAATGGAGATTTGGGCCTCCCACTATTAGAATTTCTGATGCAGTAGGTCTGGGGTGGTACCCAAAAATCTGAATTTCTGCCAAGTTCCCAGGTGACGCTGATGCTGCTGGTCCAGGAACCACACTTTGAGAACCATGGCTCCAAAAATTCTTGGCACATAGTAGGTGCTCAATAAATATTCATTAAATGAATAAATGAATAAACACTCTATCGTGTCTCTTGCTTACTGATAAATCTCTGTGGGCATACCTGACAACATGTCCTCAGCACAGGCCATCTTTTCTCTGGAGCTGAGTACAGGTCATACCAGGCTTTGGGAAGTCAGGGCTCCCTTCCCAGAGTCTTGGTGAAGCCCCTCCCCAACTAAGGTGCCTTGAATCTCAGCTACAGCCAATCATTCCTGTGCAGATGGTTATAGCTGTGTTCTGTCTTTTTAATACCATCATCAAGATTCCCCTCAAGGAGGACTTTGCCTTTTATGTTCCAAGAGGAATATCATCACCCTGCTCATCATCAGGGAAAACAAAAACGTCCTAAATATCCAAGAATAGAGAAAGAGTTAAGTAAACGATAGTTTAGCCATATGCTGGCGTATCATTCAGCCATAAAGATTATGTTTACACAGATTGTTTTAATAGCTGCAGTAAATGGTTTTTATATAATACTATAAAGAGTAACGCTGGAATAATATTCTCTTGAAAGCTCACTTCTGCTGGCATAGGTGTAGGCAACTCGCGCTGCAATGGCACACGAGTAGCAGTGACAGGGAAGCAGCAGCCTGGTAACATGTGTCTTTGGTGGGTTTGTTTTTCTTTTTAAAAAATATTTATTTATTTTTGGCTGTGCTAGGTCTTTGTTACAACACGGGTTTTCCTTTAGTTGCAGTGAGTAGGGGCTACTCTCTGGTTGCAATGCGCAGTGGGCTTCTTTTGTTATGGAGCACAGGCTCTAGGGCATGAGGGCTTTGGTGGTGGGGGGGCATGGAGTCTAGAGCACGGTTCCACAGTTGTGGCACACCAGCTGAGCTGTTCCACAGCAGGGGACCTTCCCAGACAAGGGCCCTATCCCCTGTCTCCTGCATTGGCAGGCAGGCTCTTTAGCACTGTGCCACCAGACAAGCCTGGGTTTGGTTTTCTAATTGGAGATGGATGGTTGATTGGATGCAGTGAAAGCAAGCAATGATGGAGAGAGAGTGGCATGGCATGTGTTTCCCACCTAACCTCTGGACTGGATTTCTGTTTTCTATTTCAGGGGTCCCCAACCTCCGGGAAGTAATCCCTGATGATCTGAGATGGAGCTGATGTAATAATAATAGAAATAGGGAGGTGGGAGGGAGGTTCAAGAGGGACGGGACATATGTACACCTATGGCTAATTCATGTTGATGTATGGCAGAAATCAAACCAATATTGTAAAGCAATCATCCTTCAATTAAAAATAATAAAAAATAATAGAAATAAAAAGCACAATAAATATAATACTCTTGAATCATCCCAAAACCACTTCCCACAAACCTCCGTCTGTGGGAAAATTATCTTCCACAAAATTGATCCCTGGTGCCAAAAAGGTTGGGGACCACTGCTCCATTTAGAAGACAGAAGACCAATTTCATAATATCAAAGCAATAGTTAACAGTTATTAAGCCCTAACCATATGCTGGGCTCAGCACTGTTTTATGATCTATGCATGTATACATGTGTTAATTACATTTCATTTATTCAGGGAGCCAATTATTTCAAGAAACAAATGGAACCGTTTTTATGAAACACATGTGTAGCTGTGGGAACAAACAGAGCTGTGTTCATCATATTCATTCATGTGGATTTGCTAGTTAAAAAAAAGATCTCTCTCTTGTGGCATTTATATTCTGGTAAGGGGGAGGTGATAAATAATAAGTAAGCAAATTATAAAGAATACTGGAAAGCAGTAAGTGTTATAAAAATACCTAGTAAGGCAGGGCAAGAGGGTTGAATACATTGAGGTGATTTTAAATAAAAGGAAAAATATACAAGAAAATGATACCCCTTCTGAAAAATTATAGCTGTTGTCTCTAGGAGGATAATTCTATTTTATTTCAGAGTGGTTTTCTAAATAATCCATAACATGGTATATTAAGGACTTATTCTCTAAGACTAACATTTTTCAGAGAAGCCACAAGACAAAATAGAAATGGTTAGCCATATCTGGGCACAGAATGTGGCTCTTCTACTTACTAGCTGAACCACCATAATTAGCATTAATTTTTCTCCTCTTTAACAAGAGGAGCTATTTAAAGATTAAATGATACAGCATTTGCTTGTCCGTGAGAAATTCTTTTAGCTACAGTTAATAAAACCTGACCACAGTAGCTTAAATAATGTGCTGTGCTTAGTCACTCAGTCGTGCCCAACTCTTTGCAACCCCATAGCAACTTTCACTTCACTTCACTTTACTTCAGGGGCTTAATGATGTCTGGACAAAAGTTTTGACTTTTTTGGTCCTTTGACTCAAAGTCACAACATGGCTTCTGCAGCTCTAGCCATCACAGCGGTGTCCGTAGCAAGAGGAAAAAAAAGACAGAAGGGACGGGTTGATGATTAGCAAAACAAATGCTTTCTACAAAACCCTACCGAAGAGTTCTACTTCTACCACCTTGACTAGGATTTGGCCACTGCAACACAAAGATGATCAGGAGAGGGAGTTAAGTAATGGATGCTACATGTTTGACTTCTTGCAACCCCATCAACATGGAGCCTTCCAGACTCCACTGTCCGTGGGATTTCCCAGGCAAGAATGCTGGAGTGATTTGCCATTTCCTACTCCAGGGGGTCTTCTAGACCTAGGGACTTAACTCAAGTCTCTTGCATCTCCTGAATTGGCAGGTGGATTCCTTAACCCTGAGCCACCTGGAAAGCCCATACATAGGAGGCCATCTGTAAATGCTGGCTACTACTATTACCAAATATTTTTAAAGAGTTACCTTTGCTTTAAAAAGACAGTTTGGGGTACCATGCTTAAGGAAACACTATCTCTTCTCGGTATCCCCAATGCAGCTGGTTACCATTATTTTCTAGTTAGCAACACTTGATAATGGGTAGGCTTTGTTCAATGTGCTTACACTCCAGTTTTCATCAGCTGAAGCCATTTTCCCAGGGACATCCACCTGCACTGCTTAGCTGGGAATATTTGGGGTTAATTCACTAGAAGCCAAGTGGTTCCTGAGGGCTCCCCAAGGAGATTCAACTCAGAAAGTCCTCCCATTTCTATCACGCAGAGGATCAGCCAACCCATAAACAACAGTGGGGACAGAATCACGCTACTCAAGTAACCTGCAGAGTCACAGTCAGCAGATCTGTCTACATCTTTGACACCGATCTAGTCCACACATTATCTCCTCTTGGGTGGAGAGTTGAAGAACCCCTAATTGCCCTCCTGATGGGTCTCATGTCTGTGCTGCAGCAACTGTTTTAAATAATGAAATGAATCATGCGACCCTCCCACTTAAAAGCCTTCAACAACACTGCATTATTTTTAAAATATTTATTTATTTGGCTGTGGCGGGTCTTAGTTGGAGTACATGAGGTCTCCCATTTTTGTCCGGGGCACGTGGGATCTTTAGTTGCAGTATGTGAACTCTCTGTTGCAATGTATGTGATCTACTTCTCTGACCAGGGATGGAACCCAGGCTCCCTGCTTTGGGAGTGCTGAGTCTTAGCCACTGGACCACCAGGGAAGTCCCTGCATTATTTTTTTTAATTGACTTATAACATCATATTGATTTTAGGTGTACAATGTGATGGTTTGATATTTACATAAATTGTGAAATGATAACTACTATGAGTTTAATTTACAATTAAACTAAATAGTAGTTACAATTTTTTGTATCCAGCATCTCACATAGTTAAATTTTTCCCTTGTGATGAGAGCTTTCAAGATTTCTTTCCCTAGCAACTTTCAACTACACAACATGGTATTATTAATTACAGTAACCTTGCTATATCTTGCTGCTGCTGCTAAGTTGCTTCAGTCGTGTCCGACTCTGTGCAACCCCATAGACGGCAGCCCACCAGTCTCCCCCATCCCTGGGATTCTCCAGGAAAGAACACTGGAGTGGGTTGCCATTTCCTTCTCCAATGCAGGAAAGCGAATATCTTATGTGCCCCAAATATATTTCTCTTATAACCAATAGTTTGGACCTTTTGAACCCTTTCTTTATGGAATTCCTTAAACACAGATTTTATCATAAATGCAATGGGAGAGTAAGTTAGGGATTAAAGAATGCAAAATGATTTGTTGTTCAAACTGTCCACGTTAATCCAACCATGTACTATAGCACCTCCCCACAGGATACTGTGAGGGTTTAGACAATGCAGTGAACGTAACAAACTCATTACCTAGAGAACTGATTACCTAAAGAAAAAAAGACATAAAATTATGTATATATATTAATATATTATGGGATATATTATATATTATAATTTAATATAATATATACACATGGGGTTGCTAGGAGTCGGACACGACTGAGCAACTTCACTTTCACTTTTCACTTTCATGCATTGGAGAAGGGAATGGCAACCCACTCCAGTGTTCTTGCCTGGAGAATCCCAGGGACAGGAGAGCCTGGTGGGCTGCCGTCTATGGGGTCACACAGAGTCGGACACGACTGAAGCGACTTAGCAGCAACAGCAGCAGCAGCATACACATGCATGCTTATGCACACTAAGTTGCTTCTGTCCTATCTGGCTCTTTGCTACCCTATGAACTGTAGCCTGCTGGGCTCACCTGTCCATGTGACTCTGCAGGCAAGAATACTGGAGTGGGTTTCCATGCCCTCCTCCAGGGCATCTTCCCCACCCAGGGATCTAACCCACATGTCTTATGTAAAGAATCCAAAGAGTGGTCACTGGGGGTCTTCTGATACCCAACCCCAGCTCACTTCTCATCTTTCTCTGTGGCCCCCTCCTCCCGCCCTTGACACAGTCACTGAGGTTATTTATCTGGCAGATGTACAGCAACTTTCGGCCTCCAGGAAAGGTGGTCTGGTTTTCAGACGCCTTCACACTGCTAACTGAGCACACAGACTTGATGACATTGCTGATTGACTTGAAGAAGAACGTGAAATGGGTGGAGAAAGTTTGTTTTTGGCCGTTTCGGGAAGACTTTAAGCGATCACAGGTAGGAGCTGGTGGCAGCTGCCAGCTCACATGGGGCACCGAAAGCCCAGGAGCCATGACTCTTCTCTGCTATTCGTCAATCTTGGCAGCGAGGCCTGGATGCTGATAAAGTAGCTAATTCAGGGAAATTAAAGATGCTCCAGAACCTTCGTCTTGGCGGCTAGAGCCTGCCTCCGCAGGTGACACGGATGTCACTCCCTGGCCCAGAGATGGATGGTAAACAGATGGAAGGAGCTCACTGATGGGGCCGCTCTCTTGCTCACCCCACCCATGATACAAAATTCAGTGTAAGGAGGAATAAATAAAAATCTCTATTCAAATGAAGCAGCAAAGAAGCTTCTAAAACGGCATTCATCAGGTGAGCTGTTCAATAAGCCATAAGCGCTGCACCAGGGGCAGAGAGGAGCACGCGGCAGGGTCCTTGGTGACGCCCTGATGCCCGGAACCGCCTGCATCACCTGTCATTCCCTGCGCGCTGGGACGAGGACCTGGATCGTGAGCACCTTCAGCCTCACCCTTCATTTCAACCATGCACCCTATGCCTGGCAAACAGAGGAAGGAACCCAGCACATTGAAAGCTTATATATCATCGAACTATGATTTCTTGACCCTCTATCAGCTGAGAGACAGCAGACTGTGGCAGTGAGCCAAGTGGATGAACTCCTGCCTTCATGGGGCTTAATTCTTGTGTAATGTCTAAAAAGAAAAATGGGCAAATGGAATGCTTTCATAATACCTTCATTTCTGAAATAAAAAGAGGGCAAATAAGACACAGAGACTAAAAGAAAGAAAGAGGAATTCAACCAAATGTACTGAGCATGGGGTATGTATCCAAAATACAAGGGCTGCTCAAAGAGCATCAGTAAATTAGAGAGTAAGTCAAAGGCTTGACCTGATTTATGAATTTTTCCTCTGGGCTTACCAATTGCTCTTTCTGGAATTTCATATGCCACTGAGTTAGAACCTAAAATGGTGATTCCCTTTTGGGTGATCAGTCAGAGTTGTGTGGTCATTTAATTCTGCCTGTTATACACAGATTTCTCTGGGGAAGGAACCAAAAGAGAAATTGTAGGTCAACAAATTACTGGGGATAACTGGAAGAACCAACATTTATGGAATATTCGGGCTATTCTAAGAGCCATGATTTAATATTATGAATTTGTAAATCCCTGCTCTTCTTCAAGTCAAGCATTCTTATTTTCACTTTATAGTTGAGGAAAACAAGGTGCAGAGAGCTAAAGAGGTTGAAAGTGGTCTGGTGGCCAAATCAGATGCATAAATGTTTTTAACTTTTTGATCCTATCATGTTTAAAAAATTAGTTACCAAAATTTAAAATACATAGGATTTCATATTTAAAAATTCATAATTTCAGAGATTTCAGAGATCTAAAATTCAGATTATGGCAGGACTGTCATCCCATCTTGCCTATAAAATTAGACTTTTTCTTTACCTCATACATCAAAACTTATTCAAAATTGGATTATAGACCTCAATGTAAGTTCTGAAATTCTAAAGATCTCTGAAGAAAACATGAAAGTAAATCTTCATGACCTTGGACTAGGTAATGGTTTCTTAGTTATGACACCAAAAACACAAGTGACAAAAGAAAAAAATGGATATTGGACTTCATCAAAATTAAAACTTCTGTTCACCAGAAGACATCACTAAGAAAGTGACAAGACAGCCCTTAATGGGGGGAAATATTTGAAAATCATATATCTGAGAAGGGACTTGTATGTAGAAGATATAAACAACCCATATCAGGGCTTCCCTTGTGGCTCAACTGGTAAAGAATCCACCTGCAATGCGGGAGACCTGGGTTCGATCCCTGGGTTGGGAAGATCCCCTGGGGAAGGGAAAGGCTACCCACTCCAGTATTCCGGCCTAGAGAATTCCTTGGACTGTATAGTCCATGGGGTCACAAGAGTCAGATACGACTGAGTGACTTTCATTTTCACATTCAACACCAGACCAGCTAATTTTTAAAAGGGCAAATAATTTGAATGAAAAGTTATATGTAAAAAATATTCAGAAATGGTGAATAATCACATGAAAGTTTGCTCAACATCTTTAGCCATTAGGTAAATGAAAATCAAAACCAGTGTGAGATATCATTTTAAATTCAGAATCTAAAAGTTGGACAATAGTATGCATTGGAAAAGAAATGGAAAAGCTGAAACCCTAACACATTGCTGGTGGGAATGTAAAATTGTGCAACTGCTTTGAAAACATTTTGGCAATTCTTCAAACAGTAAAACATAAAGTTACCACATTACCCAGAAATTCCACTCCTAAATAACACCCAACAGAATAGAAAATAAATGCCTACACAAAAACATGTACACAAATGCTCTTTTCATCATTTTTTATAATAGACAAGAATTGAAACAAAAGGTTCCTTAACTGATGCATTGATAAACAAAGTATGGCCTATCCATCCAATGGAATATTATTCCATTAGAATAAAAAGGAATGACGTATTGATTCATGGTAAGACATGATGAGTTTTGAAAACAATATGCTAAGTGAAAGAAGCCAGACACAAAAGGCTATCCTATGATTTTGTTTGGTGTCATTGCATCATTATATCATTCAAGTCCATTTATATGAAATATCCATAATGGTAAAATTCATTAAGACTGATTAGTAGTTGCCAGGGCCAATGGTTGCAGTGCGGGAGGGGGCAGAATATTCTAAGAGGGTGATGAAAATATTCTGGAATTAGGTAATGGTGATGGTTGTACAATTTTGTGAATGTACAAAAAAAACTAAGCTGTATCCTTTAAAAAAATGAATTTTATGTCACATCAATTGCATTGCAATAAAACCATCATTTGAAAAAAAAACACTGAAGGACATGACTGATAGGTATTTTTAAATCACCATAATTTTTTTTAGATATCATGACAACTTCATTGTTATGAGCTTCCCTTTTCTGGCCATAACAGGTAAGAGAAGGTTTAAGACAGGGAGAATCCCAATTAATGAGAATAGATTGTTGTCCTGTAGTCCCACACAACTCCAGTCTAGTAAACTGGAAAACTGATGATGCCCACCCCCACCTTTCTGGCTTATTTTGTTAAACTTAACCCCAAACTATGATTTACCCCCCTGCGCCCCTGAAAAGGAGCAGGACTTTCTGAGCAGGAGAAGCAGGTCCTTCTCCCACCTCCCTGTCCTCCACCTGCCTTTTGTCTGTGGAAAAACTTTAGTGAAAGAATAAGCTTAATCAGAGAAGTGAGAAGATGTAGAAACAAAGGAGACCAAATAATGATAGTTTGGTCATTAAGCAAAGGCAAAGACCTCTAGTTCCTTCTCAGAGGAGATAGATCATATCCTGAGCCATGTTCGCTGAGCTGTCTTATAGATACTGAAACCCCCACCAGGTGGAAGTAGTTAACTACGTGATAACCAGACTGAAGCCACAACATAAGCTGCCACAATTCCAATAAATGGCCTGAAAGAAATGGGAGCAAACCAACCTTGGAACTGAAGATTAATTGTATTTAAAACAATCAAGAGGTTAGCAATCAGACCGCTGATGACCAACTTCAAGAGGACTGTCAGAGCTGAGTGTGCTCTTTCTGCATGTAGCCCCCTCCCTCTGTCCATAAAAACTCTTGCCCACTGATTATCAGGAGGTCGGGGAGAATTCAGCCTTTGGACAAGCACCCAAACTCCCCCACCCCAATCCCAGTGGCTAGCATCCAGAAGAAAGCAAACTTCCCTTTCTATCAACTTACCTCTTTATTGGCATTTGAGTGGTGAGCAGACCCCACTTTCAGTAACACCATGGCTAGTCTTTGACATTAGAACATTTTTTTTTAATCATTAGAAATACATCCCCCAGATCCTGACTCTAAAGGGTCTTCTGCACTAGTAATAACACAGGTGACACATGCGTGCTCGTGTTCATTAAAGATGGTCACAGCAGAGCGACTCTCAAGTTTTCTGTCACTGTCACACTTTCATGTGGGAGAAATCCTGGGTAGCCTGTCAGAACGTGGAGCTGCCTTGACATACATTCCAATCCAAATGATAAATCTCCCTGGCGTAGATTATAGAAGCTGGTCAGAGATTCTCAGCTCTGGCTGCTCATTATAATCACCCGAGAAGCTTTGTAATAATGTCATCCATCAATTGGGTTTCATCTCACAGGAACTGAATCAGAGTCTCAGGGGCTGAGTCCCAGGCTCGTTTATTTTCAAAAGATCCTAAGATTATTCACTCCATTGTGCAGCCATGGTTGAGAAATCCTAATTATGTAAAATCAGCCAAGAGCATACTTGGGCAGTAGATGGATGCAGTTAATACAAGTGATGCATATTTCAAAGTCTTGTTCTGTTGTTAATGTCAGCTGCACTCACTGATGTCATTCTCAGGAAGGTGAATCGATATGGAAAGCCAAGCTACTCATAAGGTTGTCTTGGGTTTTTCCATTTCCAAGAATTACCGAGAAGACAAAGACAAGGGTTAAAGCTGCCTGACTCAGGCTTCTCTTCTCTCCTGGTGCCTTCTCTAGGTGTGGGGTCTTCTGCAAGGACACCATGGCTTCCAAGGGCACCATCATTTCCTGGGTGGTGAGCGCCAGCAAATGCAAGTACTAAACACTATTTTGAAACTGACTGGTGTTCCAGGGACTCCACATAGCTCTGGTACCATCATCCTTTATGTCTCTGCACCAAAAAGAATTCAGTGAGAGGCAAAATGATAGATAAGAAGTGATTTATTAGAATAGGATGCTTGTGAAGTTTACAAGTGGGCAAGCAAGGGGGTGTCACATCCCAAGAACTTTTTGGGTTACAGTTTTATAATCAAAGGAAAAGTGAGGAGGGGGAATCTTATTTGTCTTTCTTGAGTAGACGTCATGTGTCCATCATCAGCTCCTCCTCCAGGTTGGGCAGGGAAGTCTTCTGGTCCCTACATGGTCAAGTAAGGTCCACAGATGATTGTTTTTTTATGTGTACAGAGAGCATGTCCTACGGATCATTAACTGATTGAGCTCACTGGGCAGGATGTGGGGCTCGTGCCACCATTATTTTATTGTTTGGGGGCACGTCTTCTGCTTCTGTCGCGTGGCTCTTTTGCTAAGCGAGGCTGCTTGGTTTTGTGGTTAAGCAACCCTGCTTTGCTGAGTGCTGTGCTGTGCTTAGTCTCTCAGTCGTATCCAGCTCTTTGTGACCCGATGGACTGCAGCCTACCAGGCTCCTCTGTCCACGGGGATTCACCAGGCAAGAATACTGAAGTAGTTGCCATGCCCTCCTCCAGGGGAATCTTCCCGACCCAGGGTATCTTCTCGAAGCCACGTCTCCCACATTGCAGGCAGACTCTTTACCAGCTGAGCCACCAAACTGCTTTTTTGAGTAATCATTAACTTTCAGGAGTTCCCCATATTTTTCTACTTATAAACCTCTAGTGGGATTTACTATTTAATCACCTACTTTGTCCCTTTACTCTGTCCCTATCAATTTCATTGAAACAAAATAAGTTCTTGGGACTCAGCCTAAAGACCCTTCACTCCACCCCTTGCACAGAAGTCAGAAACGCATCATGAATGAAATCAGCCCAAGCTTGGGCATGTGGCAGAAGGGAGATTTTCCCTTTTCCTTCTCAGTTCTTTTGGCTGGCATTTAAAATGACATAAGGTAGATTACCAGGAAAAAAAAAAAAAACAATAAAAAAGTATTAACATTCACACAGGGAATCCTATCAGATCAGATCAGATCAGTCGCTCAGTCATGTCCGACTCTTTGCAACCCCATGAATCGCAGCATGCCAGGCCTCCCTGTCCATCACCAACTCCCGGAGCTCACCCAGACTCACGTCCATCGAGTCAGTGATGCCATCCAGCCATCTCATCCTCTGTCGTCCCCTTCTCCTCCTGCCCCCAATCCTTCCCAGCATCAGGGTCTTTTCCAATGAGTCAACTCTTCGCATGAGGTGGCCAAAGTACTGGAGTTTCAGCTGTAGCATCATTCCTTCCAAAGAAATCCCAGGGCTGATCTCCTTCAGAATGGACTGGTTGGATCTCCTTGCAGTCCAAGGGACTCTCAAGAGTCTTCTCCAACACCACAGTTCAAAAGCATCAATTCTTCGGCGCTCAGCCTTCTTCACAGTGCAACTCTCACATCCACACATGACCACAGGAAAAACCATAGCCTTGACTAGACGAACCTTTGTTGGCAAAGTAATGTCTCTGCTTTTGAATATGCTATCTAGATTGGTCATAACTTTCCTTCCCAGGAGTAAGCCTCTTTTAATTTCATGGCTGCAGTCACCATCTGCAGTGATTTTGGAGCCCAGAAAAATAAAGTCTGACACTGTTTCCACTGTTTCCCCATCTATTTCCCATGAAATGGTGGGACCAGGTGCCATGGTCTTCGTTTTCTGAATGTTGAGCTTTAAGCCAGCTTTTTCACTCTCCACTTTCACTTTCATCAAGAGGCTTTTGAGTTCCTCTTCACTTTCTGCCATAAAGGTGGTGTCATCTGCATATCTGAGGTTATTGATATTTCTCCCGGCAATCTTGATTCCAGCTTGTGTTTCTTCCAGTCCAGCGTTTCTCATGATGTACTCTGCATATAAGTTAAATAAACAGGGTGACAATATACAGCCTTGACGAACTCCTTTTCCTATTTGGAACCAGTCTGTTGTTCCATGTCCAGTTCTAACTGTTGCTTCCTGACCTGCATACAGATTTCTCAAGAGGCAGATCAGGTGGTCTGGTATTCCCATCTCTTTCAGAATTTTCCACAGTTTATTGTGATCCACACAGTCAAAGGCTTTGGCATAGTCAATAAAGCAGAAATAGATGTTTTTCTGGAACTCTCTTACTTTTTCTATGATCCAGCGGATGTTGGCAATTTGATCTCTGGTTCTTCTGCCTTTTCTAAAACCAGCTTGAACATCAGGAAGTTCACCGTTCACATATTGCTGAAGCCTGGCTTGGAGAATTTTGAGCATTACTATACTAGCGTGTGAGATGAGAATAGGGAATCCTATAAGTATGAAGAATTCCAAAGACAATCAGGCAAGGTGAGGTATATGTTGACAAAATATTAATCAGTCAATCTAAGAAAGAAATGGAAAATTTTATTCGAGCCAAATTTGAGGATTATAACCTGGGAAGAGCATTTCAGAAAGCTCTGAGAACTGTTTCACCCATTAGATGTCAAGATGCAGTTTATATAGTTTTTTTTGATACAGAGGGCTGTACAGGAAATGATGTCATATTATTGACAGTTTACATAATCCAGATTAAGGTGCCATTATGGTGAGTCATGTGACCCCCTTACACGATCAAGAAGAAATGTTATCTTTTAAGGAGCTGTCTTGTTGGTTCTAGTGTTGCAGGTAGAGGGACCCCTTTCAGGGCCCAAGAGTGGACTCTTGTCTCACACTCTGAAATGAATTTTCTGAGGAGACACACATGCTGACAAAGCAAGAGACTTCATTGGGAAGGGGCACCCAGGCGGAGAGCGGGAGGGTCAGGGAACCCAGGAGGACTGCTCTGCCACGTGGCTCACAGTCTTGGCTTTTAGGGTGATGGCATTCGTTTCTGGGTTGTCTCTGACTTGGGGTCCTTACTGGTGGCATGTGCATCACTCAGCCAGGATGGATTCCAGGGAGGAGTATTCTGAAAGGTTGGTGGGACGGGTGTCTCCTCTCTCCTTTTGATATTTACCAAATTCTTCCAGATGGTGCTAGCTTGTTAGTCCCATGTTCCTTACCAGGACCTCCTGTTGGTGTGATAACCCATGCAAATGGCTACTATCTCACCTGGCCAGGGGTGTAGTTTCAGTCAGGGTTTCCTCTAACACTAGGGGAGTGTTGATCTTCATGGTTGAGCAGGTATTTCTGCCAAAGGGGAAGGTTTGGTGGATCCCTAATGCACATACCCAATGCACGATGTGGAGAGAAGAGAGGTCAAAGGGCAGAAAAGAATTTTTCATGTTTAAAGTTTTCTGATCTTGCCACAAAAAATTCACGTATGTGAGTTTTATTCCACATATGTGTATATATTCTAGACGAAGGAGAGCAGGTGGGATCTGAGGCTGAAACCAAGCAAGACCCTGTGGCCCTCCTGGGCACAAAAGCCTTTTCAGATCCCCCATTCTTATTCATGGGGCTTCCCAGGTGGCACAGTAGTAAGAATCTACCTGCCAGTGAAGGAGATACAGGGGATGTGGGTTTGATCCTTGGGTCTGGAAGATCTCCTGGAGGAGGAAATGGCAACCCCCTCTAGTATTCTTGCCTGGAGATTCCCATGGACAGAGGAACCTATCAGGTCCATGAGGTCCCAAAGAGTTGAACACTACTGAGCACTGAGCGCAGGTTCTTATTTGCAGGATAAAGGCTTCAGCCTCCATGACCTTGCCTGAGTTCCAAAGGGCAGATTCCAGCAGATACTAATCAGGGGAGGGAGGGAATACAGGGTCAAAGGAAGAACAGTCTGGAAACAGCAGCGCAGCCTTGGGGCAGGGTCCTGGTTCCTCCTCAAGGAATATACATAACAGTATCTCTGAGTTTTTCTGCAGGAACTTAGGCCTCCATGCAAGTGGAGGATGGTAAATTCAGGCTGAGCACAAGATTCCTGGAGCACCACCCTGTTACTTCACCACCAACCAATCAGAAGAAAGTCACATGCTCTGCAGCCCTCCTCCCAAATTTTACCTATAAAAACTTTCCCCCTAAACCATTTGGGGAGTTCCAGGTTTCTGAACAAAAACTGTCTATTCTCTTTGTTAGACCCTGCAATAAAAATTTCTCTGATCCAAACTGTTAAGTGTGTGTGTGTGATAGTAAGGGGGGAGAAGGTGGGAGGAATGTGTGTATACAGAGAGAGAAAGAGAAAGAGTTTTCTCTAACTGAATTTCAATTCTGTGATGAACCCATAAGTGGAAGAAACTTAATCTCAGCTCCTGCTAACAATTGACTTAATCGATATGGTACCTACTTAAGCCCCTGATAAGGAGTAATTTATAATAAGTCAGTACTTTGGTCACCTGATGCAAAGAGCCAGCTCATGGGGAAAGATCCTGATGCTGGGAAAAATTGAGGGCAGGAGGAGAAGGGGGCGACAGAGGATGAGATGCTTGGATGGCGTCATCTACTGAATGGATATGAGTTTGAACAAACTCATAGTGAAGATAGTGAAGGACAGGGAAGCCTGGAATGCTGCAATCCATGAGGTTACAAAGAGTCAGGCACATCTGAGCAACTGAACAACAGCAGTGGCAAGTTAACCGCTTCTGAGCTTTGAACTAAGAATGAGATGTAGTAATATGTTTCCTTGACCTCAAGTAATGCTAATGTTAAAAATCAACTAGCAAAGGAGGGTCAAAATTCCTTTGGTGTTCCGTTCAATGGTGAGTGATTAGAATCTTGTAGTGCGAATAATACTTATCCACCAGAGGACTAGGTGCTTTGATAAAATTAAAAAAGTATGTACCGAATGTGCTGGCCACTTACGTATTCATTCCTCCATGTACTCCCCCAGAACCAGTTGCTCTTTCCTGACAATCCCCTACTTGTTTGCATTAGAATTCTTTTTCAACATCAAATGCATTCTATTCTGCTGGTCATGTGAGCCAAGCTAGACCAATTTTACCCTCCCCGTCACCTTGAACAGAGATCCAAAGAACAGAATATAGCTTGTATTCCATTTCACTCCAAAAGTGGCTTGTTTTCTAATTCCTTTGTGCCAAAGAAGCATTAACAAAGTTCCCACTCCCAGTCTCCCTGGGCTGCCTTGTTCTCCCTAGGCTCATATCAAGCTCACTAATTCTGAGAATGTCCCAACCTCTGTTCATCAAATCACCTTTTGCTTAAGTTAACCCGAGTTGATTTGCTTGCAAGGAAAAAAAAGTCTAGTCAGTATACCTCCATATTTAAAAATATTTTTCTCTGCTGCTGCTGCTGCTAAGTTACTTCAGTTGTGTCCGACTCTGTGCGACCCCATAGACGGCAGCCCACCAGGCTCCCCAGTCTCTGGGATTCTCCAGGCAAGAATACTGGAGTGGGTTGCCTTTCCTTCTCCAATGCATGAAAGTGAAAAGCAAAAGTGAAGTCGCTCAGTCATGTCCAACTCTTAGCGACATCATGGACTGCAAACTACCAGGCTCCTCCACCCATGGGGTTTTCCAGGCAATAGTACTGGAGTGGGGTGCCATTGCCTTCTCCAGCTAATATATCTACTCAGTACCAATTCAGTGTCCAAGGTTTGACTGGACAGTCTGAAGAATATATAGAATACTTGCCCTGATGAAACCCCAAACCAATCATGGATATGGATTAGGGAGATTTCTGTAAAGAAAAAATAGGGAAGAAATTTTGTGCCATAATGTGGAAAATACTGCATATGTCTTTATATTTTGAAACATAGTAAGAATAGTTTTTGCATCTTACACACACACACACACACACAGTTTAACACAGGCACTGAAAGCTCTAAACAGAGCATCGGCTCTGAACCAGAATGTCTGGGTTGACGAGATACAGACAGTGACAGCATGGCCACCTGTTCATCAAACACGCCTTTCTGATGCTCTTGTTGGGAGCAGTCACTCATGCTAGCATCTCATTTTCTGTCATCTAGATGGAGTCATGTGACCAAACCTTGACTAGGAAATATGAGTAGACAGTAAGTATCTCAAGATGCAGATGTGGGACTTCCCTGGTGGTCCAGCAGCTAAGACTTTGCACACTCCCAATGTAGGAGTTCGATCCCTGGTCAGAGAACTAGATCCTACACGCCACAACTAAGAGTTTGTATGCTGCTACTAAAGATCCCACGTTCATGTGCTGCAACTAAGACCTTGAGCAGCCAAATAAATAAACAAACATTGAAGGGGAAAATGATGCATATGTGCCTTCTCTGCTTTTTTTTTCTTTTTTCCTTTTTTTTCATCTTGTTATGGGATAATATTGATAATATGTACATTTTAGAAGCCTTGTGTTGAATATGACAAAGCCATATATGGAACAAATTATTGCTTAGAAGAGTAAGTTGAATTTTTCTGTAATTTAGAAAAACCACATGGAGGGTCCTACCAGTAAGAAATATACTTCTCTTGAATCTCTTTGTATTTTTAGGTTTATTTTTAAATCTTTATTGAGGTATAATGGAGAGAAAAAAACTGTACATATTTAATGTATATGTTTTGATGAATATGGGCATCAGTCAGTTCAGTTCAGTCGCTCATTGGTGTCCGACTCTTTGTGACCCCATGAATTGCAGCACGCCAGGCCTCCCTGTCCATCACCAACTCCCGGAGTTCACTCAGACTCATGTCCATCGAGTCGGTGATGCCATCCAGCCATCTCATCCTCTGTCGTCCCCTTCTCCTCCTGCCCCCAATCTCTCCCAGCATCAGAATCTTTTCCAATGAGTCAAATCTTCGCATGAGGTGGCCAAAGTACTGGAGTTTCAGCTTTAGCATCATTCCTTCCAAAGAAGTCCCAGGGCTGATCTCCTTCAGAATGGACTGAAGAAAGCATCAATTCTTCGGCGCTCAGCCTTCTTCACAGTCCAACTCTCACATCCATACATGACCACAGGAAAAACCATAGCCTTGACTAGACGAACCTTTGTTGGCAAAGTAATGTCTCTGCTTTTGAATATGCTATCTAGGTTGGTCATAACTTTCCTTCCAAGGAGTAAGCGTCTTTTAATTTCATGGCTGCAGTCACCATCTGCAGTGATTTTGGAGCCCAGAAAAATAAAGTCTGACACTGTTTCCACTGTTTCCCCATCTATTTCCCATGAAATGGTGGGACCAGGTGCCATGATCTTCGTTTTCTGAATGTTGAGCTTTAAGCCAACTTTTTCACTCTCCTCTTTTACTTTCATCAAGAGGCTTTTGAGTTCCTCTTCACTTTCTGCCATAAGGGTGGTGTCATCTGCATATCTGAGGTGATTGATATTTCTCCCAGCAATCTTGATTCCAGCTTGTGCTTCTTCCAGTCCAGCATTTCTCGTGATGTACTCTGCATATAAGTTAAATAAGCAGGGTGACAATATACAGCCTTGACGTACTCCTTTTCCTATTTGGAACCAGTCTGTTGTTCCATATCCAGTTCTAACTGTTGCTTCCTTATGCATACATAAAACATAATACCAGATCATTTCCCAGTGGCTCAGTGGTGAAGACACTACCTGCATTGCAGGAGCTACAGGAGATGTGGGTTCGAACCCTGGGACAAGAAGATCCCCTAGAGAAGGGCATGGCAATCCACTCCAGTATTCCTGCCTGGAGAATCTCATGGGCAGAGGAGCCTGGTAGGCTACAGTCTATAGGGGCACAAAGAGTCAGACAGACTGAAGCAAATGAGCACGCACATAAAATTATATACCATCACCACAATCAAGGTACTAAATATATCCATCATAGTGTTGTTTCTTTGTCACAGCAACCAGGATTATCTTCAGTAGCACACTCAGATTCACACTCACCATGTAAATTTCTGTATGTTACATAACTTAGTTTTGGACAATGTGCATAAATATATTCATGCATTCATGCCACATGCATGTACTGAGATCCCATCATTTGCTAAGTATTCTGTACTAGGACCTAGACATAAGTCTAGTTTTCAATATTCTAGTATACAATCGAGTAATAATAGGCCTTCCATTTATGTCACACATAATACATGAAATCGTTGTCACCTCCATTAACCAATGTGATTCCCACAACTTTCTTTTAGTGTGTGAAAGGCAGAGATCATTAAGCCCATTTCAGGTGTGAGTCCTGAGATTCATAAATGAAGCTCTCTGAATTGTGTTTTTAAAAAAATATCCGTTATTTATTGACTTTCGGCTGCTCTGGGTCTTTGTTGCTGCACAAGGGCTTTCTCTAGCTGAGGCGAGTGGGAGCTACTCTCTAGCTGTTTTGCGTGTGTTTCTCACTGCAGCGGCTTCTCCTGTAGCGCACAGGCTCTAGGCGCATGAACTCTCGTGGCTCACCGGCTCTAGAGCGCAGGCTCAGCAGGTTGCACAGGCTTAGTTGCCCTGCGATACGTGGGATCTTCCCAGACCAGGGATCAAACCCGTGTCCCCTACATTGCAAGGCAGATTCTTAACCACTGGACCACCAAGGAAGCCCTCTCTGAATTTTCTTTTAACAGAGTTAGCAAGAACCGAAGTGAAAAGGAACATTTCAATAAAACATACTACTTAGAACTATAGAGATAAATGCCCCAAATTTGTCAAAATAGAATGGTTGCCTCCAGGCAAGGGAAAATGGGCAGATGGGACTGTTTGGGCTTTGTTCAGTTTAAATTTGTCACAAGTCTGGTTGAAATGTATGAGTCGTTAAATTATATCATGCAGGGCTTTGATTTTTTTTTTCATATATTTAATTTTTACAAATTTTCTTTACAGCTTTTCTCCCAAATGTCTAGCATTTTCATTTCTTTTCTCATCCACATTGGAACTTTTGGTTTTCCTTTCAAATGATCTGACATTTTCTAGTTCAGCTCTTTTGTATGTATCCATTTAACACCTACTACATAACAGGTTGAAGGATATACAGTCAGGCAGTATATATTTCTATAAAACCAGGTGCATAAAAACATAAATCCTGGGGCTTCCCTGGTGAGCTAGTGGTTAAGAATCTGCCTGCCAATGCAGGGGACACTGGTTCGATTCCTGGTCTGGGAAGATCTCACATGCCATGGAGCAACTAAGTCCATGCATCACATCTACTGAGCCAGCTCTCTAGAACCCTTGCTCCAGAACAAGAGAAGCCACTGCAGTGAGAAGCCTGGGCATCCCAACTAGAGTAGCCCCCACTGGCCACAACTATAGAAAGCCCGTGCAGCAATGAAGACCTAGCACAGCAGAAAATAAGTAAATCAGAACCATAAGTTCTGGTCCAGCACTCAAATAACCTGCAGGCTTGCTGGAGAAAGAACTTGGGAAGACATTTAAGGAACTCTGAGCATTTCTTATTTTCATGTGACATTTTTTCTCAGTTTCTTATCACTCAATTTTAGGTCCATCTTACTTACCATCAGTGTTTTAATATATACAGTGCTTGTTTTTTAGAGCTATGTAAGATAATGTTCCCTTTCAGTGGCATTTGGAGTTTGTTTGTTTATGGAATGTGTAATTAAAGATAAAGTATTGATACACACTCTAATGTGAGCCCAGGGACAGAAGGAGGCAGGGAGAATGTCTTCTTGAAGTGCAAATCTAATTAGGCCACCTCCTGCTGACAACTTTCCAAAGGCTCATCATTACCTTCAGGGTAAAGCCCCAAACCCTCAGTGGGTAACAAAATCTGTCATCATTTAGCTTCTGGCTGAAATCAGGAGTCCCCACCCCACACCCACCTGCCCAAGTATCCAACCCCATCACCTTTCCCTCCACACACCAGGGGAAACATGTAGATCCCAGAGTTTGTGATGCCTCTGCTCAGGTTGAGAAAGGAGGTGGATGCCCTCCCTGCCCCCAACCCAGAGTGAGCAATTTGAGTTCATTCCCTGTGAACAAAAATTCAAAATACCAATAGCAGGACAATCGAGAGAGGAGGCTAGGCCTGGCTAAGATAAGAGATGAGAGATCACATATTCCTCATTCTCAAAATCAGGAGACCTTCTCAACTGCACATGTGCAGGAAGGCTCCTTGGAGGCCAAAAGGAGAGTGATGCTAAGTGATGCTAACTACCCATAGGCCTCTTCGGTGGAATCCATCTTGGCTGAGAGATGCTGATGTGGGCACACATGGGCGGATCCTGAGACTGACCAAATACAGACTCAGAACAAGGCAAATCAGAATGATTAGCCAAAGGAAACCTGGGACAATTGCCCTATAAAGTGATTCAAATCACCATGAGGGTGCAACTCTCTTTCTGAGTTCACTTGAGTGTCTGTCCACACATACTGTCCTCTTTTCCTCCTCATAAACACTTTACCTGTTTCACTATACTTTGTGGGAACTCTTTTTCTGCAAAGCCAAAGGACCAGGGCCTGGTTACTGACCACTGGTCTAGCGGCTAGGATTCAGTTCTCTCCCTTCTCTGCCCCAACCTCAATCTTTGGTAGGGAACCAAAGCCCCACTCTTCCTAGGGTGTTGTCCCTGAATGTTTGGCTGGCCTCTCCTCAACTTGAAGTCCTCCATCTCAAGAGACAACATCTTTTTAAAAAATGATACAAAGGAACTTATTAGTATTTACAAACCAGAAACAGACCCACAGACATAGAAAACAAACTTATGGTTACCAAAGGAGAAGGGGGTGGAGGGGAGCGATAAACTAAGAGCTTGCGATTAACAGATACACGTCACTGCATATAAGATAGATAACCAACAAGAATCTACTGTATAACACAGGGAACTCTACTGAATGTTCTGTAATAACCTATAAGGGAAAAATAATCTGAAAATGAATATATATTTTTAATTTTTTTTAAATTGGAAGATAATTGCTTTACGATATTGTGATGGTTTCTGCCATACACCAACATGGATCAGCCACAAGTATACATATGTCCGTCCCTCTTGAACCCCTCTCCCATCTCCCACCCCATCCCACCCTCTAGGCTGTCACGGAGCATGGGTTGAGCTTCCTGTGTCACACAGCAAATTCCCACTTGCTATCTATTTCACATATGGTAATGTACGTGCTTCCATGATATTCTCTCAATTCGTCCCACCCTCTCCTTCCCCTACTGTGTCCACAAGTCTGTGCTCTACGTCCATGTCTCCTTTGCTGCCATGCAAATAGGTTCATCAGTACCATCTTCCTAGATTCCAAATGCATGCATTAATATACAATATTAGTTTATATTTTATTATATATTTATTATATGTATATGTATGTAATAAATATATGTATACTATGTGTATATGTATATAATAAATGTATATCAAACTGGGGTCTCCTGCATCACAGGTGGATTCTTTATCAACAGAGCTATCAGGGAAGTTCATATAATAAAATAATTATATATATGTACATACACGTATATATATATATATATTTCTGAATCATCTTGCTGTACATCCAAAACTAATGCAGCATGGTAAATCAGCTGTATTTCCATTTTAAAAAAAGAGAAAATGAAAGAGACAGCACTTGTCTGTATTGACTCTCTTGTGTGAGTTCAATGTCTCTCCTGTGGCTTCAGTGGAAACCTGTCGTGTCCACAGGAGCCCTGCTGTCGTATATAACTGTTACCCTGAACCATCAGGACATCAGGGAAGCCATCAGAGAAACAGTTCCTTCTTTGTCTCTTGCCTTCCAGCTCAGAGAAGAGGATGAGCCTTTCCACACCCGCTGGTGAAGGACTCGGAAGTTCCATGGGTTGGTAGCTCCCACTTTCTGACATTGAGAGGCTGCTATCCTCTAAAAATGTTACTCACTCTTCCAACTCCAAGTTGTCTCAGGGAAGCAGTTTTCCAGCCTAGGATGGATTTTGCCCCCCGCTGGCATCTAGACAGGGATGTGTAACCAGTTGTCACCAGTGAGGTGTGAGCGGCAGTGATGCAACACTTCTGGACCAAGGTGTGTAGGAAATGAGAGTGTCTTCTTCCTGCTTCTCTTCTCCATCCATAGACTCATAAAATAGAAGGAACCAGGCACCACCTGAAAAGACTTCCAGGAGTCAAGGGGGAAAGAATTCTCTTGTGTCAATCGATGCATTGAGATTGGGGAATTTATTTGTTGTGCCAATTACTCCTACTCTGGGCTTCCCTGGTGGCTCAGACGGTAAAGAATCCTTCTGAAGTACAGGAGACTCGGGTTCAACTCCTGGGTCAGGAAGATCCCCTGGCGAAGGGAATGGCTACCCACTCCCGTATTCTTGCTAGGAGAATCCCATGGACAGAGGAGCCTGGTGATCTACAGTTCATGGGGTTGCAAAGAGTTGGACATGACTGAGTAACTAAAGCTTTCACTTTACTCTTATTCTAATTAATACACTTCATATAAGCAGTCTCAGGATATCTTTTTTTTTTTGTCGTTGAAAATAGTTTTAAAATATTTCTTTCTTTCTTTTGGCTATGTCAGGTCTTAGTTGCAGCTTGCAGGCTCTTCATTGCAGAGCGTGGGCTTCTCTCTATTCCTGGTGTGCAGGCTTAGTTGTGGAATATTAGTTCCCCAACCAGGGATTGAACCTCAACCATGGACAGGTGGATTCTTCACCACTGGACCACCAAGAAGTCCCAGAATCATGCTATCTTGAAGACAACAAAATCCAAATGTGTAATCCAAAAATGATGTTAATTATATAAATCAAATATTTAAATGACATGAACAAGATGCTTTCCCTGATTAGATCTGGCTCTTTCCTCATTAAATATGTTCCCCCTCCCCAGGTTTTTACCTGGGGAGGTAAGGTAAGGTTGGGGTGGCTAAGGTTTTTACCCCCAGAGAGATACATAGAGTGAGCATATTCTTATTTGAGAAGCCTTTTAGGAAGGTGGCTTTACAAGTATTAAAAGCTGATTCTTCTTCTTATGGACAGCTCCATGGATTCTCCAGAGACCCCTCTGGTCTTCCTATCCAAGCACAGTTTCCTTGGTACCCACAAGCCCCATTTCTCCAGCAGCAGCATCTAACCCTTAAGCCCTTTACCCCTGTCTCAGGCAGGATAGGCTAGCCTCCTTCAGTTTGCACTTTCTCACTCCGGCCAGATGCTCCTCTTAAAATCACTCCAAACCAAATTGCTCTGTTGGCTGTGTTGTACTGGGTCCCCAAGATTCACACAACTTTGGACCCCATCAGAGAAGAGCAGAGAAGTCTTTCCTTCTCTCCCCATCTCTGCTGCTATAGGTTACGTGTGTTCCCTTTTTAACTATGTCTGTCCTTTGACAATGCAATGATGCAATCACATACAGGAAAATTATGTTTCCAAACAACAAATAGGGAACTTCAACTCACAAACTCACCCAAAACTGAAACAAAAGCCATCTTTATTTTTCCATCAGCAGCATGGAGCCTACCAAAAATATTCACCTGACAGATGAATTTACTGTTTTATCTGTTTTCTTGTTTTTAGCATATGTTTTTGGCAGATAAGCCATTCAGTTACCTATTTATAAATGTATTTATAAATGTTTTTGAATTCCATGATATTTTCCCCCCATTTCAATGGTATTCTATCATCTCTAAAATTAAAACGTTTCCCCAAGTGTAGAAAGAACATTATTAATAATTTAGCATCCAAATCAGGTTTTGCCTTGATGATAAAAATAAAAAGTACTATGTATCATATAGGAACTTGGACTTATTTCCCAAGTACACATTTTTTTCACGAAGTAGCTTTTCTGGTCATTTAAGAAGTTGAGTTGAAGAGAGTCACATGAAAAATTAGGCTCAGAATGCTCTCAGCTGCCTCTTCTGTCTGCTACAAATCATCACTCATGTTTAACTTTCTCCTGTTTTGTAATTTTGCTATTTGGGATAAAAGGCATGTCCAATAATTGGGCTCAGTGAAATGAAAGTCACTCAGTCATGTTTGACTCTTTGTGACCCCATAGACTGTAGCCCACCAGGCTCCTCTGTCCATGGAATTCTCCAGGTAAGAATACTGGAGTGGGTTGCCATTCCCTTCTCAAAACTGAGCTCAGTAATACCAAGCTATTTCCCTAAATCCCATTTTTATTTTATTTTATTCATTTATTTGGCTGTGCCACATCTTAGTAGCATGCTGAATATTCAGTTGCAGCATGTAGGCCTTAGCTGTGGCATGTGGGATCTAGTTCCCTGACCAGGAATCAAACTCAGGACTCCTGCATTGGGAGCACGGAGTCTTAGCCACTGGGCCCCCAGGGAGGTCCCAAGATGATGTGTTCATTACCCAGGACAGGCTACATCAGGGTGTGATAGGAAATGTAAGAGGCAGGTACTCTTGCCCCCATTTTACAAAAGAGCAAACTGGGGCCTGGAGATGATAAATGATCTTCTCCAAGTCTGTGCTTTCATTTGCCTCCCATTTGCTGCAGGAACTGCAGCTAGCTTGCCTTTCACAACCCAGTTCCAATTGGTCTCCCAGAGAGATGTGTTAAAAAAAAAAAAAAATTCATGGTCACAAATGAATCCAGATGGGCAGGGCTGGAAGAGGGTGATAATCAACCAGACCAGCTGAATTAGTTTCCCTAGGGTTGCCACGACGAAACACTGTAAACTGGGTGTCTGAGAACAACAGTCATGTATTCTCTGTCTGTTCCAGAGGCCAGAAGTCCAAGACCAAAGTGTCAACAGGGCCATGTTCCTCCACAGGCTCTAGGGATCAGTGTGTTCCAGACCTCTCTCCTAGCCTCTGGTAGTTCACTGTCTTATGACAGCATAATTCCTGTCTTCACAAAGACAGTCACATGACTGCATGACTGAAGAGGGAGAGAGAGGCTTAGGGAGGTAGGTTTTAGATATAGAAAGAAGGAAAGTGAAGTCACTCAGTCATGTCAGACTCTTTGCAATCCCATGGACTATAACCCATCAGGCTCCTCCATCCATAGGATTTTCCAGGCAAGAATACTGGAGTGGGTTGCCATTTCCTTCTCCAGGGGATCTTCCCAACCCAGGGATCAAACCTGGGTCTCCCACATTGCAAGCAGACTCCTTACCATCTGAGCCACCTTTAGAAGTAGAAGGTAAAATTCCTAGGAATGCCTAGAAAATTTTCTAGGAAAGCCAGGACCTCCTTCTCACCAGTAAAAATATGACTTAGAAGGTCAAACCCTCCATCAAGGCAGAAGAGAGCCTTAAACCCCTGATTGGGGAGCAGGAAACTCAGGATCAAAAAGCACCATTGGCAGTAAAGCAGCTGTCCTATCACTCGTCCTGATAATGCCTTCTGCACAGGCAACAGCAGTAACGGATCCTCCTACAAGTAAAGACATTAAAGCTCAGAAAGAAAAAACAAATATCGCACATTAACGCATAGATGTGGAATCTAGGAAACTGGTAGGGATGAACCTATTTGCAAAACAGAAATAGAGATAAAACACAGACACAGAGAACAATTGTATGAACACCAAGGAGGGAAGGGGGAGTAGGGTGAATTGGGAGACTGGAATTGACATATATGTACTACTGATATTCTGTATAAAGTAGATAACTAATCCACAACTTGGCACTGTTTTTGCTTTGGCTGGGTCTCTTCATTCTTCCTGGTGTTATTCCTCCACTCTTTTCCAGTAGCATATCAGGCACCTACTGAACTGGGGGGTTCATCTTTCAGTGTCTTATCTTTTTGCCTTTTCATACTGTTCATGGGGTTCTTAAGGCAAGAATACTGAAGTGGTTTGCCATCCCCTTCTCCAGTGGACCACATTTTGTGGTGTTAGAGAAGACTCTTGAGAGTCCCTTGGACTGCAAGGAGATCCAACCAGTCAATCGTAATGGAAATCAGTCCTGAATATTCATTGGAAGGACTGATGCTGAAACTCCAATACTTTGGCCACCTGATGCAAAGAACCAATTCATTGGAAAAGACCCTGATGCTAGGAAAGATTGAAGGCAGGAGGAGAAGGGGATGACAGAGGATGAGATGGTTGGATGACATCACCGACTCAATGGACTTGAGTTTGAGCAAGCTCCAGGAATTGTGATGGACAGGGAAGTCTGGTGTGCTGCAGTCCATGAAATCACAAAGTGTTGGACACGACTGAGCGACTGAACTGAATAAGAACCTACTGTATAGCACAAAGAACTCTACTCAGTGCTCTGTGGTGACCTAAATGGGAAGGAAACCCCCCACATTGGGGATATATGTATACATATAGCAGAGAAGGCAATGGCAACCCCCTCCAGTACTCTTGCCTGGAAAATCCCATGGGCAGAGGAGCCTGGTAGGCTGCAGATAGTGGATCCACTTTGCTGTACAGCAGAAACTAACATTGTAAAGCAACTGTACTCCAATAAAAAATAAAAAAACAAAGCCCAGTGAATTAGTGGCATATTGTCCAAAGTCCAGGTGACAGTGGAGAGTCATCAATTTCCTTGCTCTTTGCCCCAGATTAGGTGGTGGGCTTTCTGAGTCCCTACCTTGGAGAGATAACATTATTCATAAGCGAGAGAGAGTCTGTGACCCTTATGTGTTGTTTGCAAGTCTATGTGGACACACGTCATATTTTCTTCACTGCAATGAGAGAAATGGAAGTTCTGTTTTGTTGGAGGCAAGAGGATGAGAAAAACAATCACGATCACTTTGAGTGCTGTTTTGAAACCCGTACTTTTTGTCTGCTGAGAGTTGAGCTGAAGAAACGTTATTTCAAACACAAGCCAGAGAGAAATTTCTAGAATAACAAGTCCTGCTGCTCCCCAATCTGTGGACCCAGGTATGTATATAAGATGAATAATAAGACATGCGTGTGTGCTAAGTTGCTTCAGTCGTGTCCTACTCTTTGCGACTCTATGGACCATAGCTCACTAGGCTCCTCTGTCCATGAAATTCTCCAGACATGAATACTGGAGTGGATTGCCATGCTCTCATCCCGGGGATCATCCTGACCCAGGGATCGAACCCACGTCTCTTACATCTCCTGCGTTGGCAGGCGGGTTCTTTACTACTAGCACCACCTGGGAAGCCTGAATAATAAGACAAGAATCCACATAAATAAATCTTTATGACTCTTCTTTTTCCTTTTGCCCATGCCATGTGGCATGTGGGATCTTATTTCCCTAACCAGGGATTGAACCCATACTCACTACAATGGAAGTGTGGAGCCTTAACAACTAAACCACCAGGGTTCATCCCATAACTCCATACATAAAGAGCTAGTTAGAAAGAGAAGTTAAGCAGATCACATAGAAAGATGCTCTTCAGGGCTTCTGATGATGAAGCTAATGTGTCTTCCTCAGCTTGTCCTTCATAAAGTGAAGTCTGCAACTACTTCTAGTCTAGTCATGAACCTCTGTCTACAGATCATAACAAATAGAGAATTTCCATAACACCACTAATCTGGGGACAAAGTGGATCCACCATAAGACATTTGGTCTTTGATCCTCATTCTCAAAGAATAATTTCTCAAAAACTGTCTTAAACATTGAAAGAAACACTATATCAACTTGGACAGAAACAAACCCACAGTTCATATAAATAAAACAGTTCATGCAACCGTATTTGAGCAAAAATTCAAGTGGTTTCTACCACTCAAGTTTCATATGTGTCCATTTGCAAATAAGTTAATTACATAACTTAGTTATGACAACAACTGAAGGAATTAATATTTACTTTAATTTAGCATCTTGGTATTCACTTTTTGTGACATTTGAAAGCTATTTTTTATTAAAGAATAGTTGATTTGCATTATTATGTTAGTTTCATGTACAGAGCATAGCGATTCAGTATTTTTGCAGATTATACTCCATTATAGGTTATTAGGGAGAAGGCAATGACACCCCACTCCAGTACTCTTGCCTGGAAAATCCCATGGACAGAGGAGCCTGGTAGGCTGCAGTCCATGAGGTCGCTAAGAGTCGGACACAACTTCACTTTCACTTTTCACTTTCATGCATTGGAGAAGGAAATGGCAACCCACTCCAGTATTCTTGCCTGGAGACTCCCAGGGACAGGGGAGCCTGGTGGGCTGCCATCTATGGGGTCACACAGAGTCGGACACAACTGAAGCGACTTAGCAGCAGCAGCAGCATAGGTTATTACAAGATATTGGGTATAATTCCATGTGCTATACAGTAAATTCATCCTGCTTATTTATTTTACATAGTAGTTTGTTAATTCCCCAATTTGTCCTTCCTCTCTAATAGTTATTTTTTCAATTTTGGATTTTGGGATAATTCTTAGCAAGAAAACTTTAAAGCACATCCATAATTTCAAGTAGGATTATACATAAAGGAGTTTTACATTTACTGTCACCTGGTATATCATCTACTAAAATATTTCAAAAAGAGAACTAGTCTACTTTATAACATTTTACAGTCTTTAATAAATTCCTTGTAACCAGCAGTGCTGAAAAATTTTTTAACACTTTTAAAATCTTATTGGTCAATATTAAATTTGTCATAAATTTTCCCTAACTTTGGAAACAAGCCCAGTAGCTAATTTTGCAAGTGATTCATAGTTATCATCAATTTAAATACAAGGTGTTAAATCCTGTTAAGTCCAAGTTTGTTTGAGTAAGAAATAATTTCCCTTGAACGACAAGTGTTGATTAAACTATTTCAGTGCATTGTCCTGGTCTTGCCAGCCAACATTCTATATGGGCAACCCTTCAATACACTAAGGGAAGCAGCAGAGTTAGAAAAATAACAGAAATGTGTGTTGGAAGCACAGAAAGCCATAAGAATTCATACTGCCTTTAACAGCAAAAAATAAGTTTAAGCTCTTTGATTGTGGCTGTGTGTGACTCAAGCAATCAACATTTTGGTGAGGAATTTAAGTTTATTGAAGTCTCCAGATGGGCTTCCCTGGTGGCTCAGACAGTAAAGAGTCTGTCTACAATGCAGGAGACCTGGGTTCGATCCCTGGGTCGGGAAAATTCCCTGGAGAAGCAAATGGCAACCCACCTCAGTAGTCTTGCCTGGAAAATCCCATGGTCGGAGGAGCTTGGTGCAGGCTACTGTCCATGGGGTCGCAAAGAGTCGGGCACGACTGAGCGACTCCAGATAGGTATATTGGAAGCTCTGGGAAGTCTGTTCGTATGCTCTACGTTACTGGGACAACAGAGGACGAGATGGTTGGATCGCAACACCGACTCCATGGACATGAGTTTGAGCAAGCTCTGGGAGATGGTGAAGGACAGGGAGGCCTGGCGTGCTGCAGTCCATGGGGTCAAAAAGAGTCTGACGTGACTGAGCGACTGAAGGGCAACAACATTTCTGGGTGTGACCTTGAAAGAAACGGTGGTGTAAGGATTGCCGTTCAAGCCCTGGAGCATGGCAAGCCCTGATGGAGGTGGTACACATGAGTCCACTAGGGGACGCTGCACTTTCTTGCAGATCAATGAATGTAACTTTAAAGTATGTAGATTCCATTTCTGTTCATTTAAGCCACAGAGAATTTAACAAGCATTTATCACCAAAACCAATGTTCCCCTTCAGAAGAAAGCATCTGGGCTAGCTAGGACATTTTGTGTGGGGCGATCCATTTATTAAGTGATTGAAGGTTCTATAGTCCCAAACAGAGAATGATTTTTTACTTCAAAAACATCGGAATCAACACCACTATGCTTTTGGAATGCTCTCTATATTTGGAAGTTTTTAAATAATCTAGACAATTCCCTCTTCAGAATTAGGGGATAGAATTCTAACGAGATAAAAGTCACAATACCATGAAAAGTGAAAATTTTCAGCCAACTCCTTTTTTCAGCCAGGTCCTTCAAACATGTTCTGAAAAACATTTTATTTTGAAAGGATTGTTGCCCTAACAAACATGCCTTTCTTGTTACAGCGGGGCTCACAAAATGTATTAATTTCTGCAATGAGACAACAAAAGTATTTCTTGTTTATTAATATTTGTATGGATGTATAGTTGATTTACAATGCTGTGTTAATTTCTGCTGTACAGAAAGTGCTTCAGTTATATATATATGTATAAAAGAATATTTTTTGAAAGAATGTATATATACACAGTGTGTGTATATATATATATATATATTTTATATATATATATGTATATATATATATATATAAAATGAAAAGTGAAAGTGAAAGTCACTCAGTTGTGTCTGTCTCTTTGTGACCCCATGGACTATACAGCCCATGTAATTCTCCAGGTCAGAATACTGGAGTGGGTAGCCTTTCCATTCTCCAGAGGATCTTCCCAACCCAGAGATCACACCCAGGTTTACAACATTGCAAGTGGATTCTTTACCAGCTGAGCCACAAGGGAAGCCCAAGAATACTGGAGTGGGTAGCCTATCCCTTCTCCAGCAGATCTTCCCTGATCCAGAAATCGAACTGGGGTCTCCTGCATTGCAGGCAGCCTCTTTACCACCTGAGTATGAGGGAAGCCCTAGATACAACATGTACATATATATACTATATATACATATGCGTGTGTGCTAGGCCCCATCAGTTGTGTCTAACTCTTTGCGACCCTATGGACTGTAGCCCACCAGGCTCCATTTTCCATGGGATTTTCCAGGCAAGAATACTGGATTGGGTTGCCATGCCCTTCTCCAGGGGATCTTCCCAACCCAGGGATTGAATCCCACATCTCTTACAGGGTTGAAAGGTAAAGGTGTTGAAAGGCAGGTTCTTTATCACTAGCATCACCTGGGAAGCCCATATATACCTATATACATATCTATATTCAGTTATATATATATGTTTAAAATATTTTTAAAGAAGGTATATGGATTTATACACATTTTTAAAAATTTTTTCTTTTCAATTATGGTTCAAATCTAGTTCTCTGTGTTACACAGTAGGACCTTGCTGTTTATCCATCCTGTTTATAATAGTCTGCATCTGCTAACCCCAGCCTCCCTCTTCCTCCCTCTCCCCAGTTCTCTATGTCAATGAGTCTGTTTCTCTTTCATAGATAGGTTCATTTGGAGACACCGAAGGTTTTAATGGAGTAAATAAGGGGTACCCGTTGAGGATCAGGAGTCAGAGAGAAATGTAGGCACGGTGAGGTGCTAAGCAGGTGCCTCTGAGCCAGAGATGCGCAACTGTGTTTCTGCTTGCTCTCGGGAGTGCAAAGTCCCCCGGTCATGGCTCCAGGATCGTAAGGCCTGCCTCTCTCCTTAGCCACTTGCTTACCTGTGTGGACAGGTGTGTGACATCTTTCTTCCCATCAATTCCTCTAACCCTTGAGAGAGAAAGTATTTAAACCTCACTTCAGGACAGTGCTGCCTCAGGATGGAAGAAAACATATCTTCAAGAGAGGATGAGATTGTTTGGCATTTTAGGGACCTCTTTGGGTTTTTGTTTGTTTGCTTTTAAACTGGAGTGTTTTGTTTGTTTGTTTAAATGTTTATTTGTTTATTTAGGCTGTGCCAAGTCTTAGTTGTGGCACTTGGGATCTTTAACTACGGCATGCAGGACCTAGTTTCCTAACCAGGGATCCAGCTGGGCCCTCTACACTGGCAGCGTGGAGTCTTAGCCATTGGACAACTGAAGTCCCAGAGACGCCTTTGTTAATTCTCCAGGGAGACAAAATCATCCCCGGATGAACAAACATTAACCATGACCATAATCACTCCGGTCGATGGAAGTGTACCCTCTCCTTGACATCCATCCCTTCTCATTTCCAGTTTTTTTCACACCAGCAGCAACTCGCTTACAAGATCAGGGCCCCCTGCAAAGTCCACAAAAGCCCAGCTAATTCCTTTCATTTTTTTTAAAAAGGAGAAATGCCAACACAAGTTGACAGAAACTGTGGAGTATTGTAAATGTTGACATGTTCTAAATAAACACTGTCAGCACAGGCAAAAACATTGTGGCATAATGGTACTAGTTGTGAAATAATTATGGCATTTATAAAAATGTTAATTTATAGCCACTGCTGGTCTGTATTTGGGGAATGAGATGGAAGCCGGAAATGGCTTATTGACCATCAGACCTCTTCTTCCCAGTCTGCAATGGGACTCCTAGCTGTCATAGCCTTCCTTAGCTACGAGGCTGAAGTTCTTCACCTGAGGTTTTTGTGGGATGGGAGGTGGGGACAGGCAAATCGATCCTGCTGGCAGCCCCCTACTCACCTTGTGGAAAGGTCACTTGAATGTATTCATCTTCAGTGGTGACCAGCACCACTTTGGAGTCAGAGAGAATGGAGTTTCATTTCTGCCTCTGATACTTAGCAGGTAAAAGTCATCTTTTAGGAAATTCCAATTTCCTCATGCATAAAATAGAGGAAATAATAGTACCTGGTCCATTGGCTGATTGGAAAGATTGTATGAGATACAAGATGTAAGTAATTTTACACCACTGCTGTCTCTCAAGTATACTTCTCAGTAATCACTATCATTATTTTAAAATATACTATTAAAATTTTCCACAGTGATAGCTATTAAAAATAATTTTACTCTGCACTTTTGATGTGAATTTGAGGATAAAGTGCCGATTAGGTTCCAATATCGGGTCCTTGGACAGCACTATTCATGGAGATGGGACTTGGTAAGTATGGAAACTTGGGGTTAGGGAGAGAAACATAATAGTCTACACTCCATATCATGTCTTTAAAAATTGTTACCTGGTCAAAAAAAAATTTTTTTGCAATTATGTAATCAAAGTATATACCAAAAATGTAAGTCTGTTCCCACTCCAAAGTAAATGAATGCCATAGTTTTGGCTGACTGCAAAATATTTTTTTGTTATCAAATATAATACTTCCATAACCTCCTCTCTCAATCTCTCTCTCCATCTCCCAGGCCTTGCCACACTCAATTAAAGCACATTGTCTAAGGTGGGAACCAGAAGTCAATAGTTTTCAAAGCAGCTCCACCCCCAACCAATGACTGTCAGGCAGTTTGAAGCCACTGAGGGATGGTAGACAAGCCCTGCAGGCCATTCTAATGATGCTGAAGTGTGAGCCCTTGACTTTGGTCCTCCCAATTGTGGATGAGGAATTTCTACGGCCTCTTTCCTTACTCACTAGGGATCGACATTTGTATGAAATGGGGAAGGACTTTGGGCAAGTAAATACAAATGATAAAGACCACAATCATACTAATTCCTCAAGACCAGGTCATTTAAGCTGACCACAGAGGACCACCTGGGAATCAATATGTTGCTTCCAGTTCAGTTCAGTTCAGTCACTCAGTCCTGTCCGACTCTTTGCCACCCTATGAACTGCAGCATGCCAGGCCTCCCTGTCCATCACCAACTCCTGGAGTTCACTCAAACTCACGTCCATCAAGTCAGTGGTGCCATCCAGCCATCTCATCCTCTGTCGTCCCCTTCTCCTCCTGCCCCCAATCCCTCCCAGCATCAGAGTCTTTTCCAATGAGTCAACTCTTCCCATGAGGTGGCCAAAGTACTGGAGTTTCAGCTTTAGCATCACTCCTTCCAAAGAACACCCAGGACTGATCTCCTTTAGAATGGACTGGTTGGATCTCTTTGCAGTCCAAGGGACTCTCAAGAGTCTTCTCCAACACCACAGTTCAAAAGCATCAGTTCTTCAGCACTCAGCTTTCTTCACAGTCCAACTCTCACATCCATACATGACTACTGGAAAAACCATAGTCTTGACTAGACGGACCTTTGTTGGCAAAGTAATGTCTCTGCTTTTCAATATGCTATCTAGGTTGGTCATAACTTTCCTTCCAAGGAGTAAGTGTCTTTTAATTTCATGGCTGTAGTCACCATCTGCAGTGATTTTGGAGCCCAGAAAAATAAAGTCTGACACTGTTTCCACTGTTTCCCCATCTATTTCCCATGAAGTGATGGGACCAGATGCCATGATCTTCGTTTTCTTAATGTTGAGCTTTAAGCCAACTTTTTCACTCTCCTCTTTCACTTTCATCAAGAGGCTTTTGAGTTCCTCTTTACTTTCTGCCATAAGGGTGCTGTCATCTGCATATCTAAGATTATTGATATTTCTCCTGGCAATCTTGATTCCAGCTTGTGCTTCTTTCAGTCCAGCGTTTCTCATGATGTACTCTGCATATAAGTTAAATAAACAGGGTGACAATATACAGCCTTGACGTATTCCTTTTCCTATTTGGAACCAGTCTGTTGTTCCATGTCCAGTTCTAACTGTTGCTTCCTGACCTGCATATAGATTTCTCAAGAGGCAGGTCAGATGGTCTGGTATTCCCATCTCTTGAAGAATTTCCCACAGTTTATTGTGATCCACACAGTCAAAGGCTTTGGCATAGTCAAGAAAGCAGAAATAGACGTTTTTCTGGAACTCTCTTACTTTTTTGATGATCCAGAGGATGTTGGCAATTTGATCTCTGGGTCCTCTGCCTTTTCTAAAACCAGCTTGAACAACAGGAATTTCACAGTTCACATATTGTTGAAGCCTGGCTTGGAGAATTTTGAGCATTACTTTATTAGCGTGTGAGATGAGTGCAATTGTGCAGTAGTTTGAGCATTCTTTGGCATTGCCCTTCTTTGGGATTGGAATGAAAACTGACCTTTTCCAGTCCTGTGGCCACTGCTGAGTTTTCCAAATTTGCTGGCATATTGAGTGCAGCACTTTCACAGCATCATCTTTCAGGATTTGAACTAGCTCAACTGGAATTCCATCACCTCCACTAGCTTTGTTCGTAGTGATGCTTTCTAAGGCCCACTTAACTTCACATTCCAGGATGTCTGGCTCTAGGTGAGTGATCACACCATTGTGATTATCTGGGTTGTGAAGCTCTTTTTTGCACAGATCTTCTGTGTATTCTTGCCACCTCTTCTTAATATCTTCTGTTTCTGTAAGGTCCATACCATTTCTGTCCTTTATCAACCCCATCTTTGCATGAATGTTCCCTTGGTATCTCTAATTTTCTTGAAGAGATCTCTAGTCTTTCCCATTCTGTTGTTTTCCTCTATTTCTTTGCATTGATCACTGAGGAAGGCTTTCTTATCTCTTCTTGCTATTCTTTGGAACTCTGAGCATCTGAATGCAGAGTTCCAAAGAATGTTGCTTCCAAGGACTAGAAAATTCAAAGACCTTTTATCTCAACATTTGTGATTCACAGTAGATGGTGAGTCATTCCTGGGGGCTTTAGTAAACAGTCTCCATCTCTGTGGGATAAGGATCTCTCCAACTGTTACTGTTTAATGGTTACAGAGTTTCAGCATGGGATGATGCAAAAATTCTGGAACTGGATCCATCATACGATGGGAAATTAATTGGCTGGCAAGTGAAGGATGAATTGGGGCATATACAAATAAACATAAGAAGTCCAGTAAAGAGGCTATCTCAAAAATCCAGTTCCAGGGCACAATTCTCACATCTGAAAAGGAAACAACAGATGTCAGGGAGAGTCAGGAGCTAAATTCAAAGGATAAGTTAAGTGACTAGATATGGAATCAAGGAAGCCAGTGGGATCACAAATGACTGTGACTTGGCCTTGCTTTCATGTATTAAACATATAGATGTCTATAGGAAATAGGATCAAATAGCCTGAATTAATCACCCAGCCCAGGCATAAAAGAGTCTGGGAAATACAGAACATACCAAAACCTGGGTATAGTTCTTACAGAACAAACATTCCCCTATACATGAAATGAGTGCAGGAGAAACAGAAGATAAAGCCCTGAGAGATTAAAATCATTTAAATAACCTGGTGGTTAGCTTTGTAATGGGAGAAAAGGCTATGGATACTTTTTAAAGGGAGTTCATTAGAATCTGTTGTTTTTTGGGTTTTTTTCTTTAATCTAGATAAGAATGCCCATGCAAAGTAAAAGGATCCCAGTACTGAAACAGGAGGGAAGAGGGCAGGGCACAATCTTTAAAAGAATGATTTGGCCATAGGACATGATAAAAACTGGTTAAAACCGACTATGTTCAAGATCATGGAAGATTCAACTTCCAGTAGCCCTTGAGCCTTATTATATTCTCTTTTGTAATATATTAACATCTAAATGACACACCCACCAGTGCCAGCAGAGCTCTGAGGCCAGCCATAAAAGGCCAAAATGTAGGTGATGTCCCAATTCATGGAAATCTCTGCCCCTCCCCCCAAATAATTGAAATAATCCTCTCATTATCTTATGAAATTACCCAGCCCATAAAAACTAACTGTATCATATTTTGAAGCTCTCTCTCTTGCATTCTGAGATGGCCCATACTTTGTTGAGTGTGTTTCTCTCTAAATAAATCCATTTCTTAGTTCTCACTTTATCTCTCACAGAATTCCTCCTGCACTGAGACACGAAAAACTTGAGCCTCAGTAAGTCCAGACAGCAGGTGAGTGATTCTAATTAAAAGACTGTAGGTTCAAATCCCAAACTGTGTTTAGTCTGGGTTCGAGTTCCAGCCACTTAGGTTCAAGTCCCAAGCTGAGTTACATGGTTTTAGATAAGAGAAGCAAAAAGGGGACATACTCTGTGCTTTATTCTTTATGACAAAGTCTAGTGAGCAAAATCACATTTGCCAAGTTCAGACATTCAGCTAAAAGGGCAGAAGAAACTCCAATTACATTCATTGTTGACTAGGTTGTTTTTGTAGCAGCAAACCTCATGCTGCAAAGGCTTAAAGATTGAAAAATAAAGGCTTAATTTGGTTGCTTAGGCTTTTATTAGGCTCAAAATGATCAGTTAGTTTTTTTTTATTAAATGGTAAAGGAGTGTTCAGCTCCTGCAAACAATCATCTCAATCATGTTGGTTTCTATTTCATCCCATGATGAATAGTAATTAATTACACGTTGATCATTTTCATCCTTAGAACCACACCGAGATGTAGGAATACATTTATATATAGCCAGTAATGCCAATGCGATCCTCAATTAGCAGCAAGGGGCTGAAATGCCTTTGGTTTGTGCAACATTGATGGTTGATTGGCTTCTTGTTATGCAAATAAAGCTCCCCACTGAGAGAGGAAAAGATGAGAATAAAAAAGTGTTCTACCCAGTGAAGTGGACATTCTCTGTGAACTTGTTTCTGTGCCTTTCCAGTTTCTCTTCCATAGACATCACCCTCTTTCTTTCAATTGGATGCCTTTATTCATGAAAGAGTTTTGGAGTACGTCCTAAAATTAAGGACTTATTTATTTTAACAGTATTTTGTGCAGACTTGACATCTGGGGAAATCAAGAGGATGTGGAACTGCTAGTCCCTGCCCCCCAATAGCTGTTACAGCAGCCATCTTTACGTCATTCTAAGCTAGTGAGTGGGAGGATTATTTCAATTTTACGTTTGGTCAAACTTCACTATGTGTATACAATAAGTCCCCTACACGTGAAACTTCAAGTTTCGAACTTTCAAAGATGCAAACTAGCTACTTAGGGAAGTAATCAGGAAAAAAAGTTGGGAAACACTGCTCTGATAGAGGAGAAAAATGAGGGTGACGGAAAGTTGCTAAGTCTATTTTTTTCTGCGATAGTTATCATCATCATCATTGAAAATATTGTATATACATGCCCTGAATTAATCCTTCTAACAGTCTTGAAGGAGTAAGAACTGTTAGTTGGGTATGTAGGCTAACTTTGTTGGACTTATGAATGTGCTCTCAGAACAGAACTAATTCGTACGCAGGGGACTTACTGTATTGCTATTCATTCCTACAATGAAATTTTGTTTTAATCTGACTCCGTGCTAGGTGTTTGCTAGGAGTTATGGGTGAGACACCGAACAAGACAGCTCTGGTCTCTGATCCTCCAGAACTCAGTGTATATAAGTTAGAAATAAAGTTGTGTAGTCCCTGACAGTCTCTGATGAGATCTATCTAGATATATCATTCCCAGAACATTGCTAGAAAGTCAGTATACATGCACTGTTGGATACAGGTGTGATAACTGAGGTCCAGAACACTAGGGCAGGTGGTCAACATGGGGCTCAGACTGGATGAAGTCCTGGGTCCGAACAAGTGTTCCTCCTTCCAAAGCTCATTCTCTTTTTGCCTGCCAACATATATCTTAGGCAAAGAAGGCCCTGCGAGTTCATCTGCATGATGTCAGGATTTCTAAGACCGTCCCAGGGGAGAAATGTGCCAAGCAATGATTAAAAAGAAATCATCACCCCATGATTAATTCTATTTTCTCTCTCTTGATATTTAAAATCATTTTTACTTTTGATACAATTTTTAAAGGTTGCACTCCTTTTAGAGTTATTACAAAATACTGGCTATATTCCCTGAGCTGTTCAATATACCCTGGTAGCCTGTCTTACACTCAATACTTTGTCTCTCCCTTGCATTCACACCTATAGCTCCCCTCCCAACTTCCCCACTGGTAACCATTAGTTTGTTCTCTATATCTGTGAGTCTGCCTCCTTTTTGTTTTATTCACTAATTTGTTGTATTTTTTAGATGCCACATGTAAGTGATAGCATACAGTATTTGCCTTTTGCTTTCTGACATTTTACTGAGCATGATGCCCTCCAAGTCCATCCATGTTGCTGCAGATGGCAACATTTCGTTCTTTTTTATGACTGAGTAGTATTCCATTGGGCCTATACACTACATCTTCTTTATCCATGCATGTGTTGATGGACACTTAGATTGCTACCATACATTGGTAATAAATCAATAAATAATACTGTTATGACAGGGTGCATGTATCTTTTCTAGTCAATGTTTTTGGTATTTTCAGATATATATACAAGGTGGGGTTGCTGGATCATATGGCAGTTCTATTTTTAAGTTTTTCAGGGAACCTCCATACTGTTCTCCATAGTGGCTGCAACAATTTACGTTCCCAGTACCAGTGTAGGAGGGTTCTGTTTTCTGCACATCCTCTTCAGCATTTGTTATTTGTGGTCTTTTTTTTTAATTAATTTATCTTTTTATTGAAGAGTAATTGCTTTACAGAATTTTGTTGTTTTCTGCCAAACCTCAACATGAATCCACCATTCAGTTCAGCTCAGTTCAGTTCAGTTGCTCAGTCATGTCCGACTCTTTGTGACCCCATGAATCGCAGCACTCCAGGCCTCCCTGTCCATCACCAACTCCCGGAGTTCACTCAGACTCACGTCCATCGAGTCGGTGATGCCATCCAGCCATCTCATCCTCTGTTGTCCCCTTCTCCTCCTGCCCCCAATCCCTCCCAGCATTAGGGTCTTTTCCAGTGAGTCAACTCTTCACATGAGGTGGCCAAAGTACTAGGGTTTCAGCTTTAGCATCATTCCTTGCAAAGAACACCCAGGGCTCATCTCCTTTAGAATGGACTGGTTGGATCTCCTTGCAGTCCAAGGGACTCTCAAGAGTCTTCTCCAACACCACAGTTCAAAAGCATCAATTCTTAGGCACTCAGCTTTCTTCACAGTCCAACTCTCACATCCATACATGACTACTGGAAAAACCATAGCCTAGACTAGACGGACCTTTGTTGGTAAAGAAATGTCTCTGCTTTTGAATATGCTATCTAGGTTGGTCATAACTTTCTTTCCAAGGAGTAAGTGTCTTTTAATTTCATGGCTGCAGTCACCATCTGCAGTGATTTTGAATCCGCCATAGGTATACATATATTCCCCTCCCTTTTGAACCTCCCTCCCATCCCTTTTCTCTACACCCTCTCCAGCATTTATTTTTTGTAGACTTTTTGATGGTGGTCATTCTGACTGGTGTGAGATAATATCTGATTGTAGTTTTGATTTGCATTTCTCTAATAATGAGCGATGTTAAGCATCTTTTCATGTGTTTGTTAGCCATCTGTATGTCTTCTTTGGAGAAACATCTGTTTAGGTCTTTTTCCCACTTTTTGCTTGGGTTGTTTGTTTTTCTGGTATTGAGTTGTTTGAGCTTCTTGTATATTTTGGAAATTAATCCTTTGTCAGTTGTTTGATTTGTTATTATTTTCTCCCATTCTGAGGGTTGTCTTTTCACCTTGCTTATAGCTCCCTTTGCTGTGCAAAAGATTTAAGTTTAATCAGGCCCCACTTGTTTACTTTTGTTTTTATTTCTGTTACTCTAAGAGCTGGGTCAAGGAGGATCTTGCTTTGATTTATGTCATTAAGTGCTCTGCCTATGTTTTCCTCTAAAAGTTTTATAGTTTCTGGTCTTACAAATAGGTCTTTAATCCATTTTGAGTTTATCTTTGTGTATGGTATTAGGAAGTGTTCTGATTTCATTCTTTTACATACAGCTTTCCTAGCACCATTTATTGAAGAGGCTGTCTTTGCCCCATTGTATATTCTTGCCTCCTTTGTCAAAAATAAAGTACCCATAGGTGAATGGGTTTATTTCTCGGCTTTCTATCTTGTTCCATTGGCCTCTATTTCTGTTTTTGTGCCAGTATCATACTGTCTTGATGACTGTAGCTTTATAATATAATTTGAAGTCAGGAAGGTTGATTCCTCCAGACCCATTCTTATTTCTCAATACTGCTTTGGCTATTTGGGTCTTTTGTGTATCCATATGAATTGTGAAATTTTTTGTTCTAGTTCTGTGAAAAATGCCATTGGTAATTTGATAGGGATCACATTGAATCCTGTAGACTGCATTTGGCAGTATAGTCATTTTCACAATATTGATTCTTCCTACCCAGGAATGTGGAATATCTCTCCATCTGTTTATGTGGTCTTTGATTTCTTTCATTAGTGTCTTATAATTTTCTGTGTACAGTTCTTTGCCTCCTTAGGTAAGTTTATTGCTAGATATTTAATTCTTTTTGTTGCAATGGTGAATGGGATTGGTTCCTTAATTTCTCTTTCTGATTTTTCATTTTTAGTATATAGAAATTCAAGTGATTTCTGTGTATTGATTTTGTATCCTGCAACTTTGCTAAATTCACTGATTAGCTCTAGTAATTTTCTGATACTATCTTTAGGGTTTTTTATGTACAGTATCATGTCATCTGCAAACAGTGAGAGCTTTACTTCTTCTTTTCCAATCTGGATTCCTTTTATTTCTTTTTCTTCTCTAATTGTTGTAGCTAGGATTTCCAGAACTATGTTGAATAATAGTGGGTAAAGTGGGCACTCTTGTCTTATTCCTGATCTTAGGGGGAATGCTTTCAGTTTTTCACCATTGAGAATAATGTTTGCTGTAGGCTTATCATATATGGCCTTTACTATGTTGAGGTAAGTTCCTTAAATGCCCATTTTTTGAAAAGTTTTAATCATAAATGAGTGCTTAATTTTACCAAAGGTTTTTTATGTATCTATTGAGATTATCATATGGTTTTTATATTTCAATTTGTTAATATGGTACATCACATTGATTGATTTGTGTATATTGAAGAATCCTTGCATCTCTGGAATAAACCCAACTTGATCAAGATGTATGAACTTTTTGATGTATTGCTGAATTCTGTTTGCTAAAATTTGTTGAGGATATTTGCAGCCATGTTGATCAGTGATATTGGCCTGTAGTTTTCTTTTTATATGTTTTTCTGTTTATATGTTTTCTTTTTTTAATGTGTCTTTAGGTCTGAAGTGGGTTTCTTGTAGACAGCATGTATATGGGTCTTGTTTTTGTATGCATTCAGCCACTCTGTGTTTTTTGTTTGGAGCATTTAATCCATTTACATTTAAAGTAATTATTGATATATATGTTCCTATTGCCATTTTTTAAATTGTTTGGGTTGATTTTGTAGGTCTTTTTTCCTCTCTTGTATTTCTTGACTATATAATTCCCTTTAACATTTGTTGTAAAGCTGGTTTGGTGGTACTTAATTCTCTTAACCTTTGCTTAACTGAAAAGCTTTTGATTTTTCTATCAATTTTGAATGAGATCCTTGCCAGGTACAGTAATCTTGGTTGTAGATTTTTCCCTTTCAGAACTTTAAATATATCCTTCCATTCCCTTCTGGCCTACAGAGGTTCTGCTGAAAGATCAGCTGTTAAATGTATGGGGTTTCCCGTGTATGCTACCTGTTGCTTTTTCCTTGCTGCTTTTAATATTTTTTCTTTGTGTTCAGTCTTTACTAGTTTGATTAGTATGTGTCTTGGCATGTTTCTCCTTGGGTTTATCCTGTATGGGACTCTTTGTGCCTCTTGGACTTGATTGACTATTTCCTTTTCCATTTTGGAGAAATTTTCAACTATAATCTCTTCAAAAATTTTCTCATACCCTTTCTTTTTCTCTTCTTCTTCTTGGACCCCTATAATTCAAATGTTGATGTGTTTGATATTGTCCCAGAGGTCTCTGAGACTATCCTCAGTTCTTTTCATTCTTTTTCCTTTATTCTGCTCTTCAGAAGTTATTTCCACCATTTTATCTTCCAGCTCACTGATTCATTTTTCTGCTTCAGATATTCTGCTATTGATTCCTTCTAGAGCATTTTTAATTTCAGTAATTGTGTTGTTTGTCTCTGTATGTTTATTCTTTAGTTCTTCTCAGTTCAGTTCAGTTCAGTCACTCAGTCGTGTCTGACTCTTTGCGACCCCATGAATCACAGCACATCAGGCCTCCCTGTCCATCACCAACTCCTGGAGTTCACCCAGACTCAGGTCCATCGAGTCAGTGATGCCATCCAGCCATCTCATCCTCTGTCATGCCCTTCTCCTCCTTCCCCCAATCCTTCCCAGCATCAGAGTCTAGGTCTTTGTTAATTGATTCTTGCATTTTCTCCATTTTCTTTTCAAGGTTTTTTTATAATATTTACCATTACTATTCTGAATTCTTTTTCAGGTGGTTTGCTTATTTCCTCTTTATTTACTTGGAATTCTGTGTTTTTAATTTGTTCCTTCATTTGTGTAGTATTTCTCTGCATTTTCATTATTTTTAACTTATTGTGGCTTGAGGTCTCTTTTTCCCAGGCTTCAAGGTTGAATTCTTTCTTCCTTTTGGTTTCTGCCCTCCTAAGGTTGGTCCAGTGGGTTGTGTAAGCTTCCTTTAGGGTGAGATTTGTTCTGAGCTTTTGTTTGTTTGTTTTTCCTCTGATGGGCAAGGTTGAGTGAGGTGGTAATCCTGTCTGCTAATGATTGGGTTTGTATTTTTGTTTCTTTATTGTTTACATGAGGCATCCTGCACAGGGTGCTACTGGTGGTTGGTCTTATATTCAAGTGATTTCCTTTGTGTGATTTCTCACTATTTGATACTTCCCAGGGTTACTTCTCTGGTAGTCTAGGGTCTTGGACTCAGTGCTCCCACTCCAAAGGCTCAGGGCTTGATCTTGAAGCCAAGAGGGTGGAGTTCACCAGTGCTGTTATTGCAACTGTTAGATTTCTGGCTTCTCAGCTAGGATGATCAGTGACCTCAGGCAAGTCATTATCTCCTTCTCTCTAACGCTTTTTTTTTTTTTTTGACAACTAATGAATTCATCTGCCCAGGACAGCCCCTCCAGAGGGAGGTAAACAGTTCCAGGCTCTTAGACCCCATCTGCTAAGTAAACCAGCATTTGTGGTCTTTTTCATGATGACCATTCTGACAGATGTGAGGTGATATCTCTTTGTGGTTTTGATTTGTGTTTCCCTGATGATTAGCAATGTTGCGCATCTTTTCATGTGCCAATCTTGATTTTTCAGTATACTCTTTATTCTCATTCTCACCTAGTTATGTTGTACTCCTGAACTGTCTGGTGATTCCCTGTAGACATAAAATCAGTCATTCATTTCTCTTCTTTACACATCACTCCCCATCATCCCTCTCAGAACTAGGGTTGCCAGGTGACATAATGGACATCTGACTAAATTTGAATTTCACATAGGTTATGAATTTTTAGGATGTGCATGCTAAGTCACTTCAGTCATGTCCAACTCTTTGTGACCCTATGGACTGTAGACTGCCAGGCTCCTCTGTCCATGGGATTCTCCAGGCAGGAATACTGGAGTGGGTTGCCATGCCCTCCTCTGGGGAATCTTCCCAACCCAGGGATTGAGCCTGTGTCTCCTGAAGCTCCTGCATTGCAGGTGGATTTTTTACAGCTGAGCCACTGGGAAAGTCCAATTTTTAGTATAAGAATGTCCCAAATATTGCTTGGAATATACCTATATTAAAATTATTGATTACTTATCTGAAATTTAATTTAACTGGGGTACCCGGCAATTTTACTTGGTAAATCTGATCATTCTTCTCATAACATCTTCCTCCTCCTTTTTCTAAGAAGCATGAACAGTGCCTTCGTAATTATTCTTGTTTTACTTTATGCTCTTCTTCATCTTTAGAAATCTCAATTGATAAAAGAACTAGATGCTAGGGAGAAATATTTTAAATAATTTCTTTCTACATTGATTATTTGCACCTCAAGTCTCAAAGGAAAAAAAAAATCAGACTATAAAGTACAGGAACAATCCAAGGACCCAATGCAAAACCCTATTCATTTTCTTTAATAAATAGCAGTTTTGAAAACTAGAATTTATAAAGAGATAATATATTTTTGCAAGCTTTAATATTTGAATGCAGGGTTTGATATTTCCAGCCTCAAGAAATGAAATTCTAATGGATAAAAGACAAAAGCTAGAATCCTTTTGTGGAAATACATAATCAGAAGCTTTTGATAATAATAGGGTTTATTGAGATGCTTACTCTATACATACAAAAGGATAGATTTATGGAGGTCAAGGGAACATTTGAGGGATTTTCAGTGGCTTAATAGTTTTAAAAGATCTCTAAAGTTATAAGATTATATTGCCCCAAAGAAATAATTAGATTTGTAATAGATAAAAGTGGAATTTGTTTTGTCATGCAGCATATAGGATCTTCATTCCCGGACCAGGGATTGAACCCACACCCTTTGCATTGGAAGGGCAGTGCCTTAACCACTAGACCACCAGGGAAGTCCCAAAAGTGTTTTAAGATAGCCTTCCTTTCTACAGTGGAAATAGGGCAGTTTGTATCACCATAGTCAGGGTGTGACCTGGCTTGTACCCATCTTAATATTAAGAACATAAAAGGGGATTTTTTTTTCACACTAAAATAACTAGAATGATTAATTTTGCCTCTTAACTTCCCCTCTGGGTGAAGGGTTGGGAGTGAGGTGGGAGTGGGGAGTGATGTCAGGGTACATAGAAAAGAATGCCGACACTTACATTGGTCCCTTAATCAAATACCGTACATCGTAACATCTGTTTCAGTTCATTACTAGGGAAAAAGCAACTTGATCTTGATGATTTTGAGATAGTGAAATGGATGTGAACAGCTGCTAATAAAACAGGATAGCACTCAAAGAATTTTCAAGAAGGTTGAAGTAAGCAAGATAAGGAAAAGTTATAGGACTTCCCTGATGGTCCAGTGGTTAAGAATCCACCTGCCAGTTCAGAGGACAGCAGTTTGATCTCTGGTCTGGAAAGATCCCACATACTACTGAGCAACTAAGCCCGAGTGCCACAACTACTGAGCCAGCAAAACAAGAGAAGCCACCGCAGGGAGAAGGGAAGCCCATGCACCACAACGAGGAGTAGCCCCCACTCGCTGCAACTAGAGAAAGCCTATCTACAGCAACAAAGACCCATCACAGTCAAAATAAATAAGTAAAAAAATGTTTAGAAAGAAAAATTATGGGAGGAGTAATCATGGTCATCTTTCTTGAGAGGTCTGTCCTCCTAGTCTGGCCACACTGCAAAATCCAGGTGACGTTCATGATCTGACCACAACAAACTACAGCTGACCCTTGAAGAATGAGGGATTAGAGGTGCTGACCCTCCAATCCATGTATAACTTACAGTTGACCCTCTGTATTCACAAATTCAACCAACCATGAATTGTGTAAAACTCAAGTATTACTTCCCTCCTGGTTCAGGTGGTAAAGAATCCACCTGCAATGAGGGAGATCTGGGTTTGATCCCTGGGTTGGAAAGATCTCCTGGAGAAGGGAACAGCTACCCATTCCAGTATTCTGGCCTGGAGAATTCCATGGACTGTATAGTCCATTTTCTCGCAAAGAGTCGGACACGACTGAGCAACTCTCACTTTCACTTCACTTTCAAGTATTATTATGGGGTGGAGGTTGGAGTGTGTGTGGGGAAACATGTATAAGTGGACCCTTACAGTTCAAGTCCAGGTTGTTCAAGGATCACTTCTGTATTCTGTGAAAAATATCTTCCATAACAGAGCGATAAACCACCTGCCTGATGCTCTGAGCCAGGTTTAGCATGAGACAACACAGAATAAGCCATTTCTTTGTATCATCTATTGCCCTGGTTAGGGGGCTGTGTGTGTGCCACGTCACTTCAGTTGTGTCTGACTCTTTGTGACCCTATGGACTGTAGCCCTTCAGGTTCCTCTGTCCAAGGGATTCTCTAGGCAAGGAAACTGGAGTGGGTTGCCATGCCCTCCTTCAGGGTATCTTCCCAACCCAGGGATCGAACCGAAGGCAGGTTCTTTACCACTAGTGCCACCTGGAAAACCCAAAGGATCATCACAAGATAGCTTTAAGATGAGAAAGTAGAGCCGTAAAATTTCTGCAGACAGTGAGACAGTGTCCCCCTGTGGACCTATTCCCAGTCCAACAAAACCAACTGCAAGGGACTTCCCTGGTGGTCCAGTGGTGAAGAATCCACCTGCTAATGCTGGGGACACATGTTTGATCCCTGGTCGGGGGAGATCCCACATGCCACGGGACAACAAAGCCTGTGAACCCCCACTACGGAAGCCTGTGGGCCTTGGAGGCTTGTGCTCCACTGCACGAGAAGCCACCACAATGAAAAGCTGGTGCACCACAACGAAGAGTGTTCCCTGCTCATTGCAACTAGAGAAAGCCTGAGCACAGCAACAAAGACCCAGCACGGCCATAAACAAATAAATAAAGAACCAACTGCAAAACCGTTTCAAGTGGTCAAACAACAGGGAGTCACGTCAAGATACAAAATTGTCTGCACAGAAACAGGGAGAACAACTGTCAGCTCTCAAAGGAGTAGACCATAATTTGGAAAAACAGGATGCCTTATTCTAATGCAAGTCATTTTAGACACAACATTCTAAAACATCCACACTTTAGGGGGAAAAAACACATGATTATCAGAAATTATTCAAATGGAAGACAAAGCAGAATCACCTCCCATCCTGTGCTGTAAAAACACAGTAGAGAAGCTACTATAAAAATAGCCATGCGAATGGTTGTTTTAAGCTTTTCACAGCTTATTTAAGTCATAAATTGAAGGCTTTGTCTCAGAGGAAGGAAAGAAGTATTTGCACCAGGACCTATTCCAGAACGGCTCTGAAATTTACCATCACGTGGAGGGTGCTTAAGAGAGCCCCTGGCAGAATCAAGCTCCCCCAGCTGGGTTGGCCAGGGAGAAGACTAGAAATGGAGCAAATGGTGAAACTATGAATGTGTCTCAGATGAGATGGTTGGATGGCATCCCCAACTCAAACTCAAACTCATTGCTCATGAGTTTGAGCAAATTCTGGGAGATGGTGAAGGATGGGAAAGCCTGGCGTGCTGCAGTTCATGAGGTCGAAAGAGTTGGACACAACTGAGTGACTGAACAATAACAATAGAAAAACAAAAGGTTCGATACAAGTACTGCTGGGAAAACAGGGGAACTCCCAGCAATTGTCCAACCTCTGGGAGGAATTCATAGCGCCTTGTAAGAGTCCTGACAATCAATGAATTACTTTCAGGACATAATTTCACAGTTAGGCATAATAAAAATGAAATGTTCACCACATAAAAAAATGTAACAGAATGGAAAATGGCAGAACCAGTAAGTGGAGAGAAAGAATAATAGTCTAACTCAAATCATTCTGGAAAAGAGGGGGGGAAATAGGCATTAGAAAGGCAGAGGGAGTGAGAGAAACAAACTGAAATGTCTATTATCTTAATATCAGGCGGCATATCTGTAAGGAAGGGGACCCTGTGCTTGGGAAGATATATGCAGAGGCCATTTGGGGAGAAAACCAAGCTTGGAAACCAAGCTCTTGAATGTAAAACAATCAAAAATGCTTTTCACAATTCTTCATGAGATGATGGAGCTTCCCAGGTGGCACACTGGTAAAGAATCTGCCCTCCAATGCTGGCATCACAAGAGGTGCAGATTTGATCCCTGGGTTGGGAAGATCCCGTGGAGGAGGAAATATCAACTTGCTCCAATATTCTTCCCTGAAAAATTTCAAGGACAGAGGAACCTGGTGGGTTACAGTCGGTGGGGTCGCAAAGAGTTGGACCCAACTGACCAACTGAGCACACACACACACGTGAGGTGATGAGAGGTATTTATTAGTGATCCTTTGTAAAAGCAAGACAAGCACAGCAAGTAGAGGGGTATAGAAGGGTGGGAGAGGAACTGAGGCAGCCAGCCTAAAGGGCACCTTTTTTCTTTTTTTGATCATGCCCCAGGGCTTGCAGGATCTCAGTTTCCCAACCAGGAATTGAACCCTCTGCATGGGAAACATGGAGTCTTAACCACTGAACTGTCAGGGAAGTCCCAAGAAACCTTACGTGTGTTACAGGGGGTCCATTCGTCTGTCTCAGTACTTGGTGGGCAGAGCAGGAGCTGCATGCCAGGCCCCCCCACTGCTTCCTCCACTTGGCATCTGTGCAAATCTACGGGCAGTGATCACGGTGGAGACAGGAGTCGAATCAACCAGAAGTGGGCTCCAAGGAAAGGCTCCCTGCCTGAAGACCCAGCCTCATGTAAAGTCCAGACTGAAGAGTCAGGGTGTGCTTTAGGCTCCCCGTGAAGTCATCTGCATTGCTGTGGTGTAATCCCTGTTCTTGTGACTCCCAGCTTCCTCCCATGTTTGACAGAGTCTCTTGGACTTGCAAATGCTTGACATGAGCAATGCTTCTGGGCAAATGGGGCAAGGGGCTGGCTGGTGAGCTTCTGGTCACAGTCGTTGTTCTAGAAATAGAGGGTTGACCCCTAGTCCCACTAGATTCGTGGGCTGCAGGAAATGAGCTCTCTGCTGCAGAAACCTTGCTGAAGTCAGAGTTCACCTCAGGAAGCACAAACTGTCCATATTTTAGCAGGCTTCTCCAGGGGCACTAGTGATAAAGAATCCGCTTGCCAATGCAGGAGACTAAGAGACCTGGATTTGATCCCTGGGTCAGGAAGATCCCCTGAACAAAGGCAACCCACTTCAGAACTCTTGCCTGGAGAATCCCATGGACAGAGGAGCTGGGCAGGTCATAGGGTCTCAGAGTCGGACACGGCTGAAATGACTGAGCCTCACACCAGGAGGTTTGTGATGACAACTTCCCATCCATGCTGAGGTCCTGTCTGTTTGGTGAGTAAGGGCTGACCGATGTTTTTTGTTTTTCCAATGACAGCATCCAGAAACTCTGAAGCAATAACCTGGTGGATTTATAAAAGCTGCCATTACAAGCAGTGTTATGTTACCCACAGTCCACAGATTATGCATGATGGCTGGACATCACATCTGCCAGATGCTTTGCAACTATGTACAATGTCTATTCTGTGGACGGAACCATCAGCTCAATGCCTCAGAGGGGCTGAGCCCAGAAGGTCCGGCCAGGTCCCTCCCCCTCCCACTGCCCAAGCTGTAACCAGAGTGTATCCCAGAGCTTGGTGGGACCTACTGAGAAACAATATGCTCTTTTCTGCTGGACTTCAGCCTGGAGGAACAGGCAGCCCATGCTGCCCCCATGAGGGAAGATCCTGCCTGACAACAGAACATACATGGCAAACGGCAAGAAATGAGGTTACGGGACTTCCCTGCTGGTCCAGTGGCTAAGACTCTCAATGCAGGGGGCCTGGGTTTGATCCCTGGTCAGGGAACCAGATCCCACACGCTGCCACTAAGAATTCACATGCCTCAACTAAGATCAAGAGCAGCCAAATACATAAATAAACAGATTTTTTTAGAAAAAAAGAAATGAGGTTAAGAAAAACTCTATTCTGATGAGCCCCTGGATCTAGCTGAACCTTCAAGCCAAACTGTTCATGAATACTTTAGCAACACAAAATGTGTTTTTGTGTTATTTGTGTAAGCCAATTTGAATTGGATTGACTCTTATGAAAGAAAGAGGCCAACCTGATACATATAAATTCAGGACCATCTATAGTTAACCTCAGTCTCCCTTCTTTGTAGAATAACATTTACAGCCAAGTGGACATAGGAGCGAGGGGGATGGAAGTGGGGAGTGGAGTTGGAGTGGAAGTTTTAACAGAACGACCAGCCTGAGAACTAGGGTGGGTATAAATGGGTGGTCTTACAATCGCCACCAGAAAAACATTGTGTCCACGTGATGCATGTGTGCTAAGTCGCTTCAGGTGTGTCTGACTCTTTTGGACCCTATGGGCTGTAGCCTGCCAGGCTCCCCATTCATGGGATTTTCCAGGCAAGAATACTTGAGTAGTTGCCATGCCCTCCTCCAGGGGATCTTCCTGACTCAGGTATTGAACCCGAGTCTCTTCCATCTCCTGCATTGGCAAGTAGGCTTTTTACCACTAGTGCCGTCTGGGAAGACCATTCACGCGGTATTACCCATGAAACAAAATGCTCTATGAGGCTTATTCATCTCTCCCGTGGGTTCAGCGACAACCACCTTTTAAAAGTATACTATTTTGAAAGAAAGTAATTTTAGTTGCATGGTGAATTACACGGACCAGTGGACTTTGAAAACAGCCTATTCTAAACTGATACACTGGAAAAAAACATTTCTGAAACAATTAATACTGAATTAGATTGCATGCCTCCTTTGGGATTCAGTGTGGAAGATATTTAGACCCCAGAACAGATGACCCATTCCAGATAATCCCAATGGCTCTACCCTCCCTCTAAATGTTGGGCTTCCCTGATAGCTCAGTTGGTAAAGAAACCGCCTGCAATGCAGGAGACCCCAATTCAACTCCTGGTTTGGGAAGATCCACTGGAGAATGGATAGGCTACCCACTCCAGCATTCTTGGGCTTCCCTGGTGCCTCAGCTGGTAAAGAATCCACTTGCAATGTGGTAGACCTGGGTTGGATCCCTGGGTTGGGAAGATCCTCTGGAGAACAGAAAGGCTACCCACTCCAGTATTCTGACCTGTAGAAGTCCATAGTCCATGGGGTCACAAAGAGTCAGACATGACTGAGCGACTTTCACTTCACTTCACTCCCTCTGAATACTGAACTTTACGAGGGCTTGAAGATCCAGAGAAACCACATTGGCAAAGCTTCAGAGACTGTTTTTCTGGGAAATGGGCATTTATTTCATATACAGGCACACAAACCAAAACCAAACAATCAATTAAATACTTGAAAACTTCCATGTCCACAGAAGAAAAATCATCTAAAATGCTAAGGATAATATTCATCATATCCCTAGAATACTATTTCCTTTTGGCCACACATCAAAAATGTAGATGAAAGAGGGCAGAGCATGTCACCCCAAAGTGGATCCCTTTGGGATGTTGATTATTTTGAATTAAAGCTACTCAAGAAACAGCTGGTGCAAGAAAGATGTTCTGAACCTCCTTTGCCCCCACCAAAAGCAGGAAATGTATCTCCCACGTGGGACTTCCCTGGTGGTCCAGTGGCTAAGACGCCATGCTTCCCGTGCAGGGGGCCCAGGTTTAATGCCTGGTCAGGGTTTACCAGGTAACAGAACCCAGCTGCCAGTGCAGGAGACATAAGAGACATAAGACAGGTTCAATCTGGGTCGAGAAGATCCCACCCGCTCCAGGATTCTTGCCTAGAGAATCCCATGGGTGGAGGAGCCTGGCAGGCTACAGGTCTGCCAGTCCATAGCTTCGCAGTCAGACTCGACTGAAGCGACTTAACACGTATGCAGAGAACTAGATCCCACATGCCACAACTGAAAGATGCCATGTGCCTCCACAAAGACCTGCTGCAGCCAAACAAATAAACAATTTTTTTTTTAAAGAGGAAGAAATAAACTTCACTAAAATACCCCTCTATTGGGTCAGGCCACTAAGCTTTGGGGATTATATGTTCCTGAAACTAGCATTATTTTATCTAAGACAGGACAGCATAGAATAACAGATACCTCCTGCAAACACAGTATGCCTTCAGTATGAAATTTAGCTTCTGCCTCTAAACATTTTTTTTAAATAAAAAAACTTTAAACTCCAGAAATCATTAAAAGGATAATTCTATTATCTAGAACTTCTAGCATTAAAGAGTTTTGAAAGTTTCTGGTGCTTATTTTTAACCAAAACACCCTCTTATTTATAAGAATGATATTTACAAGAATTTTTATGAGAATGACCACATGAACATAGGAGAAATTATTAGACTAACTGGTCAGAGAAAGTAATATGCTCATATTTCATTTTTATTCCAACAAAAATTCTTATAAAAGCCATGTAAACCCCCTATCAGGAAAATACATCAGACTCTTTTATTACCTGCATTAATGTTTATCAAAATATTTGTAATTTAAACCTTTTCTTGCTAGAGAAATCCTTTCTTTTCTCTCTAGGGACATGTATTTTATGGTGCATTAAGCCAACAAGACAAAAATTGATCTGATGTTTACTCTTATATGTGATTTAGTATAAATATGCATGAGTCTCAAATATATAGTTTTTCCTATAACTGCAAGCCCAAGTATTTCTCTCCTACAGGCTCCAGGAAAGATTGTTAAAATAGCTTTGTAATTAATCCTTCCCCATAGATGAAATTTCTCATTCCATTGTTCTCATTACAATCCCCATCTTAATCTCCTATCACATTTCAGGAACCAAAAGAAATATAGTGAAAGGTTGAAGAATGGGCCAAAAATCACTGGTGCAGTTAATATGAACATTCTAAGAAGGAGACCTTCTAAATGTAGAAAAGTACTCCATCTGATTTTCTTTAACCTTCTACTCCCTGAACCAAAAGAAATATACTGAAAGGCTGAAGAACTGGCCAAAATCACCTCTATAATTAAGATTAATAAAAGAAAGAGATCCTCTAAATACAGAAAGCTGCTACATTTGATTTTCTTTAACCTTTACCTGGGACTTCACAGGCAGTGCTAGTGGTAAAGAACCCACCTGCTAATGCAGGAGACATAAGAGATGCGGGTTTGGTCCCTGGATTGGGAAGATCCGCTGGAGAAGGAAACGGCAACCCACTCCAGTATTCTTGCCTGGGAAATCCCATGGACAGAGGAGCCTGGTGGGCTAAAGTCCATAGGATCACACAGAGTTGGACACAGCTAAAGCGACTTAGCCGCACGTGTGCATGCAACCTTCTACTTACTGATTGAAGTAAGTACTTTGAATTGAGGGCAGTAACTATTTAAAGGCAACACATGTAATATCCAGCCTGGGTTCAGTCTGCTGGCTATGAGCTCAGATTCTGGATTCAGATGCTCTGGGTACACACCGGGCTCCACGTCTTCCTTGCTCTGGTCTATGCCCTTGGGACGTGCACTGCAGAACTGCAGCAGCCGTAAGGATCAGAGCAATGCCAGGGTCAAGTTAAGAGGAACTCAGCTTACAGTTTCACAGAGAAATTAAATGAGACCTTGATCAAGACATCTGAAGGCCACCCTGCTGCTGTTCTTTTCTGTTTATGAGAACCATTAAATTTTCTCGGTTATTTAAGTCAAATTGAGAATGGATTTGCATCATGGGGAACCACAAGCACCCTAGCCTGTGCAGGCCCACAGCCAACAGCACTTGACCTTTCTGAGAAATGTAGCCTGTTCTGAAGAATGGGCACAGGTTTGGCAACATAACTAATTGTGTATTTTCTGTTTGTGTCACATTACGAAGTGTTCTGAACTTTGGGTCACTCTGATTTCACAGAAAAGAGGAACAAGAAAAATGTGAAAAGAAAAAAATTTGCTCAAAGAAAATATTAGAAAGTGGGATTGGGAGGATTACAAACACTTTATGCAAGAAAGGATTACCTCCCATGTCAGCAGCTGTCCTGGATGTCTTGCCCAGTCTATTTTATTTCCTCCCGAAGAGGTCCTTCCCACACTCAAAACATTTCCTAATTTATCTGTAGTTTAAAAAAAAAGCCTCCTGAATCTGCCTGTGTTAATGGCTGGGTAAAAGAAACATGGATAATGAATGGATAGAGAGAAAGTATAGTCAAAGCTATGGTCTTCCCAGTAGTCATGTATGGATATGAGAGTTGGACCTTAAAGAAGGCTGAGCACAAAGAATTGATGCTTTTGAAATGTGGTGTTAGAGAAGACTCTTGAGAGTCCCTTGGATAGCAAGGAGATCCAACTAGTCAACCCCAAAGGAAATTAACCCTGAAAGGAAATCAACCTTACTCCTTGGAAGGAGTGATGCTGAAGCTGAAGCTCCAATACTTTGGCCACATGACTAGAAGAGCTGACTCTTTGGAAAAGACCCTGATGCTGGGAAAGGAGGAGAAGGGGACGACAGAGGATGAGATGGTTGGATAGCATCACTGATTCAATGGACGTGAACTTGGGCAAACTCTGGGAGATACTGAGGGACAGGGAGGCCCGGCGTGCTGTAGTCCATGGGATCGCAAAGAGTTGGACACAGCTTAGTGGCTGAACAAGAGAAAAAGTATCTTTTCTATATATCCATTAGGAAGGAAAGGATTAGCAGAGGCTTGCAGGCCACTCTCTTCCTTTATGGGGAGCATCTGGGAAGGAAGAAAGAACATCTACTCTCACTTCTTTTTCTAACTTTTTATTTTGTAATGGGGTATATCCATTTGCAATGTTGTGATAGGTTCAGGTGGACAGAGAAGGGACTCAGCCATACATATACGTGTATCTATTCTCCCCCAAACTCCCCTCCCATCCAGGCAGCCACATAACAATGAGCACAGTGTACTACACAGTAGGTCCTTGTTGGTTACCCATTTTAAATATAGTGGTGTGTATATGTCCTTCCCGAGCTCCCAGACTAGCCCTTCCTATACCACTCTCATTTCTTAGTAAACTTAGGAGATGGCATTGCCAGATGAAATACAGCGAGCCCAGTTACATTTGATTTTTCAGGTAAACTATTTTTTAGTATACATGTGCCCCCAGTATTGCATGGGACACACTTACATGAAAAAAACTATTCCTTGTTTATCTAAATTCAACTTGTAACTGGGCATCTTATGTTTAGATTTGTTAAGTCTGACGATCTCATCAGGAAAGCTTCTGGGAAACACCATAATGGTATTTGCTAGCAAAAGAAACCTTATGAGTTAGCATGATACACTTGGTCTATGATGCGTATGGTAAATACATCTGGAATCCATGGATGTATGAGGCATTCAGAGACCCAGGGCCCTTCCAACTCATGAGGAAGTGCTCAGCCATCCTCTTCATCTGGCCAGGAGATGAGGGAAGAAAGAGTGTGAAGGACCCAGCAGGAGGTAACATGGACCAAAGCTAGAAATGCATACATCATGTCCCTTTGGCCAGAACAGTCTAAGGAAGCTGGGAACATTGTTGAGCTAGATCTCTGGGGGGCCAGGACCATGTTTTGTTACCAAATAGCCAGATTTTGCTCTATGTCTGCCTCATGATCTAATAAGTAGTAGTTGTTTTTTTATTAAGGCTTCCCTGGTGGCTCAGTAATGAAGAATCTGCCTGCAATGCAGGAGCCACAGGAGACGTGGGCTCAATCCTTGGGTCAGGAAGATCCCCTGGAGGAGGGCATGGCAACCCACTCCAGTATTCTTGTCTGGAGAATCCCATGGACAGAGGAGCAGAGTTGGACATGACTGAAGCTACTTAGCACACACACATTCTTTTATTAGGTATACAAATTAGACCTGAAAATAATTGCAAACAAGCCCAGATACATAGTAAGCATTGGCTGTTACCATTATTATCTGATAATTATTTCAGACAGGTTGTTTGTGAGCCTTTTCTATAAAGGTAGTGAGCCAGGAGTGGGTCAAAGTACTCCTGGGGACTCTTCCCTGGTGGTCCAGGGGTTACTCCACACTTCCAATGTAGGGTGTGCGTGTTCGATCCCTGGTTGGGGATCTGACCACATGCTACACAGCATGGTCAAAAAAAGCTCTCCTGGACAGGAAAATGAGTGCAAAACTACTTGACATTTTTCTGAAGACAAATGGATATGAAATATACTCTGTGAAAAGGCAGCTTCCTTGAGCATACAATGGAGCTCAGATCCAAGATTTCCTATTTTCTTGAAGTTCTAAGTCATTTCTATGGAATGAGGCTAGAGTATCCTATAGGTGGAGAAAAAAGAGAATTCATTTCAGATGCTGGAGGGACTTTGGAGGTAACAGAGTATCCCTTCCTTCCATTCTCAAAGGAGGAGAAGGCAATAAAAGAGGTTATGAATGTCTAGAACTATTGGCAGGAATAGATTTTAAATAACACATTTTGATCCCAAATCTTTATTATAGCAAATGGTGGATATTAGATAAAAATGCCTCATGTATCCTCAATAAAGGAGCAATGGTGCTTTCAACCCATTTGAGCTAGTTAAGCTTTCATGGATTAAAAGCCTTTTAATAATATCTGCTGAAAAGTATGTCTCTCCCAGTTCCATGCAGTAACAAAAATCATTGTACAACCATTATGTGGAGCTTGGACAGGAAAGATAATGGTCTCAGTTTTATAAAGTTGAAGGGAGTGATAGATTATGCCCTGAAGTTTCAACGGTGCAATTCTATTCAATAAGCATTCAGAAGTTCAAATGTTTATCTGAGTTTCAGGACCTGCAGAGACACGCTTCAGCCCATTGGCCTATCCAGGAGCAGCTTTATCTCTTCTGGATACTAAGGATCATGGTCGTGTGGCACGACAAGAGAAAAACGGGGATGGAGAGAAAGGGTCAGGGTTTTCCTGCTCTGGCTCATACACCAGAGATGGGAGTGGAAACCAGAGGGTGTCCTGCTTGCAGATGAAACAAGAACAACCCCACCCACGGCATACTCCAACCTCCCTCCCTCAGGGACCCCTAGAGACAGCCAGGACCCTGGAAGAGGTGCAGGGCAGTTTTTCAGGGCGGATCATGTGCTGATGTTGCCCTGCCTTCCCCGGATCCAGGTGAGCAGACATCTGTCCAGCTTTGCCTTCTCCCCAGTACCTGAACCCAAGCTGAGAATCTACTAGGAGCAGAACCCTCCTCTTGTGGGGGAAAGAGAGGCTGGGATGAATTGAGAGAGTAGCATTGCAGTATATACATTGCCATGTGTAAAATAGCTAGCTAGTGGGAAGCTGCCGTATAACACAGGGAGCCCGGCCTAGCACTCTGTGATGACCTAGAAGGGTGGGATGGGTGGACGGGTTGGGAGGGAAACACAAGGGCCAGGCGATATACATATACTTACGGCTGATCCGTGTTTGGAGAGCGGAAACCAACACAACATTGTAAAGCAATTATCCTCTAATTAGAAATGATTTTTTAAAAAGAACCCTTTTCTAGCAGAATCAATATTTCACTATTCATTAGCTTATTTTGCCTTTAAACTAACTTAATTCAATAAACCCCTTTCTCCTTCCCTCCCCCCTCCCCTTTCCACCTCTTTCTTTCCCATTTGCCCTCAACATCACATTCTCCTTTCTGTATCGTTTGTAGATCATCAGACTTGAAAGTTGAGGGCCTTTGTAGCTGTTCCTAAAAGATCATACAAATGTGTATCCTTTACCAGGATCACTACTCTGTGATCATAAATGCTTTCTGATCTCCATTTCCTCCCAGTATCAGGGACCACTTAGCTTCTGTCTAGAATAACAGATGAAAACCAAAGCTATAAACTGCCATAGGTCAAGACTCCCTAATACCAAGATATACACACACATACCCCTACCTGAATCTGGGTAGTGATTTTTTTTTTTCCACCCAGCATCTGATTCCTTTCAATATTCACCAAAGAAACTGTGCAAAACCTTTGGAACACTCTGTAAGAAGCTTTAACCTAAATGACATTCATAATGCTCTTTTCCCAAAAGTGTTCTATTTGAGAGAACAGAACGGATGTTTTCCCCTTCCCGATCAAAACGTAACCTATTTTTGAGGGTGTTCTTTACTTCTTCAATGGAAAAGAGTCTTAACGTTGTGGGATAAATATAAGAACAGATTAAAACTATTCTCCACTTTCCTTCAGAGGTCAGGAGTAGTAAATTTATATCCTAAGATAATATATGGGCTTCCTTGGTGGTTCAGACAGTAAAGAATCTGCCTGCAATGCAGGAGACCGAGTTCAATCCCTGGGTCAGGAAGATCCCCTGGAGACGGAAATGGCAACCCACTCCAGTATTCTTGCCTGGAGAATTCCATGGATAGAGGAGTCTGGTGGGCTACAGTCTGTGGGTCACAGAGAGTCAGATATGATTGAGCAACTAACACAAACACACAGGATAATATATGGGCTACTAGAGAAAGGTGTTAATTTCAGTTTGGCAGAAAATTAAGCATCCCTTTAGTTATTGTAAAAACGCAGTCACAAAAATGAATAAGTGTAATTTGAACCTAACATTTAGGTTTTAGGGAAGACCTTTAACAGGCAAAATTTGGGGGCAGATCTTCAGGGCATGTGACGTTCCTAAGATTGGTTGGTGGAGAGGTAATAGGTGATGATCCAGGAATCTCAGTCATCAGTCTTCTGGTTCCAAGGAGTGTGAGGTATACGTGCTTGTGCTCAGCCTGAAGTCACCATCCTCCACCTAGGTGGGGGCTTTAGTTGCTATAGAAGAACTCAGAGATATGTATTAGATTGTTCTGTGTATCCTTTCAGAAGGAACCGGGACCCTGCCCCACAGGCTGCACTATTGTTTCTGAACGGCTCCTCCATTAGGAGCTGTTTGAATCTGCCCTTTGGACCCAGTATAAGGTGCACCCCATAGCCTTTCCCATGAGCTCTGTCCTCCCCATACGGTGCAGATTTTCCAGACAAATGGGGGTCACTCTACAGCCCCCATCCTGGTCTGCACGCAAGTAGGTAATTAGGACCTTGAGGGCTTCCCAGATGGTGCTAGTGGTGAAGAACCTGCCTGCCAATGCCGGAGACATAAGAGACACAGGTTCAGTCTCTGGGTCAGAAAGATCCCCTGGAGGAGGGAATGGCCACCTACTCCAGTATTCTTGCCTGGAGAATCCCATGGACAGAGGAGCATGGCTACAGTCTATAGGGTCACAAAGGGTCGGACATGACTGAAGTGAGTTAGCACACACGAGGGAGTCTCAAGGCAAAGGTGAGATGGAGGATGTGACAGCAGCCTCCCCAGACACATTACAACTCAGGAAAATTCACACAATGTCAGTTCAGTGCAAGTAGTTGGATCGAAAAAAGAAAGAAAACATTTCTGTTTAAAGACACAAAGACACCCTGAGGATTCATGCAGAATGGCAGGCTTTCCGTTTTGTAGCAGCTAGGGGTGGGGAGCAGGAGAATGTGAAGATGTCAACCTCCCTGTTTGCTTATAGATGATACAGGGAAGAGCCTTTTGGATCATCTGTGATTCAGAGGACAGGATCACTCTGCCCTCTGAAGGATAAACCAGAACTCCTCAGAAGTCCCTTTACCCAGGACTTCCCTGCTGGTCCAGTGGTTAAGATTCTTCAGGGTTCCATCCCTGATCAGAGAACTAGATCCCACATGCCACAACTAAGAACCCCACTTGCCAAAACTAAGATCTGGCACAACCAAATAAAAATTTTTTAATAAGTACCCCAACCCTCCTGTTACCATTCCTAACTGTTACAAATTGAACTGTGTTCCCCAGATTCATGTGTTGACATTCTAACCACCACCACCACCCCCACCCAGTAAAGTAGAATGTGTATTTGGAAATAGGGTCACTGTGAAACAGGAGGGAAGAGGGCAGGGCACAACTTTTGAAAGAATGATGTAGCCTGAGGACACGACATAAACTGATTAGAATCAAATCAGTGCAAGATGGTAGATGAGGGCTTCCCTGGTGGCTCAGGTTATGGAAAGAGTCCACCTGCAATACAGGAGATCTGTGTTCAATCCCTGAGTCAGGAAGATCCCCTGGAGAAAGAAATGGCAACCCACTCCAGTATTCCTGTCTGGAGAATTTCATGGACAGAGCAACCTGGTGGCCTACAGTCCATGGAGTCTCAAAGAGTTGGACATGACTGAGCAAGTTTCACTTACAAGATGGTAGATGAGTCGACTTCCACTTGTGCCTCAGCATAAGTTCACTGTAATACAAAAGTGAGCTAAGTGACACACGTACAGGTACCCAGAGGGTTCCAAGCTGACCATCAGGATCTAAAAGGGAGCTGTGGCCAAATTTCTGGAAATCCCTGCCCTTTCCAAATAGTTGGAATAATCCTCCCACTTACTAACCTATGCTACCCAGGAAGTTCAGTGGTAAGGAATCCGCTTGCCAAAGAAGGAGATTCAGGAGACATGGACTCGATCCCTGGGTTGGCAAGATCCCCTGGAGGAGGGCATGGCAACCCATTCCAGTATTCTTGCCTGGAGAATCCCATGGACATAGGAGTCTAATGGGCTACAGTCCATGGGGTTGCAAAAGAGTCAGACACGACTGAGCATGCACACAGGCTTTCATTAACCTATGAAATTACTCAGCCCATAAAAACTAAGCATACTATATTTCAGGGCCTCTCACCTTCTGAGGTGGCCCACACTCTGTCTATGGAGTGTGTTTCTATCTAAATAAATCCACTTTTTATCCATCACTTTGTCTCTCTCTGAATTCTTTCTGCAATGAAACATCAAGAACCTGAGCTTCATTAAGTCCTGAAACCAGGTACATCATCTCAGTTAAAAGACAGTGAGTTCAAGTCCCAATGTGGGTTTCACGGCTTCAGTTGGAGATGCAACAAGTTAAGACGAAGAACAGACTTGTGGGGAGGGAGGAGGTGAGACAAAATGATAGAGTAGCCTTGAATCATATACATTAACATACGTAAGATTAGATTACCACTGGAAATTTGCTGTATGAGGCAGGGAGCTCAAAACTGGTGCTTTGTGACAATCCAGAGGGCTGGGATGGGGTGGGAGGTAAGAGGGAGTTTCAAGAGGGAGGGGACATACATATACCTATGGCTGATTCCTGTTGATATATGGCAGAAACCAACACAATACCGTAAAGCAATTATCCGCCAATTAAAAAATAAATTTAAATTTTAAAAAATGTTTAAAATAAGACAAGGACATTCTGGAGCAGGGTAGGCCCAGATGAGGATATCCAGGATCCTGGGCTGGCCCCACTGCACTTACACAGGCTCAGAATAAAAACTGAGTTGACGCTAGAAAGATCAGGAAGAGACATGCCGTCCATGGAAACAAATAAATGTGATCACCACAACACCCATGTATTCCTCTTCTCTGAGCGGAGAGGAGACACCCACTGGGAAGATTTTCTTCCTTATTTCCTTTCTCAGAGTTTCCATGCTTCTCTCTATACAGGACTGTTTTGTGCTGAGACCTGTCAATGCACACTTAATTTCTTGTTATTCGAGTATAGTTGATTTACATGTTGTGTTAGTTTCAGGTGTACAGTGAAGTGAATTAGCTATACATATACATATATAAATACATATACATATATTCACACATATATGTATATATACATATATGAAAGATTCGTTTCCCATATAGGTAATTACAGAGTATTGAGTAGAGTTCACTGTGCTTTGCAGTAGGTCCTTATTAGTTATCTATTTTATATATAATAATGTGTTTATGCCAGTCCCAATCTCCCAATTTACCCCCCCTCACTTATCCTCTGGTAACCATAAGTTTGCTATATCTGTGACTCTATATCTGCTTAATACACACTTTATTTTAATTATTATTCATCTCCCCTAGGTCAGCGGTCAAATCTTCTTCATCCTTCTACCTCTTGTACTTAGTATAGAATCTGGCGTATTAATTCATCCCTTTATACATTCAGCAGCTTTACTGCACACCTATAATTCTTGGCCCCAACATAAAAGCTGGGAACATAACAGGGGATGAAATTGGACCCACCCCAGGAGGTCACAGTTTTTCAGAGGGGAAACAAATTTCAGTCAACTCTGCGTGTAAAGGTGTGAAAACGAGCACTGGGCCAAGGCAGAGCTCTGCAGTCCTGTCATCGTGTAAAAGAGCGTGATGGGATCAGAGCAACAAAGAAAACCCACATGGTTGCCTAAGAATGTAAAATAGCATGGCGTGACCTGCTTTTGCAGAATCAAAGCAGGTTCCCTAAGAGAGTGGAATTCGAGATGGGATACCTGGAGGGTGAATAGGGGCTAACCAGCTAACAGCAGGGGAGGAATGTTCGGGACACAGGGAACCCGTGAACTAAAGGAAATGGCAGAGGAGGGCTTGCGGCTGGGCTGTGAAAGTGCAGGGGTGCCCAGGCTCGGTAGGGGCTAGAAGATGCCTGGCTTTGATGGAAAAGTTTTTTAAATATTTGCTTTTATTCTAAGAACAATGGGAAGGCAGCGTTGGTAGGGGAAAAAGAATAGGATGAGATTTCCATGTAAAAAATGATCCCACTGGCTACAGCACAGAGAACAAATTTGAGGGGCCAAGAGGGATGTGGGGGACTAATTAGAAGGTTCCAGACCATGAAGGGGTGTTAGCTAGAAGTCTGGAGGGAGTGAGAGGGAATGAAATGGGGAGCAGGGGCAAAAGCATTAAAATGGGAGGATGCAGAAAGGTCCATACGTACAAAGATACCCGTTTAACTGAGTATATGGGAGGTTACTATCCTAGGCGTCTCTTAGTTCTCATGAGAACTATATGGATGAAAAGAAATGGGTGAACAAATGAAAAAATTAGGTGAATTTAAGCAGATTTCCTTATTGCTGGACATCAAATTTTTATATCCTGGTGGTCCTCATGAGTCACTTAAATAAGATACTATTTTAAATTTCTACCAAGTTACTGGCTATGAAAGTATTTTTCTCAGAAGCCCCCCTTTTTTTGGCCACAAGGCGGGGCTTGCAGAATCTTAGTTCCCCAACTAGGGATGCAACCGAGGCCCCTGGCAGTGAAAGTGTGGAGTCCTAAACCCTGGACCACCAGGGAATTCTCAGAAGCACATCTCTTAAGAAGGGTTTATACAAAACAGAATCGGGAACTCTACCCAACTCTCTCATGTTGCAGGAGGGGAAGCGGGAGGGTCTGAAGATGACAAGGTTTCCAAGTGCTCATTCTGGGAGAACAGTCAGAAGGAGCGGCTTCAGCATCATCGCTTTTAAAGGCAGGCTGTTGCTGTTGTTTCGTCGCTAAGTCATGTCCAACTCTACAACCCCCACAGACTACTGCCCACCAGGCTCCTCTATCCATGGGATTGCCCAGGCAAGAATACTGGAGTGGGTTGCCATTTCTTCCTCCAGGAGATCTTCCCAACTCAGGAATCAAACCTGAGTCTCCTGCTTTGACAGGCGGATTTGTTACCACGGAGTCACCTGGGAAGCCTTTTAAAGGGGTATTTTGGGTTCATTCTAGCCCTGGTACTAAATCCCCTAAGGATCCAGAACTGAGCCTTTGGAGAGTCACCCCTCTGCTCAGGACTACTTCTGCATTTGGTCAACAGCACCATCCACCTGCCAATAAGACCAGCCCTTTCCTCCACCCTAAACAGAAGGCATCGCGCCTGAAAAGTCATTCCGGAGCCCATTGTGGTTCAGCTCTGAGATGCGGGCTGCGCCTTTTCTGCTCTTCCCTTTTGTGTCTATGCACCTTTGTGCTTCAAAGTCTACAGACAATCTCTCCAACCCCCTCCAGCTGCTCTGGCATGTCTCCGAGCGGTAATAAAGGCACTGCCTGTCCCAAGAGCTGCCTTTTCTGTGCTGAAGTAAAAAAGAACCAAGAAATAAGACTTTTGAGAAAGTACAAGAAGAAAAAGAGGCTTGCTAATCCCAGGAACAGTCATTGGAATTTTGCACACAAAAGATCTACATGGAGTTCTCAGAAGGCCACCATGAGAGAGAGAAGGACAGGAGAAAACACTCCCAGTAAACAGAATGCAACATCAACGGCATATGTTTGGGTTTTTCTTTTTTCTGGGGTGGATTTTTTGGGTGAAAGAGCTGTAATTAATTATGGGCAACATCCATGTTCCAGAAGTCAATGGCAGTGGCCTCAGCAGTGGGCAGCCTGCTGGAAATTGACAAAAGCTGATCACATGCAGCCTCATTTATATATTTTAAAAAATATTTATTTATTTGGGACTTCTAGTGGCTCAGCAGTAAAGAATCCATCTGCCAATGCAAGAGACAAGGATTCCATCCCAGGGTTGGGAGGATCCCACATGCTACAGAGCAACTAAACCCATGTACCACAACTACTGAGCCCAGGAGCTGCATCTTCCAGAACCTGTGCTCTGCAACAAGAGAAGCCACCACAATGAGAAGCCCTTGAACTGCAACAAAGAGTAACCCCTGCTCTCCACAACTAGAGAAAATCTCAAGCAGCAGTGAATAATAAGCATGGCCAAAAATAAATAAATAAAAACTTAAAAATATATATACACTTGAAGGGAATTTTTAAAAATTTTTATTTACTTAGTTGTGCCTGGTCTTAGCTGTGGCATGTGGGATCTAGTTCCTCGGCCAAGGATTGAACCCAGGCCCCCTGCATTGTGAGCCCAGAGCCTTAGCCATGGGACTGGGGAAGTCCCTCCTCCGTCCTTTTCTATATCAAGGTCAGAAAGTTTTTTTTTTTCAGGAAATGCTCATATGGGAAATATTTTTCACTTTGGGAGCCCTGTGGTCTCTGTTGTCCTTGTCACACAAAAAGCAACCACAAAGGATACAAACGGACGACTTGCTGTGTTCCAATAAAATGTTATTTGTGGACACTGAACTTAGAAATTGAATTTTTTATTTAAAAAATTGATTGAAGTTTAGTTTATTTACAATATTGTGTTAGTTTCAAGTGTATAGCACAGTGACTCAGTTTTATATATTTTTATATATATAATATAGGTAAATATTGGAGAGGGCTTCCCTGGTAGCTCTTCTGATAAAGAATACACCTGCAATGCAGGAAACCTGATTCAATTCCTGGGTTAGAAGATCCCATGGAGAAGGGATAGGCTACCCACTCCAGTATTCTTGGGCTTCCCTGGTGGCTCAGATGGTAAAGACCACCTGCAATGCAGGAGACCTGGGTTCAGTCCCTGGGTGGGGAAGATCCCCTGGAGGAGGGCATGGCAACCCACTCCAGTATTCTTGCCTTGAGAATCCCCATGGACAGAGGAGCCTGGCAGGCTACAGTCCACGGGGTGGCAAAAGAGTGCGAGACAATCATGCAGACAAACAATAGACAACATACATAAACATACAGGTATATCTTGTTCAGATTCTCTTCCCTTGTAGGTTATTACAAAATGTTGAGTAGAGTTCCCTATGCTATACAGTGTCCTTGTTGTTAATCTATTTATATGTAAGTGTGTTAGTCGCTCAGTCGTGCCAGACTCTGCGATGCCATGGACAGCAGCCCACCAGGCTCCTCTGTCCATGAGATTTTCCAGGCAAGGATACTGGAATGGGTTGCCATTTCCTTCTCCAGGGCATCTTCCCAGCCCAGGGGTCGAATTCGGGTCTCCTGCACTGCAGGCAGATTCTTTACTGACTGAGCTACGAGGGAAGCCCATTTTATATGTAGTGGTATGTATATGTCAACCCCAATCTCCTAATCAAATGTTTTCCATGCCATGGAATATTCTTTTGATTGTTGCCCTTCTGATCTGTCACACTGTGGCTCTTTCTTTATATCTTTAGTTGTAGAAAATGTTTGCTGTTAGTCTTCATGTCACTTTCATCAATAATTGTTCTGTAAATTGTTGTAATTTTGTGGAAGGAAAATTATATACCAGTGGAAGGAGGTGAGCTGAGGGTCTTCTGACCCTGCCATTGTGGCCATACCCCAGCTACTAAGTTTTATTGATCCCTGAGTGTATCACGCTATACATCACAGTCTCCCTGGGGTAGGGGACCAGGTCTGGCTTATTTACCGAGGGTTGGCACTGGCAACATCCAGCTCATGGAAGACAATTAATCTCTATCAAGTAGACACATGAAGAACAGTCCATATAAATAGGATACTGAGCGTTTGCAAGATTGAATTTCAGGACTTCAGTGGTGGCACAGTGGATAAGAATCCACCTGCCAATGCAAAGGACACAGGTTCGATCCCTGGTCCAGGAAGATCCCACATGCCATGAGACAACTAAGTCCGTGTGTCACGACTACTGAGCCTGCGTGCCATCAACTGCTGAAGCCCAAATGCTTAGAGCCCGTACTCCACAACAAGAGAGGCCACGCGAATGAGAAGCCCACGCACCGCAATGAAGACTGGCCCCTGCTTACCGCAACTAGAGAAAGCCTGAGCAAACAATGAGGACCCAGCGCAGCCAAAAATAAAATAAAATAATAAAAGTTTTCAAAAGATTGAATTTCAAACACGTGCATCTGAAACTGTGAAATAAAATGTCCCATCTTTTCTCTAAACACAGTTTTCCTAACTACATTTAGCCCTGATGCTGTCAATTTTCCCCTGAGTACCAACAGCTATCTTTGATGTCTTTTACTTCTTTTTTTTTTTTTCTTTAACTTTTATTTCTAACTTAAAAAAAAATTCCTGTCTAGTGAGTGAATGCACATTTACCAAACAGGAATAAACAGATGTCTCTCATTAGTACAAGATGGCTTTCATCTTTCGCACAACTTTAATTTTATTTTCCCGTTTAATGTTCATCAAGAGATCGTATGGAATAAAGCCTTCAGACAAATAATGCAATTTCACAAGTTTCCACTTTGGCAAAACTTGCAGAGTTTAGACAGAGGACACTGCAGCTGCTGCTGCCAATCCGTTCGGGGACCAAATGAGACACGATGCACACGGAAACACATCGCCGGTAACAGTAACGAAAACAAGACAGCATCTGTGTCATTTGAGATTTTATCCCCAATGTTGGAAAGTGCTGGGCATTTCCTAGGTAATTATTAAATATTTAGCAGATGATAGGATCAAGAAAAAGAAGAAAGAAAAAGGCATGTACATTGTATTTTGCTTTCCCTCTCTTCTTAGTCCATGCATATCCTAAATAATTTTGCTGTTACTGTGATTCTTACATGTTTTAATTTTTTTTTTTTTTTTTTTTTTTGTCAGAACCACCTTCAGGAAGATTGTAACCCTCAGAAGTCTACCCTGACTTCAGTGTCTTGCAGCTGAATATTGGGCAGGATTTACAGAAAAATAACTGGGAAATGGATAGCACAAGGGCAGAAAAGTAAGGATGACAGGGAATGGCTGAGAAAAATCTAAGGTTTGGGGATAACTGGGGCATAAACAGGAGTAACTAGGATCAATGCATTCCTTAACAACGTGTTAAACTACAGGTAATAGAAAATCCAGTGTTATTTCTTTATTCCATAAGGATATTTATTATTTAGTAAGAAGCACTGCAGGGCAGGCAGAATTGGGTCAACAACCCAACGATGTCATCAGGGCCCCAGACTCTGACCCCCGCCTCAGCACGCTGGCTCACATACAGAATTTTGAACCACGTAGTATGGAGACCACTGTCATATATCCCGGCATTGCATCCTCATAGCACAGCCCCAGGGGGAGGGAAAGGGGCAGAGAGGGGACTTCTTCTAACATTGCTTTCCTTTCATCAGAGAAGAAAAATTTTCTTGGAAAAGGCCAGCAGACTTCGTAATATATTACAGTGTGTCCCACGATTCATCCCAGCACCACTGATGGGCACAGAGGGAGAGAACGCCCCTGAGTGGCTCAAACCAATCAGGGACTTCCTGGGTGGTCCAATGGTTGAGACTTCACCTTCCAGTGCAAGGGGTGCCGGTGTGATCCCTGGGCTGGAGAACCAAGATCCCACACACTGTGCATCATGGCCAAGAAAATAAAAGTAAATTAATTAATTGATTTTAAGGGAAAAAAAATCAGGACCCATGCTTGGGACTAGGTGCCCAGCAAAATACTACTCATCTGAACAAAACTGGGCAAAAACCCAACCACATCAGGGACTGTCAGTTTCCCTAACAGGTCTAAGTTATTCTAAAGACTTTTAGAATACTAATTGTGGGAGAGACGGTGACGAGCTAATAATAGTCTCCAGTGTTACTCAGAGGGAGCTCACATAACACGAAATTCACAGCAAAGAAGTGGTCCCCTCCCCAGTTCTTTGGGGGGATTATTTTTTTAAAGTCTTTATTGAAGTTGTTTTAATATTACTTCTGTTTAATGCTTTGGATGATTGGCTGCCAGGCATGTGGGATCTTAGCTTACTGTTCAGTTCAGTTCAGTCGTGTCCGACTCTTTGCGACCCCATGAATCACAGCATGCCAGGCCTCCCTGTCCATCACCAACTCCCAGAGTCCACCCAAATCCACGTCCATCGAGTCAGTGATGCCATCCAACCATCTCATCCTGTCGTCCCCTTCTCCCCCTGCCCTCAATCTTTCCCAGCATCAGGGTCTTTTCCAATGAGTCAGCTTCCTGAGCAGGGATCAAACTCGCACCCTCCTGCATTGGAAAGGGAAGTCTTAACCACTGGACCGCCAGGGAAGTCTCTATGGGGGATATTCTAGTATTGTCTCCCCACTCTGCTTGCTCCTAGTTTCTTAAGTTTCTTTCAAACCTGTACTGGGAATTCCCTGGCAATCCACTGGTTAGGACTCTGGGCTTTCACTGTCAGAGCTCAAGTTTGACCCCTGGTCAGGAAACTAAGATCCCACAAGCCACATGGTGCGGCCAAAGGAAATAAAAACAAAAAAACAATAAAACCACATACTCATTTCCCTTTTTAGCAAATAGGAAGCTGGCATTAGGATCACCTCTGATATGTTTTCTTTTCATTGTATCTATTTTCATAATTAGGAGCTTCCCTGGTAGCTCAGCTGGTAAAGAATCCACCCATGCTGCAGGAGACCTGGGTTCGATCCCTGGGTTGGGAAGATTGCTAAACTAGTATCAGTTTCCCATTCGTAGTGTTCACATATGGTTTCCTCTGTAAATGTTTTTATTCGAGCAATATATTTTAAAAGGAAAATATTATTTAATGAACAGTGTAAATGACACAGCAGGTATGATCATCATAAGGATGTCACATAAAAGACTGGAAATCAGGAACCTGGATGAGGGGAGTAGGAGAAAAGGTTTGGGGACCTCCAACAGCCTTTAGAGTAACTTAGACCAATTAGGCCACTCCAGTGCTCTTGCCTGGAGAATCCCATAAATGGAGGAGCCTGGAAGACTGCAGTCCATGGGGTCCCGAAGAGTCGGACACAACTGAGCAACCTCACTTTCACTTTTCACTTTCATGCATTGGAGAAGGAAATGGCAACCCACTCCAGTGTTCTTGCCTGGGACGGGGGAGCCTGGTGGGCTGCCATATATGGCGCCGCACTGAGTCGGACACAACTGAAGCGACTTAGCAGCAGCAGCAGCAGCAAACCTATTAGGGGAACAGAAGCTGCATTCACATTAATTTAGGGACAAAATCAACCAACACCTAAGGTTGTATCAGGTCTTGTTTGCCCCTGATGCCATCCTGACTCTCCAAATAGACCCCAAACAGTCCCAGGGTTGTTGTGGATTCCTGTCTGGACAGAGAGCAGGCTGTTTTATTACTCACTGAATGCCTTGTGACCACTTCTGGAGAGCTGCCACGATGCTGTTTGTTTCTGTGAAGAAGCTGAAGTTTGCAAGGTCATGATTCAAGAGACATTGATTTTTGTCCTGAAATCTTGACCGCTAATGACCGTGAAAGCCACAAGCTGATACATTTATTTCAGTGGTGTGTGATTTATATTTCAGTGTTGTTTCTAACTAAAGCAGTAACTTGAGTTACAGGAAAGTGCTCAGTGGACAAAGTCCCTGTGAGATGATTGGGGCAAATGGTGGATTTTTTTTTAAACTCGTGAGGATGACAGATGAATGATTTTACTTTAATTAAATTTTTATTGGAGTATAGTTGCTTTACAATGTTGTGTTAGTTTCTGCTGTACAGCAAAGTGACTCAGTTACACATATGCACGTATCCCTTCTTTTTTGTATTTCCCTCCCATTTAGGTTACCAGGGAGCACTGAGTAGGATTCTCTGAGCTATACAGTATGTTCTCATTAGATATCTATCTGATACATAGTATCAATACTGCATATATGTCCATCTCAATCTCTAAATTCATTCCTCCCCCAACTTCCCCCAGCTTGGTGTCCATACGTTTATTCACTATGTTTGTGTCTCTATTTCTGTTTTGAGAATCAGATCATCTATCCCATTGTTAGGGGCTTCCCTGGTGTCTCGGATGGTAAAGAACTCGCCTGCATGTAGGAGACCTGGGTTCAATCCCTGGTCAGGAAGATCCCCTGGAGAAGGAAATGACAACCCACTCCTATATTCTTGTCTGGAGAATTCCACTGACAGAGGAACCTGGCAAGCTACAGTCCATGGGTTGCAAAGAGTCAGAACTGAGTGAGTATCACTTTCACTTTTCTTACCATTTTTCTAGATTCCACATGTATGTTTTAATATGTGATATTTGATTTAATATGTGATTTTTCTCTTTCTGACAGATGAATGATCGACATCTGGGAAGGTCAGAGCTCAGGCATGAAGGGAAATTTGGGGAGAGGTCCAAACCCTGTACAGACAGAATGTCAGGGCCAAAGAGAGACCTGCCAGTAACACTTGGTATTATCTTTCCTCCCATCTCCACAGGGAACCCTCCCAGACTTCAATCTCTGGAAGTCTCCTGAGTAACACAGTGTGTAACAGAGTGTGAAGTGAACTGGCAAAGTGCATCACAAAATACGCATGTTAAGCAAGAGTGTCATTTTCTGCAGCCAGAAAGGACTCCAGTACACGGCTTCACCTCTCCGTCTAGACAACTTGTGATTCTGTTCATCTCAGATCTGCAGTTTTGAGCCAAAGGCTAAGGATAGATTCTTCTGGAAGAGTTTTTGACAGATCCCAGAAAAGCAGCATGTGACAAGTGCAACTAGTGAAGGCAGGTTCCAATTGCCTTTTTTTGGTGAATATTTATGTTCCCTTTTTCAAAGCAAGCGAGTCTTTAGAGGAGAAATACATCAGAACCTCTTCAATCCTGACTCCGTGAGGATTGAAAAAGGTTAAAGGATTAGAGACGTGAAAGAGAAATACAATGTTTTTACTGTCAAATTCACATGGAAGATAATATAAATAATATGGACAAACATAAAAAGCTCAATCATTTTACATAATAGTGACTAATAACAATAAATGAGAATGAAGCGTCATTATCTCATCAGGCCTGAGAATTTTGTTGTTTTTCCTTTAAGAGTTTGCAATAAAAAGCTACCAGTGACTCATATTTGTCCTGCTAACTTGGATACTCTTTCTTTGTTCATCAGATATTTTCTTAAAGACATGGCAACTCGCCTCATCTCGGTTACCATGACTTTCAGATTAACTGCATCTAAACCAGTGGGGTTTGTGGAATTCTACATTGACGGGTTAGCTACACTGATGAAGAATCACAGGAAGATTTTCAATGTTGTGTTTTTTTGAAGTATAGTTGGTGTACAATATTATATGCTACAAGCGTACAATATAGTGATTCACCATTTTCGTAATTTATTTATTTGGCTGCATCATGTCTGATTTGCAGCATGAGGGCTCAGTTGCCCCGCAGCATGTGGGATCTTAGTCCCCAACCATGGATCAAACCTGCATTGCAAGACAGCTCCTTAACCACTGGACCAAGAGGGACGTTCCCACAAATTTTTTGGTTTTAGAGTGTTTTTTCTTTTTGTGATTTTCAATTCTTAAAGTTTGTATTTCACTTATAGTTTGTATAAAATATTGGCTCTATTTCCTGAGTTGTACTATATATCCTTATAGCTTATTTTATACATAATAATTTGTGCCTCTTCATCCCCTCCCTCTGTCTTGCCCCTCCCCACTTCCCTCTCCCTACTAGTAATCCCTAGTTTGTTCTCTATATCTGAGTTTGCTTCTTTTTTGTTATAATAACTAGTTCGTTGTATTTTTAGATTCCACATATAAGTGACATCATACAGTATTTCCCTTTCTGTGGCTGACTTATTTCACTTACCATCATGCCCTCCAAATCCATCCACATGGTTGCAAATGGCAAAATTTCATTCTTTTGTATGACTGAGTAGTATTCCACTGTGTATACATGTGTTATATATACAGCACGTCTTTCTTCATCCATCTGTTGATGGGCACTTAGGTTGCTTCCATCTCTCGGGCTGCCATAACCGAGCTCCAGCTATGCCCTAAGGTAACCAGAAGTGTGAGTGGAAGCTCTGACCCCACTCTATGGATGGGCGTGGTCTATATGAGGACACACACTGGACACAACAGAGTCACGCTCCCTCATCACCAGTCACCTTCTTCCCAGGCCCAACAGTGCCCCACCCCAGGAGAACTATGAGGGTACCAAGTCCCCCCACCAAGCATCAGGCCGTTTCATTCACCTGTCTGGGGTCAGAAGCTGAAGCTTCCAGGATATAGACACTCTCAGTCAGCCTCCCACTGGGAAATCCCCAAGAAACCCCTGGTGCCCTCCTTCCTTTGGTGCCAGCAGAAAAAAACTCAAACCTTGCAGACTCCCAGCCCACACGGGACCGTTCCCCCCTCCCACCCCATAGCTTCTAGTTGGTTTGTGTCCATGTGTGTGCGTGTTCAGTTGTGTCCAACCCTTTGCCACCCCACAGACTGTAGCCCACCAGGCTCCTCCGTCCATGGGATTTTCCAGGCAAGAATACTGGAGTGTGTTGCCATTTCCTCCAGGGGATCTTCCCAAGCCACGGATCAAAACTGTGTCTCCTGCATTAGCAGGCGGATTCTTTACCACTGAGCCACCTCGGAAGCCTGGAGACCAAAAGTCCACATCTTTATATGAGATCGCTGGAATTTTAAGATGCAACAATGTATAAATTATTTCTGCACATTTTGACCACAGCAAGTCAACATGTTGGATTTGGGCCAAGCCTCCACCCTGATTCTGCACATCTTTTTCCTTCTGACTGATGGATGAAATAGACAGGGAAACAGTGGCTGACTTTATTTTTCTGGGCTCCAAAATCACTGCAGATGGTGATTGCAGCCATGAAATTAAAAGACGCTTACTCTTTGGAAGGAAAGTTATGACCAACCTAGACAGCATATTAAAAATCAGAGACATTACTTTGTCGACAAAGGTCTGTCTAGTCAAGGCTATGGTTTTTCCAGTGGTCATGTAAGGATATGAGAGTTGGACTACAAAGAGAGCTGAGTGCCGAAGAATTGATGCTTTTGAACTGTGGTGTTGGAGAAGACTCTTGAGAGTCCCTTGGAGTGTGAGGAGATCCGACCAGTCCATTCTAAAGGAGATCAGTCCTGGGTGTTCATTGGAAGGACTGATGCTGAAGCTGAAACTCCAATATTTTGGCCACCTGATACAAAGAGCTGACTCATCAGAAAAGACCCTGATGCTGGGAAGGATTGAGGGCAGGAAGAGAGGGGGATGACAGAGGATGAGATGGTTGGATGGCATTACCGACTCAATGGACATGGGTTTGGGTGGACTCTGGGAGTTGGTAATGGACAGGGAGGCCTGGAGTGCTGCAATTCATGGGGTTGCAAAGAGTCGGACACGACTGAGCGACTAAACTGAACTGAACTGATGGATGGAGGCCCTTCTTGAGGACCATCCCTACATCCCACCTCATCCCCTGCTCTACTGCTTCTAACTCCCTTCTCCTGCCTCATCAGACTTGAAGATGCTCCAAGAAGGAAAAGGAGGCAGTGAATCAGTATTCAAAGAAGATAATGATCAGTAACAGCTTAACCGGTATCCTCTCCCTGGAGGAACCAGGATTCAAAGGCTTTTTCTGGGGCAGTGACGCTCTGACTGCCCACCAATGACCCCATCACCCTCCTTGCTAGCAACTCATGTCTCATAATAGATGCTGATACTGAGTCACTTTTTCAGACTCTTTGGAGATGACATGCAATCCAATGTCGGCCAAAGGAGACTTGAGAGGACGCTGATGGAGTCTTCTGTAATGTTCCCTTCTCAATAAAAAGAGACACACACAGGGTGCTTCACCTCTGTTGAAGCCAGGCCTCTCCTTTCCTCTCCCCTCCCCAGAGCTTATCTCCTTCCTGCCTTTAAATGTTAATGGATAAGGATGTGATGCTAGGAGCTCTAACAGCCACCTTGTGGCCATGAGGAGAAAAGTCAAAGAATCAACTGAAATGCTGAGGAGGCTTCTTGGTGTATGAGATAATAACGCCTCTGGTTTAAAGCTGTCCAGCTGAAGCTTCTATTATTTGGCACTAACACAGGGTGGATCTAGAATGCCAGAGAAACTGAGATCCTATTTGTGAAATTCCAAGACCCACAATAAGCATCAATACATGAAGACTAATTTCTGGGATTGGGTGTATTCTTTCTCAAAGCTCCAACCAAAGGTACAGCATGGCTTATGTCTGTTTATAAAATTAACATAAGCACTATTGCCCTGTATTTTTTTCAAATGTTGTGAGTCTAAGTAAGTGCTGAGGTGTGTTCATACAACCCACTCATGAAACTGGATAAACACCTCTGATGCTTTTACTCACAGTTCAGAGCTCTGACCTAGATTTACGGGACAAAACCACTGTGTGTGGAGTTTAATTATAGGGGCCCAGCAACCTGGCTGACTTCTTTCCATCCCATGTGAGAGGTACAATCTTCCCCCACCACCATCTGCCAAAAAATCACAAGGAAAATATCCAAGCAAAACTTCCCTTTGTCAGTCTGGCAAGTGACCCCGCAAAAAGCTCCAAGCCCCCTTAGCCAACTGCAAATACAAATAATTGCTTTCCAGTTCGGAAACATTTATCCTTGCTCAGAACCCAGGCTGACAGCAAGCCCCAGACATTCTCTGAATCAGAACCCCCTCTCCCCAGCTGAGTCTTCTCGGGCATCCCCTGTGGACTAATGCAACCATCGGAAAGCTATCCATCTTAGTTTCATTGCCTGATAAAAGTAGAGATGTCATTAAACAGTCTCTCCATAACAGACCGACCAGGTATAATTTAAGAAGATTACATGGGTCCAATTTTGGACATCTATATAATTAACATCAAGAAGCAGTATCAAAATAGAAAAAGAGGCCCAGCCAATCCCATGCCATTTCTCAACTGAACATCTTATCATCACCCCATGATGTTCCACATGTGTGTTTCCTCCAGCAATGGGGCATTAACAATAACACTCTCACCTCTCCCTTTGAATGGCAGTTGGCAGGCTCACTGTCACCAGGCAACCTACAGGAGGGAGCCTTGTTGCTTCTCTCGGAGATAATCTACAACAAAATAAGTACTGAGACTTCCCTGGTGGTCCAGTGGTTAAGACTCCACACTTCCACTGAAGGGGGCACAGTTTCCATATTTGGTTGGAGAACTAAAATTCTGCCTGCCTGGGCAGTGTGGCCATTTTTTTTAATATATTAAAAAAAGAAAAACAATAAAATACACAGCATGTCCACAGTAGTCAAACGAAATTTCAATTAATTCAGAACTTGCTCCCAAATTTCCCAAGACGGCTTATGATCATGAGCTCTCAGGGCACTGATTCCTCCACCTCCTGATGTCACGCTAAATGGGCTGCATTGAACATGCTGATGGGAGGAAAATGTATTTGTGCTAGACTGCGGCTTGTCTCTGTGGTTTCAGGACCAGAGGAAATAGCATAATCCCCAGCTCCCAACCCCAAGGCCTCTTCTCCCTCCCTCCTGGTTGAGGGAGGTGAAATTGATGGGTTTTGCATCCATTTTCAGAGCAGCATGGGAAGATTCTCAACTCAAGGGAGTTTGTGGTTTCCTTCATTTGCCTCTGCTGACAACCCAGTGCTTCCTCCATCCAAAGCATTTCATGAATGGCACAGGAGAGATGAAGAATTATCTGTCACCCTTTGCCCTCAGCACAACAGCTTCGCTCTCCTGCACCCAGGGCAGCCAGGGTCACCCCCCTTGTGAGTTCTGGATCAGCCCCAGGGATCAGAGGATGGAGTCCCACTCCAGCAATCCTGCCAACTCACAGCACCCTTGCTGCTCGACTGCCCCACCTGTAAAGGCGATGACACCTATGCTACCTATACCAAAGGTCTTGCAAAGACCAAATGCAGTGAGGTGCGTGAGGCCTGATGAGGGATAAGAAGCACCTCCCACTGTGAATTAACATCCCTGACCCCCTGTGGTCATGACCATGCAATTATATGGTCCCTGGAGGAAGACAGAGCCCAGCTCAGCAAGGCTGCTGGCTCACCAGGATGGGACACCAGGGGGCAGATGGGACAGAGGAGGCAACACAGTAATTCTGTAATTGTGACATGGGCTATGCACATCTTCTCCCATCCCCTCTCAAGTTTACACGTATCTGAAACATAGAACATACAACTCATGACATCAAAACACAATTTTTTTTTCTTTTTCTTTCTTTTTTTGGCCATACTCAGCAATATGGCAGATGTAGGTTCCCCAACCAGGGATCAAACCCGCAATCCCTGCCCTGGGAGCTAAGACTCTTAACCACTGGACCACCAGGGGAGTAATTTTGTCTTCTCCTGCCCCTTTCAAATGTATGAATTAGAGAACAGAGACTTAAAACAACTGTGTTGACTTCAGCTCTCTGCTGAATTTCTCATCTTGCATAAGCAGTGACACAGAAGACAGCCATCAAGACTTGAAATTGTATTATGCTAGAAATTTGTTAACATGTTTATGAGTGTCTTCTGCACACAAATAGGCTTTCCAGGTGGCTCAGTGGGTAAGGAATCCACCTGCAATGTAGGAGACACAGGCAGACACGGGTTAAATCCCCAGGTGGGGAAGATCCCCTGGAGGAGGGCATGGCAAACCATTCCAGTATTCTTGCCTGGAAAGCTCCATGGACAGAGGAACCTGGTGGGCTACAGTCCATGGGGTCACAAAGAGTTGGACACGACTGAAGTGACTGAGCACACACACACGCATGTGAACACAAATGCTTTTTTTTTTCACTTTTTTTTTTTTTTCAAAAAAATTTTAAAATTTTTTATTGGAGTATAGTTGATTTAAAATGGTCTGTCAGTTTCTACCGTAGAGCAAAGTGAACCAATTAGACATATACATATATCCACTCTTTTTAAGATTCTTTTCCCACATAGGTTTTTACAGACTATTGAATAGAATTCTCTGTGCTATACAGTAGGCCCTTTTTAGTTATCAATAGTTGGTAAATAGTAGTGTGTGTACGGCACCCCACTCCAGTACTCTTGCCTGGAAAATCCCATGGATGGAGGAGCCTGGTAGGCTGTAGTCCATGGGGTCGCTAAGAGTCGGACACGACTGAACGACTTCCCTTTCACTTTTCACTTGCATGCATTGGAGAAGGAAATGGCAACCCACTCCAGTGTTCTTGCCTGGAGAATCCCTGGGACAGGGGAGCCTGGTGGGCTTCCGTCTATGGGGTCGCACAGAGTCGGACACGACTGAAGCAACTTAGCTGCAGCAGCAGCAGCAGTGTGTGTATGTGTCGCTTCCATTCTCCCAATTTATCCCTCCCCTCTGCTCCCTGACTCTCAGGTAACTATAAGTTTGTTCTCTGCATCTGCTTTGTAAATAAGTTCATTTGTACTGCGAATGCTGTTCTTGAGGGCAGGAATTTTGCCTCTCTTTTCCCACTCAGTGTTCATGCGTTTTCTCTCCTCAAAGCTTCAGCATCTACCCCCCATTCTGCTTCTCAGCTGGGAGCCATACCTTCTCTTTTACTGATGAAATGGACACAACCAAGGAAATAGAGAAATGCCTGGCTTGTGGTAGATGCTAAATTAATATTTGTTCTATGAAAGAGATGATTAGAAGTATGGTATCATAAAGAAAATATGGGTTTCAAAAAAACTTCCCTGATGGTGCAGTGGCTAAGACTCTGCAATCCCAAGGCAGGGGGGTTAGGTTTGATCCCTGATCATGGAACTAGATCCCACATGCCACAACTAAGAGTCTGCAGGTCACATGCATGCATGCTAAGTCGCTTCAGTCGTGTCTGACTCTGTGCAACCCTATGGACTGTAGCCCACCAGGCTCCTCTGTCCACACGACACTCCAGAGAATAGTGGAGTGGGTTGCCATGCCTTCCTCTAGGGGATCTTCCCCACCCAGGGATCGAACCAGTGTCTCCTGAACTTTCTGCATTGCAGGTAGATTCTTTACTGCTGAGCCACTGGGGAGTCCCTTGCATACCACAACAGAGATCAAAGATCCCACATGCAACAACCCAGCACAGCCAAATAAATAAATATTTCTTTGAAAAAAAAATTGTGAACACATTCCTGATCACTGTCTCCTATAACCAAAAACAAAAAAAATCAGGCAAACCAAAGGCACGGGTGAAGTGATCTTCAGTGTCTTTCCTGACAATAACAGGATGGAGTCCGGCTCTAAGGACCTGGCAAGTGAGAAATGGCACTGCCCTCACCAGAATCAGGGACGAAGACAACCCGGCCTCGGGTCTCAAACAGATAATGTGCCAGCTCCCTCCACACTGCAGTGATGGGAGGACCTCACCAGGATGCCCCCAGTGTGATACGGAGCTCATCTTCCCAATCAGCGCTGACCCCTCAGACCTGCTGAATAAAACACTCATTGTTATTATTCTGGTTATTTACTGACAGACACAGCAGTTGGAGAAAAACACTGGAATCACTATTGTGCTCATCATCAAAATGCCTCGTTATGGGAAAATGGCCCTGAATGGTGCAGAGGGGTGACCAATTTATCCAGCATTCGTTCCGTCCGTGGAAAATGAAGCTGGTCGAATTGGAATGACGTGAAAAGAAGTTTATTTTTCTCCTGCCAAGGTTGCAGTTTTCAAGAGCCACAAATGTTTCCAAATCAAATGTTGGATGAAAACATTTGCCACCCAGGACACGCTGGCTGTGGATCTGCTGCTGAAAGCAGTTTAGGGGCTCATGTGCAGTGGAGAACTACATTCATTAGTGGGGCGCCATCCCCTTCATAAGGGTTCACCTGCTGGCTCGGTAAGGAATCTGCCTGCCAAAGCAGGAGACGTCAGTTCAATCTCTGGGTCTGGAAGATCCCCTGGAGGAGGAAATGACAACTCACTCCAGTATTCTTGCCTGGAGAAGCTCCATGGACAGAGGAGCCTGGTGGGCTAGAGTCCATGGGGTCAAAAAGAGTCAGACATGACTGAGTGACTAAACAACAGCACAACTGTCCCCATCATGGCCCTGGGCTTCCCAGAGTCACTTCCTGCTCAAAGTCGCCAGGAGCCCCAGGGTGTTGTCACTCGGCCAGAGCTGTCTGGTATCCTCTGAATGCCCATCTGGGGCGCAGGCTGCCTCTGGGCTGGCAGAGGAACTCAGCTCTACTCACTGGGGGGCAGCACAAAAGCGGGTATTTTCTCCCTAGTGTACCACAAGGCTTCCCGGAACCTGCCTGGGCAGCGCACACAGGAGCAAGCTCCGCTCCCAGAAGCTGACGGATTTCATCCTTCGGAAAATACGGGTGAAATTGACAAGGGCGCTGTCCTCCAGGGGATCAAAAATTGGAGGATGAGTCAGAAAGGTATCAGTATTGAAAGCCTCTCTGCATCCTTACAGCAAGAAGTTTCCTGTGACAGACACCGGGGAGGATACAGGGCTGAGAAGAGAGCCTCTGACCCCTCCGTGAAGGAAATCTGGAACAAGAGAGAGGAAGAGAAAGCAGCCAACAGGGGGAAGCACCAAGATCCAGCAACTTCTCTTGAATTCCCTCTTCCCAAGGGAAATTCGAATGGCATCTCACCATCCCCCAACTCCTGCCATGTTGCTGTCTGCTTCTGCATCCACTTTAATCCCTGATTTATGAATAGAATTAATAGAAATCAGTCAGGCATAGTGCTGTGCTCAACAACAGATGTTTCCCAGGGTAATTACAATAGGATAATAACAGAAAAAATGCCTGGTCAATGGCAATGGATCATGAGCGCTATAAAGACCAGGGATTTCACCAATAACACTGTCAACCAAGGAGGTGAGACAATAGACACAGCTCTAGGGCTGGAACCACTCCTGAACTTCTCTCTCCTGGTTCCCTTCACAGGAGATCTATGGTGTTACTGAGGTAGTATTTATATTCCTGGTTTATGCCCTTAATACCATTGGTGCCTCATTGGTGCTCATCAATATTGGGTTCAAATTTGACCTTGACATTCCCTTTCCCCACAGCAAGAACGCTGTTCCTCTCGGTCTTCTGACAGGGTTCACTGATCATCATTTCCAGTTTAATCAAGGGCTCTTGCCATCCACCACCCACCCCCCACCCTCAGCAAACACAACCAGCCATTTGGACTGAAGGTTTGCCTGGACAGACACCACTATTTCATCCAATGATGAAGCAGTAACTGAAAAATCCTTGGGATGATAAATGTTTTTAAACCAATCCTTCCAATTTCCTATACCTTGGTCTCCACTAGGAAACAGAGGTCAAGAAGCAGGTCAAGAAGCAACAGTTAGAGCAGGACATGGAATAATTGACTTGTTCTAAATTGGGACTGGATTATGTCAAGGCTATGTATTGCCATGCTGCTTATTCAACTTCTGCACAGAGTGCATCATGCGAAAAGACGGGCTGGATGAAATTCAGTTTGTGAAACTGCTGGGAAACAGAGGAAGTAACCTTATTCACTGTCTCAGTTGTCCTGCCAGACACGCACATGCAGGGAAAACCAGTCTGGAAGATGGAGGAGGCGTTTCTCGTGGAACCCAGCCTGTGGTCCTCCCAAGTAACAGACTGTGTAGTACAGTTTGTTTTCTTGGTTTCTTCATGTTATCTTGACCTCATTTTGACATGTTTGTTAAGGACAGTCTGTTTCCCCTTCTTAAGTAGCTGATTAAGTGCTCCCCCTGCGCCCCCAGCCACTTTTTTCCCTTATGGGTCTCCCAGCCACAGTGTTCCTTCCTTGGTGCCCTGGACCAAGGACCAAATAACTCAAAGCAATCTCTATGTCCCTAAAACTCACAACATTATTCAAATTGCTGATCCACAGGGAGAGCTCAAAACTTAGCTACCCACCACCACCCCCCCTTGTTCCCCCTACAGCCCAGCTTCTGCTGCCTGTCCCCAGGTGCAGCCCCCTGCGTGGCCAGGCTGATAGCTTTCTCTCAAAGTAGAACTGGAAGTGGGGTCCGGCTGCTCACCACTCAAAAGCCAATAAAGAGGCAAGTTTGGTGGAAAGGAAAGTTTGCTTTATTTCAAGCCAGCAACTGGGGAGGGGGCAGACTTCTGTCCAGAGGCCAACTTCCCTCTCCCTCAACCCTGACAATCAGGGGGCAAGAGCTCTTATGAACAGAGGGAGGAGGCTACCTACAGAAACAGCACAGTTAGCTCTGACAGTCCTCTTGAAATTGGTCATCAGTCTTCTGATCAGCGTCATCTTGATTAAGAATGCTTCATCTTTAGTTCCAGGGTCAGTTTGTTCCTGTTTCCTTGAGGCCAGTTCTCAGAACTGTGGCAGCTTATGTCGTGGGTACAGTCTGGCCATCATGTAGCTAACTTCTTCCACCCAGTGGGGTTTTTTTTTTAAATCTACAAGACAGCTCACAGGCTATGGCTCAGAATATTATCTCTAGCCCTTGAGCAGGGACTATGCCCATGTGTCCCCCATTCCTGGAAGCTTCCTAAGTCTTCTAGTAACAGCGGTGTCTGCCTTAGTGAGTCTACGTGACCTGTGTCTGGAACTGCTCTCGTAGCAGCCCCTTGACTATGCTTAGTGACTAAACTATTATTATTTAGTCTTGTTAGGCTGTTTTTCTTTGTTTCTGCATTTTTTCACTTCTCTGATTAAGCTTGTTCTTTGGCTAAAGTTTTTCCACATGCAAAATGCAGGCGGAGGACAAGGTGGGCAGGGCGGCAAGGACCATAGGGCCCTGCTCCCTTTCAACAGGAGCTGCAAATTACAGACCTCTGCCTTTCATCTGTCTGAGAGGCGCTGTGTTACGTCCCGCTGTCAGAAGGATCTTTGAATCTTATAAATCACTGTCGGTATTTAGGGTCTAGAGGTGCGGGATCTGTACCCTAACCAGCCTTCAGCTGTCTCCCCACTGTGTAACCCAGCTTGTTCCTTGTTCTGCTTCACCGTTTTCTCCTGTATTCCTCAAGAATAATTGGGGTAGACCAGGGCTTACTCTTGACTCTGACACCCATGATCGCAAGTCCTCATGCTTGTATAACTACATCCCTGTGCACCCAGCTTCCCTCTCTTCAGGGGCTGCTAGGAGAGCAGTTCCAGACACACATCCCACAGACTCACTAAGGCAGCCTCTGCTGTTACTGGAAGCCTTAGGAAGTGTCCAGGAGCAGGGGGCACACAAGCACTCATTGGCCCCCCACACAGGCCAGGGCACTGGAAACAGGAGACAGGAGCCAAATGCTTCCATCAGGGAATCTTAGCGGGGGATTGAGAGCGGATATAGTTGGGGTCAGCTCCTGCATTCTCAAAGCAATAGATGTGGGCCTTTTGATATTACCGCCAAAGAAAGGTACATGCCTCGTGACAGAGCAAACATTCCTTTTTCACACCACTGAAAACTTCCATCTGCATTTCCTGGACTGCGCTGGGAATGATGTTCCCAAATCCTCAAAGTGTCTTGTGCATTTTGTATTACACCTTTTGCAATTTAAAAAGCATTTGCTTATTCAAATGTGAACACTGAAAACATATACTTATTTGGAAATTCCATGTGGGCTTTAATTGTATTAAGTAAAGAAATCTGGGGGCAGGGGGAAGAAAGAAATTTAATTGGCCTGTCCTCTCTTTAAATTCAGGTTTGATTCCTGGGTCGCAAAAATCCCCTGGAGGAAGAAATGGCAACCCACTCCAGTATTCTTGCCTAGAGAGTCCCATGGACGGAGGAGCCTGGTGGGTTACAGTGCACGGGGTCGCAAAGAGTTGGACACGACTGAGCGACTAAACCACCACCACCGCTCTTTAAATCAGAGGCCCTGATGTGGCCAAGACTCTCGTCAATACCTTGGAAAAGGGCCTGTGATTTACCAAAAGTTAAAATTTCAAACTGAATTCTGGGTCCTTGAGCAGGAGGTTCATCATTCGATTATTATAATTGATATATTATATAAATTATAGCATTATTATATATTAAACTATAGAGAGAATTCATTATTAGAAGTGGTGAGAAAGGGCAGAACATAAAACAAAGAAAAAGAAAGACAGAGGGAGAGGAAAAAAGAGGGAAAGGACAAGGACACATAAGAAGTGGGGTAGGCTGCCCTCTGAGATTAGAAGGTAATTCATTGCCAGTATGAGGCTTCCTTGGTGGCTCAGTCGGTAAAGCGCCTGCCCGCATGCGGGAGACCTGGGTGGCTCAGATAGAAGGTAATTCATTGCCAGTATGAGGCTTCCTTGGTGGCTCAGTCGGTAAAGCGCCTGCCCGCATGCGGGAGACCTGGGTGGCTCAGACAGAAAGCGTCTGCCCGCAGTGCGGGAGACCTCGGTTCGATCCCTGGGTTGGGAAGATCCCCTGGAGAAGGGTGCGCGCTCGCTAGCAGGACCTGGCCCCACGAGGTGCATTCCTTCCCATCGCCGCTAGAGGGCGCCCCGCGCTGACCCCGGAGACGCTCTAAGCGGGCGACAGGGGGCGCTGTTATAGGGCCAGAGGGAGCCTAACCAGGACAGGGGAAGCCGGGACACCTTCCGGGTGAAGGGAGGCTGCGCGGCCCTGGGGCTGGTGGACCGGGCAGGAGGGAGGTTTTCCCTGTGGATCAAGGAGGAGAAACCCCACCTCGTCCGAATCCCGAATCCCAAGGGCACCATATGCTTTGGGGAACCTAGAGGGAGCATTGCAGTGAGCTCAGTGACCTTTGTAAAATCGTCTCTCTTGATGTCTCAGAGGCAAGTGTTTTAGAACCTCAGCTCTTCCCATAGCCGTGTGAGACTGGACAAGGAATCCACCTCTCTGAACCTCAGTTCCCTCCACCCCTAAGTGGGAATAATGACCATGCCCAGATGGCACAGTTGGGGCGAGATTTAAATGAGACCCTGCGCCACTAGAGCGACCAAGTAGCAGGGCATCTGGAACACGCATATGCAACACGCACGTGAGCGCCCACTCTGCTTTGAGATAGATTCTGCTCATGAAGAGAAATGTGCACTTTCCCTTAAACCAAATAGTGACTCTGCACAGCTAATCAGCATGAACCTCATTCCATTATTTGTTCATGATTAGATCTGGCCATTAATCCAATTTTCCGGGTTTAGAATTAGACTTTAACCCTGAGCTTAGCGGAGTCGTTCTCTGCAGCTCTGACAGCTTACCTGGCAGCAGAAGGAGACCGGTGTGGTGAAGGGTGCCTCCCCGTTAGCCTCAAGGACACCAGGAGCTAAAGCGACAGGTGGCAAAGGAAATCTAATTCCCTGCCCAATCCCCCCAAGCCCTAAGTAATTACAGAATGTCAACATAGCCTGAATATTTATTTACCCAGAAGAACGCAACAATGTAAAGACTCCCGATCCGCCCCAAAGCTTAACTGTCATTTAAATAGGACATGGTATTTGCAATATTAATTTCATTATTTTCTACTGTCTTATCATTATACATCTCAAGCATCACACAGTATATATTTGCATGTGTAAAGAATCCATCATCGTTGTTTCTCTGTGGCAGAAATGGCTGTTGGTTTGATTTCTAGATCTGAGCATCAGGAAAGTCATGGGATAATGTGTGTTTGCATCAAAGCTTGTTCAGTGTTGGAGAAAAATACAACACGGGGGTTGAAAGGGCAGCCGGACAAGGTGAGCACGTCACATCCATCACTTGTGATACATTCTTGATCTCTATGTGGTTTGATAACTCCTTCTGCTCCCAAGTCAGCCACTAGAATAGAAGCCTCTTCAGAATTCCCCAAAGTTCAATCCCAGTCACAGCAGGAGCCTTGGACCTGACTGCAAAATTCTCAGGCTGGAATTGCTGTTACTTCTTTCATTCTCTTGATTGTGGATTTTTATCAGGGAACATCTTGGACCTCCAGGGAAGTCCTGGGACATCCATTTTTAATGGAAGAAACCAAGACACAAAGGCAGACATGGTCTTCACTTTACAAAACAGAGGTGGGATTCTCCAAAGCAGCTTGCCTGGAAATCGCCAAATGACCACATTTTCTGACAGACATCACTTGGACTTTCCAGTTGTCTTATTTTCACTCTCCTTGGCCTTCAAGTGATGGAGGCACTTGAAGACAATTCAGCTTGAAGTGTCTCTTCTCAACCTTTAAGAAATTCACTTTGCATAATCAAACCTCCATTCTGAAATGTCCTGGTGAAATTGTAAGATGAGCCTCTCTGCAAAGTGTCACCTCCACTCTCTGATACACTTTGTGACCTATGGGTTTCCCCCCACACTGTGGCCATGGCGGGGGGGGGGGGGGGGCGGGGGGGGGGAATAATGGGCTGCACGGTCTGGATGTCTGGTCTCAAATTTCAGATTTGTCACCTGCCTCTGTTGGTCTGTTTTAATGTCTGAGCCTCAATTTTCTCAACTGTAAAACTCAGAGGTAAATAGGATCTAAGTTATCAGGGAGGATTAAGTTAACATCTGGCAGCTAGGATCATTATTAATATAAGTATTCTGAATGTTCTTCTTCCTTCAAATGTTCAGACAAGGCTTGAAATATCCCCCAAATGTGCAGTGAGATGAGACAGCCGGCACGGAGTGTGATGTCGAGGGCTGCTCAGACGCCCTGACCTGGCCCCAGCATTCCACCAAGGGACCAGTGGGGATGCTAAAGCTCACCTGCAGGTGCTCATCCAGGACTGGATGGTTTTAGTCATGACAGTTACGTGCTGAGTCCAGCTGTTGACTAGACACGGTGTGTACACAGAAGGAGAATGAGGTGAATTAATACAGACCAGGGTGAATTAAGTATCAACCACCTTGTCTCAGCCCATTTAGTGCTCAACCATAACCCTACAAGAGAGGGATATCTCTCTCCATTTACAGATGGAGAAACAGATCAGGGAGGGCAAGTCACGTCCAATGTTCTGCACCATCCACATAACCACGTCTGGATTCACAGCCATGGTTTTCTGATGCCACGGTCCATGGTGCCTCAAAACCCACTCCCACCACTGGCTTACCCTCTTCTGCATTTGGAATATTCAGACCCAGGGCACTAGACTGTCCTTCATCCTATTCAGTCCTTCCCCAATCGATTCCCAAGAATAACCAACCTCATGTTCATTCACTGTCTCAGAAGCCACCACTTCCATGACATCTCAGCAACCTTCTTTCCTCTGATGCCCTGCAGGCAGAGACAGTTTTCACAGGTGTCTGACCTGCACAGGTACATGTGACCCGGGGCTCAGAAGGGTCCCATGCTTGGTTTAATGCTCTGGTGTCACCATCTTGAAATTCTTAACAATTTTACCTTTAAATTTGTGTTTGTAAAGGAAGTCAGATGGAGCATCAGGCCACTTGTGAGAGCAGAGAATATACATGTAACTTGCATACCTGCTGTTCCCTGCCACATATTACACCCATGATACCAGAATACTGGAAGATCCATCTTCAACTGGCAAGCAAGGGCACTGACCGACCCTCTCCCTCACTTTCCTTTTGAACCTGAACTTGCTTTGATGGCAAAAAGAAGCAGCATGCTGAGAAACACAAATGGTCAGAGAACCCCACTGCGGACTTGCCGACTCATGTTACTCTCCTACATTAACCACCCACTGATCCTCGAAAGGATGACCCAGAAGAAAGGAGAAAAATAGGCCAATGGGGCAGTCCTTTTCTTTCCATCCCTCCTTTACTCATCAGCAAGCAGAAGGAAGGGATTGTTCCTAGAATATGTGCACCTCAAAATGTGAAATAGTAACAGTCAAGCCAGTCTTGTGCAACGCTTACACTGTGCTGGCAAGAACAAAATACGTGTGCACTTAAAATCTATAAGATACAGATCTTTTCGATTTCAGTGCCTTTGCATACAAGTTAAATGCACTGGTATTTACATTTAGAACTGGGCTTAGTATAAAGATTAATGACAAAATTTGTTTCCATCCTTCACGATGTCTGTTTACTTAGAATAGCACTAAAGAGCAAATAAGGAACACCATAAGTTGAAAGAAGAACCACAAAAAAAATCTTACTATTTTATTACCTTGATACTTTTATCTCTTTTTTTAAATCCCACCTGCAGAGTCCACAACCACTCTGTCCACAGGGCTATGTGTTACATCCTCAACTTATACTGCAATTATGACCCCATTCTCAACAGTAAGGCCAGTACCTAATCCATCTTTGCAACATTACCAACAACCAACATGAAATTAAGTCCACTAGTAGATGCTTTGATTTGTTTCTTGTTTTGAATTTAGAATGAGGAGGTGGGAGTGGGTGTTTTCACCACTGGATTGAAAAATGGAGATATTAAGCAGGAGACTAATTACACAGCTTCTGAAAATAACTTTTAAGTTTGGTTTCCACTTCTTCTCCATCACAAATAAATGTTTTTAAAATCCTTTAAAGTGCCTCTTGGCTATACACAAAAACATGCCTGTCAGTTGGAAATTTCTCATCCCAGTCAATGGGACATATCTCCACTGCAAATAAGAAAACACTGGGCTTGAAATAATTTAAAAATAAAGACAATTTGTTGATTCACATAAAGATACACAATGCACCTCAGAGCAGCTCTGTCCAGCAGTTCAACAGTATTCCCATGGCCCTGGTGTGCTTCTGTCTCTTGTGCTTCTTCTCCACACTTCCAGCTACATCCTAGTCACATCCACCTCGTGATCACAGAATGGCTGCCATCAACCCCCAGGCACAGGAGCATCCTCATTTATATCTCTTTTTCCAAGTGTGTTTACAGGGCCTGAGCTGGCAGAAGGTAATTCTAGATCAACATGGGTCCTTATCTGTGACCAGCATCGTTGCTGTGGTTCAGTTGCTCGCCTCGTCTGACTCTCTGTGACCATGGACTGCAGCACTCCAGGCTTCCCTGTCCTTCACTATCTCCCATACTTTGCTCAAACTCATGGTCATTGAGTTGGTGATGCTGCCCAGCCATCTCATCCTCTGTTGCCCCCTTCTCCCTCCTGTCCTCAATCTTTCCCGGCATCAGGGTCTTTTCTAATGAGTTGGCTTTTTGCATCAGGTGGCCAAAGCATTGGAGTTTCAGCATCAGTCCTTGACTGAAGATCTTGTCTGAAAATTAGGTCAGTGCAGAAGAAAATATATCTGAGAGATGAAGAAAGAGAGAGGGTGGGATTCAGAGTCCTAAGAATATTGATTGAGGAGCCGGATCAAACTGTACCTGAAATCACATCCTTGACTTTTCACTCATGAGTGCCAGTAAATTCCTTGCTGACTCTTCGGGGTTTTTGTTTGTTTGTTTTGCTTGCTTGATAGATCTCAGTTACTGTCAATTAAAAGAATCCTGACAATTATAGAACTCATCCATTCAACCACTCATTCATCAAACAGTCCTCAAGTACTCTTCTGTATCAGGCACTGGTCTCTGCTTTTGGAGCTGCAATCCAGAGAGAGAGGATATACCCAAAGCAAACCTGTGGAAGTGATTAATTCTATATTCGTGAGACTCTGGGCATGTCACAGACAGCTTGGGCATATCATCCTCCATGAACCATCTGCCTGTTTCAATTTCTAAGAGCCTAGTTGGAGAGAGAGCTGCAAAATGCTTAGATACTATACAAATTCAGGTAAACCCCTTACTCTTACATGTTTAATTCCGTGCCCCAACATCACATCTAAAAAGCATAGGGACTTCCCCGGTGGTCCAGTGACTGGGACTCCATGCTCCCAATGTAGGTGTTGCAGGCTTGATCCAGAGTCAGGTAAATAATTTCCACATGCCTTGCAGTGCGGCCAAAAGAAAAGTCATAAAATGATATGTCTATAAATTACTTTCATTAAATAAAATATTTTTTTATACCAGGACAGTAGAGAGAGGAAATAAATCTAGCAGTTTAAATACCCAATTCTCCATCGCTGTTCATTCCTCCGGCTTCTACCAGGTTCTGCATTGGAACAGCGGGAACGCAAGAACCTTTCGATGAAAGCGCTCATTTAGGCCCCTCCAGATAAAATTCACTTCTGGTGTGTATGTTTGTTTTTCCTCGCGTCTTTGTGCTTTCTCTTGGTTTACAAGAGCCATCAGCCAATTCTCTGAAATTTCTAAACTCTTAAATAAATGGACTTCAATAGAAGACACTGTTCTTTCCTCCTGATTCTTCATCTTCTGAGAGGTGTGGCTGCATTTTTTTTCATGCCTTTTAAGTTTCTTCTCTATCCCCGCGTTCATCTCCTCCTGTAATTTTCTGTGCAGTTTCAACACATGCTGTTGGTATAATTCAAACTGCATTTTCATTTTCTATCAAAGTTTAAATTTTTCCCTTTCAGACCACACTCTCTGACTACAAAAATGCTAGTTGCTATTGGGAGAGTGTAATTGAATGCTGAGGGCTTTGCTGATTTGATTTCCTCCTGGTAGCATGTATATTTCCTAACTTTTCCTTGCACTAACTTAGCTGCATAAAGCGTGGTTTCTACAAAGCAGCTTTGATATGATGAACCATTTTCTGATTCATTTTTTGTATCCAGGTTGCCACTTCTCATGGAGTTTTTTGGACAGCAGGTGGATCCCCCATTTTGGGCAGGTTTCCATCAGAGATGAGCTGACCCTCACTCTTACAATTCTCTACATGCATTGAGTTGCTTGAGTATTGTTCTGTTCAATCCAATCCTTCTCTCTTATTTCCCCCTCTTCTGCTTCCCATTAGAGTAGGCTAGACTTTCCTGAAGCTCAGCATTTTCATCTGAATCATCCATTGATGATATCAGAAGCTGTTGCCATGCATCCAAAAGGGTTTAACTGCTTGAGATATTTTTCTTTCAGCCTCTTGATACTGGAGATGATCTGCTTTTTAGGGACAATAGCTGTCCTTGAATATGAGCTATGAACAATTGAAATGAAAGGTTAGTAGGCTCCAGGTCTAGTTCTTTGAGAAGGACTATTTTATCCTCAGATATGGACTTGTTCATGTTTGGATCACTTGCTGCTGATTTAAGCATCTCTAACTTGTTTGGAGAAAGTGAAAGTTGCTCAATTGTGTCCGACTCTTTGCGACCCCATGGACTGTAGTCTGCCAGGCTCCTCTGTCCATGGAATTCTCCAAGCCAGAATACTGGAGTGGGTAGCCTATCCCTTCTCCAGGGGCTCTTCCTGACCCAGGAATCAAACTGGAGTTTCCTGCATTGTAGGCAGATTCTTTACCAACTGAGCTACTTGTTCAAAGAGGTAACCTCACTTGAAGGCAACTTAAGGTCTCCATAAACTGTAATCAAGCTAAGCTTGTCACAGAATTCTATGATATGTTTTATCTCATACAGAAAATCTTCACACTACCATTTTTTTCCTTCCTTAAAATGACGTATTAATATAATCAAAGCAGTCAGTAGTATTTGCCACCATCTCCCAAGAAAACCCCAACTTGGGTCTGTCTAAGCCCTCAGACAACATCACGGCAACCTGCTCAACTTCTCCGGGACATTATGAGCAACAGAGTATGGTGGTCAGTGCTGAAGGGACTCTTGGTGGCCAGTCCCCTGCTGGGCCACAGCAGACCACATGGAACCCCATGGAATAGTCCTTTTGGACCCTAATCAAAAGCCTGACCACGAGGGAGGACCATCCATGAGGCTGAGAGGAAGCTAGCAGTGCCATTAAGAAGTGTGGTCTTGGGTCTTCCCTGGCAGCCCAGTGGTTAAGACTCCATGCTTCCAGTGCAGGGGTGAGGGTTCAATCCTTGGTCAAGGAATAAAGATCCTACATGCCTAGTGGCACTGCCAAAAAATTTAAAAAAAAAGAAAAAGTGTGGTCATGGTCTGACCTTTCTCTGCCAACACATGTGCCACACACATGATGAAGAAAGTGGAAATGAATAAGGATGCTTGAAGCCAAAGGTGATCGGCTCGTGAAGGTCCCACAGGAAACCAAGAATACCCAAATTACGTCAGTCTGCTACCCTCTGCACCTGTTGGTCAGGGTGTCAAGGTGGGACCCTCTGCAGGGGACCATGTGTGTGGTGTGTCACTGTCCCAAGCTATGATGTGGTGTACACACCATCCCCGGCTCCTTCCTTTCTTCATTTCAACTCTTCCTCCAGCAGCTACAAAACCTGGTCCTGCCAACAAAGCTCACAGAAATCTCCAAGTTTCCTTGTTTCGTGTTCTATGGCTTTTTGGGCAGAGGGAGGGGCAGGGATGGAAGAGGGTGGGGCAGAGCAATGCTGAGACTGGGAGAAATCTGGCCACAAGTGTAAGGACAGAAGCAAAAGGGGCCTCATCAAGGATATTTGTGGTTTGCTCACTTCATATTTTTTAAAGATTATTTTCACATTATTTTGAATATAACATTGTTTTGAATATAATTTGCATATAATTAAATGGGCAGGTCTTGGGTGTATAATATAGTTTGGTAAATTTTTAAGTTTTTATTGATTTTTCATTTTTGCCTGCCCTGGGTCTTTGTTGCTGCACTCAGGCTTTCTCTAGTTGCAGAGAGTGGGGGCTACTCTCTAGTTGGGGTGCACAGGCTTAGTTGCCCTGTGGCCTGTGGGACCTTCCCGGACCAGGGATGGAACCCGTGTCCCTCGCATTGGCAGGCAGATACTTAACCAATGGGTCACCAGGTTCACCCTAGTTCAGTTAGTCAACACAAACCCCAATAAAGGAAAAAAATCTGCTCTGATTTCTATCCTCAGAGACCTTTTCTTTTTTAACCTATTCTTGAATTTCATGTAAATGAAATCATACAGTCAGTACTCCTAGGCTTTGCTTCTTTCATTTGGTTAAGTCCATGAAGCTGCATAAATCGGAAGCGTGTTCCTATTTTGAGTAGCATCCCCTGTCTGAAAAAGATACAATGTTTATCCATTCTCCTGTGGATGGCAGTTTGGGTTGTTTCTATTTTTTGTGCATTATGAATAAAACTGCTCTGAACATGTCTTCCTGTGAAATATGTTTTTATTGCTCTTGGATAAATACCAAAGAAGGCTCTTCTTAGCTAATATGTTAAGTAGATGTTTAGCTTAATCGGAAGCTGACAAGATGTTTCCCAAAGTGGTGATAGTATTTCTCAGGCCCTACCGACAACGCCAGAAAAATTTCCCCCACATCTTTGCCAACAACGGCTGTTTCATTCTTTTTAATATCAGCCATAATAGATGGTGACGGAGAAGGCAATGGCACCCTACTCCAGTACTCTTGCCTGGAAAATCCCATGGACGGAGGAGCCTGGTAGGCTGCAGTCCATGGGGTCGCTAAGAGTCGGACACGACTGAGCGACTTCACTTTTACTTTTCACTTTCATGCATTGGAGAAGGAAATGGCAACCCACTCCAGTGTTCTTGCCTGGAGAATCCCAGGGACAGGGGAGCCTGGAGGGCTGCCATCTATGGGGTCACACAGAGTCGGACATGACTGGAGTGACTTAGCAGCAGCAGCAATAGATGGTGAATGCTCAGCATACTCAGTTGCTAAGTCATGTCTGACTCTTTGCAACCCCATGGACTGAAGCCTGCCAGGCTCCCCTGTCCATGGGACTTCCCAGGCAAGAATACAAGAGTGGGTTGCCATTTCCTTCTCTAGGGGGTGTTCCTGGACCAGGGATAGAACCCTGGTCTCCTGCATTGGCAGGCAGGTTCTTTATCACTGAGCCACCAGGGAAGCCCATGATAGATGGCATGCACTTGCATTTCATAATCGTTGAAACTGACATTTCCCTGATGACAAATGGGAAAAGTTACTCATTCTTGTGCCTGTCACAGATCTTCCTTTGGGAAATTTCTGTTCAAAGTTTTGACCCATTTTTTTTTTAATTTTATTTTATTTTTAAACTTTACATAATTGTATTAGTTTTGCCAAATACAAAATGAATCCACCAAAGGTATACATGTGTTCCCCATCCTGAACCCTCCTCCCTCCTCCCTCCCCATTCCATCCCTCTGGGTTAGCCCCAAGCATCCAGTATCGTGCTTCGAACCTGGGCTGGCAACTCGTTTCATACATGATTTTTTACATGTTTCAATGCCATTCTCCCAAATCTTCCCACCCTCTCCCTCTCTCACAGAGTCCATAAGACTGTTCTATACATCAGTGTCTCTTTTGCTGTCTTGTACACAGGGTTATTGTTACCATCTTTCTAAATTCCATATATATGCCCCAGTATACTGTATTGGTGTTTTTCTTTCTGGCTTACTTCACTCTGTATAATAGGCTCCAGTTTCATCCACCTGATTAGAACTGATTCAAATGTATTCTTTTTAATGGCTGAGTAATACTCCATTGTGTATATGTACCACTGCTTTCTTATCCATTCATCTGCTGATGGACATCTAGGTTGCTTCCATGTCCTGGCTATTATAAACAGTGCTGCGATGAACATTGGGGTACTCGTGTCTCTTTCCCTTCTGGTTTCCTCAGTGTGTATGCCCAGCAGTGGGATTGCTGGATCATAAGGCAGGTCTATTTCCAGTTTTTAAAGGAATCTCCACACTGTTCTCCATAGTGGCTGTACTAGTTTGCATTGCCACCAACAGTGTAAGAGGGTTCCCTTTTCTCCACACCCTCTCCAGCATTTATTACTTGTAGACTTTTGGATCGCAGCCATTCTGACTGGTGTGAATGGTACCTCATAGTGGTTTTGATTTGCATTTCTCTGATAATGAGTGATGTTGAGCATCTTTTCATGTGTTTGTTAGCCATCTGTATGTCTTCTTTGGAGAAATGTCTATTTAGTTCTTTGGCCCATTTTTTGATTGGGTCATTTATTTTTCTGGAGTTGAGCTTTAGGAGTTGCTTGTATATTCTCGAGATTAGTTGTTTGTCAGTTGCTTCATTTGCTATTATCTTCTCCCATTCTGAAGGCTGTCTTTTCACCTTGCTAATAGTTTCCTTTGATGTGCAGAAGCTTTTAAGGTTAATTAGGTCCCATTTGTTTATTTTTGCTTTTATTTCCAATATTCTGGGAGGTGGGTCATAGAGGATCCTGCTGTGATGTATGTCAGAGAGTGCTTTGCCTATGTTCTCCTCTAGGAGTTTTATAGTTTCTGGTCTTATGTTGAGATCTTTAATCCATTTTGAGTTTATTTTTGTGTATGGTGTTAGAAAGTGTTCTAGTTTCATTCTTTTACAAGTGGTTGACCAGATTTCCCAGCACCACTTGTTAAAGAGATTGTCTTTAATCCATTGTATATTCTTGCCTCCTTTGTCAAAGATAAGGTGTCCATATGTGCGTGGACTTATCTCTGGGCTTTCTATTTTGTTCCACTGATCTATATTTCTGTCTTTGTGCCAGTACCATACTGTCTTGATAACTGTGGCTTTGTAGTAGAGCCTGAAGTCAGGTAGGTTGATTCCTCCAGTTCCATTCTTCTTTCTCAAGATTGCTTTGGCTATTCGAGGTTTTTTGTATTTCCATACAAATTGTGAAATTATTTGTTCTAGCTCTGTGAAGAATGCTGTTGGTAGCTTGATAGGGATTGCATTGAATCTATAGATTGCTTTGGGTAGTATACTCATTTTCACTATATTGATTTTTTCCAATCCATGAACATGGTATATTTTTCCATCTGTTAGTGTCCTCTTTGATTTCTTTCACCAGTGTTTTATAGTTTTCTATATATAGGTCTTTAGTTTCTTTAGGTAGATATATTCCTAAGTATTTTATTCTTCCCATTGCAATGGTGAATGGAATTGTTTCCTTAATTTCTCTTTCTGTTTTCTCATTATTAGTGTATAGGAATGCAAGGGATTTCTGTGTGTTGATTTTATATCCTGCAACTTTACTATAGTCATTGATTAGTTCTAGTAATTTTCTGGTGGAGTCTTTAGGGTTTTCGATGTAGAGGATCATGTCATCTGCAAACAGAGAGAGCTTTACTTCTTCTTTTCCAATTTGGATTCCTTTTATTTCTTTTTCTGTTCTGATTGCTGTGGCCAAAACTTCCAAAACTATGTTGAATAGTAATGGTGAAAGTGGGCACCCTTGTCTTGTTCCTGACTTGAGAGGAAATGCTTTCAATTTTTCACCATTGAGGATAATGTTTGCTGTGGGTTTATCATATATAGCTTTTATTATGTTGAGGTATGTTCCTTCTATTCCTGCTTTCTGGAGAGTTTTGATCATAAATGGATGTTGAATTTTGTCAAAGGCTTTCTCTGCATCTATTGAGATAATCATATGGTTTTTATTTTTCAATTTGTTAATGTGGTGTATTACATTGATTGATTTGCGGATATTGAAGAATCCTTGCATCCCTGGGATAAAGCCCACTTGGTCATGGTGTATGATCTTTTTAATGTGTTGTTGGATTCTGATTGCTAGAATTTTGTTAAGGATTTTTGCATCTATGTTCATCAGTGATATTGGCCTGTAGTTTTCTTTTTTTGTGGGATCTTTGTCAGGTTTTGGTATTAGGGTGATGGTGGCCTCATAGAATGAGTTTGGAAGTTTACCATCCTCTGCAATTTTCTGGAAGAGTTTGAGCAGGATAGGTGTTAGCTCTTCTCTAAATTTTTGGTACAATTCAGCTGTGAAACCATCTGGACCTGGGCTTTTGTTTGCTGGAAGATTTTTGATTACAGTTTCAATTTCCGTGCTTGTGATGGGTCTGTTAAGATTTTCTATTTCTTCCTGATCGAGTTTTGGAAAGTTGTACTTTTCTAAGAATTTGTCCATTTCTTCCACGTTGTCCATTTTATTGGCATATAATTGTTGATAGTACTCTCTTATGATCCTTTGTATTTCTGTGTTGTCTGTTGTGATCTCTCCATTTTCATTTCTAATTTTATTGATTTGATTTTTCTCCCTTTGTTTCTTGATGAGTCTGGCTAATGGTTTGTCAATTTTATTTATCCTTTCAAAGAACCAGCTTTTGATTTTGTTGATTTTTGCTATGATCTCTTTTGTTTCTTTTGCATTTATTTCTGCTCTAAGTTTTAAGATTTCTTTCCTTCTACTAACCCTGGGATTCTTCATTTCTTCCTTTTCTAGTTGCTTTAGGTGTAGAGTTAGGTTATTTATTTGACTTTTTTCTTGTTTCTTGAGGTGTGCCTGTATTGCTATGAACTTTCCCCTTAGGACTGCTTTTACCATGTCCCACAGGTTTTGGGTTGTTGTGTTTTCATTTTCATTCGTTTCTATGCAAATTTTGATTTCTTTTTTGATTTCTTCTGTGATTTGTTGGTTATTCAGCAGCGTGTTGTTCAGCCTCCATATGTTGGAATTTTTAATAGTTTTTCTCTTGTAATTGAGATCTAATCTTACTGCATTGTGGTCAGAAAAGATGCTTGGAATGATTTCTATTTTTTTGAATTTACCAAGGCTAGCTTTATGGCCCAGGATGTGATCTATCCTGGAGAAGGTTCCATGTGCGCTTGAGAAAAAGGTGAAATTCATTGTTTTGGGATGAAATGTCCTATAGATATCAATTAGGTCTAACTGGTCTATTGTATCGTTTAAAGTTTGTGTTTCCTTGTTAATTTTCTGTTTAGTTGATCTATCCATAGGTGTGAGTGGGGTATTAAAGTCTCCCACTATTATTGTGTTAATTTCTCCTTTCATACTTGTTAGCATTTGTCTTACATACTGCAGTGCTCCCGTGTTGGGTGCATATATATTTATAATTGTTATATCTTCTTCTTGGATTGATCCTTTGATCATTATGTAGTGACCATCTTTGTCTCTTTTCACAGTCTTTGTTTTAAAGTCTATTTTATCTGATATGAGTATTGCTACTCCTGCTTTCTTTTGGTCCCTATTTGCATGGAAAATCTTTTTCCAGCCCTTCACTTTCAGTCTGTATGTGTCCCCTGTTTTGAGGTGGGTCTCTTGTAGACAACATATGTAGGGGTCTTGTTTTTGTATCCATTCAGCCAGTCTTTGTCTTTTGGTTGGGACATTCAACCCATTTACGTTTAAGGTGATTACTGATAAGTATGATCCCGTTGCCATTTACTTTATTGTTTTGGGTTCGAATTTATACACCGTTTTTGTGTTTCCTGTCTAGAGAATATCCTTTAGTATTTGTTGGAGAGCTGGTTTGGTGGTGCAGAATTCTCTCAGCTTTTGCTTGTCTGAAAAGCTTTTGATTTCTCCTTCATACTTGAATGAGATCCTTGCTGGGTACAATAATCTGGGCTGTAGGTTATTTTCTTTCATCATTTTAAGTATGTCTTGCCATTCCCTCCTGGCTTGAAGAGTTTCTATTGAAAGATCAGCTGTTATCCTTATGGGTATTCCCTTGTGTGTTATTTGTTGTTTTTCCCTTGCTGCTTTTAATATTTGTTCTTTGTGTTTGATCTTTGTTAATTTGATTAATATGTATCTTGGGGTGTTTCGCCTTGGGTTTATCCTGTTTGGGATTCTCTGGGTTTCTTGGACGTGGGTGATTATTTCCTTCCCCATTTTAGGGAAGTTTTCAACTATTATCTCCTCAAGTATTTTCTCATGGTCTTTCTTTTTGTCTTCTTCTTCTGGGACCCCTATGATTCGAATGTTGTAGTGTTTAATATTGTCCTGGAGGTCTCTGAGATTGTCCTCATTTCTTTTAATTCGTTTTTCTTTTGTCCTCTCTGATTCATTTATTTCTACCATTCTATCTTCTAATTCACTAATCCTATCTTCTGCCTCTGTTATTCTACTATTTGTTGCCTCCAGAGTGTTTTTAATTTCACTTATTGCATTATTCATTATATATTGACTCTTTTTTATTTCTTCTAAGTCCTTGTTAAACCTTTCTTGCATCTTCTCAATCCTTGCCTCCAGGCTATTTATCTGTGATTCCATTTTAATTTCAAGATTTTGGATCAATTTCACTATTATTATTCGGAATTCTTTATCAGGTAGATTCCCTATCTCTTCCTCTTTTGTTTGGTTTGGTGGGCATTTATCCTGTTCCTTTATCTGCTGGGTATTCCTCTGTCTCTTCATCTTGTTTAAATTGCTGAGTTTGGGGTGTCCTTTCTGTATTCTGGCAGTTTGTGGAGTTCTCTTTATTGTGGCATTTCCTCGCTGTGTGTGGGTTTGTACAGGTGGCTTGTCAAGGTTTCCTGGTTAGGGAAGCTTGTGTCGATGTTCTGGTGGATGGAGCTGTATTTCTTCTCTCTGGCGTGTAATAAAATGTCCAGTAATGAGTTATGAGATGTCTATGGTTTTGGGGTGACTTTGGGCAGCCTGTATCTTGAAGCTCAGGGCTGTGTTCCTTTGTTGCTGGAGAATTTGCTTGGTATGTCTTGCCCTGGAACTTGTTGGCCCTTGTGTGGTGCTTGGTTTCAGTGTCGGTATGGAGGCGTTTGATGAGCTCCTGTCAATTAATGTTCCTTGGAGTCAGGAGTTCCCTGGAGTCAGGGTTTGGACTTAAGCCTCCTGCTTCCAGTTATCGGTCTTATTTTTACAGTAGTTTCAAAACTTCTCCTTCTATACAGTACCATTGATAAAACATCTACGTTAAAGATGAAAAGCTTCTCTACTGTGAGGGTCCCTCAGAGAGGTTCACCGCATTACATGGAGAAGAGAAGTGGGAGGAGGGAGTTAGAGGTGACCCGAATGAGATGAGGTGGAATCAATAGTGGAGAGAGTGGGCTAGCCAGTAGTCACTTCCTTATGTGCACTCCACAACTGGACTGCTCAGAGATGTTCACGGAGTTATACAGAGAAGAGAAGAAGGAGGCAGGAGACAGAGGTGGCCAGAAGGATAAAAGGGGGAAATGAAAAGGAGGGAGACAGATCCAGCCAGTAATCAGTTCCCTAAGTGTTCTCCACCGTCTGGAACACACAGAAATTCACAGAGTTGGGTAGAGTAGAGAGGGGTTAGGGAGGAGATACAGGTGACCTGGTGGAGAAAATGGAGAGTCCAAAGGGAGAGAGAGCAGTCAAGCCAGTAATCTCGTTCCCTAGTGAAAAATGGGTCCTGAAGATTGGGTTCTTAAAGGTACAAAATTGGTAACAAATACATAAAAGCAAAAATTAAAAATCTAGAGTAGAGTTTGGAATTTCAAAAATGCGATGTTAATGAAAAGAAGGAAAAGAAAGAGAGAAAAAATGAACAAAGAAAAACAAACAAGGTTGCGAAAATTATAAAGAAACTACAGGTACAAAATTGATAACTAATACCAAAAAGCAAAAATTAAAAATCTAGAGTAGAGTTTGGAATTTCAAAAATACAATGTTAAAAAAAAAAAAGAAGAAGAAAAATAAAGAGAGAAAACAAACAAACCAACAAAAACAATGTTTCAAAAATTATAAAGAAAATACAGGTACAAAATTGATATCAAATACCAAAAAGCATAAATTAAAAATCTTGAGTAGAGTTTGGAATTGCAGATATACGATGTTATATAAAAGAAGAAGAGAAAGAAACAGAGGGGGAAAAAAAGAGAAAAAAAAAGTCACAGAAATTATATTAAAAAAAAAAAACTATATGTACAAAATTGATAACATATACCAAAATGCTAAAATTAAAAATCTAGAGTAGAGTTTGGAATTTCAAAAATACGATGTTAAAGAAAAGAAGAAGGAAAAGAAAGAGAGAAAACGCGAACAAAGAAAAACAAACAAGGTTGCGAAAATTATAAAGAAACTACAGGTACAAAATTGATAACTAATACCAAAAAGCAAAAGTTAAAAATCTAGAGTAGAGTTTGGAATTTCAAAAATACAATGTTAAAAAAAAGAAGAAGAAAAATAAAGAGAGAAAACAAACAAACCACAAAAACAATGTCGCAAAAATTATAAAGAAAATACATGTACAAAATTGATATCAAATACCAAAAAGCATACATTAAAAATCTTGAGTAGAGTTTGGAATTGCAGATATACGATGTTATACAAAAGAAGAGAAAGAAACAGAGGGGAAAAAAATGTCACAGAAATTATGAAAAAAACTATAGGTACAAAATTGATAACATATACCAAAAGGCTAAAATTAAAAATCTAGAGTAGAGTTTGGAATTTCAAAAATACAATGTTAAAGAAAAGAAGAAAAAGAAAACAAAACAAAGCAAAACAAAACACGGTCAAAAAATTATAAAATACATATATGAAGTTTGCTGAAGAAGAAAAAAAAATAGGGTCTTTTTTTTTTTTTTTGCAAAGTAATAGTTATAAAAGTGAAAATTAAAGGACAATAGAGGACTTAAAATTTTTTAAAAAAAAGAAAAAAAAGAAAGAAAGATTGATCGTAAAAATAGTAAAAATATATCTAGGTCTTTCTCTGGTTTTGTTGTGAGTATTGTGGGTTCAGTTCATTTTTGGCTAGTTCCTTGGTCTGACTTATATTTCTCGAGATCTATAGGCCCCTTCCTATGTAGTCCGTAGTAACCACAGGGTTTTAATCTATGGTCTGTAGCTTCCAAGGCGTTTCCCTCTGTTATAGCTTCTTCTGTTTGCTGGTCTCTTCAGTGTCTGGTTCCCGCCCTGACAAAGGGGATGGTTGAGGACACTTTTTTTTTTTTTTTTTTTTTTAGGCTCACTTGTTCAGCCGCACTGTGGGGAGGGAGGGAGGGATGCTGCAAACAGATAACACTGGCGTGCGCTCGCAGTGCCTCAGCCACACTGGGTCTGCCCCCGCTCACGGCGCGTGTAGCCTCCCTGCCCACACTGCTCGGGCTCTAGGTTGTTCTGCCGGGAACAATCAGAGGCCGGCCCTGGGCTGAGCTCCCAGGTCCAAGCCGCTCAGGTTCAGGCACTCGGGTAGTCCTCAGAGGCGCAGACTCGGTTGGGCCTGCGTTTTGTGCTCTTCCCAGATCCGAGCAGTTCAGGTGATGTGTTTGGCAGGCGCCAATGCTGCGATCTATCGCCTCCCCGACACTCGGTTATCTGGATGTAAAACCAGCGCACCTTCTCAGGCAGATGTTGACCGTCCAGACCCCCAAGAACTTTTAGTTAGCAAAGAAGCCTGCTTACAGTTTTATAGACAGTGTCTCTCTTGGGCTGCGATTGCCCCCTTACGGCTCTGGCTGCCTGTCACCAGAGGGGGAAGGTCTGCAACCGGCTGTCTCTGTTCAGTCCTTTGTTCTGTGCGCGGGCCTGGCGGTGTCTTAGGTTAGGGCTGGCTTTTCGCGTGGTAGATATCCCACAGTCTGGTTTGCTAGCCCAAATTATTTCGCTCAGATAGCGCTCAGAACATTCGGCCGGATTCTTACTCTAAGGGACACAGCCCGCGCCGCACTTCCCTGCCCAGCCCCCGCTTGCTAATGCCGTGTGCAGGCATCTGCGCTGCTTCTCCGCTGGGGGAGTTACCGTAGGGCTCACAATCTGCGATTTTTAATTGTTGTTTTTTTTTTTTTTTCTCCCTTTTATGTTGCCCCCTGTGCTTCCCAAGCTCGGCACAGATTCGGCAGTGAGAAGGTTTCCTGGTGTTTGGAAACTTCTCTCTTTTTAAGACTCCCTTCCCAGGACGGAACTCCGTCCCTTCCTCTTTTGTCTCTTTTTTTGTCTTTTATATTTTTTCCTACCTCCTTTCGAAGAGTTGGGCTGCTTTTCTGGGTGCCTGATGTCCTCTGCCGGCATTCAGAAGTTGTTTTGTGGAATTTACTCGACGTTTAAATGCTCTTTTGATGAATTTGTGGGGGAGAAAGTGTTCTCCCCGTCCTACTCCTCCGCCATCTTGGCTCCTCCCATCTTGACCCATTTTCAACAGTGCTATTTGTCTTTTTATGGAGCTTCGGGCATTCTTTGTATATTCTGAATATAAGTCTCCTGCTTTGAGAACTTTTTCTCCCACTCTCTGGATTGCCTGTTTATTTTCATAATGATGTCTTTTGAAAAGCAGGTTTTTAGTTTTGATGAAGTCAATCATTGACATTTCGCTTACATTAAATGATCTTGTGACTTGATTAAGAAAGCTTTACTGACCCCAAGATTGACAGAAAAATATTCTCCTATGTTTTCTTTGAGAAGTTGCAAATTCTAGTTTTTATATTTAGGTCTATCAGGGTGTATTGAGATGTATTTTAGATGTATCAAGGTTTAGGTACAGCTCAACCTTGAAAGCAGTAGTCTTGTCTTGTCTTTTTTTTCTTTTTGGCCTGGCTGTGGCTTACAGGATCTTAGTTCCCTGACCAGGGATTAAACCCAGGCGCTTGGTATTAAGAACCCAGAGTCCTAACCACTGGACCCAAGGGAATTCCCTGAATGCATTATTCTGAGTGATAGAGGTCAGTCACAAAACCCCAATATTGTATGATCCCATTCCCATGAAATGTACAGAAAACCAGAACTATACACTCAAAAGTAGATTAGTGGTTTCCTGGGCCTGTAGGTTGGAGAACTTGGGAAGTGAACTGGAGGTGGGTAAGGGGTTTCTTTTATGCCTGGTGGGTATATTCTAAGATTGATTTTGGTGAAAGTGTGAATATACTAAAAGCTACTGAACAGTATGCTTTAAATGAATTAGCAGTGTGGGAGGTAAATTATATCTCAATACAGTGGTTATAAATAAACATCAAAGAGCAAGTAAAAGCAGCTGACTTCAGTTTTCTAATGTGAATGTCATCTTAGTGTTTGGGTCCATATGAGACAGATTCGTTCTTATAAAGTGGATTTTTAGGAATTTCCCTGGCCATCCAGGGGTTAAGACTTCACCTTCCAATGCAGGGGCTGCTGGTTTGATCCCTGGTCAGGAAGCTAAGATCCTACATGCCTTGTGCCAAAAAACCAAAACGCAAAACAGAAGCAATATTGTAACAAATTCAATAAGGACTTTTAAAATGATTCTCATCAAAAAAATCTTTAAAAAACGAATTTTTATGAAAGAATTTACCTTCCTTATCTTGCTTAGCTTGAGCAGGACCCAAAGTTTCTTGGGCTCAGCCACCCCTAGAGATCCCTCACTTACGGATGGGTGTTGTGATATGTCTCAGGTCCCAAAGCTTCCCTGATTACAGATCTGTATTTTAAACACAGCAAGGGAATGAGTCAGCTCAAAAGGGAAGCAGCTGTTCTAAAATCACTCAGCACTCACCTCCACAGTTGCCCTAGCCCTCTTACCGCATCACTACCTTTATTTCCTGAGAACACTGGCAACATAAAAACGACATAGAATCTGCATTAGCAGTATTGCTAGATTGCTCCAAAGAAGGGTCTTTCAAAGTGTACAATGCAATCCATTAGAGTTTTAATACGTTTTAGGCAAAACTAAGCAAATAATCAAATTAATGAATAAATGATTAAAAAGGAAAAAAGAAAACTAAAGGGAGTGACTTATGGAAAATGAGGTTGAGGAATACTTGAAATACATGAAATGTTTCTTTATAAGCAGACTTCTCAAAACCTTAAATGTAGTCCGAAAATTTTCAAGGGGGAGGATTAAAAAGCATTTCTCGTGGTAGGATATGTTCTTGGAATGATTTTTTGTGTATGTTTGTATATGTGTTCAAGTTTTTAAATTTGTTTCCCTTTTCCCCACCATCTGATCTTGCCAAGTTTCTTTATTGCAACACACTTAAGAAATGCTGCATTAAGAGGTTACTGCCTTACAACCCAAACTTGTCTTGTTGATTGTGTGTGTGTGTTAGCTGCCTAGTCATGTCTGACTCTTTTGTGACCCCCATGGAGCCCAGCAAGCTCCTTTGTCCATGGAATTCCCCAGGCAAGAATACTGGAGTGGGTTGCCATTTCCTCCTTCAGAGGTTGTTTTCAACCCAGGGATTGTACCCAGGTCTCCCACATTGCAGGCGGATTCTTTACCATCTGAGCCACCAAGGAAGCCCTAGCCCAACAATACTTTTTTTCATTTAGAACTTTCCAGAATTTGGGCAGCTTATGCCCATATTTCCCATCTTTAGAAGTCTATGAACAGTTTAGAGAAAGAAATATCCTAGCATGCCAGACCCAAACCTAGAGCCCTGTGTGTACCTGGTATGTCTTAAGTTTGTTTTTTGAAAAAACATTTATATATTTTAATTATTTATTTAGTTATTTGGCTGTGCCTGGTCTCAGTTGCAGCATGAAGAAGGATCTAGTTCCCCAACCAGGGATCAAACCCAGGTCCCCTGCATCGGGAGCTTAGAGTCTTAGCCACTGGAAGTAAAGTGAAAGTTGGTCAGTTGTGTCCAACTCTTTGCGACCCCATAGACTATACAGTCCGTGGAATTCTCCAGGCCAGAATATTGGAGTAGGTAGCCTTTCCCTTCTTCAGGGGATCTTCCCAACCCAGGGATTGAACCCAGGTGTCCCACATTGCTGGCAGATTCTTAACCAGCTAAGCCGCAAGAGAAGCCCAAGAATACTGGAGTGGATAGCCTCTGCCTTCTCCAGGGGATCTTCCTGACCCAGGAATCAAACCAGGGTCTCCTGCATTAGCAGGCAAATTCTTTACCAACTGAGTTATCAGGGAAGCCCCCTTAGCCACCCCTCAGGTTTATTTAAAAAAAAACAAAACAACTAGGTTACATCTCTTACCTGCTTTGAGAAAATCCTGATTCATGAGAATCGTCATTCAGCGTCTATGCTTGGCCATGAAGCTCCCCCAACCAACCAGGGTCCCTTGACCCTGAGGGTCCAAGCACATGGATCTTCCTGCCTTGGCATGTTGTGTTCCCTCAACCTGGTACACTATTTCAATTTTACCTGCCCGTAAGGACCCCACCCCAAACCACTACTACCAGCTCCCTCTGTTCCGGAAAGTATCAGGAACCTGTAGACATGGAGTTTTAGTCCCTCTTTGCTGTCTCCATGACCCAGTAACAAAGTTAACATTATGATCCTTTACTGTTATGTTAGTCAAGTGAGTGGTTATTTTGGCTTTTCATGGGTCATTTCATGTGACTGGAAATATTGCCCTTGATGTGGAATTCAATCTGGAGTTTTCTTGTTTTGTCCTATAATTTTATGTTACTATAAAGTAAAGCATACTGGTGATTTTAATATCTAGAATATTGCAGGCTAAGGTAACATAGGTTTTTAAAAGAGTATTTAATAATTTTCCAACTACAGATTCATTATTACATGTAGTCAGATAAAATGTGAAGTGATACAATGTATCCTTAGTTTCATAATTTACTAATTGGTCTCTTAAGGCTTGTGTCTTCTCTGAACCCAAACCTCATCATCCGGAAGAGAATATTCCAGATGGTTGGTTCCTGGAAATAGGGTTCTCTCAAGGGTTCAGTAGACACCTCCTGTGCCACCCGCCTCCTCCCACATCCTCACCCCGACCATCACCAAAGTACTTCCATCTAGAGGTTTCATTCCAAGTCATCTTGAACATTTATGATAAAATCATGTGTGAATGTGACCTGTGATTCTTTGATAAAATTATTATTTCACCTCTGAAAGTATTAGCTTTAAGCAACTCATCATTATTTACAACTGGCTATATTTCTTGGTGATCACCGTCCCACCTTCAGAAATTCTTGGAAAGTTATCTCACCCGTGAATTGTTTTCAAAAGTCATGAAAATTTTATGGGTTCTAAACTTCTCAATGAAGCTAGCATAATATTGTCTTGCAGGCATTTAAATGTGTCTATAAGGGGAAACAGTGGAAACAGTGTCAGACTTTATTTTGGGGGGCTCCAAAATCACTGCAGATGGTGATTGCAGCCATGAAATTAAAAGACGTTTACTCCCTGGAAGGAAAGTTATGACCAACCTAGATAGCATATTCAAAAGCAGAGACATTACTTTGCCAACAAATGTCCATCTAGTCAAGGCCATGGTTTTTCCAGTGGTCATGTATGGATGTGAGTGTTGGACTGTGAAGAAAGCTGAGCACTGAAGAATTGGTGCTTTTGAACTGTGGTGTTGGAGAAGACTCTTGAGAGTCCCTTGGACTGCAAGGAGGTCCAACGAGTCCATCCTAAAGGAGATCAATTCTGGGTGTTCATTGGAAGGACTGATGTTGAAGCTGAAACTCCAGTACTTTGGCCACCTCATGCGAAGAGTTGACTCATTGGAAAAGACTCTGATGCTGGGAGGGGTTGGAGGCAGGAGAAGAAGGGGACAACAGAGGATGAGATGGCTGGATGGCATCACAGATTCGATGGACATGAGTTTGAGTGAACTCCGGGGGTTGATGATGGACAGAGAGGCCTGGGGTGCTGCAATTCATGGGGTCGCAAAGAGTCAGACACGACTGAGCGACTGAACTTAACTGAACTGAATAGTCATTTTGGGTTTGGTAATTTCCTCTTTGTACTTGAGAGTCTGGGTATGGGGATTAGGACTGCCCTAGGGCCGGAGTGGGTCTCCTGAGGTCATATCTGGACTTCTGATCCTTGCATTTTGGACAGGAAGTTTGGAGCCTCCCTGAGAAGCAGACAAATGTTAGGACGGAAGACCTCATTAGTGTATTAGAGTATTAGGATCCTTCAGTTTAGTAAAGCTCGTATTCCTCAAAAGAACTTCAAGGGCTAGCAATTCCCAATTAAACAGGAAGGAATCTCTCCCCTGGGCAGATCTGACCCATGTGGAGTAACAGTGACAATAATTATGTTCCATTCCTTGCCTCTCTGATCACCTTCCCAATGCACACAGAAAGAGATGTTATTCATCCAACTGACAGACTCCACAACCTGTACCATACAAATTACTTTCTGATTCTTGCTGAAAGAGACAAAGTTCCTAGGTCAGAGATGGTCTTAAAATTCTGGTAAACTAAAAAGTAGAAAAAAATACAATCTCTCCCTGTGTTTTATGAAAAAATAAAACTATTAGGAAGTATCAACTTCAATACCGTTGCTAATCTTGCCACTTAAAACTATCCGGGACTTCCCTGGTGGCCCAGTGGTTAAGACTTCACCTTTAAGCACAGCATGTAGGGGTTTGATCCCTGGTTGGGGAATATCCCACATGCCACACGGTGCAGCCAAAAAATAAAAAATAAAAAAATTTGCCATGCTTGTCTCTAATTCTGAAATTCTCAGCCAATGACTGTCTTCAAGACCTTGAAGACTGCTGCAGAACATAAAGAGTTCTTAATATCTTCTTTTGAACAACTATTTGAGGATGGGATAATTTCTTGGAGCCTACCAATGGACTGTTTTACGATGACAAGGAATCATCCAGAACGTTTTATTTCTTCATTTTCAAACAGTTCGGAAGTGCCTTTACAGGTACATTAAATACACTGTGGAACAGACACAACAGATCATTCTGGAAGCCGTGGGTACTGTGAGACAGGTTCATTACCCAATGGAAAAGGTATAGAGACGCAGTGTTGTAATGGCACGCTCTGTTTATAATAGCTGATGTATACCAGGAAACAAGAATCCAACTCAGAAAAATGGGAAATAGAAGATTACACTTTTTTTTTCCAAATGCCTTGAAGCCACCCAAAAGTGCAGAACTGGCTGGGTAGTGTGGGTTTGGCCTCCTGCCTGTGTTCTGCAGCTCAGATCGGATCCACCCAAGAAGAATCCGGGGCTGGGACCAGATGGCTGAGGATTTAAATCATGAGCAAGAACCTCCCTGGCGGCCCAGTGGTTAAGACTCCATGATTGCACTGCAGGGGATACGGGTTGGATCCTTGGTTGGGGAACTAAGATTCCACATGCCACGTGTTGCAGAAAACAAAACACAACACCATAAGTGGTGAGCAAACAGCATGCCCTCTAGACACAAGTAATAGATAAGCAGCAATGAAAAAATTGTTTGCCGCAGGAGATTCATGTGGGTCCCTCCAAGAGGATGGATCTGCTGTATAATACTCATGTGCAAGGGAGTGTCTTTCACAGTGTCTTAGAGCTACTTCTCTTTTCCTGGCTTTGATCACTTCCTATTTCATGCTCCACTCTCAGCCCTTATGTTTCTTAGTTTGGGTGTTTGCTTCGACCCTCAATGATGTGTCTAGAACATGGACTGTCATGGGGGCCGAGCAATGGGTTGGGTTTTAAATTAATGTCCTTGCTAGAAGTCCAGAAAAATTCTCCCAGTGGAAGTCAACTACAGAAAGGGAATCCCCCACTCAGTGGTCTGTGACCAGAGGAAGTACTTGGATCCCTCTGTCTGCCAGTCCTGGCATCTTACAGCACATGGGCTGGTGGTGCTGAACAATTCCCTGCTTCAGAGTAGCTGGTATGATAGATAGCAGATCCAATGCAAACTTACAGATTCGCCCAGGGGAATAGTAAATTAAACCAACCAGAATGGCAAATTAAATTGTTAAGAACCTGGAGGCATGTGACCCTTGCCAGCCTAAAATATTTATGGGAATAAAGCATGCTCACACTATGTGGGAATATAAGGGTAAAATGAAGATACTACAGTGATTACAGCAAGGAGAAAAAAAGGTATATTCTTCAGGGAAGCATCTCTAAGTGAAGAAATGGCATCATATGGGAAGTGTCTACCCTGGCATTTGGGGTTATTTCATTTGGTGACTCAGATTCCTCTAAAGGAGGTAACTATAAAATAGATTACTTCAGCTCCAACCTTATCATGGAAAAATGAAATGCTGTCCATGCTCTTTGGAGGTAAAGAAAGAAGTGTCAGGTCACAAGTGACTTAAAGCATCTTAGAGAAGTAATGATGTCAAGGGGGTGTAAAGGCCAACATCACATGGACCCTGAATCCCAAAGCAAAACCCATCTCTCTGTAAAGTGCTTTCTTCCAATGCGCAGCATAGATGTATAAACTGACCTCAGTTTCTGCAACACCTAAAGAGATCATAGTCCTCAAGATAAAAGGTTTCATCTGAACAACTGACCTCCAATACTCTAGCCAACTGATGCGAAGAGCTGACTCACTGGAAAAGACCCTGGTGCTAGGGAAAATTGAAGGCAGGAGGAGAAAGGGGTGGCAGAAGATGAAATGGTTGGATAGCATCACCAACTCAATGGACATGAATTTAAGCAATCTCCAGGAGATGGTGAAGGACAAGGAAGCCTAATGTGCTGCAGTCCATGGGGTCTTAGCAACTGAGCAACAATAATATGTAATGTGAAGATGTCCAGTTTGTCAGTTGATGACATCGTTGCTTTCTTACAAGGAGAATAATTACCCTATGAGACGGGAATTGTTACTTGCCACTTGGCAAAGGGGATAATGTCCTCATCATCTTGACTCTTAGATGAGACTATAAACACTACAACTGGGTTAGAATGTCTCTGCACATTTTTTGAGTTTAGGAAAAAAAATGTTTAAAGCAAACACAAAACACCTCTGTAACTGATCTAAATCATATCAAACCATAAAGAAACTACCTCTGTAACTGATATAAATTGTATCAAACCATAAAGAAATTACCTAGTAACTGATTTCAGCTGTATCAAATGATAAAGAAACTAACAGGTATTAAGCATTTCCATATCAAATGTTGCAAATACAATGTTTGCATTTTGCACACACAGAAATCTAAATCTAAAGGGTTTATTCTTTTACTAGCCCTCATTTCAAACTTTTTTTTTTTTCATTCTCTTTCAGAAACTGACTTTACTAAACCACATACATGCATATTAAGATCTGAGAAGAGGCTTTGGGGGCTGTGGTTCCTTCCTCCTCATTCCGGGAAGACGAGTGTGTTGTTAGTGGGAAACAACCACCCAAAGTGTGATGGGAGTCGGGAGCAGGGCGGGGAGTGGACATCTGAGAGAGTGTTCAGGCTCATTTTTGAAACCTGCCATTCTGCAGATTTGATTTCCTGACTGATTTCCAATCAATTTGATTACAAATCAATTTCCAAATTGATTTCCAATTCCCAGGTTGACGCTTCATTCCTCCAATGATGTCTGTAGGGCCCAGTGAAAGATCATGCTTGGGGTGGGGCATTTTTTTAGGACATGTCATTACTGCCATCGAGACACCCCTTTTCATCCTGATAACAAGGAGTGACATTTGCCAAAATGCCACAGATGATGCTGGCATTGTCAGAATGGGTACACTCACCACAGAGACCATAGGGACTTGTCAATGCACCTGTCAGCCTTTCAGCAGAGACATCATCAACCTTCCAGGAAGAATCCCCGACTCTCGTTTGTTTGTTTGTTTTTTAATGGGTCCAGAGCTCTTCCAGTTCTAGGTCCTCAGCACCCCAAACCCTTGCCCCAAGTATGGACACATGAGTGGGTCACAGACAAATAAAGACCAAAAGGAGGAAGACAGCAGGGACCGATGCACTACCTGTCAGCACCTAATCCAACATGGTTTGCCACTGGACAGGGACCTGAGAAATAGGAGTCCTCCTTCTGAGACATCCAGGAAGAGGTGACCCCCTATTTGCAACTTTCAAGAAACATTTTCTTTAGGTTTCCATTTATTGCTGCATCAAAGGTATTCATATCTCTGGCTAAAAAGAAAAATACATGTAGTCAAATCATACAGCTGCTGCAATTAAAAGAGAAAAATGTGGATAAAATAATGCAACCACTAGAGAATGTTTAAATGTTTATTTTCATGTTAAAAAGGATGAGTTACCCTGTGGTTAGAATATACCTTTATGCTGAAAAACAAAGTCACTTTATTTCTGAAATAGTTCTGGGGAAAAAAAAAAAGAAAGAAAGAAAAAAGGAAAAAGAAATTCAAAAGTAAGGAAGAGTAAGATCAAAATGTTCTGGCAGATTCCATCCACAGTCCCAACAGAAGCCATGCCCTCTAAAGGCTGCATCTTTAATTCAGTGCATTTCACGATGTCAGGTTCTGATGTTTCCCACCATCAGTTTAGATATTTCTGAGCGGGATGTCTGTACATTTAAAAGCTACAGCTTTGCATGCTTTTATTTGAAAAGGTATTTATTCCAACACACCTTTCAGTTATTCAGTATATTGCCTATATTACATACAAAAATATCTGCTATCCATATTTGAGCATAACTTTTCCACCACCCATACTGTTCCTTTACATAACAGGTGACACGCGATACATTACACATAGTACAATTTTGAGGGAGAAGATGGTTTCTGGGTTTATAGACCACCTATCTTGTCATTTGCAGAGACTAGAATGGAGATCTGAGGCTGTTGATGAGAGCAGAAAGGTGATGAAAGGATTCAGATGGAACCACCCTCTGTGGTCAGTGGAGTTGGAATGAGTGGTCTTCCCTGACAGAAACTTTACTGTGGTCCCAACATCCCAACATTGGGAAGACATTTTTCTAAAAGAGTGAGATGACACAGCTGATCAACATGCACAATTCCTAAAACTTAAAATTACCTAGGTACAAAATACTTCTTCCACGGATGTGGCAATGGGACAAAAGTTAATCCATTTTTTCCCCTGCATTAATTTTTTATAAATAAAAAGCTCTCTGCCTACAGTCTAAGCATGATTACAGTCTGGGAATGCAGCCTGGACAGTGTGCAACAGAAAACCACCAGGGGTCAATGATTCTCTCTTGGTTCACACGGAGTATTCTGAGGTCAGCTACCTTGTGTGTTCTTCGAGGAAAGTTTCCAGGAAAACTTTTATCTTTTCTTTTTGTTTTCTCTCAAATGTAACACTGCAGGTTTAAACTCCAGTAATTTTGCATGGCAGCTGCTCCTTGATAGCTGTGCGCTGGCCTGGAGACAGTAGATTCACATCCTCCATGGTTGTAGGTTACCTGGTCCTCACGTGGCATCTGAATTGCCCCTCATGTGATTCAGAGCTCACAGCCTGCTGTCCCCATTAGAGGCTGCTGGTGTCTACCTCGGGGGGAGCCTGAGCATCCCATTTTTATGGGAGAGAAAGGGATTCTATCTACATCATTTATTTCAGGCTATTGATACCAATCTTTTGCATGTCACAGCCATAAAAACCTGGAAAATCCAGGCAAATGCATGCCTCCCCCTTCCCAGAGAACCGTATTTCAAGGCTTACTTAATTTACATCATTCCCCCCATTCTAGTTTAAATATTTTGGAAGTATAGTTCCTATTTGTTTTAAATTAACCAGGTTGGAAATCAAGCAGATATAGCACATGGATTCTAGTCAGTAGGAAGTATTTAAAGCAGAAGGAGCTTCAGTGAAATTCTGTTCAGCTGAGGAGTTGTCCATGCCCAATCTGAGGACAACTGACAGTGTTGATTTCCACAAATAACTGAATCTCTGGCTCTTCACTATTCACACACACACACACACACACACACACAGGTATAAGTATGTATGTGTGAGTATAGGGAAGTGTGTGTTGTGTGGTAAAAGGGACCCTTCTCCCAAAACCTTCCATTTGATCTTTGAGCTGACTGGATCTTAGCATAAGCCAGCAAAGGTGGTTTATGCAGCCTGCATCACTCTGGGGGACGCTAGCTTACCCACAGGGGGCAACTTCAGGACCACGGTCAGCTCCCAGCCCTGTTGAGAAACCAAGTGAAAGTCAAAGTTGCTCAGTCGTATCCGACTCTTTGCGACCACATGGACTATATAGTCCATGGAATTCTCCAGGCCAGAATACTGGAATGTATATCCTTTCATTTCTCCAGGGGATCTTCCCAACCCAGGGATCAAACCCAGGTCTCCCTCATTGTAGGCAGATTCTTTACCAACTGAGCTATAAACCAAGGGTTCCTTCTAATTCTCCTCAGTGTGTTCTTTGCATCATGTCAAGCACTCAGGCCATAGAAGGTGGCCTAAATAAGGCTCCTCATGACAATGGTAGGTTCCTCTTCTCCTGAATTCTTCCCGTGGAAACTCTCATTTTACCAGTGGGAGCCAGCCTGCTGTGTGTGTGAGACTCACTCTCTGCATCATTTGAGGTTCCTCAGTTTTAGAAACGAAACCCCTATTATGTCTGGACTGTCAAAGGGAAAGAAAAGTGAAAATATCTTATAGGGGGAGCAGGATTCATATGGACAGCTCTGTTTCCATTAGCATGTGAATTTCTCTCCAGCCCTACAGAGTCAGTTTTGAGCAACCTCCCCACCAAGTCCTTTGAAAAGCAGAGGCAGCTTCCTTTGGCTACCAGAGCAGCTCTTCCTACAAGGTGTCAGCCATCTCTTTCCAAACTCCTTTGGAAGCCAATACCTGGGTCTCCTGACTTCATTTCCCAATCAAACTGGAAGATTTGGGCAACCTTACCAGCTTCAGTTCCTAATCCCCATTTTAAACACAAGAGCAACTGAAAACCAGCCCCCAGAGGTCAGGCAGTGCATCACTGATAACTTAGGCGTGGTTTATAAATGTACTGTAGTCCTGTGGGCAAGAGACACATGGAGAATGCTATGTCTGCCATGTCATGGCTGGAGGAGGCTAGTTGTCATGTTCCTGTCCATGGAACCCTATAAGAGAACCACTGAATCACACCTTATAAACAGCCCAGCCAGCAGCCATCGAGAGTCAAGGAACTGTTTCAACACCTCCTGCAGGTCCTGGCCATGTTGGGTCTTTAAAATTCTACTTCTCTGAGATGCAAATGGTTCAAGAAAGCTTGGAATGAGGCATACTCATCCAGAGTCTGTTTTTCCAGCCATCACATCCTAACAGAATGTTGCCACAGTTCCCTAATCTGAACTTCTTGCTCTGCTTGAGACCAGGCATGCTGTTCTTTGAAAAACATTATTTAAAAATTATGCAGGAACCATGCTTTTTTCTCTCTCTCTCACTTGCCATTTCAATTTCCTAATAGCTATGGTTGTTCATCACAACTGCTTCTCAAGCTTCTGGAATAGTCATTTATTTTATGAATTTTGGGGTAGAAAAAAAAACCATTGCTTTTCTTGATTAATGTACACCCTGTATAGGTTTTACCTCTGCCAGAGTCATGACTAGGGATATAGATATATATGTTTATATATGAGCTTTTTCGGTGGTGGGGTGGAAATCATTGAATGGGTATATTTCTATGTATTACTAAGTTGAAACATCATTCCACTTACTGTTCTAATAAAGTTTTGCTCTGGTTAAAGAAAAGTTTGGTCTGAAGGTACTTTCTATGCAATTTCCTTTCTGTGCGTATCATTTCTAGACCTTGATTTCAGTTTGGATAACAAACAGTGTCGACCACAAAGCATTAGTATCAACACAACTATTTTGAGGACTGCTTTGCCCTCGGAAATGCACTCCAAGAAGGAGGTCCTCATGACTCCTGCAAGCAGAAGATAAAAGGTTCACAAGTTCATAATTTTTCTCCAAAGTTTTTAAGCATCATGTAGAAAACTCTAAAGAAGATGGCCCCCCTCACAGTACATCAACATTTTAAGTAAAATCCCACGTCCCTATCTGAGACAACAAAGTTCAACCACAAAAAAAGGAAAGACAGCGTGAGGATTAGCTTCTTAGCTATTGCCCCTAAGTGATGAAGTGTGGAAAACTGGAAAGACCCTGAACTCCCGCACAGACACCCAGGAAATAACAGGATGTGCCAAATCGTGGGGACTAAAACTCATATGTAAATCAAACAGATCTCAGAGAAAAGAATGGCATCTCTTGTCTTCATGTTTCAAAAAGAATTGCAGAGGTCAAAGGAACCAGGCGCGAGTGCAAAGATATATAAAAATAATGAGCAATGCTCGTAACAAATATGGGCGGCTACATTCAGCATCTTTCAGGTATGTCCAATCTCAGGCCAAGGGCAAGAAATGTCCACTGTGCTTTAAAAGGTCTAGGAGTAGAAAAATCAAACCCAAGTCTTTTCTAATTCCACGCGGCTGTTTTGCCACGAGATGATTAACAATGTCTGTGGGGTCAGGTTTATTCTACTGGAACTGAGCTAGTACCAGGCAGCAGATAAAATCATTGTCTTAGAATTTCTCTAGGACCCACATGTGGCCGACTCAGAGACATTGCCTAGCTTCAAACCCAGCTGCCTTTGCTCTCTCTGATACCTGCTTAGAAAGGGATCCCGCCAGACCGCCACAAATGAAGCTCTGTTAAATCATCCCCTATTGCTGATCAGACTCACGGCTCCACCATTCAAAAAACAGAAGGCATAAAGGTGAATACAAACATGAGAAAGGAGTTCACATCTGGTCCTGCAGCCTCTCCATGTAGTCTCTGAAGCCCTGGGACTCCCCCAGCCCCATATCTGGGCAGACCCATTGGATGTTGTCATCACTGTCAAACAGGATGGAGTTGGTATAGGGGCCGCCGTCCTCTGGGAGGATGGTGGTGTAGGAAGTAAACTTGACCCTCTTCCTCTTGGGGCCTGTGGAACTCAGAGGGTCGTTTTTCATGTCCTTCTCATAGACATAGTCAGAAGGTCTGAGCAGCTGACTATGGAAAGTCTTCTGGGAACCACCGTTCAGAAGGAAGTTCCTCTCCTCGAACTGCAGCCCCCTGTCAATCATGGTGGTGCACTCCTCCGACGGGAGGGTCACATCCACTGGGTTCTCTAGAAGCTCCACGTCATTCCCCAGCCAGACCCAGTCATGGGAATGGGGGATGTTGCCTTGCTCGCTCACGGCGAATCTTTTGTGTCTGTATTTCCAAGCAAATGCCACACAGTTGATCAAGAAGACCAAGATGGCTAGGCAGAAGACGCAGAGCAGGGCGTACATGCCAATCTCCAAGTCAGTAAGCCCCCTGGAGGTCACCGTGAGGTCACTAGGATTATGGGGTTCCGGTGACTTCCCTTGAGCGGGGAAGCTTGTGAAGGCATCTGGACCACCGCTCTTGAGCATCTTCTTGTCTTTTCCTTCCATGGGAGACTGTGGGGTTGTGCTTTTGTTGGTATGTTCCTCATGGCCAACAGAGGCACCATGCTGGAACCACTCCTGAACTGCTCTCTCCTGGTTTCCCTCACGATCTATGGTGTTACTGAGGTGGTCTTTATATTCCCGGTTTATGCCCTCAATATCGTTGGTGCCTCCTTGGTGCTCATCAATACTGGGCTCAAATTTGACCTTGACGTTCCCTTTCCCCACGGCAAGAATGCTCTTCCTCTTGGTCTTCTGACAGGGCTCACTGATCATCATTTCCAGTTTAATCAAGGGCCCTTGCCCTTCCCCCTCTGCAACCACAACTGGCCATTTGGACTGAAGGCTTGCCTGGACAGATACCACCATTTCATCCAAAGATGAGACAGTAACTGAAAAATCCTTGGGATCGTAAATGTCTAAAGGTGTCACCGAACCATCGCTGAACAAAATCCAAGAACTGACGATGGCTTCCTAAGAGAAATGAAACCAAAGCATTGTTATAATCGGGTTCCTTCAAAACTTGCAAATGTAAATATGATTTTCTAAGTAATATTATTTAAACATACACACTAAGAATTAATTTCTATGTTTTATCATTGTGAACAGCTCTTGGCTTGCCTGGAACTGGCATGAGCCGTAAGCCACAGCTCTACTAATGTAAGAAATAGACAATATGCTTTAGCAAATGCATTAAAGTGTATTTTACAGTAAGTCCCCTGCATATGAACTTTCAAGTTGTGAGCTTTCAAAGATGCAAACGTGTTCGCATGTCCGGTCACCCAAGTTAGTTCTTGTATCTGGCATATATTGTCACGTGCATGCCTCCTCTACACGTGGCTGTGCTTCTGTGCACTTCCGTGTGCAGCACTGTATAGAGTACAATGGTACAGCATCTTTATTCAAGTCCAGGATGTCTGAAAGCAAGTGTAAAAGCAGAGGCAGTGATGTAGCTGGTACTGTACTGTATGATTAAAAATGTTTTCTTTACTTTTTGCTTGTTTTTTATGTATTATTTGTGTGAAAAGTATTATAAAATGACTGCCTTGCAGTACTATATAGCCAATTGTGTTAGTTGGGTACCTAGGCTAATTTTGTTGAACTTAGGAACAAACTGGACTTATGAACACACTCTCAGAATGGAACTGGTTCGTATGTATGGGACTTACTGTAATTTACCTCATGCCAGACAACAGAATTTGACTTTGACCCTTCTAAAAACATTCTGAAAGATCAAACAATTTATCTGAATCAAATTCAGGTGCAACTAATCAGGCGCCTGCTCAAGAGAATATTGCTTTGAACTTTCCTTATTAGGAAGCCAATGCTGACGAAGCAAAACATGGGCTGGCTGGACATGCTTATGGAAGGATGCATCATAAGACCAGTTTGCTTGAAGGGCACAGTGCCCTAGGATCTTTATCAATGACATGTCAAAATTTAAAGAGGCAGAGAGTTTGAGAGTTGGCAATCATTGTCAACAGTGGCGATTGGATGCTATGCTTGTTCAAGTAGCTGAAATGAAATTTCCAAGTGTCAATAGGCACCTTCTTGGGCAAAAGTAAGAATATGGGAGCCTTTGGTGGTCTAGCAGCGAACTGTGTCTAAAACAGGTAAGGCTGCTCTAAAGCAAGAAGAACATATGAGGAAAATGGGTCTAAGACATTGAGTACTTTTCTTAGAGACAGGACAGATTGGATAAGAAATAGGAAGCAGCTTCAAGAATCACCAGTCCCAGTTATGAGTGCTCTATTTATCTCCTTTGCAAGATGTGACAGAGAAAGAAGCGGTCCCAATCATCCAGCGACAAAAGGACTCTGGTATCTCACCTGCTGTGGGGCCTGAAGAACATCCTGGGCAGCTGCTGTTGAGATGATGGCTCTTTTGTCCAACCTGTGAGGCTGCAGGGAGAGAGACAAGCCGGCCACCAGCTGCACACCCAGGTCCGCGATAGTGACCCGGTCATCCAGGACGGTCACGGTCTTTTCAGCCAGGATGGAGTCAGAGAGAGGCGACAGGACCTGCAGAGTCAGTGGGAAACCTCAGTGTCTGCTCCTCACACCATTCACAGCTCCTGAACTGGTGTTCCCACCAAAGTGTTCTCCTAGTGTCCTGTGACATGAGTGTATGTAGCGAAATCATGTATGTGAGCAAGTCATAGTGTGTGCGTGCTAAGTCATGATCCTGTTCAATTACGCTCTCCAAGTGAAGGGGTTTTAAGTACAAATATCATCTTGGCCCATTTTCTTTCCTTTGATTCATATCATGATAACAGTACTGTATTTTTTTAAGCCTGATTTAATTTAGAGGCAATAACTAAAAATTGCCTACCTTGGTACTAGGCACCAAAGACTGACTGACATTTTTCCAACAAATAATATTTAGTTGTGAAAATGGCAGAATTGTAGTAAAAGCTCTTTAAAAGGTTGGTGCTCAGCCGTCTCTTCCTACTCCTTCCAGTGGGCATTAGATGTTCACTATGGACCACTCACCCCTGGAGAAGGGAATGGCAACCCACTCCAGTATTCTTACCTGGAGAATTCCATGGACAGAGGAGCCTGGTGGGCTATAGTCCATGGGGTCGCAAAGAGTCGGACACGACTGAGCGACTAACACACACACACAAGGACCACTGATCATCATTGTGTGGGCTGCCGTGTCATCACTGGATAAACCAGGTGAGCAAAGTGGGAAAGAGAATCTTACTCTCCTAAGAAACCATTTTTCTTAATTTACCATCTAGCTTGCAAGCAGGTAGTGGTGATGGTTTAGCCCAGCCTGACCCATACTTTGATTGCAGCCTTGCAGTACCCTGAACTTGGTACCCCAAGCTCACCTGGACTCCCAACATTCAGAACTCTGAGTTAATAAATTAGTGGTGCTTCATGCTGCAACCCACTCCAGTACTCTTGCCTGGCAAATCCCATGGACGGAGGAGCCTGGTGGGCTGCAGTCCATGGGGTCGCTAAGAGTCGGACACAACTGAGCGACTTCACTTTTACTTTTCACTTTCATGCATTGGAGAAGGCAATGGCAACCCACTCCAGTGTTCTTGCCTGGAGAATCCCAGAGATGGGGGAGCCTGGTGGGCTGCCGTCTATGGGGTCGCACAGAGTCGGACTGAAGCGACTTAGCAGCAGCAGCAGCAGCATGCTGGAACGTGTTTGATTGCTTTGTTACACAGCAACAGGAGAGTGATACAGAATGTAACACTGAATCCAGCTTTGTCAAAAACTGACTTGGGCAACACCTAAAAATCTGACTTCGTGAACTATGAGCAGTAACTTTTTAATTTGTTATTAAAAAATATGCTGCATTCTTTCTGCAGAATGATCCTGTCCACTGGCTAGAAAATAGTTTTACTGTTACTATAGTAAAGTGGAGAGTAGTTTTTATTATTTTTAGTGCAATACATTTTAAAATTTTTTTGTGTCCACTGTTCAAGGTAAAATATAGCTAAATGGTTAATGCTCAAGTTGAGGAAAATAAAACTAGCTTTCATAGGTTCTACTGTCTTCTGTTAGTGACACATAAAAAGTAAAGGATCACATTAGGGGAAAAATTGCTTAGACTGTGTGTTAAATTTAGCTTTGATAAAAGAAATGAGATATTTTTTCTCAACTCTCTAAAAGGCAAACATTTTTCTTTGATTATTCTTCGAGGTTTTTATTTGCTACTCTAGACAATAAGATTTGAAAATGACTTTGACCTTCTTTGCGGGGAAATACAATATAATTTTATTATCATTACTTTATATTTTTCAATTGTTCTGTGAATTTTTGTGAATTCTATTGTCTTTTATAAAAATATTCATTTATTTAGTTAGTTCATGGGGTCTTAGTTGCATCATGTGGGATCTTTCGTTGGGGCACAAGGACTCTCTAGTTGTGGCTAGTGGACTCTGGAGCCCACAAGCTTAGTTGTTCCAATTCTACTGGAATTCCAGTTCCCTGACGAGGAATCGAATCCATGTTTCTTGAACTGCAAGGCAGATTCTTAACCACTGGACTATCAGGGAAGTCTCTTAGGAAAAAAATGTAACACAAAATTTAATTTGAGTTTGAACTGTTAGAATTAATGAACCCTCTATCACTGCCCATAAATCTTTGATGCACACACATGCTATCCTCCAGCATCTGCCTGGACACTTATCAACACAGACCAGGGTTGGGGGAGGTGGTGAGTGCTGGGTGCCCATACCTGCACGGTGGTGATGCCTGGCTCCCGGCCCACCAGGGTCCTGCCATCCTGTATCTGAGCGATTCTCGGCTCTTCCACCTTCATGAAATCCATCACGAGGTCAGTGATGTCAAACTGCCAGTCAGGGCCCAGCATGTAGCTCAGCTGACCCGAGTCAGGGGACTCGGCCACGAACTGGGTGAGGACGCGCACGAGGGCGTGCTGGTACTGCAGAGAGCACCCTCTCCCCTTCTTCTCCTCATCCTCCTCATCTTCACTGTCTCGGGTGGGCCTGGGACACACACACACAGCAGAGCCAACGTCACCCTGGTGAAGAAGGGTCTCCCCTACCTCCTTGTCCAGATTCCACATGACTGATGCTTCGTGTGAACTGGATTTTCTTCCTGCCAGAGCTGCTCACCAGCAGTCACCCAGCATCTGCTGCTTCTTTCACTCCCGGACCCTTTGCGGTGGTCACTGAGCGTCGCACGTGCTGCCACAGGCTCGGAACACAGAAGCCCAGCACGGCCCCACCTCACCCGCCCAGGGCTAGGGGATCAGCGCCGCCCAGGCTGAGCTGCTAACATAACTGAAACACGTCTGACACGCACATCCTGACATCTCCTCTTTCCTCAGCGCCCCGGCCCTTATCCCTGTCCTGACACAAGTTCTGCTCCACTTGCTTGCCCACGACCTGCCCTGAGAAACCCTCTCTGGCTTCACTACTTCACAAACTTCCCCTCGAGATGAACCGGTCCAGTGTCCCTTATGAGAGGACCTGGCTTGGTGGCTGCTGACGGGTCTGCAGGGCCCTCGGTGGACCGGGTCTTGTGTCAGGGGAGAGAGGGGCAGAGACTCATATGTCCTGAGTTAGAATACGTGCCGGGTCCTGCCTTACCTGCTCCTGTAAAGTGAATAAATGCTATCTTTAGAGCTCTGACTGCTGCAGGGTGTATCATTTCACTGAATTCTTGGAACAACTCTATTCAGTCACTCTACTGTCATCTCCAACTTGTAGATGAAGAAACAGGAAGAGAGAAGTTAAGTAACCTGACCAAGGTCGCACAGCTATACACGGGAAAGTGAAAGTGAAAGCCGCTCAGTTGTGTCTGACTCTTTGCAACCCCATGGGCTGGCTGTAGCCTGCCAGGCTCCTCTGTCCATGGAACTCTCCAGGCAAGAACACTGGAGTGAGTAGCCATTCCCTTCTCCAGGAGATCCTCCCAACCTAGGGATCAAGCCCACGTCCACCACATTACAGGTGGATTCTTTACCATCTGAGCCACCAGAGAAACCCAAAAGCAGAAAATCCAGAGTGAAAACTCAGTGACCTTATGCCAGAGTTCACAGCTTAGCCATTGCACTGTGCTCCACTAAGGATGGTTGACATTTACAAGCAGGAAGCTGAGAATGGATAATGCAGGAAAGAACACTAGGGCAGGGGGAATAGAGCTCTTCCCTAAATGCCAGGCCTTGTGCTGTGCGCTTTTTATGTGTTGCATCATTTTATTGAATCCTAGCAACTATTCTCGGAGAAGGCAATGGCACCCTACTCCAGTACTCTTGCCTGGAAAATCCCATGGACAGAGCATGGTGGGCTGCAGTCCATGGGGTCGCTAAAAGTCGGGCACGACTGAGTGACTTCACTTTCACTTTTCAGATTCATGCATTGGAGAAGGAAATGGCAACCCGCTCCAGTATTCTTGCCTGGAGAATCCCAGGGACGGGGGAGCCTGGTGGGCTGCCATCTATGGGGTCGCACAGAGTCGGACACGACTGAAGCGAATTAGCAGCAGCAGCAGCAACTATTCTATGAGGTAGGTAATATGACAGTAAACCCACTACATACGAATGAGTTCCGTTCCAAGAGGGCATTCGTTTAAGTTCAATTCGTTTGTTAAGTCCAACTACATTAGCCTAGGTACACGACTGAGACAATGGGCTTTAGGGTAGCTTACTGTAAGAGGTTTATAACACTTTTCCTGGAAATAACTCATAAAAACAAACACAGAAAATAAAGAAAATATGTTTAATCTTACAGCATAGGACCTTGAAAAGTAGAGTAGTGCAAAGTAGCGGCTGGCCCTCCTTAACAATACCAGCTACGTCACCACCGCTTCTATGCTCGCTTCCGGACATCCTGGGCTTGAGACAAAGAGCCTGTACTACTGTACTGTATACAGTATGCAAAAGCACAGCCACGTGTAGATGTGCCCATGTGGCAACGCTGCCAGACACGTGAACTACTTTATGGGACTGGACTATCGGACGTGCATTGGCATCTGTGACAGTTCACAACACGAGGGTTCGTATGTAGAGGGCTTACTATCTCCATTATAATTTCCTCCTGTCAGAGTAAGGACCCAAGTCAGACCCATCTTAACTCTGTTCCCGTTACTACCCACTGTAGATGCAGTTTTGCTGGAGCCTCAGTCCCTGAGGACGTTTTGCCTCAGAGCTGAGCCCCGGGAGCCTCAGATCCACAGCCCCCTCTGAGGGTCACCCCCTCACGCTTAGTTCCTCACCTTCGATTGGAGGCCACCGGGATCCTCCATCCTTTGATCTGGCTCAGCTCCGTGTCTGAGATCTCAACCTGCAGGGGGAGTCTGGGCACCCAGACCGTGACTTCTAACTGGGAGGTGAAGTGCTGGTGGGTGAAGTTCACGATCGTGTCCACTTTGCTCTTCATCTCCTTCCCATTCACAAAGATCGAGTCACAGCCGTTGGAGACCTTGGGGGAGGGGACAGAATCGCCAGATGCATCAGCAGAAAAATCGCATGTGCAACCTGACAGTGAAAGTTCATGAACCACAACAGCTCTGAGCTGTGAGGCCCCGAGACAACCAGGAGAACGTGGCTTGAACAAAAGGTAATTTGTAGGCACTAATTGGTGGCAATGCTGATAAATAGACTCCAGGAAAACCATTCTGTATTACAAACTACTGACAAGTAAAACCATAAACATAATTTAATGGCGTTCCATAACCTTTGCTGCCTTTTCTGTGTGTTTTTTCCCTTCTCCTCACCTCTTTTATGTACTCAAACCACCACTAATCAAACCCCAGGTGCAGCATATTTCACTAGTGTGCAGTATCTGAAGATGTTTAAAAGGTATCCATATGTTACTAAAACAACACTTCATGTGAGCCGTAAAAGGAATTTTTTTTTTTCTGAAAAAACCTAGAGAGCTTTGTACTAGATTAAGACCCTTGTAGAAAAACACACTCATGAAATGCATCAGAAATGTGGATACAACTATTTTTGCCCATTACATTTTGCATTAATTTTACGGGATGGAGATGAGGATGTGGCATTCTGCTATGGACTTTTGACTCAGCACGTGGGGCAGGCACCCTTTTAACATGATGCATTCGCAAGTTAGGTATCAGACAAGGTAAGCCCCCACGGCTCTTCACATCTTCCAGGGAAGCAAGGAAAATGTTGATGGCTTTCTTTCCTAGACCATCAGAAGAATGAATGTCTTTTACGTATCTGAGTGGGGAGGGGGAGGAGATCACTTTATGGGCAGAGGACACACAAGCAACAATCAGTTTAGCACAGAATCACACACCTGCCAGGGGCCCGCAAGCTTCATTTTACAGATGACGAACCTGAGGCCACGTGATGCGCCACCGGCTCAAGGCCACACACCACTTTCAGGGACACTGGCCTGCTGGCAGTGGTCCCCGGCTCACCTGGAGTGCCCCCAAGGGGCCTGTTTCCCAAGCCACAAATGAAGGCTCACTCATGACCTTCTCTTCCTCGCCTGAATCGGTACCTGCGACCCAGCCTCCCTTCCCAGCCCCAGGGCACACGTCCAGCTGCTTCCTCCACGTGACCAGGTGAACGGCCAGAGCAGTGCCGGCAGCATCAACGTGCAAACTCTAAGAGCAAACCTCCACGTTGCTTGCGATGAATTATCACCACCTGTCCTCTCCCCCTAGAAAAAGGACATCAATGTGTATTTGCTTCCACAGGAAGGAAAAGATGAGCCTGGTTCACGGTGGAGAGAAATCAAAGACTGAGGAGAAAATAACTAAAATGATGCTTCCATCCTTACATCAGAATCACAGACACAGGTCCCTGTCATTTCCACCTCACCATGTCACTGATATCTCTGGGAATCTTTAAGCAGAATTAAGCAAGGCCAGTAATAGGAAGATGGGATGAAACCACAGTGACACTAACCTGACAACCGTGGGTTACAAAGCAATAAACAGGGGTACTGATGGGTAACTACGCATCAGGCTGAGTTCATTCAGGGAGCACTTTCCCACCCTGTCAGAGCTTAGCCCTCCAGGCTCCCCTGACCTCCAGGCTCCACTACTCTGAGCAGCAAAAATTCTGCCCCCAAATGGCAGTGGAAAGTGGCAGCTAATGTGTCTCTCCCCCTGAAATTCCAGTGGGAGTCGGAAAAGACATTTCCATCACTTTTCAAAGTGTAAAAGAATCCACTTCGCCTATCTCTCTCTCTTTGTCTGCTTTACCTCCTAAAGGAGAGAACAAAAATGATGAACCAAGCAAGTCAGCTGTCTTTTAAGGCATGTTTGTGGGACATAAATCTGTATTGTTGTGCCTAGGATTGTAAAGCGAGCAACCAGAGTAAGATTTTCAATTAAAGCAGAAAAACGAGTGGAGAGCTGTGTTTTTATTTTAAAGTCCTGTGAGGCCGACACAGTGCTGAGCCAACTGCCCTTCCCTGGGTGGCAGACCTGTTTTAGAGAAACTTCTGCCTTCCCTCCAGAGCACTGCAGTGAAAGACATACAATAAGACCCCTAAACATCCCTGGACTCAGTGGCAATAGCAGACCTCTCTCAAGAGAACAGGGTTCCTCACCGACACGAACGCTGCGATGGATGCGTTACAGTTCTGCCCTCACTTTCTCCCAGCTCAAGGGGGCCTCACCCATTGCCAGAACTTTCCTCAACCTACCTCCCTCCAGTACAGACCTCAACTCTCCTGAATCTGCAGGATTATTATAACCTATGTGAGATGCACGTACGTTGTGTGTTTCCTCTAGAAGGAATGGTTTAGTATTTGTTAATTCAGTGTTTGCAGGGACTTTATAGGACATAACTAGTGTAAATAACGAAAATCGATTGCAGTAGGGATCTCTTATGGGTATAGGAACTCACTGCCTGTGAGGTTCCTCCTCTTCTCTGGAAGCATTAATCCTCACAATAATTGCATGTGGCAGGCACCATGACCTTCATTGCACCGAGACTGAATCCAGTGTCAAGAAAGGGAACATCACTTCCCAGGGCTTTGCTTATGTGTGTAATGATGCCAGCCAGCCCTCAGGACTGCTGACACCTGCTCTTTCCTCTGCCTGCTCACGCCAGTCCCCTCTAGAGACTTCCCTCGCTACACAGGACAAAGTCCAAAATCTTGATTACAGCTTACAAGACCTAAGGACATGGTACTGCCAACTTCTGCAGGCTCCCTTTGCATTCCTCTCCCTGCCCCCTGCACAGGCTCTTCCCTCGTGGGTCATGGGTCTTCTCTCCCTGGAGCTCTCCTGAACTTATTTCCAACTGAACACCTTGCCACCACCTTCCCATGACTGAATGACTGAGATCTGTTTGTCATTCATGTCTGAGGCAGATATAACTGTTGTCTTGGGCCACCCAGTCACACACTAGCACCCCTGCCCCATCTCACACACACACACACCTTCCTCTTTTCCGTCCAGCCAATCATAAGAACAGGGCTTGCTTGGTGGCTCAGTGGTAAAGAACCCACCTGACAAAGCAGGTGACACAACAGGAGATGTGGGTTCTATCCTTGGGTCAGGAAGATCTCCTGCAAAAGGAAATGGCAACCCACTCCAGTGTTCTTGCCTGAAAAACCCCATGACAGAGGAGCCCATGGGGTTGCAGAGCTGAACACGACTGAGCGACTGAGTACAGCACTATGTTAGTTACTCTGGATTGCTCTGGGTTGTATTTTATAATGTGCTTTTCAATATTTATCACTCTCTGAATGCTCCTGGCTATTTTTCATTTGTTTCTTGTCTCTGTTCTCCACCTGAAAGTAACCTGCTTGAGGCCATGGACCTGTCTCTTCTCATCTACTGTGTCTCCACTTCCAGCACAGAGGTGACATTTAGAAAGTGTTCAATAACTAGATGTTCAACGTGATTATGTCACCAGCTTCCTCTGGGTCCCCTTCATTCCTCTGCTCCATGAGTAGCCTGAATCTGGGTAGGAAGGGGGGCGAGGTGGTGTGCACCAGGTTATCACATTAAGGATATCATGAGAGGAGGCAGACAAGGAGAAGAAACCTAGTCCAAATGCTCAGGAGGTTGAGGTAAAAAATCTGATAAACCTGGATTTCCAGTGATGAATTTGGCCTTTGGGCTAGGAACTGAAAGGGAGATCTCTGTGTCATGTCACATTGTAGAGGCATGTGTGTTGGGGAAGCAGACAGACAGACACTGCAAGGGAAAGATCAGAGTCAGGTTCCTACCGCTTATCGTAAGGATACCCCCAGGGCTCTCTGAGGCCCTGAAGCAACACCAAACGCTGTGTATTCTAATGTAAGAAGAGCTGAGGACGGGAATGTGCAGACTGAAAACAGCAGTTCGTGCCATGTTAATCTGTGAGCATGGGCCAGACGGCTTGTCAATGTCATCACAGGAAGGCTGCCTCTAGAGGTTCTTTGCTCTACTGTCAAATTACACTTCTGCAGTTACAGTACTTTAGAGTAATAGGGGCAAACAGGGGTCTCCTAGCGTAAATAGTTTTCCTTTGGGTATCTTGTAAGATACACCATTGGCTTCGTTTTCTATTTAGAAAAGAAGCAAGAACTGAGTCTGTGTATCTGCACCCTCCCCGAGTCTGCCACACTGTTGATGTATCTCTGTCTACACCATAGAGGCTTTATAAGGCTTCCCTCCTGACCTCTCCCCCCACCTGGAGAAATGAGTTAGAAGGAAAAAAAAGTCACACAGTCAAGAGTAATGGCTGCAGTCTACTTCCTTGATGACTTGGCAAGAGCAGTTTAAGAAGCGTAAATGGTGTTTGTTTTAAGCTGAATAAAATAAAGGGTGCCTTCTGCAGTGCTGTTTATAAAGAAAATAAAAATATTCTGTATGAAATGCCTAGTTCAATATATAACAGTGCACACAAATGAAACACCAGGAATCATAAAATAAATTTAAATAAAATTTAAGGAAAGGGAAATATAATCAGGAAATAATATTTAGTGAAAACTGATGGAGTTAAAATTATATGGACACACTCATTCTAATTTTATAAATATATGTTATGTGTGTGCATTACTGAAGAATAAAAAGATTTGAATAATGGGGGGAAAGCTATATAATAAAAGAATATATTTCACAAATCATAATAAGTGCTGAATTCCATATGAAGATAACTTTAAACTATGCAGCTCAGGAGGATCTAAAGGATACCCCATTAGACAATCCTGACATGGAAATATTTACAGATGGCAGTTCTTTTGTTCGGGATGGAAAGTGTAAAGCAGGTTACGCAGTGGTGACTGCTGAACAGGTTTTGGAAGCAAAATCTCTCCCCCAGGGAACCAGTGCTCAGTTAGCGGAGCTTGTGGCTCTGACCCAAGCTCTAGAGTTAAGCAAAGGGCAGCGGATGGGCCTGATAACCTACGTGAGTCTTCTTCTGCTGACTCCAAAAATCCTGAGTCTGCCGTTTGATCCTCATGACAATGCCTTTCTGTCCTGGGCTCACTCCTATGCTGCATTCCACAGTCGGTCTAACTGCTGGGTCTGTGGAGCACTCCCCTCTTCATCAGTGGAAGGCTTCCCGTGGTGGACATCTCCACTTCACGGAAAAGACTTTCTCCAAGTCTGTGAATACCTTCGACAACAATCACATGCGATGCCTCTTCTTCATCTGATGACATCTACCAACCCTAAAATGGACTAGTGCAACTCGTTGCACTTTAACTATGGACATAATATGACTTTAAATTTTGATTCTGAATGTTGCGTTTTTGCTGTTTGCTCCCTGCATCTGTAAGTGTATAACTGGGTTTGTTTCTAGCCGCATGAAAGCTTTTAAGTTACAAATGGTTGCTCAAACTCCTACTACTGCTGTAGCTTCCCCAACTACTATTTGGGGCCCCTGGATCAGATATCCTCAATATGAGGATTAGAAGAATATGTTGCCTCACCAATTTAGGGATAACGCCCCTTGTCAGCTTGGAAGCAGTTATGGAACGAGAATGACGCCCCTTTTCCCTAAGCAACATCAGATCAGATCAGATCAGTCGCTCAGTCATGTCCGACTCTTTGCGACCCCATGAATCGCAGCACGCCAGGCCTCCCTGTCCATCACCAACTCCCGGAGTTCACTCAGACTCACGTCCATCGAGTCAGTGATGCCATCCAGCCATCTCATCCTCTGTCGTCCCCTTCTCCTCCTGTCCCCAATCCCTCCCAGCATCAGAGTCTTTTCCAATGAGTCAGCTCTTCGCATGAGGTGGCCAAAGTACTGGAGTTTCAGCTTTAGCATCATTCCCTCCAAAGAAATCCCAGGGCTGATCTCCTTCAGAATGGACTGGTTGGATCTCCTTGCAGTCCAAGGGACTCTCAAGAGTCTTCTCCAACACCACAGTTCAAAAGCATCAATTCTTCGGCGCTCAGCCTTCTTCACAGTCCAACTCTCACATCCATACATGACCACAGGAAAAACCATAGCCTTGACTAGATGAACCTTTGTTGGCAAAGGAATGTCTCTGCTTTTGAATATGCTATCTAGGTTGGTCATAACTTTCCTTCCAAGGAGTAAGTGTCTTTTAATTTCATGGCTGCAGTCACCATCTGTAGTGATTTTGGAGCCCAGAAAAATAAAGTCTGACACTGTTTCCACTGTTTCCCCATCTATTTCCCATGAAGTGGTGGGACCGGATGCCATGATCTTCGTTTTCTGAATGTTGAGCTTTAAGCCAACTTTTTCACTCTCCTCTTTCACTTTCATCAAGAGGCTTTTGAGTTCCTCTTCACTTTCTGCCATAAGGGTGGTGTCATCTGCATATCTGAGGTGATTGATATTTCTCCCGGCAATCTTGATTCCAGCTTGTGTTTCTTCCAGTCCAGCGTTTCTCATGATGTACTCTGCATAGAAGTTAAATAAACAGGGTGACAATATACAGCCTTGACGTACTCCTTTTCCTATTTGGAACCAGTCTGTTGTTCCATGTCCAGTTCTAACTGTTGCTTCCTGACCTGCATACAAATTTCTCAAGAGGCAGGTCAGGTGGTCTGGTATTCCCATCTCTTTCAGAATTTTCCACAGTTTATTGTGATCCACACAGTCAAAGGCTTTGGCATAGTCAATAAAGCAGAAATAGATGTTTTTCTGGAACTCTCTTGCTTTTTCCATGATCCAGCGGATGTTGGCAATTTGATCTCTGGTTCCTCTGCCTTTTCTAAAACCAGCTTGAACATTAAGATTATATAACAATAATGTATCCTGCCTGAGGACAGTCTCTGGATTAAACCTTCTGGCTAATTCTGTTATCTTAAAATGTAAATTATGGGAGTAGACCTGGTCTTTACAAGGATGTATCCTGCCTGAGGACAGTCTCTGGATTAAACCTTCTGGCTAATTCTGTTATCTTAAAATGTAAATTATGGGAATAGATCTGGTGAGGTCTTTACAACCTCCAGACATTCTTTGGATTCACTGGGGAGTATATAACTTCATTGCTAACACTAGCAAGAGGGTACTCTTTCTGCTCCCTTCTGATGCCTATGTCAGAAGCTTTCTCTATCTCCTTTATACTTTAATAAAACTTTATTACACAAAAAAAAAAGAAAAAAAAACATTTTTCAATTCAATTGTCATTAAATCAAACATTTTGTATTTATTATCAAGTTGAGCAAATGCATTATGTCTGAGGAGCAGAGGGTACTCAAAAAATATTTATTTGACCTTGAGGGTTTACATCTCCAAGAAATACAAAAAAAGAAAACCAATAGCTATCATGTATTGAGTGCTTACTAGCATCATGCATATTTTCTTTTTTAGAACTTTACATAGGATGATAGCCATTGATTCCTCTGAATACCCTGTTCATTAAGTGTTTTGTCCCTACATTATAGATGGGGAAAATCAGGCCCAGGACAGGCACCTCCTGCAGGGATCACAGCTGGTGAGGGGGCAGAGGTCCTCTGAATGGGGGCAGTGGGCTCCTCACATTGTGTGTTAGCCTCATCATACAGCCCATAGAAGGAGGGCCTGATTGGGAAAGACGAGACCTAAATACACACACTGGGACTTTTTTATGACCCTCACCGAGGTGTAATTTCAGTTCAATGCACAGTCCATTTGGAGGGTACAGCTGGATGAGTTGGGTGGTGCGTGCACCATGAAACCACTGCCACACTCAGACACAGAATACTTCCACCATCCCAAAAGATCCCTGGTGCCCCTTTTGGGCCCATCACTCCCTCCACGCTGGCCCCAAGCCACCAGTGATGTGTCATTAAGCAGGAGGTATGGATTAGTTCAGACTAGCTTGATAGTTAGTGCTCAAGTCCAGGGTGAGGGAGCTGGAAGCAGCAGCTCGGTGCCTCAGACTGAAGGCCAGTAACCTGGGTCTTCATCCAACCCTTCCCTTCATGACACTGAATAAGTCACTCTCCATCTCCAGGCTCAGATGCCCCACTGGTAAACTTGAGGGTACTTGAAGTTTCCAGCTCGTACACCCTCCCATCCTATCAATGGAGGATGGAGAGAGCAAGCTTGGAGACCCAGTGTAGTTTGACATAGCTTTTCTCTGTCACAGACCTCTCATCTGTAAAATAAGGATAAATCATTCATTCGTTTGATAAATATGTATTTAATGTCAGTGTAGACCCAGGCACTGTCCTAGGTGCTGAGGATAGAGTGAAAAAAATACAGTCCCTACTCTTATGGAGCTGACCGTCCAGTGGAGGAGACAGACAAACTTGACACACATGGATATAAATGCAATACTAGAGAACTCTTCAAGAAAATTGGAGCTACCAAGGGAACATTTGATGCAAATATGGGCACAATATAGGACAGAAAAAGCAAGGACCTAACAGAAGTGGAAGAGATCAAGGAGAGGTGTCAAGAATAAACAGAAGAACTGTACAGTGAAGGTCTTAATGATCCAGATAACCACAATGGTGTGATCACTCACCTAGAGCCAGACATCCTGGAGAGTGAAGTCAAGTGGGCCTTAGGAAGCATTACTATGAGCAGAGCTAGTTGAGGTGATGGGATTCCAGCTGAGCTATTTCAAATCCTAAACGATGATGCTCTTAAAGTGGTGCACTCACTATGCCGGCAAATTTGGAAAACTCAGCAGTGGCCACAGGACTGGAAAAGGTCAGTTTTCATTTCAATCCCCAAAAAAGGTAATACCAAACAATGTTCAAACTATCATACAATTGCACTCTTTTCACATGCTAGCAAGATTATACTCAAGATCAGATAGCAAGATGGGCTTAAAGGGAAAATCACACAAGTTAACAAGACAGTGATGACAGGACTCCCTGGTAGTCCAAGAGCTAAGACTCACTGCCCGCAAGGCAGGGGGCCTGGGTTTGATCCCTGGACAGGGCACTAGATACAACATGCCGCAACTAAAGGTTCTGCATGCTGCAAAGAAGATCGAAGATCTGATATCTGCAGCCAAGACCTGGCACAGCCAAATAAATAACTAAATAAACATAAATGTTAAAAAAAGAAAAACAGTGATGACAGCCCAGTTAGAATTTCCTGTTCTGTTCCATCCCATCCCGTTTCAGCTCACTGCCCTTTGCCCTGTGCCATTTCATTCCAGTCCATTCTGTTCTTCACTTTTCATAAAATGCGGGTGAGATCCCATAAACATTGGCCCTTAATCTGAAAAAAATCCTGCACTTGGGTATTGTGGGAAAGTGATCCTCTACCCATTTTACAGATGAGGAGACTAAACCTCAGTTAGGTCATCTAGCCAGTAATGGAGGGCCAGGGTCCCAAGCGACACGTTCTGACCTGACACTGTCCTTTTCTTTTGGTCAAACAGTTCCTATAGTAACCACTGATCCCCTCTCTATATTCAGTTCATTCTTAGCTTTCACTTAAAGCATTACTTATAAAATCAAGAATAAGGAGCCTGGCTTATCCTCTGCTTGATAAAAATCAAAAACAAAATCATGTCAGCCACATTCCAGTTTCAGTTCAGAGATGTAGTCAGCTGAAAAGAGCACTTCTCCCACCCTTACCAAACTGCAAATTAAAAACTTTTCTTGGCACTTCCCTGGCCGTTGGTGGTTAAAACTGTGTCTTCCAATGCAGGTGGTACAGGTTCCATCTCTGGTCAGGGAGCTAAGACTCTACATGCCTCTGGGCCAAAAAACTAGAACATAGAACAGAAACAGTATTGCAACAAATTCAACAAAGACTTTAAAAATGGTCCACATCGAAAAAAAAAAAAAAAACGTATAAAAAATAAAAACTTTTCTCAAACACATCAGAGAACTGCTGAGGCAGGGCTATAAACTAACCTGGAATCTAGAGAAAGACACGTGCCCACAGGGAGAAAGAGAAATGAAGTCTTTGCTTCCCCAGGGCAGACTCTGCTAGAAGCCATGTAAGCTAGAAAAAAGAATCCAAGTGACAAATTGTACTGACTTAAGAAAGGCCCGGTAGGGGCTCGTGTGAGAGGGTTGAGCTTTTATAGCCTGTAAATACACGGGAGCTTGTACCCACTGGCTTGCTTGGTGAATTCCATCAGCTACTTAGGGAAGAGCCAGCAGTGGCCCCGGGGCATCTCTTGTGTCATTGGCTCCGAGCGGAACAGCAGCCACTGAGGAAACTACACACTCCCATATCCTCTGTTTCCTCTACAAGGCAAAAGTCTCAGTCTTCAGGCCACAGTGTAATAAAAACTGCCATTCCGAGCCCTTAGGGGATTCTGTTGTATCTAAAGTAATCAGTTTGAGTTAAATTTAAGCTGCTTTATTAAAAAGAGGCCTGCATCATGACTCTTGCAAAGAGCTATGTGCTTGTGACGACTAAGTTACCTCATTAAAGTTTATCCAATAAGATTTATACAATAAGATGCTCTAGAACAGGGAATTCCCTTGCAGTCCAATGGTTGGAACGTCACACTCTCGTTGCTGGGGGCCCAGGTCCAATCCCTGGTTGGGGAACGTCATGCTTGTGCTTAGTTGTGTCCAACTCTTTGTGACCTGTGGATTGTAGCCCACCAGGCTCCTCTGTCCGTGGAAATTTCCAGGGAAGAATACTGGAGTAGGTTGCCATTTACTTCTCGAGGAGATCTTCCCGACCAAGGGACCAAATCTGTTATGTCTCCTGCGTTGGCAGGTGGGTTCTTAACCACTACTGCCACCTAGGAACTAAGACCCCACAGTGCAACCATTAAAAAAAAAAACTCTTTTTTCAGAAAGAACAAAGCTCTAGGATGGGGTTTGCAACCTTTGGGATCTAATGCCTGATGACCTGAGGGGGAGCTGGTGAAGTGGTAAGAGAAACAAAGTCACAGTAAACGTAACGTGCCTGAAGCACCTGGAACCCTCTCCCCTCCCCCCTCCCCAGTTCAGCTCAGTTCAGTCGCTCAGTTGTGTGCAACTCTTTGTGACCCCATGGACTGCAGCACGCCAGGCCTCCCTGTCCATCACCAACTCCTGGAGTTCACTCAGATTCAGTGATGCCATCCAGCCTTCTCATCCTCTGTCGTCCCCTTCTCCTCCTGCCTTCAATCTTTCCCCCACCCCCTAGTCTGTGGAAAAACTGTCTTCCACAAAACTGGCCCCTGGTGCCAAAAATGTTGGGGACTGCTGCTCTAGGACATAACAGTGCTCCTGTCCCCAGGGTTTTCCCAGACTCTGCTAGACTTTCCTGGATCAGAGGCATCCACTTCTCGGAATCATAACTGTCTATCCCTTCCCTTCAATAAGTCAACATAACCTCTTGATCGTCTTTTTTTCCCCCAGAACATTACTGAATTGGGCTTAATAGCACTGTGTGGCTCTGAACAGGTAACATAATCAGAGTTTCTGCTCCTTCATCTGTTTTTTCGGTTGGTCTTCACCAGGCACAAATAGAGCATTTGCCTATAAAACACCTCATGCTTTTCTTAATGGCTCACACAAATGGCAGTTGGGTTTTAAAGTGAACTGAAGCAAAATTGCAACTAACCAGTATTACACAATAAAAGCCCTATTTTCATTCACTGCTAAGTCACTTCAGTCGTGTCTGACTCTGTGCGACCCCATAGATGGCAGCCCACCAGGCTCCCCGTCCTGGGATTCTCCAGGCAAGAACACTGGAGTGGGTTGCCATTTCCTTCTCCAGTGCATGAAAGTGAAAAGTGAAAGTGAAGTCACTCAGTCGTGTCCAACCCTCAGCGACCCCATGGACTACAGCCCACCAGGCTCCTCCATCCATGGGATTTTCTAGGCAAGAGTACTGGAGTGGGGTGCCACTGCCTTCTCCATTTCATTCACTAGGCACAGAATTTAAGATTTTTAATATAAAGAATATGCACAGTAACATGTATGCATATGAGATACACACACGTGTGTGTGTGTATATATATATATATAGCATATAATTGCACAGATGGGCAGTATATGCATATTTAACTCTGTGCCCAGAACCCTTGAGCAATTTATAGTGTATTGGTTCTCTCTGTGTACTATTATCACCTACACTTTCTGTAAATGTATCTTCCAGTTCTTATAACATTTTATTAGCCAAGGGCTTCTCAGGGGTCATAATTCAGTCTCTAACGTCTTCCTGAAGGCCAGAGGTCAATGACACCATCACCACTGATTTGCTTAGCCACCAGAAGAAGGCATCACACATCTCTGGAAGATGTGGAGACCCTTACCATTGTGCCCGGGTGCCCCACAGGTTATGCCAATATATACTGATGAATACATGACCAGGCAGAGTAACGAAGGTAATCAGATTAGAAGATGCACAATTTCTACCCATATATGTGTATATGGATACATGTGAAGGTAAGCACATGATGTTATTTGGGGCCAAATGCATATAATTGTGGGGCTTCCCCAGTGGCTCAGACGGTAAAGAATCTGCCTGTGATGCAGGAGACCCTGGTTCAGTCCCTGGGTCGGGAAGATCCGCTGGAGAAAGGAATGGCAGCCCACTCCAGTATTCTTGCCTGGAGAATTTCAACATGAAATTGAATTCTCAGGAGTTCATATTATAAAAAAATGAAAAGGTGCTAAGGCGCTTCAGTCATGTCTGACTCTTTGCGACCCTATGGACTATATAGCCTGCCAGGCTCCTTTGTAAATGCAATGCTCCAGGCAAGAATACTGGAATGGATTTCCATTTCCTTCTCCAAGGGATCTTCCTGACCCAAAAATCGAACGCACATCTCTTATGTCTCCTGCATTGGCAGACGCCTTACCACTAGAGCCGAAAAAATGAATATGCAAAGTCAAATTATTCTCACAAAGATTTCCAGGAGACAAGTCCATGGATCCTGACTCAACCAACCTTCTGTATGTCCACATATGTACATTCATAGACTATGAGTTAATATATGAATGCTTACTTCTCTGCCTCTGAGATCATAAGGCAAGTCTTTTGAGGACAAGCATGCTGTCTTACTCAATTCTCTGCAGCCCAGGCTCACGGCACAGGGCCCAGTACCTTGTAGATGTACAGGAACTGTGCAGAATAAATGAGAGATGAAGTGCTCTGCTCATATCTGCTCATATCATACAACAGTAACAGGCAGGTCTTGTGAGCCTCTCCCCATCCATCCATCATGTCCAGCACCATACTGAAGGCCTCCACTCTAAGGAGACTCCCTCATTCACTGTCAAGGTCTGATCATGAGGCTTTGCTCTCAGACTCATTTATTTTTGTTAATCCTCTTTTCATGCAGATCAATCTCATTTTCCTAGTCAGATCACGGCTGGGACATGTCAGTTCTTCATCCTTTCAAAGCAATGTGCCCAGCGCCCAGCCCAGAACTGACTGATTATCTGGTCCTCCCAGTAAGGGCAGATCTCGGGGCCAGTGTGAGCAGAATGGAGACCATTTCACTTCTTTCCCTTCCCAGATCATCCGAAACACACTCCTCCTTACAGAATCTTAAAGTCTTGGTGCTACAGAGACCTCAGAGAATGCAACTCGGCAGCCTGGTGAGGATGAGGATCCATCTCAAAGGCACAGAGAGCTCAAAGCGCGTCTGAGGTTAAAACTCAGTGATGATACGCACTGAGGTCCAAGCAGGGCTCTGAGGACACAAAGCAAACCCAAGAGTCCTTGCCCTTGAGAAGGCATGAGTGGAGAAGGGAGATGCCTATGCAAAACACTGTCAACAGCAGTGACTGTTAGGACAGTAAGATTTGTTTACAAGATGCTCAGACCTCGCTGGTTGCCTCAGGTTCACCAACCTTCAGCTCACCTTCATCCGAGATGCCCGGGACACCCCTCCACTGCAGACCCACTGATGCCCTGTCAACTACAAATTGGTACTTGCCAACAGCATGTGCCATCCACCTGTGTGTGTGCTTGCTAAGTTGCTTTAGTCATGTCCGACTCTCTGCGACCCTATGGACTGTAGCCTGCCAGGCTGCTCTGTCCACGGGATTCTCCAGGCAAGAATACTGGAGCGGGTTGTCATGCTCTCCTCCAGGGGATCTTCCTGACCCTGGGATCAAACCCGAGTCTCTGTGTCTCCTGCACTGGCAGGCAGGTTCTTTTACCACTAGCGTCACCTGGGAAGCCCGCCATCCACCTCTACAAGTATTAAATCGTGCTGTTGCCAATATTCAACACCCCTGAAAGGAGTTCAGGGTGGAGAGCAGAAATGAGGCACTCTGTATTTCAGGGAAAAACTGGCAGGACAGGTCTGATAGTTAGATGTTTTTCAGGAGCCAATTTTATGAGCCCAATTCTTGTACCTCCTCATATCTAGAAAAGCACTAGAATCTTTCATGGTGATGACCGTTCCTCATGACTAGGTACAACCTTCTAAAAAAAATGTGTGTTTGACTGCATGTGTACCCCCTTCACCAAAATCACACTGGTGATTTTGACCTCCCCCTGCACCCCACCTCTTTGGAGCAGTTTCTCAGAGCTGTCTGAGGTGCTGTCTCCCGGGCTACAGTCCTCATTTTGCCCCACATAAAACTTAACTTGAGACTTTTTACTTCATGCAATTTTTTAAAGTTGACACTCGCTTCCATCCAACTTCATCTTCCCCCTCGTCAGTCAAGCTTCACCACTCAATGACTGCATTCTGCTAGTCAGGCTGCTTCCATGAAGAAATAACAACATTCTGGCTCTTTTCCACTAGGAGAAAAAAATCCCCATCTGAAGCATATTCGACAAGGTTTGATTCTACCTCGACAGACAAGTGCTTCCAAAATTGTGCCCCTTGTCAAAACCACACCAGCAAATTAGGCCCAAGATTACGGTTTGTTGAAAAGTTTAGCATATGCTTCTCTGGGGAATGTTTTCATTTTAGCTTTGTAGCCCTCGACATTGGGAGATTTTTCAAAGCACCACCAACACTTGTGAGTTTAGGAAAAGATCCAAGCGCTTCCTATGCATCAAACGGTGGCCCGGGAGGGATGAAGAGCTGTTTATCTGGTAAGAGCCCAGCATATGGTGCTGCTCAGCCTCCTGAACCAGCTCGGACAGCAGACACTGAACCTGGTGGAGAGAAGCACTCTGAATGAGGTTCCGCTGGCACACAGGCTGGAGTCACAAGCTTAGGTGTCCAGGGTTTGCACAGCAATTAGTCACATAAAAGAAAGGCATTTTGGCAGGATAAGCATATTCTCAGGGGAATGAGAAATCTGCAGGGTTTGTGTTTTCCAAGCTGATTTTGAAAGTACTTCTGAAAATTTCCCTGAGAAACTTTTGTATCAAAGCATGCTGTGAATTGGGGACTCAAGGTATAAAAAGTAGTTGAGAGGGTTTTTGTTTTGTTTTGTTTTGTTTTGTTTAAAGTCTCTGAGACTCCAGGGGAAGGGAAAAAGAAAATGCCAACAATGACCTCATCACCAATTCCTCCAAAATCTGAATGTGGAAAAGACAGGGGATGAAAGGCCCAGCCTAAGATCTGGCAAAGACAGGATTGGCTCAGCGCTGCCAAGGAAAGGCTGGGTATCCAGACTTCTCAGAGGAGATTTTCTGAGAAGGACCGGCGACTCAGAGCCTAGCCAGGCTGAGCCAGTCACAGAGGGAGGGGAGAAGCGCAGCAATGCCTCGGTAGCACAGGAGTCCCTGGAATTCATCCCCTTGATCAACTCGGAGTCCTTGCCAGTGTGACATGGGCTGATTAAAATCCTGGATATAAAAATTTCCAGACTGGTAAGAAAACACAGAAGTAGCCCCATGGCGAAATTACAGCTGTTCTTAAATGACTCTGCCTCACGAAAACCTCTACCTGCGTGAGCAATAAATTACAATAATTGCATCTAATACATTGGTCTAATACATCTCACTTAATACAACTTATTTATCTAAGATATTTGTAATAGAATTCAGTTTATCAATATAATTCACACACCCCGTTTTTTTTTTTCAGCACAACTAGCCTGGGATGATGGAGCTTCTGTGGAGGCTGATGGGGGTTGACGCAACAATCCAATCCCTTTGGGCCCAGGGAGGTGACATAAACAAGGAAAGGAGGTCTTCTCTGAAAGACAGAAAACTCGGGGATTATGAAAAACTCGAGGGAGCACCCCAAGCCCTGCTCAGAGGGGTTAGCCTCCCACTCCCCTGAGCCTTCCACTGCCTCGCGGGAACGTTAGGGCTGTGTGCAGAGACCTTCTGACTTTGCAAGACAAATGGAAGATCCAGGGTTCTGTGAAATTTACTCATGTTTGAATGTTGACATCTAAGAATACATTTTAAAAATACTTTGCTCTGTGTGGGGGCTTGTCTTGGGGACTGTATTTGCCTCAAAGCCTATCATTTTATGGGATTCCCAGGTAGCTTAGTGCTAAAGAATCCATCTGTCAATGCTGGAGACTCAGGTTCAGTCTCTGGGTTGGGAAGATCCCCTGGAGAAGGAAATGGCAACCCACTCCAGTATTCTTGCCTTCGAGAATCCCATGGACAGAGGAGCCTGGAGGGCTCCATGGGGTCACAGTCAGACACTGACTGAGCACGCAAGCACTATCACCTTATGACCTTTGGCCTAAGGACATCCTGATACAGATGATAGTGAGACAGGAGATAGGTAAGCTCTCGGCTAGATACTTACAACTGGCCTCCTGTTCACTACTCCTGGGGTGAGAAAAAGATGGGCTCCAGGTTGGACACTCACTACCAGCCCCCTGTTTACATTTCTTGAGGTAAGAGACAAATGGGCTCCTGGTTACCTTTTTGTGGCTGGACTCTTGTCTACATTTCAAGATCTACACTTTATACAAGAAACGACAACAGGAATAGGGTGGATAACCAGACACTGGGTGCAAAAGAAAGGAGCCAGACCCTATTAGGAGATCAAGAGGTAATACATTTTCCATGCTTGGGGCAAGGGAGATGCTACACGTGTGAAAAAGTCTTCCCAGGGTCAAAAAGGCAGGGGGGTGCCAGACCATAGTAAGTCTTGCTATTTTCCTCCCATATGCCTTTGCAATGAAATCCATCTTGACTAAGAGGTGTGTGAGCACACCCAGGGGAGGGTCCTGAGACAAACTAGCCAGGGAGTCAAAGAAGATGGGGCTTTCCAGATGGTACTAATGGTAAAGAACCCACCTGCCAAAGCAGGAGACATAAGAGACGTGGGTTTGATCCCTGGGTCGGGAAGATCCCCTGGAGGAGGGCATGGCAACCCACTCCAGTATTCTTGCCTGGAGAATCCCATGGACAGAAGAGCCTGGTGGGATACAGTCTATGGGGTCACAAAGAGTTGGACACATCTGAAGCGACTTAGCATACATGCATGCAAAGAAGATGACTCAGCAAGAAGAAGACTCCTCCCCTTAGAAAGGATTTTAACTTCCCAAAGGCTCAACTCAAGCAACTCTCATGCTGAGTTTACCCATGGATATTTCCACATGTACTCTGCTTTTCTAATACATAATATACTTTCCTCTATGCCTTCTGTCTTCTTGTCTGATTCCTCCTTTCAGGGTAGACTAGGATTGCGACTTAGATTCCAGTCCCTGGCCCCTGTCATTTAACAGTTAGGATTCCTGGTTTCCACCCAGACGACCAGGGTTCAATTCCCAATCAGGGAGCTAAGGTCTTGCTTCCAGCTGCTACTTACTGCTATGTCTCCCCGAAATCAATAGGATGTAGTGCAATGGCACAGAAATACTGTGTTTTGCTTCTTTTTCCTCCAATATATCAGATTTTACGGTCCATATCATGGCCTTATTAGCATCATGCTCCTCAATTCTTATGAAAACATTTGCTAGTTCCCCCACAGGCTTTATCAGAAATAGGAAATAGGTTTGTCTCACTTGCCAATTCAAATCACTCCACAGTGGCTGCTCAAGGGACCTCTGCTCAAGAAGAAGCTGGGGCTGTAGAAGGAAGGAGTGCTGGGATGGATTAGTGATGTCTGGACTGGCACATGCTAGGGAGTGGGGTCCTACTACATGTTTTGCTTATTCTATATTATTTACATCCTGTTTATGAAACCAAAATCCTTTGGCCCAATGTCCTTGACCAAAGTCCCTTCTGTCTCAACCTGGGCCAGAATGCAAGCACTGGTATCAAAGTGGAAAATCCTTCAAGATTCTCGCCACTATTCTGTCAGTCAAGAAGGCTGTCAGAAGCACATGCAGGGACTTCCCTGGTGACCCAGTAGTTAAGACTTCGCCTTCTAAACCAGAGGATGCGGGTTTGATCCCTGGCCCACAGCTAAGACCTGATGTAGCCAAATAAAATCAAAATAAAAAAGTTCTTTTTAAAAAAAGCCACAGGGAAATCCACCGTCCACACGAGTGGGCTTCAGACACGCAGCCAGTCTCAGCACACGGCCGCGGACTACTCTTCCTACAACTGTGCACCTAGGAAAAGAAGTCATCAGCGTGTAACCCAAATAGTTATCAAGTGTCAGACACAAAGGATGTTAGGAAGTCATGGATACATTCACCTCTCTGAACACATCCCTTGAGGAGTGACGTGGCCAAAATCCTTGATGATGGAAACTGCTCTCGTGTCCGGAGCATTAAAAGATAACTACATTAGGGCAATCGCTTTGGGCTGGGGCCTTTCATTTTAAAAAGAGCCCGTTAAACTGAGCTTTAGAAGTGGTCAAAAATATCTGAAACATTTGAAGAGGGGCCCTTTAAGAAGGTTAAGGCAACTCTGCAGGGAGAAAGAGGAGTCAAAAGCAGAGCTTTGAAATCTGAGATCGTCTCTTAACATTTCAAGTTAAACCTGAAATGTTTCCTTGGCAAATTAATCCAAGAGCAGTGTAGAAGGAATACACTGAGTATAAGAATATAAATGATCGTTTCCTGCTGGAAGCCCACTGCTCTTGAAAATGGATTAGAAGAGATAAGAGTCCATTTGTTTAATAGGTGGCTACATAATCCAGTGGATTCCCAAGGGGTGTAGTGGTAAAGAATCCACCTGCCAATGCAGGAGGCACAAGAGATGTGGGTTCTGTCCCTCAAGTCGGGAAGATCTCAAGCAGGAAATGGCAAACTGCTCCGAAATTCTTGCCTGGGAAATCCCATGGACAGCAGAGCCTGGCAGGCTACAAGCCATGGGGGTCACAGAGAGTTAGACATGACTGAGCAACTGAGCAGGTGTGCAAACACACGTAATCCAGACCATCCAGTCCCAGGAAAACCCCATTCCATTGTTTCTGGCTAAGACAGAATTTGTATTTCCACCAACTGCTAACAGCAGAGTTACTTTCCCAAAGTCCATATCAGACTAGGGATAAGTATCAACAAAGCAGGAATAAACTGCTCTTGCAAGACGCCTGCATATTCAGGGGACTCTCCGAAGTTTTTTCTCATTTGTGCCCATCAAGTCTGTGCTGTACTAGTCGTTTTTGGCTGAGGAAGTCCATTCTAGCTCTTTCTGGTTGGATTTTCTCTTTAAATAAACATTTATGCATTTATTTGGCTGTGCCAAGTCTTAATTGCTGCATGTGGGATCTTCCATCTTTATTGCGGCATTGGCATATGGGATCTAGTTCCCTGACCAGGGATCGAACCTGGGCCCCCTGCATTGGGAGCACAAAATCTTAGCCACTGGATCATCAGGAAAGTCCATGGATTTCTTTTTATGTTCACCAGTTTCCGACATGAGGAAATTTCCCTGTACACATTTGAAATGTTTAAGAGAAAAAGAGGCTACAGTTTAATCTTTGGAAGATAATCTTAACCTCATGATATGCATAAAATAAGTCAATGTGCAGATAATCTCAAAGTAGAGGGGAGAACCCTGCCCCTGAAATAAGCACCCTAACCACTCCAATGGGGCTAAGTTCCCTGTGAAATTGGGAAGCTATCTGTAAAGCCGAAGCTGAGAACCCAGACTCAGAGTCAAGCTGCCCAAAGTCAAACCCCAGCCCTGGCACTTCCCAACTGGGTGCCCTCATTTCTGCAACAATAATTAAATGCCCCATGCATCGTTTTTCTTAGATGGGTAACTTCTGAAGTTTATTTAAATGGGTGAGGAGGGACATCTAGGGCTGTGGAGTGGGAAGTACAAACTATTGAGTATAAGACAGGCTTCAGACTTCCCTGGTGGTCCAGTGGCTAAGACTCCACACTCCCAGTGCAGGGGCATGGATTCAATCCCTGGTTAGGGAACTAGATTCCACATGCCACAACTAAGAGTTTGCAATGCTGCAGCTAAAAGATTCAGTGTACTGCAATGAAGATAGAAGAGCCCTTGTGCCCCAACTAAGACCTGGCACAGACAAATAAATAAATAATTTTTTAAAAAAATATAGGCACAAGGCTGTATTGTACCACACAGAGAATATAGCCAATGTTTTGTAAATGGAAAGTAACTTTTTAAAATTGTATAAATTAAAAAAAAATTTTAATAAATTGCATTAAATGATTTGAGTTTCTCCAGGAAACTCAATGAATTTAAATATAAAGCTGATACATTCTGCCCACCATCAAAACTCCTGGTAGGAGCTGAAATTGTAAACCAAGCTCCAAAACATCAAGGATAAATGTAGGAGACAGAGGCACTATAGCCATAGTTGACCCTACTTGATACTGATGATACAGTCACAGACCCAAGACCCCAGTGAACCCCCAGGACCTTGCCCTGGGTAGGGCCTGATGGAGAGGAGAGGTGAGAGGTGGCCAGCAGACGAGAAGGAAGCATGCGGGCATGTTTACTGAGGGAGGGAAGCCAGTAGGCTCGCAGACCTACCCTGGCTCATCCCAGGGTTTCTCCGCGTGACGCCAAAACAATTCCAGAATGTCAGTTCTTCATTAGAGATGCTAAAGACAGAAAGGAACAAAAGATCTAATTAATATTGAAATCAGAGTGATGCTGATGGAACAAAAGGTTGGGGATGCAGCAACAGCTATCCTCTGGCCAACAGGAAATATACGACACATCTCCCATCAGGAAGAACAATAAAAGTCCAAATTACCAGCATAAAGAAGGACGAAATTAGGCAATAACATCCAAGCTGCCTGACGGCTTATTCTTAGCTGCCTGGCTCCTGGTGATGGGTGAAGGGAAGGAAATTCATGCCCAGAAATAGAAGAACAGTGTTTTCTGGAGGAAAATTTGCCAAGCATCGCTGAAAGAGAGAAATGGGCTTAAACTGCTCTGGGATTTCTCTCCATCTCCTTCTGATAAAATTAGGATCCATCTGAGGGTTTCTCTGGAAGCTTGTTGGAGCCCATGGCAGACAAGGACCCTTTCAAGGTAAGTCAGTGCAGAGACTGTTCTGAACCCACTTCATCAACATCGTGGGGTCCTCACAAGGTCCTCAATCTCACTCTCACCTGTGACTGGGCCCCATCTTTCATTAGTGAACCTGCTCCTACAGCGCAGGACACACAGAGGTGAGAACGAGAGACCCCGGGCATTTGCACATCTCTTTCCACTGGATGATGTGCCAACATTGAAAAGTCAAAAATCTTGCATAAAAATCTAGATTTTCAGAAACATCTGTCTTTAATTCTGTCTTTAAATGATAAGAAGTAGGAAGGGACTGTTTATCTACTTTTCTGCACCATAAATTTGGACACGAAATGGACTAATATTTATGCACAACCTAGACACTTAAAACTTCTCCAGCCTCAGTTTTCTGGGCTGTAAAATGGGATAATACTGGGACCTACTCTGTGGGGCTGCTAGGTACATTGCAGGCTATAATGTGTTTAAAATCAGGGGAACAGAGTCTGGCCTAGGGTCACCACGGGCTGTGGTGGGTGTCACTGCTCCTTCTAACAGACCCTTCAGGGCAGGAAGAGAAGTAAGACATGGACCTGCCTTCAAGGGCCAAACCTGCCCCCTGCACACGGACGCACAATGCACCGAGTCCCTAATACACACGTCTACAGAGGGGACAGAAGCACAGAGGTGAGGACTGCGGCGGTGGCGGGGCGGGGGGCATGGATTGGAGATGCAGAACAGCAGGAAGAAGGTGGCAGCACAGAGCAGACCCACGTCCAGAAGACAACTGAGCTTTCTCCAGGTACAGGCAGTGGCGGAGGGTTGCTGGGCCCAGGAGGCAGCATGAGCACGGGAAAAGATGCACAAAACCACACAGAAGAAGGCAGAAATGAGAGATGGGGAGAAACTAAGTCTAGATGTATCTCTGGATACACCTTCACCTGAAGTCATCATGGCTCTTTTGGTTGCACGTCAGTGTATTAATATTTCTCCCTTTCGGCCTAAGACGGTTGGATTTGCATTTCCACTGTTGTTGTTGTTTAGTAGCTCAGTCATGTCCAACCCTTTGCAAATCCATGGATTGTAGCCCGCCAGGCTCCTCTGTCCATGGGATTCTCCAGGCAAGGATAACTGGAGAGGGTTGCCATTTACTCCTCCAGGGGATCTTCCCGACCCAGGGATTGAACCTGAGTCTTCTGGGTCTTCTGCATTGGGAAGCCCTGAATTCCTATTACTTGCAACCAAAACAAAGCAAAGCTCACCAATGCAGAATTTCATCCCTGGCCTGCAGATCCCACTACCTACCACACCTGTCCAATCCTGTCCACCTGAATCGTTATGTCTCTGGCTCAGTGGCATCAATGCACACCACGTCTCTAAGGAACATGTTCAGGACATGCCCACCCTGCCACCTCATGCCTCTGTGAATCCAACCACTTAAGAAAATCAGGTCACACAGCATTTTGCAGGGGCTACGTGATAACCTAAGAAATGCAGCTGCTCTCTCAAAGCTTCCTGCGTTCTCCAAAGGTAACATTGGGCTCTGTTTAGTGACCCCACACCAGCAGCAGAAAACTTTATGTTTTCTTTTCAACAGCACATCCGCTGCCTACCCTTGCCCTTTGCAGACCAAGCTTGGAAATAAAGACCTTCCCTGGGGCAGAGAAGGCTTTAAAATGTTAATTCCCTTTTATGAGGCCTTTAGCATCTCATTATTGCAAGTCCAGCTGATATCAGAAGGCTGGAAACTTAATTATTGCAGCCAAAAGTTGGAGGGTACTCTCTTCAAGATCAGCGTGAGTTTACATTGATTTCTCTCCAAGCGTGAATGAGTTCATCGCCTGCTGGTGACGTATGCCAGGCTTCTGTGGTTCTGGAGACCACAGCTCGCTGACAAACAATACAGCTACTGACACATGAAAACAGGAGGCCATCACTTAGTCAGGAAGATAGACACTCAAAGATTAAATCATAATTACAATGTGGAAATTGCATTTTTCTTCCTTCCTCTGAAGACCTTTAAAGAAACTTAGCAAAGAACAGAAAATGTGTTGTTTCTGAAAGCATGTTGCTGCTGCTCAGTTGCTCAGTCATATCCGACTCTTTGCAACCCCATGGACTGTAACCTGCCAGGCTCCTCTGTCCATGGGATTTCCCAGGCAAGAATACTGGAATGGGTTGCCATTTCCTCCTCCAGAAGACCTTCCCGACCCAGGGATTGAACCCATGTATCTTGCATCTCCTACATTGGCAGGCGGATTCTTTACCAATGCATCATCTGGGAAGCCTTTCTGGCAGCATAAAGACCCCCCAGAGCTGTCTGGATCTTAATTTTCAGAATATGTCACTCTACATGGGGGTTGGAATTGTGACCCCAAAATGATACATCCATGTTCTAGCCCCCGGCACCATGAATGTGACCTTATTTGGAAACAGGGTCTTTTAAACATACTTATTTATTATTTATTTTATTTGATGTGCCAGGTCTTAGCTGAGGCACCTAGGAGCTTTGATATTCATTGCAGCATACCAGACCTAGTTCCCCAACTGGGAAGCGAGTCTGGGGCCCCTTGTATTGGGAGCTTGGAGTATTAGCCACTGAACCACCAGGAAAGTTCCTGGAAACAGGGTTTTGGCAGATATAATTAACCTAAGGATCTTGAGATGAGATCATTCTGAATTACGATGGCCCCTAAATCCAATGACAAGTGCCCTTACAGGAGAATAAGGTCACACGGAGACACAAGGGCAAGACATGTGAAGACAGAGGCAGAGACTGCAAGGATATGGGTACAAGCCCAGGAACACTTGGAGCCACCAGAGGCTGGAAGAGGCCAGAAAGGATCCTCCCCTCGAGCTTCTGGAGGAAGAGAGGCCCCGACCACACTTTGATTTCAGACTTTCGGCCTCCAGAACTGTAAGAGAACAAATTTGTTCAAGCCACTGAGTTTGTGGGAACCTATTATGGGAGCTACAGAAAACTAATACATGTGCCAAAGAGACTGCAGATGTAACTGAGAAAAGAACCTTGAGATGAAAGGAGTATCTGGGTTCATGGTCTCCAACCTTTTTGGCACCAGGGTCCAACTTCGTGGGAGACAATTTTTCCATGGACCAGGAGTGGAGGGGGTGGTTTCGGATGATTCAAATGCATTACATTTGTTGTGCACTGTATTTCTAATCTAATGTTGCTGCTGGTCTGATAGGAGATACCGGTTCTGGGACCCAGAGGTGAGGAGCCCGGAGCTGGGTTATCCAGGTGAGCCTAAAGGTCCTTATTAGAGACAGGCAGGAGGGTCAAAGTCAGAGAAACAGAGGTGATGATGGAACCAGTGGTCAGAGAGAGAGAGATTTGAAGATGCTACAGTGTTGACTTGGAAGAGGGGGCCATAGTCGGGAAATGCAGGCAGTCTCCAGAAGCTGGAAAAGGCAAATAGATTTTCTGCTAGAGCTTCCAGAAGCAAGGCAGCCCTGCCAAGCAACCCATTTTAGGGTCCTGACCTCCCATCCTATCAGATAATAAATGTGTTTTGTTTGAAGCTACTAAGTTCATGTTGATTTGTTACAGCACCAAGAGGAAACGGATACATAGGCCTTCCAGGTTATGAGGATGGAAATAAGTCTTTCAAATTCAGAAAAAGTCAATTATCAACTGACTTCATGATGGGAAAGCCATAGGAATGATACTTTGAATGATACTTTGCTACTAGCTCATAAAGGTGCTCCCCATGGAGTCAGCATCTGAATGGACATCACCTGTCTGAAAGCTTACCAACCTCCCAAACTCACTCACTCTGCATTATTTTTATTTATGTTGAGCCCAAGTAGTTCCCTATTGACTTCCACTCTTGGAACCTAAAAAGCACAAATCTCCTCCGTATTCCAGAGGATGGTTCTCAAAAGACTTCAAAAGAGCTGTCACATCCTCCTCGTCACCTCTCCCGGGGCCTTTTCTTCTCATCACCGGGCTCAACACTCACGCTCCTTCAATCATTTCTCCTGCGGTTTGATCTTAAGGACTCTCAGCCCCTCAGACACTGTTTGACAGAACACAATCCAATTTCCAGGCTTCCTCTTATGCCTAGAAAGACATGGACTTCTCTATCAGAGTGACAAGGGACATCTATCATCCGTGACTTATAGAGACCAGGGGACAAGAAGTAGTTCCCTTTCCTCTGAAACCTACTATCAGAAAACCAACAGTACAAGTGTGGTGAGAAATCACAGACGTCCATCCACCTCCGGCAGGGAGACGAGAGGAAGGGGTGGAGTCTGTGGTGATTTGGGTGCAAGGGCTTACACACAGGGGTGTCCGTTGGTCACTTCCAGGTCAAGGGTCACAGGGAGTAGTGTGGGCCCAGGGCTATCTGACCTTGTGAATTTCATAAGAACTTGGAAATCCAGATGTCTATACAATTAGCCAATTTTTACAGGGTGGCAGAAAATTTAATAAGCACACGCACACCCCTGAATCAGATACAGCCTCCAGTCTGCCCACCTGGGACCTCTGTTCTGGGGTCCCACACCCATTAATGCCAACAAAAATTGTATCAACCTGTGGCAGTCTCTTCAGACAGGTGGTTCCATAGGGAATTAGAGCCGTGACCTTGTAATACCTTTTAATGGAGGTTAATCTGTAAAAATGCTGAATCACCATGCTGTACACCTGAAACTTGTATCATATTGCAAACCAACTATACTTCATTAAAAATACAGTTGGTTCATCAGATCTCACTGTGAACAAAAGCGCCACGGTTTCTTGCACACACACACACACACACACACACACAACTAATATGCATCTTCTATTTTTTTTTTAACATGGAAGGAGTTGTCAGCTTACAATGTGACATTGATCCCTTCCAATCTTGCCAAGGTTCCAGCCCTTCAAAATTCTTTATGTTTTCAGATTCAGTTCCCCCAAAGTCCCAAATCAAAGAAGCCAATTTGGACATCACCACAACTTACACCTTTCTAAATTCATTTTTTTCTCCCTTACCCAAGTCATCATGCTAACGCTCAGAATTTCCATCACATGACGATCTTTGGTGAAACCTGCACAACTTTCCCTGGGGAGTCACAGAGTCTCCTGGACCGTGAAGAAGTGACACGGTGACCTCCACAGACCAAGGGTGTCTCTCCCCGGAGTGTTAAGGCACATCCACATCGTTGGGGTGCCCCTGGTGATGCTGAGGCCAGAGGACAGCTCCGAGGCTGACACTGTAACCTTAGTGCTGTGACAGAATGTGTGACAAATGTGGACACGAGAGCTGTGACCAGTGCATCACGGCCACTGAATGAATCCCCCTCCACTGACCCAGGCCCCAGAATCTGCAACAGAGCCCGGGCTCCCTACAAAAAAACGTCTTATGGCAGCCCTGAGCTTCATGACGTGCACCCTCTGGTTTGCCAAGATCAGGCCACAGTTTGCTAGATGGAAGCCCCATCTTCATGTGGCCACGAAAGTTATAGTTGAACCAAAAACTACTGCCTCCCAAAGCAATTCCCCTATCAGGCTGGGTGGAGGATACTTTTAGTATATTTCTGGGAAGGGGAAATAACCAAGTATAAGGCAACAACGGGAACCACAAACTTGGCCTTGCCTATGTAAGGTAGAGCTCTCCAGGACAGGAGAGTGAGGGTCCTGCACCGGGGGGCTCCACACCAGGCTCTCAAGAAGGGATGTGGCTGAGGGGACTACAGAGCTGAGCCATCTGTTTGAGCCCATGGTAGCATAACCACACAGATGCCATCTCCAGGTGCCATCACTAATGTCTCCCTTCTGGAATGATGAGGAGGGGGATGGTAAATAACATGCGTTATCAAAGGCAACCAAGGACAATGAATCAGTATTTTTCATTCTCCACAGATGAATCTGTATGACTTGGCTCAGATCTTTCTAGATTCTGAATATAGAAGGCTTCAGATTTGTTTAATCAAACCTGCCCATGGAGTCCAAGACCTGCCAGGATTAAAGATTAATTTTTTTCTTAATTTTAATTAGAACTCACATCAATTCTTCCTTATCAAAAAAGCCATCTCTGGCATAAGGCACAGCTTCCTGCAGGTCACCATGAGAAGGAATCAAGCCCTCCCAGATCTTGTCCACCACAGGGAAACCCTTGCAGGATTTTCTGTCTACCTCAAAGTTCTTCAGATGGAGACCAAGTTTCATTCAACCTCTGAACAGCAGCCAGTAGAATGGAAAGAAGGCAGAATTCAGCATTACTGTATTTTTTTAAATTAATGAAGACACAGGACCTAGGAGCTCTCTTAGCAGCTTAAAGGAGAAAGGATCTCTCTAAAGATGGAAGTCCTTTCTCCTGGGGTTCTGAGCTGCAAAAGGAAACTGCCAACCAGTGAGCCAAGAAAAAATTGGCAGAAACTCTGAATTCAGTGATTTAAACAGACCCCTGCAAAGAATATGGAGAAAAAAATCATGGGCTGGTTCCTGACTGTATTTGGAGCCATAAATCCAGCTAATTGGATGGAAAATGCAGCAGAAATAATCCATGACCAGATTCTCCAAACTGTGAGCTATGTCCCACTGATACCCCAGTGAAGTTGGGGGCACATGGATGGACTTTTTAAAAAGTTAATCATCATTTATTTTCATGTATATTAAGGAAAAATTAGTACATCAAGCTAATTGGTTTTACAATGGATTTTATTGTCTTCTAATGAGACATTTAAGATATTTAATGTTGAAAAAGTAAGGCATTTAAAGAAAACATGTTGAGTAAATTACATTATTTGGCACAGGATGTTGGCAAAAATTGAGAAGATGGCAGGTAGATTGCTAAACTTCGGAAAATACTGTCCTGTGAGAAAAAGGAGAAAAGGGGCCCCCTCCTCCATCCCGGGGGAGGGAAACAGTGCGCCCAGCTGTCTCTGATCCCAGGCAAGTCCCTGTCATCACTCACTCCCTCCTCAGCACCCTTATCACTCCATCCTCAGCATCCCCATCATCCCCATCAGCACCCCCCTCACTCCCCATCAGCACCCCCCTCACTCCCCATCAGCATCCCCATCACTACCCCCTCAGCATCCCCACTGCTCCCCATCAGCACCCCCATCCAGGTTCTGCCCTTGGGAGCCTGGGATGCTCAGAGCACCATGTGACAGAATGGGAAGGAAAGGCCCAAACGCCTGGGCATCTGGAAGTAAAACCCACTGTACCTTGATGACGTCTTCATCTGCAGACCTGCATTCCACAGCCTCTGACACGTCCACCACTGAACCATCCTCTTGAACCGCCACCACCTTGACGGGAACTGAAACAGCCTTTCCAGTGAGAATGGCCGTGTTCAGAACCTCCGAGTCCTGTGCGAGAAAGAAGAGGACCCGTGTCAGCCGCAGGCATGCCCATTAGTCCCAGGAGGAGTGACCATCAAGCCACCTCCAACCTTAGTAGTTGCTCTACAATTTAAAAAACTGTCTGTGCCCTCCAGACACCCCTCACACACACGCAAGCGTCCTTTTTGATACTGGCCAAATCTTTGGTAAACGATGCCGTATTTTCAGAGCTTATTCACATAATGAACACAGCCTTCATTTTAGTTTCAAATCAGGAAAGACAGCAGCACACAGAGCAGAAGAGAACTGGAAGCAGATTGTAAGCCTCCACACTCCTGAGCTGACCACCAACACCATCTTTCCTCAAACCACTAAGCACCCCCAGAAATTTCCCAGCCAAGCTCAGGTATCGTGAAACCAACACCATGTTAATTTCTCTCCTCCTCTGACATCACTCAAAGTTTTGTAGGTTCTGTCTTCCTAACTTGTCTCCCATCTGTCAAATTCTTTATTTATTTTTTCCTTTTTTAAATTGCGGCGGCATTGGGTGGTGAGGGGGCTTCTCTAGTTGTGGAGCACTCAGGCTCAGTAACTGTGGTGGACGGGAGTTTTAGTTGCCCAGCCTCAGATGGGATCTTAGTTCCCCAGCCAGGATCCAACCTGTCCTCTGCATTAGCAGGCAGATTCTCAATCACTGGACCACCAGGGAAGCACCCCCCCTCCATCTGTCAATATCCTGTCAACCCCAGAATCAGTTCCTCCATGGAAGGAGAATCCCCCCACTCAGTCAACTGCCACTGGCCCCTAACTGACCTTCCTGTGTCCACAGTCTTCACAGCAGTTGGAGATAATCTTTTTTTTTAAGTTTTAATAGAATTCAGATTATTTCTCTCCTAGATTAAAACTCTTTGAAAGCATCCTAGGGTTCTTAAGATGAAGTCCAAACTCACAGATGTGTAGGGACCTGACCCTCGTCCACCTCCCTAGTTCCCTCTTTCCCCCTTCCTGCTGTCCGTCATCACAGTCAAGCCTCACAGAGGTCTTTTCTGTTCTTCCAAGAGTAAACCCCATTCATGCCTTCTGCCCTTACATACGCAGAGCTCTCCAACCCCAAACACACCTCACTGTTGCTTCCATCCTTCAGCTCTCAGCATATATGTCCACTTCTTTGGAGAAACGGGGCTTTTCTGCCTGCTACAATGTGAGCTAGCACCGTATTATCATCTGTCGTAGCATCTAGTCTGTCCTGCAAGGTAATAACCGCAGCTGTCACTGTATATTTATTTTGTGTTTACGTTTTAATCTCTGGCTACTCATTAAGTTGTGAACTCCCCAAGGGTCCCGCTCTCCTATCAATGAATGTGACTTGGAAGGTGCTGACCCACGCCGTTAAATCAGGCTTCACAAATGAGCAGATGAACCAAATGTGGTCCATCAAGGTATTCTAGGCCCATGTCCACAAAGACTGATTCAAGATTGAAACCCAAAGGAAATCAGAGACAACAGAAAGGAAAAGAAACAGATTCCTGGGAAAGATTTCTGGGTTCCTGAATCCAGCTTCATCTGGGTCTGTTATCTTTGGAAATTTAGAGATACAAAATAAACTGTTTTATTTAAGCCAGTTTTAATTGGGTTTTTATCACTTGCAACTGAAAGTCTTGACTAATACACACGAGTTTAGACACCATGTTGGGCTCTAGGGAAAGAGACAAGACAAAAATAAATATCAGTCTCTACACGGAAGAAGCTCACAGCCTTTAAAGACATTATAATAATTTTCCCAAACTGAGTTTCAAGGTAGGTGACTTTATGTTTCATAACAAATCACAACCAATCTTCAGAGATTGTTGCTTTTATTTCAAATACATTTGCAACCACAGTTCCTTCTTTAGCTTTCTCATGTGTGGCTGAGATGTTTGCAACCATGTTTTCCAGTGTCCACCAAGAAACAGCCTTTCAAAAATCCCAAAGGCAGCGTCTACCTGCCTCTGGCACAATGAGAAAGCAATTTGTCTTCTTAAATATTACATTTAAATCATCCCCTGGTGCCAGAGATTGCTAAAAATTCACCGTCTATCAAAATGCAACTCTTTCATTCTGTTCCCATTTGTGCCAGCTCTAGGTTTTATGTCTTGAGAGCATATTTATATTCCTTTATGAAGGTAAGTTTCCATTAATGTGGCACATTAGTGTGGCATCTATAAAAATGGCTAAGTAAGGACATGTGAAAAGTCCTCTGTGAAAGAAATTTAAAAATTGGCCAAAAGAGTAAAAATCCACCTTTTCAGAACTCTGGAAATAAAACAAAGGCTTGTGCAGCCAAGAGAGCATTTATTCAAGAAAAATGGCTGAATCTTGGTAAAAACAGAATTTTGTGGCTTTTTAACTTGATTTACTCCCATTCCCTACTGTCCAGCTCAGTAGTAGCTTTGAAAAATGACAACCCACTTTCACAGAAAAATACCACTATCTGAAAACCACGGAAGAGAGCAGACCAGGGACGGAGATCTTTCAAAACTTCATTCCCAAAGAATTACCATTACCTGACTTGTCTGGTATTTCCTAGAAAATTTCATTTGCAAAGCTTTTTGTATCTGACCTGACTCTGAGTTCATTCCCTGTGAAAAGCTTTTTACTAAAGGTATTTGTTTAAAGCAATTACAGGCAATTAGTTAATTTCATAGCTAGCTGCCTGAAGCAGTGCATAACAGTTGTGACAAACAATAGATTCGTCAATAACTTTAATAAGAAAAGATGAGGAACAGAATTGCCAGAGGGGCTCTGAAATGCTAACACATATTCTGGGGAATCTGTAAGACCATGCTTATACATAGGGCTGTGTGCATGCCCAGGAAGACCTGAGAAGGCCCTCAGCTCTTGCCCTTGGTTGATTTTGCCATTATAGAGAAGCAGGAAGTGAAAGCTAAGGCAGAGCCGTCTAATGCCTGACTGAGGACTGAAAGTGTGTCCCAGCACATTCAAAGAGACCCTTGTGGGATTTCCCTGGTGATCCAGTGGTTAAGACTCTGCCTTCCAATGCAGGGGGTGTGAGATCAATTCCTGCTAGGGAATTAAGAGCCCACATGCCATGTGGGTGTGATCAAAAATCAAAAAACAAAAATTTTTAAAAAGAGGCCCTTGGTAAAGATTGTGCTACTTTGATTCCAGATGCCTAAGGGAATCTCTGCCCAATCACTGGCTGACCACCAAGCTAACCAAACAAAGAATTCAGTGGCCACAGGCAACAAAGAATAGAAACTTTACATAATTTGTTCACAAAAGTCACCAAACAACTACTACCACAACTACTACACAACAACTATAACAAACCTAGGGAAGGGTGGCAGCAACATAGATGGACCTGGAGATTGTCATACATAGTGAGGTCAGAAAGAGAAAGACAAATACCATATGATGTCACATATATTCAATATCTTGTATTATAATAACCTACGATGGAAAAAATCTGAAAATATATACATAAAATTGAATCACTCTGCTAAACATCTGAAACTAACATAATATTGTAAATCAATCATACGTCAATAAAAAAATTTTCTTATCCATATGTTAGGTAGTTAGAATAGGAAAAAGGAGTCCAGAATGGCAGTGGGTAAAAGACAAGGAAGGGAAAAGCCCTCGAAAATAGAACAAAGGAAGGTCCGAGGACCTGAGTGAGGACCTCAGGTGGAACAAACAGCACTCCTGGTTAGCCCAGTTCACATAGGACAGGCTCAGGGGGAGGAGAAAAAAACATATAAAAAGAGGAGCCAAAAGGCCGGGGGTCTCTCTCTTCTCTCTGTGTCTTTTGGGTCGGCATGCCCTCATGCCTCAAGGATGTATTTTCCTTTATTTTCTAAATAAAACTGAGCTGCAACACAGAGCTGTAACACTGATCTGCCCAAGAGCTGTGACAGGGCCTGTCCGAGGGCTTTAACGCTGGTCCATCGCTTTTGTTGTGATGAGACAGAACCAAGGAAATTACACACTCCCCTGACACATATATACATACTGAAACAGAATTTTTGTGTAAATCTCAAGGGAAAGTTGATGGGCTTATAAAAACATCTAATGCTTTCTCAAAGCTTCTCATCTCACTTTTTTTTTTAAGAATAAAACTCCATTGTTTTCAGCTATGAAAATCTAGGAGTTGTATATAACTTTTCAGCACATTATTCTGACTATATACTCTCAGACTAAAGATAAAAATAACTGTAAACACATATTGAATTCCAGTTAGGTTTGTTTTCCACAGTAGTATGGTTCAGCAGTTCCAAAACTACTTTAGTGTACTCTAGGACGGAGCAAATAATGTATCTTGGATAATGAGAGCCAGGTTTCTCATTGCTAGAGAAGTTGAGTTTAAAAATGGAAAGAAGAGTGAATTGTGTGGTCATGAGTCGGAATTAGAAACACCAGCATGAACTCCTGGGGGAATGCAGGTGTAGGTACATTTATATGTATATAAATGTAGGTATGTGTATGTATATGGTTTTTCTAGTTCCATTCGCTGAGAGAACTTAGATACAGGCAATGATGGTTTAACAATCAGCACACCTAGTAAAGTGATGCTTAAAATTCTCCAAGCCAGGCTTCAGCAATACGTGAACTGTGAACTTCCAGATGTTCAAGCTGGTTTTAGAAAAGGCAGAGGGAGGAACCAGAGATCAAATTGCCAACATCCGCTGGATCATCGAAAAAGCAAGAGAGTTTCAGAAAAACATCTATTTCTGCTTTATTGACTATGCCAAAGCCTTTGACTATGGATCACAATAACCTGTGGAAAATTCTGAAAGAGATGGGAATATCAGACCACCTGACCTGCCTCTTGAGAAATCTGTATGCGCGTCAGGAAGCAACAGTTAGAACTGGAACAACAGACTGGTTCCAAGTAGGAAAAGGAGTACATCAAGGCTGTATATTGTCACCCTGCTTATTTAACTTATATGCAGAGTACATCATGAGAAATGCTGGGCTGGAGGAAGCACAAGCTGGAATCAAGATTGCTGGGAGAAATATCAATAACCTCAGATACGCAGATGACACCACCCTTATGGCATAAAGTGAAGAACTAAAGAGCCTCTTGATGAAAGTAAAAGAGGAGAGTGAAAAAGTTGGCTTAAAGCTCAACATTCAGAAAACTAAGATCATGGCATCCGGTCCCATCACTTCATGGCAAATAGATGGGAAAACAGTGGAAACAGTAGCTGACTTTATTTTTATGGGCTCCAAAATCACTGCAGATGGTGATTGCAGCCATGAAATTAAAAGACACTTACTCCTTGGAAGGAAAGTTATGACCAACCTAGATAGTATATTGAAAGCAGAGACATTACTTTGCCAACAAAGGTCTGTCTGGTCAAGGCTATGGTTTTTCCAGTGGTCATGTTTGGATGTGAGAGTTGGACTATAAAGAAAGCTGAGCACAGAAGGATTGATGCTTTTGAACTGTGGTGTTGGAAAAGACTCTTTAGAGTCCCTTGGACTGCAAGGAGATCCAACTAGTCCATCCTAAAGGAGATCAGTCCTGGGTGTTCATTGGAAGGACTGATGTTGAAGCTGAAACTCCAATACTTTGGCCACCTGATGTGAAGAGCTGACTTATTGGAAAAGACCTTGATGCTGGGAAAGACTGAGGGCAGGAGGAGAAGGGGACGACAGAGGATGAGATGGTTGGATGGCATCACCAACTCGATGGACATGGGCTCGGGTGAACTCCAGGAGTGTGTGATGGACAGGGAGGCCTAGCGTGCTGCGGTTCATGGGGTCACCAACAGTCAGACATGACTGAGCCGCTGAACTGAACTGAGACCCAGATTTTAGTTCTAAACATCATTCAAGAAAGGAAACAACTCCTTAGAGAAATGGGTGATTCTAGGACTGAGGGTCAGAAAGTACCCAGACAATGAGCCTAAAGTATATTATCCACCCAGAAGGTAATAAAGTGATAAAACAAATATCAAAAGACCCAGGGAGACAGCTTGAAAGGCCTCCAGTGGCCAACCTGGAGCAATTTTATAACACTACAAATAATTGTAATTGCAAATCATAATAATATAACTTATGTGTAATATGTAATAAGCTATTGAATCCATACTGATATAAACAAACAGAGAAGAAAGAAAACATCACCCATAAGGTAAAATTCCAACTAGTACATGCAAAAAAGAATGATGAAATTAGACTATACCATCGGGCAACCACCATTTATTACTATGATTGTAGGAATCACTATTGATGCTACTGATGATTAAAAGTATGATAAGAGAGAGGATATTTGTAGAGTGTAAATGTACCTCTGTGCAAGAGACTTATTCATTTCAAAGAGAAAAACAGTAACTTTGTGTACCGAAAGTTAGATACATCACATTATCCACGTGATCAAAGATAACATCACTACTAATGAGATAAAGAGACATCATATGTCCTGAAGAGGAAGCAACATTTCCTGTTCTCCTCTCCACAAAAAAAGTGACTCTAATAATGAAGAAACAGCAGACAAATCCAAATTACAGAGCATTCTACAAAATAGCTGGTCTGTATATTTCAAGTATATCATAGCCTGAAAGACAAAGACTAAGAAACTTCCATATTAAAGGAAAATAAGAGACACAACAAAGGTATATGTGATCCTAGATCAGATCCCCAAACAGAAAAAAAATACGTTTATTTTACTTTAATAAGTGTTGGTGGGACAATCGATGAAATTGATTAAACATAGTATAATTGATTAAACATAGTATAATATGAATTGGCATCTAATAACAAAACAGCAGTACAGAGTAGTATCTGGTACATTGTAAACATTTGATAAGTATTAATTGCTCTTACTAATCTCATATAATCCTTAAATATCCCTATTGAAGGATTACTATTTTCATTCTCATTTTACAAACAGGGAAACGAAAGCTAGAAGTTCAGTTCAGTTCAATTCAGTCACTCAGTCATATCCAACTCTGTGACCCCACGGACTGCAGCACATCAGGCCTCCCTGTCCATCACCAACTCCTGGAGTCTACTCAAACTCATGTCCATTGAGTTGGTGATGCCATTCAGCCATCTCATCCTCTGTCGTCCCCTTCTCCTCCTGCCCTCAATCTTTCCGAGCATCAGGGTCTTTTCCAATGAGTCAGCTCTTCACATCAGGTGGCCAAAGTATTGGAGTTTCAGTTTCAGCATCAGTCCTTCTAATGAATATTTAGGACTGATTTCTTTTAGGATGGACTGGTTGGATCTCCTTGCAGTCCAAAGGACTCTCAAGAGTCTTCTCCAGCACCACAGTTCAAAAGCATCAGTTCTTCAGTGCTCAGCTTTCTTTATAGTCCAACTCTCACATCCATACATGACTACTGGAAAGTGTTCCTCATTTTGGCCAGAATCACTCTTCTGCTGAGCAGCTGGGGATGTGCCTGCTGCCCAGGCTGCCTTCTCAGCTCTCCTCCCAGCCCCTCACCTGTGGGATGGAGCTAACAATCCATTTTTTGGCTTCACTCAAAAGCTTTAGGATATAAGATGGATTTGTAAAGCCTTAAAGGATGTTACACAAATGTGAAGATTACATTTTAGGAGAAACAGCCAAGTAGCCCCAAAGCCCCAAGCAATGACCATGTGTGGCTTCTGGTATGTTCCATTCCAGCCTCTCCCCCAGCTTGTAAGGTTCTGAGTCACACTCTTGCATCCTCTGGTCCCTGGCACAGGGATGCCAGTCTCTAAACAGGACTCTGACCCTATTCTGTGTTCAGATACCTCAACTGCTGACACCTAAAACGGCAAGACACGTGTAAACTTCGCTCAGAGACAAGCAAGATGTTGACTCCAACTGAAAGGATGGTTTTCTATCCCACTGTTGTATTATAAAACTCTGAAATCAGCCCCATTCTTCCCCTCTTGATGGCTATTTTTGGATTCTGATCATTTATTATCCAGAAAGTAGTTAAGTGATTTCAAAACCCAGCTCTTCATGAATCCCTGAATAATATGAGGATAGTTATCTCAAACGGGATAACACTCAGAGAGGGTCAATAAAATGTGTGTCTGTGAAAACACTCTCCAGGCATCTCTTGGGTGGGAGCTTTGAGGGAAGAGGCCAAAATTATTTGGAAGGAGCTTCTATCAGGCATCACCCAATGGCCAGGGCAACCTCATTACACCAGGCAACCAAGAGCATGATGTGGAAAATGCTACTTAATGTACATGATCAGGGGCCACATACAGGGAAGATGGTTTGTGCAGTGGGTCTCACAGTCATGTTCACCGTCAGGCCTGACACAACAGGATATCAGTGGGGGAATCCCTACATCTTCGTGTAAGGAGGGAGGTTCTACAAGGAATGGGGACTGAGTCCATTAAAGCCAGGAAGAGACGAAACTCCATGGGATGGGGAGCAGGTTTCTTTTCTTCCTGTGACCCCCTGCACTGCCTGGGGTGCTGTAAGATAGAAATGTAGCTGAAACCTTCCAAAGACAGTCAAAGAGAGAATACACAGCTGTGGAACAGAGCAAAACAGAGAGTAAGAAAGAGAGAGAAGACAAAGAAAACACCTAAGTCTGAAGAAAGCCAGACAGACAGGGTGCGACAGCACACGCGCAGCCTGGAGACACAGAGACAGTCGTATCGAGAACGCGAGAGGCAGGCAGGGAGACAGACAGGGCAAAGAGGCTGAGTCCCACCCTCAGGCTCTCCTGCTTCTTCTGCTTCCCCCGATTCAGCTGGGTCCTGTTTACTCACACCTCTCAGCTCCAACACTGAATAGTAATTATATGTGTTTTCTCCAATTCATTCCTCTACTTAACTATTAGCACTTCCTTAATTATAACTGTAACGTGTAAATAGTGTTTCTTTGTTGTCTGGGGCATGGAGGCTGGGGGACCTTCTCATCCAACTTGAGCTACATTAAAATTTAACACAACTTCCATTTGCCAGAAACCCAGCAAGCAAATGACATCTATTCAATTAAAATTGAAACCAGATCTAATGGTACTAGTGAGATAAACTGTTCCCCAAGTAAAGCTTAGTGCTGGGGCTTTCCTGGTAGTCTAGTGGTTAAGACTCCATACTCCCAATGCAGGGGGCATGGGTTCAATCCCTAATCAGGGAACTAAGTTCCCACATGCTTCATGGTATGGCCAAAAACAAAAACTCCAAAAGATTCTGACACCAAGAAATTTGCGAAGACCAACCACACCTCCTCCCTTTTTAGTATAATAGAAGTCTGAATTTTAACTCGGGTAATTTGGTTCTTCGGGACTCTCAGTCGCCATCTTCTCAGTCTGCGGACTTTGTGAATAAAGTCTCTATGCTTTGCCCCAACAACTCATCTCTCTACTTATTGACCTGCCATATGGCGAGCAGTATGAGCCTGGACTTGGTAACATGTGTACCTTACATATTTCTGCTTGTTTAATTCACAGAGCAAATCTGTGAGCAGGAACTCTCATCTCCATTTCACAGATCAAAATGCAAACGCACAAAAAAAATACACTTGAATTTCTATTACTACATTTTTGACTAATAGAGTAAGCATCTCATTATACTATAGAGATTATACTACTAAACCCCAGAAAGCCTCACTCTCAAGTCTGCACCCTTATCCACTGTGTTATTTACTTAGTAAGAATAATATCTACAGCAAGGACCCAATATATAGAACAGGGAGAGATCTATAAGGCAAAAAAAAAAAAAAACCTGTTTATATATATGTAAACTGAATCACTGTGCTGTACACCTGAACTAACAACACCAAATATATATACATTAATTAAAAATAAAAATAAGTAAACACAAAAATTTTAAGATGAACCATAAAAATAGAATATAGCAATATGAAAATCATAAAACACCCCATGTCAGTAGAATGCTGAGCAATTCACATGTCCTGTCTCACTAATACTCAGAGGGAGGGTTTTTTTTTTTTTTGACTCTTCTCTCCCCTGCACTATTCAGTTCACTTCAGGTCAGTTCAGTCTCTCAGTCGTGTCCAATTCTTTGCAACCCCATGAATCACAGCACACCAGGCCTCCCTGTCCATCACCATCTCTCGGAGTTCTCTCAAACTCACGTCCATTGAGTCGGTGATGCCATCCAGCCATCTCATCCTCTGTCGTCCCCTTTCCCTCCTGCCCCCAATCCTTCCCAACATCAGAGTCTTTTCCAATGAGTCAACTCTTCACATGAGGTGGCCAAAGTACTGGAGTTTCAGCTTTAGCATCATTCCTTCCAAAGAACACCCAGGGCAGTTCTCTTTTAGAATGAACTGGTTGGATCTCCTTGCAGTCCAAGGGACTCTCAAGAGTCTTCTCCAACACCACAGTTCAAAAGCATCAATTCTTCCGTGCTCAGCTTTCTTCACAGTCCAACTCTCACATCCATACATGACCACTGGAAAAACCATAGCCTTGACTAGACGGACCTTTGTTGGCAAAGTAATGTCTCTGCTTTTTAATATGCTGTCTAGGTTGGTCATAACTTTCCTTCCAAGGAGTAAGCATCTTTTAATTTCATGGCTGCAGTCACCATCTGCAGTGATTTTGGAGCCCAAAAAAATAAAGTCTGACATTGTTTCTATTATTTTATTTTATAGAAAGTACCACAAATTGGAAATTTTTTTAACTCCTTTACTTGCTTATGATCAACCTCATTCATTAAAGCTTAATTCCTGGGCTTCTGTTTCCACTTATGACTCAGAATTGCTCCATCTGCTGAAACTAGAAAATCAGATAAAATACATAAAACAACTGTCAATTAGAAAGTGGGCAGAAATTTTCTTTAAAAAAAAAATAAGGTGAGTCCCTTGATTATCATAGGGAAATAAATTCAAATAAAACTCTACAGTTTCATTGAGCTGAGAAAACAGAAATTAGAGTTCAGAGAGGTTGAAGCAACTAGAATTTGTGAGACAGGTTATCAGAGAGAAGGGGCTGCTGTACAGAGAAAGAATCCTTGAGATCTGCAGAGGGGGGCACGCCCTGGGGTCTCTGACTCACTATATCATCCTTAGGATCCATAGGGGATTGGTTCCAGCATCTTCCCTCCCCAGGACACCTAAATTTGTGGATGCTCAAGTTTCATATAAAATAGCAGAGTCTTTGCCTATCAACATCTTCTCATGGATGTTAAATCATCTCCATATTACTTATAATACTCATTACAATGTAAGTGCTATGTAAACAGCTGCTGATGTGCAGCAAATTCAAGTTTTGCTTTCTGGAAATTTCTGGATTTTTTTTTTCAAATATTTTCCATTCGAGGTTGGTTGAATCCAGGGAAATGGAACCTGCAAATATAGAAGGCTGATTGTACTCGTCTGTGTATGCAAGGCCAAGGAGATATTTTCAGAAAGCAGTAAACTGAACAATTTCAGAACTCACATGGAGCTGAAAAGAGTCCACATCCCCACCGGCCAGACTGGAGAGCCTGCGGTATAAGAGGCACTGGACAGAATGCTCAGAAGGGTCAAGCAAGATAGCAGGGCTAAAGCACCCAGGTAAAGGCTGCTCTTGACCTTACCTAAGAAAGCTTAAAGGCAGCCAAATGAATCAAATTTATCTGCAAGAAACTTAACTGGGTTTCCCTGGTGGCTCAGTGGTAAAGAACCCACCTGTCAATGCAGAAGACATGGGTTCGATCCCTAATCCAGGAATATCCCACATGCCTTGGAGCAACTAGGCCTGTGTGCCACAACTGTTGAGCCTGTGCTCTGGAGCCCAGGAGCCCCAACTACTGAGCCCATGTGTCCTAGAGCCCGTGCCCCGAAACAAGAGAGGCTACTGCAGTGAGAAACCCGTGCACCACAACTAGAGAAACGCTCACACAACAACAAAGAGCCAGCACAGTCAAAAATTAATAAATAAATAGTATTGTTTTAAAAAAATAGAGCCATGTTTCCCAAGTTATTTATTTTTTTAAAAGAAAGAAATTTAACCACATGCCAGAACAAAGTCAGCACCATTTAAAGGAATGTAGCAAGACCCAGCACTCAACAAGGTAAAAGTCACCCAGTATGAAAGGAAATCAAAAGGTATCAAGCAGGACTTCCCTGGTGGGGCAGTGGGTAAGATTCCGTCCACCAATGCAGGGGACGCAGGTTTGATCCCTGGCTCAGGAAGATTCCACATGCGCATGTACCACAACTACGGAGCCTGCCCTCTAGAGCCCACAAGCTGCCACTACTGAAGTCCTTGCACCCAGAGTGTGTGCTCCACAACAAGGGAAGCCACGAGAAGCCTGCAGACAGCAACAAAGAGTAGCTCCCACTCACTGCAACCAGAGAAAGCCCGTGTGCAGCAGCGAAGGCCCAGTGCAGCCAAAAATCAATAAAAAAATATTTTTAAGATGTATCAGCTAACCAGGAGGAAAATCAATGAACACAAAAGACTCAGAAATTGTGACAATGATGGAGTTATGAACATGGAGTGGGGGGATTATACATAGAAAATATTAAAGTTAAAAGACAATGGAATGACTATTGAGTGCTTACCCAAGGTAAATGAAAACTTATACCCTACACCAACATAGACGATTTATTCATAAGAGCCAAAAGCCAGAAACAAGTCACATATCCATTAACTGGGGAATGGATAAACAGGTTATGGCATAGCCATATGATGGAATAACATTCGGCAACAAACCACTGACACACATGAAAATATGGATGAACTGCAAAACAATAAAAGAAGTCATATATACTGTATAACTCGACTAATTTAAAACTCTGGGGGAAAACAAAAGGCAAAATTATAGTGATAGAAGGTAGATCAGCAGTCACCAAAGATGTGGTAGGGAGAAAATTGGTTACAGAAAGACAAGAAGGAACGTTGGGGGCTGATGGAAATGTCCCATCTCTTCATTGCAATGGTGGTGACCTAGTTACTCCCGCTGCTGCTGCTGCTGCTGCTGCTGCTGCTGCTGCTGCTGAGTCGCTTCAGTCGTGTCCGACTCTGTGCAACCCCAGAGACGGCAGCCCACCAGGCTCCCCCTCCCTGGGATTCTCCAGGCAAGAACACTGGAGTGGGTTGCCATTTCCTTCTCCAATGCATGAAAGTGAAAAGTGAAAGTGAAGTCGCTCAGTCATGTCCGACTCTTCGAGATCCCATGGACTGCAGCCCACCAGGCTCCTCTGTCCATGGGATTTTCCAGGCAAGAGGACTGGAGTGGGGTGCCATTGCCTTCTCAGAGTTACTCCTAAAACCTATCAAATTATAAAATGAGTTTTACTGAACATACACTTTATCCCTCAAGAAACATAGCAAAAAACTAGATTTCATTTTCTGATTGCTCACTGCTGCAATGGCCTATGTGGCTTCTGACCTATGTCCCTTGGGAAAGTCACTGAAACTCATTCAGACTCAGTTTCCTTATCTGTCAAAGGTGGTCAATAACTGTACCTATGCCTCAGGAAGTAGCCATGAGGCTTAATTAATGTAACACATTTAAAACACTTGGAACACTGCTTGGCCCTTGGTAGCTGCTCAGTGAAGCCTAGTTATTGGTTTTATTACTTCCATCTTATTTTTTTTTTCATGGAGAAACTTCACTCTTCCTTCAATACCCTACCAAAGAGTTATCTCCTATGCAAAGCCTCCCCAGGCAACAGTCCCATGTAAAAAAAAAATGCTGACTCCTCAAACATGTCCCAGGAGTGCCTTATAAATGCATCCTCTTGATGCTGGAGAAGACTCTCTAGAAAAATCCTGAATATTCACTGGAAGGACTGATGCTGAAGCTGAAGCTCCAATAATTTGGCCACCTAATATGAAGAGCCAACTCATTGGAAAAGACCCTGATGCTGGGAAAGATTGAAGGCAGGAGGAGAAGAGGTTGAAAGAGGATGAGATGCTTGGATGGCATCGCTGACTTAATGGACATGAGTTTGAGCAAACTCCAGGAGATAGTGAAAGACAGGGACACCTGATGTGCTACAGTCCATGGGGCTGCAAAGAGTCAGACATGACTTAGTGACTGAGTAACAACAGAGTTTTCTCCTATGCAAAGCCTCCCCAGATGACAGTTCCCTGTAAAAATTAACTGTTTTCTCAAATATGTCCCAATTCAGTTCAGTTCACTTGCTCAGTCGTGTCCGACTCTTTGTGACCCCATGAATTACAGCACGCCAGGCCTCCCAATAGTGCCTTATAAATGCCTCCTCTTCACGAAGTTTCCTAGGTCACATGGCTATCTCTTGGATGTGCTTTTGTGTGTGTTTTGAATGTGCAGAGTCTGGCATCAGCCTAACGTCATTACAGATGTTCGAACAAACTTAATAAATACCGATTTATTTAGTATTTACTGGAACTCTAGGCTACACAGGATGACTTGGGGGAAGTGTAAAGCAGAAAGTCACCTCCCTGGAAAGACAAAATCCGAATAGTTTTATCGGCACTTTAACCCTGAGTCCTCCTATCAAGAATGAAAACTCACTTTGGAAGAACTTATCTAAGAAATTTTCATGAACTCTGTCTGTCAAGAAGAGAAGCCACATGTCATCATAGGTCACCACATGACCCCAAAACCCATATTTTTTTCTCAAAGCATTTTAGAATTTCTAAAGGCTGAAAGAACTCAGTGAAAATTACATCCCATTCTCTGTATTTTCCACATTGAACCTGACAAGAGGAAATGTGTGATGTCAGGATAGAAGCCATTCTTTCAATCTATTTGATAAATTATTCACCATCTTTCCCTATGTAAATGCATTAAGATTAACGTGTAAAACAAGCAGCTTACTATATTAAAATTCAAAGTCACTCTGAAGTGTTGCCCCAGCATTTACGAATTAGTGCCCCCGGACTCAAATTAATGGAACTGCTGGCTGCAAACCTATCTTTGCTTTCCTAGTTCCGTTATATCAAATCCAGCTGCCTTGTCTCTTTGCCTGAATCTTTAAGGCCATACTGGGCTTGTATTTGTTTTCGAGTGCTGCCATAACAAATTACCCCAAACCTGATAACTTAAAATAGCAGAAATTAATTCTCTCACAGACCTGTCAATCAGAAGTCCGAACTCAACATGTTGGCAGGGCTACACTCCCTCCAAGGCCCTAGGGCAGGACTCTTCCTCACCTCTTCCAGCTCTGGGCAGCTCTAGGCACCCCTTGGCTTGTGGTAGCATCACTCTAATCTCTGCCTCCACCTTCACATGGCCAACTGTTCTGTGTTTCTTCTCTGAATCTGTGTGCCTTAAATCTTGCTCTTTTTTCCCCATAAGAACATTGGTTTCTGAATTTACCGGCCAAGATAATCTCTTCTTGAGATGCTTGATTTAATTACATATGCAAAAACCCTATTTCCAAATAAGGTCGCAATAACAGATATGGGGAGGGGTCAGAACCTGGACATATCTTTTAGGGAGATACTGTTCAATCCACTACCTGGCTTGTCTCTTGTTGCACTGTTGAGTGTAGAAAATAAGGTGACCGGCCCCAACCTTTATGTTACAAGGAAAACAGTGACAAAACTCTGGCCCTCATCTGTATTGAGAAAAGCTCAAACTTTCTCATTCTTTAACAAACAAATCTCTTACTACTTTGGGAAAACCAGTAGGGTGGGTTTTCTCCCCACTTTCATAATAAATTCAAATTTCAAAACAAGCAATTGTCTATTGCCTACACCCCCTTACCTCTAAGCAGGAATCATAATATTCAGTACACACACCCTAGAAGATCATAAAGTTTCATTTTTGCTTTCAAAGAATCAGAAAACAATGCTGGGACATTTCTAAGAGAGAGAACCAGTATTAACTCAGAGGTCCCCAGAAAACCACTTTCCACTGTGTGGTGCAGGGGACTCAGGTTCAATCCCTAGTCAGGGAACTAAGATTTCACATGCTGCAGGCAACTAGGCCCACCTGTCCCAACCACTGAGGCCAAGTACAACTAGAGAATCTGGTGTGTGGCAGTTAAAGACCCCACATGAGGCAACGGAGATCTCATGTGCCACACCTAAGATCCGATGTCACCTAATAGATAAATAAATATAAAAAGAAAGAAAGCTGCCTTCCACACCAGTGATGTCAATGCACACACTTCACTGGCTGGGACACAAGGTCTAGGCGGATGGAAGTTCTGAGATGCTGTTGTACAACACCGTGCTAAGGCTATGCATGAGCAGAAAGTGATCAAACAATGTGAATGATGAAGTGGCTGGTGGCTCTGCCTGTCTCCTCCAGAAAAGAAAAATAAGCATAGTCATGAATTTTTGTTTGTTTTGTTGTTTAGTTGTTCAAAAGGGAGCAATTTCCTTCAGACTTGCTTGCGCATATAAATTCTTCTCAATTCCTTTTGAAAGGGGTTCCCTAGACAAGCAGTTTTCAGTATTGGTTTGAGCTTATCCTATTACTAGCCAAAGAAAAAAATCTATGCCTTTACTTGACACTTCAATTAAGGAGCTGTTTTTGATACTGGGAAAGTGGATGAAGCATGACTTAAGCAAAGAGACAGTTACTGAACCCAGTAATTTAGAACATGCAATGTTCACTGAAGCCCAGAGGTAATCTAATTCCTACATTGATATGTCATAATGGATTTTGGAAATTATTTTTGAAGTGCCACTGAAACCCCAAAGAGAGACAGAACAGAGTGACTTATTATTCCAGGAAGAGGGATACTGACCATGCCATAGCACTGGTCCCCAAGTGAGCTCTGATTCTCTTCCATCCTAGGAACTTGACCACTGACTCCTCTCAGCTTCTAATCTTCCCACAGGGCTGATGGACCTCTCCTTCCAGAAATGCATCCTGGGACCCAGGTATACAGCCAATCAGCATCTGGCATTTCTCCTGCCCCAACCATTGGTTCAAGGACTGGCACATGATCCCTGGCTGGTCCAATCATATCAGGCTTCTATAACTAGTAAACAGTAGTCTCCTGGCTGATCCAAAGCCTTTACAGACTGTGCTGTAAACTTCATTTCATGCCTCTGAATTGAGACTGACTTCCTTGTGTTGTGTGTAAGAAGGTGGCAGGAAATGAAGTCCTTTTCAGTGGCTTCTCACAAATGGAGCCAACCACATGCTCCCCTCTCTTATTTGCATGTAGACTCTGAAACAATGTAGTCAATACTGGTCTAAATACAGTTACTGCCTAATTAAGAGAGGGATCCTCACTTAGGACATCAGTCTCAATTAGAGATCAAACCAATACTCTCATGCATAACAGAGCCCTGGGGTTACTGCATGGTGGGCTCTAATCAATGTTTTCTCCTAGTTACACTTGACATTTCCCTCCCCTGAAAGTAATTGTGACTTCACTTCCATAGCACCCATGGCATTCACACCACCTTTACGTCAAGAGATTCACAGCTTCCCTGGGAGGTAAGCAGGGAAGTTAGGACCATTTCCATCATACAGAGGAGGAAACTGAGTCTCCAAGAGGGCACCTGGCCTGCCCAAGGTCTCAGAACTGGTTATGAAATCTTCCCAGAACAGGAACCTATGCCTTCTCTTCTGGGGTGATATTTCTACTGGGGCACTTTTGTAATTACTTATTTCAGTAAGGGAAAGGGTATATTTGCAGTGTAGCACTGTAGTTAAGAGAATACTGTGATAGAATACTATCTCTCTTTCTTGATCTGGAATCCTGGACCTTGTACTTCCTGAATGGACTTGGATAAATGATTTATTTTCTCAAGATCCCATTTACTGAATGTCTGCCTACTGGTTCTAGCAATTACTAAGGGAGAAGGGTTAAAACCTCCAACTATAATTGTAGATTTATTTATTTATCCTCTCGGTTATAAAAGTTTTTGCTTTATGTATTTTGAAGCTTTGTTACTGAGTGCCTACAGGCTTTAAAATAAAGAGGATTCCAAATATGAAGACTGGACTCCATAACCTCAGCAGGATGATACAGATAAAGGTTGCAGACAGGGATCTCAAATGCTTATTTTCCTCAACTGCTGCATGCATCTTTTTGTCACAGTGAAACTGACTATCATGCCTCCTTCCCCTGAGACTTGGTCCATGGAATTGCTCAAAGGGGAAGTTCCAAACTGTAACAGGAATGATTCCGCTCATCCAAAAAGACTGAGATGGATAACAATTCAACTCAATCTTTTATATCTTCACAATTATCTTCTCAAGCACTCCTTTTTTCTTCACAGTCACTTAAGTTAAATGCTTCAAAGCATGTGTTGACAAATGTTTGACAACATCAAAACAATGGCTTTTTAAGGAACAAAGCCCAAATCCTTTTTCAAAGGAAAGAAACTTTCTGTAATGGTAAACAATCAACCCCATTTTGACATGTAGACGTCTGAATTTTCCAATGAGGAAACCACAGAACACTGAACTTGCTAGATACCTAAGAAATTAGCTCTTCCACTCCCCAATCATGTTGCCAACATTGTCAAGAATGAAAACATACGGTGTTGGCAAAGAAGAGACACAACAGACCCTTTCATATGCTGCTGATGGGGATATGAGCCTGGAAATATCATTTATAATTAACAATCCACAGTTCTTTGACTCAGCAACCCCAGTAATAAGGATCTGTAAAAAGTTATTTGTTGCACTACTGCTTGTACTGCAAAAACGTAAGGCAAGAAAGAAAGGAAGGAAGGAAGGAAAGAGAGGGAGAGAGAAAAGGAGGGGGGAGTGGAAGGAAAGGAAAACAACCTAAATGTCTAACAAAAGAAGAATGATTAAATAAATGATGCCCATCCTATGAAATATGATGTGGCTATTAAGGAGGAAAAATGTTTGGGGTCTCTATAAATTGGCCTACGGATAAATCATGATATTACAAAGAAATATGCATAGAATAATTCCGTTTCTTTGTAGCTTTATTCTTATATCTTGTCATTTGTAGGAAGGGACACTAGGAACCAGTATCTAGATCTGCCCAGGACAGCCTTGTAGGTGGTATCTGGGGAAGAGAGTAGAGAAAGTCATCTGTATTCCTTGAGACATTGCCTTGGGGACCACAACCACTCCCGTGTTCAGCCACTGGTATCCAAGCAGCATTCCCCAAACCATGGTCCTTCATGCGTAGGCCTTAAATGTCTGCCATCGTCATGCGCTGTAGTCAATATTTTTTTGACTCAATTCACATTTTACAGGATTTTTACTTAATCATATTTTTAAAAGGTGTTTTCTTTTTATATTTATTTTATTGAAGTATAGTTGATTTACAACCAATGTGTGTTAGTTTCTGGTGTACAGCAAAGCAGTTCATATATATACATACATTCTTTTTCATATTTTTCCATTGTGGTTAGTCACAGGCTACTGAATACAGTTCCCTGTGCCATACAGTAGGACCCTGTGTTTCACCCATCCTACATGTAATAGTTTGCATCTGCTAATCTTAAACTCTCAGTCCACCACCCCTCCCTCACCTCCCTTCCCCACAAGTCTGTTTTCTACACCTGTGAATGTTTCTGTTTTGTAGATTAGTTCATTTGTGTCATATTTTAGATTCCAAATATGAGTGATATCATGGAATTTTTTTTAAAAGATGTTTTTTGTAACATAAATGGAAAGGGTCAGCATTACATGCCACAGGTAAAAAGAAACAAAACTAAATATTCAGGGCTGGAGTATAACCTTTAAAATTGTGAATTGCTATGTTGTACACCTGAAACTTATATAATATTGTATACTCACTGTACCGCAAACCTAAAAAACAGCTAGTCCTCGCTTTGCAAAGTTCCATTATGCACAGATGTCAGTTACCACAGTTTAGTCAAATAACCTGAATCTCCCCTAAAACATGGTTCATTTTTCAGTTACCAAGATCTCCTCCATTCACCCGAGTAAATGTACCACGTACAAACTTCTAACCAGCTCTTTAAATTTGCCAGCTCTTCAGCTCACAAATCACTACATAAACAAACAGATGGATATCATGATGAGTGACCAATTACATCAATTACTTCACAGTCTGTTGGTGACTGATAACTGTGCATCTGTTATTCAGTTCATACCCAGACAGCGAAGTATGAAAGTGTGCTGTTTCCTCGTCTCTCAGTGATAAGACCCCCTACCAAAATGGATCATCAAAAGGTGGGATGGGTCAACAGAGATCAAAGTGCAACACAGAAATGAAAAGCATTGATGCTGAAGGTAAAATGAAAATAAAATGTGGATGGAATCATAGAAGAAATACCTGGGTGATGCGGGCAATGTTGACACTATCAGAGTCAAGAAACTAGAGCTATGCAGTTAGAGGAGCTTAATAAAGGTGAATATCAACATAAATGAAAAAAGTAGTTGTAACAAAGAGATCAAAGATGCCACAGAGGAAATGACACCAGCCAACCAACCCCGCGTTAAAGAAATCTCAGAGATCTTTCACAGCACTGAAAGTGCAAAGGATAAAATGTGAGAAGCTGATTCAAGACCTAATGAGTGTGACAATCTGTCAAAGCATGGAAAAGATGCTCCCTTCAAATCCTAAGTCGAACAATGAGAAGATAAACGCTGCTCAAACTGCTCTTGATAAGTTTTATACAAAGAAATAAAACACTTTCTCAATGTTGCTACTGCTTTAAATTACCAATGTACCAAATCAATATTACTTTTACTGTCTTTTTTAATTTCCCTATATACTTTCTAATCAACAGTGAGAGTGTTTTTAATGTTCTGACAAAACTTTTTAAAGGTCACAAAACAAACACAATTTCGCCCATTGATTAGTAAGATTGCTTTGCATGGTTTCAGTCTGCTGGGTCATTGACGTGGTCTGACACCACCATGAAAAGCCAGGGCTACCTGTAATTAAAACAAAGCACTATTATTAAATGACATTTGGATACTGTTGCCTGTCCAGGGCTTTGGCAAAAGACTCACGGTTTTCCTAGTAAAAATGAGCAAGTTCCTAAAGAATTGTTAAAAAATAGTAGAATCCAAGTGAGACTTGGTTCTTGACCTAATCAAAGGTTGAAAGAACTGAAAGGAAATCATTTTCTCCTTATGTTATTCGGTTTTATTTAACATGCTGTTCATGCCCTATGTACACTCACTTACTTGTTGGGATGTGTCTCTAGGAAGCCTTCAGCTGTCACCTTTCCTTCTACAGACCCTCCCCTCCCCCACACTGTCCAACCTCACCTGCCACCATGGTCCTCATCAACCTTCAGAGCCTCCCCGGGGCCCTCAGCAGATCTGCTCACCCCCATCCATTATATGCTCTTGTAACAACACCCTAGACTTGCCCGTTACAGCACCTGCCACAACTGTGATCACATAACCAAGTACGTCCTTGGTTGTTTCACAAGTGACTTCCTGGTTAGGATGGAAGGGCGACGCTTTTGCTCCTTTCACTCTTCATTGCATCCCACAGGCCTTGCCCTGGGGCTGACATAATAGATGCTCATTTAATATTTGGTAAGTGTTAACGGGCTTCCCTGGTAGCTCAGCTGGTAAAGAATCCACCTGCAATGCAGGAGACCCTGGTTCGATTCCTGGGTCAGGAAGATCCCCTGGAGAAGGGAGAGGCTACCCATTCCAGTATTCATGGGCTTCCCTGGTGGTTCAGGCTGTAAAGAATCTGCCTGCAATGCAGGAGACCTGGGTTCGATCCCTGGGTTGGGAAGATCCCCTGGAGAAGGACATGGCAATCCACTCCAGTATTCTTGCCTGGAGAATCCCCATGGACAGAGGATCCTGGCGGGCTACAGTCCACTCAGTCACAAAGAATCGGACACAACTGAGAAACAAGTGTTGAATGAATGACGAGTCTGGATAATTGCAGGAAATAATACGTTCCCTAAAAAAACATTCACTGCAGAAAAGCTATTGTTAATCCACAGAGAGCTTGACGCAAATTAAAAGATGGTACCTCATCCATCCTTCATAAAATTATAATATACAGATTTTGTTACAGTGAGGCACTTTACTGCCATCTGCTATACAACTGTCCTACTTAATTCCCAACTCTGCAATGTCTGGGGTGTGGATGACATGGCTGTGGCCATGCCCTTGAGCAGTAAGCAACCTGGACAACCTTACTTGCAGTCCTGAGCATGCTCAGGCTGGGAAGCTACTTGGCAGGAGCGGAGCCTGAATCCTCTTCTACAGCCTGGATCACCACATGCCCCTCTCCCAACCTCTCACAGAAGAGTGTGCCCATCACACCCCAGGAAATCCAGTTATTTCCATCAACTGATACATTTCAGACTCTAAAACCACAGAAAAGGATTTCAAATAGCATGAAATGAAATGAAGCAACAAAGCCACTGATCCAGAAGCTTATCTACAATGTGAGGTTAAACCATTGTCCAAGAAACAGATACAGAGAACCTTATAGAGAAATAAAGTAGTGCCATTTCAAGAAAAGGAAGCTGAGAAAAAGGAAGGAGGCCCATCTGGTGGGGTCTCTACAAGCACAAGGAAGGGCCTGAGCGCGTGATGAGGCGGTTTTTGGACGTGTTACTTTTGGTTTTCTTACAATGAGATTACATCACAGCAGGAGTCTCAGGGGCCCTGCTCTCCTGGGACCAGAGCTCAGAAATACACTGACAACATGAAGATATTTTTTAAAAAAGGAGCCAAGGACTTTCCTGGTGGTCCAGTGGCTAAGACTCTGAGCTCCCAATGCAAGGGGCCCGGGTTTGATCCCTGGCCAGGGAACTAGATCCCACATGTCGCAACCAAGAGTTTACATGCTGCAACTCAAACTCCTGGATGCCTCATGAAGATCAAAGATCCCACATGTCACTACTAAGGTCTAGCACAGCCAAATAAAATAAATAATTTTTTAAAAAGGTGCCAGACAAAAGGTGGGGCCAATTTACCCTCATCAAATCTCAGTCTAAATGACTCCTCTCTCCATCTCTGCTGAGAAAAAAAAATCCAGTCCTCCCAGGAGACCACTGAACCTCCAGAGTTCCAGTCACTGGCTTTAACCCAGACTGGATTCTTCTCTTCATTTCCATTTCTGTGGGAAGTTGAAGCTATTCAACATTTTCATCGGGAGCTTAGAGCCCGCATCAAATACAGTACTATGATCTAATAAAGGACTCATTATTTTTTTGCTCATAGTCATCTGTGAAGGAAATTATACAGGTTATTTTATCAGATGGTGTTTTAAATGAGCTTGAGTATACATAGATAATGCAAAGTGACAGGAGCTATTACTGAGAGGAATTCACAAGAAATTGAGAGGTTATTTCTCCTTCGCATGTAGGAGACTGGAGCGAGAGGCAGAAAAGAAAATCATTTGTCCTTTTGTGGCAAGGAGGCAGAAGAAACAATGTTCCAGTTCTCAGCCCAGGCTGCAAGGCACTGCATTTATTTCTGCTTGTCCTCTATTTTATTATTGATTTTATTGAAATATAGTTGATTTACAATGTTGTGTTAATTTCTGCTGTACAGCAAAGTGGTTCAGTCTTACATTTATACATTCTTTTTCATATTCTTCTCCACTATGCTTTATCACAGGATACTGAATATAGTTCCCTGCGCCACACAGTAGGACCTAGTTTTTTATCCATCCTCTATGTACCAATTTGCATCTGCTAATCCCAAACTCCCAATCTATAACTCCCCACCCCTCCTCCCCCTTTGCAACCACAAGTGTGTTTTTGAAGACTGTGAGTCCGTTTCTGTTTTGTAGGTAAGTTCATTTATGTCATATTTTAGATTGCACAAAGAAGCAATATCTTATTTGTCTTTTGTCTGATTTACTTCATTTAGTACGATAATCTCTAAGTCCATGCATGTTGCAGCAAACGGCATTACTTCTTTATGGCTAAGTCTGCTTGCCTTCCTGTGTCCATTGTGGCCATGAATAGAACAGAGCTAGGCTGGTCCCTAGAGCTAGACTTCCCTGGTGGTTCAGATGGTAAAGCGTCTGCCTGCAATACGGGAGACCCAGGTTCAATCCCTGGGTTGGGAAGATCTCCTGGAGAAGGAAATGGCAACCCACTCCAGTATTCCTGCCTGGAGAATCCCAGGGATGGAGGAGCCTGGTAGGCTACAGTCCATGGGGTCGCAAAGAGTCGGACATGACTGAGTGACCTCACTTCACTTCACTTCATGGCCCAGAGGTACCCCCTGAAACCACCCCAGCTGAACTGTCCCCCCCAAGCCCCATCACCACAGCTGTCCAGCCACTATATGAGTGACCCTAAATGACTGTGGTTTTAAGCCACTAAATTCTAGGGAACTTTATTACACAACAGCAGCAAACCAGTCCAACTATAAAAATTTTTTTTTAAATGGAAAGGCTAAAAAGTAAAATACGATCATCTCTTGTTAAAGACCACATAGATGCACAGAAAAGAAACTAGAATTAGATGTGTCACAACACGCCTCTAGGCAATGGGGAAAAAAGATGATTTTATTTTCTTCTTTATAAGTGTCTCCGTTTCATGAATGCTCTTTGATGAGAAAAAATATTGTGAAAAGTGAAATTATTTGCCTGACTCAATTCCCTCATCACTTATATGAAAGACACAGAAAAGAGGTTTCATTCTGTGCTAGAAAAGCAGTTTAGTGGAAAGGAAATATGCTCTTGGATCAAAAACTCAGGGCTTGGTTTCTTCTTTTTTTTTTTTTTATTTTTAAACTTTACATAATTGTATTAGTTTTGCCAAATATCAAAATGAATCCGCCACAGTTATACATGTGTTCCCCTTCCTGAACCCTCCTCCCTCCTCCCTCCCCATACCATCCCTCTGGGTCATCCCAGTGCACCAGCCCCAAGCATCCAGTATCGTGCATCGAACCTGGACTGGCAACTCGTTTCATACCCCAACCCAACCCTTAATCTGCCTACAAGATACATCTCTGAGCCACAAAGCAGTAAAATGAGATCAAGGCATTTAACAGGATGGTTTTAAGGATTAAGGGTGGAAAATGTACACAGAAAGGCCATATAATGATAAATCAGAGTAACTCAGCCTCTAGGTGTGAGACCTAAGAATCCACATTTTAAAGTAGCTCCCTGGGCTTCCCTGGTGGTCCAGTGGTTAACAATCCACATGCCAATGCAGGGGCACAGGTTCGATCACTGGCCCAGAAAGATTTCACGTACCACATGGCAACTAAGCTTGTGCATTACAACTACTGAGCCCGTGTCCCCTACAGCCTGTGCTCTGCAATAAGAGAAGCCCTCACGCAGCAACAAAGACCCAGCGCAGCCAAAAAAAAAACTTTAATAAAAAATTTGGGGGGCTTTCCAGGTGGTGCTAGTGGTAAAGAATCCGCCTGTCAATACAAGTGACATAAGAGACGTGGGTTCAATCCCTGGGTCGGGAAGATCCCCTGGAGAAGGGCATGGCTACCCACTCCAGTATTCTTGCCTGGAGAATCCCATGGACAGAGGAGCATGGTGGGCTACAGTTCATAGGGATTGCAAAGAGTTGAACATGACTGAAGCAACTGAGAACACACATACAAATAAATAACTTAAAAAACTAGCTCCCCATATGATTTCGAAACTAAAAGAGTAAGAATCTTCAGTCTAAATCATAAAGTATATGAAAAAGAAATGGTGTGATTAGTTTTGGGCGTATGTTATACTCTAGTAAAGCTTAAAGATAATCATGCTTTCATTCACTGAAAAGGTAGCCTAAAAGGATCCTGCAGAAACATATTTAAACATGATCAATCAAATAAGAATTGGTTATGGGAAATAAAAATTAATGTCTCTTGGTGTTAATGTTGTTGTTGCTGTTTAGTCAGCAACTATACCCAACTCTTTGCGACCCCATGGACTGTAGCCTGCCAGGCTCCTCTGTCCAAGGGAATTCCTAGGCAAGAATAGTGGAGTGGGCTGCCGTGTCCTCTTCCAGGGGATCTTTCCAACCTAGGGATTGAACCCATGTTTCCTGCAGTGGCAGGCGGATTCTTCCCCACTGAGCCACCTGAGAAACCCTGATGTTAACACCTAACCATATATGGTAATATATCAATCAGAGTCCAGTCAGGAGACAGAAACATCAGTCATTTGATCAGGAAAAATTTAAGATGGAAATGTCTTTTTTTTAACTTTTTATTTTATATTGGAGTATAGCCTGTTAGGGTGCTTCCCAATGGTGCTAGTGGTAAAGAACCCTCTGCCATTGCAGGAGACATAAGAGACGTGGGTTTGATCCCTGGGTCGGGAAGACCCCTGGAGGAGGGCATGGCAACCCACCCCAGCATTCTTGCCTGGAGAATCCCCAGGGGGAGAGGACCCTGGCTGGCTACAGTCCATGGGGTTGGAAAGAGTCGAACACGACTGAAGCGACTTAGCACGCCTGCGCATAGCCTGTTCACAATGTTGTGATGGTTTCAAGCAGACAGCAAGGGGACTCAGCCATACAAACACTTGTATCTATTCTTCAAATTTCCCTCCCAGATGGGGATTTCTAACTAACGAAAGGTGGGTAACTTAAAAAAAAAGAACTCTAGAGAACATAAGAAGGCAGATGTCAGCCCTAGAGACCAGCTCTAGATCTCAGGGAGGGTGTCCAAGAAAGGGTAAAACATGAAGAGCACCCCCTCCCCAAGTCTCCGAGGTTGAGATTCAGACACTGCAGAGGGTGTGGCTGCAGCCCACTGGCCGGTGGAGATTGTACTGAGTGCCATGGGTAAGGTGGTCCCCAGTAGGTGAGCAGGAAATCACCCACCCGTGAGTCAGTGAAACTCCCTGGACAGTGAGCATCGCAGGGTCTTTGCATGATGCTGGGAGCTGTACCAGGGGATGGAAACAAGACCATATCGCAGTTAGAAAGCCCTGTCCCCTGGTACATCTTGCCCTGCCTCTCCAGTGGCCACTTCTGGAAAAGCCCAATATTACACCATCTGACAAAGGCAAAAATGTTTGCACAGTCCAGCTCCAAGAGGCCAAAGCAGGCAGAGAAGGTCAGAGTAGGAGCTGATGGGCATCAAAATGAAAACTGGCATAGGGCTTGCTAAATGTTCTTGAAGGTTCAGGAGCCTTTGTACTCTGAATTTCCCTTCATCTCTTAATATAACAATATGATACCATTTATGATGTTAACTTTCCCTATTCTGGGTGTTCTAAATCTATGATCACTCCTGGGCATATTCTCAGAGAAAACTATAATTCCAAAAGATATGTGCACCCCAATGCGCACTCTAGCACTACTTACAATAGCCAGGATATGCAGGCAACCTAAATGTCCCTCAAGAGATTAATGGATAAAAAGGATGTGGTACATATATACAATAGAATACTACTCAGCCATTAAAAGGAACAAAATTGTGCCATTTGCAGAGATGTGGATACACCTAGATACTGTCATGTAGAGTGAAGTAAGTCAGAAATATAAAAACAAATATCATATAGTAAGACCTATATGTGGAGTTTAGAAAAATGGTACAGATGAATCTATTTGCAAAGCAGAAATAGAGACACGGATGTAGAGAACAAATGTGTGGATACCAAGGTGCTAAAGGAGGAAGGGGAAATTAGAAGATTGGGATTGACATATATACACTGTATAAAACAGATAACTCATGAGAACCCAGAGAACTCTACTCAGTGCTCTGTGGTGACCTAAATGGGAAGAAAATCCAAAAAAGAGGGGATGTGTGTATATGTATAGCTGATGCACTTTGCTGTACAGCAGAAACTAACACAACATTGCCAAGCAACTACACTCCAATAAAAATTGTTAAAAGAGTCTATGATGAGTGAAACGGACCTATCGGAAAAGGTTTCCTAAATGGTTACACTAGTTCATTTCAGCAGAATCTCAATTTTTAAGAAAGGAGATGAAAACAGAGATGTTAAGGAATGTGCTTAACATCACACAGCAAAATAGGAATGAACTAAAAAGTAAAATGTGTCTCCCAGGCCAATGCTGAAGACCTTCGATCATCTCTGGGATCTTTAGTTCAGCATAATAGAGTGACCAAGTGTTCCTGAGGGATTATAGAAAGCTCTGGGCCGTGTCCCCATTGAGCACAGGGCAGAAACCCATTGTCAAGGAGGGCTGCTGCTGACCTGTTTCCCACCTTCTCACCTCAATGAGCAGGAACAAGCACAATTAGCTCCTATCTATGATGCCTGTGCCATGTACAAGAAAGCTCTCCAAGAACTGTTTGACTTGCACAGCAGTGGGACCTGAAAGGCAGGCTGAAACCTAAGAGTGTAGGGGGGTCCACAGATCCAGGAGGCAGATTCGCTGAGAATCAATAGCCCTCATTAATTCCAGAGATTAACCCAGAAAACACCTGCCAGCTGTTTCAACACATTGCTTATTGTCGTAACAAGCATAATTAATCTCCACGATGATAAACAATACATCACAGCAGCGGACAAAGTCTTAATGCAATGATGTTTTCAAATATAGCTGATACCCAGTCACCTCTTCTGAGAAACTTTCCTGGGACTAACCATTTCCCATTATGTGGAGGCAACTTTAAAGGGGATGTTGGGTGATGACAAATGTAGCTGCTTGTCCGTACTTTATTCGTAACTTGTGAGGAATTCCAGAGTCCTCGAACTGTTTTCTCACAGGGCAACAGAAGGAATTAGCTTGAGGGCTCCCCAACAAAAAGGACACTTGCAATTCCGCTCCTTGATAATGTCTCAGCACTGTTCCTGATGTATGCCCCATTCCATCCGGCCTACACCTCTGCAATAACTGCACAGCAGATCTTCAGAACTTATTCATTTTGAGTAACTAAACTTTATATCTGTTAACTGCCTGCCTGCATGCATGCATGCTCAGTTCTGTCCAACTCTTTTTGACCGCATGGGCTGCACCCCATGTAGACTCTTCTGTTCATGGAATTTTCCAGTGGGTTGCCATTTCCTACTCCAGGGGATCTTCCCAACCCAGAGATCAAACTCTCCTGAGTCTCCTGCATTGGCAGGTGGAGCCACTTAGCCACCTCAGAAGCCCCCTAAGTAGTAATATCCCATTTCCTCCTCCCTCCAGCCCCTGGCAACTACCATTCTACTCTCTGTGTCTAAGAGGTTGGCTATTATAGATTTCTCATCTAAGCAGGATCATGCATTATTTTTCTTTCTGTGAACAGCTTATTTCACTTCACGTCATGTCCTCCTGATTCATCCTTGTCATTGCATATGACAAAATTCCCTTCTTTTTTAAGGCTATTAAAAAATATTCCATTGCATGTGTACACCACTTTATCCATTCATCTGTCAAGAGACATTTGTTTCTAGTCTTGGATACTGTGAATAGTGCCACAATGTACATGAGAGTGCAGGCTTCTTTCTGAGATCCTGTTCTTTGTTTCTGTTTGCTTTGTTTCAATTTTTCCTCTCTGGGTTTTATCACTAACGCCTAGTCTCCTGATGTCAGGGTCTTTCCTTCAGATGTAAAGATCATGATCCAACTGGTTCAAGCCCAATCCCACTGCACTTTGGGGATTAGGGTGAGGGAGATGGGAGGAATGAGCCCCGTTCTCCTGTCCCCATCTCCCTCTTTGTTCTCACACCCACTTCCCATCCATTCACGTGTGAACACAGTCCTGCAGGAACTGATGTCAAGCTTCCTGACCTGTGGCATCAGAAGCACTGTTGCAGGTACCATGGAGTTTTATAAACGTGTGACTGTGTGCCTGTCCTCAGGAGGCTGATGATCCCAAAGAGCCCGTGGAACCTGGGGCTGGGGGCTGGGTGAGTTCCTGGCTGTGACTCTTGCTCTTTCCCTGTCCCCATTCACCTGGGAGATGCAGACTGAAGGCCTTCTCTCTGGGGACGATGCCTTTTCATTACCAGCAACTTCTCTTTGGCTCTGACATGTAACCACCCGGGTGGCGGCCCATCACCACCCCGGGGGAGACGTGGCAGCGTCAGCCCCACCTCGAGTTCTGTTTCTTCTCTCCTCCAGGGCCAGAGGAACAGAAGGTCGGGGGCCAGCACACCATGTGGAGGCAGAAGCAGGGCAGCTCTTCCTGTGTGGACACCCCGAACTCCCCGCGCAGCTGTCTCTCCGACGGGATCTCTGGGTAGCCCCAGGGGACCACAGGGAGCTCGGAGATGGACGTGAGTCCCAGGTGGAATGCAGCCCTCTCCAAACTAGACCGCCTTCCATCCAGTCCGATTTCTCTGGATAGGACAGTCCCTGAGGCTGACTCCATCAGCGAGCTCCCCTCCTGCAGAGAGAGCAGGACCTCATAACCTTCACCAGCCAAGGGTGGGCATCTCCTAAAGTCAATGCTCATTCTGGAAAAATGGAAGAGGAGGTCGGAGGGGTGGGTGGCCTGAGGTCCACAGCACCCCGTCCCCTGGTCTTCTCTCAATGCCATGCTCCTTTTCTCAGAAAAGAACCACCAGCTTCTCCTGCTGAGTCTAAATCAATAAAAGCACAATTACTCCACCCAAGGATGTCAGGGTTTTAACTTGGTCTTTCATTGCAGTATAGAATATTTTGTCTTTTGTTAAAGCAATTTCACACACACACACGTTTCTGTTCTTGGTCAGAAAGCCTTTGCTGACATCACCAGTGCCAAGAACTGTCTCCCTTATCCGTCCCAGCTCCCTCCCCAGTGCCTGGCACACAGGACTCTGGCAGGCGTGTGAAGGAATGACTGACAACCTACCCCTTAAATCTGAACCGCGTTCTACAGTTTCTAAAGAATGTTGGGATTATGGTGGATGGACCATCAGACTAGATTTATCCTCTGCTGCTGCTGAGTCACTTCAGTTGTGTCCGACTCTGTGCGACCCCATAGACGGCAGCCCACCAGGCTCTCCCGTCCCTGGGATTCTAGATCACATTAAAATGGGAATAAAGGAATAAAAACATTGCAGTCCACAGCAACAACAGAAAAAGGCCATCAGTAGATAACGGACCCGCACCATCTCTGAGGATGGAAAGAAGCAGATGGCTGGGGTAAGAGATGAAGCAAGCAAGACTAGCTTCCCAGCATCAGAATTAACAAAGGAGACACACAGGAACCAGGCTCCACAAAGGTTATCAACGTTACAGACGTTAACAATGTAAAACTTACAAAACCAATAATATCCAGATGGGGAAATGGCAAGAAATCTCAGAGAGTTATTCCTTCTACTTTCCAATTAAAGAGTTGACATCACTGGCTAAAATTGTGTTGTGGAAGAAACAGAGGTGGTGTGGTGATGACGGTGGAGATGACAAGTAGCATTTTTAGTAATACTAATAATAATGATAATAATAGTTCCAAGCCTTGGTATGTTTTCTTCTACAAACCTTTCTTAAATTACCAAGGTATTTTAAAAATCAAATTTCTTGTCAGCTAATTTTTTTTCTTGTTTGTTTTATGAAATACAAGGAGTCTACTTCTTTGTCCTCTTGCATCTATACATAAAAAGGAATTTAACACTTTCACAAATAAAATACTGCCTAGAGTAGGATTTTGTTGTTATAAAATATGGGGTCCAACCACTATTTATCCACCAGCCATTCCTCTGGCTGTGGATTCGTGGATGTGACCCGTCTAGAATGATGATTCTCTAATATCTCTGATGTCATACGGGAGGCGCTGGGATTTGCCCTTTTTTCTGTTTTAACACTTATTGAATATATATTATTTAAAAGTAAAATGATAAAACCTTTCAGAAAGAGAAGGCACACGCAGGCTTCATTCAGCCGCAGGGCAGGCAGTGGTGCTGGCGGGGAGGCAGCACCTTTCCAAGAGGCCGGATGCTGTGGACCAGGTGTGCACCAGGTGCGTCTCAGGTGCGGTGCTGAGCGCTGGGTAGGGCTGAAGGGGGGACCTACATTTCTCACAGTTGAAGCCAACCGGTACTCCGAGGTGAACAAACGGCCGGATGAAGCCGTCGGCTGACAGGGGTGAACACTGGGCCAGAGGGGCAGGGGTTCAGGGAGCCTGGGGGAGGGGAGCGCAGGGCTTGCGTGGTCACGAGCTGGTCGGTCTGTGAGCTCCATCTAGTGGGCACCCCGGGGACTGCCGCCCGTGATCCCCTCTCCTCGGAAAAAAATTCAAGTCAATCAAAAACGCCATCTTGGCGGTTTGCAAAATTAAAGCGCTTTAGGAAAAGGCGTGCTGGACCATGCAGTAAACTATGCAAAACGGCAACTTTAACTTGCCCTTTCTCTCAGGAAGACTTTATGTACAGTGGTATGCCCTGCGGGGAGGGGAGAGGCTATAACAATTACTTAGAGGCTGCATCCATGGCCATAGGGCAGTGGTTAGTGCCACCCTGTTAGGAAATATTTTAATTTCATCACTATTCTTAAGTGTCTCCTGTTTAAGCACGATGGAATTCTAATGAAAAGAAGCTGATGACATCTATCATATTCTTACTTTGTAATAAAAACTGAATATAATGTTGCCTTATTGAACCCTCAAAGTAACCTGTTGAGGTTGCCCTAGTGAGAGTTTTAGTACCCCTTTTACAGACAGAATGACTGAGGTGCCAAAGGTAGGCTCAGGTCACAAAGCTTAAGTAAATGGCAGGTTAGATTTTAGTTGTGGCACTCTGACGTCTCTCAAGCACACAGTTCAGTTCAGTCACTCAGTAGTGTCTGACTCTTTGTGACCCCCATGGACTGCAGCACGCCAGGCCTCCCTGTCCACCACCAACTCCCAGAGTTTACCCAACTCATGTCCATTGAGTCAGTGATGCCATCCATCTATCTCATCCTCTGTCGTCCCCTTCTTCCCCTGCCTTCAATCTTTCCCAGCATCAGGGTCTTTTCAAATGAGTCAGGTCTTCACATCAGGTGGCCAAAGTATTCACGCCTCCACATTTCCCCAGGTGCGGAGAAGGGGCTGTCCCTTCACTGACCAGGACAGAGGCAGGCAAAGTCTTTTGGTTTGTAAGGATTCTGGTTTGTCATTTCCAAACAAGAGCCTCAGAGGTGGCCCCTGGAAGTCAGTACCCACAAATGCCTGCATATCCCCAACCCCACATTTTGATAAATAATCCAGTTCATCCACCAACAGGAAAAGAAGTTTTTTCCAAAAGAAATTTACTTCTTCAGAATACAGCCTTTTGATGATTTTACCACCTCTAAGGGCATGTAAAACAGAAGCGCAAACCCTTCACTTAATTGCTCTCAATTTTGTCATTCAGGGCTCGTTACCCAACAAAACAGAACAATTCCCAAGCAGGAATCTTTGATGAATGCGCTGGCCGACAGACGTTTTTGGTGAGATAGGTCATAAATATTCATGGTATTGACGCAGCCTTAGAAATTTGTCATGTCACATTTCTGCGACTTCTATCACTTTGTTCCTTCAACTGACAGTCACCAGTTTCTTTCCTGGACTTACTTCTTGGGTCTGTTTCTCCTGTTCATCTTCAGGTATTGTATGGCAGCAAAGTTTGACCAAAAAAGACACAGGTCAAAGGAACCAAATATCTTAATGGGTTTCTTCCTTCTCCTTTTCCAGTTTGCTGACTCCATATCATTCTTCAAGAACAAATCTTTTTATATTGTTATTTTTTAAGTCAGTTAAGAAATGGTAGAGCATCTCCATCCAGCTATGGGGCCATTTCGGAGATAGGTTCTCTGAATAGGCTCACTGGCAGCACATGCTGGCTGTGGGGAGTTGACCTGCATCCCACACTTTAGACAGATGCATACGGCGGCACTTACAAAGTGAGTGGCTTCAGTCTTATCCGACCAAGATGGTTATTTCTGGTCATTTGTAAAGTACATCCACTGGACAAACCTTCAGCTGGACAATTTAAAATTACTCCTTTCAGCTGTGAACATGTTGGATCAGTCAGGTGAAACTGTGTCTATATAACCAGGAATGGCTGTTTCCCGACCATCCTGTTCTTTCTTATATATCAGAAAGGCTCAAAGACAGAGCTGAGTCAGGTTTATTCTGGATTCCCACAGCAAGGTGTTCTATGCAATCTCCAACAAGGAATTATACTGACAGATTTGTTTTGGTGGAAGAAGGGGGACTCCGGTCTTCTGGATGGACTTTTGAAGTCAGGCTTCCACAAAAATACCTTTCAAAGGTACTGGACTCTCTTTCTAGTCCTGGGAAATGAAGTCTAATCAACACTATTGAATGTGAACACTTTGTAGCTGAGTTAATGACTAAGGACCTGATAGCTTTTAGAGTTATTATCCAGAACGTCCAATCTCACTGAAGATGTTGAAGGTGTAGGACGAAGCTGCCCCAAATCCCATCCAGATCTTAGTGCACAAGTCCGTGGCGTATATGCACCCCTCCCCCTTCCTGCCCCATAGTGGGCTAAATAGTGCCCCCTGCCCCCAATTCATGTCCACTGAAATCTCAGAATGTGACCTTATTTGGAAAGAAGGTCTGTGCAGATATAATTAGTTAGATGAAGTTATACTGTTTGAAAGTGGTGAAAGTCGCTCAGTCGTGTCTGACTCTTTGCAACCCCATGGACTATACAGTCTATGTAATTCTCTAGGCCAGAATACTGGAGTGGGTAGCGGTTCCCTACTCCAGGGGATCTTCCCAACCCAGGGATTGAACCCAGGTCTCTCCCACATTGCAGCTGGATTCTTTACCATCTGAGCCACCAGGGAAGCCCGAGACTATTGGAGTGGGTAGCCTGTCCCTTCTCCAGCAGATCTTCCCAACCAAGGAATTGAACCAGGGTCTCCCGCATTGCAGGCAGACTCTTTACCAGCTAAGCTACCCAGGAAGCCTGGTATACTGGTTGAGGGTGGACTCAAATGCCATGACTGGGGTCCTTATAAGGAGGGGACATTCAGAAATGCTGACACACACACAGAGGCTGAGAAGGGAGTGATGTGGCCCCAAGCTAAGGAACACCTAAAGCTGGAAGGCCAGGAAGAACCAAGAATCTTCAAGCCATCAGAGGTAGCCGGGCCTGGCTGACAACTTGGGTTTGGAGCTCTGGCCTCCAGAACTATGAGAGAATCCATCCCTGTTGTTTTAAGCCATCCAGTTGGTGGTAATTCTTCATGGCAGCCTCAGAAAACTAATGTAGCTTGCAAAACACACTACTGACTGATCACCATCCTCATTCCTGCTTCTAACAGCCACTGCCATTTGGCACATGATATAAAACCCACCTTCTACCTCCAAACCAGACAGAATTTTTACAAGAGGCATGGTGGTAACCTCCTCTCGCCCCCCAACAACAACAACAAAAAAACATGAGAGAGAGAGAAAGAAAGAAATGGAAACCACCTAAATATTTACCAGTAGGGAAATAGACTATGGATAAGCCCACAGCAGAATATTATAGAGTAATTTTTTTTTAAATGAATGAGGCAGCTCTATTCATCTGGGTACGAAAAAGCCTCCAAGACATACTGTTGGCTGTAAAGAATGTGATACTCAATGCAATGCCCTTTGTTTTCCAACACAGCCACGCAAAAAAAAAAAAAATCATTTGCTTTCTGCAGCCAGGTATCTGTGTACGAAGGTAGATACAAAGTCTTGGATGAGAAAAATAAAATGATAAAACATAGTTCATTCAGGGAAGAGGGTTGGAATTGCGGCCTTATCTGTAAGGTTTTAGGAGGATGCATTCAAGCCCTCTTTAGATTTGCCTTTTAAGTTTTAAATAAAACAAGACAAGGGACCAGAAAAAACCTTACTGATAAGCCTTCAAAGCTTTCTGAGTTACGCTCATGACTTTATTACTTAAGACCCCCTGGCAGGAGGCCTGGGACCCCAAGAGCCCCAAAGATGCCTGCTGGACCTTCCCTGGGGTGAACCATCTCTCCTTAGAGCTGGCTCAGGGCTGGAAACTCCCAAGACAAAGGCTGTCCCCTCTGAGCCCTAGGCCACATGCAAGCAAATAAGCAACGGAGAAAAACAGCTGCAGAGGGAGGGCAAGAGACACTCCATGAGAGAAAGCAGGAGCTTCACGGGATTAAAGTCTCCAAGTGGTTGGTGCCTTCAGGACAGTCATCCCAGGAAAATAAGGGTGTACAGAGTCCTTGGAGTTTCAACAAGGCAAGTGGAGTGAACTGCAGTCATTGGAGCAGGAGCCTGAACCCTGATGTCAAGGGAGCAGAGTGCCAACAAATCATATATTAAAATGGTTTCACATGCCTCTATCCTGTGTGTGAGTGTGTGTGTGTGTGTGTGTGTGTGTGTGTGTGGCAGTGGGGGCAGGGGGGTGGTGAGCAAGAATCAGGAAAAAAAGAAAGAAAAGCATATCTTTCAGAAATGTAGCTTCCCATGGGCAAGCTGCAGTCAAAATGTTCACCAGCCTGGGCTTCCCCTGACATGCCCCCCCGCCACTCTACCCTCTCCCATTATGATAACTAATCTCTACACATCACACTGGTGTTCTGTCTAATCCAATGACCTCAAAATACCATGGGGCCAGAAATCCCTTCTGTCCTTCACTGTGCGAGCTACTCTTCTGAGCTAACTGCCACCACTTCTATTTCTGATGACTAATATGATGCCAGGCTCTATTCTGAGAAATTCCCACATGTGACATCACCACAATCCTGGGCCAGGTTCCTGATGGGGAAACCGAGTCACCACAGAACACTTAAGTCATTCTCCCGAGGTCATGTGGTTGCTAAGTGTCAGAGGCAGGATCTGAACCCAGATCCAGAGGCTGTGTTCTAACCACTGCACTGCTCGACACTGAGTGGCCCTCAGGTAACCGAGTGTGCCATCCACTCAGTTCAATTTGAAACTCCGTCGCCTGTGAAACAGGGATTAGGAAGTCTGAGTTGTCGCTGATGAAAAGGAGCCAAGGTCCCTGCCCATTATGACCGTCACTGATATCTTCCTGGTCCAAGTCCAAGATGGGCATGGAGCCTGGAGAGTCTTTTCAAAGCAAAACTTGTGCCACAAATACACACAAACACACAAACCCAGCTCCACAGCACAACTAGGTGTGCACCTTTTGGCAACTTATTTATTATTACTGCTCCTCAGTGTCCTTATCCACACGACGGGATAATAGTACACTTCTTATAAGGCTGCTGTCTAATGAATTAATGCATCTAATAGGTCAATACCTTTCCCCACAAATATGCCTGCGTCCTGATCTCAGAACCTGTGAATATGTGACCTTACATGATGAAGGGGCTTTGAAGATGCCATTGACATAAGGATCCTGAGATGGGGAGAGTGCCCTGCATTGTCCAGGTGGCCCAATGTAATCAGCCCTTAGAAGAGGGAGGCAGCAGGGTCTGAGTCAGAGAAAGAGATGTATGATGGAAGCAGAGGTCAGAGTGATGTGGGCTAAGTACCGTGAGCACCTCCAGAAGCTGGAAAGGGCAAAGAACAGATTCTTAGAGCTTCCAAAATAATGCAGCTCTGCTGACACCTTGATTTTGTCCTGCAGACCCATCTCAGACTTCTGACCTCCAGAACTGTAAGATACATTCGTGTTGTTTAAAGCCACTCTGGGATTTCCAGGTGGCACTAGTAGTAAAGAATCCGACTGCCAACGCAGGAGACAGAAGAGGTGTGGGTTTAATCCCTGAGTGGGGAACATCCCTGGAGGAGGGTTCAGCAACCCGCTCCAGTATTTTTCCCTGGGAAATCCCATGGACAGAGGAGCCTGGCGGGTTACAGTCCATGGGGTCGCAAAGAGTCGCACAGGATTGAAACGACTTGGCACCCATGCACACAAAGCCAGTCTGTTAATGGTAATTTGCTATAGCAGCAAGAGGAGACTAATATAGACACCGAGAACTAGAAACTGGAAGACCCGTGAAATGTCACCTGTTACTTCCAAGGCCTGGAAAAGCTGCCCCTGGCTTCCTCTCCAAGCTCATCTCTTTCCCATGCCTTTCCCCAGCTGTCTGCATCCCAACAGCTTGGCCTTCTTTGAGTCCCTCAAGTTAAACAAGCTTATTTCCATTTGAAGATGCACCCTGTTCCCTCTGCCTGCAATGTTCTTCCTCCACAGCCTTCTACAGCTGGTTCCTCTCATCAGTTAGTTCTCAGAGCAAGCATCAGATCCTTAGACAAACGTCTTATTGACCACTTGACACTGCCCACTCCCATCCCTGTCTCTTTATTCTATGACCTAGCATAAATTTCTCCATAGCATACATCATTGTCTGCAGTGGTCAAATGTACTTGTTTCTTGTACTCTGAACTCTCCTCTCCTAGAATGCAAGGACCCAGAGAGCTGAGACTGTGTGTATCTGTTCATCACCATTCACCAGAACACAGAGTAGACACATGAATATTGTTTGAAATAAAGAAGTATTTGTGCCCAAGCCTTGGCATAAAGTTTCAGGTCAATTTGGCTAAAAAGGAGTCTGATTATCTCTTGCTTTTTCCTAGGCTGAACCTGTGTGTCCAGTTGCCTAGAAACTCATCAAGTGTGTTCATTTTTGATTCCAACCTTTTTGAAAGATAACTTTTTTTTATCTGCATGAGTAGAGCTGGGCTTTTTAGTTTTAAGAACTATAGTGGAATGGTGGGCTGCAGCCCTAAACTCCAAGCCACCCCTGGAAAGAAATCTCTAAGGTCAAAGCTAGGTAATTGGACAGAAAACCAGAGAGAAGTGAAAGAGAGTGAGAGACATGGTGAGGAGTTGGGGGTGAGGGAGAAAAGAAAAAACTCATGCTTTCATTAAAAAAAAAGAAGGGAAGGGAAGGGAAAGCAGAGGCAGGCAGGGTAGGGAAGCAGAAGGGAAGGGAAAGAGGCCCAGTTAGCATTTCCCCCAAGTGACTGCCCTCAAACAAAATGCAGATCACTGCTGATGCAGATCATCCCCATCTATCTAGCCTTCAAGAACTAGATGATCCCAGTGGCTCAGATTACAGCATGGGATTCAGTCCTTCATTCGACAAATAGTAAGTGTCCCAGGCATTGTTCTAGGTCCTGGGGACCCAGCTGTGGACAAAACTGACCAGAAGCCTGCCATCATGGATCTCTCCTTCTGGGGAGGAAGACAGACGATGAATCCTAAATCTCAAACACTGATAATATCCATGAAGAAGATACATGAGGGTGAGGATGTGGACAGAGGGTGATGAGCAAGGGGATGGAGAGCCAGTTGGTCACTGTGGTCGGGGATGGTATCTCTCTATCAGTTAAACCGAAGAAAAGGAATCGGATGTGGGGAGATGGGGGCAAGCATGTTTTGGAGGAAAGAGAAGAGTCAAGAACACAGATATGGGAGTTGCAGAGTTAATTGTAGGATAGAGGGTTTTATCTGCAAGGATCTCACCCCTGGTACCCAACTTGAGTATGGATGACAGAAGCACCCCCAGAATGTCCTGAAATCACTGAGTGTGGAGCCTCTCTCTTCGGTTCTAGACAGGAATGTCAAAGCACTGCAGAATACATTTGAACATTCCCAGTGTGGGGAAGGGTATGGGGAATATGGTGCTCCTGGGGTTTATTCCCTGGGACACACCAGCACCATCTTTTAAGGTTCTAGAACCTTGTCCATGACCTTGTTCTCAGATGTGGCCCCTGAGCCTGAATGAATCGAGCTTTGGCTAAGCTCAGAGGAGAAAGCTGGTCACCCCCAAGCCAGAAACAGAAACATACATGGTTTCATGGACTCTGGGACCCTATCCAGGTTCAGCTGGTCAGTTCCCAACAAGGCTCTTTCTGTCCATATACATTTTAGAGTTTGCCAATCCCTAAGCTACGTGGGAACTCTCAAGGCAATTGACCAGCCACTGTCAACTGGTCACTCAGCATAGCCTCAGAGCGGCTGTTCCCATCACACACGCCTGATGGATTTCAATGCAACCATCTTCTCTCAGGAGTACTTGGTCCTGAGATGGATATAGGATGAGACAAAAAAAAAAGAAACACAGGTTCTCCAGGACACGGTTCAACAACATCCACAATGGAAAGGGATTTAAGCAGCAAACCTTGAATAGTTTTTAGGGAGGCATTATGGAAAGCGGGTAAATAAAATATAATTTAAGCGCCTTTCCCTTGTTCAAACAGCTTCATCTGGTGGATAGAAAACAGCAGATTACAAAATGCTCATTTTTTTTTTAATATTAAAAGTACTCAGGGAATTCCCTGGCAGTTCAGTTGTTAAGATTTGGGGCTTTCACTGCTGGGATGCCACTGCTGGGTTTGATCCCCGGTGGGGGAACTAAGATCCCACAAATTACATGGCAAGGCCAAAAAAAAGGCCTCAAAGAAAACATCTTTGCGACACTGATTCTGAAGCCTGACATCTCACCATTGCAAGTGGGACGATGCCCACAAAGGAGGTCTGGCTGATGAAGATCTCGGAGACGACCAGCTCCCTCGGGGCGTCCTCCACGGGGTACTCCACCTGCCAGGTGATCTGCTGGGCACCCGCCAGGCCACTGCTGTTGTCCACTGCGAAGTCCACTTGCAAGATCTCGTAGAAGGAGCCATTTGTTCTGGAAAACAAACACACACAGCAAAGTGCAGTTTAAAACTGCGATTCAGCAGAATGTCAAGCACGAGATGAATTGCCACATTCCTCTTTGTCAAACTGAAGAAGGATCGCCAAGTTCAACAAGTCACACGGCAGTGTCGATAGAGCCTGATTCACAGGCTGCCATAGATGACCCACACCTCAGAGTGGATGGACCATCCGTCTTCAGGGCTCTGTGGAAAGTAGACCGTCCTTCCCCGAGTGAGCAGCTCAGACTACACCGCATCTCTGGGCACTGTCACGGCTCTGTCCTCCCCAGCGCCACGTCTGCCTACATCATGATCCAAGTGCCACACACCCTTCATCTAGGGCCACCATCACTCCAGTCCTGAGACGTAGCCTGGATCTGGCTGCTTCTATTGCTACTTACCTGTGTGTCTATGGACCCATGGTTCAAACTCTGAGCTTTAGAATTTGGGAAGAACACCGGTGACTACATGGACCTGTGGGAGCATTATGAGACCAATCATGGTAAAGGACCCCACAGCGTGCATGGTTCGTGACATCAACTATAAGCCACACAATAAGGTACCATGGTGGATGCTTCATGTCTGCCTGAAATGGGATAGGATGGGAGGTAATGTAAGAAGTCCCCACCTGCCTTCATTCATGGAGTAACAACATGGTACACATATCTGGAGGAGGGGGAAGAAAGCGGACAGGGCATACAAAAGTGAAAAGGACAAGCGCCATTCTCAGCACCTTTCTACACAGGGAGAGCCTCTCATCGCTGACATGAACTTGTAAACTATAGGCTGACTCTTGTACTGACAGGAGAAGTTACTGAACAGAGAGTTAAAAAGCCACCCAGCATGGGATTCGTGAGTGACTTCTCGTCCATAAGTCTATGTCTATCATCCTGAATCTAGCTGTACCTGGATCCAAGGAATGTTAACAGCAAGTGTGACTGATTCATAGCTCCTAAACCTTCAGTCACTCAGGTGTAAAGATTCTTGCCCAGCAGAATCTCCTACCACGGACAGCTCCCTCCCACTTAAAACTTTAGGGGGGAAAACCACAGTATTGACAAAATGGCTATCGTAAATTTGTCCTTTAAATCTTCCATCTAGCTCCTTGTAAGAAAGACAAATATTATATGAAATTGTTATACATGGAATCTAAAAAAAATGGTAAAAATGAACTTATTTACAAAAATAGAAATAGAGTCACGGATACATAATAGAAAACAATCTTATGGTTACCATGGGAAAAAGGGAGAGAAGAGGAGGATTAAATTGGGTGATTGGGATTGACGTACACACACTATTATATATAAAATGGATAACTAATAAGAACCTACTGTATGGCACAGGGAACTTCACTCAATACTCTGTAATGACCTGTATGGGAAAACAATCTATAAAACAGTGGATATATGTGTAACAGATTCTCTTTGCTGTATACCTGAAACTATTAATAACACAACATTGTAAATCAACAATTTTGATGTTCAGTCACTATGTCTGACTCTTTGCAACCCTATGGACTGCAGCACTCCAGGGTTCCCTATCCTTCACTGCCTCCCGGAGTTGGCTCAAACTCATGTCCATGGAATTGGTGATGCCATCAATCAATCATCTCATCCTCTGTCACCCCCTTCTCCTCTTGAGCCCTTGGGGTCTTTTCCAATGAGTCAGCTATATCCCAATAAATCAACTATATCCCAATAAAATTTTTTTAATTGTGGAAAATTTTTAAATGGGGGGAAATAAAAGTTAAGTAATGTCTATATCCTGACTTACTTACAAAATTACACTTAGAATTAAACTGAAGCACCATTAAAATTTTTTAAAAAGTGGATATATGTAACACTGACCTGTCTGATATAGAATTCTACCCCAAATAGCACTACATTAGAATTAGTCATGCCCAATATTTTTTCTACTTAGCCAAGGTTTTAAGAAACTCTCTGATATCACTGTGTCCGATAGAGTGGCCATTTAAATTGAAGCATAAATGTATTAGGGCTTTCCTGGTGACTCATACAGTAAAGAAACTGCCTGCAATGAAGGCGACTCGGCCAGGTTCAACCCCTGAGTCAGGAAGATCCCCTGGAGAAGGGGATGGCTACCCACTCCAGTATTCTTGCCTGGAGAGTCCCATGGTTAGAGGAGCCTGGCAGGCTACAGTCCACAGGGTCGTAAAGAGTTGAACACAACTGAGCAACTAACACACACACATAATGTATTAAAGTCATGCTGCCAGATAGTCCCAGCTGGCTGGTTGTGGGTAAATCATCAAGTATCTATTTGCACAAGTATCTATATTGCACAAGTTTCCATGGGGAACGGAATATGTGTTGGACAAAGGACTGGTCTCAGGAGAGGATAGGAGTGGGCTCACATGGGAACCCCCTAACAGGAGACCCCCTTTTTACTAGGGTACTGCCAGAGCGACTTCAGAATCTAAAGGACTTGGGTACTCAGTTCTTGGCTTCAGTCACCGCCCTTTCCCAGCCACCATACTCCAGCCTAAAGTCACCTCTCTGATCACCGGGATGCTTCACTTATTGGTCAAGTCTCCTCCTGCAAAAGATGCTCGGCCTTATCAGATCAGACCTTTGATTTCTCTTTGGGCTCCTCCGTGCTTGTAACCAGATCTAAGGAGCTGCTTCTAATGCCTCCTGAGTCTCATCATTCAATAAACCTCAGAAAAACTACTGCTAAGAAAGTGAAAATCCAGCACTAGAAGAAAATGAACATAACTCTCTCTGTTACCAGCAGTTTAATCCTGCTAAATCCACTCTGGCTTTGGGGTGCCAAAGTAGCCAGTCCTTGGGCAAAGGGGGCAGGGTCTGTATGGGAGGGCTGCCCCCTTTAACTGTGCTGTCCCCCTGTGGACCAGCTACAGGAACCTGCCCAAGTCCAGGTTAACAAGAATGGATTAACAATCCAGTCAGTCATTTTATGCACAGATTTTTAAGTCATTTCCCTGAAATCAGAGGAAAAGGGTCTTTTACTTTCAGGCAGCTGGCATACCTGGTAATAAGTCCATTTCTATGGAAATGGGTTTATAACTATTAATTTTACCTGCTCCTGATCTATTGTTGATAAGCCTTTCCATTTAGAAAAGTGCTCCATGAGTCTCTCAATTTAATAATTACCCACTGCCTTTAAGGAATTGAGATCAGTCAAATATTCATTAGATATTTTTCTTTTCCCTGGGGTGGAGGTGTGTGTGTGTGTGTTGTGTGTGTGTGTGTGTGTGTGTGTTTGGAGGGGTCAGGCAGGAACACTGCTTGGCTGCTTCTCCCCTTTAGCTAGAACACACAGCCTCCTCCCAAAAGGACTTGCTTCCCAGTTCTATTTCCCTTGAAAACTTGTCCTTTAATATAAATTTAACCTCCTCCATGGGACCCCTGGGGTGAAGCTGAGACACCTTTCAAGTGCACAGTATGGCTGCAGCTCAGCCGTGCCAGCAAGAAGGAAGGGGAAGAGAGACGGGACCCAGAGCAGCAGCTGGTCCCCAGGAACCACATCCAGCCTTGTCTCAGTAGATCCCTTGTGATGACAATGATTGTTGTTTTGCAGAAGGAGGTGGGAGTGGGGGCGGCGATGAGGGGACAGGGAGGGAAAGAGAGAGAAAGGGAAAGAAAGAAGAAAGGAAGGAAAGAGTGTTTGAAAGCTTGAACTGTTCTCCAGCATGTTGGACCATTTACCTAAATTATTTTTCTCCCTACAGATTTCTAGATAATTCTGAGCTACCAGGCTGAGATGCTTTTGCCACATGAGTTTTTTCTAGAAATGGAGAAAAAGGCTGTCTCTGGTCTCAGGGCTTCTGTTTTTTCTTATGAGTCTATTTCTAGGCATTATTTTAAAAGATGACCAAAAAAGCAAGGCAAATACTGAACAATGATCACAGTGAACAAATGCCCCAGAATAAGCCTGCTGGTTATTCAGTGTGAATGAGAGACTGAACCCTGACTTCATGCCTTGACTGTTCACGTCACCTGCACAACAGTGCACCTGGACTCTGCTGTTCTGACCATGGCAGTAGGCATGGCGCCTGGAAAATGGTAGGAGTTCCCAACATATGTGTTTAATTCTCTGAACACACTCAAAAGACCCAGTAGGACACCCTGTAAATTGGGGGGGGGGGGGTTAATTTGCATTCTAAAGCTACCAGTCAGCTGGGTTCTGAGATGCATGTTCCTGCCTGCCCAGTAAGTATATTTATATACTCTGCTTTGAGAAGATGTATCTGTCTCCACTACCAGAATGTAATCTTTAAAAAAAAAAGACTTTAATTTTTAGAGCAATTTTAGGTTCACAGCAAAATTGAGGAGGACGTATAAAAGTTTTCCCCATCTACTTCCTCCCCCTATACACGCAGGCTCCTCCATTATCAGCATCCCCCATCAGATGGTACATTTGTTACAATCAGTGAATCTACATGGACACATCATTGTCACCCAAAGTGCACAGTTTACATCACAGTCCTCTCCTGGTTTTGTATATTCTACGGGTTTGAACAAATGTATAATGAGAAGTGTTCATCATTATGGTCTCATACAGAGTATTTTCATTGGTCTAAACATCCTTTCGGAGAAGGCAATGGCACGCCACTCCAGTACTCTTGCCTAGAAAATCCCATGGACGGAGGAGCCTGGAAGGCTGCAGTCCATGGGGTCGCTGAGGGTCGGTCACGACTGAGCGACTTCACTTTCACTTTTCACTTTCATGCATTGGAGAAGGAAATGGCAACCCACTCGTGTTCTTGCCTAGAGAATCCCAGGGATGGGGGAGCCTGGTGGGCTGCCGTCTATGGGGTGGCACAGAGTTGGACACGACTGAAGTGACTTAGCAGCAAATATCCTTTGATCTCCGCCTATCATCACTCCCTCCCCAAACCCGGGTCACCACTGATCTTTTCTTTGTCTCCATAGTTGTGCCTTTTCCAGAATGTCACAGACTTGGAATCATATAGATTGTAGCCACTTCAGATTGGCTTCTTTCACTGAATAATATGCATGTAAGGTTCTTCCCTGTTTTTTCATGACTTGATAGCTCATTTCAGCACTGAATATCATAATACCCCATTATGTGGATGGACCACAGTTTATTTATCAATCTACCCACTGAAGGACATCTTGGTTGCTTCTAATTTTTTAGAACAAAGCTGCTATAAATATCCATGTACAGGTTTTTGTGTAGGCATAAGTTTTTAATACCTTTAGGTAAATACCAAGGAGCACAACTGCTAGATTTTCTAAACATAAGTTCTCAAAGGTCAAAACCTATCATTACACCATGGTCATTACAATCCCTGGCATTTTCATTTATTCAATGACATTTATTAAGCACTGAATATGTGTCAGCCATGGAGAATTCACTGATAGACAAAATAGATCAGATTCCTCTCTTAACAGTCAGGTAAATAAACAAATAAGGTAAGCCCATGTCATGATAAATGCCATCCTAAAAATAAAAGAGAAGTATGAAGTTTCTTTTTAAAAAGTTAAATACTTATTTTTCAATTAAAAAAAATTACATTTATACCACATGACCCAGCAATTCTACTTCTAGGTGTATACCCCAAAGAAACAAAAACACTAATTCATAAAGATACATGCACCACAATGCTCAAAGCAGCATTATTTACAATCGCTGATATGAAAGCAACCTAAGTATCAATAGATGACTGGATAAAGGAGATATAAAATGGAATACTACTCAGCCATAAAAAAGAATGAAACCGCTGCCATTTGCAGCAACATGAATGGACCTAGAGATTATCATACTAAGTGAAGTAACTCAGACAGAGAAAGACAAACATATGCCATCACTTACATCTGGAATCTAAAAAATACAACAAACTAGTGAATACAATAAAAAAGAAACAGACTCGTGGATCTAGAGAACAAACTAGTGGGTACCAGTGGGAAGAGGGCAGAGGGGAGGGGCAGTATACGGTAGAAGAGGAAGAGGGACAAACTACTATGTATAAAATAAGTTATACGAGTTTACTGAAGACTATTGGACTGCAAGGAGATCCAACCAGTCCATTCTGAAGGAGATCAACCCTGGGTGTTCTTTGGAAGGAATGATGCTAAAGCTGAAACTCCAGTACTTTGGCCACCTCATGTGAAGAGTTCATTCATTGGAAAAGACTCTGATGCTGGGAGGGATCGGGGGCAGGAGGAGAAGGGGACAACAGAGGATGAGATGGCTGGATGGCATCACTGACTCGATGGACCTGAGTCTGGGTAAACTCTGGGAGTTGGTGATAGACAGGGAGGCCTGGCGTGCTGCGATTCACGGGGTCGAAAAGAGTCGGACATGACTGAGCGACTGAACTGAACTGAACTGAACTGAATAGGGAATATAGCCAATATTTATAGTAACTATAAATGAAGTATAACCTTCAGACATTGGGAGTCACTTTACTGAATATCTGTAACATATTGTGCATCAACAAAACTGCCTTTAAAAAATAAAAAGTTTTCATTTTAAAATAGAATATACATTAAAACAGAAGAAAATGAAAAGCGTGTTCAGGGAATGCCTCTGTAAGGAGCTGACATTTGAGCTGAAACCTTAAGGATGCTTAACAGATCTTTAGCAAATGTTTGCTGAATAAATGAATAAATCTATTTTAAGCTTTAAAAAAAATCATGGGAAACATTTATCCCAGAATCATCAGAATGAACACAAGGTGCTAACTGAAAAAGAGCCTCCTTCAAGCCTTTGTTCAAATATTCAGATTTTTCTGTAACAGATTATGGAAGAACCAGTAGAAATTTTCTGGCCAATCAAATACAACCCAAAGACTCTTCTGACAACCCCACTAAAAATATCATCCTCCTTTCCTGCAATTTTGATCCCATTATCCTGCTCTAAGTTTCCCACAGCTTTCACTTTATAACCTGTAAGTTATTCATTTGTTGCTTCTCTCTCTCACACACACACACATGAATGAAAGCAACAGGAAAGCGGGGATTTCTGCCTGTTTTTCTCACTACTGCGTCGCCAGCACTTAGAACACAGCCTGGGGCACAGTGGTGTGTGTTTAGCTGCTCAGTCATATTCGACTCTTTGGACCCCTTTGCACCCCTTTGGACTGTTAGCCTTTCAGGCTTCTCTGCCCATGGGATTTTTCAGGCAAGAATACTGGAGCGGGTTGCCATTTTCCTCCTTTGGGGGGAATCTTCCTGACCCAAGGATTGAACCTGAATCTCCTGTGTCTTCTGCAATGCAGGCAGATTCTTTATCCACTGAGCCAGCCATTGGGGAATGCTGGGGCATACTTGGTGCTCATTAAATATCTGTTGATGGAATCTCTGAATATCAAACACCAGTTTGAGCAAGACTTCAGAGAAGAAAGTGTGCTTAGGAAAACCAGAGAGGCTGTGATATGGTCTTTGGCGGAGAGACATTGGCAGGTCAGGGAAGGCTTCCTGGTAGAGGTAGCTTTTTCAAATATTGACTCAGGCCAATATTTGAAGAATAGGCTCAAACAACAGGCAACTGCTACAGCCCACTGCTCAGGGTCCCTCATCACACCCTCTTTTCCCTCCAGACTTCCCTCCCACTCCGTGACTCCCCCGCCCCCAACATCAGTCCTCCCAGAGAGGAAGGGGGCAAATCCCTGCTCACCAAATCCATCAACAGGGCAGAGGGTCTTTAGTTCATCTCTCTGCCTGTCACTCAGCCCTTTTCATCGTGACCTCATGGTTGGCTCTCAGAATCTAGCATGAATAAATCATTTCTTTCTGCAATTTCACAAAATTCAGGCATTGCCCCTACATTTCTGCTGTCTCCAAAGAACTTGCTGTGGAAAAAATGTTTCAGGTTGACAAATCAGGGTAGCTAGCAGGCCAACATCTAAAAATATTTAAAAGCCCCTCATTTAGAGCAGGGACTTTTAGACTCAAAACCTTCTCTCCTCATTGGTTTAATTTCAAGACTTCTCCTTACACTGCTATCTAGAATCCTGAAAAAATCCTAAGACTGTGTCACCCAGGAATAGACCAAGAACAGGGGTCCTTTTATTACATTTCTAGCTGACTAGGAAAGTTAAATAGGAAACCCAGAGGTTGCAATGTGTGCATGTGGCCAGGGCCATACTTGACTACCTCCACTGTTGTGTTTTCATGAAATCTGACTTGGTTGCTAATGTTTTTCAAGGCAGAATATTCACACCAAAGAACTGGTATCTCTGGTTTCTTGGAAGCAGAGACAACATTGTCGCACATTCCCATGTGGCAATAATCAGCTAGAACAGCAAGATGCTGTTCACACAAAGTGGATCAAAGACCTAAGAGCTAAATTTATAAAAAGTCTTGGGAGAAAACATAGGCAATAATCTCCGTGACTTTGGTTGAGGCAGTGGTTTCTCAGATAAAACAACCCAAACACAGAATAAGAAATAATTTAAAACTTTAGTGCTTCAAATTCTATCAGTAAAATCAAGACACTGTATAGAATGGAGGAAATATTTGCAAATCAATATCTAATAAACAATCGTTATCCAGAATTATCCAGAATATATAAAGAGATTTTACAACTCAACAATTTAAAAAGCAATAACAGCAGCAATTAAAATGAGGCAAAGTATTCGAATAGACATTTTCCCAAAGAAGATATAAAATGGCCAATAAGCACATGAAAAGATGCTCGATATCATTATCCATTAAGGAACTGCAGATCAAAACCACCGTGAAATCCCACTTTAAACTATTAGGATGGCTGCAATCTTTAAAAAAATAAAAGGCAGACAAGTGAGGAGGGATAAATTGGGAGATTGGGATTGACATACACACACTACTATATATAAAATAGATTATTAATAAAGACTTACTGTATAACACAGAAAACTCTACTCAACACTCTGTAATAGCCTATAAAAGAATCTAAAAGAGGGAAAATGTTTATGTATAACTAATTCACTTTGCTGTATACCTGAAACTGACACCACTGTAAATCAATTATAACCCAATAAAAATTTTTTTAAAGAAGAAAAAAATATGTGGGCAAGAATGTGAAGAAATTGCTGGAGAAAATATAAAATGGTACAGCTGATTTGAAAAATATCTTTGCAGTTCCTCAAAAAATTAAACATAGCATTACCACATGCCCTAGCAAGTTCACTTGTACACAAGGTGTCCCTGGTGGCTCAGTGGTAAAGAATCTGCCAGTGCAGGAGACACGGGTTAGATCCCTGACCCAGGAAAATCCCATTTGCCTCAGAGCAACCAAAGCCGGTGTGCCAAAACTACTGAGCCTGTGAGCCGCAGCTCCTGAAGCCTGTGTGCCTAGAGCCCGCACTCTGCAATGAGAGAAGGCACCGCAATGAGAAGCGTGTGCACCGCAGCTGGAGACTAGCCCCCTCCTCACTGCGACTAGAGAAAGCCCTCACACAGCAACAAAGACCCAGCACAGCCAAAAATAAATAAATAATTTTTTTCCTTTAATTTTGCACAAATGTTGATTGTAGCACTATTTTTGATAATGATAGCCGACATTTATCGTGGAAAAAGCTCCAAAGTCTTCAATTAGCTAAACATGAACTGTCTTTCGGTGAGCTGCCTTACTGTGGGTTTTCTACATTCCAGGAACTATGCTAGCAACTTGAACTTCAGTACATCATTCAAACCTCACAGCAATGCCATGAGGAGGATGCTATCATTATCAATCTTGAGTCGTTTCTGCTCCGGTTGCTGAAGGCGCCACTCCACTCAGCAAGCCTTGATAAGGTCAGCAGAGATCAGCTAGTCACCAAGAAAGAGAAGCATTTTCCGTCCTTATCAACCCGGACTGTCCCTTTGCTTTCTCCCCCCACTCCTCTTGTGTCTTCCTTCTTTTCCTCTCTTTCTCATTCTTTTCCCTTTCTCTTTATCCTTCTTGCAGGTAAGTCAGTCTGAGCCATAATGCCCTTCAGAAACACAAAAGTTGCAAAATTAATACCAAAGTTGACTTCACTTCTCTCCACAGTAGGTTTTCTTCTTATAGTTTAATGTCAGGGAATACTTCATTTGGCATCATGGAACACAGCGTTCCTCTCTTCTGTCTTCTCTCAGTGTCTTTGTCTCTCTCTTCTATGATGAGCAAATTTCAACGCTAGGCCAGATTGTACCATTAGCTATGGATTATTTTTTCATTTGAATATGATTTCAACATACATTAATGAGCCTCTAATAAACGTTCTAAGCACAGTGCTGGCTTCTGATCACTGGCGGGGCCATGGTACAAACCAGGTAATATAGTCTCCCCCACAGGCCTTATGAATTTTGTTCAACTCTTCCTATGAATACAGATAAGTGTTGAGAAGAAAGGAGCATCTAACAAAAGACATTAACCCAGACTAAGGGATTTAAGGAACTTGTTCTTTTTGAACTCAGATCTAGTGAAGGAATTGAGAGGAGTTTTCCAGACAGCAGGGAAAAAACATTTGCATTTTCTATACCTGCAGCCTCTCTTTTAAAGTATATATTTATCTAATCTTTCTGCTCTCACAGGTTGCAAGCTAGTTCTTTAAAACTGGTGAGAATATACGTGAAGCATGCCGGCAATTCTGTCCATACGCCCCCCTCAGTCTACAGCTCTAAAATTTGAACTACTTAACTGTGTAGGTTAAACACAAAGGAGCATGTGTGCTCACAGACACACAAATAAAATAACGGAGCTACGTAAAAGGAAGAAGAAAATGATCAACTGAATCACCAGGGTATGTAGTATTATTTTTTAATTGAAGTATAACTAATTCACAATATTGTGTTAGTTTCAGATTTATAGGAAAGCAGTTCAGTTCAGCAATCCTATTTTTTCAGATTCTTTTCCATTATAGTTTATCCCAAAATACTGAATATAATTCCCTGTGCTGTACAGTAAATCGTTGTTGCTTATCTGGAAAATGATCTGAAATGTGTGTGTGTGAGAATGTCTCAATCACTTTGTTATACACCTGAAATTAATACAATATCGTAAATCAACTAAACTTCAATTAAAAAAAAAAGAAAGAAAGCCACCTTTGTCAACTCTCCCTTGCTTGGTTTATTCTCCTTCTGTTAAATCTCCAATTCATTTTTCTGCAGTAAATACTCCCAGAAACTCTTTAACTCAAACCAGCTCATGATCAGTCCACCAACCCACTGCCCTACTTTCCAAACACAGAAAAAAAAGATATTAAATTCCTCTGGTTTTTTCCATTTTTAAATATTTCAAAGTATCTCACAGAGTGGTGTAAGTGACCTTATTTTTGCTTACCAACAATTTCCCAGAGTGGAAAACAATAAATCTTGATAATGAGCAAACAGCGCGGGCACCTCCACTCTCTCAGCTGCCAGATCCTGGACCATTTCTCACACTAACAACTCACCCTCACTTCCAGCTTATTTGATTTTATCAGCATCACTGTGACAAGCCCGGAGACAGCGAAGACAATTGCCACAATTAATTTGTCCCCCTCTGCCTCTGTCCTTCTGACAACATCCCAAAAACCCTTGCAGGAAGAGACAGCCCAGAAATCATCTCCCACCGACTCCCCAAATACAGCTCCTCAGAGTCCTCTCTCTGTTTCTTCCTGTCACCAACTTTGAGCAACATTCTTGTCATGTACAATGACTCGTGGAATCCAGTGCTGTTTGGTTTTTTCCCAATTTTTATTTTATACAGGAGTAGAGTTGATTAACAATGCTGAGTTACCTGCAGGTGTACAGCAAAGTGATTCAGTTTCACAAATACATGTATCTATTCTGTTTCCAAATCTTTTCCCATTTAGGTTGTTGAAGAATATTGAGTAGAGTTCCCTGTGCTGTACAGTAAGAACTTGTTGGTTATCATTTTAAATAAAGTAGTATGTACATGTCAAATTCAAACTCCTGATTTATCCCTCTCCCCCCATCTTTCCCCTTTGGTAACTATATGTTTGTTTTCAGATCCCACACATAAGCAATATCATATGGCATTTGTCTTTCTCTGTCTGACTGACTTCCCTCAGCATGATCATCTCTAAGTCCATCCATGTTGCTGCAAATGGCACAAAGTTATTTGTTCCCTCATTGGTCCTCCAGGGAGATAGTGTGGGCATCTGTGAGCCTGAACATGAATGACTCCTTGCCTCATTTTTACATCAACAGAGTACTTTTTGCCCTCTGTTCTGCCTCTAGAACATTTGATCTCTGACCCACAGGAAGAGGAGGGCTCTGGTCATTCTCTTCCTGACAATGAAGCACTCACTCAAGGAAGTGAGTTTGGAAGCAGTCCCACAGTCCCATCTGATCGTGGGCATCATCAAGAACCATCCTCCGGTGAGTACAGAGGGGAAAGAGTAAGCTACGTTCAAGACTCAGGAACAGGGCGGCCATGGCTGAGGGCGGTCAGCAGGTACAGATAGAGCCTCTGGAATCCACCAGGAGTCTGATCCCAGGGGCCGCGAACATCACATTCCCTCATTCATTCATGCTGGTACATTTATGAAGAGGACCATGTCCCTGACTCTGCGCCAGGCTCAGTGGCATATACAAACAGAGTCCCACCCAAAACTCTAATTATCTTTCAAAGAGTCTGCTTCTCAGTGAAAGCCTTTCTCCTGTCATGTGGCACCAGATTTCTCTGCACCTAAACTGGAAAGGGCCTCATTAAAAGCAGAATCTTCTGCTGCCTAAGGGGCAGGTTGGCTCCTCCAAGGAGAGCAGCTGCTAATGAGGCCAGGGTCCCTGGGTCGCACGTGGTGCTTGCTGGTGAGCTGGGCTCCTCCAGGTGACTGTGGAGGACACCCGTAAGTCCAGCACACTGCAGGCCACCCTGGTCACCAGGGGCCAGCTGACAGCTGCAATCAGTGCTAATTTATCCCCAGTCTTGGTGTATTCCCTGCTGAGAAACGGAAGCAGCATCCTGCCCAAAGGATGACACTGAGCTCCCCGTGAAGGCAACTGCGACAGTCGGATGACTGGAGATGTGTTCGTGGCCAACCCAGCAAAGATCAGGCCAGAGACAAGCTGCCTGCAGAACACTAGATCAGAGGAAAGCTCACATTCCACCCTCGGTATCACTTAGAGACCACAGACATTGACTGTAAATACTACGGGGACTCACATCTCTCAGAGGGGTGGTGTCAGAAGGTGCAAGAATCATGAGGTTTACAGACAGAGAGAACAGACTGGTGGCTGCCAACAGGCGGGGGGCGGGGGAGAAGGGGGGAAGGATGGATTGGGGGGCTGGGACTGCAGATGCAAACTGTTGTATAAACAACAAGATCCTACTGTGTAGCACAGGGAACTACATTCAATATCCTGTGACAACACAGAGGACAAAAGTGTGGACACCGAGGGGGGAAGAGGGGTAGGGGGATGAACTGGGAGACTGGGATTGACATATATACACTGCTATGTATAAAATAGATAACTAATGAGAGCCTACTGTATAGCATGTGGGGGGAAAGGAAAGTACAATCTGTAGGACATGTATTAAGTTAACCTTAAAAAGATGTCCCAATACACATTCAGTTCAGTTCAGTTCAGTTCAGTTGCTCAATCGTGTCCAACTCTTTGCGACCCTATGAATCACAGCACGCCAGGCCTCCCTGTCCATCACCAACTCCCAGAGTTCACTCAGACTCACGTCCATCGGGTCGGTGGTGCCATCCAGCCATCTCATCCTCTGTTGTCCCCTTCTCCTCCTGCCCCCAATCCCTCCCAGCATCAGAGTCTTTTCCAATGAGTCAACTCTTCACATGAGGTGGCCAAAGTACTGGAGTTTCAGCTTTAGCGTCATTCCTTCCAAAGAAATCCCAGGGCTGATCTCCTTCAGAATGGACTGGTTGGATCTCCTTGCAGTCCAAGGGACTCGCAAGAGTCTTCTCCAGCACCATACTTCAAAAGCATCAATTCTTCGGTGCTCAGCTTTCTTCACAGTCCAACTCTCACATCCATACATGACCACTAGAATAACCATAGCCTTGACTAGACAGACCTTTATTGGCAAAGTAGTGTCTCTATTTTCAATATGCTATCTAGGTTGGTCATAACTTTTCTTCCAAAGAGTAAGCGTCTTTTAATTTCATGGCTTCAGTCACCATCTGCAGTGATTTTGGAGCCCCCAAAATAAAGTCTGACACTGTTTCCACTGTTTCCCCATCTATTTCCCATGAATACTGTTTGATTCCACTTATATGAAGTACCTAAAAGAGCCAAATTCATGCCGTCAGAAAGTACACTGGTAGATGTCAGGGGCCAGGGGCTAGCGGGTAGGAAGGGGGAATGGCGAGATGGTGTTTAAAGACGACAGTTTCAGATTAGGAAAGTGAAAAATTTGGGAGATGGATGATGGTAAGGGTTGTACACCAATGTAAATGCAGTTAGTGCCACTGAACCGTACAGTTAAATATGGTCAAAATATTATGTCTTATATCGTGTGGCTTTTACCACAAAAAAAAGTTAAAAAATATCCTGTAATAAACCATAATGAAAAAGAATATATATATATATATATATATGTATTACTGAATCACTTTGTTATAAGCAGAAATTAATACATTGTAAGTCAACTATACTTCAATGAAGTAAGTTTTTAAAAAAGAATCCAACCTACAGCCTGGACTTGTCTCCCAAATTCCAGACTCTTATTGAGCCCCCTTTCAGCAGCTTCAGTTAGGGATCTAAAAAGCATCTCAAACTTGATGCTGAACTTCTGCCCTCCCAAGACCAAACCACCCCCACCATATGCTCTTCCCCATCAAAGACAAGGCCATCCCTCCTTCCAGTTACTCAGGTCAAAACCTTGGTCATCCCAAGCACTCCCCCATCCTTAGTAGCCCAATCTGGGCTGTTCAGAGAGCCTGTCACTTCTATCTGGGAAATATATTTTTAAAATACCTTCACTTTATCATGCCTACTATACCCACAATGGCCCAGGCCATTGTCCCCTGTTGCCTGGTTATTGTCATCACCTCCTAAATGATTTGCTCCCTCCCTCACCCCCAGCCCTCCACTCTGTTCTCTCTACATAGCAGCCGTTAAACCAGAAGTCAGATACATTCACCATCCTATTAAAAATCCTTAAGGAATTCTCATCTCAGTTGCATAAAAGCCCATTTCCTTGCAAGCATCTATAAAGCTTTACACAACTCGGCTCCCCAGCCCCAGTGCCCATTATCCTCCTGAATATCTCTGCCACCATCATCCCCTCAGTCACTCTGTCCGAGCCACACTGGTCCCTCACTGTTCCTCCAGCACTAGACATGCTGCTGCCTTGAGGTCTTCCCTCTGCCTGTCCCTTCTACTGGACCCTCGTCCCTGTGACGTCTGTAGAGCTTACCCCTCACCTTCAGATCTTGCCTCAAAGCTGCCTTTTAGGGGACCCTGATGAAAGACCCATGTCCTATATAGGCCAGCCCTCTCCCCCTCCCCTGCTGTTTCTCACCATCAAACATACTCTATTTACATACTTTTGCTGTGGACCGTCTCTGTCTCTTAGATTGTAACCTCAGTGGGTGCAGGGATTTTTCTCCATGTTTCCTGCAATACCTAAAAAAGTACCTGGCCCAGAGGTACTCCATAAATATGAATGAATGAATGAACTGTGACCCTCAGAGACCATGCTTCAACTGCACACTTCTTTGGTTTCCTCAGAATGTAATATCTGGATCTTTGGGAACTTCCCTGGTGGTTCCAGTGGCTAAGAATCTGCCTTCCAATGCAGACAATGCAGGTCGAGGAACTAAGATTCCATATGCCTTGGTCAACTAAGCCCGTGCGCCACAACAAAGAACCAAATAAACAAATATTTTTAAAAATCTGGATGCTTGTGTGGGAGGCCCTCCGGTCCATCCCTGGCTGGGTCCATCCATGTATCATTCATTCTTACTTTCTTCCAATGTACACATTCATCTTGGGCATCTTCATAACAGCATCAAGAAAGACTGGATTTTCTGAGTTTCAGCTTCCCTGACTGGGGCCTTCCATCAGTCTATAAGTCATAAAATAGGAAATTCACGCAGCGTTGCTCTCTGTCACCAAGTGCCTGCTTCTTTTGGTCACTCCCTATATTCTTCAGGTAGCTGGGTACTTTCTGCAGAGCTTATAGGTATCAACTGTGAGGCTATTAGTGTGATGCCAACTCCTCAGCCATGACTGGACGTGGAATCACCAGTGTTACTTTTTTTTTTCATTGTGGTAAGAACATTTAGCCTGAATCTACCTTCATCACAAACTTTATCTGTACAGCACAGTATTGTTAACTATGGGCGATGCTGTATAGCAGAACTCTAGAACTTACTCACCTTGCATCTGATGCGAATGTTTTGAAGGCAGGTACTGTTACAATGGACTTAATAATATGTAAGGATCATAAGGACCACGTTTCCAAGGAGCGCCACAAATGATACTGATTGCCAGTTTCATCTAAGAAGGTAAAATATCTACCTTTGGTTCTAGCATTCTCAAGGCAAATGACAGCTCCAAATCACCTGAAATTATTTCAAAATCATGAGAGCAAACCAAAAAATTAAAGACAGGGACTTCCCTGGTGGCCCAGTGGTTAAGACACTGAACTCCCAATGCAGGGGGTCTGGGATCAGTCTGTGGTCAGGAAACTATATCCCACGTGCCATAACTAAGAGCCTGCATCCCATAACTAAGACCGAAAGCAGCCAAATTGAATAAATAAAGACAAGCCAGACAGACAGACAAACAGACACTCTGGGGTGTTCAAAAACAAACCCAAACAGAATCCCTATCCTCATTAACTTTGAAACTGAGTAGAGTTAAGAGAATTCAACAAATAGACTGACATTCTGAATGCCATTTGGGTCAAAAATCAGATTAGAATTCCTGTAACCTTCAATTTACCTGGCAGCTTTTCAATAAATGTCAGCTGGGCAGAAATCCAATGGAAGTGATCTGCAGGCCCCTGTAATTCCCATGGTGTGTAAATCTCCGTAAGCGAGGAGCTCTCCTTCAGGAAACAAGAATTCTCCTGTTGCCGATTAATTAAAACCCAATGATCCCATCACATCTCCTACTTGGCCCATTGTATTAATTACAACAGCCTCAAAAATCTTTCTTATAGGCCAATTACTCTATAGTAATTAGCTCTTAAGTCAACCACAATTAGAAAGCATTATGTGCATGTAATTTCTTCCACTTCTCCTTTAATGAATATATGTATTCAAGCACTCCTGAAATTCTTTACATAGAATTGATCCTATCCTGTCGTATTTTAAGAAGGACTAACTTGGTCCGGAAGAGCCAGTATGAACCAGAATCCTGCATGAAGTAAAAGAAAAAAGTGGTTAAAAGCTGAATTTTTTATTTTTTGGTCTCCCAAGGATGCTTGTATACCTGTTATGCATGCATGCTCAGTCGTGTCAGACTCTTTGTGATCCCATGGAATGTAGCCCTCCAGGCTCCTCTGTCCATGGGATTTTCCAGGCAAGAATACTGGAGTGGGCTGCCATTTCCTCCTCCAGGGGATCTTCCTGACCCAGGGATCGAACCCAAGTCTCTTGTGTCTTCTGCATTGGCAGGCACCACCTGGGAAGCCTCATAACCCATTACAGAATACAAAAATAAGATGGTCTGGGACAAGGAAAGACCTCAATGTATGGGTTCCAGGGATGAGGACTTTGAGTTCATGTGGATTCATGTACCAGCACCTTGATCTTGCCCAGTGCTCACACTACATCAATCTCATTTCCCACCTTTGCATGTTCTCATGGATTGAAAACTATTCCAGATAATGATGAGATCCGATGAGGGTCAGCACAGGTCAGACCCTCAGAGGAAGACAACCACTAATTGGCCTGAGACCGTGGGATGAAAGGTGACATCTGTTCCAGTGGCTGAGCCAGGCTGCACTAATGAGCTGCTCTGCAGCCTCTTGATGGCCATTCGGCCAGATGACCTCTGGCATCCTGTGTATGTCCCTGTGCGCCATCCACCACCAGAGGAGGGCACAGCCATGCTGGGAGGCAGAGCACCGCTGGGTGAAAGGGTAGCTTTGGGAATCAGGCCCAGCAACCAAGCAAAGAGAAACTCCTTCCACTTTGCCTCGGAAGCTTCAAGGTCGGTGTCTGTAAAGTCAGTTTCTTTGAAAACTCCATCCAGTCCTAAAGCCACGGTTTGCTCTCTGTGTACACTGAGTGATTTCACTCTCCTGAGAGACGCTAGGAGTCTGGGGACCACGCTTTCTGAACACAGAGTGAGAGCATATTATTGGAGTTTTGTGAGTCTCTAATGGGAAGAAAACATCTGAAGTTAGGACTGCCCTGGAATATCAAGATCAACGCGCCTAGGAAGAAATAAAAAGAGGTCTGTACTCAGTTTCTAATTCCACCAGAGTTTTGCAAACTTATGCTCTTTGGCTGGGTCTCAACTTCTGGACTGTAACTCATTCATTCAAGCATTTGATAAAATGTGTTTGAGCATCTCCTGGAAGCCAAGCTCTATTCCCAGCACTGGGATCAATGGGAGAAAAACAGTTGAGGCTCCTGCTTTCCTGGAGTTTTTATTCTGGTAGAAGGAACTAATTACAAAGCAAATATGAAATTAAATAACACCAGTATTAAATAGTGAATTTGATAGTCATTAGTGAGGTGCTTTAAACACTTTTGGGGTTCCCCATTTTCTGGACACAGGAGAGAAGATTATACTTCTGGCCCACTTGAGGTTGGATGGAGCCTGTGTGTCTCCCCCTTCTGGGCAAGTATTTAATCAACAGTGCAAGCTTCTATTTCAAGATGAGGTGCTATTTTGGCTGCCTTTGAGACTATGATGGTCAGAGTCCCCAGAGCTCATAGCATGAGTGAGAAATAAATCTTTGTTGGCTTTTACATATAACTTTCTTTTATTTTTTAGCCATGCTGTGTGGCATGTGGGATCTTAGTTCCCTGACCAAGGAGGGAACCTGTGCCCCTTGAAATGGAAGAACAGAGTCTTACCCACTGGACCACCAGGAAAGCCCCAAACCTTTATTGTTTTAAACCACTGAGATTTGGGTGTGACTTGTATCACTGCATCATCCAGCCCATCCTGGCTGATGCAGAGATGAAAAGAGCATGCAATCAACTGAGGAGAGGGATCATTTGGATAGAGTCATGAGATATTTGAGACTTGAGATTTTGGTGATGGAGGACATAGATCAGTGTTGCAGACAAGGGGGACACAGGGGCAAAGGCTCTGAGTTGTTAATAAGTTTGCCTTGTACAAGCACGCATGTCCTACACACACACAGGTACTCAGCTGCACACACACACAAACACCGACACAAACTCACGGAGGGAGTGACGAGCAGGAAGCAGAGGGTAAACAGGCTTCCCAGTGACAAAGAATCTGCCAGCCAATGCAGGAGATGCAGTTTCAATCCCTGGGTGGGGAAGATCCTCTGGAGTAGGAAATGGCTACCCACTCCAGTATTCTTGCCTGGAAAACCCCATGGACAGAGGAACTTGACGGGCTACAGTCCATGGGGTCGCAGAGAGTCAGACACAGTTGAGCACGCACACCGCCACTGCCCTGTGGTCCATCTGCAGACACTGTCATGGACCAGCCTTCAGCCCTGAGAGCAAGTCAGCAGTGATACAGGCGCTTTTCATAAAACCTCACACATCCCATCAAGGGATGGGTCTTTCCAGAAACCAGTTGCAAATGTGGACCCCACCCCTGGCTACAGAGACCTAACCCCATCTAGTTCTCTATCAGCACATAGTAAAAGAAAAAATTCTGACCACTGAGACAACAGAGAAGTAAAGGACACTCTGCTTCCACAGAGGGGTTAATTTTCTCTCTGAGTCAAAGTCCTGAGCCTGGGTGCTTCACGGCAGTGCCCTGCTGGGTACCTGGTACATGCCAAGCACTGTGCCAGGACCTTAATCATGTAAGTCTCACAATATGGACTTCCCTCGTGACTCAGTGGTTTGCCTTCAATTCACCTTCAATGCAGGGGACATGGGTTCAACTCCTTGTCCAAGAAGATCCCACATGCTGCAGGGCAACTAAGCCTGAGCACCTCAAGTGCTGAGCCTGTGCTCTACAGCCTGAGAGCCGCAGCTACTGAGCACATGTGCCCCAGAGCCTGTGCTCCGCAACGAGAGAAGCCACCACGAGAAGGCCGTACACCACAGTTAGAGAGTAGTCCCCACTCTCCGAAACTAGAGAAAGCCTGTGTGCAGCAGTGAAGACCCAGCACAGCCAAAAATAAATGATAAATAATCTTTAGGAAGTCTCACCGTGGCCCTCTGAGAGAGGCTCTATTGTTGCCAACTCACATGTGATGGGACAGTCTCAGACAACTGAGTGACTTTCCCACAGTGTCACAGTTAGGAAGTCGTAGAACCCAGGATCCAAACCAATATCTGGCTCCAAGGTCATGACTAGAATATGCTTGTAAGGAAAAGAGCTGAGGCCTGATCCGTGATACGGTCCACAACCTAAAGAAAGTCTGCACTCACAAACAGAGGGTGGTCTTTGTAAAGCACAGAAAGAAATGGGGCGGAGGAAATTGGAAACTTGATCTCTGTAGAGAGGAGATTCCCAGCTCCAAGAATTAAGCTCCCAGCCTCTAAAGATCTCTTGCTTGAGAATGGAGGTAAAAGAGGATGCAGAAGAGGTGATGGAGGCAGAGAGCAGGGGAGAGAATGACATATTACGAGGTCATAGAGGAGGCCAAGGAGCCAGACTCATGCCCTGGACCACCCAAGGACTAGAACCAAAGCATTTGGCTCTTTGACTTTGATATTTGATTATGCTAATTTAAGCCCCTTCTGTTTGCAACTGAAAAAGTTGATATACATCTGACAGCATTCAAGTCTATCAGGAGAAGGAGATGCAGTATTTCATGATACACAAGTGGCATTATTCTACTTGCTTCATAATTTCAACTGTGGTGACTTTCCACTGGCATTCAGCCATGTTTCATCTGATATGTGGGGAGAGCCAAAGACAGCAATAAATCAGTATCAAGTGCTAGCAAACCTCCTTTCTTAAAATCTAATACTACCTTCATTGGGCAGCCTCATATTTTCAGAAAAGGGACCTGAATGCAGGTAGAAAAACCTTGCATGTGTGCATGCTAAGTAGCTTCAGACGTGTCCGATTCTTTGTAACCCTATAGACTGTAGGCTGCCAGGCTCCTCTGTCCAAGGGGTTCTCCAGGCAAGAATACTGGAGTGGGTTGCCATGCTCTCCTCATGAAACCTCCTTAAAATGCCTAAATAACTAACACAATGACGCATCTCCCAGCCCCGTTGTATCTCGTCTTGAAATCCAGGGAGACCCTTTTCCAGTTATTTTTCTCTGTTTCAAAATCTAGAGCAAGTGGCTAGCTTTCCATCATAGTTCAAAAAGTGAAGAACCCATAGAGTTGAAGGTAAGGTAATTTCAGGAGGCCAGGGACTGTGTTGTTTCAACTCAAATGGCTCAAAATAAATTCAACATCTCTCACAGCCTCTCAACCACCTTGTACTTCAAAGGCTCAGGCACATCTCTCAAGCAACCATAGCCAAGTATTAAGTTTTTTTAAAAAAGGACTTCTTATTAAAACTGAAGACATATTCAAGAACCCGACATGAAAGGAAAGCCTGACATCCTTCCAGCCCCAATATTATTCAAAACGCAGTAACCTCAGTGCATGTCCAATCCGCCCAGTGTCCTCAGCAAGACGTCAGCAAGCCCAGGCACTCTGCCCACTGCCCACACGATGATGTCTCAGGGCTGTCGTCTGGTGCACCTGGAGTGGTCCCAGCAGGAAGCAGGGTTCCACTCATACTGGTTTAATGGAACAGTATAGGATGAAGGGATTATTTGCAGAGGAACAAGCAAGGATATGAGCAATAACAAGGGATGCTGAAAAAGACAGAGGTGAGAGAGAGCAAAAAGTTGTCACCTCCCAAGTTTGAAGGGATATGGGGGAAGGAAGAGAATAGTGTTACTGGAGCCCCATGAGAGCTGGAGTCATGGGTGGAAGGCCACCTAGCAGGAGCTGTAGCCCTGGGAGTGGACGGGACCATGCAAGAAGGACTTTCTCTTCCTGCCCTCTGGTCTCCCACTAATGCCTCCCATTGGCTGAGTCTGGCCAGGAGCCAGCAGCAAGGCAGCCCAGGTGACATGATCTGTTGGCATGAACTTCCAAATCACATAGCAAAGTGCAAGGTGGACTGCTTGAGGGCCAAGAGACAATAAGTAGAGAGCTTGTCATTCGAGGTTCTGTCTGGTGGTACCCACATCCTCCAGATGTGTCCCCCTCCAGATGCCTGTTATGGTGCCAGCTCTGCAGAGGCTGAATTCATCTCCAGCATTCCCATTTCTGTTCCAGTTATGCCGGACCACGAGAGAGATTCCAGGGGATGCTGGAGGGCAGTAGGGAGGCATATAGAAATATTGATCCACTGCAAGTTTTACACATTCCAAACATCTTCCCAGATGTCTTTCATACCTTAGTTTGAGCCAACGGACCTAAGACGTCTTAAATGCCTCATTCTAGAATGCTTCAAGCAGTCTGGTCAAGGTCCTCGCAAAGGAGTAAACTGCTCTGCACATAATTATTGTCATGATTGCTGATTTCCATCTGCAGAGACAGGACTTCTCTGTCCCTGATACAGGTCTCCTCCCTTTTACTGTCTCTCAGAGCTCACTGTACTCTCATTCACAGAGCCTCCTGCCATCTGAAATCAGGTTTTTATGTAACTTTACACGTTTATGCTTGTCTCCCTCACTTGAATGTAAGCTTCAGAAGGGAGGAACTGTGTTCTTTTTATTCACATCATGTCTCCAGGGCACACGGTGTCAGCAACTCTCAGGAGCTAAGTGAAACCTTTGCACGACTGAGTGAAGGACAAATGGGGACCAGAGAAACCTGTGCCCCCTAATTTTCTCCAATTGCTGCCCCATCCATCGAGGCTGGCTGAGCAAGGGAAGCAGGGATGCTGACGACAGGATCATGTGAGCCCTTCTGTCCCTCTAGGAGAGTTCCCGCTGCCTCCAGGATCCCGAGGACCCCAACACCTGCCCAGAGCATCACTTGCAAGCCTGACCTGCATCCATAAAGTTCTGGCTGCAGGTCCTCTCAAGGTCAAGAAACCGCAAGGGATGATGGGAGATGGATTTGGAAAGGCCATGAGGGATGTGAGGATACATGATACCCAGTAACAGGAAGTAGGCAAAACAGCAGCCCACATTCACACCGATGCTGCCAGAGCCTCAGATTTGAACTGAACATAGAACGGTTTTCACAGATGACCAAAGACCCCATTTGCTTCCCAGTAATGTGAGATGCACTGGGCTGGAAGAAGCACAAGCTGGAATCAAGATTGCCAGGAGAAATATCAATAACCTCAGATATGCAGATGACACCACCCTTATGGCAGAAAGTGAAGAACTAAAAAGCCTCTTGATGAAAGTGAGAGTGAAAAGGTTGGCTTAAAGCTCAACATTCAGAAAACGAAGATCATGGCATCCGGTCCCATCGCTTCATGGGAATTAGACGGGGAAGCTGTGTCAGACTTTATTTTTTGGGGCTCCAAAATCACTGCAGATGGTGACTGCAGCCATGAAATTAAAAGATGCTTACTCCTTGGAAGGAAAGTTATGACCAACCTAGACAGCATATTAAAAAGCAGAGACATTACTTTGCCAACAAAGGTCCATCTAGTCAAAGCTATGGCTTTTCCAGTGGTCATGTATGGATGTCAGAGTTGGACTGTGAAGAAAGCTGAGCGCCAAAGAATTGATGCTTTTGAACTGTGGTGTTGGAGAAGACTCTTGAGAGTCCCTTGGACTGCAAGGAGATCCAACCAGTCCATTCTGAAGGAGATCAGTCCTGGGTGTTCATTGGAAGGACTGATGCTAAAACTGAAACTCCAGTACTTTGGCCACCTCATGCGAAGAGTTGACTCATTGGAAAAGACCCTGATTCTGGGAGGGATTGGCAGCAGGAGGAGAAGGGGACGACAGAGGACGAGATGGCTGGATGGCACCACCGACTCGATGGACATGAGTTTGAGTAAACTCCGGGAGTTGGTGATGGACGGGGAGGCCTGGCGTGCTGCGATTCATGAGGTCGCAAAGAGTCGGACACGACTGAGTGACTGAACTGAACTGAATGTGAGATGAGGAGGGAGATGGAGCAGGGTGCTCTCATAAACCCTCAGAAACTCGTGTCCTCATGACTGTGAACCACTTCTACTCGAAAGGGTTATTGGGCCTCCTTGATTAAATGTTCTCCATATCCAGGAATTTTCCTGAAAATCCAATCTATTGACTTGGTTTAACTGTCAATCTGATACCTAGCTTTGCGGACTCCTTTTTACCCCAACCCTGTTTCCCAGAGAAAGAGACTGACTTTTCCATTCCTGCTCATTAAAAGTGATCTGTTTTAGACTCACAGACCTAGAGAATGAACTTACAGTTACCAGTGGGGAAGAGCAGGGGGTTGGGATAGTTACAGAGTTTGGGATCAACTTGTGCATACTGCTATATTTAAAATAGATAACCAACAAGGACCTACTTTAGAGCACAGGGATCTCTGCTTGATGTTCTGTAACAATCTAAATGAGAAAAGAATTTGAAAAAGATACATGTATATTACAAAAAAAAAAAAAAAAATATATATATATATATATATATATATCTGTTTTACATATTGTGCTATGTCTTCCAAGGAGGCCTCAGATAAAAACAGAAAAGAAATTTCTCAGTCTTTGAGGCACTGAGAAAACAGGTTTCATTTTCTGCCCATGTCAGGCCCTGCAATTGAGTCAAACAAGCAAAGGTCTATTGATCCACTGAGTCACTTGGTCACATGGCACCTGGACAATGGGTAAGTTCAGTGGGGTCCACATGGGCTGTGGCCACTCACAACAGGATACCCTGTTCTCCTACGGGTTCTCAAGTGTACAGGCAGCCACAATGCAGAAGGTAAAAGGCTAGGTACACAGCTCACAATTCTTAAAGAGGTACCATCTGAAACCTGTGTATGAACGGCTCTCAGTGAGCATTGCCTAAGTGTGCAGAGAATATGATGACAAAGAGGGAAAACCAAACTACCCTCAGTAAGTCAAGGATTTGAGGGGAACTTGACCAATGCAATCCTTACAAGCTCAGGAATTGTGTTCACTCAGACAAGCCTACCTAGGTTCACGTTTACCTTGGAAGGCCTTGTATTTAGTTATTTATTGGCACATAACAAATAAACCCAAATTTTAGCAGATTAAAACAATAAACACTTATTATTTCACAGTTGCTGTGGGTCAGATATTAGGGAGCAGTTGAGCTGAGTGATTCTTTCTTTAAAAGCTTTTTAATTTTATACTGGAGTAGAGCTGATCACCAGTGTCATGTTCGTTTCAGGTGTTCCGCAAAGTGATTCAATCATACGCATACATGTATCTATTCTCTTTCAAATCCTTTTCCCATTTAGGCTGTTCCATACTATACAGCAGAGTTCCAGGGCCACTCATGAGATTGCAGGGAGGATGCTGGGTGGGGCCACATCATCTGAAGGCTTGACTGGGGCTGGAGGAGCCACTTCCAAGATGGCACCCTCACACGGCTGTTGGCTTCAATTCATCACCACACAGACCTCTCCAAAGAGCTGCTTGGGTGTCTTCATCACGTGGTGACTAGCTTTCCCCAGGCTGCGAGATCCAAGAAAGAACAAGGAGGAAGGCCTCCTACCACCTGGTCTCGGAAGTCACACAGCATCACTCCCACCATATTGTACTCTTTAGAAGAGAGTCACTAAGTCCTGCCCACACTCAAGGGGAGAGACATTAAGCTCCGCCTCTTAAAGGAAGGAATGTCATGAGAATGTGTGTACCATCAGGGAAGTCATCAGGAATGACTTCCCTGATGGTACAATGGTTAAGAGTCCACCTGCCAATGCAGGGGACACGGGTTTGATCCCTAGTCTGGGAAGATCCCACATGCCTGGGAGCAACTAAGTCTGTGTGCCACAACTACTGAAGCCCACAAGCCCTACGGTCTGTACTCCGCAACAAGGGGAGCCACCACAGTGAGAAACCCAAGCACTGCAACAAAGACTCAGGGAAGCCAAAAATAAAATAAATAAATACTTTTAAAAGAATGTATATACCTATTTTAAAACTACCACAAGCCTACTGAGCAAACATCAATAAGAGTTGAACTTGGAACTTAAGAGGCAAGACAGACTCAGGTTTGAATTTTCCTTTCATCATGGTTACCTTTGGTTTAACTCCATCATACCGCAGGCTTCTCATCGGTAAATGAGGATAACAACACCTGTATTGTCTAGTTATTGTCAGAATTTAACTAGGTGTAAAGTGTTCAAGACTGTGGCTGGCATACAGCAAGAATTCAACTCTTTTTATTAATACTTTAACTACTATTAACAGTAAAGAAAAACAATTTAGCATTTTTTTTGCATGTTAATCTCTGGTGCAACACTACCCCATCAAGGTCACTAATATATCATTTTATTGCTGTTGTTCAGTCCCTAAGTCATGTTTGACTCCTTGCAACCCCATGAACTGCAGCACATCAGGCTTATCTGTCCATCACAATCTCCCTGAATTTGCTCAAACTTATGTCTATCGAGTCAGTGATGCCATCCAACCATCTCACCCTCTGTTGCCCCCTTCTCCTCTTGCCCTCAATCCTTCCCAGCATCAGGGTCTTTCCCACTGAGTTGGGTCTTTGCATCAGGTGGCCAAAGTACTGGAGCTTCAGCTTCAGCATCAAACCTTCCAATGCACATTCAGGGTTAATTTCCTTTAGGATTGACTGGTTTGATCTTCTTGCAGTCCAAGGGACCCTCAAGTCTTCTCCACCACAGTTCAAAAGCATCAATTCTTCGGCACTCAGCTTTCTTTATGGTCCAACCCTCACATCCATACATGACTACTGGAAAAACCATAGCTTTGACTATACAGACCTTTGTCAGCAAAGCGATGTCTCTGCTTTTTAATACATTAAGTTTGTCATAGCTACTCTTCCAAGGAGCAAGTGTCTTTTAATTTCATAGCTATAGTCACTGTCTGCATTGATTTTATCATAGATGGGGTTATATAGTTAAATAATAGACAATTATTTGTTTAAATGTATAACTCCTAAGTTTTCAGCATCCTACAATAACAACACGATATAAAGTTGCTGATGTCTCCAAGACATTCTAAGTCGTTATTGTACTAGGACAAAACCAATGTCCAAATTTCATGAAGGTTTATAGGTAGATTCTGCCTTCAAAAGATGCCAGAATCAATTAAAGTTTATACTTTTATCCTCTTCCATCTAGGACAATTCTTATTGGCTGCCTTTTTTAAGTGGAAATAAATCAGAAAACCATGACTATGATATTATAGGAGCATGGATTGATCCAGGCATCAAGAAGCCAAGTTTCTAATGTGACACTAATATTTCTACTAATAGCACATACTTTTGCTCTATGCCAGCTGTGTGACCAGGGGCAAGTCTCTTAACCTCTCTTAGTCTCAATTTTCTAAACCATAAATGAAGATACTGAATACCTGATTTCTAATGTCTGTCAACCGCTAACCATCGCCGGCTTCTCTGAATTTGTCTCTGGATGATATCTGAGATTGGATAACAAGCTAGCTTTTGCAGACAAACCCAGAGACAATTAAGGGATGGTTCCATATGCAAATGATGATTGCAAATGTATTTCTTGAGGAAAAAAAGTCTCTCAGGACCAACATCTGGCCAAAAAATGCTGATTGGTATACATATGCGTAAATGTGATAACAATTTCTTCAATGCAGTCTTGTTCTTCACGCTAAGATCTACTGAGTAGACTAGGATATTATCCACAGACAGTGAGAGTGCTGTCCCCTTTCTTCTAATTGTATCAGCTAGATTTCTCTGTGAAGTGAAACATCCCAAACTTAGTGGCTACAACGACCAAAGACCCAGCAGCTGGCCACCAGTACAGGAGCGAAGTCCCAAGTCCATAAAAAGAGCTGTCTAGTTGAGCCCAACCAACGTCACAGACACACATAACTACACACTCAGTAAATGGCTGTCATCTTTGACAGTTTCGTTTTAGGGCGATTTGTTTTGCAGCAAAAACTGATACATCATCTTTATAATTTGTTTCTTCTCCATGTGTTATTTTCTTGGCTAGACACTTGGTACATTGTCAGCCGTGATACTAAGGCACTTCCTCTTCTTTTGTTCTAACTCTGATTTCCTATTAAACATAATGTTTACGGTAAAGTTCTGAAAGATACTGTCTATCAAGAAAGTGCCTTTCTATTTCTACTTGGCTAAGAGTTTTTGCATAAAATTAAGAGCTAAAATAGACACTGCTCTCATTCTGTAGGCACTGAGCCGCAGCCCCTTCCAGACAAATGGAAAACGTCTTCCGGGCAGACCACTTTGGGAACATATTGAAAAGCTGATGATGGCAGAGACAAGACTGAGACACGGAAAATGATTAAAGAATAAGACACACAATAGCTATAGTCAAATGATGAATAAGAAAGATATAAGGTCAGGTTCAACAGAAGTTCAGAGAAGAATGAGAGGTTGATGTTCAAAACAAAAGGAAGGAAGGCAGGAGAAAAAAAGACAAGAAGAAAGGGATGAAGGAAAGAAGGGAGATGGAGGGAGGGAGAAAGAAAGAAGGAAAGAAAGAAAGGAAGAAAGAAAACAAGCAATTCCATGAGGTGAAGACACATAAGGCTGGAAAATGGCAAAATATACTTGACAAGTGCATTAAGGCAGTACCACACATTGACCTCGCTGGCTTTTCTTCCTGGGCACATAGAAAGGCTACACTTGCCAGCCTCCCTGGAAGCCCTGTCTCTGCCTACTGACCAGTGAAATATGGGAAGAGGTAACATAAGCTACTTCCAAACCTGGCCTTTGAAAACACCCAGTGAGATGTTCCAGGGTTTCCATGGAAACTTCTAAAGATGGCATGGCAACAAGCACATTTTCCAGATGGCACAGCATAGGACAGAAGCAGTCCCTGACCACTGCTTGGACTTGGGTATCGCTACCTGGATGTAGCTCAGAAACTCCATCTAAGCCCTGTTGGACTGTTATGCCACTGAGATACAGGGCTATTCGTTACAGCAGCTAGCGTCAATTATCCTAACGAATACAAAAAGCTATGATGAGCAGTGTTCAAAGAACCCAATAACTGGAATATCCCACTGAATTCCTCAGAGACTAGCCACTCTGTGCTAGGCCACTGGCCTGCAATTCTAGCCCTCAGCTTCCATTTTTAAAGACAGCCTTCATTTTTGGAGCTGAGGAAGAAAGAATCTTATTGATTTTCCTGTGAGGAAGAGAGTACCTGCTGTGATAAGTTTACTTCCACCAAGGCTGCTGAACAATGAGGTCATGAAGGATATGCTAAATAGTATTTCAAAAGAAGAGGTAGAAAACACACTGAGGCTGTCTGTTCCCAAGCAGACTGGGGAGTCAGCAGCCCAGGTGATGGAACTATGCTTTCCACATAATCTCAAGACAACGACAATACTACTATAAGGAGGAACAGTCAAGGCTGCTCAGGGATGCACACAGTCTTTGGGAAACTTCAGATTGTTCAGTTCCCACTCCAGCCCCTTAACTTTTTTTAGCTTAAATTTTTATATTGGAGTAGAGTTGATTTACAATGTTGTGTTGGTTTCAGGTGTACAGCAAAGCGATTCAGTTATGTGTATACATATATCCATTCTTTTTCAGATTCTTTCCCCATATAGGTTGTTACAAAATATTGAGTAGAGTTCCCTGTACTACACAGTAGGTCTTTGTTGATTATCTATTTTATATATAGTACTGTGTATATTTACACCCTACATACTGCCTGGTGGCTCAGACAGTAAAGAATCTGCCTACCAAGCAGGAGACCTGAGTTCCATCCCTGGGTTGGGAAGATCCCCTGGAGAAGGAAATGGCACCCTCCACCCAGTATTCTTGCCTGGAGAATTCCAGGAACGGAGGAGCCTGGCAGGCTACAGTCCATAGGGTCCCAAAGAGTTGACATGACTGAGCTACTAACACTTTCAGTGTGTATATAAGTGAGTGAAGTGAAGTCACTTCAGGTGTATATGTTCATCCCCAGTTCCTAACTTATCCCTCCCCTCCACCCACATTTCCCCACTGGTAACCACAAGCTTGTTTTTGAAGTCTGTGAGTCTGTTTCTGTTTTGTAAATAGGTTCATTTGCACCGTTTGCTTTAGATTCCACATATAAGTGATTTAATTTGAGAAAGCAAATTGAAAAATAGTTGAATCAAAGGCAGTACCCTGCTACTTATATTTTAAAACAATGCTGATGATCTTTTTTAAGCAAAGCTTCTTTCTTCCCTATAAGCTACAATATAAAATTTCACTGTACAGTAGGAAGTCTAAGTGGGGTGGCATCTGGCATTCTTTACCCTCTGATCCTAGCATTTAAAACATTATTTATTTGGCTGCTCTGGGTCTTAGTTGCAGCACACAGGATCTTCAGTAACGACATGTGAATTCTTAGTTGTGGCTTGTGGGATCCAGTTGCCCGACCACTTTAAAGAATAAGGTTGAAGGACTTCCCTGGTGGTCCAGTGGCTAGAACTCCACACTTCCAGTTTCGGGGCTCGGGTTCAATCCCTGGTCCAGGAACTAAGATCCCACAAGCCATGAGGTGAAGCCTAAATTAATTAATTAAAGAATAAGGTTTAGAGATAAGACAATATTGAGAACAGAACCTTAAAGCGAATTTCTTGGAATGCCCTCTTCGAGGTCTTTAGAAATACCTTTGTCTCTGGCCTTTCTGGGGCTTCCCTGGTGGCTCAGATGGTAAAGCATCTGCCTGCAATGCAGGAGGCTCAAGTTCAATCCCTGGGTCAGGAAGGTGCCCTAGAGAAGGGAATGGCAACCCACTCCAGTATTCTTGCCTTGGAGAATTCCATGGACAGAGGAGCCTGGTGGGCTACATATGGGATCACAGAGAGTCAGACATGACTGAGCGTCTAACACACTGGCCTTCCTGAAGCTCAGTCCTTTGGTGGATCTCTGAATTTCATGCACTAACCTAGTATCTTTCCAACAAATTATAATTTCTTTTTTACTCATGTCTGGCTTTCTATTCTTCCCAAAACAATGACTCCTGTCTAGTCCAAAGTAAAAATTTTCACCCAGACCTCAGCTAATAAAAAGACAGATACCAAAGTACCTGACGTTTCTTTTTGCCAAAACAAACAAACAAACAAACAAAAAAAACCCAACAACCAATTAACAGAACAAAAATGCTTTTATCTGTGCTTTCAAAGGGAGCAAAATAAAAATCTAAAATACCCAGATAGAAATGTTTAATCTTTACCCCCTCAGAACCTCAATAATTGGTCAATATTAACTAAAGTCAGAATAGAAGAGTCTCAATACCAAAAAATATACAAATTTTTGTCTGAATTGGAAGAGAAAAAATTTAGGTTCCTGGAGGAAAAAATAAAGGGACTTTCTTAAGAGAAAAAAAAACAGATGAAAGCTTGCCCAGTCGTGTCTGACTCTTTGTGATCCCCTGGGCTGTAGCCCATCAGACTCCTTTGTCCATGGGATTTTCCAGGCAAGAATACTGGAGTGGGTTGCCATTTCCTCCTCCAGGGGATCTTCCTGACCCAGGGATCTAACACATATCTCCCGTGTTTCCTGAATTGCAGTATTCTTTACTGCTTGAACCATTAGGGAAGCCCATAGGTGAAGGAAGAGTTAATTAATTTAGCTTAAAGCGCTTCAGAATTCGTCCCCATAAGGAAAGGAGTGGATTGAGCACAAGAGAGAAAATTTGTACTATAAATCAAGCATTACTTGGCTATCCATGTGGCTCACTTTTCTCCAGATAAATTTTTAAAATTATGATAAGATCAGTTTTGAGTTTGAATCTTTTCATAATCCATTTGTTTGCCTTTACTTGAAAGTGAAATATACTGTTCTTTAAAAAAGATATACACACACACACACACACACACACCCAGGTTTGATTCAAAACCCAGTGAGAAGTAAAGTGTGCAGTCGATGAAGACACAAATTATCAATTGCCTGGAGCTGATGAGAGCCCAGTTCTAATAAAGCTGGTCTTAAATCAGGATTGCAGTAATGCTGCTCTGCACCTGATTACAAGTATCCAGGCATATTTTGCTGAAGTATACTCAGCACTCCATATATAATAGGTTGTCATCCAATAATAACAACAGATTTGGCTAGAGAGGAAGATATTTTTATGATATTTTTTGCAAATCGTTGCTCACCCTTTGAGCCTCAACAATGCCAATGAGCCTCAGACTCTGTTCCAATCTCCCATGGAGCTGCATGTCTGTGAGAAAGACCCACTCTACTTCTAGGAAGACCTGTCCCAGCTGGCATTCAAGCCCAAGAATTAGGTAGATATTATTATCATGATTATTATGGGGCTTCCCTGGTGGCTAAGGCAGTAAAGAATCTGCCTGCAACGTAGGAGACCCAGGTTCAATCCCTGGGTCAGGAAGATCCCCTGGAGGAGGAAATGGTCCCCACTCCAGTATTCTTGCCTGGAGAAGCCCGTGAACAGAGGAGCCTGGAGGGCTACAGCCCACGTGTCACAAGGAGTTGGACATGACTAAGCGACTAGCACTGCTACTGTGATCATTTTCAAAAGGCCATCCTGGAAACAGGCTGGCATTTTCTCAAAAAATTAAATATACACATTGTTGTACAGCAGAAACCAACACAACACTATAAAGCAATTACCCTCCAACTAAAAATTTAAAAAAATTGTTTAATGTTAAACATAGAATTACCATATGAACTAGCAACTCTTCTCCTAAGTATATATACCACCCCCTGAAAAAGAAAGCAGGGACTCAAGAAAATACTAGCACATAGATGTTTTATTTTTATTTATTTTTTTGTGGCCACACAGTGTGGCATGTGGGATCTTAGTTCCCTGACCAGGGATCGAAGCCCCTCTCCCTGCAGGGGAAGTGTGGAGTCTTAGCCACTGGACTGCCAGGGAAGTCCCCCGCACACATGTTGACAGCAGTATTATTCCCAAGCCATGAGGCAGAGACAGCCTCAGAGTCCACTGACTTATGACTAGATGAACAAACTGTGGTGTGTCCACTCAACAGACTACTATTCAGCCATAAAAAGAATGACATCCTCATCCACGCTACAGTGTGAATGAATCTCAAAAACACTGTGAAGCGAAAGAAGCCATACACAAAGGTCACATATTGTGTACAGAGCCATTTCTATGAAGCATCCAGAAAAGGCAAACCGGCAAGAGATGGAAAACACCTCAGTGATTCCCAAGGGCACGGAGGGGGGTGGGGGTGGAAATTGGGAAGCAGGTGCTTAAGATGTTTCGTAACTAAATAGAGAAGCTGGTGACACAATCTTGCAATGTGCTAAATGCCACTGAGTTGTTCACTTTTTTTTTTTTTTTAATTTATGTGCTGCACTGGGTCTTCATTGCAGCATGCAGGCTTTCTCTAGTTGCAGAGAATGGGGGCCACTCTCTAGCTGTGGTGCACAGCTTCTCATTGCCATGGGTTCTCTTGTTGCAAAGCCCAGGCTCTAGGGTATGTGGGCTTTAGTAGTTCTGGCATGTGGGCTTAGCTGCCCTGCGGCCTGTGGAATCTTCCCCAAAGAGGGATTGAACTGGTTTCCCCTGTGTTGCAAGGTGGATTCTTCACCACTAGAATACCAGGGAAGTTGTTCACTGTGAAATGGCTAACTTTATGTTATGTGAATTTCGTAACATAATGAAATGAAAGAGAATAACAATTTACCAAAAAAGTCAGTCCTGCCCATTTAAAAAATATATAGGCTCATTCTATCAAACTTGTCTTCCTTAAACACTTTTTGACCTCCCCCTACTCCCCAGACATTAACTCAAACACATTGTGTTTTAATTACAAGGAACAAAAGTAGGTGACAAGGCTACATATCTAATTAATGTCAACATAAAAGCCAGAGATAAATCCCACAGTCACTCTTATACTCAAGATTGGTAATAGCAATCTTTACACAACAGAAAAGCTTAATTGATGTTTCAAATGCTTCTTTAATGTTCTAGAAAGAGGAAATGTGACCACATACGTCTCACCATCACAAAGAAATGTATAGGGAGAATTCATTTATTTCCTCTGCCTTGCCTCTTGGACCTGCAGCTATTTTTTAAATTAATTTATTTTAATGGGAAGATAATTACAATATTGCAGTGTATCAGCCACAGGTGCACCTGTGTCCCCCATCCTGAACCCCCCTCCCACACTCCCCACCCCATCCCTCTAGGCTGTCCCAGAGGCCCCACTTTGAGTGCCCTGCTTCATGCGTCGAACTTGTACTGGTTATCTATTTGACATATGGTAATATACATGTTTCAATGCTATTCTTTGAAATCATCCTACCCTCACTTTCTCCCACAGAGTCCAAAAGTCTGTCTTTTGCATCTGTGTCTCATTTGCTGCCTTGCATATAGGATCATCACTACTGTCTTTCTAAATTCCATATATATGCGTTAATATACTGTATTGGTGTTTCTCTTTCTGACTTACTTCACTCTGTATAATAGGCTCCGGTTTCATCCACCTCATTAGAACTGACTCAAATGCATTCTTTTTTATAGCTGAATGATATTCCATTGTGTATATATATCACAACTTCCTTATCCATTCATCTGCCAATGGACATTGCTTCCATGTCCTAGCTATTGCAAACAGTGCTAGTTCTGCACCTATTTTGAGGGAATATGCATCTTGATACATTTTGGTATATAAAATAATAACACCATAATAATGATGGTGGTAAAAAAGCCAGTCCTACCACCTAAATGATAACTTCCAGTGATGAACTGCTTGCCAGATGGCCCCATACGTACCTCATTTTTTTCAAACTTTCCTTCCAAACTTTTTTTTTCAAACTGTCACCCAGATGAGGTGACATCTATCTGTCACACACCAGAGCTTCTTAAGGACCCACTTCTCCCTTGCTTTGTCCACACTGGTTCAGGTGGGTCTGATTCCACCTCTTGCTCCATCCAGATGTGGCCAGTCAGAACCAACTTCAAGGACTTGACTTGGAGTTGTGAGAACAAACATCTTTCCCAGGGAAGTTGTCCGAGGCCAGGAAGTAAGCCCAGAACTGATGGATGCCCTCTACCATACCCAGAGGAAAGCCCGCCTCAGGGTGGCACCATCTCAGGATCCACAGCACCCAGAGACTGGCAAAGATTGTGTCCTGATGGCAGCCTGGGTCCCTCCTGATGCAGCCATGCCTGAAACCAGACCTGTCCTGTGCAACCTCAGGATTAACTAGAACTGGCAGGGAGAGGGAGGGTGCCTATGTCATCTCAGCAAAGTGGACCAAGATGGTCTTCCTCCTCTTAGCCTGGTTTAGGTGAGAGAAGTACAGGAAAGCAGGATGATAAAACAGGGAAAATGACTCCCAGAGAAAGATGTTGCCTCAAAACATAGCCAGGTATCCAAATTGTTTCCTTACTCTGACACATGAACAAATAAGCAATCCCTGTTGGGGACCCAGACTCTCCACTCATGACCTGGGTATCTGGATTGGCTCCCCACCCTCCTTTCCAAGGGGCTTCCCTGATTGCTCTGTGGTAAAGAATCTGCCTACAATACAGGAGACACAAGAGACGTGGGTTCAATTCCTGGGTTGGGAAAATCCCCTAGAAGAGGAAATGGCAACCCACTCCAGTATTCTTGCCTGGAAAATCCCATGGGCAAGAGGAACCTGGTGGGCTACAGTCCATGGGGTTGCAAAGAGTCAGACACAACTGAGTGACTAAGCATATCCTCTTTCCCAAAGTGACATGAACTTGGAACTTTGCAATTTCTTCTCCTCAGCTCTACTCTTAAAGACCAGCCAATGATGCCACTGACATATGGCTCATAAAGAGTTCAATGGTTCAGGAACAGAAACCATGAGGGACATAAAGAAGAAAGTATTTGGACCCTGGATTATTTAGATGCTCCAAGAGGCAGGTGCTAAAATGGAGCTGGGAGTGAGGAAGTTGAGGGTGATAACCTGCTGGGAGCAGGAGCTCTGCCCCTGGCAAAGGTCATGAGGAAGGAGGCTCGGCATACACAAAGGTGGGATCGAGCCTCAGGAGTCCCCCTGGAAATTCTCGAGCATCTACCCCCAAAACCAGAGTCTGCCTACTTTCTGCTTTGTGCTCTCACCTACACCTCTGACTTTACGGGGGGCTGTCCCCCACTACCTCTCTCTGAAAAAAGAGTTAACTTAGAGCTCCAGTTAATAATTCCTGGGTGTGACAGTGTTTCAACCTACAAACTCCTTTGGAAGTCCTCTAGACTGCCTGAATAGGTTTTTCCAGCACATGTGATTGTTCAGAGCCTCCCAACTGTGAGAGGCATGAGATGTTCTAAACTGTCTGAATACAGATTCCTTTGAGCAGTTAAAAGATTGGTTAGAAATTGTATTGGTGAAGGGTTTTTCACTTGTTGGGCCAATGTTTGCTGCTAAGTTTCCATATCCCTTACCTGCTGTGTCCCTGGCAGTGTATTGATTAATATAATTGGTGTAAGTAGTAGCTTTAGTGTTTGTAATCTTGGACCCTTGAGTTAATTCTTTTTCTTGTTATAGCCCACCACAATAATCTGGGAGAGAGAGAAGGAGGAGGGAATAGGATGGAGCAGGGAGAGGCTCCAGACTGCAGAGCAGATCTGAAAAAGGCTCATCTAACCCAATGTTTAGAAAAGACCCTGATGCTGGGGAAAATTGAATGCAGAAGGAGAAGGGGATGACAGAGGATGCGATGGTTGGATGGCATCACCAATTTGATGGACATGAGTTTGAGCAAGCCCCAGGAAACCTGGCGTGCTGTAGTCCACGGGGTCGCAAAGAGTAGGATACGACTAAGCAACTGAACTGAAGTGAACCCAATGTTTAGCTCTGGAGCAAAGGCCCCTGGGAGGCAAGTCCAGCCTTGGGCAAGGATGACCAGAGCCCAGAATTCCTGTGGTTCACAGCTGATGGCTGGGAGCTGCCTGGGGAGAGAGCAGCCTCAACTCAGCTCTGCAGGCTGTCACACACTGTGTTCCTTGCAGCGAAGGGCAAGCCTTTCCTAAACACTGTTAGATTCCACTTATACAAGGATACCTAGAATGGTCAAATTCACTGGATCCAGAGTACACTGGTAGATGGCCAGGAGCCAGGGGGAGGTGTGGGGAGGGGGAATGGGGACTTCGTGTTTAATGGGGACAGAGTTTCAGTTTAGGAAGGTGAAAAAGTTGGGAGATGGATGATGGTGAGATTTGCACAACAGTGTGACTGTCGTTAGTGCCACTGAACTGTACAATTAAATGTGGTTAAAATAGTGTGTTTATATTATGAGACTTTTACCACAGTAGAAAAAAAAACATTTTTTATACAAAAGAGCAAGTCCTTCCTGAAGAGAGATGGAGCAGCCCCACTGCACGGTCACAGAGCCAGGTGTACAATCCACAACGTGGGCGTCTAGCTCTGCCCTGGTGACCCCAACAAATGCAATGTTCAACCTGCTCATGCCTTTCGAAAATGGTCACTGGAAAGCAAAATAAATGGTATTTTAATGTGGAGGACTTACACAGCCTCCCTGCCTTGAATATGGCTGCTCTTGGATATTTTCTTCTGTGTTCTCACAATACACAGGAGAAACTCTTGAAGGATGTGGTTTGGAGGCTCATGCACGAAGGTCTGGGGAACAAGGTTTTCATCTTGCTTCCAGCATCCTGCACACAATTCCCTCATGCAGATATGAGAAAGACTACTTTTCTTTTATAGCTAAACACATGCCCCAGCTAGCAGGCAGCCGTTTCAAAAACCAGTTGCCTTTGAAGGATTTCTCCTGAAACGCCACAAATAAAACTCAGCGGCTCACCATTTCAGGAGAAAAAGACTCTACACTGGATGATGGGAAACCTGGGGCCGAGTGGCGACTACCTGTCTAGCATCCTGAAAAACTTCTGCACAGCCAATGAAACAATCCACAGAGTGAAAAAGCAGCCTACGGAACAGCAGAAAATATTTGCAAACCATACATCTGATGAACGGTTTCCACAGTAAATAAAAGACTCCTATAATTCAACAATGAGAAAAAGATAATAATTTGATTTTTTAAATGAGCGCAGGACTTGAATAGACATTTCTTCAAAGAAAGTACACAAATGACCAATAAGCATATGAAAAGATGTTCAACATCAATAATCATCAGGCAAAGGCAAATCAAAACCACAATGAGATACCACCTTACTCTTATTAGAATTAAAAAAAAAAAAAGGAAATAACAATAGCAAGCATGTGGGGAAATGGGAACCCTCTCCATTTAAACTGTTGGTTGGATGTAAAATGGTACAGAGTGAAGTAAGCCAGAAAGAAAAACACCAATACAGTATACTAATGCATATATATGGAATTTAGAATGAAGGTAACAATAACCCTGTATACGAGACAGCAAAAGAGACACTGCTGTATAGAACAGTCTTTTGGACTCTGTGGGAGAGGGAGAGGGTGGGATGATTTGGGAGAATGGCATTGAAACATGTATAATATTGTATATGAAACGAGTTACCAGTCCAGTTTAGATGCACGATACTGGATGCTTGGGACTGGTGCACTGGGACGACCCAGAGGGATGGTACGGGGAGGGAGGAGGGAGGAGGGTTCAGGATGGGGAACACGTGTATACCTGTGGCAGATTGATGTAGATATATGGCAGAACCAATACAATATTGTAAAGTTAAATAATAAAATAAAATTAAAAAATAAAATAAAATAAAATGGTGAAGTCCCTATGGAAAAGAGTACAGAGGTTTCTATATTTTTTTAAAAGGTACTTTAAAAAAAAAGTACCCTCAAGAAATGGTGGCTCAGAGGATAAAGCATCTGCAATGCAGGAGACCCGGGTTCGATCCCTGGGTTAGGAAGATCCCCTGGAGAAGGAAATGGCAATCCACTCCAGTACTCTTGCCTGGAGAATCCCATGGACAGAGGAGCCTGGCAAGCTACAGTCCACGGGGTCACAAAGAGTCGGACACGACTGAGCGACTTCACTTTAAAAAAAGAGAGAGAGAATAAAGATCCTTGGTACTTAAAAAACAGAATTACAATATCACCCAGCAAGCTCACTTCTGGATATATTGCCAAAATAACTGAAAACAGGATCTTGAACAGATAGCTGCATCCCTGTGTTCACTGCAGCCTTATTCACAACAGCCAAGAGATGGAAGTAATCCAGATGTCCACCACTGATGGATGGATGGTAAAGAAAATACGGTATACATGTACAATGGAATTCAGCCTTTTTAGAAGGAAATACTGTCATATGCTACAACATGGATGAAGCTTTAGGGCATGACACTAAGTGAAATAAGCCAGTCACAAAAAGGCAAATACTGCATGATTCTACTTATATGGGTATTTAAATAGTCAAACTCTCAGGAACTGAACATAGCATGGTGGTTGCCAGAGTCTGGAGGGAGGGGAAAGGGGGTGTTGCTGTCCACTGGATATCGAGTTTTAGATTTGCAAGATGAAAAACTTCTAGAAATCTGTCACACAAAGTACATAGAGTTAACACTACTGTGCTGTAGATTTTTAAATGGCTGAGATGGTCAATTTTAAGGTATGAATTTTTTTTACCACGATAAAAAACAAGAACTAAAGAAAATGCATCGGCTCCTATGACAGAATATTCCAAAGTGAGCAGACTGGATGTTGCACTCAAATAACATCATCAGGACAGTCGCTCTCTACTGCTTCATGTTGACCCCAGGTTCAGGAGTGGGTGTTTAGGAGTCCGGATTCCATCATCCTTCTCTGATGGACAGCTCAACGGGAAGAGAACCTCTTTTCCAAACTCTTCACACAAAAGTCCATGAATGGAGTCTCATTGGCGAGACTTGGGTGACATACCCAAGCCTTGATCACGTGTCTCGAGGGCTGAAATCACTGGAGGGGCCAAGCCCAGGATATGTGGCCACACTGGGAACAGGAAAAGGAATGAGCCCCACCCTGAACAACCCAGACTGAGTGGGAAGGATGGCTCCCATGACCCAGTAGGGGTGCACTTGCCAGAAAAATGAAGAAGAGATGCTGGACAAGACAAAACTGTCATGGTTCCCCTCAACTACGAACATCCTACAGAGGAAAAGCAGTAAAATTATGGTACTCCCTGGACAGATATCTGCAACACTGCAGAGGTGTTTATGAACAGTGTAACACCAGAAGTTCTTCTGACAGAATGAATGGTAAGTGATTCTATTCCTGCACAGACATCGAGAAGAGACATGTGGACACAGAAGGAAGGAGAGAGGAGGGAGGCTGGGATGAAATGGGAGACTGGGATTGGCATATATACACTACCATGTGTAAAACATATAGCTAGTAGGAAGCTGTTATATAGCACGTGGAGCTTGGCTCAGCGCTCTGTGATGACCTAGGTGGGTGGGAGGGAGGCTCAAAAGGGAGGGGATGTATGAATATTTACAGCAGAAACTAACACAAAATTGTAAACCAATTATCCTCCAATTAAAAATAAATCAAATAAGTAAAATTTTTTAAGTGCATCATTTTATTGTTTTAATTTTTATTTTATATTGGAGTATAGTTGATTTACAATGTTGTGTTCAGTTCAGTTCAGTTTAGTCGCTCAGTCATGTCCGACTCTTTGCGACCCCATGAATCGCAGCACGCCAGGCCTCCCTGTCCATCACCAACTCCCTGAGTTCACACAGACTCACATCCATCGAGTCAGTGATGCCATCCAGCCATCTCATCCTCTGTCGTCCCCTTCTCCTCCTGCCCCCAATCCCTTCCAGCATCAGAGTCTTTTCCAGTGAGTCAACTCTCGCATGAGGTGGCCAAAGTACTGGAGTTTCAGCTTTAGCATCATTCCTTCCAAAGAAATCCCAGGAGTTTCCATTAAATATGTACCTATTCTTCTTCAAATTCTTTTCCCATTTAGGTTATTACAGAAAATCGAGTAGAGTTTCCTGTGCTACCCAGTAGGTCCTTGTTGGTTATCTACTTTCTATACAGAAGTGTGTATATGTTAATCCCAAACTCCTAAAAAAGTGCATCACTTTAGGTGAAAATGCTTGTGTGCACAGGTGTGAACTGGTAGAGATGGTCCAGTTATGTCTATAGCTTACCTACTGTGCACCAGGCATTATGAAAGCTGTGTTCTGTACACTTACTCATTTTAAGAACACGAGAGAGTAAGACACTGATTGTACTGTTTAGAAAGACTGGAGCATAGGTCTATTTCTTCTGTGTTATTCATTTGTTTAGCTTCATTGTACTGTTATATAACAAAAGAGAAATCAGTCAATCATAAAAAAAGAACAAAACAATATCCAAGATGCACACTGCTCTCTAGCAAATGTGGGAGAAATTTAAACCCCTAAGAGACAAGTAAATCTTCCCATGCTGCTTATCATAGTTCTTAGTTTGTGTTTATTTGTTCATTTCATTAGCTAGCCAATGAAAAAAGAAAGTTTTAAAACAATATTTCTCCAGCTAGTCTGCAGTTACTTGATATAAAATACCCTTATTGTGTTGAGGTATAAGCTGCATACTTTGATAAAGTTAAAAAATTAACAAATCATTCCAAAAAATACAACCCCCCCCAAAAAAAGAAAACACAACAAGACCCTAAGGTGTTAGCTTTCTTGATACACATACAATAACTACAAAAAAAAAAAATTTCACTTAGAAAAGGTGTTAGAAACTAACTGCTCAATGAACTAAATCCATCTGCTCATGAAAATCCCACAAGCTCTTCAGTCTAACAGCCAAAATTCCCGGAAACATAAGCTCTCACCATGACCTTTTGGCCTTTCAAGCACCATATTTCCAACAAACAACTTCTGGAACATCCTTTGGGCTTTTCCACCTCCATGCTTCATCCCATGCAGTTCCTTTGATCAGAACTTATTTTTCCTACCATCGCCGCAAGTCAAAGTCATCCTTCCAAAATGCATCAAGTAAAACTCTTCTGGGCAAGAGACAGATAACAAAGTTAAAATAGTCAAACACAAAACAAACAGACATTCATACCCACTAGGATGGCTTTCATTCAAAATAAGAAAATAACATGAGCTGGGGAGAAAGGGAAGCAATTGCAACCCTCACACATGGCTGCTGGGAAACGTGAAATGGTACAGCTGCACAGGAACACAATTTGGTAGTTTCTCCAAAAGGTACCATAGAATTACCATAAGACCCAGTCATCCCACTCCTAGACAGACACTGAGAGAAATGAAAAGATATATCCACACGGCAGAATTCTAATAGAGAAAGAGAAATGTTTGCTTTCCTCACAGTAAAATAAAAGCCTTGCTTCTGGGACCTCCCTGGTGGTTCAGTGGCTAAGACTCCCTGCTCCCAATGCAGTGGGCCCAGGTTCAATCCCTGGTCAGGGAACTAGATCCCACATGATACAACTAAGAGTTCACATGCCACAGCTAAAGATCCCGCATGCCACCGTGAAGATCCTGTGTGCTGCAACTAAGACCTGGTGCATTTAAGTAAGTCAATAATATATTTCTAAAAAGTCTTGGTCCTGGTGTTGGGCAGAACTCAATCATATGTCCAGCCCCACATTCTCACTGTGGGCAGATACAGGAGCAGCCTCTGAGATGTTGTCTTTGACCCACCGGGAAAGTTTGTTAGTACGTGCTTAGACGATCCCTGTACCTCTGTTTTAGCACAGCATCTTCATTTGTTTATGTGTGTGTCCTTCATCAGAACCTAAAAGGCAGGGACATGTCCCCCCCCCCCATCACTTTCTTATGCCAGGTCCAGACTGATGACTCATTGTCACAGAAATACACAAACAAGTTGGTGTTTTGTGGAAAGCTGTCAGAGGTCCCTGTGGAAGGTTCAGCCCCTGCACAGAGCCAGGATGGAGACAGTTTGCAGCTCCAGGTAGTACAGCCTCTGTTCTCAGAATTTCATAGTCCAGCACATTCTTCCTTTCTCCTCAATGACAAAGAATCTCTTTTTCTACTTCTGCCTACTAGCCTGTGAGATTCTCAGAACTCCCCTAGTCTGGGCACAGAGGAGGCTGTATGTGTAAATCATGTAAGTTGCTCTGGAGAGCAGAGCAGTGATGCTCAAAACAGGAAGGGAAGCCCCACAGAGGGGGCTCCAGTTACCCTGGTGAGATCTACTCATAAAAGACTGTATTCTGTTATCCCTTCCCCACTAATGATGAACAGAGTGACTTTCCTCATACTGCGGGCTGCTCTCTCACCACACAGATTTTCACAAAATACACCACTGGGCACTCCATTCATTATGTGCTGAGCTAGGCACTCAGCTTCACCCTGGCTGCAGTCGGTATGTCTACCGACCGAGGCGGAACCTAACCTCACCTTGACAAACAGTGGGAGTAGCCGGTTGACCAGACGCCCCTTCAAGTTAGATGAACCAGCAGACCACTGAGCAGTTGACCTGACAAACTGACAGTAATATATGAAGGGTAGTATTCACTGGAAATGGGGTTAAGAGACAGAGTCTATCCATCCAGGTGGGACTCCCTGGGTCAGCAGGTCCTTAGGTGGTTGGAAGCCAGGTCCAGGCCTTCCTGAAAGGCTATGAACCAGACTCTAAGACTATTAACGCTTTATCATTGTATTGAGAGGCATACGACATTGTCTGTGAGTAGTTCATTTCTAGATACCAGGTAAAGACACACAAAGGCATAACGTACTCATAGGAAGAATTAGTGCCTTGCTGGCTGAAGACATTAATTATTTAGTCGCTGCCTTGTTCTCTTAATCGACTTCATCAGTTAGGATAATATCAATATTAGTTAGAAGTGCCAGCACTTTTCATCATTGGACCGTGCTGGAAATAATAGATGAATTACAATCTTAACTTGCAAATTATTTTTCAGGCAATTTCTGATCATTGGGAGAGCAGGGGGAAACGTGAATCTAAAAGAGGTTTCTGCATTAGGATTTTTGTGTTTCTTTGCCACATTCATATCAAGGGGCCAGGACAGGCATGCCTCAGAGACACTGTGTGTTTTGTTCCAGACCACAATAAATGGAGTCATGTGAATTTACTGGTTTCCCAGTGCAGCTAAAAGTTATGTTTATGGGACTTCCCGGGTGGTCCAGTGCCTAAGACTCCATGTTTCTAATGCAGGGGGCCCAGGTTGACCCCTGTCAAGGAACTAGATCCCACAGGCCAGAAATAAAGACCCTGCAAGCCCCCACTGTAAATAAATATTTTAAAAAACAATAAAAGTTATGCTTACACTATACCATAATCTATTCAGTGTGCAGTAGCATTATAACTTAAAAAATATACATACCTTAATGTAAAAACATTTTATTGCTAAAAAATGTTAACCATCACCTGAGCCTCAGTGAGTCAAAATCTTTTCGCTGGTAGGGGGTCTTGCCTCAGTGTTTCTGGCTGCTGACCAATCAGGATGGTGGTTGCTGGAAGTCAGGGGTGGCTGTGGCAATTTCTTAAAATAAAACAGCAACAAAGTTTGCCCACTGATCACCTCTTCACAAACGGTGTCTCTGTTGCACGTAGCACTGTTTCATAGTGCTTTACCCACAGCAGCACTTCTTTCAGAACTGGAGTCAATCCTTTCAAATCCTGCTGCTACATTATCCACTAAGTTTATGCAATATTCTAAGTCCATCGTTGTCATTTCGACAGTCTTCACAGCACCGTCACCAGGAGTAGATTCCATCTCAAGAAACCACTTCTTCAGGACCTCCCTGGTGGTCCAGTGTTTAATACTTTGTATTACCAATACAATACTTGTGCAGGGGGTACAAGTTCGATCCCTGTTAGAGGAACTAAGATCCCACATGCCATGCAACACAACCACAAATTTTTTAAATGGAATTGTCACTGATTCCGTCATTTCTCAAAAAAAAAGAAGAAGAAAAGAAAGAAAAAAGATACCACTTCCTCACTCATCCATAATAAAGCAAGTCCTCATCTGTTAAAGTTTTATCAAGAGATTCCAGCAATTCATACACCTCTTCAGGCTCCATGTCTACTTCTAGCGTTCTTGCCGTTTCCATCACATCTGCAGTTGCTTCCTTCGCTGAAGTCTCGAACCCCTCAGTCATTCAGGAAGGTTGGAATCACATTCTTCCAAGCCCCCGTTTATGTCGATATTTTCACCTCTTCCCATGAATCATAAATGTTTTTACTGGCATCTAGAGTGGTGAATCCCTTCCAGAAGGTTTTCAATTCACTTTGCCCAGATCCATCAGAGTCTATCTATGGCAGCAATAGACTTAGTGTATTTCTTAGTGAATAAGACTTGAAAGTTGCAATTACTCCTTGATCCGTGGGCTGCAGAAGGATGCTGCATTAGCAGGCATGAAAACACACTGATCTCCTTGTATATCTCCATCAGAGCTCTTGGGTGATCAGGTGCATTGCCACTGAGAAGTAATATTTTGAAAGAAATCTCTTTTTCTGAGCAGTTGTTCTCAACGGTGAGTTTAAAATGTTCAGTAATGGGACTTCCCTGGTGGTCCAGTGGCTAAGACTCCATGCTCCCAATATGGGGTGTGCAGGTTTTAATCCCTGGTTATGGAACTAGATCTGCATGCCACAGCTAAAAGATCCCACAGGCTGTTTCTAAGACCTGGCACAGCCACATAAGCAAGTAAATAAATATCTTTGAAAACTAATAAAAATGCTCAGTAAACCATGTTGTAGACAGTTGTGCTGCTTTGTTGTTCCATTTGTAGACGAGAGGCAGTGTAGATTGGGCATAATTCTTACGGGCCCTAGGATTTTTGGAATGGGAAATGAGCACCAGCTTCAACTTCAGCTCACCAGCTGCATTAGACCCTAACGTGTCAGCCTGTCTCTGAAGCTTTGAAGCCAGGCATTGACTTCTCTAGCTATGAACGTCTTAGATTGCATCCTCTTCCAAAAGAAGTTTCCTTCATCTACAATGAATATCTGTTGTCTAGTGCAGCCACTTTCATGAGTTATCTTAGCCAGATCTTCTGGATAACCTGCTGAAGCTTCTACATCAGCACTTGCAGCTTCCTCTTGCACTTTATTATGGAGACATGGCCTCTCCCCTTACACCTCCTGAACCATCCTCTGCCAGCTTTAAACTCTTCCTCTGCAACTTTCACCTCTCTCAGCCTTCATAGAATTGAAAAGTGTGACCCTGGGTCAGGAAGATCCCTTGGAGAAGGGAATGGCAACCCACTGTGGTATTCTTGTCTGGAGAATCCCATGGACAGAGGAGCCTGGAGGGCTACAGTCCATGGGGTCACAAAGTATCGGACACGACTGAGTGACTAACACTTTCACTTTTTCACTTTCACCCAATGACCTAGTTCCAGAGCTGAGACTCAGATCCAGGACCCTTGATTGTCAGTGGGTCAATCTTTACGACTCCTGGAAACAGCCCTGACACTTGGGATTGGAGTATAATTGCTTTACAATGTTGTGTTACTTTCTGCTGTACAACAATATGAACAATCAGCCATACCTATAAATATATCCTCTCCCTTCTGAGCCTCACCCCCATCCACTCATCTAGGTCATCAGAGCACTGAGCTGAGCTCACCAGGCTATACAGCAGCTTCCCACTGCTATCTGCTTTACACGTGGTAACATACGCATTGCTACTCTCACAATTTGCCCCACCCTCTCTTTCCCCCTCTGTGTCCACATGTCTCTTCTCCACATCTGCATCACTATTCCTGCCCTGGAAATAGGCTCATCAGTATCATTTTTCTAGATTCCACATATGTGCATTAACATACGATGTTTGTTTCTCTCTTTCTGACTTACTTCACTCTGTATAACAGACTCTGGGTCCATCCACATGACACTTAATGCTGGGATTAAATCATCCTGATGACATGGAGACATACAAAGATGGTAGAGATGACATGGAACAATGGACTGGTTCAAAATTGGCAAAGGAGTATGTCAAGGCTGTATATCATCACCCTGTTTATTTAACTTATATGTAGAGTACATCATGTGAAATGCTGGGCTAGATGAAGCACAAGCTGGAATCAAGATTGTCGGGAGAAATACCAATAACCTCAGATATGCAGGTGACACCAACCTTATAGCAGAAAGTGAAGAACTAAAGAGCCTCTTGATGAAAGTGAGAGTGAAAAAGCTGGCTTAAAACTCAACATTAAAAAAAACAAAGATTATGGCATCCAGTCCCATTATTTCATGGCAAATAGATGGGGAAACAATGGAAACAGTGACAGATTTTATTTTCTTGGGCTCCAAAATCACTGTGGACAGTGACTGCAGCCATGAAATTAAAAGATGCTTGCTCCTTGGAAGAAAAGCAATGACAAAACTATATAGCATATTATAAAGCAGAGACATTACTTTGCCAACAAAGGTTTGTATTATAGTCGAAGCTATAGTTTTTCCAGTAGTCATGTATGGATGTGAGAGTGGGATAATAAAAAAGGCTGAGCCCTAAAGAACTGATGCCTTTGAACTGTGGTGTTGGAGAAGACTCTTGAGAGTCCCTTGGACAGCAAGGAGATAAACCCAGTCAATCCTAAAAGAATTCAACCCTGATTATTCATTGGAAGGACAGATGCTGAGGCTCCAATACTTTGGCCACCTGATGGAAAGAGCCAATTCATGGGAAAAGACCCTGATGCTGGGAAAGACTAAAGGCAGGAGGTGATGGGGACAACAGAGGATGAGATGGCTGGCTGGCATCAATGCACAAGAGTCTGAGCAAGCTCCAGGAGTTAGTGAAGGACAGGGAAGCCTGGCATGCTGCAGTCGATGAGGTCACAAAGAGTTGAACACAAATTAGCGACTGAACAAGAACAACAAAGATGATCTGCTTTTACACAGTTAAGTCTTGAAACCCAGGAAGAGAAAACATTCAGGTGTTTCCAAAATACAATGATTTCATGTCCAAAAGATAGTTTGAAAATGTTCTTCTTTCATAAATGACACGGGCACATTAGAAAATCATTTCAAACCAAAGGGTATGGCTGAGTCTTGCCAATAAAAGTGAGCAACGTCTCATTAATGAGACATGGTGACATGGAGAAACACCACCCTTCTTTTTCCCAGTAAAACCACTGTAATTACGCCAGAGCATTGTCTGTGTTATTAAGCAAAATAAATAATTACCGCATGCCCCTGAGGCTCATTGCTAAGCTCAGCCTTGGGCTAAGGCTCTCTCATTGAGTTCTGAAATCCGTTTCAGAACTCAGGTGCAGGGTGACTGAGTAACTTGCACACCCAATTACCACACAGACCAAAGGTGCCCGGTGTCCCTCAGCCCACACAATGCAATGATGGCTGGTTGCCTGTTCCGACTGGCTTTAATTCTGCAGATCAGAAAGGGAAGCCAGGGAGGAAAGGGAACCAGCCCCAGGCAGACATCTGATATTCTGGACTGAATCAGAGAACAGCCCAGAGTCCAAAGGTCACCTTTCACCTCACAGCTGCCCAAGGCTCACTGAAGTCCTATATCTCCCAGCAGAGGTGACCTCTGGCAGAGAAGGAATTCACCAGTTAAATTTTTTTTTTTTTTTTTTTTTTTTTTTTTTTACCATTAGCACTAAGTCAGTCTTTCAGATGGACAGGTATTAACAGTGGATTTCCTGGACCAGAGAGGAAAGGAAACCCCCCCTCCATTCAGCATCCTTCTAACTTTCCCTTCCAGCAGAGAGAGGCCTTGAGGTGAGCTATGGATCCTGAACTTCCTTTCAAACCAGGAAGGGTTAGATTGTAAGGACCCTGCTATAAAGTGACTGGCTGTTTCTCTTGTTCATTTTCTTCAAGTACACACTCATGGGTTTCCAAGGACAATCAGTGCAGGCAATCATAATCGTAGATAGAGAAAATGCAACAGAAATAAAATGGATGTTATACATCAAAGATGTGAGAAGTTGTCAGTACTAAGAGGGCAAATTCTATAAACAACTAACAGAGTGTTTATCTTAGTAAAGGAAGAAGAATTTGATCCTGAAATGCACATCACACTCTGAGCCCACCCCATTAACATCCAATCTATTGTGGCAATATCTTAGCATCAAGGATGTAGCAACTCGGACCACAGGGCAAGCTCCCACTCCAGTGAGGCTCAGCTAACAGAGGACTATGAATATTGCACCTTAAAAATAACCTGTCACTAATGAAAACCCTTTTGCTCACAGGTAAGATTTGAATTAAGTTGTCTGGGTCAGAAGAGGATTGGAAATGTTGTCAAGTGGAAGTTTTATTTAGCTCAGAAGACATTCAATGCTTTCAGTGTAATTAATACTTGGGAGATCAATTGTGACCCTGAAAACTTTAAGTTGGAATCATTGGATCACAAGAATCTCAAGACTAAGGCTGAAAGCTTTAACGTTATGGGGACCAGTGAGCTTTCTAGAGGGAAATTTCATTCTTGGGGCCAAATGCCATCCCTAAGCACAGCTAATCAACTCATAATCACCATCTGCAGAGATTTTGGAGCCCAAAAAAATAAAGTCTGACACTTTCTACTGTTTCCCCATCTATTTCCCATGAAGTGATGGGACCAGACGCCATGATCTTCGTTTTCTGAATGTTGAGCTTTAAGCCAACTTTTTCACTCTCCTCTTTCACTTTCATCAAGAGGCTTTTTAGTTCCTCTTCACTTTCTGCCATAAGGGTGGTGTCATCTGCATATCTGAGGTTACTGATATTACTTAGCCATAAAGAAGAATGAAATGATGCCCTTTGCAGCAAGATGAATGGAGCTAGAGATGATCATACTAAGTGAAGCGAGTCAGAGAAAAACAAGTATCATTTGATACCACTCATATGTGGGATCTAATTTTTAAAAATGATACAAAAGAATTTATTTATAAAACAGAAACAGACTTACAGATAGCAAAAACAAAGTTATGGTTACCAAAGGAGAAATGTGTGGGGTCGGGGGGATAAATCAGGAGCTTGGGATGAACATATACACACTACTATATGGGGAACTCTACTCAATATTCTATAACCTATATGAAAAAAGAATCTGAAGAAGAATGAATATGTGTGTAGGTATAACTGAATCACTTTGTTGTACACCTGAAACTAACACAACATTGTAAATCAACTATAAGCCAATAAAATTTAAAAAAGAAAGTCACAGAAATTACAGTAAAAAAAAAAAAAAAGGAAGAAAGCCATCTCTGACCTCCTAAACTCTATCAGATTTCTCCATTTTACACTGTCAAAGTTCTAATATTTCTCCTTCAAGATTATTTCTCTTAATTATACTTAATTACCTGTGTAATTCTTGAGAGTCCAGCTTCACTGCCAGGCTTGTGAGAAGCTGTCCCTTTCTGCCTGTTCAGCATAGATGGACACAACTCAGCACATAACCCAGTGAATGAAAACAAAAGTATTTATGTATTTATTTATTTCAATTATGAAATGAATTACTATCTACTTAGGGATAAAACTGGTTAAGAGTCTTAGTTTACAAATTCTAAATTTTCTAATTTTGTTGGAGATCCAAGTGTAGTAGACGTGTGAGATTTTAGCCAGGGCCTCTCTGGTAGCTTACACAGTAAAGAATCTGCCTGCAATGCAGGAGACTGGCATTCGATCCCTGGGTCGGAAAGATCCCCTGGAGGAGGAAATGGTGACCCAATACTCTTGCCTGGGAAATCCCATGGACAGAGGAGCCTGGTGGGCCACAGTCCATGGGGTCGCAAAGAGTTGGATACGACTGGGTGACTGAGCATGCTGAGCACATACCCTAGAGAACAGGCTACAGGACACGTGGACTTCAGTACTTGTGGCCACATGTTTAGACCAGATAACTCAGACGGCCCTCCCCTCATCTGAAATTCCAGGGGTTGTATGTGACCCAAGTTAGGACAATCAGTGTGTTCAATTTCATTTGTCACAGTGATTGATTGGTTCAGAGAGGGACACATGACTCAAGCTGGGCCAATGAAATATACGCTGAGATTTTTGATGAAACCACTGGAAAAGAGAAGTACTTATGGTGAAAAGATTGCACTACGGAGAAGGTGAAAGCCTGGAGTTGCTGCAGGCCATCTTGTCACCCCGATGGAAATGAACAAAACCTACACAAAGTCCAGAGGAAATCAATCCTAAAGGAAATTACCCTGAATATTCATTGGAAGGACTGATGCTGAGGCTGAAGCTCCAATACCTTGGCCACCTGATGCGAAGAGCTGACTCATGGAAAAGACCCTGATGCTGGGAAAGATTGAGGGCAGGAGGAGAAGGGGACAACAGAGGATGAGATGGTTGGATGGCATCACCAACTCAATGGACATGAGTTTGAGCAAACTCCAGGAGAGAGTGAAGGACAGGAAAGCCTGGCGTGCTGCAGTCCATGGGGTCACAAAGAGTCGGACAAGACTGAGCAGTTGAACAACAACAACAAAGATCGAGCTGTGCCTGATGTGAGACGTCCCCTTGGATTTTCCATCCCCTTGGATTTTCTTATCATGTGAGCTAACTTCTTTTCTTTATGCATTAAGAGGTGGGCTTCTGTTGCTTGAGAAGAGCCTCACGTAAAATACAAATGAAGCTAAGGACTCTGAGGTTGGTATATTTTCCATCAAACCACCTCATGCACAGAATCAGAGCAAAATGAATTCAAAATCCAGTTGAAGAGGGTTTCTCAGAAGATGATGTTGGAACTGGTCTGGCCCTTGAAGAGTGGAGGAGGTTCGGAAGGACAGAAAGAAGAGGAGGACCTGCTGGAGGTCCAAAGAAGTGCACAGAGGAAGGGAGTGGGATCCAGGTGTGAGGAAGGGGCAGGGGAGAAGCTTCCCTGACTTGGTGAGATGAGTGGGGTGGCACAGTGGGCAGACCTGACAGGAATCTGTCTGGATGTGAGGTTTAGGCTGAATTTTGAGGTCTGGAGAGAAAAAAATAAACACATAAAGTTAAAAGCACCTTCAGCAGACAGTGGAAGAGGGCCACTTACAAAGTTCATGAACAGATCTGAAGATGTGCTGCCCACCATGGAGCATTTTAAATTTTTGTTAATTTATTTATTTTTAGCTGTGCTGGATCTTCGTTGTGGTGTGTGGGCTTTCACTGCAGTGGCTTCTCTTGTTGCAGAGAATGGGCTCTAGGTCATGGGCTCTGTAGTTGTGATGCACAGGCTTAGTTGCTCTGCTGCATGTGGGATCTTTCTGGACCAGGGATCAAACCATGTCCCCCTGCATTGGCAGGTAGATTCTTAACAACTGGACCACCAGGCAAGTCCCTTTCATAATGTTTTAAAGTGACATCATTTCAGGAATTCCCTGGTGTCCAGTGGATAGGACTTCATGCTTTCACCGCTGGAGTCAGATTCAATCTCTGCTTGGGGAATCAAAAGCCTGCAAGCTGTGCATTGTGGCCATAAAAAATAAAATAGCATCATTATTTGAAAATTGAGATGCTTCACATCAAATCCAGATGTGTGTCTTCTCTTGAAACAATTAATAGGAGATGCCCCGAAGTTTCAAGCACCTCCCAGCTTTTCTGTCTTGGGTGTAGTCAGGACCTCCTCCCAGTGAATGTGCTGAACTCATTTTGATATTATTTCTCACTAAGATCAGCTTCCTGATGGCCTTTATCATTCAAATGATTAAGGAAGCCCTTTGCAATAAACAGTCTCATAACTCAGATAGTTCCACTGGGGAGAGACCCACGCCCCTTCCCTTCACTTCATTAATGAAAAACACAGGAGATGTAGGAAAATAAAAAGACAAAAATAACTTTCTGGGAGGAGCTGAATTTTAAAGAGCTTCTTAAAAACTTCTAAAATGAAAAGCAACAAGCATGATGGTCCATCATCTTCAGAAAGAGTAGCATTAAAAGATGACAAAGAAGGGCCAAGATTAGATTTCATGAAAATTTTCCAGCTTCTTGCCTGGGAAGAAGAGGTAGTCCTCAAAAGAAGTGGTTTCTGGGATTTCCCTGGAGGTCCAGTGGTTGAGTCTGAGCTTCCAATGCAGGGTATTCAGGTTCAACCCTGGTCAGGGAACGACCTCCCACATGACATGTGTTGCAACCGAAGGAGAAAAAAAAAAGGTGATTTCCCTTCAAATCCAGTGCCAATGACATGCACCAAAGATCCTAGTGCCTCTGGTCTCAGAGGAACTCAGTTTTACTTCACCATTTGACTCTGGGCTATGGCTGAAGAATGGCCCCTGACTCAAAAAGAAACAATGTTAATACCCCAATGGTTCAAAGAGAAATAGATTCAACTGGAGTAGAGATGATGTGTTTGGTTCAAGGAGAAAAGTTAAGATGCATTCCCAGTAGGTTTAGAAAGATGTGCCTTGGTCAGCAAGATCCCTGGACCAGTAGATGAGATAACAGAGTCAGAGATTGCTGAGAACTGACCCTACCACAACCTCCAAGGTGACTTGAGCCAAGAACACAGTGGGCGTTTCTTCAAGTGCAGAACAGGGTCCCTCTACCAGAACTAAGAGGCAGTTTTCCAGGCAGCCTCAGTCTTAGGCCCCCTCCTCATGTTAATTTGCATGACTCTGTGGAGAGTAGTAACTAGTATGAGTCTGAGGATATCTAGCTGGCTCCATGTAGGCACAAGATTAACAGGTGTTCTGAAAGGGGCTGTGCAGTGGACCAACGCTGAGGTCCTGAGAAGATGCTGGGATCACACCCAGACTGGGCTGTAAGGCAACATCCTCAGTACATCAGTGGCTGATGTGACCTTTGAGTGTGCAGATAATGTAAACATTCATGACTGCACGTAGCCTCGTTTGTATGTTGGAGGTGTTACAGTGAAGAAAGAAGATGAAAATAACCTGGTTGAGCAATGATCCTCCTGCTGGGCAGCTTTGTGAACAGGACTTTGTTCTTGTTGTTCAGTTGCCCAGTTGTGTCCAGCTCTTTGTGACCCTCTGCACACCAGACCTTCCTGTCCTTCACCATCTCCCAAAGTTTGCCGAAGTTCATGTCCATTGCATCGGTGATGCCATCCAGCCATCTCAACCTCTGATGCCCTCCTCTCCTTCTGCCTTCAATATTTCCCAGAAACAGGGACTTTTCCCGTGAGTCGACTGTTCGCATCAGGTGACCAAAATACTGGAGCTTCAGCCTCAGCATCAGCCTTCAATGAGTATCCAGGGTTGATTTCCCTTAAGATTGATTGGTTTGATCTCCTTGCTGTCCAAGGGACTTTCAGGAGTCTTTCAGGAGGACTTTCAGGAGCTCCACAGTTTGAAGACATCAGCTCTTTGGCATTCTGCCTTCTTTACGGTCCGGCTCTCACAACCGTAAGCGACCACTAGGAAGACCATAGCTTTGACTATACGGACCTTTGTCAGCGGAGTAATGTCTCTGCTTTTCAGCACACTGTCTAGGTTTGTCATAGCTTTCGTGCCGAGAAGCAACTGTCTTCTGATTTCATGGCTGAAGTCACCATCTGCAGTGATTTTAGAGCCCAAGAAGACGAAATCTGTCACAGCTTCCACCTTTTCCCCTTCTATTTGCCATGAAGTGATAGGGCAGGATGTCATCATTTTCGTTTTTTTAGTATTTAGTTTTAAGCTGGCTCTTTCACTCTCCTTCTTCACCCTCATCAAGAGGCTCTTTAGTTCCTCTTTGCTTTCTGCCATTACAGTGGTATCATCCACGTATCTGAGGTTGTTGATGTTTCTCCCGTCTATCTTGATTCCAGCTTGTAACTCATCCAGACCGGCATTTCTCATGACGTGGTGCTCAGCATATAGGTTAAATAAACAGGGAAACAGCAGACAGCCCTGTCGTACTCCTTTCTCAATCCTGAACTAACCAGTTGTTCCATCAGGGTTCTAACTGTTGCTTCTTGACCCACATACAGGTTTCTCAGGAGACAAGTAAGATGGTTTGGTATTCCCATCTTTTTAAGAGCTTTCCACAGTTTATTATGTTCCACACAGTCAAAGGCTTTGTTGTAGTCGATGAAACAGAGGTAGATTTTTTCTGAAATTCCCTTGCTTTATCTATGATCCAGCGAATGTTGGCAATTTGAACAGGACTTTACCTGCTTCTCAGGGCAAGAATACTGAAGTGAACAGCATGAAAAGGCAAAAAGATAGGACACTGAAAGATGAACTCCCGAGGTTGGTATGTGCCCAATATACTACTGGTGATCAGTGGAGAAATAACTCCAGAAAGAATGAAGGACGCAGCCAAAGTAAAAACAACACCCAGTTGTGGACGGGACTGGTGATAGAAGCAAGGTCTGATTCTATAAAGAGCAATATTGCATACGAGCCTGGAATGTTAGGTCCATGAATCAAGGCAAATTGAAAGTGGTCAAACAGGAGATGGCAAGAGTGAACATCAATATTCTGAGAATCAGCTAACTAAGAAGGACTGGAATGGGTGAATTTAACTCAGATGACCATTATATCTACTATTGTGGGCAGGAACCCCTTAGAAGAAATGGAGTAGCCATCACAGTCAACAAAAGAGTCCAAAATGCAGTACTTGGATGCAGTCTCAAAAACGACTGAATGACCTCTGTTCATTTCCAAGGCAAACCACTCAATATCACAGTAATCCAAGTCTATGCCCCAACCAGTAACAGTGAAGAGGCTGAAGTTGAACAGTTCTATGAAGACCCACAAGACCTTCTAGAACTAACACCCCAAAAAGATGTCCTTTTCATTATAGGGGACTGGATGCAAAAGTAGGAAGTCAAGAAACACCTGGAATAACAGGCAAATTTGGCCTTAGAGTACGGAATGAAGCAGGGCAAAGGCTAATAGTTTTGCCAAGAGAACGCACTAGTCATAGCAAACACCCTCTTACAACAACACAAGAGAAGACTCTACACATGGACATCACCAGATGGTCAACACCAAAATCAGACTGATTATATTCTTTGCAGCCAAAGATGGAGAAGCTCTATACAGCCAGCAAAAACAAGACCAGGAGCTGACCATGGCTCAGATCATGAACTCCTTATTGCCAAATTCAGACTGAAATTGAAGAAAGTGGGGAAAACCACTAGACCATTCAGGTATGACCTAAATCAAATCCCTTATGATTATACAGTGGAAGTGAGAAATAGATTTAAGGGACTAGATCTGACAGAAAGAGTGCTTGATGATCTATAGATGGAAGTTCGTGACATTGTATGAACAGGAGACAGGAATCAAGATCATCCCCATGGGAAAGAAATACAAAAAAAAAAAGCAAAATGGCTGTCTGAGGAGGCCTTACAAATAGCTGTTAGAAGAAGAGAAGCGAAAAGCAAAGGAGAAAAGGAAAGAAATAACCATTTGAATGCAGAGTTCCAAAGAATAGCAAGGAGAGATAAGAAAGCCTTCCTCAGTGATCATTGCAAAGAAATAGAGGAAAACAATAGAATGGGAATGACTAGAGATCTCTTCAAGAAAATTAGAGATTCCAAGGGAACATTTCATGCAAAGATGGGCTCAATAAAGGACAGAAATGGTATGGACCTAACAGAAGCAGACGATATTAAGAAGAGGTGGCAAGAATGCACAGAAGAACTATACAAAAAAGATCTTCACAACCCAGATAATCATGATGGTGTGATCACTCACCTAGAACCAGACATCCTGGAATGTGAAGTCAAGTGGGCCTTAGGAAGCATCACTATGAACAAAGCTAGTGGAGGTGATGGAATTCCAGTTGAGCTATTTCAAATCCTGAAAGATGATGCTGTGAAAGTGCTGCACCAATATGCCAGCAAATTTGGAAAACTCAGCAGTGGCCACAGGACTGGAAAACGTCAGTTTTCATTCCAATCCCAAAGAAAGGCAATGCCAAAGAATGCTCAAACTACCGCATAATTGCACTCATCGCACACGCTAGTAAAGTAATGATCAAAATTCTCCAAGCCAGGCTTCAGCAATACGTGAATCATGAACTTCCAGATGTTCAAGCTGGCTTTAGAAAAGGCAGAGGAAACAGAGACCAAATTGCCAACATCCGCTGGATCATGGAAAAAGCAAGAGAGTTCCAGAAAAACATCTATTTCTGCTTTATTGACTATGCCAAAGCCTTTGACTGTGTGGATCACAATAAACTGTGGGAAATTCTTCAAGAGATGGGAATACCAGACCACCTGACCTGCCTCTTGAGAAATCTGTATGCAGGTCAGGAAGCAACAGTTAGAACTGGACATGGAACAACAGACTGGTTCCAAATAGGAAAAGGAGTACATCAAGGTTGTATATTGTCACTCTGCTTATTTAACTTATATGCAGAGTACATCATGAGAAACACTGGGCTGGAAGAAGCACAAGCTGGAATCAAGATTGCCAGGAGAAATATCAATAACCTCAGATATGCAGATGACACCACTCTCATGGCAGAAAGTGAAGAGGAACTAAAAAGCCTCTTGATGAAAGTGAAAGAAGACAGTGAAAAAGTTGGCTTAAAGCTCAACATTTAGAAAATGAAGATCATAGCATCTGGTCCCATCAGTTCAGTTCAGTTCAGTCACTCAGTCATGTCCGACTGTTTGTGACTCCATGAATAGCAGCACGCCAGGCCTCCCTGTCCATCACCAACTCCCAGAGTTCACTCAGACTCACGTCCATCGAGTCAGTGATGCCATCCAGCCATCTCATCCTCTGTCGTCCGTCCCCTTCTCCTCCTGCCCCCAATCCCTCCCAGCATCAGAGTCTTTTCCAATGAGTCAACTCTTTGCATGAGGTGGCCAAAGTACTGGAGTTTCAGCTTTAGCATCATTACTTCCAAAGAAATCCCAGGGCTCATCTCCTTCAGAAAGGACTGGTTGGATCTCCTTGCAGTCCAAGGGACTCTCAAGAGTCTTCTCCAACACCACAGTTCAAAAGCATCAATTCTTAGGCACTCAGCTTTCTTCACAGTCCAACTCTCACATCCATACATGACCACTGGAATGGCAAATAGGGAAACAGTGGAAACAGTGGCTGACTTTATTTTTCTGGGCCTCAAAATCACTGCAGATGGTGACTGCAGCCATGAAATTAAAAGACATTTACTCCTTGGAAGGAAAGTTATGACCAATCTAGACAGAATATTAAAAAGCAGAGACATTACTTTGTCAACAAAGGTCTGTCTAGTCAAGGCTATGGTTTTTCCAGTGGTCATGTATGGATGTGAGAGTTGGACCATAAAGAAAGTTGAGCACTGAAGAATTGATGCTTTTGAACTGTGGTGTTAGAGAAGACTCTGTGAGTCCCTTGGACTGCAAGGAGATCCAACCAGTCCTTCCTAAAGGAAATCAGTCCTGGGTGTTCATTGGTAGGACTGATTTTGAAGCTGAAACTCCAGTACTTTGGCCACCTCATGCAAAGAGCTGACTCATTGGAAAAGACCCTTGTGCTGGGAAAGATTGAGGGCAGGAGGAGAAGGGGATGACAGAGGATGAGATGGTTGGATGGCATCACCGACTCAATGGACATGGGTTTGGGTGGATTCCAGGAGTTGGTGATGGACAGGGATGCCTGGTGTGCTGCAGTTCATGGGGTTGCAAAGAGTTGGACATTACTGAGGGACTGAACTGAACTGAACTTACCTGCTTCTTCCTGTTGGTCCTCCCATTCCCAGCATACACACGGGTCACCCCAGTGATGCTACCCAGTGTGACAGCAACTCTGGGCAGGACTCTTCTTCATCAGGATCCCAGTTCAGCCACTCCTAGAGGTAGGCATCCCAGACAGCTGATGCTTTGAACATATGTCACCTCCATAGGGGCATGCTTCTGGCACAGTCCATGTCAGGATTTCCACTCAGCTACTCCAAACTTGACTGTCCCTCACCTCTGGAGAATCTTCAGGAATTACACAGCTCACAGCTCCCCAGTCTCTGCAAGGTCCCATGCAAACCAAGTGACCCTGGCTGGCCTCCTGGGCCTCCTGGGGGTTCCTGCCCTCATGGATCACAGGTGTGTGCTGCTGGTTTAATGTCTGAACACAGTCATTTCATGCATTTTGTCCGCGTTTCAACTGTTTGCAGAGGGAGGGCAAGTGCAGCCAGTAACACCACAAGGTCACAAGCTTCGAGCTACCCTTTAAAATAAACACACATGTGGGACTTCCCTGGTAGCCCAGTGGTTGACCACACTTCCACTGCAGGGGCCATGGGTTTGATCCCTCGTCATGGAATTAGGATCCCGAATGAAAAAAAAATCCTGATTTCTATCAATAGGTCATTCTATGGGATTACACCTAAAATAATAAACAATATTTAAATAAAAAATACATGTGAACCAGGGTGTTCCTCCCTAGCCTCACCCCACGGCCCACATTTTAATGCCCCCATTCTGGTCTCCCACATGGAATCTGTCTCAAGTCCTGTGGATCCTGGCAGATTCCTCTCTGAAATCTCTGCCCTCCTCCCTCCCACTCATCCAACCTCACTGAAGTAGTCTCTCGGTAGGCCTCTGCCTCCCAGTCTTGTCTCCGCTTCCCACAAGCATTGTCCTAAGACACTCTTGCCACACTACTGCTGTGTTCAAACCCCACCCCAGCTCACAGTCAACCTTGCTCTCCATTAGGAGGACATACCGGTCATCTCTTCCCCACCTGCCTGTCTAGACCCAATTCCTGCTCCTCCCATTGCTTGTGCCTGCCTGTGCACACCTGTGGGCCTTTGAACATGCTCACCTGGACATGCACACCTGCAGGCCTTTGAACATGCTCACCTGGACATGCACACCTGTGGGCCTTCGAACCATGCTCACCTGGACATGCACACCTGCGGGCCTTCAAACCATGCTCACCTGGACATGCACACCTGCGGGCCTGTGAACCATGCTTACCTGGACATGTACACCTGCAGGCCTGTGAACCATGCTCACCTGGACCTGCACACCTGCAGGCCTGTGAACCATGCTCACTTGGACATGCACACCTGTGGGTCTTTGAACCATGCTCGCATGGACCTGCATACCTGTGGGCCTTTGAACATGCTCATCTGGACATGCACACCTGAGGGTCTTTGAACCATGCTCACATGGATCTGCACACCTGTGCACCTTTGAACCATGCTCACATGGACATGCACACCTGCGGGCCTGTGAACTGTGCTCACATGAACCTGCACACCTGCGGGCCTGTGAACATGCTCACCTGGACCTGCACACCTGCGGGTCTTTGAACAATGCTCACATGGACCTGCACACCTGCGGGCCTGTGAACATGCTCACCTGGACCCGCACCCCTGCGGTCCTCTGCTCGCCCCTCCGTCTGCCCCAGAATGCTCTCTTCCAGCCTTGCCCTTGGTAAGCCCCCAGCAGCTTCGCCATCACCTCTACAATCCTCCCCGACATCAAATCGACCGTCCCCTCCTCTCTCTCTGACTCTTCCCTTGCGTACATCACATGGCCTCCATGACCCCTTGCGGGTGGAGGGCCACCTGCCTCTCCTCTCAGGATCGCAAATGCTTTGGAGAGCAGGAACTGCATGTTATTTCTTAATTCCCGTGCTCCTGCAAGCGTCCCACCCACGCTACTTGCTCACATTCCGGCTGAACTGAATCAAACCCTGGCAAGCAGCAGAAGCCGACTGTGATTGATAGAGACACCAGGGTGCCCCAGAACGCAGACCCCAATTCCAGCTCTGAGCACGGGGGACCATTCATCCTGTACCCCACGCAGGACCCAGAGTGGTAGAATTCTAACGGCAAAGCCGAGTTTGAAAGAAAATGTTCAAGCCAAGTGAAATCAGGAGGAAAAAGACAGTCATGGGGGTAGAGATGGATGAATCCCTGAGAAGAGCAGGAGGAGAGGGCGGGAGTGGAGGGCCTATTTCCCGGCAGCTCCTCCTGTCTTTCAGCCTCTTGTCACCATGCACACGCAGCTGTGTTATCAAGCAAGAGAACAAATAAGTCTCCTCTGAGTTGCAAAACACACATGAACTTCCTTAGCACAGACAGCACCAGGGCAGAGCCAACCAAGGCCACGTCCCAGCCAGACCTGCCAGCAGGTGGAGGGGAGGGGACAGCATGGGCTGATGGTGTATCTCCGAGGTGTTCCTTTATCAAGGAACTGGAGTGGGGTGGGCCTAGGAGAAATGTTCTCGAGCCAAGGGAGCAGAGATTTTTAAGGAGGGATTTAAAAGTGTGCATTTTGCTTCAGAAATTATAAATAAAATTCTCAGACATGGATTTGAGGGTCCACAGGAATTTCTGAAGTGACAGCCTCTGAGGACACAGAGATGAATAAGCCACTGTCCTCTCCTTGGAGGAGCACGGAGAGATTGCAGGGGAGAGGCACGAGAATAAACACAAGAGGATGCAGTGTGATGGATGGCGTGGCTGAAACAGACACGAGACACAGGAGGAGCTCACGGGAGAGGGTGTTAGCAAGGAGACTGGAAAACAAGTGAAAACCTTTACCTCTAACATCCCCGCAGCCCTGTCAGCATCCCCCACTCTCAGATCATTTTCACAAGAACACATTTTTTGACTGCTCCCTGGGAACAGTTTTAGGGACATCAGAAAAGTACAGTTAGGAGCACACAGCCCGCAATTGATAAATGCAGATTTAGGGACTTCCCTGGTGGTCCACTGACTAAGACTCCATGATCCCAATGCTGGGGGCCCGAGTTCTATCCCTGGTCAGGGAATTAGTAGATCCTGCATGCCACAACTAAGACCCAGCACAGTCAAATAAATAAGTATTTTTTAAAAATAAATGCAGATTTAACTGACGTGATCTGGGGATTCATCCTGATCATCTTCCTAGGAAAGCCACCTCACCTTTATAAATCAGAAATTGACCCCAATTCATGTTCTATCACCTAGGTATGCTGAGGCCATAAACCACCCCAAAGCTGAGAGTTGCTGGAAAAATTAGTTTATTTCTCATGTGACAAGTCTGGCAGGGGCTGGCCGGGTGCTCGACTCTGCAGATCAGCTAACTGCAGCCCACAGGCCAAATTCAGCCAGACTCCCGCCTTTGCAACTGAAGAGCGATCGATCGGAACACGGCATGCTCATTTGTTTACTGCTTCTCGGCAGACTGTGCAAAGCAAAAAATATTTACTATCTGGTCCTTTATAGAAAGGGCTTCCCTGGTGGCTCGGCGATAAAGAATCCGCCTGCAATGCAGCAGACACAAGTTCGATCCCTGGGTTGGGAAGATGCCCTCCACTCCAGTATTCTTGCCTGGAGAATCTCATGGATGGAGGAGCCTGGCAGACTACAGTCCAAGGGGTCACAAAGAGTCAGACTGAGCATGCACACACATCTTTATAGAAAAACGGTGTTGATCCCTGGACTACTGCCTGTCATTTGACTCCAGGACCAATCACCTGGGGAAGAGTTCCAGAAATTTCTGCAGCAGTAAATAAATTCTCTTGCATGAAATTACATGTGAATTACACACAACTCCACTCAGAAATGCCACTTGGCTGTACCCCACCACAGAGGCTGGAGGTGCAATCAAATTCCTAATGAACTACAGGAGTGACCACATACCATACTCCTTCAGATTCCTTTTTTAAAAATAAAGAATTCCAGGGACTTCCCTGGCAGTCCAGTGGTTAAGACTTCACCTTCCAATGCAGGGGTTCAGGTTCAGTCCCTGGTCAGGAAGCTAAGATCCCACATACCTTGCTGCCAAAAACCCGAAACATAGAATAGAAGCAACACTGTAACAAATTCAATCAAGATTTTAAAAATGATCCACTTCAAAAAAAAAAAAAAAAAAAACTTGAAAATAAAAAGAATTCCACAAACCCTAGAAAACAATCTATCTCAGGCAAAAACCATGTATGGAAATAATCTGGCCCAATGGCCTTTTCAGGAAACACAGAAGACAGGTCAAGCAAGAATAAGAACACCCCTTCAAAAAAAAAAAAAATCACAGAAACACACACCTTTCTCTGATTAGAATTTTTTTTCTTATTCAAACCTCCTGGCACTCGCATATCCTTGCAAATTTCTCTCAAGCCTTTTCGGAAAGTCTTCATTGCCTTCCTGAACTGGGCACAATTTCAAATCTGATTTCCTTTAGTCACTAAGTGCAAGCTGTGATTCCCACAAATGTCCCTAAGTGACAGGCTTTATCCTTGTCAGCACTCTGTTCTTGCCTCTGAACTAAGCCCCCTGTTCCCAAGACAACGTTTACCACCAGCACTTATGGCTCTCAACTTTCTTCTCCTCCCCTCCTTTTCTGTCTCCCAGCCGGGTCTTTATTCTCTCTCCTTCCATCCTTCCAATTTCCTTCCACCCCACCGTCCCCACTCCTGAAATGTGTACTTGCCTCATCACCACTCCAGACTCTCCCTGCCGACCCCCCAATTAGGAATCACTCCAGAATTCCCTTGAATCATCAATGGCTGTTTGTTGCAGTCTCTTCAACTCAAACTGCTTATTTCTTCTTTTAATACATAGAGCACCTTCTGTTCAAACTGCTGGAGGGCCTTGGATGGTGAGGTGTCTTTTCAGTTTTTAATGAGTCCAATTCAGTGTAGACTCATTTTAAGATCTACATTTAAAGTTCTCTTATTAGCTTCACGGAGGGCAGGAGGAAAGTATCAGAGCCTGGCATTTAAAATTTCACTTCCTAACCTAGAGATATTTCAGAGTTTCCATTGGGATTAAAAATAAGCATCAAAAAAGACACCATATCCACTTAACAAGAAAAACAGCAAAGGAGATAGCCAAGTATTCAAATGCAGAGTCAACAAACTGAGGAGTTTAACAAGATCACCCAGAATGGAATGGTTTATGCCTCCTTACAACTGTATTTATAAATGTTTTCCTAAGAGATAAATAAGCAGATTTTTGGATGACAGAAATGTTTTTTCCTCTAAGTTTTAGGCAACATGTTTGCCTTCTCAGCTGTATCTTTGCAAATGCCTATACAAAAACCCTGAAATTCCTGAAGAGGCCAAGTTATCTGCTGGCACTTGGCTTCAAAACAGAGGGGGTGCTCACCCAGTCCCCCTCACATCCCATGGGGTGCTGGGAATGACCGGAAACATCACACACACACACACACACATTGTTTTATGCAGAAAACCTCCTGCTGACATTTTTCTAAACAACCGCTGCCTTGAATAGGTTTATGATGGAAAACTGAGCCTGCAAAAAAAAATGCCAGGATCCTATCTAACACCTATTATTTTATTTTAGATGCCACATCAAAGTTAGAATGCAGTGCCTCTTTACTGTAAAGTTGTCATCTTAAGAACTCCACTGCCTGTTTCTGAAAACGCAAATTTGGCATTCTCAACAGGGCACCATCAGCCTAGGTAGGGTCCAAGCCAGAACCCAGAAATCTCTGTTCAAACAAGCCCTACTTGAAAGCTCCATTCAGCTCTCCAGAGCCATGTGCAGAAGCCAAACAATAGTAAATTCAGCGAGGACAAGAGATGTCTTCTGTCAGGTCTGGCCCTGTTCCGGGGGAAGGGGATTAGGACAAGCTGCCCAAACAGTAATTAACAAGACAGGGACAACCCCAAAGGGCAGTGTGACTGGCTGAAGCAAGCGAGGTCTGCACACACCAGGCTGAGAATTCCTGCGTTGTCTGGGGTTTGGTGACAGTCACCTGCCCCAACTGACTGGCAGTTTATGAAGCTAATGTGCATTTGGAATCTCCAAGAGTAGCATATGAATAGAGAATAGAATAGGAGGCATTTTCTCAACGCATTTTCCCAATGTATCCCGAATGTTTCATGGACTATCTCTAAACAGACTCATCTACTGCATGTGGCCTTTGGGGAATAACTATGCCAGAGAAGGTTTTCTATGTTTGTTTCATTTTACTTTATTTCCTTGGTTTTCAATGGGTAATTTACTTTCAGGCCAAAGGCCTTAAGCAACACTGATACAGATCTTTTAAAAGAAATTAACTTCATCCTGCTAGTGTTATAAAAATAGGAGAGCTGGAAAAGAATTTCGAGATTGCAGACTACTGTTCTCTTTTAAGTTAGGGGAAATTGATGCTCAAATGTTGGTGTGTGGATGGACACACAGCAAGCTGGGTGGTAGCCAAGATTCCAATGTTTTCCCTGATGCTCAACCCAAGGTTCTGTAATTGTTTTATGCTACGGCTTCTTGTCATCATTAGAGGAAAAAACTAGAAAGAAGGAGATGTGATGGGAAGAGCAACTTCTTTTGCAGCCTACAAAAAGGTTACCAAATGCTCTTATTTAAAATTCATACCACAAAATCTGAAAGTGAAATACAGGCAGCAAAAGCTTACAATATGTGACTCAACAACAACAACAAAAATTTAATGTTGGATTGTATATCTATGTAAAGTGTTGAAATGCAAAAACATTAGCAGGATTATTAGGAAAATTATGGGCAACAAGCTTTAAGATTTTGGTGTAAGGGTAAAATCCCAAGTCATAAATCATAAGATTGGTAATTTGACTACCATAAAATTTTAAACATATGCAAGACAGAAGACTCCATAGAAAGTGAAGGGACAGGACAAACTAAAGACAATATTGGATACATAAATTAAAAATTAATATCCAACTTACAGAATGAGCACCTATAAATCAGTAAAGAAAAATCAACTCATAGCCAAATGATATGAAAAGAGATTTCCCAGAAATGGAAGTGTAAATGACCAATAAACATATGAAAAGATGTTCAACTTTGCTAGCAGTCACTGAAATGAAAATCATAACAATAAGAAGATATTGTCACTCATCAAACTGACATTATTTAAAAGACTATATAATACCAAGCACCGAGGAAAGAGGAGGGAAATGAGAACCCTCATTCATTGCTGGGAAGAGGACCCACTAGCAGAGCAATTTGGGAAAATAATTGGCTGCTTCAAAATATTAAAAGCATGCAATCCCTTAGATTTAGCATTTAGCATCTGGAACTTTTTACAGAAAAGTACTTAACATATGTTCATAATGAGACGTGTGCAAATACAATTAACCCACCATTACTGGGGGCTCAGTGGTAAAAAAGCCACCTGCAATGCAGGAGATGCAGGTTCACTCCCTGGGTCAGGAAAAACCCTTGGAGAAGGAAATCGCAACCCACTCCAGTATTCTTGCCTAGGAAATCCCATGGACAGAGGAGCCTGGCAGGCTACAGCTCATGAGGTTTCAAGGGTCAGACATGACTTAGCAACTAGACCACATGGGAAAGAGAGAAGATCTGCAAACTAAACATTCACCACTGCAGAAATGGTTAAATAAGCCACGATATATCCCAATTATTGACTCTTTTGTAGCAGAAGCAAGTCAAAGATACATGTATCCCATATACATTGTAGTGTTATTCACAGTAGCCAAGACATGGAGGCAACCTAAGTACCCATTGATGGATAAGTGGATAAAGAAGATGTGGTGTACATATATACAGTGGAATATGATTTAGCCATAAAAAAGAAGAAAATCTTGCCAGTTGCAACAACACAGATGGACCTTGAGAGCACCATGTTATGTCAAATGAATCAGACAGAGAAAGACATATACTTATGATATCACTTCTATTTGGAATCTAAAAAACAAACAACAAAAACAAGCTCATAGTGCACAGAGAACAGATTAGCAGTTGTCAGAGGTAGGGGTGGGGTAGGCAAAATGAATGAAGGGGATAAAAAGGTATAAACTTCCAGTTATAAAATGCATGTCATAGGTATATAATATACAACACAGAGACTATTGTTAATAATATTGCATTGTATATCTGAAGGTTGGTAAGAAAGTAGATCTTAATAATTCTCATGACAAGAAAAAAAGTTTGTAACTGTGTTGGTGATGGATGTTAACTAGATTATGATGATGATCATTCTGCAATAATACAAATATCAAATCATTAGGCTATATACTTTAAACTCATATAATGTTACATGTCAATTATATCTTAATTTTTACAACAGAATCATGCCAGAAGACCCCTGCTTTCAATAATATGTTTGTGTGGTCACTCAGTTGTGTCTGACTCTTTGCAAACCCATAGACTGTAGCCCACCAGGCTCCTCTGTCCATGGAATTCTCCAGGCAAGAATACTGGAGTGGAGAGCCATTCTCTTCTCCAGAGGAATTCCTGACCCAGGGATCAAACTCAGGTCTCATGCAAGGCAGGAGGATTCTTTACTGTCTGAGCCACCAGGGAAGCCACTGCTTTCAATAATGGTTGCCTGGATAATCCCAACCAGCTCTCCAGCTGAGGACACAGTCAAAGCTGCTCAAAATTTAACAATGACTTCATATACATTATTAATACTATGTATAAAGTACTTAACTAATGTGAACATACTATATAGCACAGGGAACTCTACTCAGCTCTACCTAAACAGGTAGTGAATCCAAAAACCAGGGGATTATGTATACCTATAGCTGATCATGTGTACCACAGCTGATGGTACCTAAGCTATGACCAACCCAGACAGCATATTAAAAACCAGAGACATTACTCTGCCAACAGAGATCCATCTAGTCAAAGCTATGGTCTTTCCAGTAGTCATGCATGGATGTGAGAGTTGGAGTATAAAGAAAACTGAGCGCCAAAGAACTGATACCCTTGAACTGTGGTGTTGGAGAAGACTCTTGAGAGTCTCTTGGACTGCGAGGAGTTCAAGCCAGTCAATCCTGAAGGAAATCAATCCTGAATATTCACTGGAAGGACTGATGCTGAAGCTGAAACTCCAATACTTTGGCCATCTGACGAAGAACTGACTCCTTACAAAAGACCCTGATGCTGGGAAAGACTGAAGGCAGGAGGAGAAGGAGATGACAGAAGATGAGATGGTTGGATGGCATCACCAACTGAATGGACTCAACGGACATGAATTTGAGCAAGTTCCAGGAGTTGGTGATGGGCAGGGAAGCCTGGTGTGCTGCAGTCCATGTAGTTGCCGAGAGTCAGACACAACTGAGTGACTGAACTGGACTGACAGCATAGTCACTTTGCTGTACAGTATAAACTAACACAACATTGCAAAGTAACTATACTTAATAGTAAAAATAAAATACAACAGACAAAAAAATATTTATTAATATAAGGATAACTTAATGAAGGCACCAGAGAAACAAACAAAAACATGAAGAATTACTACACCAGAATCCAGGAGAGAACAGAGGGCCAGGAAGATGAGCCTAGGCCTGGAGAGGTCATTCCCTCTGTGGGCATTTGTCAGTATCAGAGGAGGTAGCTGAGGGGCTGAGAGTTTTGACAGCCTCACGGGGCTGGGGCAAATACTGGAGCCCAGAGCTCACAGAAGGGTAGAGGCCTAGGGAATCTACACATTAAACTGCAATCTCAAAGAAACCTATACTCAAATTCAAAAGTCTTAGATTAGCAGAACAATTTTGAAGTAGAAAATGAAAGTTAAAAGAGTTTATACTACCTAGTTTCAAAATAATCAAGATAATGTGGGCAAAGAGACATATAGCTATGAGGAACATAATAGGCAGTCCAGACACAGACTTGCAAATATATAGAGTAAATGAATTTTCAGCAAAAGTAGTAAGGGACTTCAATGGGGAAAGAATTTTTTTCAGTAAACGTGCTGCGGGGAAAATTGGCAAAAACATAGCGGAGAAAGGGATAGTTGGAGAGGAAGAGGGAAGTAGATCCCGAGAGAGAGACAAACAGAAGAGAGAAATAAAAGGGAAAACAAGAGAAGCAGGGCTTTTACCTCCTGCTCTGATGAATTATAGACCTAAACCTATAAAACTCCTGCCAGGAAATAAGGTACACAGTCCTTACGACTTTATGGTAAAATTGATAGGACACAAAGACCATGAACCATAAAATTAAAGATTGATAAATTGGACTTCATTACAACTTTAAAGCTTTTGTTCTTCAAAAGGCATTGGTAAGAAAATAAAATGAGAAATCAGAACAGAAGCCAGGAGAAAATTTTGCCAATGTGCATCTAATAAAACCCTAGTGTCCAGAATATAAAAAGAGCTCTAACAACTTAATAATTAGAAAATAGTTAATAGAATTATTAGAAAGAGTTAATTATTAGAGTTAATTATTATTTTAATTATATATTAATTATATATTTTAATTATATTTTATTATATAGAGTTAATTATTATTAGAAAAGAATAATTAGAAAAGAGTTAATTATTAGAAAAGAGTTAATAAAGGATTTTGACAAACATTTCAGCAGAGATGATAAATGAATGCTAAACGAGCACAGGAAAAGATGGTCAAAATAGATAGTTATTAGGGGGATGTAAATAAAACCACAATGAGATACCCTTATATACACTCACTAGAATGGCTAAAATTAAAGACTGATTGTGCCAAGTGTTGACAAGGAGTGGGAGCAACTAAAACTCTCCTATACTTCTCCTGAAAGTATAAAATGATACAATCACTCTGAGAAACAATTTGGCAGTTCCTTATGAAATTAAACATACACCTACCATATGATCCAGTGATCCTGAGTATTTAACCATGTGAAATGTGAACATCTTTCCACACAAAGATTTGTATACAGATGTTTATGAGAGCTCTATTCATAATAGCAGGAAGCAGGAACAGGCAAATAGATAATAAATTCTATCTATCCCAGGGGGAGGAGAAGGAATGACGTATTAATACATACAACATCATGAATAAATCTCAAAACATCATGCTAAGCAAAAGATGCCAGACACATCTTTCCATCTCTATTATGCTGTAGAAAAGGCCAGTCTAAGCCATAGAGATGGTAACCAGGTCAGTGGCTGCCTAGGAACAGGGGCAGGGAATAGGGAGAACTTTCATTGTCATGGCAACGCTATACATCTTGCTAGTGGTACTTATTGGTCAGGAGAATAAATTTGTCAAAACTCATCAAAATGTACATTTAAAGTGGGTGTGCTTTATTGTATCCAAATTGTACTTCAAGAATTTTTTATTTTTTAGAAAGCAGCTACAGAAAAAGGGAAGATTACCTTGAAAGTAAAAATAGTTAGACTGACAGTAACTTCTCAACACAATGTAAGCCAGAAGACAATATAAGGATATAATAAAAGTGTTGAAAGAAAATAACTGCCAACTTAGATTTCTGCTACCAAGTAAATAATTCTTACAGAACAAAAATAAGATAAGAGCATTTGAATACCAACAAAAAATATTTATGTGGAGCAAGCATTACTAAATAAAATACTAACAAAGGCCAAATAAAAGTTCTCCCAAAGTTTTTCAACTGATTAGATCAGGCCCATCAGATTATCCAGGATCTTCTCCTTTACTTAAAGTCAACTGATGATGAAGGTCAAACACATCGACAATATACCTCATAGCAATACCTAGATTAGTGCTTGACTGAACAACCAGGAGCTATAGTCCAGCCAAGTTAATGCATAAAACTGATCATCACAAGTATTAGCTAATACCTTCAGAGAAGCAATTTTCCAAAGCATTGACTAAGCCTTTAAAAGATCAATATCCTGTACCATCACTTCTGCAAATGAACCTAAGAAAATAAGCTAAAAAACAAAGCGTTATTTAGATGAGAAAACTATTTAGAAACAACCTAACTGGCCCCATTCGAGAAATTAAGTAAATGATACAATACCTGTCTGAAGAAACAATGAGCAGCTATTGAAAGGCTTACAAAAACTTTACAATTATATTTGTAAATGCCTGTGATGAAATACTAAGTCAAGAAATGCAGGAGAGAAAATTGTTTTACAGAATGTAATAAACTTGGAGAATAAGAACATCAAGTGGAACTAGGAAAAAATGGTAACAGTGATTCTTTATGCTTTCTGCTTTTCTGTTTTCTGACAATGACCTTGCATTATTTTTCACACTACATGGAGTGAAATAAAGAAGAATGTTTCATGCAAACCACAGATGTCTGTAAAAGAGAGAGAGATGTCATTCTGGTAATTAAGAGTGTTTTGTTCTATTACAGACCCCAAGTCTTTTGTATGCAAATAAGGTCAATCAATGACCTACTCTCATCTTTAAGAGAAAAAAAGGGGAGAAGACCAAAAGTGAAAAAAAATGACACTTTCCTCAACCCAGCAGAGATCCCAAATAGAAAGGACCTATTGCGACATAGTTACCTTCCCAAGTCACTGTGAAAGTAACTTTAGTAAATTACCAAGGGAAAAAATACACTTGCACCAGCCTTGCCCTTCCCAATTTAGCTCAATTTCACCGTGCACGACTGCCTTCTATTTTATTGTCACTAAGGCACCAGAGAAAACAAATAGAATAAAGACTACCATTGTTAGCAGACGTTTTGAAAAAAAACAAACAAAAAAAATTTTCTTTCTTACAGTTCCAATGGGTTATTTAGTTTCAGTGGCATCTGTTGACAATGAAAAATGTAACCACCATAGCTATAAATCTCCTTTGGTTGTAAATGTTTAATTATAATGTTTCCATTTCAATTTAAGATAAATTCGCTTTCTATCTTAAGAAAGAACTGTTCCCAAGGAAACAGAACAGGGGGAAAAAATCCACAGCCGTGATTGTTACCCAGCCCCTCTCAAACTCCTCTAAAGCGGAAATCCAGTCAGTCCTCCCCAGCAGGTTACCAACAGGTAACCACAGAGGAGATCAAATCAGCACCCCCATTCCATCCTCAGAAAGTTCTCTGGCTCCGCTGGAGTTCACGGAGAAACAGATCACGCTACACTCCCTCCCTGCTGCTGCTGCTGCTGCTAAGTCGCTTCAGTCGTGTCCAACTCTGTGCGACCCCACAGACGGCAGCCCACCAGGCTCCCCCGTCCCTGGGATTCTCCAGGCAAGAACACTGCCTCCCTGCATCACATAAAGCAAGTTTCCAGCCACAGACGCTCAAAAACGTTTTTCCCATAGACCTGAACATTACAAACAGCCCGCTCTCCCACCACAGTTGTATCTGATGGATTTCTCTAGAACCGCAAGGGATAATATCCACTGCAGCCTAGATCTCCTGCTAGGGATGGGGTAGAGGAAACCCAGCAGAAGCCCACTCTCTACCTCGGAGAAGAAAAATAATAAAAGTGCCTTTCTCTGAGAAGCATCACCCAGAGAAGCTGCTCCAGAGACTCCTGGTCCTGATCATAATTATAAATGAAAATCTGAATGTAACCCCAGATAAGGAGAAACTGGACAGTCGGACCCATCCCTCGGGCTACTTCTCACAACTAAGAGGGATCTCTCAAAGTCTGAGAGCTGGCGACTGCAGAGCAGGGGCCTGCTTTGACCCCCAGATCATCTTCATTGGCCCACTCACTCGACATGTGTCAAAACTTAACTTAGTGTCTGGAGATTTCATAGAATGGGATGTATGTCTGTGTCCAAAATTCAACCCTGCTTGCAGGAGAGGCTGTGATTTTACGAACGATGATCAAAAGTTGCTACAGAGAAACACCCCTCTCGTGATCTCAGCTCAGGTGGGGTGGAGTTACTTAAGGAACATTTGCTCCTTGTTCCTAATTAGAACTTCTGTCTTTTTAAGGAGATCATTTATTGAGGGCTTACTCTGTCCCTGGCTCTATACAAAAGACTTTAGACAATTATCTCGTATAGTCCCCACAACACACCTCACAGTAAGCATTGTTCTCTTTTCAAAGTCACAGATGAGAAACTGAGGAACAGAGAGATCGAGTCACCTGCCTGAGGTCACACGGCTAGGAAAGGACAGGGCCTGCATTTGAACCCAGATCTGACTCCAAAGACTGTCATTTTCAATGGCTGTAGTATTTACTTCCCTGAAGACAAGTCAGGCAAATCCCAAAACCACCCCCAGTTCATAGGTAACATTCAGATTCCCAATCGTAGGCACACTGGCTGCTATGAAATTTGAACAACTATCTGCTATTTCCCTATTTCAGACATCACCAGTTTGATTTTCCCAGAGGCAGTAACAGCACACAGATACCAGATTTCACAGCTATTTTCTCTCCCGAAATACCTTCTAAACCTCCAGTCTTTTCTGCTTTTCGATAAATCATGATCCAGGTCCCTAGCAAAGCTACTGCTTTATTTGCTGTTGCCTTTGAAACAAGTAAAAGTGGAATCCAAGTGGGTTTCTAGGGAGAAAAACAGAACATACCTTGAAATTCTCTTTAAGGATCAATCCAATTTCATTTGCCTAATTGTGTATCTGGGGTTAAGAAAATCAGTTTTAGAGGGGAAAAAAAATCTTCGAAAACACTGCATTTGGATTCAGATCTTTACGGTGGATTTTTTAAATTGAAGTACAGTTGATTCACAGTATTATGTTAGCTTTGGGTGTACAGCAAAGTGATACACACACACACACATATATACACACACATACTCTTTTTCAGATTCTTTTCCCTTATCAGTTATTACAAAATACTGAGTATGGTTCCATATGCTACACAGTAGGTCCTTGCTGGTTATCTATTTTATATGTAGTAATGTGTGTCTGCTAATCCCAACCTCTTTAGGGTGGATTTCTGTGGAAAGAGGAAACTGTTAAGAGAGCATGTACAAAGGCTAGGCTGGTCTTTCTATTTTACTTTATTTTAATCCCCACAGTGAGTCTATAAGGAAATTCCCACTTCACAGAAGAGGTTCAGAGAGTTTCTCATCTGACTCAATTCACACAGCTGATCAGAAATGGAGGAACCACGATGGAACTCAGTTCTCGGCTTTCAAACCCCAGGCTACACCTGCCTCTAAAAAGCCCCCTTTTCTCTGGATCTGAGAGATTCTTTCCAGATCACACTGGGGGCTGCTTCTGCCACAGCCAGATGGTGGGCGGTGTGCAGGGGATCTCAAGGCCAGAGCTGGCAGGCATCCTCAGCAGGTGAGACCTGCTCAGGTGAAACATACAAGTGTGATTCTCAAACCAACATTTAGCTTATTTGCATTTAGAAAGAAACCCTGTTGAAATCCCCGCCCTTTTATCAGTTCATTATACTTCCTTCTCTCTCTCTTCTGTGTATCACAGTGGTACAAAGGTTTATTTCTAATGGGTGTTTTAAATTTTCTTTCAACCTGGAAATCTTATTTTTTCATAGCAACCATACGGGAATCACTATGTCTATCTTGATACAGAGGTGAATATAATTATATTAAATCTGCAATACCTACAGGTCACTTGCTCTGTGCCAAACTGTTGTAAGTGGTTTAGAAAGATAAAATAATTTAATGTTACAAGAGTCCTACCAGTAGATACGAAATTTTCTCTAAAGTTGAGGAAATCAAGGCACAGGAGTTCAAATAACTTGTTTACAGTCATATATCTAATAAGTGGTGATATCAAGAAACATTTCCTAAAAGAAGAACATCACCATGTGCTTAACAATAAATGCCAATAGCCAACCCCAGGGTGATACGGCAATTTATAGTAAGAAAGATGTATTTGGTCTCCTTCTCTGTTCCTGACACAGAGCTCCTAAAATCTTTAGAACTCCCTAACTGATGAGAATAATAAAGGTGACTTTTGTTCTGTTAGTGAGGTGACTTTTGGAACTCACTTGGGGATGGTGAGGATGGTTGATTACCAGGGCAAACAACTTGTGACTAGAGGGTTGGAAATTTTAGTCCAGCCCCCCGACTCTGACCTCCTAGGAAGGGAGAGAAGCTGGAGGATGAATCACTTGCGGATGACCAATGATTTTTAATCATTCACGCCTATGTAATGAAGCTTCCATAAAGACCCAAAAGGACAGGCTTCAGAGATCTTCTGGGTTGGTGGATATTTGGGAAGAGTGGTGTCCTGGAAAGAGCATGAAAGCTCTGCCCCCTTGCCCCATACCTTGCCCCTATGCATTTCTTCCATTTGGCTATTGCTGAGTTATATCTTATAATCAACAAGTAATCTAGGAAGTAAAATGTTTCCCTAAGTTCTGTGAGCAACTACAGCAAATCAATCAAATTCAAGGAGGAGGTCATCAGAACCTTCGATCCACAGCTAGTGACTCAGAAGCATAGGTGACAACCTGGACTTGGAATTGGCATCTAAGTGGGAGGAGAGAGGGCAGCCTTGCATGATCTCACACTGACTCTAGGTAGACAGAGGCAGAATCCAGTTGAATCACAGGACCCCCAGTTGGTGTGGGAGCACTGCTCAGTGGTGGTGGGAACCACTCCCCACCCCGAACACACACACATACATTGGAGTTGGGTTCAGAACTTTTATGCAGTTTGGAGGAGACAATAGGGCATGGAGGGGACTGTGGCAAACCAGAGAGCACAGCGCCCCTGTAAGCTGAATGGCCAAGGCAGCATGGTGGGCAGTTGTGATCTCTCAATATCAGCCTGACTTCATGTTAACAGAACTTCCAACTTCCCCAGAGAAGCCAGAAATGTGTATTTGCAGCCAAATCTCCTCATTTTTTTAATATTGGCCCAAACTGAAGGGAAAAATACAACATTCAGCAGGCCACACAAAATAGGTTCAAGGTCTACCAATTTGCCACCTGTATTTAGGAGATTCCAACGAATCCCATGCGAAGTACCAATAGTTTATATGTCTATGCAGTTGAGGGGACCTGGTGGGACTCTTGAAAACAAAAACACTGCTTTGCAACTATCTAATCAAAGAGAAGATACAAGGGGCCTTTATTAACTGGAAAATAACAGTGCACCCTAATGAGTCACTGAGCATCAAAGTGCATCGAATTCATCACTGCTGTTTTTATTTTTTGAAAATCATTAAATATCACTTTCTTTCCCTTTATAGCAAGACCCAAGTGACAACCGATCCATCAGTTTATCTGCTGATGTTTAACTACAGCATTTTGCATTCATTATTTCCTACTTAAATCATTCTTTGAAAAAGAGGAATAACTTCATCTTGCCTCTTGACAGCAGAGAAATTAAATATCAAGACTTTAAGATGAGTGTTTCCCCAACCAAACACCAACAGCAGATCCATAAAATTAAGCCAGAAGGGCATCAACCCAAAATAAGACAGACAGGGACAAGTTTCTGAAAAACTCCTCTCATTTCCAAACATTAAGAAATTTCTAAACTCAAGACACAACTTGCTAATTGGTACAACCACTTTGGAGAGTCATTTGGTGACATGAAGAAAGTTGAAGATATTTACACCCAAGGAGACTGCAATCCCATTGCTAGGACAGACCCTGGAGATTGGGCATCCCATTTTTAAAATCTGGTCCCCAGCAAGGAATAAATTTTGAATTACAACTCAGAAAAATCATACACGAAGGACACTAAAGTTACACGAAATAATATTTTTCTTTATTAATTGCTTTGGAGTCTCATATTTTCTATTCTGTGCTAATCTATTCAATTTCTCTTTTTTAAAATATACTTGTCACTACTCATTAACAGTCACAACCCTCAGTTTAAAACCACTATTCCAGAGGACCTGGTGCAAACCATTAAGATTGCATGCATAAGAATGGGCACTAAAATCTATACGAGCAAAAATTTAATTTAGGAAATGTTACACTGAGGAGAAGAGGCAAGTTGTGGGATGATCCTGATAGCATGATGTCATGTACATAGTTTTAAAACATGACAAACACAGTTCTAGGGAACTGTACCTATCTTGGTCCATCTGGGCTACCCTAACAAAAATGCCACCTACTGGGAGGCTCATAAGCAACAGAAAATTATTTCTCCCAGTTCTGGAGACTGGAAGTCAAAGATCAAGGTACCAGAAATTCCCTAGCTACCCAATGGTTAGGACTCCATATGGGATCTTCCCAGATCAGGGACCCAAACTGTGTCCCCCACATTGGCAGGTGGACTCTTATGTGTTCAGTTGCTTCGATCATGTCCAACTCTTTGTGACCCTATGGACTGTGTAGCCTGCCAGGTTCCTCCGTCCTTGGGATTCTCCAGGCAAGACTACTGAAGTGGACCGCCATGCTCTCCTCCAGGGGATCTTCCCAACCCAGGGATCAAACCCGAGTCTCCTGCATTGGCAGGTGAGTTCTTTACCACTAGCGCCACTTGGAAGTCCTCTTAACCACTGAACCTCTGGGGAAGTCCTAAGAGTTTTTTTTATAAGGGCACTAATCCCATTATGGAAGCGCCATCCTTCCGCTGATAAGGATCTCCCAAAGGCTTCTCCTTCTAATACCATCACCTTGGAGATTAGGATTCCAGCAAATACATTGCAGAAGCAGGGTGTGTGTGGGATGCGGGGGAGACAAACATTTGAACCATAGCAGTATCTACAAAATAAAATTAAGTGAACACTCATAAGAAGGATAAGCATGTAATTCAAAATAGTGGTTAAATCTAAGGAGGAAAGAAGAGGAATACAATAGGGATAGTTTGGTCATTTGTTTTTGCTTGTTTGCCTTTTGTTTTGTTTATTGACTGTACTATGCATCTTGAGAGATCTTAGCTCCCCAATCAGGTATTGAACCCACACCCTGGGCAGTGAAAACACAAAGCCCTAGCCACTGAACTGCCAGGGAAGTCCCTTTGCTTTTGTTTTTTTAAGCTCTACAGCCAATTTGGGGAAATATCAAAGTGTGACAAAGCTATGCAGTAGATAGGTAGATATTTGTTACAATACTCTATATTTTCAAATAGGTTTGAAATTGTTCTTAGAGAAAGCAAAGTAAAGGAAAACAATTTGTCCACTTAGAGAGCAGAGAGCAGTCAGCTTCCTTGCTCTCTGGACAGTTATGGTCCCTCTCTGTTAAGGGGTGGCAGGAAGTCCAGGAGATGAGGTGTTCCTAACTAGATCACCCTTCCTTATTCATGCAGTAGCACCTACTATGCACTAGGCACGGCTCTGGGCAACAGTGACTCCATGTGAGCAGACACACAGTCCTATAGTCCTGAAGCCTATGGATTAAGTGCAATTAGTGTCAGAAGTATAAAAGTGTAGCAGCAAGAAGAACTCCAAATACATTTTGCAGACAGTCCCTGACACGGCAAGGGACCATGACTCCTACCCTTAAGTGTGGGCTGCATTGTAACTTCTTCCAAAGAGGACGGTATAGACAGAAGAGCATGGCGTAGCTTCACAGCAGAGAAACCTAGCAAATACTGGAGGCAACCAGTGACCAAGGTGACCAATATCAACAGTGACGAAGGATGTTGGTCATGGGTACTCTCAGTATGATGTGATGAAACTGAAACTTCACCTCTATAGGCTGCCTCCCAAAACTTATAATCCCAGTCTAACCATGAGGTGGAGAAACCAGGCAAATTGCAATAGGGGGACATCCACAAAATATCTGATCAACACTCCTCCCGACACCGTCAAGGTCAACAAGTACAAGGACCATCTGAGAAACTGTCATGGCTGAGGAGACAAGATGACTGTGATGTGGTGTCCTGGTGGGATCCCAGGATAGAGAAAGGACATTAGGTGAAAACCTTTAAAAATCTGAATTAAGTATGGAGCTTTGTTAATATTGGGTTGGTCAAAAAGTTGGTGCAGACTTTTCTTTATGATGTTATGGAAAAACACGAACTAATCTTTTGGCCAACTCAATAATAGCATATCGATATTGGCTCATTAAATATACCAAATGTAACATACTAATGCCAGGTGTTAATAACAGAGGAAACTGAGTGTGGAGAGGGTGGGGAGTTTCTACAGGAAACTTATTTACTATCAGCTCAATTTTTCTGTAAATTTAAAACTGATCCAAAACATAGAATGTAAAGTAAAAAGTAAAAAGCTAACAAAAATAAAAACAACAAAAAAGAAAAACTAAAGTCTACCAATAAAAAAGGTGGACCATCTGGTAAGACAGAGGAACGTCTTCCTGGGTGGGAGGCTGCACATCCCTCCTGTATGTAGCGTCAAGCGGCCTTAAGTAGTTACGTGCAGATACAGATGACAGAATACGGAGCCACGTTGCACCTGTACCCACGGAAAGCAACAGAGGACACTGGCTATGGGGCTGGATAAAACCAAATCAAACATCCTTTTAAAAGGTTTCTATGCGGAGGGAGGAGGAAGGAGGGTTCAGGATGGGGAACACATGTATACCTGCGGTGGATTCATTTCAATATTTGACAAAACCAATACAATGGTGTAAAGTTTAAAAATAAAATAAAATAAAAATTTTTAATAAATAAATAAATAAATAAAATAAAAGGTTTCTAGGACTTCCCAGGTGGTCCAGTGGTCCCGATGCCACTCTTCCACTGCCGGGGACATGGCTGCAACCCCTGGTCAGGGAACTACGAGCCCACATGCCTCATGACCAAAACAATAGAGGGAAAAAAAGACACAGAGGTTTCTTCTTATACAGGAAAGGAAAGGAAACCAAGCATACTACCTTTTCTGTAGGTATAAAGGAATTGATGCTTGGTTGAGACAGTGTTAAATGAATACTTTCGAATCACAGAGTATTTTCTCCAGGAAACAGTGAGGGGGTTGGGGAAGCACTTAAAGGTTCATTTGACTGCTTTTATCAAAGACCTGCACCAGATCTGAGGAAGGATTCCTGGTTCCAAAGGTCAGTTTGGTCAATGACATCTGTAATGTCATCATAATAAATATGTCAAAATAAGTAAATAAATATATCACAATAAAGACATAAAAAATGATTTAATGGAGCAGCTGGGGTTTCTAACAAATACCAGCCTGAAAAGTCAAACAAAGAGTCATTTCCAAGAGCATGAACTTTGCAGGTTTCCCTCGGTTAATTTCATCAACTGCCTGTCAGAAATTTGGTGCAAAGGCTCTGATCTCAGATCACCATGTGGGCAGACCTTTGGAAAGAAAGCCTCCCATTTCCTCTGACTCAATTTCTGCCTGCATCACGGAACTACAGAAGTCAAATCCCACAGCAGAAATAAACTTTGCACTCAGTAAGAAAGGGCACGTCTAAACCTCAATGATACTTGAGTGTCTGAGAGAAACTCGATTCTCGATCTCTGTTTCACAATGGACCTACCATGTATGAAGCTGGCACTGCAGTAATCAAGGCTGAACTTCCTGCAGCCTCGAACAGCATCGCTTACATTAGGGATTTGCGGAGGCCACCAAAATCCCGCCCAAGTGTTGACCTTTGGCAGAATTTCTCTTCAGCACCTCCCTCTTAGGAGTCTTGGGCTTAGAATGATCTGGCATATATTTGCAGAGTGCCTACTATGTGGCTGGCACTGTTCTAGGATCTTGACATCTGGGTTCATATCCCAGCTCTGCCAGTCCTAGCTCTGTGGCTGTGGACCCTTAAGATCTCTGAGCCTCACTCTTTCCATCTGTAAGTGCAGTTAGTCGTGCTACTTTCTTCAAGGAGATATTTTGATAATTCATGGAGATAATATACAGCATAGAACCTAGCACACAGTAGGAGCTCAGTAAGTGTTGCATTTAATAGAATTTGCTTCCAATACCCCTGAGAACTCCTCCTAAATTGGCACCTCTCCAGGATTATTCAAAGTGGCCCCAGCCAGGTCCATCCTCCACAGATGTTTCATATTCTCCGACAATTCAACCACTATAAAACTTTGCATTAAAGAACATTATGTATCCATTCCTCTGTTGATGGACATCTAGGTTGCTTCCATGTCCTATGTATTGTAAATAATGCTGCAATGAACATTGGGGTGCATGTATCTTTTTGAATTATGGTATTCTCCAGGTATATGCCCAGGAGTGGGATTGCTGGGTACCTATATACAATGGAATATTACTCGGCCATAAAAAGGAATGAAATTGTGCCATTTGCAGAGATTTGGATGGATCTAGAGATGGTCATACAGAGTGAAGTAAGTCAGGAAGAGAAAAACAAATATCATATATTAACAGATATTTGTGGAATCTAGAAAAATAGTATAGATGATCTTGTTTGCAAAGCAGAAGTAGAGAAACAAACAGAACAGACATATGGACTCCAAGAGGAAAAGGAGGGACTGGGATGAATTGGGAGATTGTAAATGATGTATAAATACTATTGCTACTATGTATAAAATAAATAACTAATGAGAATCGGCTGTATAGACCAGGAAACTCTACTCAGTGCTCCGTGGTGACCTAAATGGGAAGGAAATCCAAAAAAGAGGGGATGTATGTATACCTATAGCCGATTCACTTTGATGTACAGTAGAAACTAATAGAACATTGTAAAGCAACTATACTCGGACAAAAATTTTTAAAAAAACATTCTTGAAAATGAATACAATACAGTGTTAGTATCATATAAAGAATGGTTTAATAAGCCGCCTTCCCAGACATGTTTACATTTGAATTTCCACTCATCCTTTAAGGGCCCATTCAAATGTCACTTTCTCTGAGAGGCCTTTTTCCTCCATTGAATCCTCTTCTTTGTTCTTCTGCACTTGGGCTCTTGTCCTAAAACTGTGCAGAGCGCCACCTACTGGCCGAGTTTTCAGACCTAGCCTCTGTTTCTCGCACCAGAGTTCCCAGCATCTTGTGGGAGAGAGAGCCCTGCTTCTAAAAGACGGTAAAAAGTCAAGCCAATTGTTTAGACTTGCTGAGACAGGCAATGGGGAGCCACTAGGTCGTGATGAAAGCGGTATTTTAAGATTACTCTGGCAGCTGGTAACAGAATGGATTAGTGGAGAGAGATCACAGTCAGAGAGGCCATGAGACAGCCACAGGGAATTTCTAGGAATGAGCCGGCATACCACCAGGAATACATTTCCTCAGTCAGTGATGCCAGCCTGGTCAGCAGGAAGACTCAGAGGCATAAAGCAGACACATTTTTTTAGCAACCATACCTGAACACCCAACTATAAAAGTTCCTGCTCTAGGACATCCCTAGTGGTCCAGTGGTTAAGACTCTGCACTTCCAATGCAAGGGGTATGAGTTTGATCCCTGGTCGGGGAACTAGGATCCCACATGCCTTGCAGACTAAAAACATTTTTTTTTTATTTAAAAAATGTTTTAATGTTTCCGTTCCAAGCCAGCATACTGAGAACTGGGAAAACTTCTTAGTCATCTAAATATAGCCACTTTGAAACCTATTAACTTATTCCCTACATGGTATCACTACTGAAAATGAATATTTGATTAAGAGAATGAAGAAAAGCCACAGAGAAGGATAAGACTGTTCAAGAATTGGTATCTAAGCTATACCAAGAACTCTCAACACACAAGAAGGAGAGAAAACAGCCCAATTTTTTAAAAATGGGCTACAGATCTGATTAGACACCTCACCAAAGAAGAGATACAAAAGGAAAGCAAGCACATGAAAAGATGTTCCACATCATATCTTCTTAGGGAGTTGCAAATTAAAACAGTGAGAAACCACTACACACCTCTTAGAGTAAAATCCAAAACACTAACAACCAAATACCCACGAGGATACAGAGCAACAGGAGTTCTTATTCATTGCTGGTGGCGATGCAAAATGGTGCAGCCACTTTCAAAGATAGTTTGGCAGTTTCATACAAAACCAGATGTACTCTTACCATAAGATCCAGCAGTCACATTCCTTGGTGTTTACCCAAAGGAGCTGAAAACTTAAGCCCACAAAAAAAATACACACACAGATGTTTATGGAAGCTTTATTCTCAGTTGCCAGAACTTGGAAGCAATCAAGATGTCCTTCAGTAAGTAAATGGATAAATAAACAGTGGTTCATTCAGACAACAGAATATCATTCAGTTCTGAAAAGAAAGGAGCTAGCAAGCCACAGAAAGACATGGAGGAACCTGAAAAGCATATTACTCAGTGAAAGAAGTAAACCTGAAAAGTCTACATTCTGTGCGATTCAACTTTATGACATTCTGGAAAAGGAAAAACTGGAAGGATAAGAGCAAAATCAGTGGTTATCAGGGTTTGGGGGGAGGAAGGGAGGGATGAATAGGTAGAGCACAAAGGAGTTTTCTGGTAATGAATCTATTCTGTGTGATACTAGAATGATGGATACTTGTCATTGTTCATTTATCCAAATCCAGAGAATGTACAATACACAGTGCGGGCTGTCTCTTCAGTCGTGTCCTACTCTTTGTGATGCTATGGACTGTAGCCTGCCAGGCTCCTCTGTCCATGGGATTCTCCAGGCAAGAGTACTGGAGTGGGTTGCCGTGCCCTCCTCCACGGGATCTTCCCAACCCAGGGACTGAACCCACGTCTCTTAAGTCTCCTGCATTGGCAGGCGGGTTCTTTACCACTAGTGCCATCTGGGAAGTCCCCTTACAATGTGAAGAGTGAACCCTAACGTATATTGTGGACCTTAGTTAATAAGAATGCATGTTTATCATGCTAAGTGAAGTGAGACAGAGAAAGAAAAATGCCATATGACATAGCATATATATGGCATCTAAAATATGCCAGGGATGAACTTATTCACAAAACAGAAACAGATTCACAGACATAGAAAACAGACCAACGGGGAAACGTGAGCAGAGAGGGATAAACTAGGAGTTTGAGATTAACACATACAAACTAATATCCATAAAATAGAAAAGCAATAAGGATTTACTGTATAGCAGGGTGAACTATATTCAATATCATGTAATAACCTATAATAGTAAACAATCTTAATGTATATACACATACACATATATGAATCACTTTGCTATGCATCTGACACTAATACAATATTGCAATTCAACTATACTTCAATTAAAAAAAAAAAAACAAACCCTCTATGGCTTAAGAGAAAGTGAAGTTGCTTAGTCAGGTCCGACTCTTTGTGACCCCATGGACTGTAGCCTACCAGGCTCCTCCGTCCATGGGATTTTCCAGGCAAGAGTACTGGAGTGGGTTGCCATATCCTTCTCCAGGAGATCTTTCCGACCAAGGGACCGAACTCGGGTATGGCTTAAGAGAACCAAGGTTTAATTACCACTCGTGCTACCTGTCTTTGACATGCCAGCAGGGGGCACTTCTGCTTGCTATCACTGACAAAGACTCTCCCTAACTAAACCTAGTCAGCATCTCTGAGCCTCCCTTCTCTGGACCATGGACTTATCCTTGCCCCACCCATGTAGCCTAGTTATAGCAAGAATCCTAAGTCAGTTTAGAAATATCCCACCCCATCCTTGATTCTGATCACCCTCCATCTCCAATCAAATTCCTCATGCCCACGCTAGACATTTGATCTCTCTGGTCTGCCCTCAGCAAGAACCTGGTTTGGTCAGTCTCGTAAGAATCCCTTATTCTCAATGTCTCCTAGCAGTTTGCCATCTACCGACCCCACGCCCACTGTTTCTTGGCTGTAAATCCCCAGCTGTCTTTACTGCGTTGGGAACAGAGCCCAATTCCACCCTGGGGTCTCTCTTCCCTTGCTGAAAAGGTTTCTGAATAAAGTCTTTCTCCAACCAGTCTCTTTCTTTAACCAGAAGAAAGTCGGTTCTGCTTCTCTCTGACACCTCTCAGAAGCCAGGCTGATGGGTGGGCTTTGACAAAGCCTTTTAAGTGTTCTGCTCACCCCTACACCATCCCTCCTCCCAGTGGGAGCACTTGACTTGAAAGAAAATGGTGACTAGATTCGACAACACAAAACCCAACAACATTGCTGCTAAAGTCATAACATAATAACTAAAATTAAAAAACTCAAGACAACAAGTGGGGAAAAACATGTGCAGTTAAACATGAGAAAAATTGTTAAATTTCACCAGAAACAGTCAATGCAAATTAAGCCTACAAGAAGACAGCCATATTTCAACTATCAAATTCTCTTTTTAAGGCAATGCCCAACATTGGCAAAAGAATTGAGAGCTGGGCGTACTTACATAGATCAGGCAGGAAAATTTCACAAAAGCTTCAAAAACTTGAAACACTGTTATGTCTTTTGAACCTACCCATTCACTTCTAGCTTTCTCTCCCAAAGACTTACCTATAGGAATATACAACTTCGTGTTTTAAAAAAATGAATGTTTAAAAGGGGGAAAAATAAAACAAAAATGGCCAGCAGCAATGCTTTAAAGAGGAAAGAAATGAAACTTGGTAAATGAATAGAATACACTTCTATAATATCAATAGAATACCATTCCGCTTTTAGATATTACATTAAAAATTACAGGTTCTGGGACTCCCCTAGTGGTCCAGTGGCTAACACTCCATGCTCCCAATGCAGGGGACCTGGGTTCAATCTCTGGCCAGGGAGCTAGATTCCACATGCTGCAACTAAGAGCTCACATGCCTCAACTAAAGGCCGAAAGTCTAGCATGCCACGACTAACAGTGCAGCCAAATGAATAAATAAAAATATTTTTTGAAAATTATAGTCCATTGAAAGGCCCTATTAATCTTGAAATTGTTAGGAAAAAATGTTTATAGATGCATATTTGTATTGGCTGGGGGGTGGGCGCGAGAACCCACCACTTTTAGCAGTTTTTCAAGTGAAAGTGAAAGTCGCTCAGTCATGTCCGACTCTTTGCGACCCCAGGGACTATACAGTCCATGGAATTCTTCGTGCCAGAATAGTGAAGTGGTAGCCTTTCCATCCTCCAGGGAATCTTCCCAACTCAGGGGTCAAACCCAGGTCTCCCACACTGCAGGCAGGTTCTTTACCAGCTGAAGGGAAGCTCAGGAATACTGGAGTGCATAGCACATCCCTTCTCCAGCAGATCTTCCCAACCCAGGAATCGAAAGGGGGTCTCCTGCGCTGCATGTGGATTCTTTACCAACCGAGCTACCAGGGGTTGATAATTATTTTTATGGTTAAATATCTAATGACATGAAAAGATGTTGCCATATATTTATTCTACAATATCACAGAAAACAACAGCTTTCAAAGGTAAAGAAATTCTAAAAGTGACAAAAGTCACATATTTTTGCACACTCATATACCCATAAACCCATAAGTATATACAAGTAGACTCATCAAAATATTAACAGTGGTTACCTGTGAATCACACACTGATTCAGAGATGACTTTTATCTTCTCTGTTTTAATAAGTAACCAAACATCTATTACTTTGAAGTAAGAAGCTTTCTATTACACTTAGGCTGAAACTGGCCAGCAGCATAAATGAACCGAGTTTCCCACTGGTTAGCAAAAGAGGTGAAATATTTTTAGAACATTTTTTTTTCCTTTTCTTATAGTCATCTGATCCCTTTTAGGGGGAGAGAAGGGGTTCTCCATTTCCTATAGGTGAATTCTGTTGTCACTTTCTAGAAAGAATTAAAAACAACATGATGCATTTCTATACATCAAATCTTGGTTTTGAACTATTTTGACAGCTGGTACTTAGAGGTCTCCAGGTGTGCAGTGACAAACACTACTATAAATCCAAGAATTTTGTATTCTAAGTTCCATTATTTTCCAATCCTAAAATTGTTTTAAAAAACAAGGTACCTCTATCTTTTGATGGTGCTTAAATTCATTAATATTTCATTTATTCCTGGAGCCCTGGCAACACATTAAAATCATCTGTGGAGAGACTTCCCTGATGATCAGTGGTTAAAAATCCACCTTGCAATGCAGGGGACGTGGGTTCAATCCCAAGTCCTGGAACTAAGATCCCACATGCAGTGGGGCAACTAAGCCCCCAAGCCACAGCTACTGAGCCCACACACCACAACTAGAGAATCCCTGTGCCACAACAAAAGATCCCACATGACCCAACTAAGACCCGATGCAGCCAAACAAATTAATAAATGTTTTTAAATAAAAAGAAAGAATCACCTGGGCAGGTTTTTCTCTTTTTGTTTTAATAGTAATGCCTGTGACCCAGTTAGGGCTAAGGTTTAAGGAACATGTGTTTTTAGAGACTCCAAGGCTATTCAGATACACATCCAGGACTGACATGTCTTGATTGATTCATTCACCAAGTAGTCGTTAAGCCCCCTGTATTTGTTTCCTAGGGCTGCTTCAACAAATTACCACAAATGTAAGGGCCTAAAGCAACGGAGAGGGCAGTGGCACCCCACTCCAGTACTCCTGCCTGGGAAGTCCCATGGACAGAGGAGCCTGGTGGGCCGCAGTCCATGGGGTCGCAAAGAGTCGGACACAACTGAGCGACTTCACTTTCACTTTTCACTTTCATGCACTGGAGAAGGAAATGGCAACCCACGCCGGTGTTCTTGCCTGGAGGATCCCAGGAACGGGGGAGCCTGGTGGGCTGCCGTCTATGGGGTCACACAGAGTGGGACATGACTGTAGCAACTTAGCAGCAGCAGCAGCAAAGCAACGGAACTATCACAGTTCTGTAAGATAGAACTCCAAAACCAAGCTGTCATCAGGGTCTCTGGGGGAGGACCCATGCATTGCTTTCTCCAGCCCCTGGTGGCCCCAGGCTTCCTTTACTTGAGGCCGCATCCCTCTCACGTCTGCCTCCATCTTCACATGGGCTTTTCCTCTGTGTGTCGATCTTAGAAGGACACATCATTGGATTGAAGGCCTGCCCAGATACTCCAAGATGATGACCTCATCTCAAGATTCCTTAATTACCTCTGTAAAGACCCTTTTTCCAAATAAGGTCAAGTTCACAAGTTCCGGGCATTCAGATGTAGAAACATCTATTGAGGGACCACCCTTCAATGCACTATGGTGTATATTTCCACATTGTAGATGGCTTGCTAGTGCTGTGGGTGCTGCTTTCTACTGAGTTTTCAGTCCATTTGGGACAAGAGAGCTGAAGGAGTGTGCACAGCATGGGTACGTCCCCAGGCCTTATGACGCACGCAGTGTCGTGGACAAGAGTGGGGACCCAAAGTGCGAACTGCATTGGCTACTCACTGGTTCTGAGACCTAGGGAAATCGTTTAAACTATATCTCAATTTAATAGTTTTTAGCCTCCCAAGGCTCTAATAGTTCTGATTTTTAAACATGTGTGTTTCCTCAAAGACTTACAGTGGTGCTGGGCACCTAATGAGAATGACATAGTTTTCAAGAACTTTTTCAAATGAATAAAGAACAGACAACAAAACTACACAAAATTATCCTCAGAGACACTTAAAATGTTCCATGTGTTCTATTGTTTATGTTTCAGTAAAATATTTTACGGAAGCAAAGTAACCAACTTGAACTAAATCTGGTGGGAAAATCTACTCAGAAACAGAGACAACTATGACCATCACTGTACTCTTTCTCCCTCCTCCCCCTCCCCTTCTTCCTCCTCCTCTTCATTCTTCCTCTTCCTCTCCTTCCTGTTCCCCCCTCCCCTCCTTCTCTCTTTCTCCTCCTCCTCCTCCTTCTTCTCCAACTTGAATAACAGACTGCAAGGAGATCCAACCAGTCCATTCTGAAGGAGATCAGCCCTGGGATTTCTTTGGAAGGAATGATGCTAAAGCTGAAACTCCAGTACTTTGGCCACCTCATGCGAAGAGTTGACTCATTGGAAAAGACTCTGATGCTGGGAAGGATTGGGGGCAGGAGGAGAAGGGGACGACAGAGGATGAGATGGCTGGATGGCATCACTGACTTGATGGACATGAGTCTGAGTGAACTCTGGGAGTTGGTGATGGACAGGGAGGCCTGGCGTGCTGCGATTCATGGGGTCGCAAAGAGTCGGACACGACTGAGCGACTGAACTGAACTGAACTGAACTGAAGCACAACAAAAGATTTAGCCTGGTTCATGTTCCATGGAGCCATAAAATGACACATGACATTTATGTGATTAGAGATGACTTTTCCTCTTACTGCTGTTTGTTCCTTAAGGTTTCCACTGTTCAGTTTCACAACAAGCAATGAAAGCAATGAGTTAGTTGAGTTAGTAAAAAGGATAATCCTTTCTTCTGCTCAACTGGTTATAATCATTTCTGGATTAGAGCAGGTCAAGAAAAACTCCTGAAATATTGGATCCAGATGTTCAAACATGGTAACACTTCATGGTAAACATTTACCTTTGAGGTGGATTTCTCTTTCAACTGGGTTATAGTCATGTGAGGTGTGTCTATTTCTTTCAAGAAATCTATTCTAGGGTTTGGCTTTTCTTTCCTACGGAGACTCCTGTTTCCATGGTGCACTCCCAAGAACTTGTCTCTGTCCCAACTTTCAGAGGAGATGAGTTCTGCAACGTGGTTTCTGACCATACAAAAAGTGGCAGCCTATTTTCTCCAATGTTTGGGTCCCCACAGTCTGATGGAAACCATTGAAGGAACAATCTCACCTCAACCTAGCTGGTTGCACATTGTCTCCATTTGAGTCCACTTCATCCAGCTTTCCTTTCCCTTGGGTTTGCTTCATCTGTTCTGAACACTTTCAAATGTGCTTATTTTTCTAACCTCTTTTCTCCTCTTTGGGCAATGCAACTGTTTACCTTGTGGTTTTCATCTTTATTACTCACATTTCCTCACAATGAGTGTTCATTAAAATATTTTAAATGAAGACCCTTACTGCCTTCCTCATCAAGCCCATCGAATCTTCCCATATGACACATTTTTAATTCTTATCACAGAACTTCAGGCAGTGTGTGCATTATATTCTGTTAAAAACCCTATTCCGCCCAAGGTTGTCACAATTCAGAGATTGCAGCTTTCAGTGGGATGTTTCATTTGGGGATATATTCATAGACTCACTTTGCCAGCCCGGCAAACACGGTCCATGAGCGTGTATTTCACACCTCATTTGATCTCACAATTCAACAAAAAAAAAAAAAGCATAAAAAGAAGCAATTATTTATTTAGATTATGGAATGGATTCTAGAAGGATATTAAATAAGCATAAATTGTCATGCCAAAGCAACAGTCCTTGTCCTTCTAACATCCCCGGGGAGGTCAAAAACAGAAAGTGAAGAAAGAGAAGATGAGGATGCCAGAATGCCTGATAATTATGTAACTCTGGTTATGTAAGGGTTTTTTTTCTCTTGTAACTTTATAAATCTCTTCTAAAGAGAACGCAGAATTGATTCTCTCAAAACCAAAAGTGATAACCACAGCCTGTGCTTGTCCTTCAACTTAAAACATCAGCTCTTGATCAGTCCAATGTTTCAACCAAATCAATTCCATGTGCATAAACCGTGGAGAAGGCCATTTGAGACCCACACAGTAATTTCTGAGGGTGCACGTCCAGGCAGCCCACTGGGGCTGCTCCAGCACAGCAGGAGGGTCCACTTCTTGTTTCTACCCTCCTGTTTCACCCCAAGAACCCTCTCTCATACTCGAAGTCCAAGTTGTTTGGGTGGGCCCAGCCATCCCCTACTTTTACAGCTGGCTGCAGAGATTGGTTCAGGGTGAGTATGAGATCCACGTTACTCCAAGCAGAGCCAGTGATGAGCAGCCCCAAGACTTGCTGGACACCATGGGACAGAGCATGTTCTCCCTGAAGAGACCAAGCCAGCAGGATGGATGTTGGGAGCTGCTGATGGTCAACTTGCCACCAGGAGGGAGAGCCTGCTGGAGATGATAGCAACCCAGAGGAAAGACAGGAGACAGGTTGTTAGGGATACTGCATCCAGACACTCTTGGTTCCGGTCCCTGCCTTGAACTTTTCCAGGTGTTCCTAGGAGCCCTTTTTGCTTGGACTTCATTCGTGCAGTAGCTAAGGGCATCAGTCAAAGTCCACTTGATAAACACCTCAAAAATAAACAGGAAGCCATCCAGTGGAGTCAAAGCAGAACTCAAACCACAATCCTTGACAGGTCCCACTTTTAAAGAGTGTGCCAAACACTGCTAGTTGACCACGCTTCTTCCCTGATAGCAAAGACCTTCTCCCAGTACAAAGCCTGAAAATAACAGCAAATATTCACTTTCCCAGACTGTGCTAATTCTTGAGCAAAGGCATGGAACCCACTGCTTACTGATGATATCTAAAAGGAAGACTTGAAGGGAAAGTCGTCTTTCCAGTTGGAAAGGTCTTCTCTCCCGGCAAAAAAAAGGTACCTGAGGAGAAGCCCCCCTCCCTTCCAGTCTTTGTATACAACTGGATAAGTCTGTGATGTCTGGAACTGCTGCAGCCATCTTGCAGCCACGAGAAAACCAGCTGGAGGATGACAGCCAACAAACTGGGCACGATAGAGTGGAAAGGCAGAGCACACACCCGGGGGCACAACTGTGCTGCCAGAGTAACCAACCACGGAAACACCCACCTCCAAATTTCTCATCACATGAGATCACAAAATCCTACCGTAGCAGCCATTTTAGGTGGCAATTCTAGCACTTGCACCTGAGCCCAAATATGTAAATCCTAAGCTCTCTTCATGTATCAACGCCGGATTCGGGGGCGTTCAGATAGCAAGTAGAGATTTCCAGGGAAATCACGGGTCAATTGAGGTCTCAGACTGAAGTTCTGTCAAGGGATATAAAGGACAATATCCAGAATGTTGATTTGGGAGTGAGAGGCACCCAGATCCCCTGATCAATACCCCTAATAGAAGGCTTTTTGGTCACTCAACCTGAGTTTCTCTTTCCTTTTGAAAGAAATCTTCAAAAGCAGTCAGAACAGAGTTCTAGCAGAGGTTGGCTGAGGTCGCCCAAGATGAGACAGCACTCAGCCTAGAGATCCATTGGAAAAGGCAAATTCCACCCGATCTCTCCATTTCTCATGCTCCCACCACTAACCCCCTCATTTATTCACCAAGTGCTCCTTCAGTGCCCAATATCATGGACCTCATAGCATTTAAAAACAAGAAAAGAGAGACTTCTCTGGCACTCCTGTGGTTAAGACTCTGCACTTCCACTGCAGGGTATGTGGGTTCAATCCCTGGTTAGGGAATTAAGATCCCACATGCCCCACGGTATAGCCAAAAAACAAAACAAAACAAAAAAACAAGAACATAAAGAAAAGAGAACAGGTTATGACGATAGAAGGTGGTAAGTAAGAGATCAGAAAGGGGCTCTATGCCAACCTGAGAAGTTGGGTCTCATCCTGGCTGAAGGGGGAGCTATTAATGGCTCCCACGGTAGGAAGACTTCCCTGGTGGGCCAGTGGTTAAGAATCCACCTTGCAATGCAGGGGACTCAGGTTCAATACCTGGTCAGAGAACTAAGATCCCACATGCTGCAGGGCAACTAAGTCTGCACATCGCAAGTACTGAGTCTGTGCACCACAGTTAGAGAGAAGCCCTCAGGCTGCAGCTAAGCCAAAATAATCCAGCCAAAAATAGAAAAATATTAAAAAAAAAAACAAAACGGGAGTATGGCATAGCCAGCATTGCTCAGTCAAAAGGGAAGAGAAGACAGGCAAAGAGATCATAGAAAAGGCTATTGCAACAGGCCTGAGCTCATTCTGCCTGTTGGGAGCCCGGATGCAACATTATTAGCAATGACCTCCCTCTGCCTCCCAGGTGAGCTCCTCCCTCTGCCTCCCAGGTGAGCTCAGCACCATAAAACCCAAGGGTGGTATCCGAGCTGGAGAAGATCCACCAACGATGTGAAGTTGACCTAACTTCACATTCTGAGCCCATATGCCAATACCCAGGTGTGATATCTGCAAAACAACCACCTTTAAGCACTAAGAGACAATTACTAGACAGCTTAGAGCCACCCTACATTCGCTCATTAAAAAAGTACTTTTCCCCCTTGCCTCTTAAATCATTTCTATTTTACCCATTTCATTCTTCAGTTCTTCGCTGCCAACAGTAACAATAATAAAATTTAAAAATAATGGTTATCAAACCCTGCACCATGACAAATGTGAGTGCAGGTAATGTTTGAGATTGCCAACCTAATCAGGTCATTGATGTAGAAAGAGCATAAAGGATAAAGCCTTCAGCCAGCATCACATCCCATAATGGAGCCATTCAGAAGCTGCAGGACGGAGCTGCGCTGATGAGCTCAAAAGAACACATCGCCCATTAAATGCAGAGGCATTGCTTTATTTATACACACATTATTTTGCTATCAGCGTCTGCAGCCATCCCCACCAAACGGCTGCCGAGGTACCTTGAGGATCCCAGTGCTTACCTGCTCTGTGTGTCCGGGTGATGGCCCACGCATGTGAGGGTGGCTGTGGTCTGAACGCTGTCGTTATCTATTTCTTCCTGGACTGCCCACTGGTCCTCGCTGCTGACTCTCACTGCAGTTATTTTCACACCGGCTGCTGCCTTAATTCTGTCAGGTAGAAAAATATATATATATATGACCATCTTAATTCAAAACAGAGAGTAAAAACAGGGAGCTAGAACCGATCTCCCCTTTCCTCTGGGAGATGCAAGAAAGAGTGCCAGTAAATGGCTTTCCTTCAAAAACTAAGTGTCTTGTTATCTTTACAAGTGCCCCGAAGAAGGAGCTCCAGCGTTCTGCCACGTGTGTTAATTTTCTGTTTGATCGGTGTGTTAGGAACCAGATCACTTTCTTCTCTGGGGGCCCTGCAGGATGGAAACAAAACAGACGTGTGTGCCAGGCATGGATAGGATCTGGGGGCCGGTTCTTCCCTGGGGGTGGATGAGGAAGGGTTCTCATGAAGGAGAAGGGTCTGAGAGGCTGCAGGGGCTGTGCCAGCTGCAGAGGCTCTGTGGGAAAGAATGCCAGAGTCTCACTGGGCATTTCTCACCCACCACTGTCAAGGGCACCTCCTCATGTGCTCCAGGACTTTCTGCAGACCCTACAGCCCAGCACGTTCACTCGTAGGCATATGAGCAACAGAAATGCAGGCGTTTGTTTCCCCAAAAGACCTGCACGAAGAAGTTCACGGCAGCGCTGTCATATGAAACCCAGTAGGGGAATGGCCTGCGTTGTCCATCAAAAGCAGAACTAATAAAATCTACAGTCACCCAATGGAATAAGACAGAAATACCAAGAATAAACAGTGTAGTACCACACAAAACTGGATGCTGAGTTAGTTTCAGATGTACAGCAAAGTGAATCAGTTATACATATATCCCCCCTTTTATTAGATTATTTTCCAATATATGTCATTACAGAGTACTGAGTACAGTTCCCTGTGCCATACTGTAGTCCTTATTAGTTATCTATTTTATATACAGTAGTGAGTATGTGCTAGGGTTTCTTAGGTGGCGCTAGTGGTAAAGAACCTGCCTGCCAATGCAGGGGACGTAAGAGACACGGGTTTGATCCCTGGGTCAGGAAAACTCACTCCAGTATTCTGGCCTGGAGAATCCCATGGGCAGAGGGGTCTGGAGGACTACAGTTCATAGGGTCGCAAGGAGTCAGACACAACTGAAGTGACTTAGCACACATGTGTATGTCTTCCAATTTACCTCCCCGACCTTTTACTCCCTTGTAACCATAAGTTTATTTTTGACATCTGTATTTCTGTTTTGTAGATACATCCATTTGTAGCCTTTTTTTTAGATTCCACAAACCAACTATACCCCAATCAAAAGTAAAAATAAAATAGTGGAGAGAACAATTTAGGAATAAATCTGTGCATACTAACTGACATCTCCAAACAGATATCAATTTAATATTTATTAAAACAAATTTAAATCAATTTTTTAAAAACTACATGGATGAACCTCTTATATTTGGAGGTTGAGTGGCAGATGCCAGGTGTCAAAAAGCACACACTGTATAATCCCATTTATAGAAATTTTGAAACAGTTAAACTCATCTGTGAGGCTGAAGTTAGCATCTGTTACCCTTTGGAGCAAACAGCTGGACGGGCTCCCCGGGGGGCTTCTGGAGCACCTACAATGTTTGTCTCTTCTTTGGGTGCTGATTGCAATACAGGTTGTAAGAATGCACCCAGCTGTGCTCACGCATATGTAGTTTTCTGTTTGTTCCATGTGGACTCTTACGTACACTCATAATCATTCATTTGGTAAAGAATCTGCCTGCAATGCAGAAGACCCGGGTTCAATCCCTGGGTCAGCAAGATCCCCTGGAGAAGAGAATGACAACCCCACTCCAGTATTCCTGCCTGGAGAATTCCATGGACAGAGGAGCCTGGAGAGCTACAGTTCATGGGGTCGCAAAGAGTTGGACACAACTGAGTGACTAACACTTTCACTTTCAATCATTCAGTGTGAAGTTCCAAACAAAGCAAGCAGACTTCATGTTGGTAACAGGAATGCAAGTCAAGGCTATGGAGAACTTTCACCCTTGGACGTGACTTCTCCACTGTCCAAGCTCAATGGGAGTTCCCAAGATGAGTTAGACCGTTGCCACCCTGGACACACCTAGGCGCTTTTCCCCCAATCCTCCACCACCCCTCGAGGTGTCCAGGACACAGTGTAACCTGAGACTTTGACCTTGTCTATGATGGGGAAGAGCCTCAGAGTCCAGATGAGCATTCCTCCCTGTTGGTCCAATGACAGGTGACAATCCAGCAGCTATGGACAAGCAAGAAAGACACCTGGACTGCAGGCCAGACTCCACCCAGCAGAGACAAGAGAGGGCAGAGACCCATAGCCTCCCCATCTCATTCTTCTAGGTCTCTCCAACCCACAGCATCTGCCACCTTGTAGGGCAGAAGAAAACTTGCCTGGTGAGCACATCTAAGTGTTTGTGTCTTATATTTAAGCCATCCACTTTAATGGTTTGGTTGTCCACACAGTGGATGTGTAGTAAAGATGAACTTTGCCCAAAGATGAGTCTTTACCCTCAACTCTTAGGAGGTGACCTCTAAGCCCTTGTGGTGTTCTACCTGATTAGAGTATCTTTGTTTACCTGGGAGCCCTGGGTCATATGGTATCAACTTGAACCTCTGGAGGGATTAGAGACTAAGGTCAACCAACTAGGCATTCAACCATGTCTGCATGACCAAGCTCTGCACATCAAAGCCTCAGTGAGTGTCTCTAGTTGTGGTTGTGGGTAAGTCAAATCTCTCTGTCTGCTTGGGAAGGCATGCAATGAGAACTCTGAGATCATCAATGCCATGAAACAATTTTCTACCACAGATTATCCACCTAGTCCTCTAATATTGAGGAGACTGTCTTGAGATCCAGTTGCTATATATGAAGCACCAGGAAATACAAAGATGGACAAAGCTTAGTCCAGACCAGTGAGTATTCAATGGTTTGGGTACAGACCAGGGAACGGCTCATCTACCACCTGACCCATCATACTGTAGAAAAAGACTTACTAACAAATGCCAAAATATCTTAGGCACCTTCCATATGCCGAGCTGTCTGATACCTTTCATCATTCATGCGTGTAATTCCTATACCACGTGTGAGGGTAGGACTTACTCTCCCATTCAAGGGAACTTGAGCTGTCACAAGACAGGCAAATTTATGTGGGTGTGGGCAGCAAAGAGGAATGTCATATTCTGCCTTAGCCCTAGAAGATAAAGAAGATTAATGTTTGGACAACAAAAGATGCATTCATTCTGGTTACTGGAAACTCACCAGCCAAAATATTTAGAAAAGCACACTTACTAATGTTAGAGTTAACCAAACAACTCACAACAAGGAAAGTGCTCACGAGGAAACTGAACCAATGATCATTCAAAAGCATGAATGGCTGCAACTTTGAAGTCAAAATGATCTGTGGACAATACTGTCCTCCTGTTTAAACTGTCCTCCTCTCCAAATACCAATGGAGGCACAATACTAGGAGCTGCATGCACCCTGACACTGCTCAGAAATTTTGTTGAATTGTAATAACTAGGATTTCCTGAGGCCACACCCATGGGTCAGACCCTTTTCCAGGAGCTTTACCTAAACTGTCTTGTGCTTCACCTGTCTGAACGTTTCATCTCCTAGGAGCACTCTGAATGGAGATTGTTACTTCAGGTTCACAAATGAAAATCTGTGACACCGAAAGACTACAGAAAAGGATTGACATCGAAAGCCGATTCCACCATGGAAGCAGGATCCAGTCTGCCCCTCTGGCAGCTATACCTGAGACACAAGAGCCAGTGTTCACTCCAGGCAATCCAGGTTGGGTCCTAGCCCCGCTGTTCACTTTGTCTGCCATGCTGAGGCTCCTCCTCTCTCAAGAGAGGAAAAAGTAAGGATAGGTGTTGTGGGTTGAATAGGGTCCCTCAAACATTCAGGTCCACCCAGAACCTCAAAATGTGACCTGATCTGAAAATAGCATCTTCACTGATATAATTAGTTAAAGGATCTCAAGAAGACACCCTCCTGGATTTAAGATGGGCCTGAACCAATGAGTGGTGTCTTTATAAGAGAACAAAAAGGAGAAGACAGAGATACAGGAAAGAAGGCAATCTGAAGACAAGGGGAGAGATTGGAGTGATCTGTCCACAAGCCAACAAAACCAAGAATGGTGGGCAACCCACCAGAAGCCAGGAGAGAGGCAGGGAATGGATTCTCCTTAAGAGCCTCCAGAGGGAACCAACACTCCTGACACCTTGATTGCGGGCCTCCAGCCTCCTAAGCTGTGAGATAGCATACATGTGTTGTTTCAAGCCCCCCAGCTTGTTGGGGCAGCCCTAGGAAATGAATACAGTGACCATGTCATAACACTGATACACAGGCAGAGAGATAATACAATATAAAGTGCTGGCATAGAGGAAGTGCTACATACATGGATATATTACGTTATATTACTTTCTGTGAGTAAAGGAGGAAATTAAGAAACTCAGTTGCCTGGGTAAACAGACACTGACACATTAATAAAACAAACTTACAAAATAAAGAGCAGTATATTCTTTTTAATTTTTTTATTTTATATTGGAATATAGTTGGTTAACAGTGCTGTGTTAATTTCAGGCATACAGCAAAGAGATTCACTTATACATATACATGTATGTATGCCTTTTCCAATTATTTTCCAATTTAGGTTGTTACATAATATGGAGCAGAGCTCCCTGTGCTATACAGTAGGTCCTTGCTGGATATCCATTTTAAAGACAGCAATGTGTATATGTTAATCCCAAACTCCCTAATTTTCCTTTCCCCTGACTCTTCCCCAAGAGAAATATATTCTAATTATCTTTGCTTTGGATGGTTGTGAAATACCAGGCATTGCTGCCTGCCTAGGAAAGCTGGATGCTCCCAGAGACGAAGGTCAGGGAGACGATGGAGTTAGTGATGATGGCAACAAACCAGTTTTAAGAGTTTGGATAAATCACTGAACATCTGTGAGGTGGTTTTCTCATCTACAAAATGTGTATGATAAGAATATCTACCTATAATGTTGTTATTATGAAGGTTAAGTGAATCACTGAATATAAAGTGCTCAGAAAAACACCTGGGACAAAGAAACTGATCAGTGTTACCATTAGGATTTTTCTTACCATGGACTATTGCATACTCTCCAGAGATCATACACTTAGGCATCAGGTCCCCTCCCTATGAGATGTCTTTTGCTAAGTCTGCTAAGTCACTTCAGTCGTGTCCAACTCTATGTGACCCCATAGACGGAGCCCACCAGGCTCCCCCGTCCCTGGGATTCTCCAGGGAAGAACACTGGAGTGGCTTGCCATTTCCTTCTCCAGAGATGTCTTTTGAAACTGCTCTAAGTCTTCATGCAGGATCCCAACCACCCCCTCTCCAAATATGATTTCTCTCATCTTACTCTTTTTCCTTGGCAGGAAATTCCTCTCATATCCCAAGATGGGGCAAACCCTCCATTTGCCACAGAAAATTCTTATATAAATATATAAAGGTTACTGTAGAGAACATTCAACCTTTGATACTTTGGGTTCCAAGGACATCAGTGTACACCTGACAAATTCTCTGAAATTTTCTGTGATTGTAGTTGACCAAAGAAATAATCCACTTCTGGTTCATATCTACTTAAATGTCTAGAAGTAGGGCCAGCTTTAGAAGTGACTCATCACAAAGGTTTAAATGATGCCTCCCAGTTCCCTAGGCACTTGACTCTGTTCAGCTCTCACATATGTGGGTTTTGTGCAGTGACAGGCTCTCCTCTAGTGGCCACAATGTGGCTGCAACAGCTCCAGATCTCACATCCTCATCAACCAAGGAAAAGTAAGACTCTCTCAAGATTTTGTTCTTGACTCCAGAACAAAATCCTGGAGCCAGGTTTTCATTGGTTGAACTTGACTGAGGATTCAACCTTGGACCTATAACTGAGGCCGAGGTGGGTGAAAGCACAATGCTCAATGGTGTGGCCCATCAGTGACCATCCTGCACTAGGTAAAATTAACCCCATCTGAACCACAGGGGAGGGGTTAGCAGGGAGTGGCTGCCAAAAGGAAATTCGAGTTATAACAGAAAAAAATGGATGGCAGGAATCAAAAACACAAGCCTGAAGCTAAATTATTGAGGTTCTGCCTCTCTCCTACATGGAAGTTATAAAATTGTCCCTCAATCCTAGTTCTCAGTCCAAACCTTTCCCAATTTTAGATCCTATTTGTTACAACAATCTAAGCCCAGAAAAATCCATGCCTTGAATATTCATTAAGTTTGTTTTAGAGAAATATTTTTAGGCTTAGTGATATTCTTAACTCTTGTTATTTAAAAACTACAATAATCTAAGCCTTGTGACAACGATTAATGGTCTCAGCACTGTAATGAGTTTGAGGGATTTGGGGGCTGATCAAGGGAAAGATACGACCACAAGGTGGCAGTGGCGCGCAAAAGCCTTACCTGGGCGAAGATTCGATAGGTTTGCGTGTTACTGTAGGAGTCCCTCACGGCCTACTGCTCCGGCTACCGCTAAGTCGCTTCAGTCGTGTCCGACTCTGTGCGACCCCATAGACGGCAGCCCACCAGGCTCCCCTGTCCCTGGGATTCTCCAGGCAAGAACGCTGGAGTGGGTTGCCATTTCCTTCTCCCTCACAGCCTAAGATTCTCCAGACTATATGGGGGCCACTAGCCAGAAGGGAAGGAGGGCAGGGAGCCCCAGGAAGAGGAGAATCAGAGAGGGAACTTCCATGTCACCGAGCGGAATGGTGGGAAACCTCCAGGTCAAACAGCTCCAAAGCACCACTGCAGCTTGGAGTCTTAAGGTCTATCGCTAACAGACCTTGGGAACAGTTCTGCAGGGCATGCAAAGCAAGCGAGCTCCAAATGTCTACTATAACATGCTTATTTCCAGTATATTTAAAACAATTAGATGTGTAAAAAATTGAGTCTGACTCTTAAGCTAACAGGTCTTAGTCTACTGTGAAGAAATAAACAATACAAGGACCAACCTACAGGGATCACCTCTGGTTCATTTATACAATTATTTCCTGACATTCACCAAAAGAAACTTATAATTATATTTCCATAGGGTCTTCATCATATAACTATTTGTTATCTGTGTTCTCCAAGTTACGTGATTACATAGACAAAAATAACACGGCAAGCTAAGAAACTGTTAGATGAACAGAGCCTTCAGGAAACCAATCCCCACTCTCACTTGGCGTTTGGATGGCAGTGGCACCAACTCAGCATCTTCTGTCCTTTGGGGAGTGGGGTCGGACCCTGCTGATTGTCAGCTATAAATACAACGCCAGTGCAATGCAGATCTATTGCAAAGTGCAAATGCCAACCTTGGAATATGGAGGATTGACAAATGCCAACCAAGCTACTGAGAAAAAGGATCCAGCAAAGGATCCACCCCCTTTCAAGAGATACTTACTGATGGTTCACAAGTGAAGAAGGGGAAATCAACGGGAAAAGAGATAAGTGCTTCAAAAGAGACCAGCTTGCCTAGCAAAGCAGAGTGAAGCTCTTGGGGAAACTGGGGAAGCCTTGAAATACTTCCGCTAAGCTGGCCCTTTTTGAGATCCTACTGACAACATCAAGTGTGAAATGAAAAATGCAACACCGTGCAGTTCTATAAAATTGAAGGGAAATAACAACAAAACACTGTCAAGAGGCAATGAATGCCTTCTTCATTCTGAGCAGCACCGAAAGGGAATTACTGGATTTTGTTTACTTGTTTATCTTTATTTCATTTCTCAAAGAAGAAGAAAAATCCCAATCAGGTTTCCTTTTTCTCATGACTTTCTATATGATTTTATGTTCCCATTTTCAGTGGATTAGTTTCCATTGGCCAGATATTTTCGAATTAAAGAAAAACCTTCCATAACACACTTGTAGTTTTAAATGTCAATGCTCTGAAAAGTGCATATTTTACATATGTGAAATATACTAACATTCTCTATTGGCGGGGAACTGGCTTCCTCATAGCTCCTAAAACAGCACATGACTTCCTGCCTTTAAACCTTTGCTCATGTTGTTCCCCTCGCCTGAAAAGATCTCCCTTGACACCCACAGGACTCACTCCCTCATCTCCTTCAGGTTCCGGCAAATATCTCTTTGAGCCTTTCCCAATCCACCCAATCTAAAATAAAGCCCTATCTACTACCCACAGACTTTGCTTCTGTTGTTTATTCTGTCTCTCCCGCTGGATGGAAGCACCAGGAGACTGGGTAGAATTTTTTTTTTTTTAATATTGTGTTTCCTGCTTTATCCATTGTTCTGAGAGCCACACCAGGGAAATTGGAAGTGCTTAATAACTGTTGGTAGAATGAAAGGTCTCTATCTAACCATCTATCTCTGGGTGCTCCATAAATATCAGACCTTCAGGGCTGAAAATGCCCAGTAAGAGATAAAAACTATCAACAGCAGGGGGCAGAGTGCAGGCATGAGAATTCTGGACCAGAGGTTCTTAGACTTTCAGGCCATCAGAATCGCCGAGTTACAGCTATCCGGACCCCACCTCCAAAGACCAACTCACTAGGTCTAGGCCGGAACCCAGCACTGCTAGGTTTTTAAACAGGCTGCCATTCTGATGCAGGTGGTCCCCAGAACAATCCTTGGATAACAGTGCTTGGGACATACTTCAGACAATCACATTCTGTCAAGGAGAGTAATGCCAAGGAACATCTGGTGTTCATCTCGCTTTCTGAGATAAGCCCAGCCCTGGGCGCTGGAGCACTTTCAGGATGAGCTTCGGCAAAACTGTAAAGATACTTTTAATTTGGATTCTCCCAGCAAACCACTTTCTCTGTGATAAATTAACCACAGAGAGAGGCATGAATCTCCCACTAGGCACCTGAAGACTGGCAAAGGCAGGCTCTGCTGAGAGCTTGTTGCAGACCATGATTTAAACCTGGGAGAGATTACAGGACAGGAGAAAGAGTCAATGCAAGGAGCCTGCCATGCCCATGACTACAGAGCAGGTGGGGCTCCCTCCTGTCCAGGTGGCTGAACCTGGACCCTAAGGATAGATACTTTTGGTCTCAGTCCTAAAGAGAGCAGGAGTCAACTTGAAGGACAAACAAACAACCCGTGCTGGAAACCCTTCAGAGCAGAGTCCTCGAAGGCATGGATTTCAGCTCTAAGGATAGGCACGCACAAAGTGGGGTTTTAATTCCAGTGAGAACTTCCCCAAAGCAACACGTGCTGATTTCTGAGGAGCTATCTCCCGTCTCTTATCTCACTGTTTAACCTTTCACCTAAGAACGCTAAAAATTCATCAAACTATACATATAGCTTTTGACAAATTGGAAATTTGATGAATTGCTCCCTTCTTTTGCACTTCCTATGGCAGTAAGATAAGTATATCCAAAACTCTGCCTTGGCCCCCAGACACCCAAAACCAGCAAAAAATGACTGCCTCCAGCCTAGGGCATGTCTTCCTTAGCCACTTACTTGTTTACTTCTGGTCCATACCAGGTGCAGCAGACAATGGGGTGGTCCACTATGAACCCGGACTCCAGGGGATCACGTCTTTTAGAATCCTTTCCCCTTGAGTGTGGGGAGGACCTGTGCTTCCTACTAATCAGAATAGTATGATAGACGTGATGAAATGTCATTCCGTGGTTCCAATACATTTTATAGGACTCCATCCTATTAGTGGACTCACTCTGCAGAATCTCTCTCCCAGGTGTCTTTGAAGGAATAAGCAGCCATGTTGGGACACCCACGTGGCAAGGAGCTTGGGTAGTCTCTAGCAACTGAGGCCCAAGAGTCAGTAAATATCCAGGGCCCAAAGTCCTACATCAGCAAGGAAATAAACTCTGCCAACACACCAGTGAGTATGGAAGAAGAGTCTTCCCCAGCTGAACCTCAGATGAGAATGCTCGCGTTTAACGCTGGGATCCCCAACTCCCAGGCCACAGGCCAGTATCAGGCCATTAGGCAGTTTTGTTCTATGGGAGCGTAGGATTAATTAGGAACTGGGCCACACAGCAGGAGGTGAGTGGCAGACAGCTAGCTATCCAGGGACTCTCATCTGTATTTATAGCCACTTCCCACTGCTCTCATTACCACCTGAGCTCCACCTCCTGCCAGATCAGCAGTGGCATTAGATTCTGGTTGTTGTTTAGTCACTCAGTCATGTCCAACTCTTTTGCAACCTCATGGACTGTAGCCAACCAGGCTTCTTTGTCTACAGGATTTCCCAGGCAAGAATACTGGAGTGGGTAGCCATTTCCTCCTCCAGGGGATCTTCCAGACCCAGGGATCAAAGCTGCATCTCTTGCATTGCAGGCAGATTCTTTACTGTCATTCAGTTCAGTTCAGTTCAGTCGCTCAGTCGTGTCCAACTCTTTGCGACCCCATGAATCGCAGCACGCCAGGCTTCCCTGTCCATCCCCAACTCCCGGAGTTCACTCAGATTCACGTCCATTGAGTCAGTGATGCCATCCAGCCATCTCATCCTCTGTCGTCCCCTGCTCCTCCTGCCCCCAATCCCTCTCGGCATCAGAGTCTTTTCCAATGAGTCGACTCTTTGCATGAGGTGGCCAAAGTACTGGAGTTTCAGCTTTAGCATCATTCCTTCCAAAGAAATCCCAGGGCTGATCTCCTTCAGAATGGGCTGGTTGGATCTCCTTGCAGTCCAAGGGACTCTCAAGAGTCTTCTCCAACACCACAGTTCAAAAGCATCAATTCTTCAGCACTCAGCTTTCTTCACAGTCCAACTCTCACATCCATACATGACCACAGGAAAAACCATAGCCTCGACTAGACGGACCTTTGTTGGCAAAGTAATGTCTCTGCTTTTGAATATGCTGTCTAGATTGGTCATAACTTTCCTCCCAAGGGGTAAGCGTCTTTTAATTTCATGGCTGCAGTCATCTGCTTGAATCGTCCTGAAACCATCCTCTCCACCACATTGGTCTGTGGAAAAACTGTCTTTCACGCAACTGGTCCCTGGTGCCAGAAAGGTGGGGGACCACTGATTCCAAGGAGTATGGCCAGGGATGCCAAATGCCCTGCCATGAACAGAACAGTCCTGCCCCACTCCAGATGCCAATAGTTCTCCCACTAAAAAATACTGTAGGCACCTGATATTCAGCCTCCTAGAGATAATAACCCCACCACCACCTGCACACATGCGTGAGATTATCTTTCCCTGGCAAACTGGACTTCAAGCTGAGCTTCAGACACTCCCTCACGACTCTGCCCTTGGTCCCATGTGAAGCACATGCTTATTTTTCAGCATTAGTGGATAGAAGGGGAACAGCTCCCCTACAAACTCTGGATGTGCTGTGCCACAGCCATGAAGCCAGTACCTGCCACAATTTCAAGTCCATTATTGTCCCACTATGAGGAATATCGGAGAAGGCAATGGCACCCCACTCCAGTGTTCTTGCCTGGAGAATCCCAGGGACGGGGGAGCCTGGTGGGCTGCCGTCTATGGGGTCGCACAGAGTCGAACACGACTGAAGTGACTTAGCAGCAGCAGCATGAGGAATATAGTGTGTTCATCCACTTCACTTCTTTGTAAAGCCCCACTGTTGGCTCCCACCATGAAAACCAGTCCCCCTTCAGATCACATTTAAACATCTGACAAGATGAAACACAGAAGGCTTTATCCTCAGATTCCCAACCATTGTCTCAGATCATCATGTCCCACGGAGTGAAGTTAAAGACAGTGTGTGCCTCTCTGAAGTAGAACTGTTCAAAACACAATAGAGAAACACACACACACGCACACACACACACACCATGAGCAGCACGTGGCGGGGGCAAGGAGGTTATTATTTTCTCAGAGCTCAACAAACGGCTTCTCATGATCCAATTAGCAAAGTAATATTGTTTTATGGGAACCTAGGATTAGTCAATGTACAGCAATTAAGAACCAGAAATGCTTTTGCAATGAAGGAACTGGGAAAGCAGATAAGTCGGATTCAGGGCTTTGGAATTCAAATGTGGCCAGGAGGTATTTGATTTAATTTACAATCTACACACTGTTTATCTATTACATGTCAGGCATTAACCACCTACTATGTGCAGGAGAAATACACAGTTCTACGAAACAGTCAGATTCTGACTGAAGACTTTGACTCCAAGAAAGAAAAAGGACACTTAAGATAACACACACATCTTAAAAATATGGGGGTGGAGGGTGTGGAATGGACTCCAGCTCTGTGACCTTGGGAAAGTCATTTAACCTCTTTGTGCCTCAGTTTCCTCATCTGTAAAATGGGACTATTATTACTACTACTACCTCTCAGGGTCCTTGAAAGGATTAAATGGAGACAGTGTATACAAAATTCTTAGAACAGAGTTTGGCATATAAGGACTATGCAGACTTCACGGTGCTGGTGGTAGTGACAAGAACATTCAGATGCTGGCCCTTTCATAAGCCAACTCAGCTCTAAATGCTGACATTTCCAAGAATCATCCCCTTGGTGGTAAAATGCTTCAGAAACAGTCTGAGAAATGTAGAAAAACTGTTGTGAGAATTGTCCAACAAGCTCCCAATCCTGGCCATCTGATCCACAGAACACCAGAAGCTGTACAAGTAGAATCTACCCAGCATTCACCGCCTCTCCTGGTGCAGTGCACCTGCCTGGACTTCTCTTGGGATCCACTTAAGCTCAGTCCAGGTGCCTCAGGCTAGGCTGATCCCCCCCTCGGCTTCAAGGGGTGGTGTGCTGTAGCCAATCAAAGCATTGTGTCCTCCTGGACAGTGATTGGAACAAGGAGGAAGCATGTGACTCAACCCAAAAAATCAGGATGTCTCATCCCCCTGGCCATAATTGATTGGCCCACAAATGGACATGTCAACCATAAATTTTCATGCAGTGTTGAGTCCAGCTCTCTTTTCACTAAGCAATAAGTGTTCCAAGAGCCCACCACCTGCCTGAGAATAAAACCAACAGGGGAAAACAAAGGCAATAGGTGGAGAGAGATGGCTTCTGGATCCAGTCAGACCTGAGGCTGTCTTTCAGTGACATGAGTCAGTAAATTCCCTTCAAGCCACTTTGAGTTGGATTTCTTCTATTAATATTTGCATTTACAAGTGCACTGATAAAAACAGCCAGGACCTGACATTTCTACCACTCAGAGGACCAAATAAAATCCTCCCAAAGTTCACAGATGATACACAAAGTTACCACCGCAGATGGAGGAAGGATGCTCAATATTTCAACCATCATTGTAAGCACAGAAAGCAAATATTAAACAAAGGGAACCTACAGAAACAATCAGAGATCCTCTCCCTTTGTGATATCCATCACTTCAGAATAAATATTAATAAACAAACCTAAGGTATAAAATTCAATTCATAACTCAAAAATAACCTGACCTTTTATGGAATTAAACTCACTTTCTGTCAAGCCTGCTATTTTTTTAGAATGTTTGATGATAAAAATCTTCAAATGCCTAGTAAAGAATCATTTCATTGTAATAATTTAAAGCGTTTTGTGAGCCACTATGAATTTTTTGTCTCCAACCTGGACACAATCAAGGGATCAACCTGGTACATTGGATATTTCATCTCCATGAAGACTTGTCATTAATTTTCAGTAACTTGGTATTTACAGCTCCTGAGAAATAAATACACACACATATATATATACATACACATCCATTTCCCAACTTCATCTACCATCTAGAGTATAACGATCCACAAAGTGATTGTTTACAAACAGAACTTTCCAAGTTCCAAGCGAACACCTGAAATCACCTCTTAGAAGTCTCAAAAGAAATCAAACTCAGTGCATCCAAAACTGAACTCACGATCAACTCAGCCAAAAATAAAAATAAAACCCGCCTCATTCTTCTTGCCCACTTTGAGAGAAGACCACACTCTTAGTGCAGGATGCTATAACAAGATATCACACCCTGGGTGGCTTAAACAACAGAAATTTATTTCTCACAGTTTGGGAGTCTAGGAAGTCCAAGATCAAGGTGCTGGCAGATTCAGCTCCTGAGAGCCCTCTTCCTGGTTTGCAGATGGCTGCCTTCTTGCTGTGTCCTCATGTGGTAGGGAACAGAGAGGTGAAGAAAGCTCTCTCGTGTCTCTTCTTGTAAGGGCACTAATCTCACCTGCGAGCTCCACTCCACTCATGAACTAAATACCTCCCAAAGGTTCTATCTCCAAATACCATCACACTGGGCATTGGGAATCCCACATATCTATGCAGAGTGGGGAGGCAGGGGGATGTGAAAATTCAGCTCATAGCAACCAGCATACATCAAATTGCTCAAATCAGAAACCCAGGGATCAACCTTGACACCCTTCTTTCTATAACGGGCTCTCATGTCTGGTCCATTAGCAAGTCCCCTGCCATCATCCTCACCACTCTACAACCACTGCTAGAAGTAAGCACTCTACAACTACTGCTAGAAGTCACAGAGCAAGCAGGATGATCTCTCCAAATCCCAAGCCATCAAAATGCCAAGACTAAAACTCTGCACTGGCTACCACCATTGTTATAAAAAGTCCAAGACCCTGCATGATATCAACCATGATTGAGAGATCATCAAACTGCCCAAAGGAGGCAGTGGATAGGCTAATAGCTTTGTGGCTAAAGGCACAGACCCCAGAACCAAACTGCCTGGATTCAAATCCTGGCTCTACCATTTATCTACTCTGTGAACAACTAAGATGACTGAGCCTCAGTTTTCTCATCTGTAAAATGGGAACATAGTAACCATATCATACATGTCGTGGGAGGATTGAATTTTAAGCACTTAGCAGGTACAATTTTCTCTTTTTAGGATTCTGCTCTGTCCTCGGAAGACACAGACTTTCCCCGCATATGGCTATACTCACTGGTCTCTGTTTCTCCCACAGAGCCTTTTGCTAGCCTTCTCTTCTTGTCCAGTACTGACAGAGGCCGATGGCTGTGCACAGCATCTCTAGAGGCCCTCTTGTCCTCCCTCTGGCTTCTGGCTGGGTTCCACCAATAGAAGGCACAGCAGATTAGATGATGAGAGGAGAGAAGTTGGGGTATTGATACCCTGGCTTCTTCCTGCTGGTGATGGTGGCTGAGCTTCCTGCGCTGGGACCATGGCTCCTGTGGTCCAGCCCTGTCCCACAACCTCCACTCTCACTGGGTTCTTGCAATTCCTTCCCTCCTCTTGGGCCAGTTACTGCCTTGGCCCTATGCCCACTTAGTCAAGGCCCCCATGAAATTCCCTTTGGGTTACCAGCGCTTTCTCATCTGAGCCCCAAATGCTTCAGGCCTTTGTAAAGCTCTTCCTCATAGCTGAATTTTTTCCTCACACCATCGCCAACCTCCAACAATCCAGTTCATTCCTTTCCATCCTTCAATTCTCAACCGACACCTTCTCTGGGAAGCCTGCACAGGTACACAGGACTGGATTCCTTTTTTCTTTTATTGCACCTTGATTTTTTCCTTCCTAGCACTTATCACAGCTAATATTAAATAATTATCTGTACATTTCTATATACATTATGGTCTTCAGACTCAAAGACTCACCCCAGCAGAGACTACATCAGGCTTGTTGTGATCACATCCCCCACTTCCTAAGCTGCTTTGCACGCATGTTAGGTACTCAGTGTGCACTTGTCGAATTAACCAATCACACAATGAAGTGCAGCCTGTCCCTGCAATTGGAATGATGGGCTTCATTACACCCAGGAAGAAACGAAGCAGTGATGTCCAGCCCAAGCCACTTTTGCTTCTAAACCTAAGGCAGACGCACCCAAAAGAGACCTATGCCCGCAATCTCTGCTGCTAACTGAAAGTGTTAGTCGTGTCCAACACTTTGCAACCCCATGAACTGTAGCCCACCAGGCTCCTCTGTCCATGGGATTCTCCAGGCAAGCATACTGGAGTGGGTTGCCATTCCCTTCTCTGGGGGATCTTCCCAACACAGGACTCGAACCCAGGTCTCCTGCGTTGTAAGCAGATTCTCTACTGTCTGAGCCACCAGGGAAGCCAAGATGCTAAGACAGTTACTGATTATGAAACTTCTCTACTCAAACTTCATGCTGGCGCCTCTGTGGCAACTTTGGCCACCAAGGCTGGCTGAGGGGTAGGGAAGTTGGCATGGATTTAAAGGCCTCGAGACTAGGGGTGATCCCACTCTCGCCTGGCACTTACAATAGCAGCTGAAACAGCGCCTCATTTTCGGTTACCCTCCCCAAACACCTGCTGAGGACTTTCACACATTATCCCGTTTGTTCCTCATGAAAATCTGCGAAACTGCTACAGAGAACGAGTCACATGCCCGCAATCACACAAGTGGGCAGACACAGAACTGGGGCCATCCCCTGTGGTCACGGGTCCCAGCCCACACAGCTCCTCTGGCAAGGACGCCAGCCAGACGCCCCTGCTGGCTCCGCATCCTCAGCGCTGTTTGTCAGGTGAAGTGTTCCAAACCCCTCCCAGGGCCTCTTTAATCCAGATGGAAACTGATGGGAAGAGCAGTGCCACAGTGGAGTTGAGAGCACACCTCCAGACCCCAGTGCCCGGGTCCAAAGTCAAGTGTTGACACTTTATACCTATGTAACTTAACACTAATTATTTTAGCCTCTTCAGACCCATTTCCTGTCTGTAAAACTGGGATAAAGTGTCCACTTGGAGGGCAGCCTTGAGTATTAATTGCATGAGTGTATTTACATCCACAGTAAGATGCCTGACCTGGCTTATAGCAAACAAGTATGAATCACTCATTCTGTGTACCTTCCTACCATCAACAGCTTGACTGTCCCCATGAGATAACCGTGAGCCCCAGGGTAAGGTGGATATCTTATTCCACTTCATTCCACTCCGCCCCCCAGTCCATGGATGGAAGGGAAGACCCATAATGGGTGTGAACATCAGTCCACAAAGTAATTATTTTCTTTACTTTCTAAAACTCAAATTAACTGTGATTCTCTGTGTAGCCAGGCTGATTTAAAATATAAAAACTGAGGGACTTCCCTGGTGGTCCAGTGGCTAAGATTCCACTTTTCCAATGCAAGGTGCTCAGGTCTGATCCCTGGTCAGGGAACTAGATCCCACCACATGTCACAACTAAGACCCAGTGTGTCCAAATCAATAAAAAATTAATTAGTTTAAAAAATAACTGAAAGCAGTCTTGCCTGAGATTTTCTCCTCCCCTCCAGGGATGGAGAAGGAGTGGGATTCTGTGTATGGACAAAGATGGGAGGAAGCAGAGGGCTATGAGAACCTCTATCCTTCACCTGTTGTCCCTGAGATATCCAACACGGTGGTGCCCATCACTCCTTGGGTCAGAGGTGGGAGTGGGGGTAGAGGGGTGGCTCAGCTACTTCTCTGCCAGCCTTGGGGCTAGGAATCTTCCAGAAGGCTGCCCATGTCCCAGCTACTCTGACCCATGGTTGTAAACTCAATTGCCCCCAGGAACCAGACAGGTTTGAAGGTGAGTAGCTGGGCAGGTAGATGCTACAGTGAAAAGGTGACTAACTCACTTGCCCCAACCTAAGGGGATACGGGTAAGGAACCTCTGTCTTCAACTCTGCAAAGGAGACCTCCAGTAACAAGACCTTCCATCCATGCAATTTTGCCCAGTATGTAACAACTTGGTATCCATTGAAATGCAATGGATCTGTAGCCCGGAGGCTGCTTTGTGGGAAGCATTTCCAGAGGAGTTTTTGCTTTCTCTCCACCCCAGGACAATGTTTCTCCATTTACTCAGTTCAGGAACACAGTCTCCCAAGACCAAGACCACACTGACATGGTGTCAGATACATACACCCACATATACACTATTCTGCAGTCAAGTCCCTGTTTTCCTCCTGCTGTGACAAAAAGTGATCCATTAGTTCAGATCCTACAGACGCAAAGGAAGCAGGGTAACACATCAGTTACCTATGGCAGTAACTATGTGAGCATTGAAGACCAGAGAGACAAAACTCCAGGTGACACTGTTTTGCTTGGCGTCCTGCCAGGGACAATTCTGTCCTCTACACACAGACCAGAGGCACATCTGCTCCTTAGTGAACCAACAATCAGAGAACCCAGCTGGGTCCCTGTCTTCTAGGCTCCTATATTTCTAGCTGTGTTTGTAAAAGAAGCTACAACGTTACAGAGACTTGGAAAGTGAGAAGCAACCATATTTCTTAATCTTCCTTTCAAAAATGAAACTTTCTGTGCCATGGACCATGAATGTACCCTGAAGGGGAAAAGCAAGTGCTGTAGAGATCAGATTTCTGTCTGGGGTATTCAAAGTCGTGGTTAACACAGCCTAGGATGTTCAGAACTGTCTTAGGCAAAGTCTCCCCTATCCCACAGGCTCCTTAACTCTGTCATCTCTTCAGAAATATCCTTCAGAGATGGATTATAAATATGACACATCCAGGGTGTAGAGAAAAGGGGACCCTCCTACACTGTTGGTGGGAATGTAAATTGGCACAAACCCTATAGAGAACAGTATAGACGTTCCTTAAAAAACTAAAAATAGAACCACCATATAATCCAGCAATCCCACTCCTGGGCATACATCCAGAGAAAACTCTAATTCAAAAAGATACATGCACCCCAGTTGTTCACAGCAGCACTATGTACAACAGCCAGGACATGGAAGCAGCCTAAGTGTCCATCAACAGAGGAACGGATAAAGAAGATGTGGTGCACCTATACAGTGGAGTATTACTCAGCCATAGAAAAGAATGAAATTTTTGCCATAGAATAGACCTAGAGATTATCATACTAAGTGAAGGAAGTCAAACAAAGAAACACAATGCCATATGTCACTTATATGTGGATTCTAAAACATGATACAGATGAACTTATTTACAAAATAGAAATAAACTAACAGACATTGAAAACAAACTTATGGTTACCAAAAAGGAATGGGAGGAGGGATAAATTAGGAATTTGGGATTAAAATATACACACTACTATATAAAAAATAGATAACCAACAAGACTTACTGTATAGCACAAGGAATGTTACTCAGTATTTTGTAATAATTTATAATGGAAAGGAATCTGAAAAATAATATAACATGTATATATACATGCATATATATGAATTGCTTTGCTTTACACCTGAAACTAACACATTATAAACCAACTATAATTTAAAAAATACTACTGATCCAGAGGCATATAAGAGAAGAAGTCACAGGTCACAGCTGGAGATTTATCTCAAACTTGGCTAGCAGTTCTCCATGTGATACTAGCTAAATCATGACACTGCTTGGTACGACACCAAAACTGCATTTCCAAGGTACGTTCATCTGGGCAATTGTTCTCATCTCTGCAAAAGCAAAAACTCAGTCAGTCAGCACTGGATCTGGGAAAACTCTCCCCTTTTCTGCTCCTCTTAAAAGCCAAGATTATTCCCAACTTGGAGCCTGGCACTCACTGCCTGTGCCCTCTCAACTCTCCCGGGGCTCGCTCTTGATGTCTCACTGTCTCACTCAATTCAGCCTCTTCATTTACTGATGTACCTTGTCGAGTGTCCACAGGCATTTCAAACAGCAACAAACAGGTCATTAAGTAGAGAACAAAAGGCAACAAAGCATTAGGAACAAACAGGCAAAAGCAAGCAGAACCTACTCATTTGCTCTTGTGATGGGCATTTCTTCATTGGCTAGCAGTGCTGCAAAATCACGTTTAACACACTACTCCCCGATTCAGAAGATATCAAGAGCTCCAGTGCTGAGCCACATCCAGACCATTCTTGGCCAGACATTCTTTCTCCTCACCAGCCAGCTGACCTTCCCTCCCTTCCCCCATGGGTCCATCTAAACTTGACTCCATTCAAAATCCTCAAGTACCCCAGTACTTGGGTTGGCTCAGAAAATAGGAGCACCATAAACACCAGAACACCAAGAATTTCTTTGGGCCACCCCTATGAGGATACAGCTTCATAAGGTCAGAGAACTACATCCTCCCCTACTATAGAGTCAATGCAATATCAGTACCGGGCAAATGGAAAGCACTCAAATACCTGTTGAATTAATAAATGAATGAGGGACTTCCCTTGTTGTCCACTGGCTAAGACTCCGAGCTCCCAATGCAGGGGTCCTGGGTTTGACCACTGGTCAGGGAACTAAATCCTGCATGCTGCAACTAAGACCCAGAGCAGCCAAATAAATATATTTTTAAAAATAATGAATGAATGAATTTCACACAAGAGAAATAATATGTGACACTGATTTGCCTCCCATGGGTTAAACGAAACATATACTATTAAGACCTTGGCATTCATACATGTATATGTATGGCTGAGTCCCTTTGCTGTCCACCTGAAACATCACAGCATTGTTAATCAGCTATATTCCAATATAAAATAAAAAGTTTTTTTAAAAGATGTCGGGATTCGTTGGAACCTTGTTTAAATAAATTGCTCATAAAGGTAAGGTAAAATATAAATAAATAAATTGCTCATATTTCCTTTAGTTGCCAAACCTACTCTAAAGTACAGGAAAGTCACAATAATAAAAGCATTTTTCCCTGGGAAACTGTAGCCTGAGAGTTACATCAGGTCTGTGTTGAACACAAATTTTAACCGCATCTGCTCTCATGTGCCCTGGAACATTCTGTCCCATTACTCAAAAGGCTCCTTCTGGACAGAAAGTGCAAGGGGCATTGACCACCACCACCTTAAGGATACACCAGGCAGCCTCCAGCTGCCAAGCCCCTTGGCAGGATGGGAAACAAGGGGCTCGGGGCAGGTGGGGGAGGGTGGCCTCTCTTGAGAGTCCAGAGAAGGGAAGCAAAGAGCTGGGGACCAGGTCCCCACTACCCTTGGTCTTTCAGCTCTCAAGAGGCCACAAACAATTTTGTTTTGTTTTATATTTTTTAAGTGACGAAGGGGAGAGCTTAATTGGCTTCAATTTCTTTTTTTTTAATTTTATTTATTTACTATTTTATTTCTGATTGTGCTGAGTCTTTACTGCTGCGAGAGCTTTTCTCTAACTGCAGCAAGCGGGGGCTGCTGTCTAGCTGCTGTGAGCAGACTTCTCGTCGTGCTGGCTTCTCTCCTCATGGAGCACGCGCTCTAGGGCGAGGCCTTCAGTAGCTGCAGTTCCTGGGCTCCAGAGCACAGGCGCAGTAGTCGTGGCTCACGGGCTTACTTGCTCTGCGGCATGAGGGATCTTCCAGGATCAGGGATCGAACCTGTGTCTCCTGCATTGGCAGGCGGATTCTTTACCACTGAGCCACGAGGGAAGCCCACACACAGGTTTTTATCCCATCAAATGTTGTCAGGAAAGAACAGAGATAGAGACCAAGCTTTCATGTCACCAAATTTTATTACAGAGTTCTTATACCTCATACAGTTTTAATGGCTGAAATTAAATATTAAAATAATGTTTATTTTTAACAATGCTTTTAGGATGTGGGGCAAACACCTCTACATGAGAGGACACATAAGAATATTTTAGGTTATAGGACAAGGACTTGATAGTAAGTTGAAAAAAAAGTTTCTAATCTTTATCAACCATTTTGATTAAATCGGTGAAAAGTTCCAGTTGAGTGTTTTAATGTCTTTAACCTTTTCTGACACTTGCAAATCTCTCCCTTTAAATAAAGAAAACTAATGACCCCCCAAATCAAGGCATTTTAGAGCCTGCCACCTTCTAGCTTAAATGTTACAACGCTGGCTTTCATGCATAATTATATTATTACAGTTGTCTTCCATTTATAGCAAAAGAGACTGGTTTTTCCATTTATAGAAGAGATATAAAGCTTCTGTTTTAGGTCAATTTAGTAAAAACATGAGCTGATTTAAAGAACTGAACATCAGTACTGCTGTTATACAGGGTTTCACAGGAGGCAGGCACAGTGATAAAGAATTCACCTGCCAAAGGGGTGATGTGAGAGACTTGGGTTAGATCCCTGGGTAGAGAAGATCCCCTAGAGTAGGAAATGGCAACCCACTGCAGTATTCTTGCCTGAAAAACCCCATGGACAGAGGAGCCTGGTGGGCTACAGTCCATGGGGCCGAAAAGAGTCGGAGACAATTGGGCAACTGAGCACCACACACACACACACAGTGAAAGAAATAATGACATCAGATGGGGAAAAGACAATGCAACTGCCCAGGCTCTTTGGTCAGGATTCCCGAGGTGACGGGTTTATGTGATAAACCCACTCCTGCCATAGCTACCTGTCTAGTCTAATGTAAACTAGAAAAACAGAATAAAGCCAGAAACTCAAGAGATTGATCTTTTGCCTTAAGGGAGCAAAATAACACTTTCTTTAGAGATAAATTTATTTCCTCCCCCCAATAGGTATTAATTGAGTTTAAATTAAATTTGTTTTTATTTATTTTTTGAGTGTATATAAGTATTTGAGTATATAAATATTTATATATTTATTGAGTATTTAAACTCAAATTAAAATTGAGTTTAAATTAAAAGAGTTTGGGGTGGCGGGTAAGTATGGGAAAACTGAATCCTGGGAAACACCAGTTCCAGGGATGACACGGACCAGCTCTCACAGGTAGCCTCACATCCTGCATGGCCATGCTGCAGCTGCACCCAGGGGTCTCCGAGCTGCAGATCAAAGAGCCATTTTCCACCACAAGAGGCGGTCTCCCTGTCTGGCTCAATTCAGCTAAGATGAGAGCAGAGGAATCTGAGAATTTCACTCCAGGGTGGGTTTGCTCAACAGCTCAGATGAAAGAAGGAAATATATCTGGAGGAGGAATCAAGCTGCTCAAAAGGAACTGAGTTTATCTTCAGTTGTCAAAGCACTCCGCTGGCGAGCACACAGCCTCCTGCCTTCACCTGTCTATGTCTCCTCTTGTCTCTACCACTAGCGAACAGCTGAGAATGGAAGCCACAAACAGAAAGGATTTTCAAGCAAAGACAAGGCAAAGAAAACAGATTTTTCAAGAGCAAAACACCCACAGCTTTCACAAATTTAGACTGAGCTAGAAAAATCTGAAACACATTTCAAAAACAATATTATCAAACCGGGCTTAATGGAATTTCTGGGCATCCATTTACAGCCATCTTACCACCCATGTAAGGGAACAGCATCTAAGCCACTCTAATGGCTTCATGATTAAGAAACTGAGGGTCGGAGAAGTGAAGTAATCTGAGTAAGGACCTGAAGAGCCAGGACCAGAACTCAGATACCCAACTGCTGGCTGTCTTTTGTCTCTGCCATTCAATGTCATGGGTCATTAAGAAGGCAGCAAGAATGCACCTTATTCATTCTCTTGCACCAAATGTCCTGTTAAGAATTATTATCCAATATCCTGGGACCATCTCTTGGAATGAAAAAGATAAAACCTACTTGAGATCACTTGGTTTTATCTTTTTCATTCTGAGAGATGATCCCAAGATATTGAATGATAATTCTTAACAGGACATTTGGTGTAAGAGGATGAAGAAGGTGCATTCTTGCCACCTTCTTATTAATAATAAACTATGACAATGGATGGCTGAGAGAAAAGATACACAGCAGTTGGACATCTGAGTTCTGTTCCTGGCTCTTAGGTCCTTACTCAGATCACTTCACTTTTCTGACTCTCAGTTTCTTAACCATCAAGTCATTAGAACAACTGAGATGTACCCCAACTAGAGGCTTCCCTGGTGGTGCAGTGGTAAAAGAACCCACATGTCAATGCAGGAAATGCAAGAGTAGGAAATGGCAACCCACTCCAGTATTCTTGCCTGAAAAATCCCATGGACAGAGGAGCCTTGCAGGCTACAGTCCATGGGGTTGCAAAGAGCCAGACACAACTGAGCAACTGAGAATGCATGGATGATATTAACTAGAAAAATAAAGATACTAAACTGCGCTGAGAAACTACATTTGCTTTTGAAGAACAGATTAAACCTATCCTACTTTTGTCTCTGTTTTAAGAATCTAAAGATAGTGGGGGTACAATGAAAATTATTTATGTTTGCTATAAAACACTAATCTAAAAACTCAAATACTCAAGGACGGGAGCAAGTACAGTTCTTGGTTTGCATGCAACAGAAACCCCATCTGGCCAGCTTATGAGAAAGAGATTTATAGGAGCAAGACTGGGCATCTCATAGAATGAAGGAGAAGGCTGGAGGTCCAAATCCAGAAATGGGCCCAGATCCAGGGCAGAGAGCTGGCAGGACTACTACAGAGACCATTTGACCAGAATTACCAGACCCCACCCCAAGCATCCACGTCTGCTGGCACCAAACATCCAACAGGAACCCGTGATCTGTAGTAACTGCACTTCCCACGGGTGTCCGGAGAGAATCTCCCTCCACAGGAGATCCCCGCACACCAGCTGTGGACCAGCCATCAGGAGGAACCCACCACTGTGCCCAACCCAACGCTCACACATGCACACACACACACACATGTACATGTACACATATTCACATATGCACATGCAAACAGAGCAGACACGTGTGAAGCACCCCTCCTCAACCCTGCCCCTCAGCCCGCCCAATTTCAGCACAGCCGTGGTGGACAGCTCCATGTGCTCCTGCCAGTGAACAACCTTCACCAGCTTGTTCTTGATGTTTTCTCCCAGTTACCTCCCCCGGGGAATATTTAACCAGCTGGGATGGAAGTCAGCAGATAAGTGCTTCAGCCACCCTATCTTCCAGGGGGACAATTCTGAGGCAACTTCTGCATAGTTCCATGGATGGATGAAGTCCCTAGGGCCCCCTCAGTGCATTTTTATCACCCCTTCCTCCTTCACTGCTCCAGTATCGCCACCTCACATTTCCAGTGTCTGCCATCACCTCCCAGAAGTGAACCACCTGGGCTCCAATTCCTCGTCTCAGGATCTGCTCAGGACCTACATGCTCACTTACGCACCATGCAATGTTCTTCACGGAAGGAGCGTAGGCCTTGGACTTGCAGTAGGTTGGAAGTTGTTGGAATATAAACCCCTATTGTCCTATCAGATCCACCTCTGATTGCCCTGAGCTGGGACAGAGTTGAGGCTGACTTTGGTTTGGGACACACCTTGTGCTTAGCAGCCAGGCTGCCACATAAAATCAGCGCCTCCCTTTCTCTCTCCGTATCTCTCTCTTAAAAGTTTTTATGTGGCCCACTTTTTTAAAGTCTTTATTGAATTTGTTTTACAATATTATTTCTGTTTTATGTTTTGGTTTTTTGGCTGCAGGCCATGAGGGATATTACTCCCAACCAGGGATCAAACCCACACTTCCTGTATTGGAAGACAAAGTCTTAACCACTGGACCACCAGGGAAGTCCCTCTCTCCATATCTCTTGAGCCAGTAAGAATCTTGTCAGGAGACCAGAGCATTTAAAACAGAGGAAATGTAGGTGGGAGGGAGCAGTGGACACAGCCATCTGGACACCAGCCACATCATATCACGTGAGGCCCTACAGGTCCGCCTGCTTATTCTCAGTGCAGTGCAAAGCCATCAAAGCAGAAGGTGCAGATGACTGGCACGTGTTGAAGGCCACTCGGGTTGCTATGGGGAAAACAGATGCGTGGGGCAAGAGAGAAGACTGGGAGGCCGGTTAGGACAGGGTATTGCAATACTCTCCACGTCAGAGGGCATGGTGGTATGCATGGGGGCAGTGGAATTTGAGGTGGAAAGAAGTGGACAATTTCAGACTATAGTTTGGAGATAGAACCAACGGAAGGGTGAACTACTGTATCTCTTTAGCCTCTAGAATCAGGACCTTGGCTGTAAATGGCTTTCTATGTAACCATTCTTTTCTGGAAGGGGAAATGTTTCTTTAATGCCACACAAGCAAGAATAGGAGACTAAACAAGTGAAACAAAGACTTACATACATATGACACACATACATACATAAAAACAGCGGAAGTTTAATTCAGGGAAGGTGTGACTCCCTTACATGCATCTGAGAAGTTCAATCAAGATCAGCACAGTTTGGGATTGGCATGTACACACCGCTCTATACACACTGGTGCTGGTGGTGGTTGAGTCCCCAAGTCGTGTCTGACTCTTGCGACCCCATGGACTATACCCCTCCAGCTCCTCGTCCATGGGATTTCCCAGGCAGGAATACTGGAGTGGGTTGCCATTTCCTTCTCCAGAGGATCTTCTTGACCCAGAGATCAAATCCATGTCTCCTGCATTCCAGGCAGATTCTTTTACCAATGAGCCCCCAGGGAAGCCCACATACACACTATATATAAAATAGATAACTAATAAGTACCTACTGTGTAGCACAGAGAACTCCACTGAGTACTCCGTAATGGCCTAAAAGTAAAAAGAGTGGATATGTGTATATGTGTAACCGATTCACTCTTCTGTACACCTTAAATTAACATGACATGGTAAATCAACTATACTCCAATAAAAACTTTTTTTAAATAAATAAAATAGATAACCAACAAGCATCTACTGTATAGAACAGGAAACTCTACTCAATTCTTTGTAATAACCTAAATGGGTAAAAGAATTTGAAAAAAATACACGTATATGTATAACTGAACCACTTTACTATATACTTGAAACTGACACAACATTGTTAATCAGAGCCTCTTGATAAAAGTGAAAGAGGAGACTGAAAAAGTTAGCTTAAAACTCAACATTCGAAAAACTAACATCATGGCATCTGGTCCTATCACTTCACGGCAAATAGATGGAGAAACAATGGAAACAGTGAGAGACTTTATTTCCTTGGGCTCCAAAATCACTGCAGATGGTGACTGCAGCCATGAAATTAAAAGATGCTTGCTCCTTGGAAGCAAAGCTATGACCAACCTAGACAGCATATTAAAAAGCAGAGACATTACTTTGCTGACAAAAGTCCATCTAGTTAAAAGCTGTGGCTTTTCCAGTAGTCAAGTATGGATGTGAGAGTTGGACTATAAACAAAGCTGAGCACCAAAGAATTGATGCTTTTGAACTGTGGTGTTGGAGAAGACTCTTGAGAGTCCCTTGGACTGCAAGGGGATCAAACCAGTCAATCCTAAAGGAAATCAGTCCTAAATATTCATTGGAAGGACTGATGCTAAAGCTGAAGCTCCACTTAGTCCACCTGGTGTGAAGAACCTTCTCATTGGAAAAGACCCTGATGCTGGTAAAGATTGAAGGCAGAAGGAGAAGGGGACAACAGAGGATGAGACGGTTGGATGGCATCACTGACTCAATGGGCATGAGTTTGAGCAAGCTTTGGGAGTTGGTGATGGATGGGGAAGCCTGGCATGCTGCAGTCCATGGAGTCGCAAAGAGTTGGACATGACTAAGAGACTTAAGTGATTGCTACTCCAATATAAAATGAAAAATTAAAAAAAAAAAAAGATTAATGCAATAGGAAGCTGATAGTCCCCTAGGCTAGAAGGACGGAAGGAAGAAGCCATGGCCCCAAAGCCAAGAGGAGTCACTTGAAGATGATAGAACCACAGAGGGCTCATCAATCAGAAGTGCAGCTGCTGCCAAAGACACCACAGCTGCCCAGAGCAAAGAGGACGGGGTGGAACACCCCAGCTACTCCTTTCCCTCAGCCTTCCAGTCTTCAGCCAGTGCCCCCCAGCTGGCTGCAGGCAGCTGAAGGGGAGCTGGGACCCGCAGGGTCAGCCTTCTGTGATACAGGCAGAGAAAAGGAAGATCCCAGACTGGATCTGAGGGCAAGAGCCAGGCACCGCCCTCCAATCACTGTGCTGGGGGATCAACCCACAGATCCCTCTAGTACCTGGAAGGGCAGGCTGAGTTCTCTGCCCACTGTTGTGAGTGGAGGGCTGGCTCCCCAAAGATGCATACCCACAGAAGCTATGCACGTGACTTTATCTGGATAAGGTAATTTGGTGAGGATCTCGAGACGACATCATCCTGGATGAGGTCGGGCCCTAAACCCAAAGACACGTGTTCTTATCAGAGACAGAGAAGGAGAAGACCCAGAGAGGCTGCAGAAGGGAAGACCACATGAAGACAGAAGCAGAGACTGAACCCGTGTAGCCATGAGCCAAGGAGCGCCTAGCATCGCCTGCCACCACCAAAAACCAGAAGTGTGAAAGACACTCACCCCCGAGCATCCAGAAGGAACCACCCCTGCCCGCACCTTGACTTTAGCCTTCTGGCCCTGAGAGCTGAGACAGAAGACATTCCTGCTACTAGTTTAAGCCACCAAGTTTGCAGTGATTTGGTTCAGGCAGCCCTAGGCAACAAATACACCCATCCACCTATCTTCAGCTTCATTTTTTTCTGTTCCCTGGCAATTGCTTCTTTACAAGTGGAAGGTAAATCCTCAATCAGGAAATAAATAAATAAGGAACAAAACAGGCATGCAGAACCTCTGTCTTTTATATGATATTGTGACCTGGAAAACCCTCATCACTCAAAACCCCAACTTACCGGTGTTTCTCTCAGTATGGCTTCACCTAGGGAGTGCGTTTGCTTCATTCACAATGGAAAGTCATCTGTTGAGTTTTTCCTTCACATGGTGACCAATCCTTCAATCTCAATTCGTCCCCCTTTTCATAATGGGCTCTGCTCACTCACAAAGCCATGTGCCATCTCCTGCTTTTTTCTTTAAATTTATTTGGCTACACCAGGTCTCAGTTGTGGCACACAGGATCTTTAGTTGCAGCATATGGGATCCAGTTCCCCAACCAGGGATCGAACCCGGGTACCCTGCATTGGAAACACAGTCTTAACCACTGGACCACCAGAGAAGTCCCTGCCGCCTCTTTCCTAACTAACTGGATAAGGCACTGTAATAGTTTCCAGTTGCTGCTGTAATAAACTGCCATAAAGTTAGTAGCTTGAAACAACACAAATCTCATCATGTTGGCAGTCAAAAACCCAAAATGAGCTAAGATCAAGGGCTGCATTTCTTCTAAACAGAGATTTGAACCAGTCTTCCTTGCTTATGAGTCCACACTTTCTCCACGATACCACATGGCTTCCTGAAATGAGTGAAAGCTGAAAGAAGGGAGCTACCATTATGTTCTGATGTTGTTCAGTCCCTAAGTTGTGTCCAACTCTCTGTGACCCCGTGGACTGCAGCATGCCAGGCTCCTCTGTCATCCACTAGCTCCCAGAGTTTGCTCAAATTCATGTCCATTGAGTCGACGATACTATATAACTATCTCATCCTCTGTTGCCCCCTTCTCTTCCTGTCTTCAGTCTTTCCCAGCATCAGGGTCTTTTCCAGTGAATCAGCTCTTCACATCAGGTGGCCAAAGGATTGGAGCTTCAGCTTTAGTATCAGTCCTTCCAATGAATATTTGGGGTTGATTTCCTCTAGGATGGACTGATCTCCTTGCAGTCCATCCACCTTCATATCCACTGCTTAATCAGTATAAATCTCATCAGTCTCCTGATCACAACAGCAACATCGCTCCCAACTGGGCTACCCACCACTCCATACTCAGTGTTGTCATCTGTGCTGGGTCAAGGATACCGTTCCCCCTCCTCTCCTCATACTCTCACTTATCCAAACTGTAACAGCCAAGATTAAGTGACACCTCCTTTTCCAGACTCCCTAACCATCTATGTTTCAAAACATTCCTGAAACACCCGTCACATCCAGCTTTGTCAGTTTGTAGGTGTGCATTTCACCCCCCCAAAGAATTTTGAGATCTTTGTGGGTGAGCACCCCATCTGGGATCTCTTGGTAACTTCTAAAACACCAGCTTAGAAGGTGCTTGATGAATGGTTGTTAGTCAGAACCCAAAGCAAGGAGCTAGAACTGCAGGCATGTGCAGAAGAGACGCTCATTAGAGAAAAGCATTCCTTCTACATCCCTAAGGGGTCTATCCAAGTCAATGAGGATCCTTTAAGCATGTTCGTGATGTCCCCTGAGATATACTAGGGCCTATATAAATGGAAAAAAATTATAACAAGGAAAAAATAATCATTAGAGCTATGTGTCAGACCCTGTTCCAAGCTATTTTTGTATATTAATTTATTCCTCACAGTAGTCTTGTGAAGGAGGTGTTATCCTCAGTTTATAGAAGGAGAAACTAAGGCATGGGTACACCTGAGGAGTGACCTCACTCCCTGCTTGGTTCTTAGGGCCTTCTTAGGGGTGATCTCCCTACCCAAACTCTATGTTACCTCTGCTTTCTCCCAAACTCAAATCTACCTCCTAAATTCTCTTGACCTATGACCTGGGCTTCCTCTGGGGCTCTCCCTTTGCTTCAGTTGCCTCATGATCTCCAGGATAAGCCCCCTCCTGAGTCAGCCCACCTCTGAGAACTCTCTTTATTCTGTACCCTCAGGGGTGCTCCCATCAGTCTGAAGTCGACATGCCCTCCAGAAGGACAACTATCACATCCCCCCTACACACCTGCACCGGAGCTTCCCAGCTGAGGCACACAGAGAGCAGGTCAGATTTTGTGGGCAGCAGCACTTTCACCACTTGTAATAATCCTCACACAGAGGGTCTGGATGTGGCCCAGGGATTGCATTTTAGCAGCCTCCTCCAAGGCATTCTGTTGCCAGTGGTCCCCAGAGCACACTGGGAGAAATTTCAAGAGAGAGGTTTTCTGATGACTTAAAAAGCTGGTCACTCAGTCTCATTCTCCCCTCCCCCACAGCAGAAAGGCACTTATTTACATAAATTCTGCTTTCAGATGATTTTGACACCTACATTTTAAGCATAGGTGTGATTGCAGGCATCAGTTCAGCTCCCTGGGGCCTGTGCCAAGTGATCCTAATTTCTCTGTGTGGACCACTCAGCTTCCCTGCTCTGTGATGGACATCCCAGATCAGTCTCAGCCCGCAGAAGGGGCAGGGGATACATTCACCCTCTTAGAACACCTCCCTCACCCTGGGCAATTTGCCCCTGCAGGTGACTCCCTCCAGACTCATCACACGGCCTATAAGAAGTGGTATCATCCTGCCATTTTAGAAGGGAGAGAGCTGGGATAGGAAGAGTGTAAATAGGCCCTGTTCTAGTCAGCTGGCCACTGGTGAAGAGTTGCCAAGTGAAGGGGGTATAAATGTCCACCTCAGAGCCAACTTCTGAAGCCAGGGGCTTCTGAAATGGGAAAGGCATTAGAAAGGCTTGGCTGAAACCCCCCAAGAAGCCCCAGAGGAGATCTCCTCCCACGTGTTTCCCTATTCAAACTGAACCCGGGCAGGAAACACCTAGGACCCAAGAGACTAATTTATTGGTTAAAACTCCCAGTTACTACATCCCAGTTACTCACAAAGAAACAAGTTATCAACCAACTTCCCCAGTCTGCAGGCACCCCCACAGTATGCCACACTCTTTCGCTAAAGTACCATCTGTATTAATTCTTACTTAATATTTTCTTTTAAATCTTCTCACTGCCTTTACACAAATTTATCTGGGAAAGAAGCAAGGTATCAGCACTTAAATTGAAAAAAATAGTATCACTTTCCATAAAGAGAAGAAATCTCTAAAATAAATACAATTAAAACAATATTATTGAACTCTAGCCAGCCACTGCGTGCCTGCTGAAGGCTCCCAACCTGGGCTGTGGGCTCGCACTGTTCAAAACAAAATCAAAGTCAACCAACAAGGAGATGAGCAAGTAGGTTAGGGATGCAAGGGACTCTGGGGCATCCAACAGAGACTCTCTCCTTGACTGAATCATGATAGAAAGAAGATGCAGAAGGAATCCACTCTCACCAGGTAAACTCAACGTTGTGCTCAGTCACTCAGTCATGTCTGATTCTCTGCGACCCTACGGACTGTAGCCCATAAGGCTCCTTTGTCCATAGGATTTTCCAGGCAGGAATACTGGAGTGGGTTGCCATTTCCTCCTCCAGGGGATCTTCCCGACCAAGGAATAGAACCCACATCTCTTGCATATCCTGCATCGGAAGGCAGATTCTTTATCACTGAGTCACCAGGAAAGCCCAAACTTAATGTTACCAAACATCTACGTTTGGTACTAGAAAATCTACACTCATCTCCGGGGGTAGCCTGAAATAATTTTTCCCCTGCATTTGTGGTTCCCAAAGTATAAGATGCAGATTGGTTTTAGGTGGTATCTAAGATGAATTTAAAGGGAAAAGTCATTCTAAAATCTGGTCACTTTGGAGAAAGTGAAACAACAAAATTAAGAACTCATGGGACCATGGAAGGTGAGCGAATTTATGTGTGAGTCTAACCAATCTAACCACTTTCTCCAGACTCCAATGTTACTATGGGAACAAGAGGCACTGGCCAGTCAGACTTTCAAACCAGGTGTGACAGAATGTGATGCATGCTCCTTAAAGGCAGCCACTGCCTGCTCACCCCCCACCCCAGGTCGCTAATTATGTAACATAGCTGACATCCACATTTCTGAGTCCCAATTTAATTTCTTTATGTCAGTTGAGTTTCTTTCAGGATAAAAGCAAAGAGTGTTCCTCTCTTCCTTCACTAGCTATAATTAACTCCAAAAATATTCGTCCTCTAGCAGTGAAATGGTCTCTTTATAGTCACCTGGGGAGTCACAAAAAGAAGGATTGGCACTGGATTCTGAGATTGAATAATAAGGCAAGGCACGGGCACTCCTTCTCCTGTGAAAATTCACCCCATCTCCTAGTCTTTGAGTGACTATTGCATATTTAAATAAGCACGTCCATGGTGATCACAGATTAGATTCAGAGTCTGAGACTGAGTTTCTTAGAGAAAGCAACAATGAGCTGGATTATTCATGGGCGCATACCCACACAGAGATGGCCTTTTCTGTGTATCTTAGCTCAAATGTTACAGTACATTGTGTGCTATCCAGTCGCAGTCCAATTTCTGACACAATTTCCATAATAGCAAAATTTACATACAGATGGCAAATAAATAAAACCTTTCTGCCACTTGGTCTGCCGTTCTTATGGTCAGCAAATCCTATTAGGGACTTTATTAACCTGCTCAGTGATGGAAATGTTATATCTGATCTTATGGAGTTCAGCTGTGCAATCCAGTCCTGCTACAAAATGAAATTTAACTCTCGACATGCAACACCAAACCACCAAAACTGAAGGGTTGTTTTTTTTTTTTTTTCTGTAGGCAGTTGGAAATAGCCACTCTTTTTCATTTCTCACTTGAGCCACAAATGGTCTCTTCTTTGCTCTCCATTTTCTTGAACAGCATGGAATTGCAATTAGCCAATGAGCGCAAAGGGAGACACATGGACCCACACACACAACTGCCAAGCAGGAGTAAAGACACCCTGACATGCCAGAAAGAAAGAGAAGCAGGGGGGAAGGGAGGGTGGTTCTGGAATGGAAGAGGCATTAGAAAGGCTTGGCTGAAACCCCAGAGAAACCCCAAAGGAGGTCTCCTTCCACGTGTTTCCCTATTTCAAGTTGAACCCTGGCAGGAAACATCTAGGACTCAAGGGACTAATTTACTGGTTAAAACCAGCCACCTTCTACATCTACACGAGGAAAGAAATGTGTTTGTGAGTGAGCTGAGAGCTTCACCTCTCTGCAAATTCTCATGAGAATCCTGTAGAATCCTGAAGAACTTCCTGTGTCCCAGGAGAATGTTCCATTTAAATTCTCATCTAAGAAAGATGAGGCTCCAGGGAGAGGACTTTGGGGAGTAAGAAGGTCTTGCTAAGACCTTTTCTTTAGCCCTAACAATGTTCTTCACACCCACAGTTCAGAGCAAGATCCTGGTGGATCAAGCAGTAGCCTCAATAAATCAATTCAACCTGAAGATAAAAATTTGTGATCTTGGAGATCTCAAAATGATCATGAAACAGAATGGAAAACACAAGAGTCATGAAGGAGAGGATGAGAATCAGAGAATGTGAGAAACTTCTAAATCTCCAGCTAACTGTCTTAAAAGTTATTTGTTTTCCATTGTAGAGCGCTGGGGGCTTCCCAGGTGGTGCAGTGGTAAAGAATCTGCCTGCCGAAGCAGGAGATGCAAGGGAAGATCCCTGGAGTAGAAAATGGCAACCCTCTCCAGATCCCTGGAGTAGAAAATGGCAACCCTCTCCAGTATTCTTGCCTGGAAAATTCCATGGACAGAGGAGCCTGGCGGTCTATAGTCCATAGGGTCACAAAGAGTCAGACACAAATGAGCAACTGAGCACACACATTGCAGAGCACTGAATCCGTTTTCTAGGGGTACCATAATAAAGTGTCAGACTAGGGGGTTAAACAACAGAAATTTATTTTTCAGAGTTCCAGAAAATCTAGATCTTTGAAAGTTCAAGATCTAGATGCCACCTCGGATAATTTCTTTGGAGACCTCTCATCCTGTCAGTGGCCAGCTTCTCTCTGTGTCCTCACATGGCTTTTTCTTGTATGTATGTCTGGTGTCCTCACCTCCTCCTCTCATAAAGACACCAGTCATATCAGATTAGGGTCTGTGCTAATGACCTCACCTCACCTATTGAAAGACTCTGTCTCTAAATACAATCAGATGGGGCTAAGACATGTGAGTTTGGTGGGGACACAATCAGGTCCGTAACAGGTATCCACCCTCATAAGCTACCTGCTGTATCCGGGATGTCAAGGTGTGTTTGTTCCCCATTTACTGAGCCCCAGCTACAAGCCAGGCCCATGTCCTACATGAAGCCAACATGTCAGTGTGGGAGAAACAGACAAGAAATGAGTGAACAAATAAGTTTGGCTTATTTCACGACATGATAAGCACCAGGAAGAAAAGAGGCTGGAAAACAGGAGCATTGTTGGGACTTCCCTAGTGGTCCAGTGATTAAGAATCCAGGATTCCACTGCAGGGGCATGGATTCCAACCCTGCTCAGGGAACTAAGATTCCACAAGTCAAGAGGTGAGGTCAAAAAATAAACAAAATTTTTAAAGGGATATTCGAGGTAAGAAGGTGGAGAGGGGCCAGTCCTGTTCACCACAGGGAAACATTCCAGGCATAGTGAACAAAGAAAATGCCCTGGGACTTCCCTAGTGGTCCAATGGTTAAGATTTCATGTTCCCCAATACTGGATGCTTGGGGCTGGTGCACTGGGATGACCCAGAGGGATGGTATGGGGAGGGAGGAGGGAGGAGGGTTCAGGATGGGGAACACATGTATACCTGTGGCAGATTCATTTTGATATATGGCAAAACCAATACAATATTGTAAAGTTAAAAGAATTAAATTAAATTAAAAAAAAAAAAAAGATTTCGTGCTCCCAATGCAGGGGGCTGGGATTCGATCCCTGTTTAGGGAACTAAGATCCCACATATCACTGCCAGAATAAATAAATAAATAAAAAGAGATATTAAAAAATTAAAATGGTTAACTTTATTTTTTAAAATTCTCTGAACTGGAAGTAGACATGCTGGTTTCTGGAACCAAGAGAAGGTACAGGCAGTTGAAACATGGTGGGAGATGAGCAGACAGAAGAGGACCAGGTCTTTATCAACACTCAGTCCACTCTCCTCACATTCTTTCCTGCTTCCGGGGGTCACAATCAAGATCACTGCAAATCTGTAACAGGACAGGTACCATTTTACTTTTCACCTGCCATTTAACCCAATCAGGATTTCAAGTACTGTGTATAAAGTATCTACAATTGTGATCCTCACTGATGCAAAAAGGGCATCTTTATTTCTATTTTTTCCTTCTGAAATAACATCGCTGAACATTGATCCTGATATCCCAGCCTCAAGGGCATGCAGAAAGCTCCTTCAGCTAAACCCACCAGGGTAAGCATCCTGGGAAAGATGTTTGATTTCCCATTTATAGGGAAACTGCCCATGGATTTATGAAGTAGCAGGTGCAACTGCATTGTCGTCAGTAAAGAAAAATCATTACTTGGGACCCTGGAGGTAAGTGGCAAGTTTTCTTATTCAGAATTTCAAATTTAATTCGACTCAAGGGAGATTTCATGAGCTCTAACAGGCTGCCGTTCCTTGCCAGAGACACAGACTGCCAAATCAGCAGTCCCTGACCGCAGAAGTGCATAAGCATAGACACTGACACAAATTCAGTTAATTGCGATGTTCTGGGATAAAGGCTCGATCAGAAGTGTGAATAAAATACTCCAAGAACTTGGAGGAGTGTCTGGTGAACTTCCTGCAAAATGTTTTGTGGATTTAGACCACTCAGATAGGAAGAAATGCAATTAAACATCCATTTAACCTTAAAATTGTGGATTATAGGTCATACCATTACATAATTCATTATCTTTCTCCATCCTGGCTTTATGAAAGGTATCTAAATGACAGTGAATGGTAGTCAGTCTTACCATAATGGAAGTAGAGACTATCTTTTAATTTTTTACTGAAGCAACAGAGATGAACAGCACACTACACTTTTATTGAGAATCCGATGAAGTTGGCACCAAACAATAATCCACCAAACAGCATGAAAGGATCATACAGTGCAGTTTGCATCTCTCTTTAGTACCTCCCGTTTCAATCTCTCTATAATTATTTACTGTCCAAGTCATTGGCAGGCAACTACAAAACGATGAAAGAGCAAACTGAACCAGCTTCACATTAACAAATCACATGGGTCAGATGAACTGTGCCCACAATTACTTATTTTTTTAAATAAAATTCTCAGCCACCCTAAAGTGAGTGGTGGGAGAGTTCCCTGGTGGTCTAGTGGCTGAGACTCTGCGCTCCCAGTGTGGGGTGGAGTGGGAGGAGCTAGGGCCCCAAGTTTGATCCCTGGTCGGGGAACTAGATCCCACATGCCACAGCTAAAGACCCTGCATGGTACAACTAAGACCCAGCACAGCCAAATAAATAAAAAAATATTTTTAGAAACAAAACAAAACAAAAATTCAAATAAAGTGAGTGGTAAAGGTAAGAAGGGCACCCAGTTGTGTCTCAGAAATCTACAAGATACACAGGAAGTTCTTTCAGGCCCTGGGAAATCAAACCACCAGGACTTTGAGCTTTGTTTCAGCATTTAGACATATACAGGCTCCCTTAGCTTTAGGGAAAAGAATTCTCCTGATACCCTAGGTCCCCCTATATTCATCAAATCACAGGTGGCAGATGCTGCTAATTGCTTACCCAGTATCCATCTTCCATTTCTTCCTCTTCAAGAAAACTCGGATTTGAGGTGAGGAGACCGGCAGTATGCCCAGTTAAACACCTACAATTCCCTACTCACTATGGATGGATTTCAGCATGAGAACAGTTTGACCATTGAACATTAATCAAAAGGCATTGATTGATGCTTCTGGGAGAGGTCCCTAAAGCGGGGTAGACACAGGTGCACATGATTTTTCGCCCCTCTCTCTCCCCTTCCTTCCTTCTGCATGGAATGCAGATGTGATGGCCAGCACTTCAGCAATCATCCTGTGACGGTGAGGGAAAGGCCAAGGGAATCATACAATCCTTGATGCTCTGATATCCTTGATTCACCAGATGGATACCTACCTATGGAATTTCTTGCCTTTCCCTGAATCTATTCCTGTCTTGGTGAGGTCAGTGTTCTTTGAGGTTTCGGCTACATGTAGATACCCTTTGAATCTCTAACTAATATGCATCACACCCCCTGCTGCTGCTGCTGCTGCTGCTAAGTTGCTTCAGTCGTGTCTGACTCTGTGCAACCCCAGAGATGGCAGACCACCAGGCTCCCCCATCCCTGGGATTCTCCAGGCAAGAACACTGGAGTGGGTTGCCATTTTCTTCTCCAATGCATTAAAGTGAAAAGTGAAAGTGAAGTCGCTCAGTCATGTCCAACTCTTAGTGACCCCATGGACTGCAGCCTATCAGACTCCTCTATCCATGGGATTTTCCAGGCAAGAGTACTGGAGTGGGGTGCCATTGCCTTCTCCGGTCACACCCCCAAGCCCCTTCAATCTAGCTTTTATCCCTAGGAGTCCAATAATCATCTTATTAAAGTCACCAATAACTTCCAGATATAAAATGCAAAGGGTAATTTTCATTTCCTTGCCTGATTTCTCAGCAGCACTCACCTCTATTGACTCTTGTTTTCTGTCTCTTCTCTTGGCTTGTGTGATGTCACATTCTAACATTTTTCTGCTGTTTCTCTGGCTGCTCTTCTGAAGATTCTCCTCTGTTATTTATCAAATGTTGGAGTCCTTCAGGACTCAGTCACAGCCCTCTTTTCTTCTCAGCATTTTTACTGAGAAAATCTCATTTTCCCCATGGCTTCAATTATTATGATCTGACTGCCCAGAGACTTAAATTTCCATCTCCAGTAGAGACATCTATTTTGATTTTCAGACTCACATTTCTAACTGCCCTTTCCACCTCTCCATCCAAATATCCAATTACAATATCTGAAAATAACATTTCACTAGATAAATTTAATAGCCAAATAGAAATGGCAGAGGAAACATTCAGTGAACTTGAAGACAGGTCAAGGGACGTTACTCAATGTGAAAAGAACAAGAATAAAGACAGGAAAGACAGAAAAAAAAATTAATAGAACCTCAAGCAACTGTTTCGACAATAGCAAATGATCTAAATTATAGTCCATAATTGATGTGCAGAGGAGTAAGAAAATGAGAAAGAAAAAGTCATTTCACTAAATAAAGCTGAAAAGTTCTCAATGTGGATGAAAGACACGAATGCACAAACTCAAGAACACAACAAACCCAAGGCAAGGCGAGCATGAGAAGGTCATGCTTCAACATACTGTCAGCTGAGCTCCAACATACTGTGTCAGTTCAAAGGCCGACACAACAAGCAAAAGGAAAACACACGCCCTACAGCCAAACAATGCCATGCACGGCGGTCTTCCCACTCCCAACTAAGGAGGACAAAAAAAGAGTGAAACACTTTTAAAGTGCTAAACGAAAAAAATAAATCTGCTAACCCAGAATTCTATAAATAGCAAAAAATACTCTGAGAATGAGGATGAGATACAGACATTTCCAGATAAAAGGAATTCATTGCTGGAAGGTTTGCACTACTAGAAACTTCCAAGAGCAGTCCTATGTACTGAATAGAAATGGCACCAATAAAGACTTACACCCCCAGAAGGGAATGAAGAGCATAAGAAATAGTAAATATCTGGATAAGTGCAAAAGCTATTTTGCTTTTTCCTCAATTTTTTATAATACACAAAATTATTTAGGGTAAAAATTATAATATTGTCTTCTAGAGTTTTTAACATACTTGTATGTAATTATTCAAAATAACTTTAGCTTTAAAGGGCATAGGTGGTTAAACAAACCTACTATCTATCTATATTTTATGGGAAATGGTGTGTGTGTGTGTGTGTGGTGTGTTAGTCACTCAGTCATGTCCAACTCTTTGCGATTCCATGAACTGTAGCCCGCCAGATTCCTCTGTCCATGGAATTCTCTAGGCAAGAATGTTGGAAGGGGTAGCCATTTTCTTCTCCAGGGGATCTTCCTGGACAGTTACTGAACCCAGACCTCCAGCAAGACAGGCAGATTCTTTACTGAGCCACCAGGGAAGCCCTTATATTTTATGGGAAATGATACATGAACTTAAAGTAGACTGCGAAAAGTTATGTATATGTCACAATCCCTGAAGTTATCACTAAAAGTATAATGCAAGTGAGTTTACCCTATAGAAAAGTCAAACTAGAATTCATTAAAATATTCAAATATCCCCCAAAAAGACAGAAAAAGAAAAAAAGAGGAACAATAAGAGAAGCAAATAGAAACAAATAATAAAATGCTGCTACTGCTAAGTCACTTCAGTCGTGTCCAACTCTGTGCGACCCCACAGACAGCAGCCCACCAGGCTTCCCCGTCCCTGGGATTCTCCAGGCAAGAACACTGGAGTGGGTTGCCATTGCCTTCTCCAATGCATGATAGTGAAAAGTGAAAGTGAAGTCACTTAGTCGTGTCTGACTCTAGCGACCCCATGGACTGCAGCCTACCAGGCTCCTCCGTCCATGGGATTTTCTAGGCAAAAGTACTGGAGTGGGGTGCCATTGCCTTCTCTGAAATAATAAAATGGTGGTCCTCAAATCTAACCACACCAGTTATCACATTAAATATTAACAGAACAGCCTCTGTGTTTAAAAGGCTGAGATCATCAAAATAAATAAAAATACAAGACACAATTATATGCTGTCTACAGGAGACACATTTTAAGGATAAAAACACAAATAAGTGAATTTGACAAGGTTGCAGAATATGAGTTCAATACTTTAAGTTAATTGTATCTGTACAGACTAGCAATAAAAAAAAATGTCAAAATGAAAATAAAATCAACAACTCCATTTACAATACCATTAAAAATAAAATATTAAAGAATAAAGCTACCAAAGATGTATAAGACCTGTACACTAAAAATTATAAAGTATTTCTGAAGAAAATTAAAGACGGTAAACAAATGGGGGAACATATCATGGTCAAGTATCAAAAGGTTCAATATTGTTAAGAGGGCAGTTCTCCATAAATCAACCTATAGATGCAACGCAATCCCGGTCAAAATCACATGAATATTGAACTCTAGCCAATGATGCACACACTGAACTATTTAGAGGGATGTGAATAAATATCTGCAGTTTGCGTTTCAATACATCAAATAATAAGATGGATTCATGGATGGACAGAGGGATTGACAGATGGACCAATACCTGACAAAGCAAAAACAGTAAAACAGTAATGGCAGAATCTAAGTGGTTGGCATGTGGATTCTTACTATAAATTTCCTTCAACTATGTTATATGTCTGAATTTTTATATAAAATATTAGCAAAAACATAATTATGGAATATTTCCAACACCTAAAAGAGTATGAAGAATAATAAGTTAGTGTTAGTCCTTCAGTCGTGTCCGACTCTTTGTGACCCCATAGACTGCAGCCCACCAGGCTCCTCTGTCCATGGGATTCTCCAGGCAAGAATACTGGAGTGGGTTGCCATTCTCTTCTCCAGGGGATTTTCGCAACTCAGGGATCGAACCCAAGTCTCCTGCATTGCAGGCAGATTATTTACCATCTGAGCCACCAGGGAAGCCCACAAAGAAAAAATGAACACAAAACACCCGTAACTCCCACCAACCATATTAACAAATAAAACAGATAAAGCCGAAGTTCCCTGCCTGCCTTCAACCCACCTCTCCTGATGCTGGTGCTTATTATGTTCATGTTTATTTTATGCACCCCTGGAGAAGGAAATGGCAACCCACTCCAGTATTCTTGCCTGGAGAACTCCATGGACAAAGGAGCCTGGCAGGCTACAGTTCACGGAGTTGCAAAGAGTCAGACACGACTGAGCAACTAACGAACACACACACACACACACACATTTTATTCATAGACTACATATGAATGTATTTATATACAACAAACAGAAACACGTTGCATGTTTTTAAAACTGTATCCCACTGTAAGTCTAAGCTGGCAAAATGTTTCCCCTTAGCCTTAGATCTTAGACATTTATTCAACAATTATAACATGAACTAACTTCCATACTTTCAGAGTATTTCTCTATATAAATATTTAGCTATTTATTTATCCATTATTTATCCATTCTCCTCTGATAGCTGTTTCTGCCATGTCATCTCAAGATGTGGCCTCTCTGAGCATAGCAGCAAGGGGCTCAGATTCTCAGAATGGCATGACCTGGGTTCAAGTCCTGACTTCATGGCTTCCTGTCCCTTGAGGAAGTCACATAACTTCCTCAGCTTCAGCTTCTTGATGTGACAAGTAGAGGTGGTCCTCAGTGAGGAAAGGAAGAAAAAATAAGATGGATGGATGGGAAGCACTTAGCACAATGTCTGCCTGACACACACAGGTACTGATACTCAGAATCAGAAACATAAAATGGGACAGCCCCAGGGTGATGGCCAGCCCCATTTGGCTCAGGCCCCATCAATACCATCAGGCATGAAAACTCCTAGCTCTCCTCACAGGGTTAAATGTCTGAAGAGGAGAGTGACCCTCACAGCATGGCAACCAGATCCTCACTCTCACTGAGGGTAGCACATCAGGCAAACCTTCAAAGGTAGTTAAGGAGCATCCAGAGATCTTCCTTCATCACGACCCCACCAGCTGACTCTCCACTGTGCCCAGCACGAGCCCAGCAGGTCCCAGGAGGGGACTATTCACACGCATGTGGGCAGGGCAGAGGGGGTTGCCTAGGGATGGTGGAGTACCGCAGTGCTGGCAACAGTGGGGACCCTTGTTCAGTTGAGATTGAATTCTTAAATTTATTTTACTTTAGTGAATTTAATGAATTTAAATTTGAAAACTGATACTCAATTGTCAGAAATTCTCTAAGTATGTTTGGAACAAGGTGGATCTGTGTATCTACCGTTATCACCCCTAGTCTAAAGGGATGAAAGCAGAGAGTGATTACTTTATAAAATCCAGAATGACAGGAGATGAACTGCCAACAGTTACTATAGCAACAGATGAAGGGGTGTAAGCAAACCACAGTCTAGCCAGGGGGCAAAGAGGGGGACTAGATATCTTGCCCCATCTCTCTTTTGTTGTCCAGATTCTACCCAAGGCCTGCCATTGGGCAGACCAAACCAGATGATGGAGACACATATGCATGCACACACATACAGAAACTATTAACCAATGAAGTTTCAGCTGCCAAGCTGGGAATGATATGCACAATACATTCCTGGATGTGATGGACCTACACCCTGTGAGTATTTTGATCAGCAAAACAATTCCCAGAAATAGGGCAACCCTGAGCAAGAAGAAGGTCTTGAGGCTGGGTGCCAAGGTCATGCAAGGTCATGCACCAGCCACCTGCAGACAAGCAGCCCCACCACAAACACCTGGCACAGGGGAGCAATGGCTGATACTGCTGGCACTTGCCACCCTCCTTATGCCCACAGGCAGGAGTACGTTCCAGAGAGGAGAGGGCAGTCTGGGTTTCCTAGTCTATACGGCAGCTTTGAAAATAACCACCTCAACCTCCTAACATGACTGCCAAGGTTAGAGCAACAAAACTTCTAAGTGTAGCTTGGCACAAGCTAAGTGTACATCAACTTTTTGGCCACCATCCCAATCTAGGTACACTCCAGTTTTTCCAAACTTAAGATAAAGCAATCCACACAGGTCAAAATCTCCTTTTGTTGGTTTTTGTTTTGTTTGCTTTGTTCATTTATTGTTTGTTTTTTATATTCCACTATGAGTGAAAACACATAGATACAAAGAACAGAGTAGTGGTTACCAGAGGGGAGGAGAGCAGGGACGGGGACATGGGTAGAGAGGACCATCTATTTAAGTATGGATGGAAGCTAAGGTTTTGGCAGTGAGCAGAAAAAAATAAATTAAAAAAAAATCCCCTTTTGAACCTTCACACACTGTTGTTGGGAACGTAAATTGACGCAGCCACCATGAAATCAGTATGGAGGTTTCTCAAAAAACTAAAAATAAAACTAAAAATGTGACCCAACAATTCCACTCCTGGATACATACCTGAAAAAAACAAAAACACTAATTTGAAAAGACACACGCTCCCCAGTGTTCATAACAGCATTATTTATGATTGCCAAAGTATGGGAGCAAGCTAAGTGTCCATCCACAGATGACTGGATAAAGAAGACATGGTGCAGATCCACAGTGGAATACTACTCAGCCATAAAAAAAAGAACGAGGCTTTGCCATTTGCAGAAACATGGATGGATTCACAGGGCACTATGCTAAGTGAAATGAGTCAAAAAGAGAAAGACACATACTGTATGATATCGCTTATATGTGGAATCTAAAACATACAACAAACTAATGAATATAACAACAAAAAAAGGCTGCAGACTCACAGATACAGAGAACAAACTAGTGGTTACCAGTGGGGAGAGGGATGGGGGAGGGGCAATTTAGAGGGGAAAAGGGTTATTACATGAAATCCGATGTGTGAAACTTTTAAAAATTGTAAGCTCAACATTCAGAAAACTAAGATCATGGCATCCAGTCCCATCACTTCATGGCAAATAGATGGGGAAACAGTGGAAACAGTGGCTGACTTCTTTTTTGGGCTCCAAAATCACTGCAGATGCTGATTGCAGCCATGAAATTAAAAGACACTTACTTCTTGGAAGGAAAGTTATGACCAACTTAGACAGCACATTAAAAAGCAGAGACATTACTTTGTCAACAAAGGTCCATCCAGTCAAGGCTATGGTTTTTCCAGTAGTCGTGTATGGATGTGAGAGTTGGACTGTGAAGAAAGCTGAGCACCAAAGAATTGATGTTTTTGAACTGTGGTGTTGGAGAAGACTCAGGAGAGTCCCTTGGACTTCAAGGAGATCCAATCAGTCCATCCTAAAGGAGATCAGTCCTGGGTGTTCATTGGAAGGACTGATGCTGAAGCTGAAACTCCAATACTTTGGCCACCTCACGCGAAGAACTGACTCATTGGAAAAGACCCTGATGCTGGGTAAGATTGAGGGCAGGAGGAGAAGGGGACGACAGAGGATGAGATGGTTGGATGGCATCACTGACTCAATGGACATGAGTTTGGGTGGACTCCGGGAGTTGGTGATGGAAAGGGAGGCCTGGCGTGCTGCGGTTCATGGGGTCGCAAAGAGTCAGACACGACTGAGCGACTGAACTGAACTGAACTGAATAGAATTTAAAGAACATTTCTTTCAATTAAAAAACAAAAAAAGCCCCTCTGTAGCTAGACTCCTCAAGCCTGTGACATTTATATTTGCTCCCTACCAGCCTCCATAGGAGCTCCCAGACTCCAGTGAACTTGGGATGGAAAGCAAGGTAGAGATGGGGCTGAGCACCAATGGAAATACACTCACTGAATTCAGTGATGATTTTTGGAACTAGTTAAACACTGGGCAGGTTATGGTTTATTTGGGAAATAATTGCCTACCTTCTTTCTAAGTTCTGCTGAAATCTAGGCTTGATCTGCGCTTTGACATTGCCGGATGCAGAGCATCTGTATCTGTGCAGAGTTTCCTCAAGGGAAATTGGAGTTTCCTTTGGGGAAAAAAATTAATAAAGCCTGAATTTGGGGCACCACCTGAGGTAATTTCACCAAACAGGTTGCTACTGGGCTTTTTTTAAGGTTTAAGATTTTTTTAACATGGACCTTTTTTAAAGTCTTTATTGAATTTTTGTTACAATATTGCTTCTGCTTTATGTTTTGGTTTTTTGGCTGCGAGGCATGTGGGATCTTAATTCCCTGATCAAGGATTGAATCCACATTCCCTGCAGTGGAAAGTGGAGTCTTAACCACTGGACTACCAGGGAAATCTTCTCAGGTTGCTATTGTTTTAAGTGTGAAAGTGAGCACTGAGATTAATTTTTTTTTTTTACTTTTCTTTTTCGTTCTTTTTTTTGGCCATGCCACACATCTAATGAGATCTTAGTTCCCCAACCAGGGACTGAACCTGGGCCCCCAGCAGTGGGAAGCGTGAATGGCAGTCATCTCAAAACCTTCTGGACCACCTAAGTGCATAGAGCATCTTCTTTCATTTCAGCAGAAAAGGTGTAGTGGCTTCTATAACGACTAATTGCTTCTGGCTCACTTCTTAATAAACAAATAAGCAGTGATCAAGAAGAGCCAAGATTCTCCTGGAATATTCATTTCTGATTCATTTATTTAAAAATTACTGCAAAGAGCTGACTCATTTGAAAAGACCATGATGCTGGGAAAGATTGAGGGCAGGAGGAGAAGGGAACAACAGAGGATGAGATGGTTGGATGGCATCACTGACTCGATGGACATGGGTTTGGGTAGACTCCGGGAGTTGGTGATGGACAGGGAGGCCTGGTGTGTTGCGGTTCATGGGGTCACAAAGAGTCGGACACAACTGAGCAACTGAACTGAACTGAACTGAACTGAGGCAAGAATCATCAACAGATGCTAAAATTCATGGGCAAAAAGTACATGAAAGATGTTGATAGTCACAAATTATCTTCCCAGATGTTATTATTACTAATTACAAAAGGGAAAATCATACTTGTAGTAGAGGAACTGAAAAGATATCACTTTAAGAAGGTAACCTAGGTAAATATCAGTGGTAATGAGACATGTCAACATCACATGCCTCCCATACAACAGGGAGAAGGACAAGCACTTCATTGAGATTCCTACCAAATACACACATCCTCAATTTAATCATGAGAAGATACCAGAAAAACCCAAATTGAGGAACATTGTCAAAAATAACTGGTCAGTATTCATCAAAAACATGAAGGTCATGAAAGAGAGAAAATGCAAAAATAAAACACAGACCACAGATCAGAATTCATCAGACTAAGGAGCTATAACAACTCTCGGCAATGTGGGATCCTGGGACCAAAAAAGGATGCTATGGGAACAGCAGGCACTTTTTCATAATGTCTGTAGGTCAGTTAACAATATTACAGCCATGCTAATTTCCTGATTTTGATATTCACACTGTGGCTATGTAAAAAATGTTTGCATTAGGGATAATCTGCGTTTTCTGCAACTTTCCTATAAATCTAAAATCCTCCCAAGACAAAAAGCTTTTAAAAAATTAAAATAAATGAAATGAAGTTTGAATATACTGCATTTTTTTTGTTTCTTTTGTGGCCCTTAGCTTGGGTTTTAATTGTGTATAATTTAGTTTATTTGCTTGGTTACTGCCTTCCTCCTTGGAAAATATGAGCTTGAGAGGTGGGAGCATGTGTGGTTTTTTTCAAAAGGAAAAAAGAAAAGCAAACCAAAGGTGGACAACTAATAGGTGATCACAAAATATTTGCTCCATCAATGACAGCTAGATTTCAGCCTGCAGGCTCACCCATCCCAGAGTCATCAACTACATTTTCTACCTCCGACACTTCTGATCTCCCTTCTGCCCAGTGCTGAAATGAAGGAAGATGGTCTCTGCAGTCAGGGAATCTAGAAAGATTTGGGGTAATTGACATTCTCAACCTGGAACATATATTAGCAATACCAGGTACAAAAGAAGTCCCTGAGGAAGTGGTGTGGACAGGAAGTGATGTCCATGGGAGAGAGAAAGGACCTCCATGGGGGAGACAGAGGCTGACCAGGAGGTGATGCTTCCTGGTGTCTCATTGATCCCATGGATGAGAAAGTCTTCAGCAGCCAGTTTTCCCAAAGCCTGGTCCTGGGTCTGCAGGTGGTCCTGGTGTCGCACAGACATGGCTCAAACAGCAAGAAGTCACAAAGGGAGACAGTCACCCCCTCCAGGATCTGTGACGATGTACGGGAGCAAGTTTCCGTGGCCATCACCTCTCTGCAACATGTGCTAAACCTCCTTTCAAGCAGAAATCCGACCTCAGCTTGCTTCCACAGGTACTTAGCACTTAGCAGTGTTGTGTTCTTTCCTGTTGTTATTATTGTAACTTAGCTTTATAATACTCTTTCATGTAAACACGTAATACTGATTTCTATTTATGGTGGCTGATGTAAGGTATCCTTTATAACGTGTTTATATAAGTTTTAAGTGATTTCATTTAAAGAAAAAGAGCAAATAAAAATTGCACAAAGAAGGCACGTGGATAGGACTTAACTTACAATGGTAGGATGTGGCAGCATCTGACATGACAAAAAAAAAAATCCTAAAGGGGATGTGTGAATTACCAACGTTCAGACTACACTGGCACTGCCTACAGTTTGATTAGAAACGATGAATCCTTAGTTGCATCATGAAGATTTTTTAGTTGTGGTGTGTGGGATCTAGTTCCCTGACCAGGGATCGAACCTGGACCCCCTGCATTGGGAGCGCAGAGTCCTGACCACTCTTGACCACCAGGGAAGTCCCACGTGCCACAACTAAAGATCCCAGGTACCGCAACTAAGACCCAGCACCGCCAAATAAATAAATATAAACATTTTTTTTAAAGAATAAATGATTAATCCATTCTCACACTGTAGCCAAGACAAAACTGCCAGAAGTAGATCTCTAAGTGTCCCAACCTTCAGTATTTATGAAATTCCTATTTATTTATTCCATTAATTCATACAGTCTCGACAATTCACACCCTTCATCCAGGAACAATGCTTCACAACATTTCCAAATTCACTCATTCATTCACCCAAAACATATTTCTTGAGCACTTAGTCTGTGCCAGACAGTACCCTGGGTCCTTAGTGCACATCAAAGAACAAAGTAGGCAAGAGTCCCCGCCCTCAGAGACCTCACATTTCAGCAGGAAGAGGTGAGCCATAAATGATGATATATTATGTCATTAATATAAATGATAAAGTATGTCCAAAAAATCAGAGCAGGGCAGGGGGCCACAGGAGGAGGTCAGATCATGTCAGGCCTGTGGGCCCACAGGAGAACTTCAGCTTTTGCTCAAGATAGCAAGAGGCAAAGGTGGAGGCTGGGAGACCTGTCAGGAGGCCAAGAGAGGACCCTGGCTTGACACGGAGGGAGTTCAATTCTGGATACTATATAGGAAAATCCTACCAGACATGTAAGTGTGGATGACCCAGAAGAATTGCGGAAGAGCCTGTCAACCTGCCCAGAAGTGCCCCTCCCGGTAGACAGCCTCTCTTGTTGAATGCCTCTACTGATTGGGAGCTCATCACTTCTAGAGAAAACTCAGGATTTGCTGACAGCTCAAATGGAGGGGTATGTATCAGAGAATGGCAAAAGTCAATCTGGTGATTAGACACTTGGCCTGAGCAACCAGAAGGATGTGCTGGCAGCAAATGAAAGGGAAGAATCTGGCTGAGCAAAGCTGACACTTCGTAAACAGCCACTTAAAGCATAAACAGCCCCCGTTTACAAATGGGGAAATTGTGACACAGAGAGGTTAAGTAACCTGCCTAAGGTCACCCAGCCGGCACCCGGTACCTAGGCTGTCTGGGCCACCGGGCTCCACTGCCTAACAGGATGAGAGGTCAGCCTGGGAGGTTCTCTGTGTAAGCCAAGAAAGAGCTATTTTCATAAATCAGGGATAAAGTTTCTCAAGATCACTCTCGGCTTTGGCGACATTACAGATGGAGTGGGAAAACTTTCATAATATGTCAGCCTTTCTTGGTTTGAAAGACTTACCCTGGATCCAGCCTAGCAGCCCCCAAACCCTCCAAACCCCAGTTTTTAACCCTTTGCTAAAAGGGTTTTGAGGACTTCCCTTGTGGTTGAGAATCCACCTTCCAATGCAGGGGACACCAGTTCGATCCCTGGTCAGGGTACTAAGATCCCACATGCCGTGGGGCAACTAAGCCCATGTGCGGCAACCACCAAGCCCCCGGGCATTGCAGTGAAGAGCCAGTGTGCCCCAGCTAAGACCCAATGCGGCCAAATAAATTAATATTTTTAAAAAGAAAGAAAACTCTGCAACTTTAAATTTGAAATAACAAATAAATAAAAGGCTTTTCAATATATGGTTAGTTTTAGATATTAGCGTTTAACAGAGTCTGTGTTAGAGAACAACCAATCCAACTTTTGTTCAGACTGGCCCCAATACAATATGCAGTCAGAAACAGCAATGTAACACATGAAAATTGCACACACCTGTCCCCTGTCCATACGTCTTCAATTCTGAAATTATCTCAGTGAATCCTGTGCACATTCACGCTTTGATCTGCGGTTTCATCTGAGCCAGAATGAAATATGTCACATTTCATTCAAGAAAGACATGATTAAAACAGACAATCAGTTATGTTGGGAAATAACACATCCCCTACAGCCTGAAAACAGTGTTTTATTTTTAAGAGCCTGAATATACAAAAAGACAATAGCCAGACCATTTATGACAAGAAAAGTCTGACCCACAACCTTGCAGCAACCAAGCCAAAATGCCAAACCACAGCCTCAGCAACAGTCAGCCCTGAAAGGTCTGAAGTTGGTCCACGACTGCCAGCTTCCCTTTTGACAGCCTCTGCTTCCAATTCAAGGTCAGCCAGAAAAAGCCAAATATGCTTCCCAGACCAGTCACATAAGATGCTCACTGCTTGGGAGCCCCCTCCTCCCAGCTTCCCCATACTGACAATCAGAGCAGAACTTTCCCACTTCCTTGTCTGCCCTTGGGTCTCTGCCGAACGTCAGTGATGGTGACTGACTCCCTTGCCAAAGCAAGCTCTGAATAAATAACCTCTGTTCTCATCTAGGTAATCTTCATTTATTTCCACAATTTTAGTGCATTCTTCTCTGGGGCTTCCCTGGAGGCTCAGCTGGTAAAGAATCTGCCTGCAGTGCAGGAGACCTGGGTTTGATTCCTGGGTTAAGAAGATCCCCTGGAGAAGGGAATGGCTACCCACTCCAGTATTCTGGCCTGGAGAATTCCATGGACTACACAGTCACAAAGAGTCGGACACTACTGAGTGACTTTCACTTTCACTCTTCTCTGGCCATAAAGTTCAGCATAAGAAATAATAGTTGGACTTCCCTGGTGGTACGGTGGAAGAAAATCCACCTACCGATGCAGGGCATGCAGGTTCAATCCCTGGTCTGGGAGGATTCCATGTTCTTCAGAAAAACTAAGCCTCTGTGCCGAAAACCACTGAGCCCACACTCTGGAGCCTGCAAGCCACAGCTACAGAGCTCTCAGGCCTAGAGCCTGTACTCTGCAACAAGAGAAGCCACTGCCATGCACACCACAATGAAGAAAGAGTAGCCCCCATTCGCCATGACTAGAGAAAGCCCATCTGAAGCAAGGAAGATCCAGTGCAGCCATAAATAAATGTTATTTTTTAAAAGAAATAAGTCATCTGCATTCAATACCCTGTAATAACATATAATGGAAAAAGCTGAAAAAGAATATGTACATATATATGTATACATGTGCGTGCACGTGTGCTAAGTCGCTTTAGTCCTGTCCGACTCTTTGCAACCCCATGGACTATAGCCCGCCAGGCTCCTCTGTCCATGGGATTCTCCAGGCAAGAATACTGGAGCAGGTTGCCATTCCCTTCTCCAGGGGATCTTCCCAATGCAGGGATTGAACCCACAACTCTTAAGACTCCTGAACTGGCAGGCAGGTTCTTTACCACTGGTGCCACCTGGGAAGCCCCGTGTATGCATTTAGGTATGTATGTATAACTGAATCATTTTGCTGTACACCTGAAACTAACAAAACATTGTAAATTAACTCTACTTCAATAAAGAAATTAGAATTTTATCCCCATATAGGAATGCAATTGATATTGATATACTGGTTTTTAAAATTAAGCTCACTATATAATTTACATGTGAATAAAGCTTCTGTAAGCAAACAAACAGAAACAATAGTCATATCTAGGAAAGCATGAAGACAAGAAACTCTAGATGGTGACCCAGAAAGATCTGAAAGGTAAAGCTCAGTCTCCACCTGGACAAGTAGAACCATCCAAAAGAGTGTTTTCAACTCCTGCATGCAGACCCACACACCAACCCCACCACTTTCCCATTGCACGGCTTCAGACAGGTAATACCTAACCTCTCTGAGTCTCAGTTTCCACATTCATAAGATGGACATGAATACTTTGTATGCTGCCTGTGATCATATGAGAGACACAACTGGATCCTGGCACAGTACACATAATTATTTAAAAGCATCAATTAATCATAATAGCATCAATTATAGTATGTAAATAATTGTATCTATTAACACTTACTGAACACCTACAGGGTGCCAGGCACTCTTCTAATTGTTTTACATGAAGCAACTAATTCACTAAATAATACCAGTGATGATGGAGGAATGTTTCACTTCCTTTTTTAAAACATTTATTTAGTTGGCTGTGCCAGGTCTTAGTTTCAGCATGAGGGACCCTCAGTTGCAGAATGCAGGACCTAGTTCCCTGACCAGGGATGGAACCTGGGCCCTCTGCACTGGGAGCGCAGAGTCTTAGCCACCAGACCACCAGGGAAGTCCCTGATGTTTCATTTCCTATAATGCAGTCTATGACCACTTCTGTCTCCCTGACACCCACAGTGAATGAGTCGGTGATGTCTGCCTTCAGAGGTTAGAATTTAGCCCCTCTTTTAAGCACTGCTTTCCCCTTTTCCCCTTTTTCTTTCCCCTTACTCTATCAGGAGTTTCAAAATGCTCACAATAACCAGATAAGTGAGTGCAATGGACCGGGCATGGTGGGGACTGAGTCGCCAGGCAATGCATGATCCATCTAAAGCACGAAGCCACTCCTTAGTTACAGCCAACTGTAGCCAAGTTACCAAATCTTCAAAACCTTCCAAGAAAACAATATGTGAGATCTCCCTATTGTCAGAGGTTGTCAACTCTTTTAAATATTTTAAGGAATGCCATATGAGATTAAAAAAAAAAAACAGCACACATCTCTGGGTTAGACTTGCTGTGACCATCAGTTTGCAAACTTTAAACTAAGTGCTTCCCCTTTGGGAACAGTCTCAAGGCCCCACAACTAAAGGCCCCTGGATAGTATTAATATTTCCTGAAGGCTGACAGTCCATGATTTGACCTTTCAGGGCAAGGTCAGCATATTAAGAGTTCATTTCAGCTCTAAAATTAACTTCTGTGTGCAACAAAAAACTGAAGGGGTTTCTACTTAGCACCAAGATGCCACTTCAGGAGCCTCTACATTCTGGATCTTCCTCCAGTCTCAGCAGCTTCTCTCTCCCTAAATTGACCCTCAGCTCTGGTATGACTGAGCCATGCACAGTCTGGAGGTGCGGCAGCTGCCCCCTCCTATCTTTGAAAGGCAGTTGACTGTGGGGGTGAAGGGCACTGGCTCTAGAGCTTGCCCACCAGTAGGTTCACACCCACCACTCCCTAGCTGTGTCAACTTGGGCAAGTTACTCTCTGTGCCTCAGAAAAATGGGGATGATGATACGTGCCTACTCGAGTTGTTTGCTGTCAAATTCAGTGAGTGAAGGAATGTAAAGCACTTAGAATGTGGTCTGGAGTGTTGCTAAGTTCTCAGTGAAAGCTACCTAGTACTGTGTGCGCCATTCTGCTGGCCTGAAATGCCTTTCTCAGCCAGGTTCCCGGACTTTCCCAACCACCAGGGCATCTGCTCTCCCTTTCCTTGAAATTCTCACTCAAAAACATTCTCTCTACACCCGAGATGGCAAATAAGCTTAGTCTGAAATGTCATACCCTCTTCCCTCACATGAATTTGTAGGGGCTGCCTGCAGAAGGCAATGGCAATCCACTCCAGTATTCTTGCCTGGAAAATCCCATGGACGGAGGACCCTGGTGGGCCGCAGTCCATGGGGTCGCTAAGGGTGGGACACAACTGAGCAACTTCACTTTCACTTTTATGCATTGGAGAAGGAAATGGCAACCCACTCCAGTGTTCTTGCCTGGAGAATCCCAGGGACGGGGGAGCCTGGTGGGCTGCCATCTATGGGGTCGCACAAAGTCGGACATGACTCAAGCGACTTAGCAGCAGCAGCAGCAGCCTGGAGTCCTGGGCTTAATGTGGCAGTATATTAGTAATGTCTGCCATGGCAGAGGGAGTACTAGGTGCTGCAGTTGATTGATTATGTCTGCCTTGGGAGAGTGACTGGCAGGAGAGCAGAAGCCACCCCTATGCCATTCTTGGTCTATAGTGAGCAGCTGGCACTGCCTGGCATTGAAAGAATCTCTGCAGAGCAAGAGCTAAGTTTTAGACCAGACCAGCCCCATCACAGAAGTGACTAGCACAGGGCTGGGTCCACACCCAGTTCTGAATCAATTTTACCACCAAGACTAACTCAAGGGGCTTCAAATAAGAACCCTATTCCCTGCAGGCTACTAAACCCATTTGGGATCTACCAGAGTATTCGGATCCTCTTGGCGGGTTCTGAACAAGGACACCTCCAGACAGGTGTGATCTGGGACGTCAGCCTCCGTCAGAATCAGAAGGACCACAATGGACTCAAGATTAGTTCTTATTTTTCCTCACCTGCAACCAGCAAAACAAAGCCCCACCTGCACTGCAGTTTAGATGTCTACCAGCTCAGCATCTGGGGACAAGGAAACAGCCACAGCCTAACATTCAGTGAAGACTCTCCATGCACCAGGCACTGGTCTAAGAACTTGATTAACTTGTGTAATCCTCACAACCACCCCCAGGAAATAGATCCCGTCATTATTCCCATCTCACCAGTGAGGAAGCTGAAGCCCAGAGAGGTTGGGTGACTTGCCCCAGGGCACACAGCCGGTGCGTAGCACAGCCATGCATTCTACTGCTACCCAGGGACCTTTGTGAGCAAAATAAGCTAAAGACAGATTTGTACCTTTAGTGCAGAGAAGTTCCCCACTTTCTGCAATCCTAAAACCAAGTCTTCATCATACATAGACAGCTGCTTTGCTTTGACAAAGGATTCTTTACTGATTAAAAACTAAGAGGAAGGCTGGGACTTCCCCGGTGGTTCAACGACTAAGACTCCATGCTCCCAATGCAGGAGGCCCAGGTTCGATCCCTGGTCAGGGAACTAGATTCCACACGCTGCAACTAAGGGTTTGCATGTCCCAACTAAGACCCAGCACAGCCAAATAAATAATTTTTTAAAAAACTGAGAGGTAGGAGACACTGTCTCAGAAAACCCCTTTATGGATTTAGAAATTCATTTACAAGGTGTCCACTTCTGGGCATTCATTCTGGGATTCTACCTGGCACATCAAAGGGGGCAGTGAGAGGTTCAGAATATCAGGTGAGAGCCTGAAAGGGACGTACTTGGACCTCACAGCCTGAATCACTGCTTTCCAAGCAGATATTTTAATCCTGGCCTCACAACAGAATTAGTTAGGGAGAGCTTGGAAAACAGAGATGCCAGAGCCCATCCCCAAATACTCTGCTTAAGGCTGTCTAGTCTGCTGGCTTTCATTGGTCTTACGATTGTAAGTTTCCTCACTGTGGTGGAGGAAACTTACAATCAACAACCACTTGATAGAATAACAATTCACTGACAATCAAGAGTGGATTTCCAGCCCATCCAACCCTGCAAAGCTTCTTACCTAAGAGTGAAGTGGTCTGCCACAGAGCCACTAGTCAGGGAGACCAGAAAGGTGGCTGTGTCCCCTTCCCGGATGAGGTTCAGCGGCACAGAGAGGACGACGTTCTCATCCAAGTTTAGCAGGGACCACCGCAGATCGTCTTGGGTTGGGTAGACCACGACACTCCCGATCCTCTCCCGGGCTGGGGGTGCCAGCGGGGGGCTGTCCTGGCCCGAGTGGATGTTATTCTCCCACTTGCCATCCTCTTCCAGGGGACACTGACCAGCCGGATCAGCCGGGTAGAGCGCAAAGAAGAGCTCCATGGCCGTGCCACCAAGCAGGGCCGGGATCTCCTCCTCAGGCTCCAGGTCCAGCCCGGAGCTGAACCACTCGGGCAGCAGCTCCAGCTCGGCCACACACAGCCCCGGGGTCCCTTGCAGCCGACAGCTGGCCGCCACTTCCCTGGCCTCAGGGAAAGCAAACATCTTGACACAGGGTAGTTGTTCCGCAGGGTCATCATCAGCCCAGCCCATCCCCGTGATGTAAAACAAGGTCTGCACTTTGGGTCTGTTGGAGTAAATGGAGCTATCGAGGATGTGGGCTTTCACCTTCCAATTAAAGGGAAACTGGCCCACGTGACCAAAGGGTGTAGAAGTCAGCATGAGCTCCCGGGGGACCGTCTTCTCCACTGAAAATGGACCATAGCTGGCATTGACAACTGGGGGTCTCCTGGCTCGGTAGATAAAGAAGGACTCCACCCGGGTCTGCAGACTGGAGTTCCGCGTGATATCCTGGTTGGCCTCTTTAAGGAAGAAGGACTCTTCTGCGTTAGAGATGTGGAAGCTCGTGGGAAGGTAAGCGGGGAGCGAGGAGAACCTCTGCAGGCTGTCCACGATGGCTCGGCTCTCCATCACTGCACAAGAAAGGAAAGGAAGATTGAGAACGGAGTCTGGATTTAATTAACGCAGTGCATGCTCCACCCACCCACCCCCAGCACACTGCCCACTGAACACCGCATCCGTCCCCTAGGTCTCATAACTGTGGAATTCCTTGCATTACATAAAGTGTCTTCTAAGGATCTTCCAAAATAACCAAGGCAGAGTGGGAAGGAGGCTCCAGGTACGACTGACCCAATCGCCCTGTGGCTGAATTACACCACCAGAGGGAAAACATCACACCCTCTTGTTCTTGCAAATCTCCAAACTCAGAGGATCATGGTCAACTCTGTTGTAATCACCCCACAGAGAGTAGGCTGCCTACCCAGCCCACCACACAACCAGGCATCGGACTGCTGTATATGAGGTGTTGATGCTTTTATTTGATATTTACACTTCTTCCTATCATTCCTAGATGGGACATTGAGACATCTCCTAATTCTTTTTGAAATGAGGGTGAAGCTATGGCTCAGCATTCCTGCTTCTAGAAATCTCTCCTTCTGAAACATGAATGAGACTGCATGAAGATCTATTTATCTACAAGGATGTCCCCTACAGCATCCTTTTGAATTGCAGACAAACTAAAGAATGTGTTAATATATGAGGGACTTCCTTGGTGGTCCAGTGGTTACTTCCTGTTCCCAATGCAGGGGCCCAGGTTCGATCCCTGGTCAGGGAACCAGATCATATGCGCTGCAACTAAGAGTTCTCATGCAGCAACTAAAGATCTGACGTGCTATGATGAAGACTGAAGATCTGGTGTGCGGCAACTATGACCCAGCACAGCCAAATAAATAAATAAAAATATATTTTTTAAAAAACTACTTAAAAAAAAAAAGAACATATGAGCTGGGGTGAGCAGGCTGGATCTAAATCCCAACTCTGTCACTTCTTCACTGTGCAATTTGGGGCAAATTACTTAACCTCTCTGTGCCTCAAATGTCTTCAAATGAAGTAGAATATAAATATAAACTATAATAAGGATTAATGAGTTAATAAATATGAAGAGCTTAGACCAGTGCTGACTCACAAACATGCTCAACCTTTACCAGCTACCATTATTATTATTTATCCGTTTAAACCATTCCAAAGGTTTATTAAGAGGACATTGGATAAACTATACACTTTTACAGTGGGATAACAGGCAGCTGTAAGAATAATGAAACCCAATGGGACTTCCCTGGTGGCCCAGCAGTTTTAGATTCCATGCTTCCAATGCAGGGGGCACAGTTTTGATCCCTGGTCCCACATGTGGTAAAAAACAAATTAATAATAATAATAAAGTTAAATTTAAAAAAAGAAAAATGAGCACAACTGTATCAGTATATTTGAAAAAAAGTCACAATATGTCATTAAACATAAACAGCTATAATTGTAACTCATATAATCCTATTTGGATAACTTTTTAGGATTCTATTTGGGTTATTTTTAGGTACATATGTAAATGTACATATATTTATGTATGGTATCTATAGAATCCGAAAAGGATTTTTTAATTTTATCACTAATGTTTCTCTTTTCTTAAAATTTATCATGATAACTGTGTGTTACTTTGTTAATTAAAATACATATAAATATACATAAACATGTATACATGTGCATGCATATATGTATATGTGTGTGTGTGTTTCTTTCAAACGGTGAAACACAGAAAGCAAAGACCCAAGAAGATTTTTCAAAGTGAAGACAGCCCACCAGGAACCAAGGTCAGCAAATCAAGCCACAAACAGACAGGGATTCTTCCTTGCCCTGAAACAAACCTCTGCCCTTGGAGCCCAGCTTCCAACCAGAGCAAGAAGAAATAAAGCAGGCAGCAGTGTTTAAAATGCAGCATCATCAGAGGATAAAAAGCAAATAAATACTCCATTGACTCCAACTCCTGGTAACACTTTTTTCTGCAGCCATTACAAATTCTACAAAATACAGCTTTCTATTGACTGAAATAATTTTGGGCCTTTTCAGGGCTGTCCTTGGTGAGCTTTCCTTTCCAAGAGAATGACAAAATTGTAATTAGGAGATTGTGAAGCAGACACAATCATTTCAGAGCTGACGCATCCTTTCACCAAGAAGGTGTTCAGAAGGCAAGTTCTCTGCACCATCTCACTTACATGCAGAATCTAAAATAGTCTGATTTGTAGAAGCAGGGAGTAGGATGGTGGTTGCCAGAGGCTGGGGAGAGAGAGGAATGAGGCAGGATGGGGGGTTAAAGGGTACAAAGTTTCAGTTAAACAGGATGAATGCCTTCTAGAGAGCTAATGTGCATTAGCAATGTGATATAGTTAACAATCCTGTATTGTGCATTGTAATTTGCTATGAGAATGGATCTTAGATTAAATCTTTTCCATACACACAAAAACACACTGAGAATGATAATCAGGTAGAGGTAATAGATATGTTAATTAGTTTGATTATGGTGATCACTTCACAATGTTTACATATATCAAAACATCAAATTGTACACCTTAAATATACTTTGTATAGTTCAATGATATCTCAGTAAAGTTATGGGGGGATAAAAGAAGAACAAAGAAAGAAGAAAGTAAGTTCTCAAGTGTCATCAATATGGCCAGTCTTGGGTCAGATTAATTACTAGAGGAGAAGAGTTATTTTTTATTCATTTCTCCAATTACCTATCTAAATATATTTATTACTCACTTACTATGTTCCCAGCCCTTCTATGGAAGTCACAGGAGCAAGACAGATGCAGTTTCTGCCCCAAGGAGTGGTCAGATTTTGGAGAAAAGCATGGCTAACCTACACAAAGCAATTATAAAAGTGAATAGGACCTCGCTGCTGGTCCAGTGGCTAAGACTCCATGCTTCCAATGCAAGGTGTGCAAGTTTAATCCCTAGTTGGGGGACTAAGATCCCACAGACTTCGTGGAATGGCCCCCAAAAATAAGTGAACATTCAGACCCTTTAAAATGACCATCCCAGTAATTCTCTACCTAGGAATTCATGTGAAGGAAATAAGAGATCAAGAAGGAGATTCATGTGCAAGCGTCATCCCAAGTATGATTTATAGCCGCAACACACAGGAAAGAACCTAAGAACTCATCATGAGGGCGGTGATCATATAAATGATGAAAGTCTGACTCTACATGAAATGTTAAGAGATCACCAAAACCACAGTCTCAACAAATATGCAGTGTCGTGAGAAAATGCTTACATCTTCAGTGAAAAAGCAGTCATTAAATTTTGTTTTACATGATCCCAAATCTGTGTTAAAATATATTTTAAGTAGTAAATATTATATGTACACAACATATAGACATGCATAAATATGTATATGATGCATTTGCCCAGACCTGGATTTCCTCCAGAATGCATCCTATAAATTGGGTGGGATTTGGATCAAAGATGGAGGAGGAAGAGATGACTCTGAAGAATGAGCTTCAACCAAAGGAAAGTTTTAGCTGTTGCCGCCACCAAGGGGCAATCTGTATTTTGACAATGACAAGCAATGCAGAAAGACCATCCCAGATGAAATTTAAATTATTTTTTGGTTGGTTTATTTCCCCACTCCAAACTAGGAAGTTAAATTCTTGGTGAATCTGCCCATAAATCAGCTGGCAATGAGGGAAATCTGTCTTCCATAGCCTGACAATATCCTTCAGTAGATATGGGTGGGCACACAGCTGACCAGATTTGGAAAGAGACTCCAATTTTACCTTCCCATAAAATCTATGGGAAGCCTAAGGCAAGGTTTAAATTCTGGCTTATTTATAGATAGGGAAAAGGAAATTAAAATAAATGTAAATTTTAATATAATCTGTTTCCATTGTGGATTAGTTTTTTTCATTATCATTTATATCGATATTTCCTGTCTCTCAAAAATCAATTTATAAGAAATTTAAAACTGTGCTTTCTCTCTTCTTTATTATGGCCAAAGCTTGTATTTCATCCAAAATAGCAGTGTGAGTTTACAATCCTGTCCCACCATAACTCAAGCAAAATGCAATACAAATTTTGTCTGAAGGCATCTATGGAAAACCATAAACATTGGCTGCCAGATTCTCATTTTTGTTCTCAAACTAGATTGCAACAAAATATGATATGCGAATTTAGGAGCATTTTATGGAGCCATGAGACTGTGTCCTTAGAAAAACATCCAGGATCTGAGAAGCTAACATGCATCCCTTCGGTCCCCTAACATCATATAGTGGCCCCATTCTTCTTCCCATTGGCAGGCAGACCATGTGGCCAGAGGTCTGGATGTGAAATGAGACCCTATTCAGTCTGCTGATTTCCTAGAGGGCTTTTCACCACCCGACTGAATGAGGTGGGTGCTGAGAGCAGAAAATGAGGAAGTCTTGGTTTGGCTCAACTTCAAAGCACTTCCCATCACTGCCCTCCTTAAGAGCCAAAAAGAGAATCAAGTCCAGGTTCATCAAGAGCACGAGGTGCTCCAGACAAACGCTCTGTGATTAAAGGATGTTCTGAATCACAGATGGCTCCGGGGAAGTCCCAAAAAGAACTTCGGGTGGAAACAAACAACATCCAGAATGAAGCAACTCCCACAGTATTAGGAATCCCAGTAGGGACTCTGTGACCCAAAGTGCATGGATGGACATCACCGCTGTGCTTGGCACACAAAAAAAATACTCCTGGGCATGTGTCTTGGTCAGGACTGGAGGGACCTATAGCCATAAGATAATGCAGCCCACAGACTCACAAACCTTTTCACTACCATCACCAGTCCTGCATGGAAGCTTATTAACAGTCCTGTGGTTCCTGATAACCCACCTGAGGGTCAAGCCCTGTGGCATTTCTGTAGCTGAGTCTCTTCTAATTCCCACAAAAAAACATGGACAGCCAGAAATAAAAGCTTCTCTTTGCAGTGGACCAGATGGGCCACATCTTTGAAAACCATCAACAAGTGAAACTGCTCACTGATCTGTCGAAGGGTAGTCCTGACGAATAGGTGGTAATTTACTGCCACCATCTGGGTACCCCGCCCCCATGGTCATGGAGACCAGGAGCCACAAGGAAGCCTTTGGGAGCATTCATGTCAGTTCAGAGCAGTGCAGTGGATATTGCTTCTGAGGCAGAGGAAAGAAATAGGAGATCTTTTATACTCATGCTTTCCATTCTATCTCCATGATGTTTGTGTGTCTTTCTCCGTGAACTTCTGCACCTGCTGGGGAAGTCCATCACCCACCTATGAGTACAGCAGGCTCCTTCCCACCAGGATTTCTCAGCTCAGGAAAGGTTTCTCTGAGCAGGCACTCCAGCCCTATCTCTGCTCTTCTCTGCATCATAGGGAACTACATTTCCCAAGCTCCTTTGCTCCCTGGCTTCTGGATGCGATCAGCCAATGTGATGCTCTGGTAGAAGATGGAGCATGGGAGGTATTTCTCCCCCTTATCTCCCAGCATTTACCAGCAGAGACTGTCCAGCCCCATCAGAGCTCCCACCATGAATATAGCTCTCTTAGGCAGTAGTTCTAATACTTACTAGATGGTTCCAGCTTCTGGGTTCTGATAATCCAATTTCCCCACTTTGTCCCTTCAGTCCAATTGGTAACAGCTTCCTGCTATAATTAATTTCTGGATTACTTACCATTCCCAGAAGGTATTTACCACGCCCAACTTCATTTCACAGATCTTTCATCACATGACTAACTGATTCCCTTGATTAAATTCCCTCTGTGGAAATAACTAGTGTGGCTTCTGTTTTCTCAGAAGCCTGAGTCTGACAAATATATTCAGTCACTATTCACTCCATCCTGTTATATTTCTTCAAGGCCACTCTCAGCATCTGAAATTAGCCTTTGTGTTTTTACTTGTTGACTTATTTTCTATCAAGTCTCTCTATTAAAATTCAAGCTCATGAGAGCAGAGACTTTGCCACCCAATTTATGGCTGCATATCCAGGATCTAGCAGAAGAAACTAAACAAATATGTGCTGAAAGCATGTCCATCAATTAAGAGTGCCTTGGCTTAATGCTTAAGAGACTAAATCTCTCTGTGTTATTCTGAGCCTTTCTTTGGCTTCCTCACAGGGTTGTTAATAGATACCATTAATATTAACAAATCATTGGCCCATCACATTATCACTCCATTCATTTCCTCTCAAATATCACATCCCTGTGGTCACTAAGCTGGTTGCTAGGTTTGCCAAGTCAAGAGCTGCAATTTTAATATGGAGGGGGAAAAAAATCACTTAAAGGAGAAATAGCATTTACAGAACACTGGTGATGTGCTAACCTGGGCATTATACAACTGCTACATCCATTGATTATCACAATGGTTGTGAGATGAATAGTCCTTGTCCTTTTTGGAAAATGGTGGAACTGAGGCACAGAGAAATTAAGCAGTTTGAACATGGTCGAAGTTAAGGTTCAAACCAGTTCTGTCCAATTTCAGAGATTTTCCACTTCTCTGTACTGCCCCAGGGCCAACTGGTCTGGTGGTTCTACAATGTAAGCCAAGGAGTTAGCCATGGGAAGGTCAGCGAAGGAGTTGGAGCTCAAGGCTCACAGGGCCAAGTTAATGGACAAAATCTTTGCAGACTTAGTGAGGTTTTCATCACTCTGCAGTCACAGGTGATTGTTTCCAACCCCAGGTATCAGCTTGGATTCCCAGGTAGAGCAGGAATATAGATACAGTTGGTCCAGAGCATCACAATGCAGCTGCTGGCAAAGCAGCCAGTGATCCATACCTTTAAGGTATGGTAGCAATAAGGCAATGGCACCCCACTCCAGCACTCTTGCCTGGAAAATCCCATAGACGGAGGAGCCTGGTAGGCTGCGGTCCATGGGGTCGCTAAGAGTCAGACACGACTGAGTGACTTCACTTTCACTCTTCACTTTCATGCATTGGAGAAGGAAATGGCAGCCCACTCCAGTGTTCTTGCCTGGAGAATCCCAGGGATGAGGGAGCCTGGTGGGCTACCGTCTATGGTGTGGCACAGAGTCGGACATGACTGAAGCGACTTAGCAGCAGCAGCAGCAGCAAAAAATATGGCAGAGCCTTGCTACCTGTAAACCACGTCACATGACCTAAAGCCTCAGGAGGAGGCGCCAATGCAGCAAGTCAGACCAAATGCTTTCAGATTAAGGAGGAGAATTGCATGTGCTTATTTAGTCATTAACAACCAGCCGTGGTGGAATTTATTATACATCCCCACTCAGTCTGCTGCCACCCCCAACTGTATCCCCTAGTTGTACCCCAGGGACCACATGCTTTCCCACCTCTGTATCTGAAACATAAGCCACAGACCACATAACTCAGAAAAGGTAGCAAAAACTTAACTATCCAATTCAAAAGTCACCCATATAAAAGTGAGATGGGGAAACTTGAGTTTGTCTCTCTCAACCAGATAAAATTCACACGGCTGAAAGAGAAGGAGAGACCATACAGACAGAAAGGTATGAGGACACCAGGTCATCAGGCAGGAGGGAGGGATGCTTGCCTTCATCCCAAGATTCTTCTCAAATCTCAAGCTGGGAAGCCCTGAATGGCCAACATGAATCATTCATAAGCGCAAGACACTGATAAAAAACGGACCAGAGGGACTTGCCTGGTGGTCCAGTGGTTAAGAACCTACCTGCTAATGCAGGGTACACAGGCTCAAGCCCTGGTTGGGGGACTAAGGTCCCACATGCCGCAGGGCAACTAAGCCTGTGGGCCACAACCACTGGACCTGCACTCTGGAGCCCATGCCCCACAACAGCAGGAACCACCACATAGAGAAGCAGGCTCGGTGCCACTAAAGTAGCCCTCACTCACTGAAACTAGAGAAAGCCCATGCCCAGCAATGAAGAACCTGTGCACCGCATCAAAAAGACCCAACACAACCAAAACTAAAACAAAAATAAATAAGTAACCTTCATTAAAAAAAAAAAAAAAAAGCAGACTAGAAGCAGAGGAGAAACAGGAAGCAGACATGAAGTAGACAGGAAGTGGACAGGAAGGAGTAGGTCCCTTCTCCCAGCTCCAGTCTTGAAGTCTTCTCTAGCATCTGCCTCCCCACACCTCTTCCCCTGCCAGCATTAGCAGAGACTAACAGGAGACAACTGGCTAAGAGAAATATGGTTTTCTGATTCCAGCCCCAGAATTACAGACTAGAGACCTACTTGACGCTGAGATGTTGAGTGTAGTTTCCAGGGAAGGAACCTGGCTGCCGAGCCTAGTTTCCGGGGAAGGAACCTGGCTGCCGAGCGTAGTTTCCGGGGAAGGAACCTGGCTGCCGAGCGTAGTTTCCGGGGAAGGTACCTGGTTGTATGCCACCCTCCACCCTTCCTCCCTGCAAAACCTGAACACTGAAACAAAACCAAAACACTGAACACTATCATCACTCTTTTCATCTTTTTTTGTAAAAGGGAAAATCCTCTTTAGATTTCTTTCAGATTAGTGAAAAATGGTACTAACGTAGGTCTTTCATAAAACTGAAGTGGCATAAAGTGAACTTTCAAAAAGTAGAGGGGTGTTGGTACTCAAAAATGAATAGTCATTCATCACCTTGAGGGTCATATAAGTCTTGGGTCATATACCAGCAAATCCATTAAGGATTAGATATGGCTTCCCAGGTGGCACAGTGGTCAAGAATCCGCCCACCAATTCAGGAGGTGCAAGAAACTCGGGTCTGATCCCTAGGTTGGGATGATCCCCTAGAGTAGGAAATAGCAACTCGCTCCAGTATTCTTGCCTGGAAAATTCCATGGACAGAGGAGCCTGGTGGGCTACAGTCCATGGGATTGCAGAGTCAGACACAACTGAGCAACTGAGCACAGCACAGCACAGCATAACCATATATTACAGTGATGATAAAAAAATAAAATACAGAGAAATAAGGGTAATGAGAATAGACCCATTATCAGAGTCAACATTTATGTATAATCCTTATGATATACCAAGCACTAGTCTAAGCATTTCAGGGATATTAACACTTTTCATCTTCACAATCTTTTGATTATGAGGATTTTATTATTAGTCCCACTCATGGATGGAAACATTACTTTGCCTACAAAGCATTACTTTGCCTACAAAGATTCGTATAGTCAAAGCTATGATTTTTCCAGTGGTCATGTATGTATATGAGAGCTGAACAATAAAAAAAAAGCTGAGTGCTGAAGAACTTATGTCTTCAAACTGTGGTGCTGGAGAAGACTCTTGAGAGTCTCTTGGACAGCAAGGAAATCAACCCCGTCAATACTAAAGGAAATCAACCCTGAATACTCATTGGAAGGACTGATGCTGAAGCTCCTCCAATACTTTGGCCACCCAATGAGAAGAGCTGACTCATTAGGAAAGACCCTGACGCTGGGAAAGATTGAAGGCAGGAGGAGAAGGGGACAACAGAGGATGAGATGGCTGGACAGTATCACCGACTCAATGGGCATGAATTTCAGCAAACTCCTAGAGACTGTAAAGGACAGGGAAGCCTGGCGTGCTGCAGTCCAGGGGGTCACAAAGAGTCGAACACAACTGAGCAACTGAACAACAGTTCAGTTGCTGTTGGGAAAACTGAGGCTTGGGGAGGTTAAGAGACTTGCCTAAGATCCCAGAGCTAGTAAGAGGCAGAGACGGTTACTGGATCCAAGCTGTTCAAGCTCCAGGCAGAGAGTCAGGTTTGTGCCTTTAGCCACTGTGTTCTGCTGCCAGCTGAAAGCTTAGCAAGCAAACTCTACATTGTAAGAGCTTCGGCAATAACTAAAGAGACTGCAAATGTGCCTCTGAATTGCCCAGCTCTCAAAACACAAGATGAAGTCACTAGTTGGACACCATTCATAAGATGAAAGCAAGAGGCAAAGCTTTTCCTGGCTCTGAGAGAAATCCCTCCAGTGGTAATGCCCCAAGGGACACAGCAGCATCCCTACAAACAGTGAGCTTATTAGCAGGCTCCCTTTGGTGCTGGGCACACGAGGTGCGGTGTAAGAGCAAAGGGCCATCAGGCAAAGGCAATTCTTCAGAAGACAACGGAGTGTGAGCCAAGACAGCTGATACCTCTCAGAAGGTCCAGCTTGACAGGAAGAATAAAATCCAGAGTGAGATCCTGGAGAACACTGTCCTTCAAACTCTCCTCCATGAAATTACTTTCTTACCAAACCAGCCAATGGATAGCAGAAGTCTCAAGACTATATTCTCTAGCAAGACTGGGGAGGCACAAATATTCTACGTAGACCATCAAAGCCCAGTGTATAAGACTTAAAACATAATAAAGGACTTCCCTGGGGGTACAGCGGTTAAGAATTCACCTGCTAATGCAGAGGACACAGATTTGATCCCTGGCCCGGGAACTAAGATCTCACATGCCTGCCGCGGGGCAACTAAGCCCGAGTGCCACCACCCCTAGTCTGTGCACCCTAGAGCCGGTGCTCTGCAGCAAGAGAAGCCACCGCAATGAGAAGCCCGAGCACCACAGCTAGAGAATAGCCCCTGTTGCCACAACTAGAGAAAGCCCATGAGCAACAGTGAAGATTCAGTGCAGCCAAAATAAATAATTTTTTAAAAACATAATGAAGAATATGGATCTTTTTTTCATGATGCCCACCACTGCTTTTATGACAGAAAAAAAAAAAAAAATTCCTCCCCAGCATCCCAGTATCAAACATATATTCACCTGTATTTTCAACTATGTTTCTATGGATGGGTATATGTAGATACATGTATGTGTTTACATTTTTACATTTAATTCTTCTTCGAAAAGCTTTTTTTTTAATAATGAGATTTTTTTTTTTTTAGTATTTTGGTCTTTATTGAATTTGTTACAACCCTGCTTCTGTTTTATGTTTTGGTTTTTTGGCCACGAGGCATGTGGGATCTTAGCTCTCTGACCAGGAGCTCTCACCCCTTACACTGGAAGGCGAAGTCTTAACCGCTGGACTGCCAGGGAACTCCCACATTTAATTCTTTCTTTATTGAGGTATTTTCGACAGTTGAAAGTTTTACATATTCAAGGTGTAGAATTTGATGCCTTACACTGTGAACTAGTCACCACAATCTAGCTAATGCCCATATCCATTGCCTCAGACCCACCGACATATGTGAATCCACTTGATATTTTTGTTGGTGAGGAAATTTAAGATCTACCCTCTTACAGATTTTAAGTATTGGATTGAATTCTTGAATCCATCTGAAGTTTCTTTTGGGGTCCAATGTAAAATGAGGATCTGATCGTAGTTGGAAACAAGCATATGCTGAATCAGCCAGAAGTATTTTATTTGAATCACAGTTTAGGGGTTCTTTAGTTGAAAAAATAACATGACTGCATTTAGGGATAGAGGTTTTAAAGGGGTAATTAAGTTAAAATGAGGTCATCAGGGTGGGCCCTCATCTATTATGGCTGGTTCTTAGAAGAAGAGATTAGGACACAGACCCACGCAGAGGGACAACCACGTGAGGACATAGGGAGAAGATGGCCATTGGAGACAGACCTCATGGGACACCAACCCTACCCACACCTGGATCTTGGCCCTCCCACCTCTAGCACTGTGAGAATAAACTTCAGTTGTTTAAGTCATGCAATCTGTAGTACTTTGTTATGGTAATCCTAGCAAACTAATATCAAGAGATTACTCTTCTTTATCAAAATTCTATCAGCTTGTCTTACCTATTCTTTATCTTTAGATTCATTGCGTCCAATTGTCCAAAACCCAGACTGTCATATTTTTCTATGTGTTTTCAAGTTTTCTAGGATGAACATGTCTTCTTGCTTATTTAATCTAAGAGAAATACTGACTTTTTTTCCCCTTAAAAATAAAGATATGGAATTTGATTTTAAGTGACAGACCACGCACACTCATTTCCTCACATCTCTACAGAAACTCCACTACAGAATATTATAGGAAAAGTATAGCTTCCCTGGTGGCTCAGATGGTAGAGTCTGCCCACAATGCAGGAGACCCAGGACGGATCCCTGAGTTGGGAAGATCCGCTGGAGGTGGGCATGGCAACCCACTCCAGTATTCTCACCTGGGAAATCCCATGGACAGAGGAGCCTGGAGGGCTACAGTCCACGGAGTCACAAAAGAGTCAGACACAACTTAGTAGTGACTAAACAACAACACACAGAGGGACAACCACGTGAAGACACAGAAGGAAGATGGTCATTGACAAGCTATGGAGACCAGGGGTTTCGATGACTTTCAGCAAAATACAATGTAAGAAAGGAAAGTAAGGAGTGTCAGCTGAATTCTCATCTTTTATAGAGAGAGACGCTGCTGTTGAATTTGATTAACTCAAGGAGTAGAGGCATGGGGTACATATTGGGTTGGCCAAGTTCATTTGGGTTTAACAGAAAAACTCAAACATGTTGGCCAATCCAATAGAATGACAGAAATAAGCACAACTAACAGAACTACAAGTGGAAATGGCTGGACTTGGCTGACTTTAGAGAGAGACAGAGAGATCAAAGATACAGAGGGATGGAAAATGATTGCTGGTCTTTGAAAGTTATCCTGAGCCATTCTGTTTTCCCCAAATGCATGCATGACTGTAGGCTTTGTCTACAAGAAGCCCAAACTAGCCAAGCAGGGGAGGACAGCATTGAACAGACGTTGGACATTTGTGTGTGGGGTAAAGGAAGAGTGGCCTTAATGTTGACAATAAGTCATCACGTCTGTGGGAGAGATGGATGGCTACCTGTCAAAAAACAACATGCGAAACAACTGTCCGAGGCCACTGGCAACTGCCAGGTAGCACATCCCTGCGCCCTGCACTTGTTCCATCCTGTGTGCCCTAAAATAAAGGAGGGATTTACCATTCTTCACGCTGATCAAACAAACAAAACAGCAGAAACTTTCTATCCATTGTATTGCATATGGCTGCTCAGTCAGGGACTTCCCAGCCTCTCCTGTCCCCCTGGCATGGCCATGTGACTAGTTCTGACCAATGAAATAAGAGCCTGTCCTGCTTTGAAGCCAAAATTGGTATCTTTTATCTTCAACCAGTGAGAAGCAGGGGACCCTGAGACTCTAGGTCACGGCAGAGCAGCCAGAAGCTGGAAGGGACCCTGGACCCCTGAGTCTCCACCTGGAGGAGAGCCACCTGCCAAATATGGCACCCACATTGGATGGGACCAAGAACAAATCTTACAATGTGTTAAACCACTGCTAGGGTTTTACTTATTACTGTAGCTAGTGACACCTAACTAATACGACACTGTATAGGCTAACAACCTGGACAGCTGTGATCCTGTCCGTATGCAAAAGCTGGAACAAAATTTCACATTTCTTCCTTAAGGTAAACTGTACTTTCATTAGTGAGGAAATGTAGGCAGTCAGAGAAACAAAGCGAAGAGCTGTTAAGCCAACGTGAGAGGTTTCCACGGGGCACCAGATGTAGAAAGAGCGTTATTAAACGGATTATATAGATCTTAGTGACAGTAATTTTGACCTCCTATAGGCACCGTCAGCTGTTAAAACAGTAGGAAATGTTGATGACCTTGTTCTTATTTCCATTTATATTTATTCTAAATTGGACACCTTGGAGATTGTTTAAATAAGAGAGGGAAATTCTCTAAGTAACCCTGACAGCTTTGCCACTCTCTGATAGGGGAGGCAGCTGAGGCTTACAAAAGGCAGAAGACACCCAGGCTGGAGTCCCACGTCTGCCATCAGCCCAATTTATGCACCAAGACAAGTCACTTCATCCCCTCAAGATTCATTTTACAAAGAAGGTGTCACTTCCTGCTGCCCATCAGGGACACACCTCGAGGGAACCCAATAATGTGATTTGTTATTGTGTGACTGCATTACCAAGAATGTCACATGTGGAGTGTCCTTGCTTTGCACTTCTCACTAGTTCAGACTAGCCTTTCTCATCTTCTGGCCATTGTTGATAACAAAAGTGATTCTTTCAATTCAGAGAAAACCCACACCACGCAAGTCTGAACAAAATGGGCATTTAATGGCAGTCGTGGTTGGAGAGAGAGGCTACCTTCAGGTCTGGCTGGAATCGGCATTTAAACAATGTCATCCACATGCAACTTCACAAATATCCTTCAGTTGGTGAAGGGATAAATATATATCTGGTGGTGCAGCCATTGAAGGGGAAACAACTTGATGGATAGTTGTGTCCATCTATCCAATAAAGCAAACAATGGATATTCACACAATATGGATAAATCTCAAATGCATTTTGCTGCCAAAAAGAAGGCAGCCTCAAAAAGCTACCTATCATATGATTCCATATGTGTGACAGTCTAGTAAAAACAGAACTGGAGGCATGAGGGTCAGAGCAGTGATTGCCAGGGATCAGAGGCTGAGCTTTAACTATTTCACCACAAAAACTCAAAACAGAGGATTAGGGATGGGGTGATGGAACTGTTCTGTATCCTGATTGTTGCGTTGGTTGCTGCTGCTGCTGCTAAGTCGCTTCAGTCATGTCCGACTCTGTGCGACCCCATAGACGGCAGCCCACCAGGCTCCGCCATCCCTGGGATTCTCCAGGCAAGAACACTGGAGTGGGTTGCCATTTCCTTCTCCAATGCAGGAAAGTGAAAAGTGAAAGTGAAGTCACTCAGTCGTGTCCAACTCTTCGTGACCCCATGGACTGCAGCCTGCCAGGCTCCTCCATCCATGGGATTCTCCAGGCAAGAGTACTGGAGTGAGGTGCCATTGCCTTCTCCGGTTGCATTGGTTACATGACTCTATATATTTGTCAAAAACTCATAGTGCTATATGCCAAAAGAAACACATGAAGTAACTACAGGAAGGGAAACAAAGATTGCCCGGTTGTAGTTGGGCAACTACTGTAGTCTTTGTAGTCGTTGCCTAGAAAATCTACTTTAGGAAATCTTTAAGACTGTTGTTTAAGGCTTAAGAGTTTAAACAGCATGAGCTCAGATGCCTTCAACATCCCTGCTACAATTCTTTAGGCTATTCAACTGCTTGAAAATTTATTTTTGCCTACCACAAAAATAAGTAAGAGCAGGACTTCCCTGGCAGTCCAGTGGTTAAAACTCTGTGCTTCCTCTACAGGGGCATGGTCAGGAAACTATTAATAAGATCCCACATGCTTTGCAGCACAGCCAAAAGGATAAAAAAGTAAGAGTATTTTCTGTCTGAATTAATTTCTCCAGTTAATCAGGTAAGTCAAGGTACCCTAAGATGCAGGAAGTGCAGAGTTGTGACCAAAATAGACAAGCAGAGGACACAGCCTGCTTTGGGGGAACTAAAAATTGTAACTGAAAAGAGAAGATATCTACACTTTAAAAACTGATAATAAAAGAAGGTAAAAGCTGTATTGTTAACTTGCCTGGTATGAGTTATGTGTGCCGCCAACTTTGAGAAAGAAGACATCAATATTTATGGGGAATTATCACAAGCTTATCATCAGTAGGACCCAGTGAACAAAATAGTAGTTATAGGGTCTTCCCTGGTGCTTTCCAGTTCAGGGGACGTGACTTTGATGCTGTGGGGTAACTAAGCCCTCTGGCCACATCTAAAGAGAAGCCTGCAATCAGCAACCAAGACACAACACAGTCAAATAAATAAACAAATAAAATACTTTTTAAAATAGTAGCAATAACTAGGAACCTGGAAGTGCCTACTATGTGCCAGTCACCATTCTGCTTTATTTATATCAGCTTTTTACCTGATCCTATGAGATAGGATATTATTTTCAGATTGCTATTGTTATTATTATATAATTATATAAGTAATAGTATTATGTCCATTTTATTGATTGAAAAAATGAAGGCACAGAGAGGTCAAGAAAAAACATGCCTAAGGTCACACAGCATGTGAGGGGTGGAGCCAGGATTGGGCTCCAGAGTCCAGGCTCTGACTACTATTCTCCACTGGCTCCCAAAACATTTCTCCTCTGTTTGATCCCATGACAGCTGATGCCCAGACTCAGTCACCTCCCTTCACCAAAGCAAAGAAGGGCTCCATTATTGCTTCTGACTGATCCTATGACCCAGAATAAAACCCACAAAGAACACAAAGAAATAGAAACTTCCTCTGGTGAGTGGTGAGGGGAGTGAAGTGCAGAGGGACCTGTGTGTGGGTGGCGGGGAGGTGGGGGGGTGGGGGGGTGAGGGTGAGGCGGGGTTGGGGGTGAGGGGGGCCACGGGGAGTGTATGGGAAATCTCTATACCTCTTAACTTCACTGTGAACCTATGCTGCTCTTAAAAATAAAGGCAAAAAAGTAAGAAAGAAACTTCCTCCCCACACTGGCCCCAGGGGTTGTGCCATGAACCCCTGTCATAGGTAAAACCAAAACAACCCTGCGGAGTCTTGGGAAAAACAGAACCAAAAAACCCTCAATCCTTTTTTCTCAAATTTAATTCTGAGTTTATTCTGTGTTGGGCAGTCATCCTGGAAATGAAGGAACACAGAGGACAGACAGCATTTCTGAAAGAGGAAGTAGCTCCCTGCACCCAACCCAGGACACCCCCGTTCTGGCACTGGGTTCCCCGCCCCGCACCGGCCGCCCCTGACCCAGGTGCCACAGGTCGCCTCTGCAGCAACAGAGGCCTCGTGCGCTGCAACACTGCCACCTAGTGGCCGAGGCTGTTCCACGCTGCAAGAAGCAAGGGGTTGGTTCCCCATTTCCATAGCTGAAATGGGCAATATGGTTTGATTGGAGACTTTAACCAAGACTCATTGCTGCTTTCTGGTAGAAAACTATTAGACAAAGCACGATGACTCTCTGGGACCAGATTCTTTGTTGGCAGGCAACAGAAACCCCAACTCTGTTGGGCTTAAGTGAGAAAGGGGGTCGTCCCTGCCCCAAACCTCAGCCTGGGACGATGGGGACCACAGGCAGCAAAGTGGTGAGGGGAAGGGGAGCAGTATCCAGCACAGCTAGGGTCCCTGTGCTCTGGAAGGACCCGAAAGTACACCCAGGAGGGAGGAGGCACCACAGACCCCCAGAGACACTGCCGGTTTCCCCGCCACAAACTGGCTACCAAGACCAGTGATCTACAAAGACAGCGAGCCGAGCAGAGCTCCAGGCTGACCCCATGATCTTCTCTCTCCCCTGTCTTTGTCCACTAGTTTCACCCTGAGAAATCGCAGAGAGGAAAAGAAATGATTTTTGTCTGAATCATTCACATCCTTCCAGGGAAATTCTGGCAGTTTTATGAAAGGGCTTTTCTTCCCTCTTTTTCAGTTCTACTTGCCCCAGGAGGAAATCTCTCCAGCCTCTGACTCAAAAACTATCCATGTTCTTCCCTCTCAGTGACCACCTGAGTGCTGAGAGACCCAAGCAGGGGAAGATGTGAAAACAACATTGATGAATTCAGCCTGCGTGGTGACATGGGGACAGGACCACCCGTCCCCATGGAAAAAACACAGCCTACCACCTGCTGTACATCCAACCAGAGGTCACTCAGGTCCTGCTCATGTTCCTGCCTTCCTTGAAGCCCCTCCCCCCCTGCCGAAAGCCAAGGACTAAGGAAGGAACCTGGCTCCAGAGCAAGTGACCTTGGCTGGAAAATCAACGCATTTTTCAACCATCTGGTCACTGTGGTGAGCACCCCAGGCCCTGGGAGGAACATGGGAGAAAAGGAGATAGGAGGATGATCGTAGGAGTTTATGGTCATCAGATGGGATGGATGAGGCATACCCACTACCTCAGTGTTGCTATCATGAAATGTCATAGGGTGGCTTAAACCGGAGACATTTATTTTCTCAGAGTTCTGGAGCTGGGGGGTCCAAAATCAAGGTGTTGGCCAATTTGATCTCTGGTGAGAGCCTGCTTCCTTGCTTATAGATGGCTAGCCTCTCCCTGTATCCCCACATGGCAGAGAGAGGGAGTGCGGGTGTCTCTTCCTCTCTTTTATTTTTTTTTTCAGCCATGCCACACAGCCTGTGGAATCTTAGTTCTCCAACCAGGTATTGAGCTAAAGCCCTTAGCAGTGACAGCATGGAGTCCCAATCACCAGACTGCCAGGGAATTCCGTTCCTCTCTTTTCAAGAGCACTTATCCCACCACGGGGGCTTCACCCTTGTGACCTCGGCTAAAACTGATCACCTGCCCACAGTTCACCTCCTGATACTATCACATTCAGTCCATATGACCACCCATCCATCACTCATTCACTCAGTGCTTATCATGGGCCAGTCCTTGCCAAGCACTGAAGGTAGGGGGGGACAGTGGACCAGTGCAGCCCTGCCCCATGAAATTTTGTCTAGTCTGGGGGTATGAACATAAAAAAGTCATTTCCATAATGAAAAACAAGAGTCATGACAGAAGAGGGGCTTCTAATACAATATTGTTTTAAGATTTTTTTGAGCAGACTATTTTTAAAGTCTTTATTGAATTTATTACAATATTGTTTCTGTTTCATGTCTTGGCTTTTGGGCCCCGAGGCATGTGGGATCATAGCTCACCAAGTAAGGATTGAACTCACACTCCCTGCGTTGAAACGTAAAGCCTTAACCACTGGACCACCAGGGAAGTCCCCTAATGCAATCTTGATGGAACCAATGGAGATGGGACCTGCAGTGGATTCAACAGTATCCACCAAAACCTCATGTCCACTTGGAACCTCAAAATGTGAACTAAGGGACTTCCCTGGTGGTCCAGTGATTATGAATTCGTCTTGCAATGCAGGAGACGTGGGTTCCATCTGATCGGGAAACTAAGATCCCACATGCCGCGGAGCAACTACTGAAGTCTGCTGGAGCCTGAGCAACACAACTAGAGAGCCCATGTGCCACAACAAAAGATCCCATATCATGCAGTGAGGATCCTGCATGCACAACTAAGACCCAACACAGCCAAATAAAAATAAATATTTCTTTTAAAAGTGACTTGCATTGAAAATAAGGTCTTTGCAGATGTGATTAGGGCATACTGAACAAAAGCCAGTGGGTGGTATGTTTATAGGGGAAAGAAGGAGGATTTCCACGCACAGAGAAGCCATGTGGATGAAGATGGGGACAGAGAATAATGGAATGAACCAGGTCAAGGTGTTGAAAGAGGGTCTGGGAGGAGGAGAGCAGCACGGGCGAAGGACCAAAGGTGGGGACACAGAGCACTGCTGCAGTAGGTGTGGGGAGGAGAGAGAAGCAGGCAGACTGGGGGCGAGGGGAGCTCCAGGTCACACATGGCCAGGCGGGGGCCCCTAAATAGTGCCTGGACTTCATCCCAGGCATAACGGGAAGCCTCTAAAGCGGCTGGCGTCACGGGAACATGACACCACACCATGCGGTTGGTAAACCATCGCCCTGGGATGATGGAGAATGGACTGGAAGCAGGAATGACCGAGACAGAGACAGACACAAAGATCCAAGTAATTAAAGGGTAGTGACCTCGTTATACAAATGGACCAAAGAAGGCTCCTGTCTGCTAACCAACCCCCACGCTGTTTATTTCTTGAGAACTCAGCTAGGACCATTAGCCCAAAGACTGCTGATGCCAAACTCAATTTTTTACATATGCAATTGCTTTAAATGTAGCCCAAATAACCATGGTTTTATAGCCATTTAGATTCTGCTTGTTTTGCATATCCCAGGCACTCAACATCTGCTACCTTCCATAAGAAAAACCCTGGGCAATAAAAGATCCCCAGGTGTTATGGCCCTTTGGAGCTCCCTGACCTCCCACTGAGCTCTGGACACGTGAGCCCCACCTCCTCACCCCCCGGCTATTGCCCATCTCCCCAGGGAAAGTGCTGCCTCTCTTGTGGTTCCGGTCATCTCATGGTCATACCTTTTGGTTTATCAGCTCCAATTTCCTCAAAGTCACCATGCTCTCTACTGCAGAAAGGGCCAGTAGGATGGAGAAAAGGTTCAAGACATTTTGAGAGGACTGGGGGATTACCTAGCTATGGTGGGAGAGGAAAGAGAGCTAGAGAGGAAAGAAAGAATTAAGAGTTGTGCTGGGCTGAGGCTCGGGCAAAAGGGTGGGACAGTCACGGAGACCAGGGAGAGCATCCCTGGGGGAGGAGGATGCACTCTACGTGGGGCATAGTGAGTCTGAGAGACGAGTGGGCCCACCCAGTAGAAATGCCCATGAAGTCATACATCAGACACTGCAGCCACAGCTCAGAAGGACTCTGAGTGAGGGAGGGATGTGGATGCTGCCAGAAAGGAGGTGGCAAGTGCAGTCACTTGGGGAAGCAGCCCAAAGAGACACCCACAGAGTGGGAAGTGACACCCTAATGTGGGGGGCTCTGGCAGGTGGCAAGAAGCCTTGAAGAGAAGGCTCCGAGGGGCACTCACAATGTGGGGTGGAGGAGAGATGGATTTCTAGAGAAATGGATGTTTTTTGTTATCAGAAGAGCCATCATTGGGGCACTTCCCTGGGGTCCAGTGGCTAAGATTCCGAGCTCCCAATGCAGGAAGCCTGGGCTCAGTCCCTGGTGGGGAAACTAAATCCTGTATGCCATAACTAAGACCCAGCATAGCCAAATAAATAAATATAAATAAATAGTTTTTAAAAGAACAGCTATCGGAGTGCTAGGAAGACTTCTGAGAAGGAGGGATCCTTCCCTGAGAAGAACCTGAGCATTTGACAACAGCTTGGATGAACTCAGCAGAGTTTCAGTGGAGATGCAGTGGCAAGAAGCAGAATGATGGAGGTGAGGAGCAGGCAGAACACGAGGAAGGGAAGCACTGAAAACAGACAACTCTTTTGAGAAATGTGGCCAGAAAAAGGAGGATCAGACTAGGAGTTAGAGGTCCCTCCCCTTGAGTCTGGTCCGAGACCATCTTCTGGTAGCTCTAACCCATCATGCCCTTTGGATGTCCCTGGTGCAGATAGATAGAAGTGCTGTCTGCCCAGACATCCCCCTGAATATCTCCTATAGAATCTGGAGCTGGGACTAGGGTACCAAATCTCCAGCTTTACTCAAATGCCCCCCAGTTCCTAATTCCTGCCATCACCACTCCCCACTTTAAATAGCAGTAAGCTGATCTTTACCACCCTGGTTGCTATGACAACGGAATGTCAGAGTGTGCTCCATCCTGAGCTCATGCCTTCTTTATTGAAAACAGGTCAATGAAGAGGGCGGGTAGCTTTTTCAGCAGAATCTGAAGTACTGAAATAAAGATTGTTGAGCCCAAGACCAATCACTCAAAGAAAAAGTCATTCTCCCCAAAGCAGTGAACAGATCCCGAATCGAGTCTCCTGAAGTCCAAAGGTACGGGAACTGGCCAACTGCTGGACTCTTGGGAGTCTACCTGTTTCTCTTCTCTCCCTTTGAGGAAACACTTTGGCGATTTGGTCATCAATGGGCATGTAACCCAAACTAGACCATTGGGATATAAACTGCAGAGATACAAGTTCTCTGGACCTGTGCAGAGGCTCCCCAGAGAGACCTCCCCCGTTCCCAGGAACAGTGTGGTATGAGGATAAGAGCCCCAGGGCTGTAGACGGATGTTTCTGCACTGAGCAGGGAGCTCAGAGCTCCGGGTAAAATCAGCCAGAAACTTGGGCCTTAGAGACCCTGAGCTGCTGGGTCGAGTCTCTGTCTCACATTGGAAGAATCCTTGCACACACACACATCTTGAATCTGTGGCATCCTGTGAGGTTCCATGACTTGTATAGGAAGAGGAGAAACTGCCACCAGAGACAGGCAGTTAGAAAGTTCCAACTAAAAAGTTGGAAACGGAAAACAAAAAGTCCTTTTAAAAACAACACACAGGAAGTGAGCATCTCCTTGCACCATAAAAATGAGCCAGCTTCCGATGAGATATCTGAGGCCCCATGTTTCTGGAATTCTTGGCAAAAATGTCACATCTCTGATCAATGACTTTCCAATGCCAACAATCCATAGATTCAAATAATCATTCTTTGAATGTTTAGTGAATAAATACATTGACCAACAGATTACTTTCCAGTCATTTCTCCAATGTGGCAACTTCTTCCAAACAGTTAGAGCCAACACAAGTCTCTGGAAAATCGCGCCAGTCTCCAAAAAGTGTGTGCGTTCCATGTCATTCTCCTCCTGCCTGGACTGTGAACGCCTCTCACATAGCCATGCATTTTACGGTGCCTCAGAACGGTCATGTTTTGATGAGAATTCAGATGCTTTCTTGTCGGCTGGGGTGTTAGTTTCATGTGTTTGTGTTTCCCAGGACATGGCAGCTGTGTCCTGAAAAGTCATCTGCATTCCTTATTCAATTTGCAAAAATCGTAAATGTGATGGAGTTGATGTCACAGGCTATGATGTCCTCCCGTTTCCTAACTATGTCAGTGGAAAGACTCCCGGAAGGGCTCTCTTGTTTTGTATTTATGGTAGATAACTGTCTATGCCAGTGGGCCAAAGGAATTTTGATCAAACCCTATTGACGTTGGGGTCTTTTCCTTCCCAAACTGGGAGATGCCACCTCTTATCTCCAGCTGACAAAAATTCAAAAGATCAGATCTACTGTGGTTTGGTGAGTCTCTGCGGACACAATCTCATTCATCACTCAAAGGTGTAAAAGTGATTTGACAAAATCCATCCAAAATTCATCTGCACATATCCTTTGAGAAACTGGCCTTCCCAGAATTTATCCTAATACACCTGCACACGGGTGAAATGACAGACAGGCAAGGTCCCTCTTGGAAACAATCTTTATAACGCTTACCTCGAGTTTCTGTGGGCCAGGTACTGTTTAAGCACTTTCTATAGATGAGTTCATTTCCTCGTCACGCTTCTGGGAGGTAAGCAGGTGAGACTAGGAGCTCCACTGAGAGATGAAGAAGCTGAGGGACACCATGAGGTGAAGCAATTAGGCCAAGCATTTTTGTAAGCGGCCGAAGCCTGGAAACCAGTCAAGTGTTCATCCATAAAAGAGTGGCTGCATCAGTGCTGTGACAGCCATACCATGAAGTGAAATTACAGGACGTGAAAAAAAAGCAGCTTTTTATGTTAGAGAAAGATCTCCAAGACATACTGCATGTTAAGTGAAAACAGCTAGGTGCAAAACAGTGTTTGTGGTTTGCTAGTATTCGAGAGGGGAAAACAAACTATATATACATATGGAAAGATATAGTTATGTGCTTTTCCACGCATGAAGCTCTCTGAACACACTGCGGAGAAGCGAATAATCCTGGTTGCCTGTGCAAAAGAAAACTGGATCGCTGTTGGGCAGTCAAAATTTTTTCATTATAGTATCGTCACTTTTTTTCATTATCATCATTTGTATACTTTTTGAAATTTCAGGCATATGAATCTATTTTGTCTTCACAGATTTTAGTAGTCCTATTGAGGTATACTTTACATACCATAAGATGTGCCCATCTTAAGTGTACAGTTCGATGTGAATCTGTACAGGTGTGTAATCATCACCACGATCCAGTTCTAGAACCGTGCCATTGCCCCGAAAAGTTCCCCATGCTAGTATATAGGTGACCCCCATCCCCACCCACGGCCCCAGGCAACTACTGATCTGCTGTCTGACTCTAGTTTTGCCTTTTCTAGAAATTCACATGCATATGTAGTCACACCAGATGCATACTTGTGGGGCTGGGTCCTTTTACTCAGCAGGATTATTTGCAAGTCACCCACATTGTTTCGTGGATCAGTGGGTGATTCCTTTTTACTCTGTTGTATGAATATGCCACAGCGTGTTCATGCATTCCCTAGTTGATGGACATCTGAGCCATTTCCAGCTGAGGGCATTGATGAATAAAGCTGTTAGGAACATTGATAAACAAGTCTTTCATTTCTATTAGGTTAGATACCTAAGGGTGGCATTGCTGAGTTATAGGGTAGGTGTCCATTTCGTTTCACTTGCCAAGAAGCAGCCAAACTACTTCCCAAAGCAACTGCACCATTTTACATTTCCATCAACAGGAGTCCAGGTTCTCTACATTCTTGTCGACACTTGATATCATCAGCCTTTTGTATTTTGGCCATCCTGTTGTTCTCATTACAGATTTAAAGATTTTTTGATGTGGACAATTTTTAAAGTCTCTACTGAATTTGTTGCAGTATTGCTTCTGTTTTATGTTTTGGTTTTTTGGCCCCAAAGTATGTGGGATCTTAGCTCCTCCACCAGGGATCAGATCCACACCCTCTGCACTGGGAGGCGAAGTCAACCAGCACCACCAGGGAAGCCCCTTTCATTCCAGGTTTAATCTACATTTCCCTAATGACTAACAGCGTCAAATATCTTTTTCTGTCTTCAAAACATATTTTAAAACCTGAATCTGAAACTACTCTATAGAAACTGAGGAATTTGACATAAAAATCAGGAACTCTGATTTCTCTCCCTAAAATCTGACAAATCTGACATTCATGGAGACCCAACACCTCTTTTCCAGAAATCTTGCTTTCTAACTTTTCTGACATAGGGAAGCAATCCATTGCATATACTGCATATTATAATAGTAATATCTTTAGTGGGATCAGGAGCAGCATCCTTTCATCAAACCAACAGTGGTTCCCAGACTTCCCTGATGGTCCAGTGGTTAAGACTCTGAGCTCCCAATGCAGGGGGCCCAACTTCAATCCCTGGTCAGGGAACTAGATCCCACATCCCACAACTAGGACCTGGCACAGCCAAATAAATTTTTTAAAATAAGAAAACCAACAATGGTTCCAAAGTCAAAGATAGGAACATTCATTCTCATGGTATAAGTCATAAATGAGCTCAGGTGAGGTTTTGCCACCGAATGACTCTGCTAAAAATTTACCCAAAGCATTTCCGTTTTCAGAGCTTTGAGGATTTGGAATTTCACATGAAAGATGATGACCCTGTAACACCTGCTCCCTTGCACCAGGAGAGTCAGTCAGTTCAGTTTAGTTCAGTCGCTCAGTCATGTCCAACTCTTTGTGACCCCATGAACCGCAGCACGCCAGGCCTCCCTGTCCATCACCTACTCCGGGAGTTCACTCAAACTCATGTCCATTGAGTCAGTGATGCCATCCAACCATCTCATCCTCTGTCGTCCCCTTCTCTTCCTGCCCTCAGTCTTCCCAGCATCAGGATCTTTTCCAATGAGTCAGCTCTTCGCAGCAGGTAGCCAAAGTATTGGAGTTTCAGCTTCAGCATCAGTCCTTCCAACGAACACCCAGGACTGATCTCCTTTAGGATGGACTGGTTGGATCTCCTTGCTGTCCAAGGGACTCTCAAGAGTCTTCTCCAACACCACAGTTCAAAAGCATCAATTCTTCGGCGCTAAGCTTTCTTTATAGTCCAACTCTCACATTCATACATGACTACTGGAAAAACCATAGCCTTGACTAGACAGACCTTTGTTGGCAAAGCAATGTCTCTGCTTTTTAATATGCTGTCTAGATTGGTCATAGCTTTTCTTCTGAGGAGCAAGCGTCTTTTAATTTCATGGCTGCAGTCACCATCTGCAGTCTGCACCAGGAGGGTGCATGCTTTCAGATGCTGAAGATCCCCAAATAGAGGACCAGGACATTTTCTGAGGGCATTTTCCTTTGTCATGTGAGCAGGCTCAGGACTGGGGTAAATGCATTTGCTTCCATTTAAGTCAGTCAAAGACCCTGAGATCTGCTTAGACTCCCACCTCCTCGGAACCTCCCCTGTACTTAAAGAATGAAAGGACACCTGCACTCTTTACAAAGGAAACAAACCTGTTCCTTTTCCTACCTGGGTTTACCCAGGATTTCCCACCTGGACCCCCATCGCATCCTCTCCACCAACAGGCCTGCTCCATGCTCACAAAATCTGACGGTTTCAAAACCTACTGGCAAATCTTATTAAAGTAATCCCCCTCCCTGAACCCAGATTATTACAGCCTCCTTTACAGCAGAATAAAAATTAATTTTCTCCACTATAATAAGAACGATAAGAATGAATCACTTGGGACCAAATAAAGATTACAATTAGCCCCAGCAAAATAAATCTAAATTTAATGCAGGCCAGCAATTTCTTTCCACTCCTGTTTCCTCTCTGGTTCCTGTATGAATGAGGCTGCTGGGTTAGACTACCTCACCGGCTGGGCCATTGTTGATACGGTTGCAACAAGGGGCTCTGGGAGGAATGCCAGGATTCAAGCCAACACTCCAAAGGCTGCAGGCTTAGTTCAGGACTTGGAGACATTGTGAAGGAAGGCCATGTCTTAGTCAGAAAGAATGAGCTGTGCTGCCTGAGACAGGTAGCTCCTTCTGGATCCCTGTGGATGGCGTGGTTAGCTAACCACTCTGCATGATTATTTACCCCCTTCTGGTAACTGCATTCCAGTTTTCCTTTGGGAACAATCTCCTTCCCTTCTTGGTAGGTTAGGTAGCTGCAATTCCACTCTCATCTCCAGGAATGGGTACTTGACCCAAGTCTGGCCAGTCAGAGACTCAGCACAGGTCAGTGACAATGAGGCACAGGACTTCTATTTGAAATATTTGGCAAGAACTCTTTATTCCCTCTGGCTTTTACTGAGAGGTCATCTTATCCCCATACGGATGCAGAGAATAAGCTAATCCTCAAGGGAAATCCAAGATGAGGAGAGATATTAGGTCTTGATAACAATATTTTGACTGCTGGATCAAGCCATACCTGAAGCTTTTAAACTGTACGAGAAAATACATTCCTTTTTTTCCTTGTCTAATGTTTTCTGTCTCTTGAAACCAAATGTGCCCTCACAGGCATAACTGTTTCTTGGCATTTCATAGAAAAATGAGCCCATCACTAAACTGGGCCCTCTGTGATAATAAATAGGGTGTCTGATTCCTCAGAGGACTAAAGAAGACAGGATTTCACCCACAAAGACATAATGGCTCAGATCTAGGTCCCAGGCAAACAGGAACGTCATGGGGTGATACAGGAGCATGGCTGTCCAGTTAGGACTTGGAAGTATCCTCAACAAGCTGAACAACAAGCTCAGTTTCCTGAAGGGCCAAGAGTTCTGATCTCCACCGGGAGGGACGGGTCTGAGTTTCCCAAGTGTGTGCTGTTGGCATTTCCAGATGATTTTGATAAACAGTTGGCACTATGAATCCACCCACACTGCCTGGTAACAAACAGCCCTGAAAATTCCCACACTAACAAGGCTGCTTTCTGCCTACTTCCAACAAAAAGTAGGTGAGTCTGGGCAGTGTCCCTCCATGCAATGCAAACCCTGCACTATGAGTCCAACAGAATGGCAAGGACCTCAGAGATCCCTCCACAGGGCCAATGGGAAGGTGGGGTTTGGTTTTTCTTCCCCTTCCTCCTCTCTAGCTTGCTGGTTTCCTCTATCCTCAATAAACTCTATCCCTGTGACCTTGTGGAATGCATCCTACACCCTGGTGCCCAACAGGCGGCCAGCTAGACTGATCCAGCTTTCGTGACAAAGAGGAGCTGTTGTCTTGGCAAGGCTTTGCCCTAGGGCATCTGACTGATCCCCTGAAGAGCAAGCCCCTCTCTGCTCTCTCTCTCTCTCTATTTGAACAGAGAAGACCCCTGTCCTCTGGGGGTCAGAGAGAAAGGCCCACCCACAAGCAGAGGGTGGACAGGCTGCCCCCATCACCCAGGGTCAGCGAGAAGGAGGACAGCCCAGACCCGAGGGGAAGCACACAGTTAGTGCCTCCCCAGTGGCATGGGGAGGTTAGTCTGAGGTCACCATTAGCTGTGGGATCTGCGAAGGGTCAGGGTCAGCCTGCGGCCAAGAGAAAAGAAGCAGTGTGTGCAATCAGAACAGAAGGCTGTGCAGCAGCATGAGTCAAAACCAACTGGTCCTCATGGGGCTTTGAACTTGAGACAGTAGAGCCCATTGACAGGGGAGCATTTGGAGCTGAAAGAGCAGAGGGCCTCTCCTGGGGTGGGGGGCGGGGTGCATGTCCTCATCACTTTCCCTCTTTCCCTCCAACTGTCACTCTTAAGAGCTTGTTCGGAGGTTCTAGCAGGGGAGCGGTCCTCCTCTACCAGGGAAGGTGGTCCTCTTCAACCGAGTATGCAGCTCCAGGAGGGATGGACGTGGAGTGGTGAAGGAGGAAGGGGCACCCGCTTAGCCAGCCAGATCAGCCGAATCCACCCTGGGGATTAATGGGGTGACATGTCATTACCAGATTGCCCTCATGTCCCACCTGCAGCCCTTGAGTTCACTGCCATCAGTAACAGCGTCTACTATGCCCCGCACACTCGTGGCACCAGCTCTGAGTGAAATGCCCTACAGGCTCCATCACTGCAGGAAGGTCCTGCACCAAGCCTGTGAGTACAGTCACAGGGGCTGAATTCTACCCTTTCTACAGGTGAGGAAACTAACACTCAGAGAAGACTCAGCTCTAATCCAAGGTCACTGGGACAGTCCAGCCACTTCTTCTGATTCTCTTACCACTTCTCTGCCCTACTCACCTGGGGAACCAAGGTCTCACTGATGACCTCTGGGAACACTCAGTCAGTGCCAGGGAAGAAACCAAAGACTTTCAGTCCATTGCCTTTCAGGCTTTTCTTTTTTAGCTCTACATATTTTTGCTAAGACAAACTATTTTTTAATCAATTGTATTGGAGTATAGTTGCTTTACAATGTTGTATTAGTTTCTGCTGTACAGTGGAGTGAATCAGTTATAGTATATATATATATATATATATATATATATATATATATATACACACACACACACATGCACATATATATCCCCTCTTTTTTGGATTTCCTTCCCATTTAGGTCACCACAAAGTACTGAGTAGAGTTCCCTGTGCTATACAGTAAGATCTCATTAGTTATCTATTTTATACCTAAGAGTGTATGTATATCGATCCCAATCTTCCAATTTATCCCTCCCCCACTTAACCCCTTGGTATTCATCTACTTGTTCTCTATACCTGTGTTTCTATTTTTGCTTTGCAAATAAGTTCATCTGTACCATTCTTCTAGATTCCACAGATAATAGATATTATACAATATCTGTTTTTCTCTTTCTGACTTACTCCATTCTGTATGACAATCTCTAGGTCCATCCACATCTCTACAAATGACTTGATTTCATTCCTTTTTATGGCTGAGTAATATTCCACTGTATATACATACCACATCTTCTTCATCCATTCCTCTGTTGATGGACATTTAGTTTCCATTGTATTGGAAAAGCTTCCATTCCAATTGGCTGTTGTATTGGCTACTGTACATTGGGGTGCTCAAACTATTTTTAAATGTATGATGTGATATTTAAGATTTGCAAAAGAGTGTTTGAAACAATAAATGCACACATACCACTGAAGAAATAAACCATCACAAATCAGCTGATGGCCCTGGGCTAAGTCCCCATCACATTCCCCTCCTGACCCCAAAGGAACCCCTTTTCTGAACTGGGGGTTCCCCATGATTGCATTTTCTTTTACCTTGGCTACAGTATATGATGTCTACTTACACCATGATATACCGTATTGTTTCTGGAGTTTTAAACATTGTATGAATAGGAGTATACTCTATTCCTTTGCAATTTGCATTTTCCACTACACGTTGTATTTGTGAAATTCACATCTATTGATACACATTCCTGTCACCCACTCATTCCGCTACTGTATTACATCCCATTGTGTGGAAATACCATATGGATCCATTCTCTTGCTGGATATTGAGGGGGGTTCCAAGTTTCTGTGATGAGATATAATGTTTTAAGAAACAATTCTCATACGTGTCTCCTTGTTTACATTTATTTGCATTTCCATTTACAGTGGAGTTTCCAAGTTGTTTCAGGAAAGCACAACTTTCTTATGGGGAAGCTGATAAAGATAAGCACTAAGAGTTTTCTGGATGTAGCAGAGGCAGTTCTGGAGTCCCTCCCATTACTACGCCACCCTCTGAGCATCCCCAAAAGGTGAAGGCTCAGAGCAGAAGCACAGCAGACGGGATAATTTGCCAACAGCCACCCATCATGGAAACGGAAGAAATAGAACGGAAAGCCAGCGTCCTGTTCCTGGCCCAAAAAAAGCCAAAGACAGGGACTGAGAGAGAAGATCACCTCTTTCTCAGCGCTGCCCAGCTGGCAAGCCAGGGATGCAAGTGTCCTGGTGCTTCTGCACATCGACTGCTTATGGGGGGAGGAGGCAGAGCCTCTTTCTACGCAGATGCCTATGAGGCCACAAAAAGCTCTCACTGGGACGTCCCTGGTGATCCAGTGGTTGGGAATCCACCTGCCAGTGCAGGGGATACAGGTTCAATCCCTGGTGTGGGCAGATTCCACATGCCGCAGAGGAACTAAGCCCGTGCACCACAGCATTGAGGCCCACATGTCCTAGGGCCCGTGCTCCACAACAAGAAAGGCCACCACAGTGAGAAGCCCGCACACCACAACTAGAGAGTAGCCCCTGCTCATCAAAACTAGAGGAAGTCTGCACATCAGTGAAGACCCAGCATAGCCATAAATAAATAAATATATATATATATATATATACAAAAATTTTAAAAGCTCTCAGGGAATTTAAATAACAGTATTTAACATTTACACAGCACTCGCTCTGTGTGATGGGACCATCCCAAGCACTTGACATGCAGTAATCCATTTCTACTTTCTCTACAATCAGAGGTACATGGTCCGCTCCTTCATGGGATGAAACAAAAGCACAGAGAGGTGAAGTCACTTGCTCACAGGCACACAGCTAGCAGAGGTGGAGGCAGAATCTGAACCCGGGTACTGGCAGGTTGCCCACTCGGAGCCCCTACTGGTCGAATGCCACCTATGGAACTCATCCTTAAGAAAACACCAAGAATAACGAGAAGGCAGGCACCACAAAGACAAGCACAAGCTGGGCCAGGAAGGTAGTGCAGAATGAAGCAAGCAAGCAGAAGAAAATGGAGAGGCTTGGGAGGAGCCCGCGGCGTAGCCTCTGTAGGAGACATGGCACCCTCACCCAGACAAATTATCGATCGGTTGTGATTTGCAATTGCTCTGTGCCTTTTCTAGCCTGAATCTACCTCCTCTGGGTGCATGCCTGCCTGGTCTCCGGGACTGGTCAAGTTGACAAGCCCAGAAGGATGCTCTCTTCAGTGAGGAAAACAGCAGAAGCCAGGCCAGGGAACCCAAGAACCTGACCCATGTAACAGCCCCGACTCCACCTGCAAGCACCTCGCCCAGCCACCCAGGCTCACAGCCTCCCAGCCTCCCAGGCAGCCAAGGGCAGTGCTTTGCACAAAGAAGACATGTCTCAGTTCAGCTTGATTCTGATCTATGACAGAACAGCCAGGCAGCCTGGGTCATCAGCGCCAAAGAAAGGCAAATCCATCCCCACTTCTAACCCCTGAGACTCAGCCGGAAAATGACAACAGCCCCGGAAATGTCGCTAATTTGCACTGGAAGAAAAGATCTTTGTGCCTCCCTCGCAAGGGTTCGTGACCTTGAGCTGTTCCCAGCTTAAGAGGATTTGCTGGGTTCAGGCCCTTGCTGGCTCAGTCTCGTGCTGGAAGAAGCGGCTGAGCCTCTTGTGAGCCCAAACACGGAGGTGCCTACTCAACAAGAAGCAAGAAGCCCATGGGAGCCCGGTTGTCACCTGTCTCCTAATCCTCTCACCCCACCTAGGGCAGAAGGCAGTGTCTTCTTGAGAACCTGTTCTGAGAAGGACAGAGGGGAGAGCCTGCCCCCTGCTGTCAAGTCGATGCCAAATTTCAGCGAAACCTCCAGCTACTAAGGAGGGGCCATTGTTGCAGAAGGCAAGAACTTGTAAACATTCTCAGATGCCCACAAGGCACATCGACGCTGGTTCCCAAAGGACAAATGCTGAGCGGGCTGCTGGACCACAAATTGGATGGAGATTTTCAGAGAAAGAGAGCATCATGGAATTCCCTCCTCACACTCAGCCAAAGGGTTCTGCACACAGTTATATACGAGCTCGCACACTGCCCAGGCAGATGCCGGATGGAGGGAAGAGAAGAATTCCTAGCCCCACTGATAGGAATTCCATTCAGTTGGTACATATACTGAAAGCCCCTCGTGGGTCAGGAGACAGAGAAATAGAGATGCCCCTACACATGCCCCATGGCTTGGTGATGCCTGGCACCAACTACGGATTTCGTGCAAAGCTAAGATGCAGGAGCCCTTGTTCAACATTTTTTTTTAAAGAATTTCAGCAATTTCCCTGGTGGTCCAGTGGTTATGAATCTGCCTTCCAAGGTAAGGGACGTGGGTTCGATCCGGGGTCAGGGAACTAAGATCCCACATGCCTCAGGGCAATTAAGCCCAGAAGCCTGGGTGCCGCAATGAAGATGCAGCCCAGTCAAAAAAAAAAAAAATTCAAGCCGGCGACAACAAAGCGTTAAACAAAGTATAGGACCCTCCTAAGGGTGGTACCCTGTGTAACTGCATGGGTCACATGTCCACAAAGCTAGTCGAGGATGCACGTGGCAGAAAAATAGTTTAAATCAATGGAGGGACGGAAGGAGAGAGAGAAAGAGGTAAGGGGAAATCAAGAAAGAGGAAAATGTATATTTAACTCCAGAAAAGACAAATCCAATCCGTAGTGGCAGAAAGATAACAATAGTTAGTTACCTGGGGCTGGAGAGGGTTAGATGGAGTAGGGGATGTACTGTATGGGAAGTGGTACAAAGTATTTTAGAGGTGATAAAAATGTTCAGAGCTAAATTATGGTGAAGATTAAATTGTCAACATTCACCAAAATATTATCCACTTAAAATGGATATATTATACTGTATGAAAATGATACTTCAATAAAGTTAACTTTAAAAAAGAGAGAGAGAGGAAAGCAAAGAAAAAAGGAAAAGACAAAAAAAGGAAATACACCGGACCATGCAACTCACAACCCAGAATTGCTTATGCCTGCCTGGACTCAGAGATTGACAGAATCATAAATGTCAATGTTTGTTGAGCCTTGCTGTGTTTTGGCCACTGTCCTAAGGGATTTACATGTATTAACTCATTTACTAGTCACAACAATTCTCTGAGGTAGGTTTTTACTGTCTCTACTTTTTTTTCATTGCAACCTCATGACACATATTTTATAGTGGCAAGTTTGTGCTTTTTCCCCCTTTGATTCTATTTATTTATTCTTAATTAAAGTATAACTGATTTACAATGTGTGCCAATCTCTGCTGTACAGCAAAGTGCTTCAGCTACATATATACAGACATTCTTTTTTATATTCCTTTCCATTATGGTTTATCATGATATTGAATATAGCTCCCTGTGCTATGCATTGGGGCCTTGTTGTCTATCCAATTCTAAATGTAACAGTTTGCATCTACCAACCCCAAACTCCCAGTCCGTCCCTCTCCCTCCCCGCCCTCTTGGCAACCACAAGTCAGTTCTCTATGTCTGAGTCTGTTTCAGGCACAGCTTGATTAAGTAGTTTGCCCAAGGTTCCAAATCCAGTCTGTAGCTAAGCCAGGATTCAACCCCTGGTGATCTGAGCCCAAGCTCACACTGGAGGTGTTACAGAGAAATTACAGAGTCCGTGTCCTCAGCACGAACAGGCTTTTAAATGCCACAGGCAGCACCCGGTGGCCTACGTGGCAGAGGCGTGGGCAGTGGCTGCCAGCAGAGGCAGAAGGTGTTAAGAGAGACCTCTCCATGGGTTTACAGTCTGCATTAGGGATGACCCATTCCAGACACTGCCGCCATCACAGGTCCCCCCATAACTCCACAGTGACAGACAAGACAATGAGCTGGGGACATCGACACGGTCTGTAGAGCACGCTTCATCACTTCCAAATCCACACCTGAATCCCAACAAATGTCTGTGAGATGAACCCTCTAGGAGCAGCTCTCGGGGAACGTGCCTATCAGACGTTTCTTGGGTGGCTGCCCCAGTGGAATGCAGCTGTCCAGACGCGTTAGCTGTGTCATTCATCAGCCCCACAGGCCCCAGGAACAGAGGCCAGTCTCCCGGAAGACGGTGGCACTTGGCCTGGGGCTCTCTAAACGGTGCAGATGCATCTACCCAGGGGCCCCAGGGGCCACCCCAGGAGCAGGTCTGCCTGCAGCCAAGCTTTCGTTCTGAACATAGGTTTACTGTCAACCTTTCAAAAAAGAGCTCAACTCCAGACTTCTTGAAGAAATGGTTGATTCTGGAGCCGGAAACATACCAGATGAACCTAAAACAGCTTGGACCAGGAAATGGGTGAGTGTTCCAAAAGTGACGGGGACGTGTCAAGAGGACACGTGAGCCAGCCTGAAAGGAGCACTTGCCAGCAAAAGCTGGATCGATTTAGAGCATCCAAACAAAGAGCAACTCCATGGCTGAAACACATGGAGTATGTTCAAATCTCTGAGCTCACAATGACTGTCAAAAACCAAAACAGGGCGGATCCACAAGGCTGGATGTCTGGCTTCCCTTGAAAAGCTGGAAGACCTGGCAGCATCAGACCCACTTTCCCATATGACTACAGCCGGCCAGGGCTGGGGAGTCTCTTGACAAGCTGAGCACAAAGTGGTCTCTACTTTGCCACAGTCCTCACCACTCCCTATTACCTGACCTGGAGATAGAACCCCCAGAGCTCTTTGGTTTCCATAGGAGCACCTGCTTCACTCCTTTATATCACAAGCCTGTCACCTTGATCTGAAATGTCCTTGCAATCAGACACATCCCTCATCACTGAAAGTCAGGTCTTGCCTGACCAGCCAAAGGAGATACTACTTCAGCTTCTCCAGGCTGCATCTCATGCAGTCAGGAGGGCAATATCAAGATACTGAAAAAAAGATGGATCATATATCCCTCATCCATGCTTCCTGCCCTCGCCACCTGCCCTCTGAACTGCCCACTCTCTGCCCTGTTGGTATGGGATTTTGAGCAGAGGGGCACCATGATATGATTTACATTTTACAAAGGTTTATTCTGGCTCCTTGATGAGAACAGACTGTAAGGAGACCACCATGAAAGCAGGAAGACGTGATAGGGGTCGTGGCAGATTCCAGGCAGGATGCAATGGGGTTTGGAGCAGGAGGAGGAGAAAGATGAGGTCAGACCCTGAATATATTTGACACTGGGGATGATATGACTTGCGCACCTGAGCCAACCAGAAAGGACAAAGTGCCATCAACTGCCATGTGTGTAAAACTTTCATGTCTATCTCGATTCATTTAAATCCCAATTAACTTTGATTTTAAAACACCATTTGGAAGTGGCAGCTGCCTCCCCTCCTGACCCAGGATTGAAATGGTCTCGCTTTTATAACAGTTGGGCCTGGATCCCCTGTGACTAACAGAGATGCCACACTGGGTGAGCACTAGAGCTGTGAACATCCTTAAGTGAGAACTTCCCTTTGATAGGGCACGGGTTACAGAATTCTTCAGCAAACACCAACACATATCCCCCTTTCGTCATGCTCAATTATGTCTAAGAATATGTGAACATCTTCCCAAAATAGCCCAGAGGAACGAGCAGGAAAAATTCCACCCTGAAAGGTCTCTCACAGAAGACTTTGGAAGCCTGGAAACAGGTGTGTATAATTGAACAGTCTCAGGCACCAGAACTCGGTGATGGGCTGCCTGACATGACGTCGTATTTCATTTGTATAACTGCTCAGTCCCTGCCTTGAGTCAAGGAGACACCTAAGACCATTTCTCAAATCAACAAGCCTATTAGCAGACAGATAGGAGGTGCCCTTCTGAAACCTCTCTCTGCTCAATAAGAGGAAGAACCACTGAGTAGGGAGAAGGGAGAAAGGTCACAACTGACTCTCTGCGTGGCTGGCCACTGTCGCCATGGTAACCAGAGGCCTAGCAGACCTAGTAGCCACAGAGAGGCAGCCCCATGGAGTCCCATGGCTGAAAGATCTGAGAGCGAATGGAGAAGTCCTGCCTCCCTGGAGGATGGGGGTGGTTATGTTGACTTGAGGAAAGGAATCTGACTTGTATGCCTGGGTTCTGACCCAAGCGTCCCTGCTTATTAACTGTGGACTGGGGAGCTTACACAAGGGCTCTAAACCTCAGTTTCTTCATCTGTAAAATGGGAGAGACAACGGGGATTGTGAGGAGTTAATACAAGTTCTCAACGCGGTGGGTAGCGCTCAGTGATTCTGCAATCATCCCAGCCACCGTCCACACGGTCATCTCCACCCTGGTCTCCCACAAGCCATGCCACTGCCACCTGGAAGATCTGGTTCAACACCTACACAGGACTAAGAATGGCTTTGCCCTGCTTATGGTGGGTGGTGTTTTCCTGACATGGCTGCAGCAGTATATCCATGTCACATGCTCTTCTTACAATTGATATGGACACACCTTCATGGGCCAGTGTCCCCTCCTTTTGAGTGGGGATTAGCCTGTGGCTGCAACAGAAGCGACTCCATGTGACAAAGGCAATACATCTCTTCCTGATCCTCCTGGGATGCTGAGCCCTGTAACCGGCCGCCATACTGTGAGGAAGTCAGGTAGCCACAGGGGAAGCCCTCGAGGAGGTGGTCCAGTCACTGCGCAGCTGAGATCCCACAGAGAATCAGTATCAACTACCAGACACGTGAGTGACCAAGTCTTCAGATGATTCCTTCCAGGCACCCCAGAGGATAGCAAATGTTACAGAGACAGCTGTCCCCGCCAAAATCATCAATTAGAAAGCAAAACAAATGTCATCATTGTTTTAAGCTACTATGTTTGGGGTTGGTTTATTATGTGATCAGAACACAGCTTCTGGAAATTTTAATTTTGAACACAGTTCCAACTGATCACCATCCATAAATCTCCTGAGGGTTCAACCAGGGGATAGACCTGGCCAAGGAAACACCATTAGCACTTTAGTAATGAATTCTAGAAGGGGAAGAGCAGGTGCTGATTTATGCCTGTTACATTGTCCATTTCCACCAAGAATGGAAATCCATGACAAGGATTTATATCTGAGAGTTCCCTGCCTAGGACAGAGTCTGGCACATAGTAGGTGCTCAGTGAATATTGGCAGAATTAATGAGAACATCCAACATAAAAAGATTCAAATAATTAAGATTCTAGAGTGTGGGAACATTCCATCTTGATGTCCATTCAGTTCAGTTCAGTTCAGTCGCTCAGTCGTGTCCGACTCTTTGCGACCCCATGAATCGCAGCATGCCAGGCCTCCCTGTCCATCACCAACTGCCGGAGTTCACCCAAACTCATGTCCATCAAGTCAGTGATGCCATCCAGCCATCTCATCCTCTGTCATCCCCTTCTCCTCCTGCCCCCAATCCCTCCCAGCATCAGAGTCTTTTCCAATGAGTCAACTCTTCGCATGAGGTGGCCAAAGTACTAGAGTTTCAGCTTGAGCATCATTCGTTTCAAAGAAATCCCAGGACTGATCTCCTTTAGAATGGACTGGTAATGACAATAACCAAATTAATAAAAGCAAGCTGGAAATATACAGTTCTGGTTAGCATGGAAAGAATCAGCATCTGGCAGGTAAAAGAAGACACATGCACATGAAGTGCTATTTTTCTTTTCTTTTCAGTGTTTCTATGTCTATGAAAAGAAAAAGGATGCCTTATTCTGTATAGTACATAAAAACAAAGCATAAAAAAATACACAATGAAGAATCTGGGGACTTCCCTGGGGCTTCAGTGACTAAGGCTCTGTGCTCCCAATGTAGGGGGCCTGGGTTCCATCCCTGGTCAGGGAACTAGATCCCATACGCTGCAACTCAGAGTTTACATGCTGCAACTAACGATCCCGCATGCCACAATGAAGACTGAAGGTCACACATGCTGCAACTAAGACCCAGCACAGCCAAATATTGGCAAGTATTTTTTTAAAGAAAAAGAATCTGAATGTTTCCTGACTAGGATGTTCATCTCAGGACTGGTTGTAATAGTGAATCACTAGAGTTAGCCTAAATGCCCATCATTTGGAAAAGAGTAAATAAACCATGGTGCAAAGGAATATTACACAGCAGGTAAAAAGCATGAGGGAAGTCTAAATGTGCTAATGTGAACAGGTCTCCAAGATACATTGTTGACTGAAGAAAAGCAAGTTGCAGAATACCATGGCCAATACAACACTGAGATAAAAAGTTTAAATGCACAAAAATAATATATTGTTCATGGTTCTATATGTAAGCAAAATATAAAAATGGTTTCAAGGATGCATGATCAGTTTATAGTTGTGATTGTTTCTGGGGTGGGTGATGAAATTGTGCAGAAGAGAATATCAACTTCCCCAGTAACATTCGGTTTGTTTTTT